>NC_055989.1:87879796-89137296 GCF_018446385.1 Zingiber officinale
TACACCTAGGATTAGGAAGGTAGATAAAAATCTAGGCAATCACACTAAGGACCTTAGCTACAAGCCTAGAAATAAAAAATGCTCATAAATTTAATGGAAAACCAAAAACTAAGGATTTAATGACAGAAAATCAAGTCTTGAGGTCAAGACTTGATAAAATGGAGAAGACCCTAAAAAGGATGGAAAATATCCTAAAAGGGCAAAATGAGCAGAGCCTAGGTCTAGGAGCACAAAGGTCATCTAATGGCCATAGGGGTTTGGGATACAAATCAAAGGCTAAAAAGGTTGTGCCTAGTTATCATAGGGTTCCATATAGCTATGGAACAAACCCTAAGTCTAGAAGTCAAGTCAAAGATACAAGGGAAGATATCCCTAGAAGTATCTTTGCAACCAAAGTGACTAAGACTTCTAAGAAGTCTAAGAAAGTCACTAACAAAGTCACAAGGGAGGCTATCCCTAGAGTTGACCTAGAAAATGTGACCAAGGCTTCTAAGAAGCCCAACAAGGTCACTAGGAAGGTATCTAGGGAAGTTATCCCTAGTGAGTACCTAGAGCATCCAAGGAGCACCAATAGGTATTGGGTTCCTAGGAGCATTTTCTCTACCCCATAAATGGGTTAGAGAGTGTCAACTCCGATTAGAAGGGTAGTTAACCCAACTTTGAGGAAATTGACACTCAAGGAGTATTTTCAAGGCTTTGTTAACCTTTGAAAATGAAATGGAATTATTATTTACTCTTTGAAAGAGTAAAATGTGCCTAATGGTGGAAGAATTGATTTTAATCTTAAATGACACATATTGGGAAATTCATAAGAACTACCAAGTTGGGATTTTGGTATGTTCTTAGGAAATTTAAGGCGATCCGGACCTTAATTTAAAGGTGCTACTCTTGTGGAAAAATGAAATATGCCAACATTTGAGGATATGCTTATTTTTCAATTGGCATGCATTAATCAAGGGAATTAGAAATGCCAATTTAGGCTTTGGCATTTTCTTGAAGCACTTTAGGGCAATCTAGGTTTAAGTTGTAAGTTTAGCTAAGATCTTAAGGATACTTAGATAGTTAATCTAGGTATATTTTATTTATGCTAAATCTTGCCATGATTGTTTGCCCATCATATGCCATGACATCATGTCTATTTTTGCATTCATGTTCTATTATGCAAAATCCAAAAATACCATGTCATGACATTCATACATCATGTAGTTATAGGAATCTTTCTTTTGAAAGTTATTTTATTTTGATGTATGCCATAACATTATCATGCATTAGTTTAATTCTTAGTAATTAAGGACAAATGACATTTAACAACACTTATTAACAAGTGACATCCTAGGTGGATGTCTAATATCTTTAAAATGCCTAGATAGATATGCATGATCCCTAGATTAGGGCAAAACCAAAATCTACATCTCACAAAGACTATAAGGTGACTTGTATGTGCTTTAGTGCACATTAGATACAAGTGAGATGTTAGGATGATGAACAAAGCTCAAGATGTTGATTTAGTGCATTCTTTTGAGTTTTTAGGTTCATCAAAACACATAGTTATGTGTTTTCCCATCATTGGGAAAGCTAATGTACAAGTCATGTGCATTATGCCCAAGGAACATGATGGGATATTGGTTTTGAAAATGTTTTTAAAAATGCTTTTGGAAAACCATGGTGAAGGCTATCTTTTGATAGTAATCACCATTGAATAGTTAGACACAAACTTGAAGAAAACGCTAAAATTTTAGCAAGTTTTCAAGTTTGTGTCAATCTTTGAAAATATGATGTATTTTCATAGAAAATTATTTTTCCATGATTAAGTATGCCCTAAATAATGTCTACACGAAATTTTATGATTTTTGGATTTTTGTAGAATTTTCTAGGGGTTTCTGAAGTTGACTGAAATGGAATTTCAGCAACTATCAGAGCTTCGATCGATCAATGGATCGATTGGAGTGCCTGAATCGATCCGTGGATCCGTGGATCGATTCAGAAGGCAAGTCTCCCGCGAGCATAAGCTCGCTGGATCGATCAGCCGATCGATCCAGGTAGTCTGAATCGATCAGTGGATCGATTCAGAAAGGTTCAATCGATTGGAACCCAACTCAAATCGATCCAAGTTGCTGATTTTGGCTGGAAAGGCCTGATTTCAGCATCTTTGAACCTCTTTGAGTCTAGGTAACCATTCCAAACCCCTAAAATACATTTGTATACATACAAAGGGTGTTTTCATGTGAAAACAAGGATGGATTGGTTAAGGAAGGCTTCATTGAAGTTTAGGTTGAGGTTTGTTTCAAATTTTGAGTATTTGAACCTCAAAACTTCTAAATTTGGGTTTCCTAAAGGTTTAGGGATTCCAAGTCATTGTTGGTGCAATGACAGAAGTTACCACCATGTCTTTAGGGGGAGGGACTCTTTAAAGACATGAAAATTATTTTCATGAACCTTGGAAGGTGGTTAACCTTCTTTAAAGAAAATGCTCATGTATGAGCTTTTGAACTTGTAATGGGGAGTGGATATCCTCATTATTTCAAGTGGGAACTCAAGTGGTTAGAAAATGCTCAATGTTGGGTATTTGTCTACATTGAGGGAGAAGTTAAGGATAAATGAAGGGTATGGGACCTTCATTATCGTGTTGATCACAACGAGTGATGTTGTGAACAACGATGAGCAACTCTTCAGGGGGAGAGTCGTCAACAAATGGATTTGTTGATGTGTACCCAAAATTGGGGCATGAGTTGATGTGTGCCCAAAGATGGGTTGATGTGTGCCAATAGGGGGAGAATGAAAGGACCTGTGAATGGGTGTAAGTTAGGCTTTCATTACCTAGAGGGAGTGTGCCCTCTTAGGGGGAGAATGAAGAGCTTAATTTATGTGTTCATTACCTAGTGGCATGAATATTGAGGCTATAGGATTAGCCTAACTTACATGTGGTATTGTAAGTGTTATTGTGGTATTGTCAAACATCAAAAAGGGGGAGATTGTTGGTGCAACATCCCTCAGGTCAAGGTTGACCTGGTTGACCAAGCTGAGTCTTGGCTTGAGTTTAGATGTTTGACAATAAGAAATTGATTGAAGAAGAGTCAAGTAGGTCAAGGTTGACCGGATACTTGACTGGGAAGTCCTAACTGGGATGTTAGGTAGAATGGAAGTCCTGGTGAGTGAAACCAGGCAGAAGGAAAGTCCTAGTGAGTGAAGCTAGGCAGATTGAAAACCCTAGTGAGTGAAGCTAGGTGAAAGTCCTGGTGAGTGAAGCCAGGTGAAAGCCCTAGTGAGTGAAGCTAGGAAGATGGAAAACCCTAGTGAGTGAAGCTAGGTGAAAGTCCTGGTGAGTGAAGCCAGGCAAGGGAAAATCCAGATGGATCAAGGATGATCGGACATCTGGTGTTGGGAAGTCCAAGTAGGTCAAAGGATTGACTGAATACTTGGCACGAGGAAATACAGATAGGTCAAAGGGATTGACCAGATATCTGATGGAAGTCCAAGTAGGTCAAGGGAGTGACCAGATACTTGGCATGAATAGAAAAGTCCAAGTGGGTCAAAGGGATTGACCAGACATTTGGTGGGAAGTCCTAGCAGGTCAAAGGAGTGACCAGATGCTAGGCATGATGTACCAACAGGTCAAGGTTAACCGGATGTTGGTTTGAGAGGCTTGGAACTTGGTTTTGGGCAAAAACCAAGTGTTGGATCGATCAGTGGATTGATCCAGGAGCTGGATCGATCAGTGGATCGATCCAGGCCTTTTCTAGCGAACAGAGAGCCTCTGGATCGATCCGTGGATCGATCCAGATGTCCCAATCGATCAGTGAATCGATTGGGACGCTGCTGCTTCGCGCGATAAGCGCTGGATCGATCCGTGGATCGATCCAGGCGTTTTTCCAGAGCACAGAGGTGCTCTGGATCGATCCGTGGATCGATCCAAAGCCTCCCCGATCGATTGGGAACATTCGAATCGATCGGGATCCGACCGTTGGCGTCGATAAAGGCCGCAGGCGCATGATTCCTTCGACATCTCTTCGCAGATTCATCTCAGATCTCTCGCCAGCTTCTCCACAGCACTCACAAAGCTTAGATCACCAGTTCTTGAAGGATCTTGGAAGGTTTCCAAGTCAAGAGGCGGATCAAAGCAAAGAAGAGAATCTAGGGTTAGGGTTTGTACTCATTGTAAGCTTGTAAGCTTGTATTTCTTGTATCTTTTCCCTCTCTTCTTGTGTTGAGTCTTGTAGGGCTTCTCCGCCCTTGGTAGTTACCATAAAGGAGAGTTTTACTTAGTGGAGGGTGTGTGTGTTGGTGTGGATCCTTGGATTAGTCACCTCTTGTGAGGTGGATACCAAGTAAACCAACCGTGTTAGCGTTGTGTGATTGTTTCTTTGTATTTCCGCTGCACATCTTTGAAGGAACAAGCAACGCCGACCACCGAGCGAACGCGACGAGCTATTCCCCCCCCCCCCCCCCCCCCTCTAGCTACTTTTGGTCCTAACAATAAGAAGAGGAATATGGTAGAAGATCGTGAGCTCTATAAGCTATAAAAGGTATAACTAGTTATTAGTTTCTGCATCATAACTAGTTCATCCTTTTATTTAGATCTTGAAATACCAAACACAAGAGGCTAATGAATCTAGGTTATCGAATTCATGTTTTCGATTTTGTGTTTCTTTTATTTTTCGAACTTGTGATTCGATTGTTCTTTTTGGTTAAACCTAGGGTTACTATAAGGAAATTAAATATTGAATTTCGTTGAAAGGTTTTGTCTAGGAAGTGGTGGACCTCCCATACCCAAGAAGGCCTAGTGTCTCGCCATGTTTAACCTGGAAGCCGATCTCTGAAATTAATATTTAATTGAATTTGTAACATGGGTGGATTTGGATCAATAATGTTAAGCATCGTTTGCGATCCAAGTCTTAACCACTAAAAATAAATAAGTTGAATTTAGAATCAATAATGTTAAGTTCTGTTTGCAATTCCAAATTTAATTTCTAAAGAACACAATAGGTTGTTAGGAATGGTTCAGAACTTGTACAAATTTTTTATACAGGGGAACCAGTACAATATTCCGAGTAGCAACCAACAGTCAACCCATTCATTGTTCTGTGACTTGACCATCTACGATATTTGATCGAAACAAACATGATTCTCATAATTGTATTCAAGTTTGTTTATTTAATTTAATAAGTTATTCAAATTTATTCATTTAATTGATCTTGTATATATTGAATAAACATAAATAAACTTGAACTTTTGATTCATTTACGACTCTAACTAGTTTATGGTTATATTATGGCAATTGGCATTAGCATTAGCATTAGCATTAGCATGGATTTGGATATGGTTAAATTATCACACAAGACATCATTGATCCCTGCATGGCCACCAAGTGATCAAGCCGTCTCAACAATTCTTGAAGCCTTAGACAAAAAAATAAATTTAAGACTTTAATATTTTTTTAAAAATTAAAAAATATTATTAGAAATATTTAAACTAGATTAAGCAATAACTTTATCTCTATCAAATCTCACTTCTTTATAAGCAAAATTTTAAAAATAAAAATTATTTTAGGTTAAACTTTCAAACATAATTTATTATATATATATATAATAAATATTTTTAATTAAATAAAATAAGTTAAATTTTGTTAATAAAATATTAAAAATACTAACTAATTCAACAGGAATAAATTATTATAATACTATTAATATATATTATAATTACTATTTTAAAATAAAAATATCGATCAATTTTAATTTTAATGAAAAATAATTGTGATGTAATAGTAAAATTATTATTTGTGACCTAGAGGTAATAAATTAGAATACCAGATATAGTTGCTAAGTATAATAAATTCTTCTCAAACATTTTCTATTAGTGGGAACTTCAAATATGCTATATATATATATATATATATATAAAAGTTTAGTTAGTAAATTAAACTTTTGTCAATAAAAATTTAAAAATTAGATCAAATTTTAATAATCATAAAAATAAATTACCAATAAAATCTAATAGTAAAAAAATTAAAATTACCAATCAAATTTAACTTTGACAGTAAAAAAATAAAAAGTAACAAATTTAACTTTAATCTATAAATATTAAAAATTATTGGTCCAATGTAAAAAAAAATAAATTTACTAATAAAAATAAATCTAGACTCCAATTTATTTTAACCATAATTTAAAATATTTAATATTTGATCCGGTAATAAGGAGGAGCCCCGGTCAGTAGGTTGGTCAATGACATGGTGGAGGTCAAAGTCAAGCTAGTTAGTGCCCCGGTATTATCGTTCGATCGGGCAACTCCCTTTCCCAACCGAGTGAAAGAATTGCCGAGCCTACATGAAGTAGATGTTAGCACAGCTCGACCATGTACCGAGCTTCCGGTGCTCAAACAGATAAGGTATATGCCGAGCGGCAGCCGCCCGGACTCACATTGGCAAAACATTGACGGCCGAGCAAACTACATTCAGACACAACTCCGGCCTACATAACATGGAGTCAGGATAGTGGGGTGTTGGTTGAGCGGTCATTTCGCTCGGTCCGAGGGCAAGACCCGTCGAACGACCAAGGGCTGGCCGAGCGGTCATTCCGCTCGACCCACTAACAGACAAAAGGAGGATCAGTCGATATCCTCATAGGGACTCACGCCACCGACAGACGGCATGGTTGGCTGCATGGACAGGCAGAGGATCGTACGGCGGAAGCTTCCACTGTTCTGTCAGAGATATGCTCGGGTCATTAAGGTATGGTGTCAGGGATGTTAGAGTGTATACTAAAAGTCTAGCTTTTTGTATAAACATTTATTTAGAAATAAGAATCACATTGATCAAATGACTACATTTATATGTTAAGTGTAGTTGTTCAATTAATTTATATTGTAGATAATATGGTGTGTGAATTCACATGCAAAAGATCATGTTATCAATTCCTTATAAATTATAAACAGTAGATCACGACTAAAATGGAAGGGAACAAACCATTGGAATAGTTATAGTGTAATTTGGTATTAGTTTATCTTAACTATAAAATTACACTAGTACACTCTGAGTGTATTGAACAGGACCATTTAAGGTAAGTTCTTTTTATGCTGATTTAATAAAAGAACAAAACCTTAGTTATTATAGAAGTGTGTGGTCTTAATCCTAATATAATAAAAGCGCATATATTTAGTATTTATTTCTTTGACTTATCAAAGGGTGAGATTTAGCTCGATAAATCAATAGACCCGATAAGTTGGGAAATGATATTACTTATAGTGTGTGTTGTTGATTATAGAAAGAAACTATGTCCAAGTAATCTAGGTTGATAATGTCCCCAAGAGGAGCTCATAAGGATTGTCATGTTAAACCATGCAGGTGGACTTAGTCCGACACGACAATAAGGTTGAGTGGTACTACTCTTGGACTAAGATATTAATTAAAGTGAGTTGTCAGTAACTCAATTAATTAGTGGGCATCCGACATCTTAAACACAGGGATATTAACATACTCATGATAAGAAGGAGCCCATAATGTAATTTGGGATTGGGGTGGTAGTGCAATAATAACTCTCTAGTGGAATGAGTTATTATTGATGAACTTGAGTTGTGTGTTCGGGCCGAACACGGGATACTCGAGCTTGTCGGGAGGCCAAAATCAATTTCTCCTCTAGGTCCCTGTCGTAGCCTCATTAATGCCTCATATCCACTCATGAAAAGTTTATCTTGGTGTCCAAGAGGGGGTCGACCCATGGCTTGATGACCAAGCCATGGGGTCGGCCACTTCCTCCTCAAAGAGGCCGGCCTCTTGCTTAGTGCCCAAACAAGAAGGGGGCCGGCCACATAATTCAAAGTATGAGGGGTGTTTTGAATTTTTAAAATCTTCTCTTTGTAGATATCTACATGTTTTAAAATTATAAAACTTTCCTTATTTGAATTAGGCCACATGATTTAAAAGAAAGTTTTAAAACTTTTCTTTTTTAACCATCCACATGGTTTTTAAAAAAGAGAGTTTTAAATTTAAAACTTTCCTTTTTTGTAACCATGTTAAAAAAGGAAATTTTAGAAGAGAAGTTTTAAATTTTAAAACTTAGTTTTAATTTTTTAAACTTTCCTTTTTTAATATCCACAAAAGGAAAGAGAGCTTGTAAAATTTTATAAGAGGATTCCTTGTTTTATAAAATTTTATAAAAAAAAAATTTCTCTTCATGATGATGTGGCCGGCCACCCTTGCTTGGTGTCTAAGCAAGGGGCCGGCCATTAAGAGTATAAAAGAGGAGAAAAGGAAAAAATAAAAGGGGGAAAGGAAATCAAGAGGAAGATTTTAAGTTTTTGTAAAAAAATTTCCTTATTTGCCTTGGGCAAGTATTATAAAAGAAGGGGAGGAGAGGTCTCATGAGGAATTCTATTCTTAATTTTCTCTCTTCTCTCTAGTCTTCTCCTAAGGGCCGGCCTTTGCTTCTCTTCATGCTAGGGCCGGCCACCTCTTGTGGTTGCTTTGTGTGGCCGGATACAAAGAGAAGGAGAAGAAGAGGAGAAGTAGGGATAGCATCAATTCTTATTCTCTTGCTTGTGCTCTCTCTTATGGCCGGCCCTCTCCGACCCCTTTCCTTTCCCCTTGCTCTCTTTTGTTCCTTAGTGGTGGTTGTGGCCGAAACTTAGAGAAGGAGGAGGAGCTTTTGGGTGGTGTTCATCTTGGAGGTTCGTCGTCCACACGACGTCTAAGAGGAGGCGAGGAATACGGCAGAAGATCAAGAGGTCGTTGCATACAAAGAAAGGTATAACTAGTAATTATTTTCAGCATCATGCTAGTTTTTCTTTGTATGAATTCCAAACACAAGAGGCATATGATTCTAGAGTTTCGAATTTGTAATTCGAGTTTGTGTTTTTTTTTGTTTTTCGAATTTGTGATTCGATTGTTCTTTTTTGTTAAACCTAGAGTTATATAAGGAAATTAAATATTAGATTTCTTTAAAAGGCTTTGTCTAAGCGGTGGTGGATGATCTCATACCCAAGAAGGACTAGTGTCTCGCCATGCAGTCCTAGAAGTCAATTTTAAAAATTAATATTTAATTGAATTTATAATATAGGTGGATTTAGATCAATAATGTTAAGCATCGTTTGCGATCCAAATCTAAACCATTAAGAACAGATAAGTTAAATTTAGAATTAATAATGTTAAGTTCCATTTGCGATTCCTAATTTAATTTCTAAAGAACACAATGGATTGTTTAGGAAAGGTTCGACACTTGTATAAAATTTTTGTACAGTGGAACCGGTACGATCTTCCTAGGACCAACCAACAATTGGTATCAGAGCTAGGGTTTGCCTCTGTGTGTTTGGTTTTCAGTTTAATTATGCACATGTCATACATAATTTAGGCAGGATATTAGTAGGATATGCTAACTCTGTGGTTGCAGGCTCCAACTATTATAGCTTATGGTTATTGTGTGTGATTGGACCCTTGGACATGTCAAGGGCATTTGATTGTGTGTGCATGATTGTATTTAACTAATACAGTAGGAGCTGTATTAGCCCTAGGATTTTACATTTATGTTCGATCTAGACTTGATGTACATTCCCTCGTGGAATATAGGATCGATGTATGTAAAATTTTATTTTTTTTATGTCGTGGATCGTATCCTTGCGAGGCGTGGTGCTATTGGAGGACCAGAGGTGTAGCGGAAAAGGAAGCTCAATGGACCCGACGGCATGAACCCTAGGGCTGACAACACGCGAAGGATAGTGATGGAAAAGGCCATAATAGTTGGAAAATTAATTTCCATATTTATTGTTTTTATTTACTGTGATGTGTGTGATGTGTGCTTGCTAGGTTAAATTTCCTCTCCTTAAATAACTAAGTGGGAGAGGGATTTTTAAATAAATTCCACGGTCTCCATTACTGGTTTGTAAGTGATACAAATAAACTTGCGCGTTGGCTCTGAGTGCCTTCCTCCATATCGGATGAGTTTGTTTGTGGATCACTAGATCAAACTTTCATTTTGGATGATTATAAAAAATTAATTAGGAGTATGTGATCTTCCCCATCGGAAGAGGCATAATTTTAATTAATGGACTAAGTGTCAAGTAATGGTATACACTTAGGCACATCTAATAGTATCCTCCCCATCGGAGTCACTGCTATTATTTGTGTGACCAAAAAAAAACCAACTATTAATTTGTCATAAAGATAGGTTGACAAGATAATAAAATTAAAACTCCCTCTTACAAATGTTGAGATTTTGTATACGTCCACACTATTGTGGCATACAAAATTCATGGTGTTTGAGGTAACTTTATTTGTCAAGATAATATTATTAATGGGTAAGACCCTCTTCTTACAAATGTATGATTTTATATACGTCCACACTATCGTGGCATGCAAAATTCACGGTGTTTGAGGTGTTGGTGAATTTAAATGATATTATTTTTGAGGAATCAATATTATTTTAAATTCAAAGTTTTGACCAAATATTTGATCAAAGATAGATCAACTATTAATTTTATTTGTCATAAAGATAGGTTGACAAGGTTATTAATGGGTAAGACCCTCCTCTTACAAATGTATGATTTTGTATACGTCCACACTATCGTGACATGCAAAATTCACAGTGTTTGAGGTGTTGGTAAATTTAAATGATATTATTTTGAAGAATCAATATTATTTTAAATTCAAAGTTTTGACCAAATATTTGATCAAAGATAGACCAACTATTAATTTTATTTGTCATAAAGATAGGTTGACAAGGTTATTAATGGGTAAGACCCTCCTCTTACAAATGTATGATTTTGTATACGTCCACACTATCGTGGCATGTAAAATTCATGGTGTTTGAGGTGTTGGTGAATTTAAATGATATTGTTTTGAGGAATTAATATTATTTTAAATTCAAAGTTTTGACCAAATATTTGATCAAAGATAGACCAAGTATTAATTTTATTTGTCATAAAGTTAGGTTGACGAGATAATAAAATTAATGGATAAAATCTCCTTTTTGATTTTGTATACGTCCATACTATCATGACATACAAAATTCATGGGGATTTTAAGGTGTTGGTCTTGACCAAATATTTTAGTGATTCTTAGGATTTCAAATGTTTGTCAATCCCCTAGCTGTTATACTATAGAATAAACTTAGTAGTCCCAATTAAGATCGGAAATAAGACTTGGACATTAAGATGGACTGTCCTCTCAGAACTAAGAACAATATAGGTGTATTTTATTCATTAGTTGTTAAAGCATATTTAGTGGTGTTACCTACCGGTACCTGGTGTGTAGATACGGGAGCCACTAATCATGTTTGTAATTCATTGCAGGGTTCCAGGAAACCCGACAACTATATGAAAAAGAAAACACCCTCTACATGAGCACTACTGCAAAAGTAGCAGCTGTTGCAGTGGGAGATGTTTATCTTCTGATAGGAATAAAATATGGATTTTAAGAAATTGTCTTTACGTACTAAGTTTAGAAAGAACTAGTTTTCAAACTATTCAAAGAACTAGATATTCGGCCTCTTTTAATAACAAAGTTGTTATCAAGAAAAAAGGGAAGTAATCTGTTCTGGTACGTTGGTTGACAATTTATAAATCCAATAACTCCCATGATGCAACAAATGGAAATTAATAACATATCTTCTAACTCTAATAAGAGAAAGCAACCTTCGGAAATGAACCAAACATATCTTTGGTTGACTGGACACTTTGTGAAGAAGTCCCAGCAAGTCAAGGGTGACCGGATGCCAAGTAATGAGAAGTCCCAATAGGTCACAGTTGATCGAATGTTGGGCAAGGAACCTTAAACTTAGTTGTGGAGGCTAGGGTTTGGTAATCAAATAGGGTAATCGATTACACTAAGCTTAAGTGATTAAGCATTTTTCTTAATCTCTTAAGAGCTGGTTTGATGCGAGTACATAGAGGTGTCTAATCGATTAGACACAGTGTAAGCGATTAGAGAAATCACTTATGGCCCCTTTTGCTTTGAACAAAATGTTTCTATTCGAAGCTTAAGCGATCAGGTTAATCACTTAAGCTATTTTTCACGATCAAACAAAATGTTACTGAATCAATCTGGCTAATCGATTCAGCAAGGCTTAATCGACTGAGGTAGTCGATTAAGGTTGAAAATATAGTCGTTATGTAAGTAAAAAAAGGGTTCGCGTGCATTGTTCACTGTATCTCTTCTCCCACTTTCTTCACCGAGCTCACACGACTTCACACCAAATTCTTGGAGATTTAGAGAGAAGTGTTGTTGCACTTTTAAGTTGATCAAGAGGTGTCTACAAGGAAGAAGTAAGAAACTAGGGTTTCATTTGTTGTAAATCTTGTACGATTCCATATTGTATTAGCTTCTTCTTGTATTTCTTTGTGTGAGTTTGTACTAGGCTTCTCCGCCTCCGGATTGTTTTCGAGAATGAGGGTTTATATAGTGGATGTGTGAGTGAGAGTCGGATCCTTGGATTAGTCACCTCTTCTTAAGGTGGATACCAAGTAAATCTTTGGCGTTAGCGTTTACTTAGTGTTTTCCGCTACAATAACTCATTGAAACGAACGGAGCTAATTACCCCCCCCCCCCCCCTCTAGCTCCCGAAGTGACCCAACAACCTAAACTTTTACTCAAACATCAAAACATAGGGTCACACTGATTGCTCTAACAAAGATCAATCTGGCTTTAATAATACTTGTTAAGTCTAAAAGAATTTATATATCTTCACAATGGAATGATATTGTAACGACCCGACCCTTTGGCCTCTTGGGCGGCCCTTGTGGCGGCCCTTATGTCGTCGGCCCATTTGGCGACCTCTCATGTCGTCGACTGACGACCATTTGGCCGTGCCGTTACTCACTAGGACTTTCCACCCCTGGCCAGTGGATTTTTGCCTCCCCCAGGATTCGAACTCTAGACCTCCAGGCTAAGTAGTAGAGTTTATGAATCCTGGTAACCAAGTGAGATCATAAACTCTACTACTTAGCCTGGAGGTCTAGAGTTCGAATCCTGGGGGAGGCAAAAATCCACTGGCCAGGGGTGGAAAGTCCTAGTGAGTAACAGCACGGCCAAAGGGTCGTCGGTCGACGACATGAGAGGTCGTCAAATGGGCCGACGACATAAGGGCCGCCAGTTGGGCCGCCACAAGGGCCGCCCAAGAGGCCAAAGGGTGAATCCTGGGGGAGGCAAAAATCCACTGGCCAGGGGTGGGAAGACCTAGTGAGTAACGGCACGGCCAAGGGTCGTCGGTCGACGACATGAGAGGTCGCCAAATGGGCCGACGACATAAGGGTCGACGGTCGACGACCCGAGGGTCGCCAAATGAGCCACCAAATGGGCCAAGAGGGTCGGGTCGTTACAGATATTATCTATTTGAGGCCTTGGGCCTCATAGATTTATTTTTATTCTCTTTCCAAAATGTCTCATTCCAATAAAGATGTCTTTTATCTTTTAAATGTATGATCTTTTCTATGTATTTTCAATGTGGGACTTTAATTGCATTCCCAATAAGATCTACATTTGTTATTGGATAAAACCTATAACGACCCATGTTTTGAGCCCACAATATATTGTTTAAAACCTTTTCAGAGACTCAGAATAATTTTGTCATTGTTTTTACAATTAACACATATACATAATTTATCATGGGAGGTTAGAACCAAATATGAATATCATAAATACCTTCACTTAACGACCCTCTTTTATTACATGTTAGTTTTTCAAAAATCCAAATCTTCTAGGTCTACCAATGTGTTTCAGTAAATCTCATTGATGAAACTAAAGAGCTTTGATCAGACCAATTTCAAGTGCTACATGTTTTAAAACCCAAAGTCTATATGTGTCAGAGATATCAACTTAAAGTTATTAACAACCATGATTAGAAAGTTTCAAAATTTATTTAAGGCAATTGACATATAACTTATTGTATGGATGTCAAAACTAAGCATGAACACTATAAATATCTTCACTGCACTACCCTCTTCCATCAACTTTTCAAAAATTCAAATCCTCTAGGTTTATCAATGGATTTCGATTAAAATCCATTGATGGACTTAAAGAATTTTGATTGAACTCATTCTAACTCCTGTGAATTTATGTAATGCTCCAGCGCCCCAATATGTTATTTTTTTTACCATTTTTAAAAAATAAGCATTATAACAATGTTGATATTTAAGTTGTAATATTATTTTTTTTACGATTAATGGGTTGTTGTATGTATGTATGTATGTATGTAAAAGAGATAGAAGAGAGAAAAGTTTAATTTAATTTATAAGGTAGGTGAGAACAGTTGTTATAGGCAATGGAGATAGAAAAAAACTGAAGAGAGCGAAAAAAGAAAAAAAAATCAACTTTGATATTGAATAAAATGAGAAAAAGCTATGCATTTTGGACAATTCTAAAATTTAGGTGTGCCCTTTTAAAATGGTCGAAAAACTAAATTAAATTTTCAAGACTTTTTGTTAGCATAATTGGTTGTGCCCTTTTAAAAATGGTCGAAAAATTAAATTAAATTTTCAAGATTTTTTTAGCATACTTGTCAAAATAAATAAATAAATAAATAATTTAAAAGCGTAGAAATCATAAATTATTTATGATTAACAGAAAAGGGGGAAAAAATCCCTCAACCCGTCGCCACTGCGCTCTCTCTCTCTCTATCACGTCCATGGCTTCTTCCGTTTTCAGCCATCTACCTTTCTCCTCCTCAACCCGTCGCCGCCCTCCCTTTGCGAAATCAACAAAAGTAGGAGGATCAAGTCCTTCAATTCTATCGAGCACTGCCTCCGGAGCCGCAATAATCTCTTCTTGTTGTTGGGAATTAAACTTTATTTTTAGATAAAAGTTGTTAATAAAAGTTTATGAAGATAAATGAGGTGGTAATTCTTGATGAGAGTTTGTGATAGGATAGAGTTTGATGAGGTGTCATGATAAGGATAAGAGTCACCTGGAGATAGAATTAGAAAAAAAATCTAGATTATTAGTGCTTATCCAATAAACCTATAAATATGTACCTTTTTCAATGAATGAAGTAAGTTGAGTTTTTATTTTATTCTCCTCCTCTTCCATGTAGAGATTCTCCTCCTCTTTATATTTTTTCTTCCATAATTTCCTTTATTTCTTCTCCGATAATTCTTTTTCAACAAAATGATATTAGAGCCATGTCGATTCTCCCTATCCCTCGTCTTGCTGATTTAAAGTATGGTAATTAAAGTATCTAAATGAGTGCCTTACTGGAGAGCGAAGGTTTGTGGGGTATTGTTGAAAGAGGCTATAAAGCGCCTCAAGAAGGAGTCAACCAAACGGAGGCACAGAGGACGACAATGGCGGAACAAAAGAGAAAAGATAAGAAAGCTCTTTTCTTTATCTATAAAGCTCTTGATGAAGCTACTTTTGAGAAAGTAGCCGAAGCTACAACTTCCAAAAAGGCATGGGAGATCCTACAAGTAGCATACAAAGGTGATGAAAGAGCAAAAGTATTCGCCTTCGAATTCTGAGAGGGGAATTTGAATCATTGGAGATGAAAGAGTCTGAAAGTGTATCAGACTACTTTACAAGAGTATTGGTTATTATCAACCAATTGAGAAGAAATAGTGACAACATTGAAGACAGTCACGTCGTAGAGAAAATTCTACGCTCGTTGGAGCCAAGGTATGACTATGTAGTTGCGGCCATAGAAGAATCAAAAGATGTGAAAGAAATGAAGGTGCAAGAACTATTAAGCTCTCTACAAGCTCATGAAGCAAGAATGTAAAGAAGACGGAGAGAGCCTATGGAGCAGGCTTTACAAACCAAGCTCACGATTATTGACCAAAAAGAAGAGTCAAAGACCGAAGGTTCGGAAGAAAACGGCGGTGGCCGTGGTGACTTCCGTGGATGTAGCCGAGGTAGAGGCCATGGCAGGGGCTTTTCTCGAGGCTGAGGAAGAAGTAAAGACAACAATCAAGGTAGAGACCAAAGGTATGACAAAAGAAATGTAAGATGTTATACTTGCAATAAATTTGGACATTATGCAATGGAATGTTGCTCTAACAATGTGCAAGGGAATGCTAATTACACATCAAAAGAAGGCAATGACAATGATGTTGTTTTGCTAGCAAGGATGGAGATTTCACAAACAAGAATTTGTGATACTTAGACTCCGGGGCAAGCAATCATATGTGCGGGTGCAAAGATATATTTGCCGAGTTGGATGAAACCGTGAATGAGCAAGTCTCGTTTAGAGACGCATCCAAAATCTAAGTAAGAGACGTTGGTAAGATTCTTATCAAACTTAAAGATGGAGCTCCTATATACATCACCAATGTTTATTATGTGCCCAACATGAAAACAAATATTATTAGTCTTGGACAATTGCTTGAGAAAGGTTTCAATATGCAACTAAAAGATGATAGTCTTCGTTTGAGAAAGGAAAGCAAACTTATTGCTCATATTCCTATGTCTAAAATAGGATGTTTTCTCTTGATATTAAGCATGTTACTGTAAAATGTTTAAGTGCATAAAGAATAATACATGGCTATGACATATGAGGTACGGGCATGTGAATTTCAAAGCTCTAAAGCTTCTCTCAAGCAAAGGAATGATGAATGGCCATATTAATGCTCAAGATGATATTTGTGAAGGGTGTGTTCTTGGCAAACACCCTAGAGCAAGTTTTCCGAATGAATCACACAAATGAGCTAAGAAGACTCTTGAACTCATCTATACAGACATATATGGGCCAATCACTCTGACCTCCTTTGGAGGTCGTCAATATTTATAACCTTTATTGATGATTTTAGCAGAAAAACTTGGATATATTTTTGATGAATAAAGATGACACTGTTGAGAAGTTTAAGGAATTCAAAGGATTAGTAGAAAATCAATCCGGCTATACTATCTAAGCAATGCGATCAGATCGTGGTGGTGAATTCACCTCAAAAGAATTTGAAAAATTCTGCAAAAATCATGATATCTGGAGGCTTTTAACTGCACCTTATTCCCCTTAACAAAATGGAGTTGCTGAAAGGAAGAACCGAACTATTCTTGACATGGTTCGAAGTATGCTAAAAATGAAAGAAGTGGCTAAAGAATTTTGGACTGAAGCCGTAAACTGTGCGATGTATTTGCTAAATAGATCTCCTACAAGGAATCTAGAAGGAATTACACCTCAAAAAGCATGGACCGGATACAAGCCATGTGTATCTCATTTAAAGATTTTCGGATGTATTACCTATGCACACATTCCGAATCAAAGAAGAACGAAGCTTGATGACAAAAGCTTACGTTGCATTTTCATTGGCTACGATGCAAGATCGAAGGCTTATAGCCTCTATAATCCAGTGAATAGAATGGTTATCATAAGTAGATATGTTGAATTTCAAAAAGATGGTGCTTGGAATTGGAGCACAATATGGTGATGATTCAAGAAGAACAAGTGAAAGAGAAAGAACCAACTCCACCACCGTCGCCTACTTCTTCATCATCCTCGGATGAAGAAAATCCTCCTCCATAAAAGACAAGGAGTCTTCAAGAATTATATGAGGTGACAACACCACTTAATCTCATTTGTCTTTATGCTAATGAAGAGATTGTATCTTTTGAAGAAGCTATTAAAGATAGCAAATGGAAGAAAGTCATGGATGAAGAGATGAAGGCAATTGAGAAGAATGAAACTTGGCATCTTATTACTTTGCCTGATGGCCACAAACTCATTGGTGTGAAGTGGGTTTATAAAGTGAAGAAAAAATGCTCAAGAAGAAATAGAAAAGTACAAAGCGTGACTTGTGGCAAAATGCTACAAACAAAAGGCCGACATTAACTATGAAGAAGTGTTTGCTCCCTTTACCCGAATGGAGACTATAAGGTTGATAATCTCTTTAGCCGCTCAACTAAAGTGGCAAATATTTCAGCTTAATGTCAAATCGTCATTTCTTAATGGCTACTTAGAAGAAGAAGTCTATGTTGAACAACTGGCTGACTACATCAAGTGGGGGCAAGAAAGAAAGGTATTGAAATTGAAGAAAACTCTCTATAGCTTGAAGCAAGCACTGAGAGCATAGAATTCAAGAATTGATGCATACTTCAAAGAAAATAGCTTTATGCAATGCTCTTATGAGCATGCTCTTTATGTAGGAGTAGATAATGATAACATCTTATTGGTATCATTATATGTAGATGATCTAATCTTGACAGGAAATTCACCTCAAATGATAAAACTTTTTAAGGAAGCTATGACAAAAGCATTTGATATGATCGATATGGGACTTATGTCCTACTTTCTCGGCTTGGAGGTGAAACAAGGAGTTGATGGCATATTTATGACTCAAGAACAATATGCAAAGGAGGTCCTTAAGAGATTTAGAATGGATTGTTGTAATCTAATTAAAACACCGGTGGACTGCGAAACAAAGTATCCAAGAGTGATGAAGGAAAGACAGTTGATCCCACATGTTTCAAAAGCTTGGTGGGAAGCTTGTGGTACCTAACTTGCACTCGACCGGATATATTATATGGAGTCGGTCTTGTAAGCAAGTTTATGGAGGAGCCTAAAGAGACTCATTGGAAGGAGGCCAAGCGGATCCTTCGTTATGTCCGAGGTACTCTAAATCACGGACTATTTTATTCTCACTCTAATAATTCTCAACTTGTTGGATATTCGGATAGTGATTGGGGCGGAGACTGTGATGACTGGAGAAGTACTTCCGACTTTGCATTCATCGTTGGAGATATGACATTTTCTTTGATGTCAAAAAAATAACCTATTGTTACTCTTTTCACTTGTGAAGTAGAGTACATTGCGACATTCTCATGTGTTAGTCATGCTATATGGCTAAGAAGCTTGCTAAAGGAGATAAAATTTGAACAAAATGAAGCAACTCAAATTTGCATTGATAACAAATCGGCAATTGCATTGGGAAAAATCTTGTATACCATTAAAGAAGTAAGCATATTGATGTTCGCTTTCATTCTATTCGTGAACGTGTGAAAAATAAAGATGTGGAGCTAGTCTATGTGAAGACTAAAGATCAAATTGCTGACATCTTTATAAAATCACTCAAATTTGAAACTTCATCAAAATGCGATATTTACTTGGAGTCACAAAATCAAGTTTAAAAGGGGATGTTGCGAATTAAACTTTATTTTTAGATAAAAGTTGTTGATAAAAATTTATGAAGATGGATGAAATGGATTCTTGATGAGAGTTTGAGATATGATAGAATTTGATGAGTATCATGATAAAGATAAGAATCTCGTGGAGATAGAATTAAAAAAAAATCTATATTATTAATATTTATCTAATAAATTTATAAATATATACTTTTTTTTCAATGAGTAAAATAAGTTAAAAATTTATTTTATTCCACTCCTCATATTCTTCTCTACTTTCATATTTTTTTATGCCAAATTTTTTTTTTATTTCTCCACCAATAATTCTTTTTCTAACACCTGTGGCCTCAACTGAGATCTCCGATCTCATATTCCGCCGCGGAAGCCTCCAGCGGAAGCAGCCAACAGCAGCCGCTGAAGACTCGACGACCTGAGGAGGAGAATATCCGCGAGGAGGCGTGCCGACGCTACGAGGCGAAGATGCCGCCTGGCTTCTCGGCCTTGTACGTGCCCTTCAACTCTCCGGATGACACCCCGGAGACCTACTCGCTCGACGAGGTGGTTTACCGCAGCCGTTCCGGCGGTCTGCTCGACGTCCGCCACGACCTGGCCGCCTTGAAGCTCTTTCCGGGCTCTTATTGGCGTGCCCTTTTTGATTCCCGTGTCGGTGGCACTTTCTGGCCGTACGGTTCTGGCGTATGGTCGAAGAAGGAGTTCGTCCTCCCCCAGATCGATCCCGACCACATTGTCTCCCTCTTCGAGGGTAACTCTAATCTCTCCTGGGCGGAGCGCCTTGATCGCGACCACCTCGGAGGCATGCCCGACCTCTGGGTGAAGCAATCGCCTCCGCTGGTCCCCCCTCAGCCGCCCCATCGCCGGCGTCGGGTGCGCCTCAACGGGGGACACCTCCGCAGCCCTATCTTCCTACTGCGCTGCCGCCGGCATCCCTTCCATTGTCTTCCTACCAGCTGACCGCATTTCCCTCTCTCAGCTCGTTCAGCCCATCGCCAACGGCGCCACCGTCATCTCCATCGACACGGACTTCGATGGTTGAATGCGGCCCATCCGTGAGGTCACCGCAGCGCTCCCCATCTACCTCGTCAACTCCCTTAATTCCCTGCGCCTCGAGGGCCAGAAGACGGCCGCCATCGAAATCCTCCAGCAGTTCGACTGGGTCATCGTCCCCGGTGGCAACCTGGGCAACATCTACGCCTTCTACAAACTTCTAGATGTGCCGTGAGCTCGAGCTCGTCGACTGCATCCCTCGCCTTGTCTGCGCGCAGGCCGCCAACGGCAACCCCCTTTACCTCCACTACCAGTGTGGGTGGGCTGGCTTTTTGATTTATGACATATTCTCGGCTGAGATTGAGGTGCTGCCGATTGAAGTTTTTAGTTCTAAAACATTTTCATCAATTTGTTTAGAAAACTTTTTAAGACTCCAATTGTTTGTTAGTAGTCTTCGTGTGTGTTGATAGGATTCTGAGGTAGGTGTTCTTGATATTAAAGATAAATAAAATAGATTACGTCCAGTTCTTTCAAAAAGGTACAGTTGAGGCTAAGAACAAGAGGGTGCGGCAAGAAGGCGATTTCTGATTACGATCGATAAGTTTGTTCTACTACTCCAGCTGGGCGTACCAGATTCCCTGGATCTTCACATCTTTAGGAGTCTTGGCACCCAGATCGGTGTCGGACGGCTGCAGGCTCTCGAAGACGCCGATGACTTCGCCGGTCTCGGGCTTGCTCTTGGTGACGCTGAGCGTGATGGTGCCCGTGGAGGAGGAGACGTTCTTGATGTTCTCCTTGCTCAGCTCCTCCTCGTCTCCCCTGCCGCCGGCGGGGAGCGCCACGGCGTTGTCGTACCCGGTGGAGCCTCCCCTGCCCTTTGGGTCCAGGAAGGAGGAGCCTCGGTAGGAGGGCACCAGGAACTTCCCGCTGAAGCTATCCGGCTTGCCCGTCGCTACCAGCTGCTTGACGGTGAACAGGAACGGCACGCGCTCGCCGCCGGGCAGCTGGACCGTCACCGCCGCGTAGTCGATCCCGTCCTTCTCCTCGAACTTGATGCTGCCGTCGGAGCCCACCTCGAAGGGCCCCTCGATCTCGTCCAGCGTGTACGTCAGCCGGGTCATCAGCTTCGTCTTCTGGAACTCCGGAGGCGCGTTCTTCGACACTCCCTCCGCCTTCACCGTGAACGACGTCGGCTCCAGGCACAACTTCTTGGCGTTGTACTTCCCGGGCTTGAAGGCGAAGGAGTCCACGCCGCCGTCGATACTCGGGCACTGGTTCGCCGTCCCCGTTCCCTTCACCTCCATGTACGTCTTGCTCTGGATCTCGTCGTACGTCAGCCTCTTCGGCACGCCCTCTGCGCTCGCTCCCTGTCAATCACCCCCGCGGGCATCGATCAACAAACTAGCCATCAATTAACATAAAACCGATCCTTTTTTTTTTGCGCACGTACGGAGACGACGAGGGCGGAGGCGGCCAGTGCGAAGCCGGCGAGCTTGACGGCGTCAGTGCCCTTCTGCGCCAAGTCTCGGAGGTCGGAATGTAAAGAACAGGAGACCCTGGCGGCGGCCGGCTCGAACCCAAACGCCTTAGACAGGTGGGAAGAATACCTCACCGGCTGGCCTGCGATGCTTCGGCCGGCAGCGCCGACCTTGGACGGTTGCATCAGCGTGGCGGCGGCTTGCAGAGATGCTGCCATTTCCCCCTCTGTTGGCTGAGTGCCATCGGGTTGGATGGAGGTATATTGACAGCGGAGGATAAGAAGATCGGATAAGAGGAGTTCTGCCATTGGCTACGTGCTGATTTGCCATTTCTGATGTGGAAATTCGCTGTCGTCTTCGCTTGTCATCGCTTTAGATTGTGTGGTGGCCAGTCTACCGTCCACAGTCCATCCACAGCTTCTCTACGCTTAAATATCATAAAAATCTTTGTTGAGGTAGGAGAAATTTCACCAAACAGAGACTATTTGAATAAGAAACTTCACCAAACAACAGGGATTTGTGTTACTCAAGAAATTAACAGCAAGAATTTCTGCTATTTTGCATGTTTGTTCTTAATTTACAGAGCTATATATGTTCATAGTTACTTGCCTCAATCAATCTTCTTTCTCTGCACTCGTCTCTCTGAAGAGCTCCAACCAGAGATCACAACCACATTGACATCACATCACTAGCTTTTCCAGTCGATTTTTGAAGAAGAACAAGGGCCAGAGGAGTCTTCTCATGATCGTATAGAAGACAAGGAAAGATGGAGCCGAATTTTTGTGGGTCCTTGCGGCCGTCGGCGACTCTCTTTCCTCATTTCGGGGAACGTCCATGCTTTCTGACAAGCGGTGGTGGCCTCGGCGAGCACAAGGAGGACCAGTAGCGCGAGTGCACCGGCAGGTGACGAATACGGAGAGCGTGGCAAGGGAGTGGGAAACGACGAGATCCAGAGCGGAAGACGGCGAAGTATCCGAGCATGCATATCGCCCATAACATGGAAACGAAATGGGGAAGGAGCCATTGCACGGAAGCGATGAACTCCATCTCGATGGCTGGCGGAGGAAGCACACAGAGAGCTTTTTCCGACAACAGAATGATCTTGGATCCAAAATACGCAATGAGGAGGAATCGAGCGAATCATATTCTCTCTCCGAAGCTGAGCCAGAAGGCCGAAAGCGTCGCCTTGGAATCGGCACGAAGAACAGGTAGGGTTAGGGTTCCGGCGGCCTGGTCCGGCGAAGAACCACTTCGCGGAAGCAAACGCGGATCGGCGTTTTGTTTGGCAAGCTCCGAGATGATATGTAAAGACGTCACGTTATCGTTACGTTATTTTGTTGATTACGTTACGTTATAAAGTTGATAGCGGAGCATAATATCGCCATCTCCCTTATCCCGTCGCGTCTTCTCTCGAGCAAATTATCAAACGGCTTGTCTTCACCGAGGGGGAGCAAATGGCTCTCCTTCCCAGTGCTCACATCGCGGAGCTCCCTTCACACAGCTCCTTCCCTCTTTGCTCCCGCCCGCTCTCTCTCTCCCTCTGGCTTCCCCGCTGCCGATTCCACCGCTTCCGCATCTCCTCAGCTTCGTCGTCCTCCGTCCGCCTCGCTGAGCGCGGGGGCGGTGATTCCGATGCACGGAGCTCCTCCGGAAACGCAAGGCTACCATGGGAAGACAACGACGAGGATGGCAGGCTACCCAGTGGTAGCACGAATCCCCCTTTCCGCTCCGCTCCCTGGTTGCAGCAGTGGGATCCTCCTGAGTCGTCTACATCCCAGGCTCCTGCAAAGAGGAAGCCGAAAGAGCCCGACGTTGGCCGAGGCGGCTCCATTGAGAGGATCGTGTATCGGCTGCGTAACCTCGAACTCAGTTGCGAGGAAGAAGAGGGCGTGGACGGAGACAGCAAAGAGACGCCTTTGAGCGGAAAAGAGAGGTTGGGTGAGCTTCTAGAGCGCACCTGGAGCCGTCCGCACACGTGCCAAATGGTGGATCGAATTCTTCTGCCGTGGGAGAGGGAAGACGACAGAGGGTTTGTGGAGGAAGAGGTTACGAAGGGAGAAAAACGAAAGAGACTGAGGGCGCCAACTTTAGCAGAGCTCACCATAGAGGATTCTGAGCTGCGGAGGCTCAGGCGGCTGGGAATCATGCTGAGAGAAAGAATCACTGTGCCGAAAGCTGGTGTCACGCAGGCCATTACTGAGAAGATTCATGATGCATGGAGGAAGTCGGAGATAGTTCGGTTAAAGTTTCATGAGGATTTGGTCCATGATATGAAGACAGCTCATGAGCTTGTTGAGGTTGGTATTATTCTAGTCATCTCCTACTTGTTGATCTCAGTTATTCCTTTTTTCTCTTGTACATCTTGAAGCACTAGGATAATCTTTCTAGACAATGTAGTTAATATGAGTATATGAATGCAAATGCATACTCAGATACAAGTTCAATTTATATCGCCTACTCTCCTGTGTGTTGGAAATTTATTTAAACAAAATGGTTGAGGTTGTGTCATCATCTGTTGACACTTTCAAGAAATCACTGTAAGATCAATGCCCAATAAGGTAGATGCTCTAATCTACCATCTTGAACTGCCCACAACGGATCAAGACTAGTTCACATAGAATTTGGAAGTCACCTAGCATGAATTCACATAGTGGAATCTTTCTCTTCGTTCTAAAAGCAATACACTGGGCACATTATGTTAGGCAATCTTCTCCAGCATAATAGGACGATAAACGAATACAAGAGAAACACAAAAGCAATATAACAAGGATGTACTTAAGCCTGTTGTCCAAGAAGAGAATTCTAGTTTATATCAATTGAGAGCTAAAGTATAGAGAAAACTTAAACAACCACTGCTTGCATCATGTAGAAAAGTCTATCAACCTCCCTAGACTCCTTGCTCAACAATAATGAAAAATAAATAAAACTTTGCAACTATCTCAACCAATGCTGATAGCTGTATGTATCTTGAGGCACCATCTCAACCAATGGTGAGTGCACGAATCACTATGCAAGGGAATTAAACTAAGGTTAGAAAATTTTAATACATGCAGAACTGATGTAGTAGGCCGGACCCACACACCTTCCTTGAGGTGATGGGCTGCAGTTAGGCTGCCCTCTCACACAGGGTTGTGCGCATGCTGCTTGTGTGTGCCTGCACGACTGTTGGTTTGAACCACCTGATAGACCTTTGCTGGGTTGTCCCCAATGCTTTAATGGGTTATGCAGCCACACAAGGTGAAACCAGCAACTCAAACAATCAGGCACAGTGATTGTGTTTATTTTCTGCTGAAGCAGCTGCAGATTCAGATCCTGGTTCTGAGATTGTTGAGGGCAAATTTCTATCATATGAAGCAATTTTCTAATGTATGAAGCTAGAATAGAAATCAAAAGTGGCAGTATTAGGATTGTTTTCGGCAGATGATTTTAACATTTACTATAAATCATTCACCATTTTGAAACTATTATCGTGGTCTTCTGTAATTTTGTAGACAAATATTGGATGTGCAATCTTGTTGTTCACAATTCTATGATAGTTACACTACATGTTTTCTCGTGCTGATGTATTCATAAAGGTTATGCTTGTGGACAGAGTAGGACTGGAGGATTGGTTATTTGGAGATCTGGTAGTGTTATGGTGGTCTATCGGGGTAGCAACTATAAACGTCCTTCTAGAACTCAATTGCCAGATGTGCAAAACAATCAGACATTAGTATCAAATGAAACTGAGTCATTATTTATTCCAGATGTTTCAGAAACCACCACATTGGTCGAGAATGTTGATCATTCTGTAACCTCAAAACCTGTAACTTCAAGTTCATTTGATTTAAACCTTAAGCATGAAAAAAATCTGGCAGAAGAGGAAGTGGAGTTTAACCGCTTGCTTGATGGGTTAGGTCCTCGGTTTGTTGATTGGTGGGGAACTGGGATTTTACCTGTAGATGCTGATTTATTACCTCAAAATATTCCTGGTTTTAGAACACCTTTTAGACTTCTGCCTTCTGGTATGCGAGCACGCCTTACCAATTCAGAGATGACCAACTTGAGAAAGCTAGCGAAGAGACTTCCTTGTCATTTCGCCCTTGGTATGCTTGGTCAAAATGTTTTTTTTTCTCAATTCTGTTTCTTTATTGCTTCTTTCATGCTAATGTTATCACCTCAAATTGTTATGGTGAAGGGAGAAACAGACACCATCATGGTTTGGCAGATGCTATTCTGAAGATTTGGGAAAAAAGTTTAGTTGTGAAAATTGCAGTGAAAAGGGGAGTTCAAAATACCAACAATAAACTAATGGCTGAAGAGCTGAAGGTTCGTATAATTTTTTAGTTTCTTCTGTAACTATTTTTTTCTTCTCTAGGTTTCTATCTATCCTGCATCTTTATGGATTCAAATCTTGATAATGAGGGAAAATATTTATTTTTCAAGAGGAAAGTAGCTTTGTGTTTGATGTGAACTATGATTGCTCTAGCTTGGTTATGATAGATACCACTTGTCATCCTCAAATGGTTCTTTTTTTTTTGGGATTGGTTTCATTTTGAACTTGGTTCAAGGTTTGTCTTCCAGCATATTTGAACTTTTCTTCCTCAGTTTTTTTACTGCATTAAAGGCCCCATTCCGCCTAAGCAATTAGTATCAGTATATAAGTTTTCTTATTGGAGATTGAATGCTGAAACTTTTTTTATTTTTTTAATCAAAGTGTCATTACAGTTGGTCCATTTCCTTTTCTCATACTTCTAAGAATCCAACTGTGTAATGGAATTGTCATACACACTCATTTGCCAATTGTGGCAGTTCCAGATATTTGCCCTTGGCCCACATCCTTTTTTACCTTTTTAAATAGCTAGAAACATTTTCTTGTTTGGCACTCATCTGTTTTTTATTTTATTTATTTATTTATGATCTCTCTAGTTTTCCTTATATTTGACTACCTTATCTTACATGTTGGAATATATATATATATTTTTTCGGAGCTAACCTTCTGCATGCTGATTATACATCCTAGATATGGAGGATGCTTGTTTACATATACCTGTGACAATGAAACAATAGTGGATTTGTGTTTTCAAATGTTTTGCATCTTTATGTATTCTTAACAAGTTATTTACTACATTTCTTTTAAAAAAGGATGTGGTTTTGCAGTTTGCACTAGTAGTATTTTATGCAAAATTCTATTTATGATTGCACAAATTGACATTTTTTTAACATAATGACTTAAAGATTTAAGTGGTTGCTTGACTTTAAAGGCTTTGATTGGAGGAACCTTGCTTCTTCGAAACAAGTATTACATTGTTATTTATCGTGGGAAGGATTTTATTCCGGCTTCTGTAGCCACTGCTTTGGCTGAAAGGGAGGAACTGACAAAGGAAATCCAAGATGCAGAGGAGCAACTGCGGAAAAGAACGATTGGAGAACCCAATGTAAATGCACCTGAGGGGGATGCACCTGTTGGTACTTTAGCTGAGTTTCTCGAGGCTCAAGCACGGTGGGGAAGACAAATATCCACTGAAGAGCGTGATGCAATGAAAGAAGAAGCTTCAAGATATAAAACAACCAAGCTTTTTAAAAGGGTTGAACATAAACTATCCATTGTAAGTTTCCTTCTTCTCTGGCAAGCTGTGCTTCTGCTTTTATGAAATTTGAAATGTCATGTATCTTGAATTTACTTACATATTACTTTGTTATAGTAAATCTCTACAAAATTTTTAGAGATTTGCCCCCTTTGCATGTTAGTCAGATTTTAAGGAACCCTTTTAAGGCTGTACATCCTGAACTTGTAGGCTTTTAGTTATATTTTGGTTGTTTAAGAGTGTTCTTGATGTTTGCATTTAGAATGAATAACTAATGTTCTGTTATAGCCATACAGATGCTCCTAAGTGTTAGAAAGTAGATAATATAAGAAAGGGCAGCCCGGTGCATGAAGCTCCCGCTATGCGGGGTCCCGGGGAAGGATTCATTGTACGCAGCGT
Organism: Zingiber officinale; assembly: GCF_018446385.1. Lineage (NCBI taxonomy): Eukaryota > Viridiplantae > Streptophyta > Magnoliopsida > Zingiberales > Zingiberaceae > Zingiber > Zingiber officinale. Next base: position 87,907,270 of record NC_055989.1, read on the forward strand.
TACCCTGCTTTTTTGCAAGAGGTTGTTTCCAGGATTCGAACCCATGACCTTTTGGTCACAAAGCAACAACTTTACTGTTGCGCCAAGGCTCCTCTTCTAGAGAGTAGATAATATGCATATGAAATATCCAGGATGCGTCTATGAACTAGCTGCTGCTGGTTGTAAATTCTCACTGTATTCTCATATGTTTATATATAGAAGATATCCGATCTAAATTAAAAAAAAATCTCCATTGTGTGTGATTGATTTTTTTTTTTCCTTTTCAAGCAATGCTTTAATGTTAATCATAGATAATTTTTATTTCCCTATGGGCAGGCTCAAGCAAAGAAGGCAAGAGCTGAGCAATTGCTTACTAAGATTGAAGCATCAATGGTTCCTGTCAATCCATGTGAGGACCAGGAAACAATCACTGATGAAGAAAGATCTGTGTTTCGCAGAATCGGTTTGCGAATGAAGGCATACTTGCCACTTGGTCAGTTTCTGTCTTTTGGTTATTTTTGCCGAATCACTGCTTCCAATTTTTAGATTGATTGTTTGTCCAAACATAGGAATCCGTGGTGTTTTTGATGGTGTGATCGAGAATATGCACTTGCATTGGAAGCATAGGGAATTGGTTAAGCTAATTTCTAAGCAGAAAACCTTAGCTTTTGTTGAGAGCACAGCAAGACTCCTCGAATACGAGAGTGGTGGTATTTTAGTTGCAATTGAGCCTGTCCCCAAAGGTTATGCACTTATTTATTATCGTGGGAAGAATTATCAACGACCTATTAGCTTGCGCCCTAGAAATCTTTTAACAAAGGCAAAAGCATTGAAGCGTGCAATAGCAATACAACGCCATGAGGTATGTTCAAATTACTTTCATATTATGATTGCAAAAGAAAGTCCTCTATCTCACAATTTTATCCCTAACTCTTTTATTAAATGATGTCTTGAATTTAATTGCTGTTTTTTCTCTCTCTATATTTAATGCAGGCCCTTAGCCAACATATAGTCGAGCTTGAGAAAAACATAGAAGTAATGAAGGAGGAACTGGTATGTGCCAATGTCAGTATAACCTTTTGGGAATACAATTTTTCTTTTCCCCTGGAGAACAACTCACCATTTATGAATACTCCATTCTACTATGTTTGTTTTTTTTCCCCTTTAGCTAATAATCAAGAACATGCTTTCATATCATATATGGATATAGTTCAAAGTTCAGGATTTGTGCACAATGGTTAGAACTATTTTAGTGCTATTGTTGGATGAAATTCTTTGTTCTATGTTAAAGCAAACTGATGCAAAGCCTGAATCAAATCAATAGACATGTCTCATCATCCATGGTCCTAAAAATTAGCTTTGAGTGATTGTTTTTGCGCTATATGTTCAACTTCCCAGTATATTATTGCTTTTTTGCAAGGATATATGAGGGGAAAAGGGGCACAACTGTTCAATTCTCACTTCGGATTATTGGGAACACTTGGAGGGAAGGGGGCCAAAATGGAGGGGATGAAGAGGGAAAGGATATCTACTTGGATGAAGTTACAGAGAGAGATGAACCGATGAGGATCGCTGTCTCAGTGTCTCTCTTGCTCCTTTTAAAATTGATTTATTTAAATATGGATAGATTGGGTGAGACAAATGAAAATTATAAAATATCTGATGCCTTTTCTTCATCACTAACCACTACTCACCACTAAATGTTGGACCACTATCGAATCATCAATGATCACCACTGGTTATCACTCGTCGGCAGCCATCGCGACCATCATCAGTCGTCAGTATTGTCAGCTGTGGTCATCACAACTGTACGCCACCATATCTCATCACTGAACCAGTGTCTTGTCTTCACCTCAACATGGTCACACATAATGGTGGTTCAATATGACAACTAAACATTACTAGACCACCACTAATCCACTGCAGGACCTTGGCAAATCATTGGACCATCACCAAACTACAGTGGAGAAGAGGTCGACAACGGATAGAAATGAAAATTTTCATTCTCTCCTTCCAGTCCCCCTTCCAAGCATTTATCAACTTCTGATCCATTGTCTCTCCCTCTTCTCCTTTCTCGCAATTCTCTTGGTCCTCTCTTGCTCAAACTAGACATAGTCATGGGCACAGTGAGTAAAAAGATGTTAAATTAGGGTAGAGACTATTTCATCCTAAAATGACTAGTCATTTGGGAGAGAGACATTGTCTTAATATACATACATAACATAATGGACCACCTCACTTGTCTATATTTGATATATTAGAGTTAAATTACAAAAAAAATTATTTTCAATTGATTAGTCATTTTGGATGGCATGAGAGTCATTTCAATTCATGGTATTGAAAGCTAGACCTATGCCTTTGAGTCACTATGGTGTTGTGAACCACGTAACCACATTAGAGTTAAGATGTTCCACACCCAGTAGTTCTGAACAAGTGTGATGGTCCATTATGTCTATATATTAAGAGGGTGCCTTGATGTAACATGAAATTTGGGTAGCAACTTCAACTTGACTTTTGAGCTTACCTCTTCCATCTTAAATCACGCCTCAGGCATCCGCAACACTGCCCCATCCCAGGGTCACACCAGCCACTATCTTCCACCTAGTTGAGCAGAATAGCTTTATGACTGCAAGCTGCTTCAGGAAGTTGTCAGCTCAGTAGCATTGCAACTGGCCCACCATGTTGACAAAGGCATAAAGTCTTTGATGTACCTCTTGATAAGGATGTCCTCAATTCACCCTGGAGCTCCCCTCTACCTTGAAACCTGATCTTAACTTACAGCTTGGCAGGCCTACTTTGACCTAAGAACTATTCTCAGGCTGACATCTGAACTAAATCCGGTAGGTTGATGTATTTGATCAAATCAGAGAAATCCCTTATCTGCACACAGTTGATTTTGTTCGAGTATGTGTATGTTCATTAAGTATAACTTGTATTTTGTAAGATAGCATGAAAAAAGTGAAGTCATTTACTTTAAGATCACGTGGGAAAATTGTCTCAATGACCCAATGTCATTTTAGCTTGACTCTATCACCTAGAATGATTGATTGCATGAACCCTTTTAATATTTTCTAACTCACGTGTACAGGGAATCTCTGAAAATGAGGAAATAGCTACTACTGGCACAAATACAATGCAGTCCGACGATGAGTCATCATTTCAGATGGAAGATGAAGATGCTTCTCTTGATTCTGATGATGAAGAAGACATCAGTGATTTCTATGATTCTGAAGACGAGGAGGATGAAGCTTCAAGAGATTGAAGTGTCTTCGAGTAATACCCAATCAAGATATTAAATGTCATCCTGAAGGTGTTGTTGGAGCCTTCTTGAAGGTTAAGGTTAGCATTTTTTTCACACGCTTTTCTATATTGGAGTGCAATAGAAGCCATAATAATTTTGGGCAGTTGAAGATGTAAAATCAATATCCAAATTGTGCGTGTGGCCTCATCATATGCTTTTTCACATGCTGCTTCTTGTCATGGACACTTCGCTGTGGCATGAAGCTTTTTTGTTTGGCAGATCACGTAAGATTTAACTGAATAATAGTTATAACAATCAGGGAAGAGAAATCAAAGGGAACTAGGACTTTTGGGAAATCAAAGCAGGATTTCCCTTGTATACACTGATGTAATGAAGTAAAAACTAGTTTTGTTGTTATGGGCACTCCATTTTCACTCCCTATGTTACTGATAAACAAAATATCCCCTTCGGGTTTTGACCTAAAACATTCTTTGATATTTAAAAATATTTTAGGTGTTTTATCTTTTTGATTCAGGTCCTAGTCTTGATCTTCATTTAAAATATGCAAGAATGAGGGTACTAGCATGGAAGAGAGCCATTGGTGTTGATCTAAACTAACTAATTCTTTATATGACCTGTTCTTTCTCTTTTAGCAACGTTTTATATTGGTTCAAATTGAGGATACGTGAAATTTCAAGAATATGCAGGGTGACTCCCCATAGCTCGTTAGCCAGTAAATTAGAAATTTGTCGCTAAAATTTGTTTCACTTATCCAGATAACTTTACGACCAATTACATTCACCTTCAGAATTGGAAATATTTGGATCGTGTATGATGCATGCAATCTATGAGCATGTAATTAAAACTATTCAATGCTAGATTGAATCCCAACTGCCTAGCTAGCTGGAGACCCTCGGTCAAGAGTAATGTCCGAGAGTATTTTTCAGTTGGTTTACAAATAAATGGGCCATTTCATTTAAGGTAAGAGGTCAATGTCACTGAGAAACATAATGTGTGATCAAGCTTGTGGTCTATTACAATGCAAAAGTGAGAGGGAAACTAGTTCCTTTTGCAAACTTATATGATAACATGTAACAATGAACTGAGAACTACCAGTAATATCCAATGTTGTAGAGTTTCAGTTAGTCACTAGAAGTATGTTCTGCTCGCCTTTCTATCGTTTGAGCTGAATGCATCTGTTACCTCTGCTACTTGTGTAGTTCTAGTTCTTGGAAAATGTCAAAATTCTGCATCCCTTTCTTCCATCCTCTGGAAAATGTAACAGGTTTTGAACTCCTTGGCAGGGAATCTTTAAACAAAACTACTGTATGCATTGCGGAAGCAGCTGCTAACCTCCAAGATTGGCCACCAAAGGAACCTATGCAATAGCTCATCAAGTCTGTAAATTGTAAATCCATCTGCAGTAAATTTGTTCTTCATTTTTGTACTTTCCTCTGATGATTTGAGGTCTGTTTTTATACTTATTTTGTCGCTGGTACTAGTCATCGCTGTCCTAGTTCCCCCTTAATTGGGTTCTTATTCACCAACATGTGACAATTTTAATTGACAACTTATTGAGGTCTGATAATTTTTTTGGGTGAAGTATTTGTATTCTACGCTGTTAATTTTTGCATATGCATGTTTTCCTTTTTATGTTCTACCTTTATTTTTTTTATTTCATCCTTTTTTTTTTCCTTCTGTTAAGCTGGGAATGACTATCCATTTTCCGTATACCCTTCCAAAGCCTAATTCATAAAATATCATTTTTGATATATTTTTCATGTCTAAAATATTAACTTAATTAAAATTGAGTCAACACCTATGAAATAATAGCTATGAACAATTAGAGTGGTAAATAAGTCAAGCTAAATTTTATGATGTTTAAAGTTATTCGGTAAGTTAGTTGAGGCGAGTCTAAAATGATTAAGCTATTAAAATTATTATTCAAGCTGATTGTTTTAAATTTTTAAATTCTAAATTTGTTTGGTTGATTATTGAGTTTAATAATACAAAAATTTTTATTTAGAATGTTAATAAGAATTGTATTAATTAACTTGATTCACAAATATTATTCATGAATATTATTTATAAATATTATTCATGAATATTAATAAGTTGAATGTATATTTATTTAAATTTGTTTATTTATTTTAATGAGTTGTTTATATTTATTTATTTAATTAATCTTATATGTATTGAACGATATAAATAAATTTTTATCAAAAACATTCAATTTATTTATAATATCAGGGACAATAGTTATTGAAACGATATTGATATGATTTTGATTAAATTAATAAAAAAATATTTTAATATAATAATATTATATATATATAATATTTTTTAATTAAATTGATTTATTTTAACACATTATAAATATTACAATAGTAAAATATATTAGATGTTATTTATCCACCACCTTTACAAATGTTTTTTTTTTTTTTTTTTTTTTTTTGACGGAGTCAAATGAGCATCAGATCAGTTTGAAGATCCCCAACTACTTTCTATTATTTGAACTGCTAGCATCTTTGAACATTCGAATGACAAAGATAGCACCACAAGATTTTGTCGGGTCCCACACCAACTGCATCAATCTCTAGTCAAGATTTCCATCGCGTTTCACTCAAATTTCCATTACATTTCCTATGATGTTCTTCAAAGTTTTAATATTCCAAAAAACCTAAAGTAAATACGCGTCTTCTCGATGAATAAAAGGAACAGAGATTCACTAGTGGAGTTGCATTCGCGTAGTTTGAAGCGTCCAACCCTCCTCCAGTTTTCCTGCTTGTCCATTCATCATTTTCTGCTTTTCCAGTTTCCCTTTCCCTACGATCTTCCCCTGCCTTCTTGCTTCTCTTTTATATATATCTCTTTCTTCAGTTCCTAATTGGGAGAGCAATCCCACAATTCTTCTCCAACAAATCAAAACAAGAACATAAAAAAAAAAAAATGGATTTCAGAAGAACTCGGTCAGAATTAGCCAGCCGCTCAAACCAACAGAGAAGAGCTACAGGGATGAGGACTAAACCTTCTTTCAAGAAGTGAGTCTCTTTTTTCCTTTTTTTTTGTTACTTGTCATCATTTTTCTTCTCAGCTAAACTACACCAAATTGTCTCATGAGCAAGTAAATCTTTTTCCGGCGAATTGTGTTTCCATCTGCATTTCTTATTCCAGGGTGATTATGCAAGCTCTAGGAATACAGTATGTTGGCTTGGTGGTGAAACCCCTGGTCAGCAATCTGGTATATTGCCTTGTTTGTTTGATCTTCTCTAGTTTAGAACACAAATGGAATAGATTTTACTCTGGGATTCGTGCTCTTCTTTGTTTGGCATCAAGAACTAAGACTTGAATATGCTTGAAAAATCTCAACTGTCTGCTCACTAATGTCTCATCTATCTGTTTTAGTTGCATGACGAGCTTGGGCGCATTGTTCCACATATTATCAATCAAATTGAGGTTGATGTCATGCAGAAGGTGGGAATCACAAGAACTCCGTATGCATTTTGTCAAACAAACATGATATTGATTTAACAGCATAAAACTGACTCAGGTGCTTGGGGAGCTGCGGAACATAATACCTCAGGATATAGATCAAACTGATCTTGTCATGCATCAACAGGTGCAACACTCAGACCGCTTAAAGTTGAAGGGGATGCAGAGAACTAGAAAGCTGAAACTAATCTTGAAATTTGCATTACTCATATAGATGCGCGAGGAAGGACTGATGGACGTAATTACTCGAATCAACGCCCAAACTAATGGTATTGTGGTTCAGCAGATGGAACCTCTGATTGCTCATGCAGACCCCTTACTGAGGTACAATTCATGAAATCCCCTTTTGTCTAATGTTTCGTTTGTCATTTAGAAATCATTCTCGTGCCCTGTAGATCTCCCAGACTGCCTATCAAAGAAGCTGGGCCAGCAGCACCAAAGCTGCAACTCTCCTTCCAAAAGAAGCTGCTCCAACCAACCTTCTTCGCTGAGGATCTTATCAAAGATGAGGATCGTAACAATCTCCAGGTTGCCCTTAGGCAAATTGAATCTGGACAAATATATAGCCCGCCTCTTGAATTCCCTGTTGAAGTAGAGATAGTGGTTGTTGATGGAGAGTTTCCCAGTAATAGCAGCGGCGAGTGGAGTACTGAGGAATTCAATAGCAAAATATTGAAGGAACGGGAAGGAAAGAAGCCATTGCTCTTAGGAGCCTACAAGGCCAGATTGCATGAAGGCATTGCTTCTTTTGGAGGTATCAAGCTCACTGATAGTTCCACTTTGGCCAAATCCGGCAAGTTTAAGTTAGGCGCCAAAGTTTCCTCTAGCAGCCATGTCGGCTGGGAGATCAAACCAGCAGTTACAGAATGCTTTAAAGTTTTAGTTGAACGAAGCAAACGTAAGTCTACCTTCTTTCAGTGTACCTCTCTAGATCTAACAATCCTAGACGTAACAGAGCATTTCATGATGTAACCCGATTGCATACTGAAAGAGGAATGTCTTTCTTTTCCAGAGCATCAGAAAAGCTACCCCCCATCTCTGGATGATAAGGTATTCAAGCTGGAAAACATTAGACTGAATGGTGAATTCATGAAGAGACTGGCTGCTCGCAACATTACCACTGTGAAAGATTTCCTCAAGCTTGCAGTTGTTGATCAGGAGCACCTTCAAAAGGTAAGTTGAACATATGCACTCTCCAGGGGTTCAAGTATCTCAATAAGTGCATTCATGATCCCAAAGTCTCTGTTGTTGTTAGATTACAAATATGCCGAGGAAAATGTTGAATGAAACTGTCGAGCATGCAAAAACCTGCAACAGGGGAGAGGTTCTCTACATGTATAGCAGGGGGACTTTTGATCTCATCTTGAACTCTATTTGTGAAGTCCAAAGTGTCAACGGCACGCCTTACAAACACCTTACACCATCGCAACGGGTAAAGAGTGATCAACAAACCATACATAAAATTGATTCACACACCATTTTAACATGCCAAAGAGAATTATGTTTACCTTTAGGAATGTGTGAAGGAGTGGGTATTGGAGGCATACAACAAGGGGGACAATTTGGAGAGATTTTATGGTATGCGACATAAACACAATAATACACCTCTCCAATACTCACATGTTGATGTTTATGAATAGTGTCTCCCTGACCATCATTTCAGGTAATTCTCTGAGTGGAGGTGAATTAGGACCTTCCCTTGTGTCTCAAAACATGATCTTGACTGATACTAGACCTCATACAAATGGGCTAGAACAGCTTCCTCCATCTCACATAGTGAGGGCAATGCTATTCAACACGCATAGTATTGATACTTTTATGGAATTCTTATCTGATATGGTGCCCCAATGTGTGCAGGACAATGAACGAGAAAATTCGAATCTCTTCCATAGGAGGAGTGAAGCATCATCCAACAGAATCATTGCAGTACAACAAAATGGTAAGTAGTCCTATTTATCATAAGAATATCCTCGTAAGAAAGTGAGACATAAACACATTAATACACCTCTCCAATACTCACATATTGATGTTTATGAGTAGTGTCTCCCTGACATCTTTTCAGGTAATTCTCTGAGTGGAGGTGAATTAGGACCTTCCCTTGTGTCTCAGAACATGATCTTGACTGGTACTGAACCTCATACAAATGGGCTAGAACAGCTTCCTCCATCACACATAGTGAGGACAATGTTATTCAATACACACAGTAACCATACTTTTATGGAATTCTTATCTGATATGGTGCCCCAATGTGTGAAGGACAATGCACGAGAAAATTGGAATCCCTTAGATGGAAGCAGTGGAGCATCATCTAGCGGAATCATTAGAGTACAACAAAATGGTAAGCAGTCCTATTTATCACAAGAATATCCTAGTAAGAAAGTGAGACATAAACACATTAATACACCTCTCCAATACTCACATGTTGATGTTTATGAGTAGTGTCTCCCTGACATCTTTTCAGGTAATTCTCTGAGTGGAGGTGAATTAGGACCTTCCCTTGTGTCTCAGAACATGATCTTGACTGATACTGAACCTCATACAAATGGACTAGAACAGCTTCCTCCATCACACATAGTGAGGACAATGTTATTCAATACACACAGTATCCATACTTTTATGGAATTCTTATCTGATATGGTGCCCCAATGTGTGCAGGACAATGCACGAGAAAATTGGAATCCCTTAGATGGAAGCAGTGGAGCATCATCTAGCGGAATCATTAGAGTACAACAAAATGGTAAGCAGTCCTATTTATCACAAGAATATCCTAGTAAGAAAGTGAGACATAAACACATTAATACACCTCTCCAATACTCACATGATGTTTATGAGTAGTCTCTCCCTGACCATCTTTTCAGGTAATTCTCTGAGTGGAGGTGAATTAGGACCTTCCCTTGTGTCTCAGAACATGATCTTGACTGGTACTGGACCTCATACAAATGGGCTAGAACAGCTTCCTCCATCACACACAGTGAGGACAATGTTATATTCAATACGCACAGTATCCATACTTTTATGGAATTCTTATCTGATATGGTGCCCCAATGTATGCAGGACAATGCACGAGAAAATTGGAATCCCTTAGATGGAAGCAGTGGAGCATCATCTAGCGGAATCATTAGAGTACAAAATGGTAAGCAGTCCTATTTATCACAAGAATATCCTAGTAAGAAAGTGAGACATAAACACATTAATACACCTCTCTGATACTCAAATGTTGATGTTTATGAGTAGTGTCTCCCTGACCATCTTTTCAGATAATTCTCCGAATGGAGGTGAATTAGGACCTTCCCCTGTGTCTCAGAACATGATCTTGACTGGTATCGGACCTCATACAAATGGGCTAAAACAGCTTCCTCCATCTCACACAGTGAGGACAATGCTATTCAACACGCATAGTATTGATACTTTTATGGAATTCTTGTCTGATATGGTGCCCCAATGTGTGCTGGACAATGCACGAGAAAATTGGAATCCCTTAGATGGAAGCAGTGGAGCATCATCCAGCAGAATCATGGGAGTACAACAAAATAGTAAGTAGTCCTATTAATCAGAAGAATATCCTAGTAAGAAAGTGAGACATAAACACATTAATACACCCTCTCTAATGCTCACATGTTGATGTTTATGAGTAGTGTCTCCCTAACCATCTTTTCAGGTAATTCTCCGAGTGGAGGTGAATTAGGACCTTCCCCTGTGTCTCAGAACATGATCGTGACTGGTACTGGACCTCATACAAATGGGCTAGAACAACTTCCTCCATCTCACATAGTGAGGACAATGCTATTCAATACACATAGTATCGATACTTTGGAATTCTTATCTAATATGGTGCCCCAATGTGTGCAGGACAACGCACAACAAATTTCGAATCCCTTCCATGGAAGCAATGGAACATCATCCAGCGGAATCATTCGAGTACAACAAAATGGTAGGTAGTCCTATTTATCACAAGAATATCCTAGTAAGAATTATTCATTCCCATTTTCATAGTATCCTTCCATGGAAACAGACTCATTGCGCGAGTTGAGTCGTCTAGATTCATTGTCTGGGTATTCCCTATGGTATTGACAGCAATGAAACATATCAAAGAAATCTATTCCTTATTGGAGAGCCATGGCAAACTTGAGCCCTATCAAACTTAATCTTGCTTCATTTAGTTGAAACCATCTTCATTTGGACAGGGTTTGGTATTTGTGCACAGATGATCAAGGATAAGTTTGTTTATATCATAGGTTTTTCATGTTTGATTTGAAAAGAAAAAGTATACATAAATCATGTATTATTTCTTTTTTCATTCGTTTACATGTTATTTCTTCTTGACTCTTTAGAAAAGTGTAACACATTGCTTCTTTTCTTCTATCCTATCTTTCCTTGTAAAAAAAGACTCCTTATGTGTTGATGGTGTTGGTTAAATTGTAATCCTTCATTATGAAAAATGAGGGTGAGTTGGAGATCTGATACAAAAATGTCAGAGAACCCACTTGACCTTGTTTTTCAATGTCGTCAATGAATGAAATACCAAAAAGAGTTTCGATCTTCTGGAGATCTTGCAAGGAAATGACATTCTCGGGGGGTCTTCATGGGAGGGAGCTTAAGGTCTACTTGGAAAGATTTAGAATGGATAGGGATTCATCCAATCCATCAATTTGATTCCATTTAAATCCAGCAAAAATTGAATCTTTATCCTTATCGAAATAAGTTTAGTGGTTACTCCGTACAAAATAATAGTCAAAGTATAACTCCGAAACACTAGCTAGATTGCTTCATCAGTACCACACACAAAAGCACTAAACCTTGTTATCAAACCTTAGTTGATCGAGCTATCGAGTAGAGCAGGTTGGGTGAGCTAGAGGAGCTAAAATAATTAAATGAAATAGTTGAGCTAGACAAGTTAGTCACGTTGGACAGGTTGAATGACTAATCAAGTCGGTCATGCTGGCATATTGGACGAGCCAGGGAGACCAAGTGAGTCAATCGCACTGGATAGGTTGGTTGAGTTGTACAAACTGTGCAGGACAAATAGCCAATTAGCCAATTAGGCTAGTAGAACAAATGGGACAGGCAGGCTGATCTAGACAGTCAAACAGACCAAGACAGTTAGGCCAGGCAAGTTAATGATTTAGATGAATCAAATGGGACAGACTATTTGATCAACCTAGTGGCCAGCTAAACTTTTCATATGGGTTGAGCAAGTCAATCAAGTTGGGCAGTTTGGACAGATAAGTCGATTTCAATCTAACCTAACAATTAGATGAGTAGATTAGCTGAACTTGCTAAATAGTTAAAATGAACTGAGTGGATCATGCTAGTTGAATGATTCAAATTAGTTAGATCAAACGATCTAGATCTAGATAAGTTAGGTTGGATGAATCATGTGAGCTAAGCTAGAGAGGCCGAGTGTGATGGACGAGTTGAAGAGGTTAAATGTATTAGTCATTCGCCCCTTCATTAATTCCATATTTTTAGTTTTTTTTCAGTCACTGGAATAAATTAGGCAATATCCATTTACTTATTTATCAATTTGCTCATTCTTGTTCATCCCTCCAGGCAAGTTTTTTTTATAGAGATGATCTAAGAAAAGCTTTGGGTAAAGCATGTTGTGAGATGATGGTTATTAGGGATGATAACAAGGTGAGACACTTATTAAGTAGGAAAAAGTTCATGCCTTAATTATAAAGTATTTGGAACAACCTACCTAGTTAAAGAAGAGAGAGAAAGCATAATGAACTCCATTTCCATATGACAAAATCTAAATTTTCAGATGGAATTGGACCCATAGCCATTGATTAATACATAAGAAAAAGAATTTTCGGATAGAAAACTGGCCTAAATATGAGAACAAGGTGACTCAACAAAACTCTTACGTATATGGTTCATTTTCTTCTATTGTCAATCTATTTGAACATGAATTTCCACACTTCCCGCACATTGGATGAACCATCAGCAACCTCAGCAAGCAAAGAAGCTGTCATTACACCTGGGAGAAGAAAAAGGCAACGCATGGTCACCATTGGAAATTGAAATTTAAACATGCCAAAAGACACCAAAACTGAAGTATAAAAGTCAATGCAGCATAACTAACCACTTGCACTAAATTTACATGTTACATAATTACATTCATCAGATGCCAAATTATCAGATACTGATTCTAAGCTTCTAAAAGAAAAATGCAATATAAAGAGTATTTTCATTTTTCCTCTTCAACATTAACACCAACAAGTTGTGTTTGTGCTTACTATTTCAGGAATGCAATGCGTTCAACGGTAGTCCATCTACTACTGTAGGCATAACTAAAAGAGTATGTTACCTAGCAGCACATTCTCTTTGTTTCATTTGATGGAAAAAAAGAGAGGACAGAAGACTGGGCAAATGAACCATATATGCATTGCACAAGTGAAAATGGATAGGACTGTGCCCTGGTTTCATTCTTTTTTTCTCTTTTACTAAAATATCTTCTTGTTTCATTTTTTTTACTATAAAGACACGTAAATATATTTTTCTTATTATACCCTTCCATTTCAAAATTCCAATCCAAAATGTTTCACAGATGATTTTAAAATCAGCTTAGAAGTTAATCTTAGAATCAACTTGGATCAGCATTTGCACATAAATCTTATGTGTGAGTTATTGCCACTTAATATATACATTTTAAAGATATATCCTACAGGTGCTGCCAAACTCAATTTAGCCTAAACAAGTTGTTTTTAGGATTACTTTGAACGAGTTGATTTTGAAATCAAAAGTGGCGACATTTTCGCTTGAAATCTCATATGAGCTCATTTCCACCTAATATATGCATATGCTCAAACATGAAAATTTAGACTTATTTGAAACCAACTAGTGAAACATTTGGAGTGGAAATCTTAAAATGGAAGGATATAACAAGTAAATGAGAGAGTTGCATTTTGGAAAAACAAAAAATGGCAGAATGATTTTGTAGAACAGGAAAACTATATGTGTGTTTCAGTAAATTACAAGCATGGCATTCATGTTTGGGAAAGCTTACCATCTTCTTCAACCAAATTTACAAATTGCCTTGTACCACCACCAACTCCGAAATAATGCTTCTTTCCTGCCATATAGATTACTCCAAGAGGATGTTGCAAACACTGCAAAATACAAGAGTCTTGAGATATATTGAGAGCCTTATCAACAGGTTTGTATATTGATCATCAAAGAAAAACAGTAACCTTTTTGCCAAGTGCATAGAGACTACTAAGGGAGGACGGTTCATACACAGTTTCTGCCATCAAAATGACATCGTAACCATCATATAATTTTCCCTCTGAACCAGAAACTGTTGCTGTTTGTTGACCAGAATTAGAACGGCAGAGTAGAAGCTGATGGACTTCATTCCAATCACCAGCAAAGAAACGAACGCTAGGGGTTCTGGGAGTTGACGACTTGTTTATAGGCAATGATTCATGTTGGTTTAAGTGTTTCTGTACATTGACTTTCACATTTGGGATGGTTAGATTGCGAAGCACCTCAGCATTAAAGTCTTGAAAGTGAATGACTGATGCGCCCTACAAATAGATAACTGTGATTGTAATAATCACTTAACAGAAAGCAACAAGACATATAAGTTGGGGATCGTACCTCAAGGCCTGCAAAGATCCCTGGAAGTCCATGACCGCATCCAAGCTGACAAAACAAGATAGTTGCAAATATCAAATGAAAGAAATGATATGTTTTTTGTCACCTAAATCGTTGATTCAGCAAAGAATAATGATGTGATTTCTATAGAGGGACCCAAAACCAATGGAAATTTTCATTTAATAATCAGTATCCCTGATTAATTCTGGATAAGTGGAAAATAGGGTTACTTCATAGGGAACTCTGTGAAGGCTCAAGAAAGTAAGTCCAAAGAATTGCATCTTTTCCCAATGATGAGAAGAAAGAAAGAGAAAAAAGACCATATATAAGCAGATATAGATAGCATAAAGGAGGAAAGAAGCCATAATTTAAGGCTGCCTAAGACACATATTAGATGGATTTGGAAGGAGAGCATGGCCCTGAAAAAGAAGCCATTTTTTAGTTCATTTGAACCTATTCAAATTGAAATGACTTGACAAAACCCTGCTTCCTATGTGATAGCTGGTAACTTATAAATGTTAATACAAGCACTTGAGTGATAATCATTTAGATATTAATTATATGCATGTTACTTATATATCATCCATTCTACAATGTCAGTCAGTATTGATTACTTCATGTTTTTTGTGTTGCATGATAGACATATATATTTCATATGGAAGTATGAGTTAAATGTGCTGACTTATATCCTTCATTATATGATTAGCCATTTCTATTGATCTAAATATTCTTTCTAAAAGAATTATAATGACCGCATGTGCCTCTGCATATCCGCATCTAGGTATAGGGCTGTAAATGAACCAAACGTTCATGAATAAGCTTGGTGTTCGGCTTGGTAAGAGCTTGTTTATATTCATTTAATACACACATGATTGATTAAATAAACAAGCTTGAACAACTTATTAAACTAAACAAACAAGCTTGAACACATGTGTTCAGCTCGTTAATGTATATGAACATGTTTGTGTACAAACGTTCGCGAACAACATTCATGAACTATGTTTATCAATAAAACTCTTATCAACATGCTAAATAAACGAAAATAAAGTTTCGAAATGAATAAACAAATTTATATTATCAAGCTTAATGACCAATCAAACAAGCTTAAAATGTAGAAGTTTCAAATAATCAAACAAGTTTGAATTAAGAGTTCGATAACATCTAAACGAACCAAACTCAAGCCAAGTTTGAACCAAGCTCAAGCTCATAAAAAATGAACTCGGCCAAGCATGAGCAATCATTCAATGGCTTGGTTCATTTTGGGTTTGACTCAGCTCGGCTCGGTTACCTTATCAAACAATCTTGAACACCACAAAACTTTGCTCAGCTTGGCTCATTTACATCCCTATGTAGGTTACCAACTCATGCTACATTACCACCTGCCTACATTTCTCAAAGCTTGGAAGTGATCCATTAATCTGAATTAGGCTGAACCCTCGCTACTTTATTTCAGGTCAGTACTTGTAGATGTATCATCCAGGCTTTATAACTCCTCAATTATCCCAGAACTCCAGTATAGGATTGCCTTGGGGAGTCATCTAAATGATTATGATGCAAATAGAAATTCTAAAAGGAGATGATGCTTGGCTCTTTAAATAATATTGCATAACACATGTAAAATAGCACATATATCACCTGGGATCAGGCAGCCCACCTCTAAAACACTTTTTCCTCTGAGAACTAACTCGCCTTTGTGGACCTCAGAATGCAGTCTCTTAACAAGATCAAGTGAACCTTCCCACAGCTTCAAACCCCCTACTCTTGGAAACCCCGGACTTTACTTTTAGGCAAGCACCAAACAATGTACACCGAGCCGCAAGCAGATATCTAGAGAAAGAAAAATGAGCAAAACTAAAGCACTAGCGCACCTTCATATTTTCCTGGAACTAAATCTGAGTTGGCCAACCCGAACACATCAGAGGTACTTACTCTTCCCTATCAAAACAAGAGAATACCAAATAACAGGAAGAAAATAACAAGTATACTTGACACAAGCAACAAATTCAATTACCTTATGAAGAGTAAGCCCATCGGCGATAACTATAGGCTCCACACTTGATTCCAACAGCGATTCCTACTAGAACAACCGACAAAATATTGCTGTTTTATCCTGGGTTGATCAAAGATAGAATTTTGAACTTTAGACAGAGTAACCTCCTCGGTGATGAGAACTTCCACAGGAGCCGGCGATGGCGGAAGGGGGTTTCGTGAAGATGCGGATGGCCCAAATCCCAGACTCGAGAGAGAGAAACTAGGGTACACTTTCTGATGGAAGAAGAGACAAAAAAAATTGAAACAACAACAGCCGAGGGGAAAAGGAACTGAATAAGTAAAATAGAAGACCTCCTCCATCGCTCGGGAGAGAGAGGGACCGGCGACGACAGCCAAGGGAGCGGCGGCGGCGATCTGATGGTAAAGCGAGGCGGAGGCGCGAGTATATCACTAACTGTTGGGCCTCATTGACCTTCATCGGAAACACGGCCCAATTTTATAGTTAGAAAGAACCAAATCAGCATCGTTCAAACAATTTTTCATAAAACCACTTCAAGTTTAATAAAGTCGACACAGCTCCTCAACTTCAGAATTTTGAAGCAGTTCTCCTACAAGCATGTGTTGTTTGAGCAATCGAAAAAAATTGAGTCCAAGATGTATAAAATAGGTGTCTGAGTACAGCAAAGTTTATCGGTTAGTACATTCTAAGTCATGATCATAACCGACCCGTGTTAATTGGAAGCTTAAGCTGTCGAGGACACGGTATATCTCATCGCAACTTGGATGATACAAGTCTTCCACCAGAAATTTATGTACTTCACCATCCAATTCTATCCAGCTATATGCAGATAGCTTCTGCACATTCTTTCTCTTCATCAAATTCCTAATCTCTCTTACGCTGTCCCATCTGCGTGCGTCGGCGTAGATATTCGATAGAAGCACATAGTTAGATGAGTTCTCCGGCTCCAAAACCAGTAGCTTCTTCATGCAGATCTCGGCGAGCTCAACATTTGAATGAATTCTGCACGAACTCAATAAGGTGCCCCAAATAACAACATTAGGCTCTACTTCCATCTCGCAAATGAACTCGTAAGCATCTTCCAAGAGCCCTGACCTACAGAAAAGATCGACTATGCAAGCACAGTGCTCAACCTTTGGCGCGATGCCATGTTTGAGCTTCATGCTGTGAAATGTTGCAAGTCCTTGCTCGACTCGGCCTG
Source organism: Zingiber officinale (assembly GCF_018446385.1). NCBI lineage: Eukaryota > Viridiplantae > Streptophyta > Magnoliopsida > Zingiberales > Zingiberaceae > Zingiber > Zingiber officinale. Next base: position 87,924,793 of record NC_055989.1, read on the forward strand.
TATGAGTGCACGCCGTTAGTAAGCCAACAAAGGTTATGTCATTTGGCTTGAAGTTCTCCACCTTCATCCTCCGATAGAGACCGAATGAATCTTCGGCCAGCCCATTCAATGCGAGTCCGGCGATCATCGAATTCCACGTGACAACATCCCTTTCTTTCATTTTATCAAACACCCTACGAGCTCCTTCGATGTTCCCACACTTTGAGTACATGTCGACCAGAGCTGAGCAAACATAAACCCCTGTTGCCAGACCTTGTCCCTCAATGTAACTTCCTATGTGTTCTCCGACTTCTGCACTGCCGAGTTGCGCGCTGGCAGACAAGATGCCGACGAGAGTGACCTCGTTCGGCTTGCAATTCTTCGCTTTCATCCTCTCGAAAAGCTCAAGCGCCTCTTCCGACTTCCCGTTCTGAGCATAGCCACTGATCATGGCACTCCACGCAACAACATCTCTGTGCTCCATTTCATCAAACACTTGGCGTGCCTTGTCCACATCCCCACACTTAACGTACATTTCTAGCAATGCGGTTTGCAAAATCATATCTTTCTGCAAGCCAATGTCAGTGATCAAGCACTTTACCTTCTCCCCTGTCTTCAAGTCGCCTAGCTTCGCACATATGGATAAAAGTGTCACCACAGTGATCCCGTTAGGCCGAGCATTCTCCTGCTGCATCCGCTCGAACAACCTCAGAGCTTCAGGGAAGTCTCCACTGCGGGAATAGCAAGAGATCATGGAGTTCCAAGAAGCGGACGTTCTCCTAGTCATTTCATCAAACAGCCGGCGGGCTTTGAGGACATTTCCAGCTTTGGAGTAGCCGGATATCAAGCAGTTGACTGGAACCGCGTCCTTGACGGCGATATCATCGAAGGCTCTCTGCGCGGAACTTAAATCACCGGCCTTGCAGTAGAAATCAATCAATGCGGCCTGAATGAAGACGTTAGCTCCGAGCCCACGAAGCAAGAGGTGGCCGTGGACTTGCCTGCCTTGTTCAGAATCTGGGATCGAAGCGCAGGCTTTGAGAGCGAGAGAGATGGATGGAAACGGTAACGGAGTCCCTTTGCGGTGGGCGGAGAAGAAGGCAGCGAGGACCTCTCGATGGAGAGAAAACTTGGAAAAGGCAGAGACGATCCTGCCGCAGAGGTCGGGTTCCGGCTGGGGAATGGATTCGAACAGCTCGAGCGCGTGCATAGCGGCGGCGGGGGAAGGGGAGAGAGTGAGGAGGACATGATCGAGTAAGAGAGGGAGGAGGTCGGGCTGGGACCGGATGAAAAGGGAGTGAATCTGAGCGAGGTGGCGGTGGAGGTGGACGGCACCGGGCTGTTGGAGGAGAGAGATGATGTTCGTAAATCGATCGGACATGAGCGCCGTCGCTCGGCGGCGGCGGCGGCTGCGGCGGCGGTAGCGGAGAGCAAGGACGGGAGAAATTTTATTATCCTGTATCTCGTTAAAATCATTATTAGTACATTTTATTAACTAGTTAATGGCCGTTGCATTACTAACTTCACGATAGAAAATCTTAAAATATATATAAATATAGACAAAATTCAAAATAATACCTTTTGATATTATTTTTGTAAAAAAATATTTTAAAAATAATTATCATTTATATTTAAATATATTTTATTTATTTTATTATTGATAATAAAGTCAGTGTAGTGTATGTTTATCCTAATTTTACATTGTTAAAGGAGAGAATTTATTAATTATTTAACTATATATTTGTATGATTTTAAATGTGTATTTCAAAATTTTTCCTTACTAGATAGAATTTTGAATTTTTATTTTTTTTTTAATCCTATTCATTTATATATATTAATATATTTATTTTAACATTCTCATCTCTATACTTTCATCTTCTCATATACAAGTCATAACCTAACATTTGCTCTATAAAACATGTAGACATACATAGAACATCCGACATTCTCTTCTATTTCAACTTGTATTTTATATAAAATATTTTTCTCAATCCCTTCCTCATTTTACAAATAATATTCTAAATACTTAAAATTCTTAGTTTATAATTCATCATATCTTATCTTAACAATTTTATCTTTAGTTTCAATTTTTTCAATCAAATTCAAATTTAACATTTACCATTTTCCTATAACTATTACAATTACATTGAATATTTTTTAAAATAAAAAATATATTAAAATATTCTTTAAAATTATTTTTTTTAATAATGAAAAAAAAAATAAAGAATGTTTTAATTTTTTACCAAAAATATACATTTTTAATATAAAAAATCTTAGAATAAAAAATTTAAGATCTAAAAGTTTTTGTTAATTATTCCATTTAACTTATTTTATACCACCTGAAAATATAATTCATGTTTAAGCTATTAAATTTCTAAAAACACACGCTTTGCAGCAACTCTCTCTACTTTGATTACATATAAGCGTTGGTGTAATATTCTTTAGGTCAAAGTTGACTTGATTGACTAAGCTTGAGTCTTGGTTTGGGTTTTAATGTTTGACAATATATTGGGTTTAGATGATATGGACAATGCAGGTGCAGTTGTTCATTTGGGAAGATTGTTGATACAATTCTCGTTTGGTCAAGGTTGACCAGTTGAGATGTAAAGGAGAGTCAAGTAGGTCAAGGTTGACTAGATACTTGACTGGAAGTCCTGGTGAGTGAAGTCAGGCAGAAGAAAATCCTGGTGAGTGAAGCCAGGTGAAAGACCTAGTGAGTGAAGCTAGGCAGAAGGAAAATCCTGGTGAGTGAAGTCAGGTGAAAGACCTAGTGAGTGAAGCTAGGCAGAAGGGAAGTCCTGGTGAGTGAAACCAGGCACGAGGAAATCCATATGGATCAAGGTTGATCGGACATATGGTGTTGGGAAGTCCAAGTGGGTAATGGAGGACCGGACACTTGGCACAAAGAGAAAGTCCAGATGAGTCAAAAGTTGACCGAAGTCTTAACGGTCGTAAGTTCAATAGGGAGTTGGCATGGAACTAGGAAGTTCGGACGTAGTAAACTTCCGAAGACCATAACTTTTGACTCGGATATCGGAATGAGGTGATCTCAGATGCGAAACGAAGCTAATTTCAAGCTCTACAAAGATTTCTACTTCCCATCGATTGGCTGATCGATTGGGGGGTTGAATCGATCAGTGGATCCATTGGTTGACGCGAATTCATGCAGAAATGAGCTGAATCGATTGGGTAATCGATTGAAACTTCCCCAATCGATCGGTCGATCGATTGGGAGAGTTTCTGAGCGAACAATAAGCTTCTGAATCGATCAATTGATCGATTGAAGCCTCCAATCGATCGGGCGATCGATTGGAGCGCTGGAAATCGCTCGAGAAACCTTGAATCGATCGGGCAATCGATTCAAGGCGATTCCAGAGAGCACAGAGGCGCTCTGGATCGATCGGTCGATCGATCCAAAGCCTCCCCAATCGATTGGGAGCAATCCAATCGATTGGGATTCGACCGTTGACACAAATATAGACGTTAGCGAGCGTTTTCTTCGACACGGCTTCCTCTCTTCTCTATAGACGAACACAGAACTTCTACACAACGATCTTTACTTCCTCACCGCCAGTTCTTGAAGGTTCTTGGAGGCTCATCCAAGTCAAGATGCGATTTACAACAAGAAGAAGAAGAAGCTAGGGTTTTCATTGTAATCTTGTAAGATTCATTTGTATTTTGCTTCTTTCTTTCTCATTGCTGTATTATGAGGTTGTAAGGCTTCTCCGCCTTCGGTAGTTACCGAGAAGGAGTGTTTTCATAGTGGAGGGTGCGTGAGTGTGTGGATCCTTAGATTAGTCACCTCTTGTGAGGTGGATACCAAGTAAAATCCATTTGTTAACATTGTTGTAGTGTTTCTTGTATTTTCGCTGCACATCTTTGAAGAAACAAGCAACGTCAAGCACGAAGATCGCACCGAGCTATTCACCCCCCCCCCCTCTAGCTACATTTTGGTCCTAACAAGTGGTATCAGAGCAAGATCGCTCTTCACCGGAATCATCGTTGGAAGGGGCAAAGAGCTAGAGGGTGAAGAAGTTGGAGCAAAATTCTTCAAGTCAAAGATTTCTTCAAGCTCAGCTTCAACATGGAATTCCAAGACGGACTTGGATTCGACACAAGGGTGCCTCCACCATATGTATCTACAAGCTTCGATTCTTGGAGATCAAGAATTGAAAATTTCTTGATGATGGAGATAGAGCAATGGTTTGCTCTATTGGAAGGCTTCAAGGCTCCAAGAAACTCAAAGGGCAAAATCCTCAAGAAGAGCAAATGGAGCCAAGAACAAATTCAAAGGTGTGAGGCGAATAACAAGGTAACCAAATTATTGGCTAATTTATTGCCAAGCACCATTCTTTGCAAAATTGGAGAATTTGAAGATGCAAAGGAGCTTTGGAGCAAATTAGCATCAATCCATGAGATCCCCTCCACTGTACCGAATCAAGAGGAATCCAAAGATGGCGACTCATTGGATCAAGACCAAGAGGAGGACTCCAAAGTTGAGAGATGCTCAACTTCCGAAGAAGGAGTCCAAGAAGAAGCTTCATCTTCAAAGGAATGCAATGAAGAGGGCAAGGAGGGAGCATACTCTTTGTTCCATATACAAGATGAAGATGAAGAAATCTCCACCTCTATGATTGAGGGAGAGCAACTTTTGGTGACACCGGATCAAGTAGAAGGAGAAGTCTCCACATCCGGGTCAAGAAAAGAAGAGGATGAAGAAGCTTCCACCTCCACAAATCAAGACATATCTATTGGAGGAAAATCATCATCAGATCAAGAGGAAGCCTCCGCATCCGGATCTAAAGAAGAAGAAGTCACCCCTACACAAGAAGGTATAAATAGTTCATTTAAAAATAAAAATCATATTATATGTTTTGAGTGTAGAGAAAAAAGGCATTACAAAAGTAAATGCCCTAAATTGATCAAGAAGAAGGGCCAAGTGGCACAAAAGGGCAAGGAGAAGCCCAAGGAGACCATCCCCAACACAAAGAAGAGCAAGGAGCACATTGTGTGCTTCTCTTGTAATCAAAAGGGGCATTACCGAAGTCAATGCCCTAAGGGGAAGAAGGCGGTCAAGGCTCAAGGAGGAAGCACAACTTAAGGGGGAGCCTCCAAGGTAAAAAGGAAGGTATCATTCATTGAACCTACCCCCTTAAACAATGGTAAAAAACATGATAGTTCTAATCTATATCATTTTAATGCTATTTACCATGAAAATAGGAGGCATGATGTTATCAAAGAAAATCATGTGGCTCTCCATGCTAAGACAACCAAACATAGGTCTAGGAAGGTAGGTAAAAGTCTAGGCAATAACACTAAGGATTTTAGCTACAAGCCTAGAAACCAAAATGCTCATGGACTTAATGGGAAACCAAAAACTAAGAACTTAGCAATGGAGAATCAAGTCTTGAGATCAAGACTTGACAAACTAGAAAAGACCCTAAAAAGGATGGAAAATATCCTTAAAGGGCAAAATGAGCAAAATCTAGGTTTAGGGCAACAAGGGTCATCCAAGGGCCATAGAGGTTTGGGATACAAACCTAAAATCAAAAAGGATGTACCTACTTATCATAGAGTTCCATATAGTTATGGAACAAACCCTAGGTCTAGTGGTCAAGTCAAAAATACTAGGGAGGTCATCCCTAAGAGTATTTTTGCAACAAACGTGTCTAAGACTTCTAAGAAGTCTAAGAGAGTCACAAAGAAGGTCACAAGGGAAGCAATCCCTAGGGTTGACCTAGAAAAGGTGACCAAGGCTTCTAAGAAGCCAAACAAGGTCACTAGGAAGGTATCTAGGGAAGTTATCCCTAGTGAGTACCTAGAGCATCCAAGGAGCACCAATAGATTTTGGGTTCCTAGGAGCATCTTCTCTATCCCATAGATGGGTTAGAGAGTGTCAACTCTAAGAAGAAGGGTAGTTAACCCAACTTTAAAGAAATTGACACTCAAGGAGCATTTTCAAGGTTATTATTAACCCTTTGAAAATGAAATGGATTTATGATTTACTCTTTGAAAGAGTAAAATGTGCCAAATTTGAGAAGTATTGATTTTATTTTTAATTGGCACAATTTGGGAAAGCATAAGAAATACCAAGTTGGGATGTTGGTATTTTCTTAGTAATTTAAGGCAAATCTAAGCCTTAATTAAATGTGCTACTCTTGTGGAAAAATGAAATATGCCAACACTTGAGGAATATGCTTAATTTCAATCGGCACAAATTTTGTCAAGAGAATTAAAAATGTCAATTTAGATTTTGACATTTTCTTGGAGCGTTTAGAGGGCAATCTAGGTTAGATTTTAAGTTAGCTAAGGTTTAAGGACACTTAGATAGGTAATCTAGGTATTTTATCTATGCTAAACCTTGCCATGATTGTTTGCTCACTATATGTCATGACATCATGATTATTTTTGCATTCGTACCTTATGATGAAAAATACAAAAATACCATGTCATGACATACATACATCATGTAGTTATAGGAAATTTTCTTTTGAAATTATTTCTTTTTGATGTATGCCATAACATTATCATGCATTATGTTTATTTCCTTAAAATTAAGGACAAATGACATTTATCAACAAGTGATATAAACAAGTAACATCCTTGGTGGATGTTTAATTTGCCACTCAAAATACCTAGATAGAGATGCATGATCCCTAGATTAGGGCAAAACCAAAATCTACATCTCACAAAGACCTATAAGGTGACTTGTATGTGTTTTAGTGCACAATAGATACAAGTGAGATGTTAGGATGATGAACAAAACTCAAGATGTTGATTTAGTGCATTCTTTTGAGTTTTAAGTTCATCAAAACACATAGTTATGTGTGTTTCCATCATTGGGAAAGCTAGTGTACAAGTCATGTGCATTAAGCCCAAGGAACATGGTGGGATATTGGTTTTGAAAATGGTTTTAAAATGATTTTGGAAAACCTTGGTGAAGGCTATCTTTTGATAGTAATCATCATTGAATAGTAATACACAAACTTGAAGAAAACACTGAAGTTTTTGTAAGTTTTCAAGTTTGTGTCAATCTTTGAAAATATGATGTATTTTCTTAGAAAACTATTTTTCCTTGAAAATATATACCCTAAATAATGTATACACAAATTTTCATGATTTTTGAAATTTTGTAGAATTTTCTAGGGGTTTCTGAAGTTGACTGAAATGAACTTTCAGCAACTATCAGACCTCAATCGATCACCCGATCGATTGAAGGGTCTCAATCGATCGGACGATCGATTGAGAACAGGCTTCTCGCGAACAGAAGCCGTCTGGATCGATCCAGCCCTCCTGAATCGATCAATGGATCGATTCAGCATGGTCCGATCGATTGGGACCCAACTCCAATCGATCAAAGTTGCTGATTTTGGCTGGTAAAGCCTGATTTCAGCATTTTTGAACCATGGTTAGTCTAGGTAACCATTCCAAACCCTTAAAAGTACATTTGTATACATAAAAAGGGTGTTTTCATGTTGAAAACAAGGATGGATTGGGAGATTAAGTAGAAGTTTAGGTTGAGGTTTGCTTCAAATATTGAATATTTGAACCTCAAAACTTCTAAATTTGGGTTTCCTAAAGGTTTAGGGATTCCATGTCATTGTTGGTGCAATGACAGAAGTTACCACCATGTCTTTAGGGGGAGGGACTCTTTAAAGACATGAAAACTATTTTTCATAAACCTTGGAAGGTGGTTAACCTTCTTTTCAGAAAATGCTCAAGGTTGGGCATTGAAATTAATGAGGAGTGGGTATCCTCATTGTTTAAGTGGAGTTTGCTCATGGATGAGCATTTGATAAAAATGAAGGGTATGGGACCTTCATTTGGATTATTCAAGTGGTTAATGCTCAAGGGTGAGCGTTGATGATAATGAAGGGTATGAGATCTTCATTATCATGGTGATCACAACGAGTGAAGTTGTGAACAACGATAAGCAACTCTTCAGGGGGAGGTGTTGTTTTTGATGTGTGCCCAAATATGGAGGCATGTTTGTGATGTGTGCCAATAGGCGGAGAATGCATGGTTAAGTTAGGCCTTCAGTACCTAAAGGGGGAGTTTGCCCTTTAGAAAAGGAGAAGAATGAAGGGAACCATCATTCAGATATTGGCATGAAGGGAGTTGAGACTATGAGATTAGCCTAATTTCCTAACTTAACATGTGGTATTGTCAAACATCAAAAAGGGGGAGATTGTTGGTGCAATATCCTTTAGGTCAAGGTTGACCTGGTTGACCAAGCTTGAGTCTTGGTTTGGGTTTTGATGTTTGACAATATATTGGGTTTAGATGATATGGACAATGTAGGTGCAGTTGTTCATTTGGGGAGATTGTTGATACAATTCTCGTTTGGTCAATGTTGACCAGTTGAGATGTAAAGGAGAGTCAAGTAGGTCAAGGTTGACTAGATACTTGACTGGAAGTCCTGGTGAGTGAAGCCAGGCAGAAGAAAATCCTGGTGAGTGAAGCCAGGTGAAAGACCTAGTGAGTGAAGCTAGGCAGAAGGAAAATCCTGGTGAGTGAAGTCAGGTGAAAGACCTAGTGAGTGAAGCTAGGCAGAAGGGAAGTCCTGGTGAGTGAAACCAGACACGAGGAAATCCATATGGATCAAGGTTGATCGGACATATGGTGTTGGGAAGTCCAAGTGGGTAATGGAGGACCGGACACTTGGCACAAAGAGAAAGTCCAGATGAGTCAAAAGTTGACCGAAGTCTTAACGGTCGTAAGTCCAATAGGGAGTTGGCATGGAACTAGGAAGTTCGGACGTAGTAAACTTCCGAAGACAATAACTTTTGACTCGGATATCGGAATGAGGTGATCTCAGATGCGAAACGAAGCTAATTTCAAGCTCTGCAAAGATTTCTACTTCCCATCGATTGGCTGATCGATTGGGGGGTTGAATCGATCAGTGGATCGATTGGTTGACGCGAATTCATGCAGAAATGAGCTGAATCGATTGAAACTTCCCCAATCGATCGGTCAATCGATTGGGAGAGTTTCTGAGTGAACAGTAAGCTTCTGAATCGATCAATTGATCGATTGAAGCCTCCAATCGATCGGGCGATCGATTGGAGCGCTGGAAATCGCTCGAGAAACCTTGAATCGATCGGGCAATCGATTCAAGGTGATTCCAGAGAGCACAGAGGCACTCTGGATCGATCGGTCGATCGATCCAAAGCCTCCCCAATCGATTGGGAGCAATCCAATCGATTGGGATTCGACCGTTGACGTAAATATAGACGTTGGCGAGCATTTTCTTCGACACGGCTTCCTCTCTTCTCTATAGACGAACACAGAACTTCTACACAACGATCTTTACTTCCTCATCGCCAGTTCTTGAAGGTTCTTGGAGGCTCATCCAAGTCAAGAGGCGATTTGCAACAACAAGAAGAAGAAGCTAGGGTTTTCATTGTAATCTTGTAAGATTCATTTGTATTTTGCTTCTTTCTTTCTCATTGCTGTATTATGAGGTTGTAAGGCTTCTCCGCCTTCGGTAGTTACCGAGAAGGAGTGTTTTCATAATGGAGGGTGCGTGAGTGTGTGGATCCTTGGATTAGTCACCTCTTGTGAGGTGGATACCAAGTAAAATCCATTTGTTAGCATTATTGTAGTGTTTCTTGTATTTCCGCTGCACATCTTTGAAGAAACAAGCAACGTCAAGCGCGAAGATCGCACCGAGCTATTCACCCCTCTCTAATTACATTTTGGTCCTAACAATAAGATGGCACTAGCACCACCAACCTAGCACCATTCACATGTACTAATTTCTACAAATTAATACTAAATTATATTAGTTTCTACCGATCAATATGTAGTATTAACCCTAGTACCAATTATGAGATAATTGTAAAGAGCTCATTTTGTATCATATATCATTATTAATAAAAGGCAAAGTTTGTTATTATATTTATTTCAGTTCAGTACCGATTGAATAAATATAGTAATGTCCTTGGGTAGTAGGTTCTTATCTAGAGTATATCAATTGGTTGAATTGATAGTGAGATATTATATAAAATACTATTCTTAACTGTTCATAGTCGAGTATTAATATACAAGGGCAATATTAATGCGTTGAGACTAGCATGTAGGTCAACGGATGACTTGATCTCACAAGTCATGGATATGAGATATCAGGTTGACACATGGGTATATATTAGAGAATATATACTGAATGACCCACCATGAGAATATTTCATGGATCGTCGTATGAGTGTCATAAACATTCTCATGTGACTATTGGTATGAATAGTCTTTAGACCTGAAGTCACTACGGTTCCCTACATAAGGAGTTGTATACTTTGGTATCGTCAAACGTCACCCGTAACAGAGTAGACTATAAAGTCGATCACTGGGTATGTAATAAATTATGTGGAGGGATGTGAGTGATGTAGATGAGATCTATCCCTTCCATATGACAGAAGTGATATCTGTGGATCTCTTGATTAGTAGGACATAAGAAAGCATGACCATGCGTAAATGAATAAATATGAGATATTGAGTTCATTTGTTTAAGTCTACTTGGAGATCAAGAAACACAAAGATTGATAAGAGGATGACACGGTCTATGCCTCATTGATCAATCTATATATAAAAGATAGAGGGACCAAGTCATACAAGATGATAGCTACAGACAGGTTAGGTCGGATCTCGACTTTCTCGTCACTTCGGTAACAATGATGCCTTGTTAGATGTCACTCATTGTTTATGTATTGTAAATGTTGATTTGGGTACATTGTCAACGTTACGAGAGCCTATAGAGTCACACACAAAGAATAAGTTGATATGGAGATGGGTTCATGTGATGAATCAATGGATTAAGTGTAATCCGAATTTAACTCATTAAGTTAGACTCAAAGGGATCCAATTGTTGGATTGAGTTCAATTGCATAGGAATCAATGGGTTAGACTCATTGGGTGAACTTGAGTTCACAAAGGAAGTTGAATGGTCAAAATTCAACCATTGGATTGAATGGTTGATTTTGAGCCATTGGATTAGAAGATGAAAGGGTGGAGACTCTTGGTATACCATGAGATGATTATATAAATCATTTTGGAAGTAATTTTCATTAGAGGTGAATGTGAAGAGACCCTTGGCATTCTTCTTCTTCCTTCTTTCTCCTCTTGGTCGAAATCACCATTGTGGTTGCTAACACAACCTTGTGATTTCTTCTCCATCTTATTTTGTTTGTGAGACAAGCAAAGACAATGCTTGTTCGTGTGGATACCGTAGAGGCGTGGACGCTTAAACGCGCTGAGATATGCATCTAAAGAAAGGTTGCTGTCAGGATTGCGAAAGACACGCAACAAAGGTATAATCTTATCATGTAGCTTAGTATAGATTATGAATAGAAAATGTTTCTTCCCTTCGCATGAATTTTTTGGATAAAAGGATCTAGTAATTTTTCTATTGCGTTTTCGTGTCTTTGGCGCGCTAGATCCCAACACAATACCATGATGATTTATGAACCAAGTGCTAGTTTCTACGAACTGAGTAATGGTTTCTACAAAACAGTAACATTTGATAATGATTTTTACAAACTAACATCAAGATGGATGATGTCAATCGATGGATGATGCCGGTTTGATGGTGTCAATACCATCTTAATATTGATTTGTAGAAACTAGCACCACATTAGTATTGATTTTTATATGCAATCAAAGATGAAAGAAAAGAGCTCAATTGTGACGTACTATAAGAGAAATTTCCTCTAGTAAAAAATGAACTTAAGAATGATAATTTTCTGGATGAATCTTTATTAATGTTTTTCGATTATCTTAATGATCGATAAAATTTGTTTATGAAATCAGCCTAATAACCTTTAAAATTAATCGATTCACAGATCTAAATAACTGAATTATTAAAAAAAATAATAAAATTATTATATGTAAATTTTGATCACGTCAGATGTCCTCACTCACGTCAGATGTCCCACAGGAAGATGTCAAGGTGTGAGAGAGAGTGCGCGCGCTTACCATTATAATAAATTTATATCATTGTTACGTAATAACACAACTTATTCTGCCATAAAACAGCAAAGCAGACATAACCTCAGTTGAGAAGAGAGATCGTATGGCCTTTGAGCTGCTTGCACTCTAGTCGAATGATTCAATAAGCTAGGCATCTTTGTGGCAAGTAGGCGCATATCTGATTCATTCGAAAGGAATCGGTATGCCTTGTTTCTTGTTCACGATTGCCATTGCAAGATACCGAGTTCCCATACTGATGGATGTCAGCTCATTAGGACCGTCCCAAAATGGAGCTTCTCCGTTTCCTACAAGGAGCCAAAAACCATTTCTCAGAGATTCTGCTTGTTCTTCGGTGCAGCTCTAAAGAAGGTTTCGACACGAAAGTTTATCCCAAGAGAACCTAAGAACTGGGCTGGGTTATCGGACCATGAACTGATACTCGATCTGCAATAACACCAAAGCAGTTAGGAAACGTATAATAAGATTATGGCAAGAATGTAATGCAAACAGCTGATACTTCTTTGGCAGAGTGCCTTATCGATTCAAAATCAACATGAGCACTTAGATTAGCTGAACCGGGATCATCTAATACCTCCACAAATTCGTGCTTACGAATTGCCTGCATAGGCGACAAAAGTAAACAGATTCAAGAATTTGATATTCAATTAAAACAACTAAACAATCAAGTCTATGTGCCAACTACTTTCAGTTTCAAAATCAGAAAATTTGACCTGCAGACTATCAGAGATAAGTCCATCATATCTTGGATTTCTTCCCTAAAAGAATTAGACAAAATCAACAAAAGAAGATTACAAAAATAGGAGGTAAAAAGCCAACCAATGTTAAAGCACTGAGTTTTGAATCTGCTGCAAAGCACACATACTGCACTAACTAGTTCAAGAATTAATGGAAAGGAAGATTATACAAGTTGTTATAAGGTAGGTAAATCAAATTACAAAGTGTATGAACTAGGATCAGCCAAGGACTAATCAAATTCAGTCAAGGAAATGAAGAAACTCGTGATGTCCCAAGCAATTATAGAATCATGTTCTTTGACTTTTGAAATTCAGTACCATATAGCATGCAGTACAAACAATTCAAGAGGAGATTTGAAGAGGTAGCTTGTAAATGTAATAGGTTGCTGCTACAAAAAAAAAATTGATTTAAACATCATGTAGATTGATAGTGTCTTTGAATAACCACAGTTCAAAGTAACAATGAAAATTGCAGCACGTAAAATTCAATATTGTGCACTAATTAATCTGAAGTCGGTCAGTATCATACATCCTGATGGAACCTGTTCCAGAGTGGGATGCCATGAAATTGGACTGCCAGACACATAGTGATCGTTCTTTTGGAGCTGTTGTCGTCATTAGTTGTTTCATCCGTGCACTTCAAAGCATTGTATTGGACCTCCTGTAAGACAGGACTGCAATCCACCATGTGAATGTTAAGAGCTTTAGTAAAATTTGAAAACTTTGAAGATCCCTGCAAGAAAATTCTTATATTTATATTGCTTGATGATAATAAAGAGTTATACCAGCTAGAAGAAAGATAAGCAGAATACTTTCTTACACACAGAAGATCGGCCATGAGGGTAGGGTCCCCTGTCCTGGCCCAGTTCAACAAGATTCACAATTCCAGGTTGACCCATCTGCTCCCAAATACACAGTCCAAACACCCACCATCAGCAGAAACAAAATACTTCTGAAAATGAAGAGAAGTATAATATATATATTATTGCCACAAAGGTTGTTACTCAAAGCTAGCAACTATATTTTGGCCATGCGCCAAAGGGCAAACTAAAAGAGAGAATAGTGGATAAATGGCTGGAAATGTTTCAACCAGTACATGGCAATCCTAAATGACACATGGTGGATGGAGCACACAAATTCTAAATCACTTATCAGATGCATGGCTTCTTCCAGGAGAAACAAATACAAAAGTAAAGGAACACCCAAAGAAGGTAGCTCATCTCAGCTCAAAGTAAGACCTTGTTGTGATCCTTGCAACACCAACGTTGACACTCTGCAAAATTCTAATCTTGTTTCCCATTTTCTTCCAATTATCATTTATTTCTCTGTCTTACTCAAGCTACATCCATTAAGCAATAGATGAAGTTAGCAATGTCCTCCTTCATGCCTATTCTATAACTGATGGAATGTGCTAAAGGCTGCTCGGGATAAATGGGCCAGCACTGTGGTACAGAGATTTGAGACCAATAACGTGCCCAAAGAGAGCATCTAAAATGCTGATCAGAATGGAACAGCCTTACTGAAAAGTCAGTAGTTAACTGAAGATCAAGCATCAATAGCAATTATGGTGATCTAGGGCAACGACACCTACAACTGACTCGAATTGAGAGGTTGTGCGACAAACCATTGAAATGATAGATCCCTGTGTCAATAACTCTATATTATCTAAACAATCTTACAAGTGATCCTCTAAAAAAAATAGAATCAAATAAATTGATGCAAGGAGTTGGTGTGTCAGGAGTATACCTACTAAAGGAAAGCAGGCATGCCACTATGACAATTACAATAAATACATTTCATATTCCTCAGAACAATTAAGTAAAGTAGATAAAAAGAGGTTGAAGTTGGAAGATTTTTATTGCTAAATGTACATAAATTATGTATGAACTAATTTTGACAAAAAGATCAGTGTAAGATTAGGCAAGGCTCAAACAACAACAGAATATGGAGTTGGCAGGTTTACATAAGGGGATTTAAACAAGAAACTTTTAGTAAGTACAACACAGGGAACTCGATCAGCGTATCTATATTTGAACCCCATAAAATTAATTTAATAAATATGATATAGCACATTAGTTTTATTTGCATGAATATACAAGATAATCAATGTATTCTCATGTCTTAACAATTAAAAAAAAAAGGCAGCCCGGTGCACAAAGCTCCCACCATACGGGGTCCCGGGGAAGGATCCATTGTACTCAGTCTTACCTTGCATTTTGCAAGAGGCTATTTCCATGATTCAAAATCAAACTTTAATCACATGTTTTTTTTACTAAATAATAATTTTAAATTGAGATGAAAATGTATCAGTCATCGTCATAAAAATACCTCCCCAAACATCTGACTGACAGCAGGGGAAGTAATAAAGTCACCCCCAACTCCAAAAGCATCTCTAAAAAAAAAAGGGCAACCCAGTGCACGAAGCTCTGGTCATACAAGGTCCCGGGGAAGAATCCATTGTACGTAGTCTTACCCTGCTTCTTACAAGAGGTTGTTTCCAGGATTCGAACTCGTGACCTTTTGGTCACATGCCAACAACTTTACAGTTGCGCCAAAGCTCCCCTTCCTCCAAAAGCATCTCTATTGATGCAAAAACCTGATTGTGGATTAGTTAAAACTTCTTCCATGTACTCAGCAACAGAAATAAGGCATCCATGTACGGAACTATCAAACATAAATGACAAAGCTTTAGTTAAAGAACAATATTCTTGCATTTAATCAAAATCATATGCTCAAACATACTGAGGTTACAATGGAACGGCAAAACTTAAAATTCATTTGCAGATTTCACAGGTAAAAGACAAATGAATAAAATGCTAGGTATAAGGGGAGTCTTCAATGTGGAGTTAGAAACCTAAACTAGTTTATTCAATGAATTGTGTATCAATTTCAATCTGTAGATGGCCACCTAAGTTACTGCAAAATTCATTCTTGATACAACTATATTTGATTCACCTAAGTTGAGACTTCACTGAGAAGACGAATATCTATGGCTTCAAGCAGATACATAATCCTCTCATAAAGGCAGTCTAGTAAAAAAGCAATCATTCCATGAAACTTGAGTAAAGTGTCCCTGAAGGATTGAATAAGGTTGTGATAGCACAAGAAAAAGGTTGACATTGAAGGAATATATATTCAAAGTTCCTTTATGAAGAGCATAATTCAAACCAATCTAGTATTCACTAAGTCATGATTTCATATAGGTTGGTAGCCTCGTGATTTCATGTAGATTGGTAGCCTCATTCTGTTTGAGATAACTAAGGCCAATCTAAAACCCTCCTACTCTCGTTGTTGAGTGAATCCAAGAATGAAATAAGAGAATGCAGAAAAAAAGAATATTGAACTACCTTTATAATACTCTTTAGATGCTTAACGAGATTGGAATCCGTAGATGACTCGTGTAGATGCTCTTCATTTCAGAAGGTCAAGGAATAAAATTGGAACTGAAATGAGAAATATGGAAGTAAAAACCCAATTGTCATTTGCCAGAAAAAAAAAGCACAAAACTGTAAACAAAACAGAATCAGTTGACGCACCTGGAGGACTGTATAACCCCGAGCGGTCGACTGATATTGAGGCCGCCGGTTAGATATTTTCGGAGTTATCTCGGCTCTCTTCTTCCGGCAACACAGGAGGGTTTGAAGTGTCAGAGAACGAGGAAGAAAGAAGCGAATGAGAAAGGAAGTGAAGCAACGCTGCGGCGAGGGCCTCTTCCTTCTCGCAGGAATCCATTGGAGAGGAGAGGTGAAGCTCGAGAAAGCGTCCTCCGAAACATGGAGAGGGGGAGGTACACAAACTCGCGGCGTCGGAGCCCGACGAGCAGTTAGAGCGTCCGCCGACGGTAGATGCGAGTTGTGTCTCAAATCGGCATTTAAAAGGGCCGGAATTGAACAAGGCCTGTTTATATATGGGCTGTTCTTATGTCTATACGGAACGGAATACTTGACTATACAAATAGATTTCAAATTTTGCAATTTTAGACAAATTCATGAGGACGGAATTGCGGACACGAGGATGATTCATTTTGTTTAGACTCTTAATTTGAGTAGATCCTACTTATTTAAAGATGAAGTATATCCAAATCAAGAGTCCTCGTGTAATAGATTATCCCCTGGTCCACAATTTGCGGACTAGAAGATCCCTACTGAATTCGAGGACGGATCCTCTTGTCCATAAATTGCGGACTAGAGGATGGTCTATTTTTTTAGACTCTTGATTTGGATGGACCCCACCTATTTAAAGGTGAAGTCTATCCAAATAAAGAGTCCTCATGCAATGGACCATCCTCTGGTCCACAATTTGCGGACCAGAAGATCCCTACAAAATTCGAGGACGGATCCTCTGGTCCGCAATTGCGGACCAAAGGATGATCCATTTTTTTAGACCTTTGATTTGGCTGGACCCCACCTATTTAAAGGTGAAGTCTATCCAAATCAAGAGTTATCATGCTAATGGATCATCCCCTGGTCCACAATTTGGGACCAGAAGATCCCTACTAAATCGAGGACGGATCTTCTAGTCTGCAAATTACGAACCAGAAGATGATCCACTATTTTAGACCCTTGATTTGGATGGGCCCCGCATATTTAAAGGTGAAGTCTATCCAGATCAAAAGTCTTTATGCAATGAACCATCCCTTGGTCCACAATTTGCGGATCCGAAGATCCCTACTGAATTCGAGGACGGATTCTCTGGTCGGCAAATTACAGACCAGAGGATGGTCCACTTTTTTAGACCCTTGATTTGGATGGACTCCACCTATTTAAAGGTGAAGTCTATCGAAATCAAGAATCCTCATGTAATAGACCATCCCCTGATCCATAATTTGCGGACAAAAAGATCCCTACTGAATTCGAGGACGGATCCTCTCACCACGTTGCTCGTCCCAGAATTATTGTGGTGTAAAATTGGTATTTAAGGATATAGGTATAAGCAAGAAAAAATCAATAAATATAAACTCTAATTTCATGTCATTTTAAGTTCTTAAGGTCCATTGACGGGTTTTAATTAGTTGTAAGTAAAATTAGTAGATAGATCTAGAGAATTTAGAATAATATGAAATCATCTAATTCTCTTGATTATATCTATGTCTTCAAACATTAATTTGATATACTATATTGAGCAATGATTTTTTTAAAATAATTAAATTTTCCGGACACATTCATATTTTAAAAATCAATCCTCTCTTAATATAGTAGGTTAAATTAATGTTTGAGAACATGAATATAATCAATAGAACTAAATGAATACATAGAATATGGTTATATGTCATTCTAAACTCTCTAAGTCTACCGGACAATTTTAATCGATTTTAGGCAAAATTAGTAGATAGATCTAGAGAACTCGGAATGACATTAAATCATATTCCATGTGTTTGTCTAATTATTCTAATTATATTTATGCTCTCAAACATCAATTTGATACAATATATTAAAAGAAATAATTTTTTCAGCATGAATTTGAGTTTTAGTACTAGATGAACATATAGAATATGATTTATGTCATTCTGAGCTCTTTAAGATTTTGATCGATTTCTGACGAAATTGCTAGATAAATCTACAGAGCTTGAAATTGCATGAAATTATGTTAAATGTGTTTGTTTAATTCTCTTAATTATATTTATGTCTTCAAATATCAATTTGATATACTATATTTAGAGTAGTAATTTTTAAAAAACACATTTATATTAAAAAAATCATTTCTCTCAATATAGTGTATAGTGTGTCGATTTGATGTTTAAGAGTATAAATATAATCAGAAAAATTAGATGAGTACATAATAGTTGATTCTATGTCATTCTAAATTCTCTAGGTCCATCGATTTCAACCAAAATCGGTTGATGAATATAAAAAACTTGACATGGAACTATGTCTTATATGTTTGTTTAATTCTACTGATTACATCTATACCCTCAAATATTAATTTGATACATTATAATTAGATCAGTAATTATTTAAACTCAAATTAGACTTTTTTTTTTTATCAATTGTTGTCTTGTAACAATTGATTTGGAATACTATTCAGCTGCACATGGTCTCGAATCGATTGAGCAATCGATTCAGATTAAATTATTATTTTTTAAATAGGTATTTTTTTTAAAAAAATTAATTTAAGTTTATTTTTTTTTGTTTCTTATTATATTATATCAAATTGATATTGAAGAGTATATATAAATATACTCATGAGAATTAGATGAACATATAAAATATACGATTACATATCATTTCGAGTTCTTTAAGTTGATTTTGATAGAAATCGATCAATGAATCTAAATAATTCAAAATAATATGTAATTAGATTTTATGTATTTATCTAACTTTTTTTTATTATATATTCGTCTAATTCTCTTTATTAAAAAAATTATATATTTAAAAAAAATAACCTTAATCTATTGGGTAAATACGTTATTTTTTACCCCTTCGCAGTAAAATATGTATGAGATATGTAATTTGATCGACGTGATTTAACTCAACTTTCCAACGCTATACTTTGACGCTAATTATTCCTGAGCTGTGCTCGTGTTATAAAGTTAGTTTGTTTTTATTTATTTACAAATAATATTAGTTTATATTTATATAATTTTTTAAGAGAAAATCACAGGAATATATATATTTTTTAAATTTATATCATAGAAACCACGTTCTTCTTTTAAATTTTATCAAAATAATAATTTAAATATATGCATTTATCCTCATAGTTAAACTATTAGATACATTTTTATGCACAGGCCGATCTCCAAAATTAGACAAATCAGGTTTTTTTTTTTAATATATTCATATTTAAAAATTTATTACTCCTAATATAGTATAAATTGATATTTAAAAACAGGTATATAATTAAATAAATACATATAATTTATTTTCATATAATTTGAGTTATTTAAATTTATTAATTGATTTTTATAAGTTTTATATATTTATCTAGTTCTCACAAATTTCTACCATAGGAAGTCTTGGGGAAGAATCTATTATACACAATTTTATTATGCTTTTTGTAAGAGATTATTTTCAGAATTCGAACTTGTGACAATAACTTTATAATTTACCACGATGTAATATAGTAATTAATTGGGTTAAATATGGAGAGGTAACAGGAGTATGGAAGGAGTATGGAGTATAATTTTTAAACTTAAATACGGGATTTAGATATTCTAAAATTTTATTTACATGGTTCAATAGTTTATCAGAAAATTTAAAACAGATGGCTCGAACCGGCCTTGGCACTACTCAATCGGGCCGTAATTTTCCGGTCGACTAATGTTACGGGTCATGTACGGCAAGCTCCTTGACGGACCGGACCGGTTCCAAGTCTAAACCCTAAATCATCCCGGCATTTTGACATACGGACAGCACGGCGACCCAGTTGCCTTTTCTGTCAACGTCACCTGCAACACTCGACGTAATAAAAGCAGTTTGAAGCAGCCCACGGAATTGAAAGCCTCGCCATGGCACCTGGTTTTCCTTATACACACCTCGTTAAAAATGGTATGGTATTCGTATCCTCAATCTCCACCTCCATCCGCCACTACAATACTTCCCTTTTTTCCGCCCGTGACGGTTTGCTGCCAATACTTCCCTTTTCGCATCCCAATTCCGCCGGAGGAGGAGAAAGAGATCCCTTTTCACCCTCTTCTCTTTTGAGGAATCGAAAGTGAATACCTTTGGCAACTTTATGTGTGTTTTGTGCATAAACCTCCGTCTCCGATCCACCCAAACGCGGGCTGTTCACGTTTGTTCCAGTTTTCGCGCTGTGGCATTCCGTGACCCCGTAAAGTTCGGCTTTTGATCGCGTCCGGGGTTTCGGAGGAGGCTGTGCCAGTGGCAGAAAAATCCGACGCTGGCTCCGATGCCGAGTGCCGTGCAGAGGCTGTTTGATACCTGCAAGGAGGTGTTTGCTGATGTCGGATCAGGGGCCGTCCCGTCGCCGGCTGATGTGGAGCGCCTTCGATCCGCCCTGGGTACTGTTCTTATATCCACCACGAGAGATTAATAGATCATAAAAAATTTCACTGTTCCTGGTTTACTTTGAATTATGGTTTTTCTCACACGGTTTGCTTGCTTATTGAGTTCTTTGATGATCGTCTGCCAATGTGATTAATAGCTTACTTTTACTGTCTCTACGTCAAGATGCATATACTAATAGCTAGAGAAGATATCATTTATTGCTTAATTTCCAAGTCTTGAATAATATATTTAAACAGATCGTAAAAGTCAAGGTTCTTGCTGACTGTGATTATGATTGCTGATCTTAGCTAATACTTAAAATTAACAATGACAGATGAATAACAGGAGTTAAGGGATTTTGTTATTACTGTTTTTTTCTTGTATAGACAAGTTCAAACCTAACACATCAACTAGTGAGTAAGAGCCAACTGAAGCTCCTTTAATGACCCAAATGAGTAGCTCATGGTTTTTCAACCTTTTTTTCCTCATTGGCAGTGATGCTTTTGTCGAATTCTCTGGTTGATTGTCTATGATATCATGGGTACGCTGTGTTTATTAAGGAATGACACAAGGCATTGGATTTATGCTGATGTAGCCAATTTTACTTTGACTATATATTTTGAAAAAAACATGCATTCATTGGGATACTTCAGTTAGTTTCTTGGATTGCCTTCAGGATTGTTTAGGAATTTGATGGAGTTCTGATTATTTGTCTTCTCCTGCAGATACTTTAAAGCCACAAGATGTTGGTCTAAGTCGCAACCTACCCCTTTTCAAGCATGCCTCAACAAATAGACCTCCTGCTGTAACATATTTGCACCTTTCCGCATTCCCCAATTTTTCGGTATCTTAATTTCTTCACATTGTACCACATGGCGCATTTGATTATAAACACCACCTGGTTTGTGTTAGTTCTTCCTAATTGCTACCTGTCATTCTGCAGATTGGTATTTTTTGCCTCCCACGAACAGCAGTCATCCCGCTACATAATCACCCGGGCATGACTGTTTTTAGTAAAATTCTTGTTGGTTCCATGCATATTAAGTCCTACGATTGGGTTACTGATCCTCAGAGTCCCAACGAAAAAATCATGTCCCCAAGTGGTGTGTGCTCTGTCGGAATGTTCAGTTAGTACTAAGTACCTAGCAAGCATAAGCCTCTCCGACTTGTTTTGATGATTTTGACTAGTTGTTGCTCGGGAAATCTGCAGGTGCATGCTTGGCAAAGGTGAACACTGATGCCGTCTTCAAGGCACCTTGTGAGACATCCGTTTTATACCCTACTACTGGGGGTAACATACATCGTTTCACTGCAGTGACCCCTTGTGCAGTTCTTGATGTCCTTGGACCACCATACAATGACAATGAAGGAAGAGCCTGCACTTATTACAAAGAGCACGCATACTTGAGTTTTCCTGGTATTTGCTCTTCTCTTGTTGGCAATAAGCTTTAGTCAATTTACTGTCCTATAGTTTCACTACTAAATTATAAAAATATGCAATAAAGCTAACAGTACAGAAAAAGAAAAGGAAAAGGAGATCGTTTGTCTGTTTATTATCCAAATTTATTTATTCTTTGAGTTGTTTGCAATGAAAGCTTCTTCAGATATTTACCTCTTACCCAGATAATCTTGGAAAGGTTTTATTATTTTTCAATGCAAGTAGATAATCTGAATCAGAAATTGTTTTGGTTTTTGGTCGCTCTAAACCTTCAGAAGACCCATCTCATGTTGAGCATCTATGCGCATGGCTTATAAGCTTTCTTTCCTAAAGGAATAAATATTAGTTTCTGATTGTCATTCCAGTCTAACAGATTTAGCAGATGTGGTCTCACTAGCTGCCTTTTTAGTTGCTGCAGTTCTAGGGGCAGGCGATGGTGACTACGTGTGGCTGGAAGCTATGGCGAGTGAACCCGAAGAACTCGTCGTACGCGGTAGCCAATACACAGGACCAGAAATTGTAGACTGCTGACCTCTTAAAATGCCATGATGCTGCAAATTTTGCAGAAAAGCAAACAAGACTCGCTGGGTTGCATGTAGATACACAGAAAGCAAAGGAATTTGAGGCAATAAAAGGGACATGAGTAAGGGTGCCTTCTCTATTCAAAAAGTCTTTGGTTTCTTCGATAGATCTTGAACATAAAAACACATCCACAATGTGCCTTCAAGTTTGTTTATAGCCAATTTGCTTTTATATAGAATTTCTCCATTCGCCTTTTCGATACTGAGTAGCGGACAGTCCTGGGAATTTAAGATTAGTTTGCTACTGCCATTTTGGCATAGCCATTGATTTTAACAGGAGGAGTTCTATTTCTCTAATCACTTGTATCCATGACATATTTCATGGTTTCTAAAACAACCAAGTGTGGTGCTAGAAATGTAGATTGTTATGTGCAGAATTCAGGTCATATCAACAAAAAAAACACACTGAAGTTGAATTGCAGCCCTGAGATGATCTTCCATTAAGTCTCTTCCCCAATGAATTAGCCATCAGAGTTTGGCAGATGACGAGCTTGATGCTGCACAGCCGCTGGTTGCGGAGCATGATGGTTATGGACACCCTCATATGTGGTTATCACAAAGCTTGAATCATCTTGGTGTCGCTCGACTCTCTTCTTCACATTGCATCCGATACTTGAGCACCGATAGTAGTTCCTGTCTCACATTACAGTACGCCTCATAAATCAGGTAGATGATGCAAAATCTGATCAAACTCATTCAAAAAGTAATCATTTTGATAATTTATTCCTTTTCCTTCAGTTACAGTCAAATATTATTGAGCTTTGATTTGTTAGAGGAGTTAAAATAGATCCTTCAGAATTTTATTATGTGGATTCAAATATTACTTCAGTTATGGAGACATGCCCTTAAACATGAGATGTTAGTTAAGATAGTCATCGGTTGGATTAGTTAGAGATGACAAGGATCAATGATTTGCATGGGCGGCAGTTGAGCAAGCTTAGAAGAGTTGAGACAATTTAGAGCATCACTTGTAGGGTTCGAGATCGAGCAATGGAATAGTATATTGTCAAAGTAAAAACTTTAGAAGAGAGGGATATCATCTACAAGATCTATAGCTCTGTTCTTGCATGAGTTAATAACTTTATGATATTTGATTCTGAGAATTATCGAATGTTATCAAAGAGTTCTTTTACCTCGGATTTGGACTACTTTTAACCTTCTTCTTCCCATACTTCCTCCACCTGTATCCATCATCTAGCAACTCAATCTCAGACTTTGTAATGAACCCGACTTTTGCGAGAGTGTTCTTCATGGAAGATGATGAACTTCCTGCATTCCTGATCCTGCTCGAACAAACACATATTGAATCAAGATAGAGTAGCAAAGCTTTGACATACTGAACACTTGCTTCTTATTCTCGATGCCGCCGCAGTCAAGCTCCTGAGCAGGGGGTTCTGGTTCTTCTGCGACTTGATCAGCGAAGGCCAGGAAATCGTCGACCTCGAACAGCATCATGTCGTCGGGCTGATTCATTGAAGAAGAGGAGTGGTAGAGAGTTGACTGATCTCCTCCTCCACAGGGAGAATCTTCAGGCTTTCTTTTTATCCTTTGCCTTGAAACCTTCAGTTGAGGCAAAGACTTTGGTTGACTTGTGTGAGTCCATATCGTTCATTCCAATTTCCACGGGGATGTGAACTACATTGAAATGACCCGGTGCTTTGCATCTCTCCAGCATTGCTGCCTTCTTCCTAAGCCATCTCTATCGGTTTTTTTTAACTAAAATTATTATATAAAAATTATTAAAATATTTTTATTAATTTGATTAAAATTATTTAAACTTCATCAAAATCATTTTATATTTTAAAATGTTCAAAATCATTTAAAAATAATTATAGCAATAACTAAAATAATATTACATTAATTGTTACATAATTATTATATAACTCTTACCCATTATAGCAGTCAGCAGTAATTGTTATATAATAACGTTGCAACGGCGGTAACAATGTGAAATTAAGAATATTTTTGAAATAAAATATATGGAGGAGTATTCATTAAATGTAGAGGCCTTTTGATTTTTATCCTAATTTATTTTAATCGGTCGGTTTCTTGCCCAAAGGTAGAGCTATTTGACCGGTCTACTTGTGGTGGGGCATACCGGCCTATCAAAAATCTACCATCTAAGAGGTCGGGGCTGGTTGGCTAACCTGATGGATTGAGAAATCTTTAATACAATCTAATCCAAGATGGGTTACATATTGGGTGGATTAGCTTATATATATATATATATATATATATATATTTATTGATTCGGTAGTAAGGTCGGGGGACCCTTTTGGTGGCGAGCCAATGACACGTGGATGTAAGAAGTCAAAAGGGTCAGCATGAGGTACGGCTGATCGGAGAGGGGGTTGGTCGACGGGCCGAACGTGTCCGAGCGGAATCAAAGATAACCCGATGGGGAGTCGAGTTTCCGACGCTCATGGTGAACAGGGTCGCCGGGCCGAGCGGGCAGACCGCTCGGCCGAGGCGTAAAGCATCAAGACAGTGTAGGAACAGTCTCAGCCGAGCACGCGATGGAGTGAAATCTTCCCGGTCGGATCGATACCTACGCCCGGTCAGACCACTGATGGCCGAGCGGATGGACGGTCGGCTCGAGGAAAGAAGAGACAAGGACAAGGGGACATTGGGGAACATCTTCTGACAACAGGCATGTTCGACGACCAAGCCATACACAGAATCCCATGACGGAAGGTTCTGCTGTCCCATCAAAGATGTGCTCGGACTGTAGCAGTATGGTGTCAGACATGCTCCTCTGGTAAGCCCATACTAAGGTATAGTAAAGGATACGTGTACACCTCGGTAAGTGTGCATAAGCTTCCCTACAGCTCTATATAAGAGCCCTCAGACTTCACCGGAGGTACGCAATCACGCAATCACGCAATCTCTCATATTCGGAGCCACTTCATCATTTTCCTCTTGCCTGACTTGAGCGTCGGAGGGTCGACGTCGGGAACCCCTTCCCAGCCCGACTTCTTTGCAGGTTCGTCGGAGATCCATACGGCCGGTCAGAGCTCCACGTCACCAGTTCGGAGAGCGCCACGTGCCCAGCGTCCATCGACTCATCGTTCGGACAAGATCAAATTGGCACCGTCTGTGGGAACGCACCTGCATCCGAGCGGAAAAGACGGACGACAGCTGGATCGACCATGGAGCGCAAATCATCTCCAGCCATACCGAGCTGGGTGAGAGGTGCGCCGATGTAATTCATTTTATGTATGTCTTGGTCGCCTATGTCCTTGTAATGCAGGAAGCAAAGTGATAAAACGCATTTGGCCCCGTGCCGCTCGGCGAGGCATATATCATCCGTGTTGAAATTAGCCTTAAAGACCGTCGAGCTCCGACGTTAAATATCGAGAGTCGAACCGGCGACTATAAACCCTCCGGCCGGAAGACCGTCGAGCTCCGACGTTAAATATCGAGAGTTGAACCGGCGACTATAAACCCTCCGGCCGGAAGACCTTCGAGCTCTGACGTTAAATATCGAGAGTCGAACCGGCGACTATAAACCCTCCGGCCGGAAGACCGTCGAGCTCCGACGTTAAATATCGAGAGTCGTACCGGCGACTATAAACCCTCCGGCCGGAAGACCGTCGAGCTCCGACGTTAAATATCGAGAGTCGTACCGGCGACTATAAACCCTCCGGCCGGAAGACCGTCGAGCTCCGACGTTAAATATCGAGAGTCGAACCGGCGACTATAAACCCTCCGGTCGGAAGGACCGTCGAGCTCCAACGTTAAATATCGAGATTCGAACCGGCGACTATAAACCCTCCGGTCGGAAGAACCGTCGAGCTCCGACGTTAAATATCGAGAGTCGAACCGGCGACTATAAACCCTCCGGTCGGAAGAACCGTCGAGCTCTGACGTTAAATATCGAGAATCAAACCGGCGACTATAAACCCTCCGGTCGGAAGACCGTCGAGCTCCGACGTTAAACATCGAGAGTCGTACCGGCGACTATAAACCCTCCGACCGGACGAAGATAATAAAGAGGTCGGCTTGCGAGTCGTTTGGCCGATCGGCCAAGTAACCAAAGGTACTTCGTGAACATTTATCGGGAATCCCATTTAAAGAAGTGGGGGCGTTCAGACAAGCGGCCCGGTTATGTAGAATACTACGTGAAACGCTTAACGAAGAAGAAAGAAGAGGGAGACGCGAACAGCAGTAATTTGCAAGCCGATCAGAAGACACAAGGAAAATATTAAGTTGCTGAAAATACGGCATATCTTCATTACAATGTAGGCCCTTATGGCCGATCGAAAGGGTTACAAGGAGCACTACTCGAGAAAATCATAAACGGTCTTCGGGATGGAGGAGAGAAGCGCCACATAGTCTTCGGCCGGGATAGTTGTGGAGTCGGGAAGCTGAGCCTTGGACTTCAGGTAGTCCGTTGTGGCGGTGATGGCAAGCTCAAAAGCATTATACATCCGCTCGCATACTTTTTCGGAGAATTCAACCGAACGGATGTAATTTAGCCTCAAGGCGGCGACCCGGCCTGGCTCAACCTCCTGATATTCTTTGAAGGCCGCTCGGGAGGCGTCGGCGGTTGCTTGATGTTCTTGCAAGGCAGCCTCAAGCTTCGTCACTTCATCCGATCGGGTCGCCTTCTCGTCGGCCAGCTGATCCATCAGCTCCTTAACCCGTTGCTCCAGGCCCCGCGCCTCAACAATCTTCTTCTCCAGATCGGAGATAGCCGTTTTCTTCCGCTCGGTTGCTAGACTTATCTTCCGATCGAGCGTCTTCACTTGTCTTTCAAATTCTCCCAGAGTATAGGCCTGATCGCCCATCTTCTTTTGCTCAGCCGCCAGCAGATCTTGGGTCTTCTTGAGCTCTTTCTGCAGCTCGGCGTATGAAGGACCCTGGGAGGGCGCGCCGCCCGAACTCCTTAACCTCTTTACCTCCTCGTCCACCATAGCCAGACGATTGGAGACCGCGATCTCCTCCACCCATCTCTGACATAAGCAAGATTGTTAGTAGCCGATCGGAAAGAATGCGTAAAAGGACTTGAGAAAACACGCTTACCCCAGTGGCCTGCTGCATATGACTGTTGGCCAGATAGCTGAGTGGAATCATAGCGACACGTGCCCGAGCGTCGGCCCACATTTCGGCTAGAGGCCCCTTCATTGTGATCATGTGCTCGGGCGCGGTTGGCCGATCGGACCCGGGCATCAATTCTTCTGTGGGGAGGTGTAGTGAGACCCTGATGGTACGGTGCCGACCGGGAGTCGTCTGAGCGGAGGCTGGGGAAGGATCGAAGGCCGGCGCAGAAAACTGGGACAAAATGGCCGAACGTTTAACTCGACGGGGAGCGGGCGGAAGGGCGCTGATCATAATGGCCTCGAGGGGGTCCGCGGACGCATCCAGCTGGGATGGGGTCCGATCGGACAAAATCGCCTCAATCATTGGGGCTTTGCCGCGAGAATCAGCGGTGGTCCGTTCGGACGACTGGATCGCGGAAGTGGGCGAGCGAAGTGGTGTCTCCATTTGGCGCCTCTTTTGTTGGAGAAGGCGCTCTTCCTCCTGAGCGGAGCCTTCTTCCCGGACGGAAGGCCCTCGGCCAGAAGTTGCGTCACCCGCTGGCTCCGGGAGAGAAGCCTGAGCGGCCGACTCCCCCGCATTCGTCCCGCTCTCCCCTTCGTGCGAGCCGACCGGCTCAATGCCAAGCGCCTCCATCTCATTGGCAGCTGCGGCCTCGAGCACCGCCGCTTTCCTCTTCAAAATGCCGGCCATCACGGACTCCATGACAATGTCCGCTGCAAAGGAAAAAGAAGAAAATCAGTTAGCAATCAAGGCGAATGTACAAGTAAAATTCTTACCGAAGCCGCTCGGGAGGGGAGTCCGGATCGAACTCAGGCCGAATATGTACATCACCCCTTCAGGTAAGAATTTGTTGATGTCGAACTTCAGACCGGCTAGCATGTTGGCAGCGTGAAGATAGTCCGGTTGAGTCTTGAACCTCTTTAGCTCAGGGGAGATTGGCGGTCCGACCTGCCACTGGGTTCGGAAGGAGGCCCGCTCGGGAAGACGAAGATAGAAGTAGAACTCTTTCCAATGTTTATTGGAAGAGGGCAGTTTATTAAAGAAGACTAAACCGGGCCAAGCCTGGAACATGTAACTACCCAACTCGGACAGTTTAGGATAATAAAAATAATAGAAGACCTCTGGTCAGAGGGGAATGTTGTGGATTTTGAACAAGACGACGACGCCGCATAGAAGGCGGAAAGTGTTAGGGACTAAGCTTCCGAGCGGAATGCCGAAAAAATTACAAACTTCTACGATGAAGGGATGAATTGGAAAGCGCAGACCGGCTATGAACTGGTCGCGGAAAACACAAAAAGCTCTGCGCGGCAGCTTGTGTGGCCGAGCAGAGGGGGAGGTAGGATAATTTCAAAATCAGAGGGGATGTCAAAATTGTCCATCAGAATATCGGCGTCGCGCCGATCGAAGCGCGACTCCATGGTGGTATACCACGGGCTGAGGGCTGGATCTTGAGGTTGAGAGGAACTGGTCATTGTCCTAACGGGCGAGACCACAAAAGGCGAGAAGAAATGCAGATGATAGAAGGAAGAGGATGACAAACGAAACAGTGCCCAGAGGACCAAAACTCGGGAAGGAAACGCAAAGAAAACGCAAGAACCAAAGATAGAAAAGAAGAAGAACCTTATAGAGAAGAATGAGGATCGACGAGGAACACGGGATCGCCGAAAAAAGGAGAACCGAAGCTGCTGGAGCACTGAAACGCCAAAGGAAGCTTCTAGACACGCGAAGACGCAAATGCGGTGAGGAGGGGGAGAAGGCGAAGGCTTTATAGGGTTGAGCCCGAGCGACATCCACCGTCGGATGCAGGTCACGGGAAACGGAGCACGCATCGGGCCGTCCATTTCAAACAGCCTCGGTCTCGTCGCCCGCGACGCCGCCGCCGTACGGTGACGGCAGCAGCGCCACGTGGCATTCAACCACTGGAGTGCATTTAATGAGCGCATGCCCGACCTTAATGTCGAAGATTGGCGCAAATTCCGAAGATATCCAAGGAATGTTGGCGTTGACTGACGTTATAGCTACCCCTGTGGGGGTCGAGCGGAGGATAGTTTCACAGAGACGCCGCTTGGCGCGACTGGCAGTCCAGTCAGTCGGACTAATCGCCTCCTTCGACTAGACTTGAAGGGGAGACAAATGATCCGGCAGTAAGGTCGGGGGACCCCCTTGGTGGCGAGCCAATGACACGTGGATGTCAGAAGTCAAAAGGGTCAGCATGAGGTCCGGCCGATCGGAGAGGGGGTTGGTCGACCGGCCGAACGTCTCCGAGCGGAATCAAAGGCAACCCTACGGGGAGTCGGGTTTCCGATGCTCATGGTGAACAGGGTCGCCGGGCCGAGCGGGCAGACCGCTCGGCCGAGGCGTAAAGCATCAAGACAGTGAAGGAACAGTCTCAGCCGAGCACGCGATGGAGTGAAATCTTCCCGGTCGGATCGATACCTACGCCCGGTCGGACCACTGATGGCCGAGCGGATGGATGGTCGGCTCGAGGAAAGAAGAGACAAGGACAAGGGGACATTGGGGAACATCTTCTGACAACAGGCATGTTCGACGACCAAGCCATACACAGAATCCCATGACGGAAGGTTCTGCTGTCCCATCAAAGATGTGCTCGGACTGTAGCAGTATGGTGTCAGACATGCTCCTCTGGTAAGCCCATACTAAGGTATAGTAAAGGATACGTGTACACCTCGGTAAGTGTGCATAAGCTTCCCTACAGCTCTATATAAGAGCCCTCAGACTTCACCGGAGGTACGCAATCACGCAATCACGCAATCTCTCATATTCGGAGCCACTTCATCGTTTTCCTCTTGCCTGACTTGAGCGTCGGAGGGTCGTCGCCGGGAACCCCTTCCCAGCCCGACTTCTTTGCAGGTTCGCCGGAGATCCATACGGCCGGTCAGAGCTCCACGTCACCAGTTTGGAGAGCGCCACGTGTCCAGCGTCCATCGACTCAGCGTTCGGACATGATCATATATATATATATATATAAAATTTGAAAAGCGGGAAAGATGGTGTACAAGATAAATCTCTTTGATTTTGACTGAGCAAAGACTCCTAACTGAAAAAAATAATTCTGAATGGTCTTACGTGTCAAAAGGAACATTAACAATCAAGGAAGGGAGGGAGTTTCCAGCGCATGTACGACCACTCAAGTCAGTAAATGCTCAAGTGGAAGATAGTAAATAGTAGTAAATGAATCGTGTAGATGTAACGTTTGCGTGTGTGCACGCGTACCTGCGCCTATAGATAGAAATCTCTTTTATAGTATTACTGTTCCTTTGTACATGAATCTTAAGACATTGCTAAAAAAGGGCAAACCATAATGATGCACTGATACCTTTTTCGAAATGAATCCGTAATTTCTGCTTAGAAGCTTTCGTCGTACAACTAGCACAAGGAATATTTTTTTTTGATTCTTTGACAGCTGTTGCACAAAACGACAATAATGAATGTTGGGTCGTTAAATATGGGGCCCTTAATATGTTTAGCTTGCAAATCGACTAAGTCTCTTTTGTAGTTTGATAGGATGTCAGTCGCAAGAGCGGCCAGATCAGATTGAGGAATGATATCAGGGATTCGATCTTCACTCGACCTCTCTGTTTGGCCAAAGAATCCGATCGGAACAAGTGGCCAGTATGTCTGATCGACATTATAGTCCGACCGGCTAGATCACTCAGCCAGAGTAGGTAATCATGTTATCCCAAATGACAAAGAGGACTTTGCTTTGAATGGTATTGGCTTACCTCGAGGCTTCATCAATACTGAGGGACTCGGGATCTGATCGGACCAAGAGTTTGCTCGGATGACCACTCGACCGAGATGACCGATTGTACTCGCCCTGACCTTGACTTTGATTGCCATGTCAGACCCCCTCCTAGACTTTAACCTGACTTCGGGGGCCCCACATCATCCGACGTATCATAAGCCTCCCCTTCAAGTCTAGTCAAAGGAGACTGTATGCCCGACTAACTAGACATTTGTGTCGCTTGTGCCTCTTCTGATCAGACGTTCAACCATCCCTCCACCATTCGGCTCAAGATGATGTCATACTTAACTTCTGGTATTTTTGCGGTCCCTTGTTTCCCTACCAGATGCTCATTTTCTGTATCGTCGCTCAACCCAAGTTGATGTCACTCTGGTGCCTTGGAAATAGGGCACATCACTTGTCATTAATGCTAAGTATGATGAGCACACCTTCTCATCATAACTTTGCTTATTATTTCACATCCCTCATAAATGCGGCTTGTAGCTTGCTACCGCATGTTGCACGCCTGTAAAAAGAATATTTGATGTGACAGACAATGGTTGAAATTTGATGTGACCCCTAGTGGTTCAAATTCAACAATCCAAAGTAAATCTCTATCATCTGTATCCTTGATTGGGTGACTATCAAAGATCATCAGTAGGTTTTTTAAGGTTCACATTTTGACGCCACTTTGTCATTCTCGCATTTTTCTCTCCATCTTCTTCATCTTTGTTTTCTACTCACTACCGCCGACGATTCTTCGAATCCTTTGCTTTCATCGTAAGTTCCTTTTCTTTCCTTCCTTTGTTCATCTTTCTCCTTTTTCTCATGGTTTCCACTCCTATTGTTGTCCATAGGCTTTGGTACACACACCTCCACTACCTTTGATTTCAACGGCAAGGAGGTAGACCAAATGAGCCTTAGTTACCACATCCCTTTTGATTACCATATCATAATCCCAACTAGGGATGATAATTTCACCCGAACTTGATGGAGGATCCGATATCCGACCCGAATGGAGGAGGGTATGGAGGGACTATCAATACTCGATATCTGACCCGAATACCCAATTAAATAATATATATACATATATTAAAGAAAATTTTCTTTTTCCAAAATCAACTTACTATTTTTGTTGATATTAGGAGGAGACTATATAGATGTTTAATCTATTTTTTTAATTATATATATATATATATTTAATAGGATATTAATTTTAATATATTTTTGTTGAATGATAATAGTTGGATAGAAAGAAGAAAAATTATAACTATGGAAGATATCTGATCCTTTAATGGATATGGGTATACCCATCGGATATCCTATACCCGATGGATATGGAGACGGAGGATATAGAATCTTGCCCGAACTCGACCCATTGTCATCCGTAATCTTGATCGGTTATAATCGTCCAAACCTTCCTCCTACTGGCTACATCACTCTCTTCAAGGACCATTTTTTCACTGACCTACGTTTCCTCTTGCATCCATTTTTCATCGATGTTTGTAATTACTTTTATATCCCCTTACAACAGTTATCCCCTAATTCCATCAGGTACTATGCGGGGTTATAATATTGTTCCATCTATACCAAATCCCACTACACCCCTGAATTTTTCATTATTTTTATTATCCAAAGAAGTCTGAGCAAAGCGTCTTCATTTTTTAGGCCCAAGTGAGCGCTATCTTTTTTGATAAAATACTCTCGTCCAACAAGCGTCGGAAGTCCTACTACTTCTACCTTCGATTGGTCCCTCTAGTAGCTTTCCTGACCAGATGGCAAATGGAATTGCCTAACCCCCCGAGTTGGGTGTGTACCGTTGGGAGCCAGTCTACCTCACAGTGCTGAATGGTGAGTCCACACTGAATGGTGTTGATCGCCATGTAGTTCAGTTGTGCCTTTTTGATCATTTGGGGAGTCCATTCTTCTGGTTATAATGTTGTTCCATCTTTCGTCGGGAGAGTGTAACCTTTCAAGATTGTGAACCAGAGCTCGATATCAGACTTCAAGTAGCACTCCATTCTATTCTTCCAATAACTGAAATTCTCTCCTTTGAATAGTGGAGGTCGAACCGTACTGTAACCTTCTTGATACGAGTTCAACGTCCTTGCAAGAAAAAAATTAAAAGACAAAATATTTCCAAGACTTTTGCCTTGGGATTAGTAGTGCTTGAAGAATAAAGAATAAAAAAATATTCTAAAAGAAAAAAATAGTTTTAAAATGCTTTGAAAAACGATTAAGAAATTCAGAGCTAACGAGGCTCTGATACCAATTGATGGATCGGAGCAAGCGATAGAGGGGGAGTGAATATCGCTCTTTTAAAACTTTTTCTTTTTCTTTTTAATCAGAATCGTGCAGTGGAAAATAAGAAAGAGGACAAAGTTGTTTACTTCGTTCAGAGTCTAGCTCGACTTCTACTCGAAGGCCCGCGGTTCTTGACCGCACCGATGGGCAAAACACTATAATCCTTCTTTCCGAGATTCTCGGAAAGAAGTAGATCGTACAGATACAAAAGTGTAAGATAGTAACACTCCTACTATCTTGCAGAAAATTAAGTGCAGTACAAAAATAAGATATACCGACAATAGTAGTTGAAGGTCGAAGCTTGGTCGACACTATCGTACGAAGTGGCTCGCAGAGTTGATGAAGACTTATAGCACGAGCAGCTTGGAGAATAGCACTTGAGTTAATCAGAAAGTAAATTTTCAGCCTCTGACTTCGAGCTCCTTTTATAGGTGCCTTGGACGTTCGGTCGACCGATCCCTCTGTTCGGTCGACTGAACCCGCTCCCTTCCTTCTGGTCGGAGTCTGACGCTGGCTCGATCTTCGGAATTAATTGCTCATTAAGGGTTCGGTCGACCGATCACGTCTTTCGGTCGACTGAACAGGATCTTTTCCTTGTTCGTCACAATTAGCTGAGATCTTCTTTTAATTCAGTATTTAATGCTGATTGGATCGGTCGACCGGTCCTCCGGTTCGGTCGACCGATCCGCTCCTTTCCATTTTGCTTCTGATCGATGGTCGTGAGTTGGTATGTGCTGAGTCACCAGAGTTCGGTCGACCGATCATTGTTTGATCAGACTTGGGCTGTGATCTGATCTGACCTGAATACTGCTTTGATTCTGCCTTGTTCGGTCGACCGATCCTACGGTTCGGTCGACCGATCCAGCCGCACCTGTAAAACAGTATTAGACAAAAATCTCCTGCAACATAGATGTTAGAACAACAATATTATAATGCAAGAGTAATATGAAAGACAGTAGAACTGTCTTGATCTCAACTTGGAAACCTTCCCAGTTTCTTCAGTTGGATCAACGACCTAAGGTTGTTCCCTTCGGGAACCCGATCTCACTGTCGCTCCTCCAGTTTGTTTACCTCAACCTACCTGTCAAACTTTGATCCTCCAGATCTAGTTTGGACTTTTCACTCAGCCTTGATTAGCTCCCCAGGACTTTTCTCTTGATCTTCGGTCCTCCAGACCTCTCGATCACACTGCCAAGCTTCGGGTCTCCTCAACCTACTCGGACTTGCACCTGGGTTCCACGATCTGCTAAGATTTCTCCTGTCTAGCCTCCAACTAGGTCTTTCGTGGTTGAGTAAACATCCTGCACACTCAGTCAACTTGTTAGATCATAACAAGACTTAACTTGAACCTTTGACAACATCAAAACTTAGGTTTGATTCTGGTGCAACTTGCACCAACAGTATGATTGTTTCGTCCATCTTCTTGATCTTTGTGCTTCAGTCGACGGTTAGTCCTTCTGAGGCGGTCGGGCCCTGATACCACTTGTTGGTGCAGCGGGGTCGGCAAGAGGGGAGGGGTGAATTGTCTGTAAAAAAAAAATACCCTCCTCAAAACTTTCAACTCAAAAATAATAGCAACAATAAAATAAAATATAAAGAAAGAAGACTCAGCGTTTTGACTTGGTTACAACCAAGAATGTTGTTAATTCAAGGCGGTTGAAAAGCGCACTAGAAAAGTCTCATTCTCTGAAGGCGGAGAAGTCTTTTACACACTAGAAGCTCAAACAGTTGTTAGGAAGTTGATACCGAATTGAATGAATAATTTCCTAGCTCTAGGGGTCTTTATATAGCTCCTGGAAAACTTATCTCGAGCCTTGAGGGGGCCTCCAACAAGGTTGAGGGTGCCTCCAGCCGAGTCAACGGATAAAACTCTATCCGAACTCGCAACAGTCATCTAGACTAGGTCGAAGGCACCTTCAATGGCCTTGAAGGCGCCCTGGACAAGGTTGATGGCGCCTTCAAGGCAATGAAGGTGCCTCCAAGACTGCAGTCAGCGCAGGCGCCTTCAACACTTTGTTGAAGGCGCCTCCAGCTAGGTTTTCCAGCTCCTTTTGATTTGTTCTCTTCTTCCGAGGCTCCGAATACATGGGTGATTGCGGCCAACCGAAATGGGGCTCACCCGAACCCAATTTTCGACCTTCTCCTCGAGCAAGCTTCCGACCCAACTTCTCATCCCTCAAACACCGCGCACGTTCTTCTCGTCTACCGGTGTACTCTTCCGCGGTTTTCTCGTCCTTCAGACGCACCGAGTCCGTCGGCTCCCTTCCCGTGCCGTCCTTTTTGCTTGCTGCATCTTCCGCTCGACTTCTTGCACTCTTAAACTCCTGCACACTTAGACACAGGGATCAAATAACAAGCAGGACCTAACATAACTTGGTTGATCACATCAAAACAACCACGGGTTCCAACACTATAAACTAGTGATGTGTAGTTCTTACACCCATAGATTTTTATATCGAGTTTTGGGTATGCTACCCTCGTTTTCCGCTGCGAAGATTTTCTAGGTGGGTTGGTTTTTTCTCATTGTAGTGGAGTAGGTATTATATATATCTGCAATGTTTTAATACCGTTTCACTTCTTTTCCTATTATGTTGTCAGCCGGAGGCTATCCTTATTAAACTGCGTGGAATGTTTTATTTACTTTATGGTATATGTTCTGACCGTGTTGGCTGAGGATTGTGAGGCCCTGAGGGCTATGATTTCCAGATTCATATTGTCACCGGTACATGGGAGATGTTGTCGGATTTTCACCGGCTGGGACCCTCGAGGGCGTCATAGGTTGGATGCATAGGTGCTTGCGGGAAGGCAGTCGGGGAAGGATGAATTGGTTGGAACTCGATCTAACCTTCTACTCAGGTCTCGCACTTTGCCTAAGGGCCGACCACAAATATAGCCAGGTCATTGGGAAGAGGACACCTAGTCATTGCTTGTTGTTGTTACACCAATCTAGTCGCTCGGGCGACTATTAACAGTTTCAAATCTTCTTGCGACAAAATTACTATAGTGAGTCGTCTAGTCTCGTTCATCTTCATGTTTTAGATGCAGGTAAAGATTCCCACAGATGACGTCAAATTTGATCCTCTCTAAAAGCAGAGAAGATGACACATTGGGCAGATGCCTCTGATTTTGATTGACGATGACGTTAGCAATCAGGTCAAGGAAGGGGTCTCCAACATAAACACTCCGACTTTCAAATTAGTGAATGCTCAAATGGAAGGCAATGAATAGTAGTAAATGAACCATGTATACGTAGCGTTTGTGTGTGTGCGCATATCTATGTCTACATATGGAGGCCCCCTTTTATAGTGTTATTGTTCCTCTGTACATAAATCTTGAGGCATTGTTAAAAAAGGATAGACTATAATGATGCTCTGACACCTTTCTCGAAATGAATTTGCATAGAAGCTTCCGTCGTACAGCTGGCACAAAGAACAATCCCTTGATTCTCTTACAGCTATTGCACAAAACAACAAGAAGTAATGTTGGGTCGTTGAATATGGGATCTTAATATGCTTAGTTGGCAATCGACTGAGTCTCTTCTGTAGTCTGATTGGTTGTCGCTCACAAGAACAGTCAGGTCGGATTGAGGAATAATATCAGGAACTTAATCTTCACTCGGCCTCTCCGTTTGGCCAAAGAATCCGGTTAGAACAAGTGACCAGTATGTCCGATCGATAGTATAGTCTGACTAACTGGATCACTCAGTCGGAGTAGGTAATCATGTTATCCCAAGTAACAAAGAGGACTTTGCTCTGAATAATACTAACTTAGCTTGAGGCTTCATCAATATTGAGAGACTCATGATCTAACCAGACTAAGAGTATGCTCAAAT
The DNA here is from genome assembly GCF_018446385.1 of Zingiber officinale. NCBI lineage: Eukaryota > Viridiplantae > Streptophyta > Magnoliopsida > Zingiberales > Zingiberaceae > Zingiber > Zingiber officinale. The sequence continues at coordinate 87,962,374 of NC_055989.1, forward strand.
GGCCACTCGACCAAGACGATCAATCATATTGACCCTGATCATAACTTTGACTGTTATATAGAACCATTCCTGGACTTTGACCCGGCTTCGAAAGTCTCGTATCATCCGCGCTTACTCCACGTCAAAATATATATATAATTTTAAGTTTGAATTATCAGTTCAGTATTGAATTTCCATTTTAATTTCAAGTTTTAGAAATTTTTCTCAACTAAACCAATCAGAACCCGTCACGAGACCGTTGGACCCGCAACCCACGTGGGTTGATGTATTCTAAAAATTCTGAAAAATCACCAACTAGCTAACAAGGACATGATGTCTCCCTCTGTATATTAATGATTAGGAATGAGAACGAAGATGCTTATTAGACCAATTCTCTATAATTATCAAATAATTAGTCTACTATTTGAATAGACTTCTTTCACTGCTCATTCTCTCTTTCGCTTCTCCTTCTCTTCCATCTCCATTCTGTTTCCTCGTGGCCAACAGCCCAATGGTCAAAGCTACGAGACAACCTGAACAGTGCAAGGAAGTTGCCTGTGTGACCGACATTGAAAGCGAAATACTCTCCAGAAAATATTTTCTTTATAATAGATATTCAGTCTTTTCTTAAATTTAAAATACATTGTATTAAAAAAGTTACCTTTTAAATTATTCATTTCTAATATTTGAATCATTACAGACGTAATAGGATTCTCATAGTATCGCAGTTGGATCCTTCATTGCGGTATGTTGAGTCAGGTGTTAATGCAGCGAAATATCAATGGACGGAAAAAAATTTATAAGTTTATCTTCACGAGTAGAATACCGATTCAGCTTTGACGGTCTTATAGGGATGACAAAGACTATGAGGATGCGTTTGGTTTGAGGTTATTCTTGATAACCTTAGTTATCCATCTAAGGTTATCAACAAAAACCTTGTTTGGTTTAGGTATTCGATGATTCTCAAGTAATGTTCCATGCCCGACACGTCAGCAAAAGGATCATGCAACCCGGAATCGGAAAACCTCAGAAAACTAAGATTTTTGTTGATTCCGGGGTTAACGAATTTTTTTTACCAAAAATACCCTCCGATAAGAAAAAATATGAAAAAAAGAGAAAAAATGTAAAAAAATAAAAAATGTTTTAAAAAATTTAAAAATTTATTTATTTATTTAAATAAATAATTTAAAAAAATAAAATTTTAAAGTAAAAAATAAATTTTTTAAAAATGTTAAAAAAATTTATAAAAATTTAAAAAAAATTTAAAATTTTAAAAAAAATTTAAAAATAAAATAAATAAATAAAAATTAAAATTTAAAAATGTAAAAAAATAAAAAAAAATATAAATATAAATAATATAAAAATATAAAAACATTAAAAAATAAAAAAACACATAAAAAAGTGAAAAAATATACCAGAAAAAGAAAAGTAAAAAAATATTAAAAAAAATAAAAATAAATAAATAATAATAATAATAATAATATGTATAGTTGATTTTATAACTGAGGATAATACGGTAAAATATTAAACTAGGGTATTCATTAAAACCTTCAAACAAATAAGTTTTTGTTACATTACCTAAGTTGAACCAAACAACATTTGGTTATGTTTTATTCCCTATAACCTATTACCTGATAATCACATAACTAAAGTTATATATGATGACTTGAATCAAACGCACCCTGAGAATTATTAACAATGACTTAATCCTGCGCTTTCGTGATTTACCATTGGAGACGAATTGAAAAACCCATCATCTTCAGGATGAAACAGAATGAGACAATTTATCATCCGGTTGAAAAATCTTTAACTCAATCCATCCAAATGGATTGTACACGAATCCATCAAAAAAAAATAATAAAAAAAATCTAAAAAGTAGATTTTTTTTTTCATTTGAATTACAAACTATAGCCCACGATAGTATTAAATATTCAACTTTCATTTTTATTTATTTATTTATTATTTTCTTCTCACCTCACGGACGAATTCAAATCCACAACGGGCAGATTTGATTGACCCGATTAGGCTAATTTTTTTAAATGAATAATCCATTTGAATTATTTGACAAGGGCCCAATTTAAATTGACAACCCAATAAACAAATTGAAATTGTCCGTGAGTTTTAAGATTCCGCTTGAAAAATATTTAATTCATATAAATATTTTAAAATATTTAATTCGTATCCAGTGGCCGCCATCTTCCGAAATCAATCAGAGTCGGCAACTAGATACGTCGCCGCCCCTGCCGATTTCTTCATTGTTTTTAGTAATTATCTATGTTGATCGGATTCCCTATAAATTTACGCTGCCTCCTCGATCGACCTCAGAGATCGAGTGGAGAATTGAGGAGTTGCCAGAGCATGGCTTGGGATTGGAGCTCGATAGGCTCTGTTTTGGCCACGATCCTCTTCCTCAGAACGGCGTACCGCGACTTCCTCCCGCCGGAGCTTCACCGCTTCATCAGCTTCTCCTCCGTGGCATCGTGGTGCGCCTGAACAACGACGCCAAGATTGTCATCGACGAGTATGACGTCGCCTTCTCCGCCAACGAGCTCTACCTCGCCGCCAATGTGTACCTCGGCGCCCGCTGCCTTGATGACGCCGCCGTCATCTGCCTCACCAAGAGCCGTGAGTCCCCACTCCCCACCGCCTCCTTCCCTGGCTGCCACACCACCCGCGACTCCTTCTGAGGCATCCCACTCCAGTGGAGCTCTGTCGTCGTCGGGCAAGACAGCTCCTCCTACCATTTCCGTAGCAGTTCCTGTTGAATATAATTATCCTTATTTTATGGATTTAATTGTAAATTGTGCATATGAGTACAAACCGAACTCATTAAAATGAGGTAACTTAAGTTTATTGGATTTCAATTGTTGAATATAGATTTTATATGTGTAAAGTCTATAGTCTAATATATATTATTATCTATATAATAATAATAAATGTTCAGTGTATATATATATATATATATATATTTAGTTGTTGTGCAATATGTTTTGGTCAAGGTTAATCTGGTTGACTAAGTTTGAGTTAGCTCAAATTTGAGTTTTGATGTTTGAGTTTCGATGTTTGACAATACATGCATGGAGATTGTAGATACAATCGTCTGTTTGAGAAGATTGTTGATACAATTCCTCTCTGGTCAAGGTTGACCAGTTAGATGTGAAAAAAAGTCAAGTAGGTCAAAGAGTTAACTGGATACTTGACTGGAAACATCCTAACTGGAGGTTAGGCAGTTGGAAATCCTGGTGAGTGAAGGCAGGTGAAAGATCTAGTCAATGAAGCTAGATGAAAGTCCTGGTGAGTGAAGCCAGACAGGTGAAAGTCCCGGTGAGTGAAGTCAGGCAGTGGGAAAATCCTGATGAGTGAAGCCAGGTGAAAACTCTAGTGAGTGAAGCTAGATGAAAGTCCTGGTGAGTGAAGCTAGAGAAATGGGAAGTCCTAGTGAGTGAAGATAGACAGATGGAAAAACCTGGTGAGTGAAGCCAGACACATGGAAATCCAGATGGATCAAGGTTGACTGGACATCTGATTTTGGAAAGTCCAAATATGTTAAAGGGTTGACCGAATACTTGGCACGAGGAAATCCAGATGGGTCAAGGGTGACCGGACATCTGGTTGAAATCCAAGTGGGTCAAAGGGATTGACTGGTCACTTGATGAAGAAGCCCTAGTAGGTCAAGGGTGACCGGATGCTAGGCATGATATTCCAACAGATTACGGTTGATCGGATGTTGGAATTGGAGACCTTGGACTTGGTTTTAGGCAAGTTAAAGGTGGTTCAATCAATCAATCAATCGATCGATTGAACCAAAGTCCAATCGATCAGTTGATTAATTGGAGGTGTGTTATAAAGAAAGATGGCCCAATCGATCGGTCGATCGATTGGGAGCTTATGTCGCGCACACAGAAGCTTTCCCAATCGATCAGCCGATCGATTGGGAACCTCCAATCGATCGGCCGATCGATTGGGGAAAGGCTGGATTTCTTGTGCGATCGCGAGAAAGCCTGAATTGATTGGCGCTCTGAATTGATCGACTGATCAATTCAAAGTCTCCCTAATCGATTGAGAACCATTCAATCGATTGGGGTCCGATCGTTGCGCAGGTTATAGCCGTTGGCGAGCGTTTTCCTCCGTAGCTTTTCGACTCCACTCTCAGTGATTTTTCTCCACCGAGCTTAGTGACACACGCCAATTCTTGAAGGGTCTTGGAGTGAAGTGCAGTTGCATTCCCAAGTATCAAGAGGCATTCCCAAACAAGAAGAGAGCATAAGTGTTGTAAACCTTGTAAGGTTTGTGTTTGTATTTCTTCTTGTTTTGAGTTGTATGCCGAGAAGGAGTATTTTATTAGTGGAGTGAGTGTTGTGTGAATCCTTGGATTAGTCACCTCTTCTTGAGGTGGATACTAAGTAAATCTACGTTATTAGTATTAGAGCTTGCTTTGAGTATTTTCCGCTGCATATCATCACCAAGAAGCAAGCTACGAGAAGCACGACGAGCTATTCATCCCCCCTCCTCTAGGACATTTCGACCCTAACAAGTGGTATCAGAGCAAGGTCGCTCTTCATTGGAATCATCGCCGGAAGGGGCAACAAGGCTAGAGGGTGAAGAAGTTGGAGCAAAATTCATTAAGTCAAAGAATTCATCAATAGCTCAACTTCAAGATGGAATTCCAAGATAGAGTTGAATTCTACACAAGGGTGTCTCCAACATTCGCATCCACAAGCTTCGATTCTTGGAAATCAAGGATCGAAAATTTTTTTATGATAGAGATAGAGCAATGATTTGCTCTAATGGAAGGCTTTGAAGCTCCAACAAATTCAAAGGGCAAAATTCTCAAGAGGAGCAAGTGGAGTCAAGAGCAAATCCAAATATGTGAGGCCAATGATAAAGTGACCAAACTATTGGTCAATCTATTGTCGAGCAACATCTTGGAGCAAATTGAAGAATTTAAATATGCCAAAGAACTATGGAGCAAATTGGCCAAGCTTCATGAAGAACCTTTCACTGACCAAATCAAGACAAATCCAAAGAGGGTAACTCATTGGAGCAAGACAAAGCGGAGGAGGATTTCGAGGTTGAGAGATGCTCAACATCGGAAGAAGAGATTCTAGAAGCTTCATCCTTAAAGGAGTGCAACAAAAAGAGCAATGAGGGAGCATATTCCTTATTTTATGTACAAGAGGATGAAGAAGAGAAGAAGCCTCCATCTCCGGATCAAGAAGGGATGAAGATGAAGAAGCTTCCACCTCCAAAAGTCAAGACAAATCAATTGGAGGATCATCATTGTCGGATCAAGAAGAAGTCTCTACATCTTAATCAAAAGGAGAAGATACCACCGCTACAAGCAAAGGTATAACAATTTCGATTGTTAACAATAAAGATCATATCATTTGCTTTAAGTGTAGGGAAAAGAGGCACTATAAGAGTAAGTGTCCTAAATTGGCCAAGAAGAAGGGTCAAGTGACACCTAAGGGTAAGGAGAAGCCCAACGAGATCGTCTCCACAAAAAAGAAGAGCAAGGAGCACATTGTGTGCTTCTTGTGTATTAAAAAATAACATTACCGGAGCCAATGTCCAAAGGGGAAGAAAGCGGTCAAAGCTAAAGGAGGAAGCACAAGTCAAGGGGGAGCTTCCAAGGTAAAACCCAAGGTATCATTTGTTAAGCCTATTCCCTTAAATCATGGTAAAAAATATGCTAATTCTATGTTATATCATTTTAATGCTATTTACCATAAGAATAGGAGGCATGATAACATTAATGAAAATCAAATGGGTTTTCATGCTAAAACTACCACACCTAGGGGTAGGAAGGTAAATAAAAACCTAAGCAAGAACACTAAGGATCGTAGTTATTGTTGGAACCCCAAGGTTGTTTTGGTGTGATCAACAAGTTAAGTTAGGTCCTGCGTTGTTTCTAACATTGTGTCTAAGTGTGCAGGAGCTTAGGAGCACAGGTAGCCGAGCGGAAGACGCAGCTAGTGAGAAGGACGGCACGCTGTGCCTCCGAGGGACGAGGCGCTGCGGAAGAGTACACCGGCGGGCGAGAAGGAAGCGCGCGGTGGTTCCGAGGGATGAAAGCCGGGGTGGAAGATTGCTTGGGGAGCAAGAGACGCAGCTAGCGAGAAGGTCGACGACCTGGCAATTCCGAGGGACGAGAAGCACGCTCGAGAAGACCGGAAGTTGGGTTCGGGTGAGCCCTTTTCCGGATTGCCGAGATCACCCAAGCGAGTGGATCCTGAGCGGAAGAACCGGACCGAGGCGGGACTGAACCAGAGAAGAGGTCCCGCACGAAAAAGTCAACGTCTGTTGACTTTGGGCTCTGGGGCGCCCAGAGCCCTCCGGGGCGCCCGGAACACTTCCGGGCGCCCGGACCTTGAATATTGACCAGATCGAGCTTTAACTCGATCTGAACGTTGGGGGATAAAATTTATCCCCCCCCAGGGCGCCCGGAACCCTTCCAGGCGCCCCGACCAAGGCTATAAATATAGCCTTGGTCCAAAAGCTTCAAATTCAACTGAGAACTCAAGCATTCTTTCTACACTTGTACGCTTTTCTGTTTTAAGCTTCTGTTGTGCGCTTCATTGCTGTAAAAGGCTTCTCCGCCTGAAGGAGATACTAGTGCTACGCTTTCTTGGATTAACAACCTTCCTGATTGTAACCAAGTAAATCTCGGTGTGCCTTTTACTTTTATGCTTTTATTTATTTCTCTTATTTTATGCAAGTGTCAGTCTAAGAGTTCGAGAAGGTTTGGTTTGTTTTTGAGTTTTACAGGCTATCCAACCCCCCTTCTAGCCGGCCGCAACGATCCTACAGTTATAAGCCTAGAAAGGGTAGGAAGGTTGATAAAAACCTAGGTAAGAACACTAAGGACCGTAGTTATAAGCTTAGAAATATAAATGCTCAAGGACAAAATGAAAAATCTAAATCTAGGGATTTATAGAAAGAAAATCAAGTCTTGAGGTCAAGACTTGATAAAATGAAAAAGACCTTAAAAAGGATGGAAAATATCCTAAAAGGGAAAAATGAACATAACCTAGGTCTAGGAGTGCAAAAGTCATCCAATGACCAAAGAGATTTGGGATACAAACCTAAGGCTAAGAAGGATGTAAATTCTTACCATAGGGTTCCATATAGCTATGGGACAAACTCTAGGTCTAGGGGTCAAGTCAAGGATACAAGGGAAGTTATCCCTAGGAGTATCTTTGCAACGACAAAAGTGACTAAGACTTATAAGAAGACTAATAAAGTCACTAAGAAGGTCACAAGGGAAGTTATCCCTAGAGTTGACCTAGAGAAGGTGACTAAGGCTTCTAAGAAGCCTAACAAGGTCATTAGGAAGGTATCTAGGGAATTCATCCCTAGTGAGTACCTAGAGCATCTAAGGAGCACCAATAGATTTTGGGTTCCTAGGAGCATTTTCTCTACCCCTTAGATGAGTTAGATGTTCGGTATATATATGGACTTATAGTCTCGCATATAATAATAGATGTTCAGTATATATATGAACTTATAGTCCCGCATCTATTATTATCTATGAGCTGATAATAGATGTCCACTATATAAGGTTGGCCCCTAAGAGTTTAAGGTGAAATCTTAACATAGTTTCTTGTTCCCTATTGACAAGAAGCTTTATGATGTCGTCTGTTGGAGTGTATACTAAAAACCTAGCTTTTATAAATATTTATTTTTAAAATAAAAGAATCACATTGGTCAATATCTGTATTTATTTGTTAAATGTAATTGTTCAATTAATTTATTTAGTAGATAACATGGAGTGTGGTGTCATACTCAGAAGATCATGTTGTCGGTTCTTTATAAATTATAAATAGTTGCTCGCGATTAAGATGGAAAGGAACAAACCATTAGAATAGTTGTAGTGTAATTAAGTATTAGTTTATCTTGACTAATAAATTACACTGATACACTCTAAGTATATTGAGTAGGACCATTTAGATAAGTTCTTTTTGTACTGACTTAGTAAAAGAACTAGATCTTAGTTATTATGGAAGTGTGTGCTCTTAATTCTAATATAATAACAAACACATATATTTAATATCTATTTCTTTAATTTATCAATGGGTGAGATTTAGTTCGATAAATCAATAGGCCCGATAAGTTAAGAAATAATATTACTTATAGTGTATATTGTTGATTATAGAAGGAAACTGTGTCCTAGAGAGTTAGGTTGATGATGTCCCCAAGAGGAGCTCATAAGAATTGTCATGTTAAACCCTGCAGGTGGACTTAGTTCGACATGACGATAAAGTTGAGTGGTACTACTCTTGGAACTAGATATTAATTAAGTGAGTTGTCAGTAACTCATTTGAATTAATGGACATTCGATATCTTAAACACAGAGAGACTAACACACTCATAATAAGGAGCCCAAAATGTAATTTGAGATTGGTGCGGTAGTTCAATAATAGTTCTTTAGTGGAATGAATTATTATTGATGAAATTAAGTTATGTGTTCGGGGTGAACACGGGATGCTTAATTTCATCGGGAGGCCAAAATCAATTCCTCCTCTCGGTCCCTATCGTAGCCTCTTAATTATAGAGTATTATACTCACCTATACCCACCTTCTTACCCATCCTATAGGGTCTGACCAAGCTAGCTTGGAGTCCAAGCTAGGGCCGGCCAAAGGCATGGTTCATGGGTTCATGAGGTGGCCGGCCCTAGCTTGAACCCAAGCTTAGGTGGCCGACCCTATTAAAGTAAAAAGTAATTTTAAAATTTAAAATTTTCTTATGTGGATTCCATGATTTTAAAAGAAAGTTTAAAATTTAAATCTTTCCTTTTATAGCTTTCTATAAAAGATTAAGAAAAGATTTGAAATCTTTCCTTATTTGTAGATTGAAAGGTAGATTTTAATTTTGAGAAAACTTTCCTTTTTTAACCATGTTCATGATTTAAAAGAGAGTTTAAAAATTAAATATTCTCTTTTATTAGTTTCTACAAAAGATTAAGAAAAGATTTGATATCTTTCCTTATTTGTAGATTAAAAGGAGATTTTAATTTTTAGAGATAACTTTCCTTTTTGGAAATCATCCACATGTTTAAAAGAAAATTTTTAATTTATAAAATTTCCTTTTTACAAACCACCATGAAGGGAAAAATTATTGGAGAAATTTTTTATAAATTTCCGGAAACAAATTAGGAAGTTTTAATTCTTGTGTGAATTAAATTTTCCTTGATTGGGATTAGAATAGTGGTCGGCCATATAGTTTGAGAAAAGGAAATTGATTTTTAAATCAATTAAATTTTATTTTTCATGGCAAAGGAATTAAGGAAGTTTTTATTAAAATTTCTTTATTTGCCAAGACCAAGGAATATAAAAGAAGGGGAAGAGGTGCCTTCATGGGTGATAACCTCTATTCTATTTTTCTCCTCTCTTTTTCTCCTTGGGTGTGGCCGGCCCCTCCTCTTTCTTTCTTCCCTTTCTTGTGGCCAAAACCTCTTCATTGGTGGAGTTGCTTTGGTGGCCGGATTAAGCAAGGAGAAGAAGGAGAGAAAGGAAGCCTAGTCTCTAGCATCCCTTGGGCATTGGTGGTGGCCGAACCTATCCATCAAGAAGGACTCTTGGTGGCCGAAACCTAGAAGGAAGAAGAAGGTGATTGGTGGTTCTCATCTCGGAAGATCGTTACCCACACAACGTCTGAGGTTAGAAGAGGAATACGGTAGAAGATCAAGAGGTCATTAAAGTTCACAAAGAAATGTATTACAAGTATTTATTTCCCGCATCATGCTAGTTTATTTTTCTTTGTATGAATTCCAAACACAAGAGGCATTAGATCTGGTTTTTCGAATTTATTTTTCGAGTTTGTGTTTTCTTTATTTTTGAATTTGTGGTTCGATTGTTCTTTTTAGTTAACCTAGAGTTATTTAAGGAAATTAAATATTAGCTTTTCTTAAAAGGCTTTGTCTAGGCGGTGGTGGTTGCTCCCATATCCAAGAAGGTCATGTGCCTCGCCATGTAGTCCTGGAAGCCAATTTTGGAAATTAACATTTAATGGAATTAATAACATAGGTGGATTTGAATCAATAGTGTTAAGTTCCGCTTGCGATTCAAATCTAAATCAATAAGAACAGATAAGTTAAATTTAGAATCAATGATGTTAAGTTCTGTCTGCGATTCCTAATTTAACTTCTAAAGAACACAATAGGTTATTTAAGAAAAGGTTTGACACTTGTACAAAAATTTTTGTACAGTGGAACCGGTACGATTTTCCTAGGACTAACCAACAGTCGTCATCCCTTAAGCCTCTTGAAAGACCTTCCTTTCCGCTGCATCTTCTTCCATAGAAATCAAGCTGACGACGCTAAAGACAAGAATATGACTCTTTAATCTGGTTCCTTGTCTATTATGTTTATGTATTTATTTTTTCTTATGTCATGTTTAATTAATGAAACAAATTTCAGAACTTCCTATATGTGAATTCTTATACGGTTCTTAAAATCCATGCGGTTTAAGTTTTACAAGAACTATCAATTGGAATCAAAGACAAGTTTCTATTTTGTCGTTTTCATGGTAATAAAGTTTAAATTTTTCATCGATTTGTTGTTTGTATGCTAGATTAAGTTTCCTAGTATAATATAATTTTTTTAATCATCAAAAATCATATAAGAGAAAGCTAGGATAGACTTGTTTTTTTAGTTTTTCGTGTTTTCATGAAGAATACGAAGAACAACGAAAATCGTCACTGGTTAACCTAATTTTAAGTAAAATTATGATGATTCAATCGATTACTTTAGTCAAGCAATCGATTGCCGAGTCTAAAATTTTTAATAGAAATGATTAAAAAAGTTAATCGATAAACAACTTTAAACTCGTGATTACGTCAATTATCAATCGATTAGAATTATTTTTAATCGATTGAGTTTATTATTATTTTCAATTAAATTTATTATTTCAACACTATCGAAAAAAACAAGTAATAAACAAAAGACTATTTTGAAACAACGACTTCATTAAAAGAGTAATTCTGTTTCATTGAAGAGAAATGATATATGTCTCGAACTCCCATCTCGACCCAAGTGGCTTCCTGCGTGGATATTTCCACTTCATCATCAAATAAAAAAGCCACTTTTCCCTTTAGTCTTTTTCTCTCCGCCTCTGCTCCATCTCGCCGTCACATTTCTCTCCGCCTCCCTAAACCCTAAATCTCTTCGCTCTCGCCACCCATAGAATCTCTCCACTCTTTGCGCCCCATCAAACACCCTCTCTTCGCTCTTCGCTCTCCGCTCTCCGCTCTCCGCTCTCCGCTCTCCGCTCTCCGCGCCCATCTCGAACGCTCGGCCAAGCCAACCTGGATTCTTCCCCCAGCCCTCCCCTGCCCTAAATCTGTCCTGAATCCAAGTATGAGGAATTACTTAGCTGATTTTATAATTTTTGTGATTTTTTTTTGTCCAAATCAACTTTCTTCGGTTTTGATCTTAATTTTACTCAGTTTTCTTCTATTTTGTTGCTTGGCTCACCCCAGGGTAACTGCTGGGTTTGACTCTCCTTACAAACAAGACTAGACTGTGGACTTCCAAAGCAGGTAACTCTGGCAGACTGAATAATAATCTTTTGTGTGTGGTTTTACAGTAGTTGGGGAGGGAGAGCGATGGAGAGACGATAATGTTTGGGAGAGGCCTCTTTTACCATTGTCCTCAGTGTCACTTTACAGATGAACTAGAAGATCTAGGATTGAGTTGTCGGGGTTCTCCTTTGAATAAGACTCTTTTCCTTATTTGATTTCAACTCCCTCCTTCATTCTTTTATGGAAGAGAATTCCTTGCTTTTTATTTGGATACTTCACTTTTTGAATCTGATTTCTATTTTTTTTATAAAAAAATGTAGTTGAATACTTACTTGCCTTCTATTTTGAATAAATGTAGGTGAAAAATAGTCATGGAACATGGAAAAAGTGATTCAAATGAGGTAAATGATAACAATGAGAATGTGCATCAAGACCTATCTCCATCTAGTTTAAATGAAGTCATGATTCCTAAGATTGGAATGACTTTTTTATCTGAACATGAAGTTCGTAATTTTTATAAATCCTATGCTCAGAATGTTGGTTTCGGTATTTCCAAATTAGGTGGTAAGAAGGGAGATGATGGAAAGCAAAAATATTTTTATTTTGGATGTGCCAAAAGTGGTAAAACAGTATCTCAAGCAAAAAATGCTTTGTACCCTAGACCTTCTACTAAGACGAATTGCAAAGCTAAGATTACTGTTGTTATTCAGAATGATGATAACTTTGTGATAAGTAGTGTATCTCTTGAACGTAATCATGTCTTGAGCTCGGGAAAGTCATGGCATTTTAGATGTAATAAATTATTAGATTCAACTACAAAGAGGAAACTTGAATTAAATGATCAAGCAGGAATAACTTTAAGTAAAAGTTTTCATTTATTGGTAGTTGAGGCTGGAGGCTATGAGAATTTGTCATTTGATGAGAGAAAGTGTAGGAATTATATTTCAGAAGCTAGAAGGTTGAGGTTAGGGGATGGAGATGCTGAAGCCTTGAGTAATTATTTTTGCCGCATGCAAAGTCGGAACTCAAACTTCTTTTATGTGCTTGATTTAGATGAAGAGTCTCGAATAAGAAATGTTTTATGGGCAGATGCAAGATGTATGGCTACATATAATTACTTTTCTGACGTCGTGACTTTTGATACAACTTATTTAACTAATAGTTATGACATGCCATTTGCTCCTTTTGTCGGGGTGAATCATCATTGTCAATCCATTTTGCTTGGATGTGGATTATTATCAAGAGGAGATTCAGAAATATTCATATGGCTGTTCAAATCTTGGCTGACATGTATGCTTGGGCATGCTCCAAAGGCCATAATCACAGACCAGTGCCACGCCATGACAATTGCTATTGAAGAGATATTTCCAAATTCTCATCATCGTTTGTGTCTTTGGAATATAATGAAAAAATTACCAGCAAAGTTAGGTGGTCATGCTTAATATAAAATGATAAAGAAATAATTGAATAATATTATTTACAACTCGCTTACTATTGATGAATGTGATGAGAGATGGATGAAAATGATTGAGGATTTTAATTTGGAGAACAATGACTGGTTGAAATTTTTGTATGAACAACGGAATAGATGGATACTTGTGTACGTCAAAGATATGTTTTGGGCAGGTATGCCCACATCTCAAAGGAGTGAAAGTATGAATGTTTTTTTTTGATGAATATGTTCATTCCAAAACTTCTTTGAAGCAATTTGTTGAATAGTATGATAATGCTCTGAAGAAGAAGATTGAAAAAGAAAAACATTTGGATTTTGGTTCTTTTAATTCTATGATACCAGTAATTACTGGTTATCCTATTGAAAGACAATTTCAAAGTTTCTACACTAACAACTTATTTAAGTTGTTCCAAGATGAGATAAGAGGGTTGATATTTTGCAATACCTCACTAGTAAGGCAAGAAGGGGTTGCTTTTTATATTTGAAGTGGTAGAAACTTTGTTGGAAAAAAATGGAGACCCTATACTGAGTTAGATTGTCAAGTTAAGTGTCTATGCCATCTTTTTGAGTTTAAGGGAATTTTATGTAGACATGTGATCTCTGTATTGATACGAATGAAGGTGATTGAGGTTCCTATGAATTATATTATGGATCGATGGCGCAAAGATATTAAGCGTGGTTATCAAAGTATCACTAATATTTATGATGCATATGTTTGTGATGGAGAAAGACATCAGTATAATATTCTTACTCCATTGATACAAGAGGTTAAACAACTTGGGACAAATAATGACGGCAGTTGTTCTGTTTTGGTTGAAATCTTAAAAGATGCGAAGGAAAAATTGATTGATATTCAGATAGATCATTCAAGGGTGGACCAATTGAAAGAAGCATCTACATCGAGTTCAACAACAATACTCTCTCCATTAAAAGTACGATCTCGAGGTCGTCCACCCACAAAGAGGAAACAATCTAAGATTGAACAAATTGTGAAGAAATCAGTTGCAAAAGGTATGATTTATTATGTTTTAAGTGATAGAGGATTGTTGCTCGGTATCTATGAGATAACTTTTGCTTTATATACTTTGTTGTAGTCAAATTTCTCTATTTACTATTTATAGGGTTCTTTGTTGGATACTATTTCAGGTGATTCATTCTGTGACAACCAACCAATGAACAACATAATATGCTTTTCTTAAAATATGATGTTAAAGCAAAGGTTAGTCCCTATAATTTGTCCAAATTGTTAATAGCGTTTGTATAATATTAAGTAGTGCGATTCACTTCATCTATCATTAGTAAATTAGGTTATTTTCTTGAGATGTTGCCAGTACACTGCTATGTTGTCACAGATAATATTGAAAGTTAATAGGAGGATTCTCTCTATCATTTTTTGTGCTATTCCTTTTTGCCATTTTGGTTTACATGAATGACATTCCATCCCCAGTGAGTTTCTTATGGAATCTATTTTCATGTTTGGCACAAAAAATAAACTCAAAATATCACATGGATGGATATTAATATCATGGATCTTCTTCCTATCAATTACTTATGTTATTCTATAACTATGAAGTGAGAGCAATTTCTGATTGAGAGGCAAGAGGTTCCAGCCATCACTAAGATGAAATTTCACTAGAATGCAGACAAAGGCATTCCTTACAACTATGAGAATTTAAATTCCATTCTTTTGCATGTTGGCACACAGCATTTTCAGCTACCAAGAATGGTTGTTTCTCTTTTAGCTTGGGCATTCCTCTCAATTGGATATCTTCTAACTAATAACAAAATTCTCTGGATAACAAATTAACTGGATCAATTGAAATTGATGAAGAAATGATAAAGTCTTTGGTCACGCTTGGACATTGCAAAGATAAAACTACAACAACTAAAACAGTCAAAACTATCAAGTTGGTGGTTCCCACCTTTTTTTAGTTAATTTCTCTATAATTATTTGATGATCCATCATGCTAAGATGATTTGGTTTTCACTGATTTGCTTGCAGGTCATCGAGGGCCCAACGGTGAGTGTAGAAGAGCTCAACAACATGGAGAATGGCAAGCATGATTCCCTTGTACATTCTGATGGTGAAAAATGATTTGAAGACTGATCTGGAGACTAAGCATAAGCTCTGAGAGACTTTACTTTCTGCTTACATTCTCTCTTATTTTGTTTCTAAGGAACTCAGTAAAGAGACTTTACTTTGTGATTCACCCTTTTTTTTGTTGGTTACTGGAGACGAAATTTTTTTTTTGAGAAATATGATTTGAAGTTTTGTTTTGATTGAGCAGATTTTTATGATAATTGATGCTTATTCTCTAAAGTTTATAAGGCCATGTAATGGATCTTGATAACTATTTCAGTAGTTATCAATTGTTACACAAGTTGTTGAGCATCAACTCTACTTGAGATTCTGGAATCAAATCATAGTTCTATTACAACAATGAACTTCACATAAGTTAGGCAGTCTAAACCTCATTTATTAATGTGGCTAAACCCATAATGATTATATAAGAATTTCATTACAAATAGAACATAAGTAATGTGTTGAAAACCCACTTGTACAACCACTATCATCAGCTGCATTGGCATTAAATGTCTGCAATTTTTTCTCTACCGAATTTGATTCTAAGCCTTCTTTGCCTTCAATTTGACTTTTATCGTGAAACAAATCATGTTCTAGAACAATGGAATCTGGAACCTCACGTACCCCTTTGAATTGGAATCTAGCAACTCCGCGGCATGCTCAACATCGGCTTCCAGCTAATAATCACAATCGGCATCGTCGTCACAAACCTGATCGATTACGACACCAACAAGATAAAGAGCAGGTGGGGGTGGCGCGTCAGCCTTGCGCTCGTCGCCGTCCCAGCGGCCATCATTACTGCCTGTTCCTTGAACAAACAAATCAAGGACGTTTTTATTTTTCATTGCCTCTGTTGAAGTTTTTTAACAAAGTCCAAAAAAGAAAAAAAAAACTGAAGTCATGTAATTGCGACCAAACCATCAACTAACCGTCTTTAAGTTTTGGAAGGAGATATAACTATTCTTGCTTGGATTTAACATAACACATAATACTGCCATATAATTTCACATTCTTGCTTGGCTAAAGAAGTATCAGAGATGAGAACTAAGTCCCGAAGAAGAACAACGCAAAATAAATCATTACAAAATGTTCAAACCATTATATAACATGTTCCGCATCATCCATCTTAACTAAAAACTAATTATCCTATCACATTACAACACCAACATTAGTCAACATTAATTAACCACCTAAACTAATAAACCAATTAGCCTTCAGCTGGTTCTTACAAACATTTAATCTATCATATTACAATAATAACATTACTCAACACTAATTAACAAGACCGAACTAACAGAGTAATAAGGTATATGGCCAAAAGAGTCAAATTCACTATAACTAATATCCAGACCACTGATGGTACATTCCAATTTCCTAGAATATGTCCACGAGAAGCAATATCTTCACTTCCTAACCCTGACTCTATTCTTCCTAACCTTCCATGACATCTTTCACTGCTATCTTTATCAGACAAAGTATCGGCTACCACCCACTTTTGCCAGCCATGTTGACCACATCCATAATACCTCCTTCCGAGATTTTTGGTCGATCTAGAAACACATACCAATGTTCTTCATCCGCAGTCTCTGCATGATACATGTTCAAATTTCGTATTGTCGATGGAGCTATAACTTGATGATGACATGAAATACCACCCTATTAAGCAAACGAGAATTACTTGTTGGTTGCTACTCGGAAAACCTAATGGTTCCACTGTACAAAAATTTTGTACAAAGGTCTGAACCTTTTCCTAGCTACCATGTGTTCTTTTAAATTAAACTTGGATCGCCTGCGGAACTTAACACGTTTGATCCAAATTTAATCTATTTGTTCTTTTAGGTTTTGACTTGGATCTCCTGCGGAACTTAACACGTTCGATCCAAATCACCTAGGTTATTAATTTCATTAAATATTAATTTCCAAAATTGGTTTCCAGTACCGACGTGGTGAGGCACATGGCCTTCTTGGATATGGGAGCAACCACCACCGACTAGACAAAACCTTTTAAGGAAAGCTAATATTTAATTTCCTAAAATAACTTTAGGTTAACCAAAAGGAACAATCAAATCACAAGGAAAAGAAAAAAAAACAAAGAACACAACATCGAAAACAAATTCGAAATACTAGAATCGCATGCCTCTTGTATTTGATATTATTTCCAAAAATAACTAGTATGATGCGGAAAGGAAAAATACTAGTTATACCTTTTAGAAAGACCTCTTGATCTTCTATCGTATTCCTCTTCTAACCTCGGACGTTGTGTGGGCAACGATCTTCCGAGATGAGAAACCACCAAAGCACCTTCTTCTCCTCCTTGCTAGGTTCGGCCAAAACAAAAGCTTCACCAAGGATGAAGAAAAAACACCAACCAAACTCCAAAGGATGAAAGCTTTCTCTCCTTCTTCTTCTTCTTCTCCAAGTAGTATCCGGCCACCACAAAAGCTCCAAGCAATGAAGAGTTTCGGCCACCACAAAGAGGAAGAGAGGGAAAGAAGATGGCCGGCCACAACACCAAGGAAAAAGAGGGAGAGAATAATAGAGGTTGTGTCTCATGAAGGCACCCCAACCCCCTCTTTTATATTCCTTAGCTTTGGTAAATAAGGAAATTTAATTATAATAAAATTTCCTTAACTTTCCTTGATAACAATTAATTAAGAAAAATTAAATAAAATTTCCTAATCAATTGTATATGACCGACCATCCCATGGAGAGCAAATAAGATAATTTTTAATCAACAATTAAAAATTCCTTATTTGTCTTCGAAAATTTTAAAAATAAAATTTCCCTTTAAAATCCCTTCATGGTTGATAAAAAGAAATTTCTATAATTTTAATTTTTCAACATATGAATAATTTACATAGAGAAAAAATAAAATATCTTTCCTATCTACAAATAAGGAAAGAGATCTAATCTCTTTTCTTAATCTTTTGTAGAAGAGATATTTTAATTTTAATTCTCTCCAATAAATTATATCTTCCACATAAGAAAATTTTAAAATTAAAATTCTTTTAAATTTAATGGAGGTCGGCCACCTAAGCTTGGGTTCAAGCTAGGGCCGGCCACCCATGAACCAAGGCTTGGCCGGCCCTAGCTTGAACCACAAGCTAGCTTGGCTGGCACCTATATCATGGGTACGAAGGTGGGTATAGGTGGGTATAGTACTCTATAAATAAGAGGCTACGATAGGGACCGAGAGGAGGAATTGATTTTGGTCTCCCGATAAAATTAAGCATCCCGTGTTCGCCCCGAACACACAACTTAATTTTATCAATAATAATTCATTCCACTAGAGAACTATTATTGAACTACCGCACCAATCCCAAATTATATTTTTGGGCTCCTTCTTATTATGAGTGTGTTAGTCTCCCTGTGTTTAAGATGTCAAATGCCCACTAATTAAGTGAGTTACTGACAACTCATTTAATTAATATCTTCATCCAAGAATAGTACCACTCAACCTTATCGTCATGTCGGACTAAGTCCACTTGCAGGGTTTAACATGACAATCTTTATGAGCTCATCTTGGGGACATTATCAACCTAGATTACTAGGACACAGTTCCCTTCTATAATCAACAACACACACTATAAGTGATATCATTTTCCAACTTATCGGGCTTATTGATTCATCGAACTAAATCTCACCCATTGATAAATTAAAGAAATAAATATCAAATATATGTGCTTGTTATTATATTAGGATTAAGAGCACACACTTCCATAATAACTAAGGTATTTGTTTCTTTATAAAGTCAGTATAAAAGAAACGACCTCTAATGGTCCTACTCAATACACTTTAAGTGTACTAGTGTAATTATATAGTCAAGATAAACTAATTCCTAATTACACTACGACCTTCCAATGGTTTGTTCCTTTCCATTTTGGTCGTAAGCTACTGTTTATAATTTATAAGGTATTGATAACGTCATCTTCTGTATGTGGCACCACATACTATGTTATCTACAATATAAATTAATTGAACAACTACAACTAAATGTAGACAATTTGACCAAATGTGATTCTTTATTCAAAATAAATAT
Organism: Zingiber officinale; assembly: GCF_018446385.1. Classification (NCBI taxonomy): domain Eukaryota; kingdom Viridiplantae; phylum Streptophyta; class Magnoliopsida; order Zingiberales; family Zingiberaceae; genus Zingiber; species Zingiber officinale. The sequence goes on from NC_055989.1 coordinate 87,981,449, forward strand.
TTACAAAAGCTTAGGCTTTCAGTATACACTCTAACAATCTCCCACTTATACTAATGACTAAGCTGCCATATCTTCTGCCATACATCTGATTCCCATTCCCTCCACATGTCGATCGAAAGCTTTTGCTGGAAGGGCCTTAGTGAAAGGATCTGCCAGGTTATCTGCTAATGCAATCTTGGCGATGACAACTTCTCCTCGCTTCACGATATCTCGTATCAGGTGGTACTTGCGCTCTATATGTTTACTTGCCTTATGGGCTCGTAGTTCCTTCGAGTTTGCAATTGCACCGCTATTATCACAATAAATTGTGATGATTTTGGGCAAACCAGGAATCACATCTAAGTCCATTAGAAAGTTCCTGAGCCATACTGCTTCTTCAGCTGCCTCAGAGACTGCTACATACTCAGCTTCCATGGTTGAGTCTGAAACGCATTTCTGCTTAACACTCCTCCATGCAATGACTCCTCCTCCTAAAGTAAACACACAGCCTGATGTAGACTTACTGTTGTCCCTATCTGATTGGAAATCTGAACCCGTGTAACCCAGAGGAAGCAAATCGTCTGCTTGGTAAACTAGCATATAATCTCTAGTCCTTCTCAGGTACTTTAATATATGCTTTACTGATAAAGCGAATCTGTCACATATCTGCTAACCATGCCCACGGCAAAACAGATATCAGGTCTCGTACATAGCATTGCATACATTAGACTTCCTACAGCTGAAGCATAAGGAGCTGCTCTCATGTCCTCTATCTCCTTTGATGTCTTCGGAGACATCTCTTTAGATAGAGCTACTCCATGCCTAAAAGGTAAGAAACCCTTTTTGGAATCCTGCATGCTAAAATGAGCAAGGATTGTATCTATATATGAAGCTTGGGACAGACACAACATTCTTTTCTTGCGATCCCTTATAACTTTGATCCCAAGAATGTGTGCACAATCTCCTAAGTCCTTCATATCAAATTGTTTGGACAACCATACCCTTACATCTGATAATACCTTGACATTGTTGCCAATTAACAAAATATCATCTACGTATAGTACAAGAAATACCACCACGTTTCCGTTACACTTCTTGCACTACAACAAAAACCCTCATAGACATCGGTGGAACAACAACAGTTTTAAGCAAAAACCGATGTCTTTGAGTATTTTACATCGATTTTTCCAAAAACCGGTGTCTATGAGCGCAAATTTTCTCTCATAGACATCGGTTTTTTAGGCGATGTCTATGAGCGTCTTTTTTTTCGTTAATAGACACCGATTTTAACAGCGGTTCTTAAAATCTGATGTCTATGATAAAATAAAATAATTTAATTTTTCCACCCATACCTAGCCGAAATTTGCAACACTTCACTCTTCCCTCCAAACCTAAATCTATATCGCGCCGTCCACCCATACTTAGCCCTAAACCTATATCGTCGCTACGGCACCACCACTTTCCTCCGGCCATCTCTCTCAGCCCCTCATCTCCCTCTTCTCCTTCTAGCGTACCTGCCTCTCCCGATCAGGATCAAAACCACCTGCTCCGGTCCTAAGCAAAACCGCAGCATAAATGATAGATGCAATTCCCCCCTTCGAAGAGCACACCGGCCTTCCCGTCGGTGACCCTCTGCACGATCCCACTATACATGTGGAAAGGGTTCTTGGGGTTCTTCACAATCACGATCATCCCGGGCAGGAAAAGGGGAAGCTCGGGGAGCTTCGGCTTCGCCCGCGCCAGCAACACCGCGATGCCCATAGTTGGAGATCTGTCTCGTGAAATCTTCGATCCTGTTGCAGCCCAGTTATTGGATGCTCTTCTGGGACTAACAAAGGACAAGTAGGCCATGGATCGGATCGTCGGCGGGAAGTACAAGCTAGGGCGCAAGATTGGGAGCGGATCCTTCGGAGAGATCTTTCTCGGTGGGCAAATCGAGATCTTTCTTCTGTGGTTTGTTCGTTTGTTTTCCTTTTTTATTATTCACTTACGATCTGCTTACGGGTGTTGTAGCGATGCACGTTTACATGTTTGAGATCGTCGCGGTTAAGATCGTAAGTTCTCCGATCTATCGTGATGTATTGTTTGTTTGGCTATCCGATTTTTGCTACCTGTTTGTATAGCACGATCGAGGATACTTTTGCCTTTTCTTCTTACTGAATTTGTTGAGCTTTCTCTTCGAAGATGTATTTCTACTTTTGCCCGAACCCTAAAGTGATGCGCTTTACCGGCCTGACCTATTGAACTCTCGGAAAGTGGTATTTGTCATGGTCGACTAGCTGAATTTCTTTGGCGTTTAAAATAATTTGGAAGGTCGATCAACTTTGATGCATTCTCCTGATAGTCAGGCTTTGAATAGACGTTAATGAATTTTATTTTGTATCGCACTGTCCTGATTGAGCTAGTCGTGTTGGTTATCTGTTTTTACTATTTTCGTACATGATTGCAGGAGAACAGCAAGACCAAGCATCCACAGTTGCTTTACGAGGCCAAGCTGTATGGAATTCTTCAGGGAGGAAGTATGTCAACCAAGCCATATGGTTCGCATTTGGTCTTCGAAACAGTCTAAGTCCTACATTTCCCTTTTTTTATGATCATGCATGATGGTTGTGGATTGTTTTGTTTGGCTTCTTGGGTGGACTGTTTGATCGCAAGGAATTCAGTTAGTTTTCTAACAATTTTTTTGCTGGTTTTGGATCGAGCAGTTGAGTTGAAGAAGCAGAGCTCGTGTTCCCTGGAGCTAATTAACAAGACAGATCAATACCTTGCCTTTAAGATATTTCTTTTCTCCTTTTTATTGCATTATTACTTACATCTGTATCATTTAACATCAAAACAGTGTTGTAAATACAGAAATTGATTTTCCTCATTATTATTCTTCTATGAACTTGGGATAAAAGCTACTGAGGTTCCTACACAATTGGGAGACTTTGCAAAACCAAAGTAGCTAATTTATTTGGTTAAAATGATAGATAGATGAGTGATCTCAGTCTTGGCATGGCTAACATTTTTTTATTTTTATTTTTTTATGTTCGAAACCTTTCATTTTGTTTTGTATGATTCTCTCTAAGAGCATGGACCTAGATTCATCTAAAGGTGATCAAACCCATGCAAATAAGTCTACTATGCATGTTAGCAATTGTAGACAGCATGCAAATTGATGCATCTGATAGCCAGAACCCTTTTTTACTAACTGACCAAGTAGGTGACGAAGCAAATGGAAGCCTGGCTTCTACTATACCAGTCCAGGATGCATCGACAATCAGTTATTTTCATCAGCCGCATATAGCCTCTGTACCTTTTACCCATCTCCACAATGATCAAGATGTGTATAGGTCATTCTTCAACTCATCCACATTTCCAAGTCTTATTGTTTCTACCTTGCTACAAAATCAATGTACCTCATACAACCTCTGTACCTCAGCATGCCTCTTCTAAATCAATGTCATCGTCTTCTTCTGGCTCTGATGATTGTGATGGAAGAGATGAGGTTTCTAAGGAACTTAAAGACACTGGATCCAGCAAGATAAAGACATTAGCAGCTCACAGATCTTCTGATTTAGATAAGGCTATGAATCAGAAGAAAGTGGATCGCTCTTCTTGTGGATCCAATACGGCATCAAGTAGTGAAGTAGAAACATACACCATGGAGAAGAAACATGAAAAAGTGAATGATGAGGGGAAAAAAGACTACGACAATTTTTCAAAATGTGGGTTCAACAATTACAGGCTCAGAAGTAGCGGAAGTTTAAATGAATCCTTGAAGGTCTCTTCAGAGGTTGTAATATGATAATTTCTTGTTAACCCCCATTAATGCAGAAAATACCAACCAAAGTCTTGATGAGGCTTGGAAGGTGCTAATTTTGTCAGCGCAAATGATTTATATTCAATTTGCTTGAAATGTTAACCTAACTTCTATTTCATTGGTGTTGTGAATCTTTGGAAACTTTGAACCATTAGGAGCTTCAAGAGTACTTGATTCAAACTGAAGAGAGTGGGCTACTAAGAAAAAGAATTGCTAATTTTGTAATCAGGTAACTAATCAAGCTACCTGTCATTGCTTGGGTTGGTAACTTGTGTTTACTGTCATATGTTGATGAATGGCCTAAAAACCACTTCTATTTCTACCTTGAGATATGCTGATAGTTTGTTGGGTTTTGATTAGGTTGTTGAAGTACCAAATGTGGGATGATATTGGTGGGCTGGAAAATGTCAAGAGGAAACTGCAAGAGGTAGTTTGTTGGATATATTTGAGGTTTTATGTCCACTAAGTGTGATTTTTTCTTTCTGATGGTGATATTCTAGGACTTCTACAGCATGTATATTTCTTCTATTTTTGTTCTTTGCTGTAGTTAAGTAGACCAAATGATACTTTTGTTTGACAGATTAGAACAATGGATGTTTTAACTCAGAAAACTAGGCATTTGAAGATGAAAAGTGGTGAGATTAGGGAAATGAAAGGCGCAAGAAGAATGGAGCAGTATAGCAAGTTGAACAGATTCTGATTCTCATAATTTAATGTAGCCTCAGCTTGATTTTTGACTCACGATGTTCTACCTTGATGTGTACAATATCTATTAGCTTTTGACGTAAAAAGAATATTTGTGTATTTTATGGATACTGTTGTAAGAAGAATATTTATGTAATTTGTGAATATTTGTGTATTTTATGGATACTGTTGGAAGAAGAATATTTGTGTAATTTGTGAATATTTGTGTATTTTCTTGGATACTGTCGGTTTTTCACTGTTTCGGAAATCGAATTTGTGTCGTTAAACAATACTGATATTACATCGGTTTTCCATCGCTGTAAAACCGGTGTCATTAACTAATATTACATCGGTTGTATACCGCTGCCAAAACTGGTGTTATTAATATATAATATTACATCGGTTTTACACCCGATGTCGTTAAGTGATACATCGGTTTTAACCCGATGTTTAAAATGACAGACCTTTTACATCGTCTTCATAGACATCGGTCGAAAATGTAATAGACACCGGTGGAAAACCGATGTCTATGAGGGTTTTTGTTGTAGTGTTGTATACACAAGACTCATCCGGACACTGAATAAATCCATATGACTGGATTACCTCATTAAATCGGATGTTCCAAGACCTTGAAGCTTGCTTCAGTCCATAAATGGACCGATTGAGCTTGCACACTAGATGCTCTTTGCCTTTTTCAATAAACCCTTTTGGTTGCTTCATATGAATGTTCTCTTCAAGACTTCCATTAAGGAAAGCTGTCTTGACATCCATTTGCCAAATCTCATAATCCATATGAGCAGCAATAGATAAGAGTATCCGGATAGACTTAAGCATGGCTACCGGTGAAAAGGTCTCCTCATAATCGATTCCCTCTTTCTGAGTGTACCCTTTCGCAACAAGCCTAGCTTTGAAGGTTTCTACCTTCCCGTCTGTCCCTCTTTTCCTTTTGTAGATCCACTTGCATCCAACGGCTTTTACACCATCAGGTGGTTCTACAAGCTCCCAGACCTTATTAGAGTACATAGACTCTATTTCAGAATTCATTGCCTTTTGCCAAGATGCTATATCTATATCTTGGAGTGCTTCGTCATATGTTCGGGGATCAGGTTCATGTTTACCCGGGATCAAGTCCGAAGACTCTCCCAAAAACATGAATCTTTCAGGCTGCCTTACAACCCTCCCATTACGACGAGGCACTGTCTGTGGTTGTATATCATGTGTGACATGTGTTGCAGTCTCTTGTGGTACTTCATCTTGTACTGTTGGTACTGAAGTAGACGTGCCCTCTCTAAGTTCTTCTAAAACAACTTTGCTACTGGGCTTGTGATCCATTATATAGTCTTCTTCTAAAAACTGGGCATTGGTGCTAACAATGACCTTGAAAAACTTTAGGACTATAAAATAAACCACCTTTCGTTCCTCTGGGATACCCCACAAACACACGAACTTCTGTACGAGATTCTAATTTATCAGCATCTAGTTTCAGCACATGTGCTGGACTACCCCAAATGCGAATATGTCTTAGACTGGGCTTTCACCCATTCCATAATTCTGTGGGAGTAGAAGAAACTGATTTAGAAGGTATTAAGTTCAGAATGTACACTGCTGTTTCCAGAGCGTATCCCCAAAACGAATTTGGTAATTCTGAATAACTCATCATCGATCTAACCATTTCCATAAGAGTCCTATTCCTTCGTTCTGCCACACCATTCTGTTGGGGTGTACCAGGTGCAGACAGTTGGGATTGAATCCCGGCCTCTGATAAGTAATTCCTAAACTCTCCTAAGAGGTATTCGCCACCACGATCAGATCGTAGTGTCTTGATACTTTTACCTAGTCGTTTCTCCACATCAACCTTGTACTCTTTGAACTTATCAAAGCACTCGGACTTGCGGCGCATTAGGTAAATGTATCCGTATCTTGAATAATCGTCTATAAAAGAGACAAAATATTCAAAACCACCTCTTTCCTGGACAGACATAGTGTTGGTGCGGGTAGCACTAACGGTCTAACCTAGGTTTTGATGAATGACAAATGGGTTATGTTAGTTTTGTTGTTGTCTGACACTTTGATCAAGTGTGCAGGAGAAGTCCAGACAGGTCGACGGGCTGACCGGATGTCTGGCACGAAGTCCAGCACGAAGTCCAGCTAGGTCGACGGGCTGACCGGATAGCTGGCGAGAAGTCCAAGCGGGTCGACGGGCTGACCGGACGCTTGGCAAGAAGTCCAACTAGGTCAACGGGCTGACCGGACAGCTGGCGAAAGGTCCAGACGGGTCGAAGGGCTGACCGGACGTCTGGCAGGTAAGTAAGGTAAGTCACTGGAGAGGAGTGACTGCGAGGACGCGTTCCCGGGAAGGGAACATTAGGCGTCGATCCGGCTTAGATCCATTTCGAAAATCTAAGTCGAGATCGTGACTAGATTCCGGTCTCGGAAAGACGGAATCTAAGTCATACTTTTTCTGTTAATTCATACTTTATATATTGTGCTAACAATCTGTGTTGCAGGGTATATCTTGCCTCGGACTAACCTTGTTTTGCAGGAGAAGGAATCTTTGGAAAAAGGTGGTCCGGGCGCCCGGAGGCAACTTTTATCCTCTACGTCGCCTCACCACGTGGAGCATCCTGACTGGACTTACCACGTCGCACCAGGACGCCCGGAGCAGCATATAAAAGAAGCCCCAGGGGTGGAGCTTCAAACACAACTGAGAACTCTTCGACTGCTTGTCCTGCTGCTCTACGCTCCCACGACGCTCACAAAGCTCCGACAAAGTGCTCCTTCTTCTTTGGTTAATTTCCTTGTCGGTATTACTTTGTTTCATTAGCATTTCTTGTACTAATTTTGTAATCATATTCGAATTGCTAGTGATTGCCCAACGAAAGTGGTTAAGGACCACGGGCCTTCGAGTAGGAGTCGTCACAGGCTCCGAACGAAGTAAAATCAACTGTGCTCATTTACTTTTCCGCTGCGTACTTTTACACTCAAGTTTTTCGAATCGATATTCACCCCCCCTCTATCGAACGATCACGGTCCTACAAGTGGTATCAGAGCAGGTACCGCTCTGATTTGGTGCAACCACCAATCAGACAGGGGGTGAAAAATTAATTTTTTTTTGGTTTTCAATTTTACGAATTTTTTTTCCGTTGAAATTAAATCTAAATTAGTGCAACACCAATTTAGATACTTCTATAATTTTTTTTTCTTCCGCACTACTAATCCAAGACCAAGTCTTGGGATTTTTGTTTTTCTTTTCTTTCTTCTGTGCGCAGGACTAAAATGTCTCAGACAGAAGGATTCAGCACAGTACGACCTCCACTCTTCAACGGAGACGATTTTCTGTACTGGAAGAAGCGCATGGAGGTCTACCTCAAAACAGACTTCGACCAGTGGATGAGCGTAACGAGACCCTATAAAATTCCAGCGGACAACTCCGGGAATATACTGGATCCTGAAGACTGGACAGCAGATTTGAAGAAAAAGGCGTCAACAGAAAATAAAGCGATCAACACTCTACATTAACAAGAGAACCGAGTCGGTCCACAAAAAACGCTAAAGAGTTGTGGGACAAATTGATCGAGCTGCGAGGAACGAGCAATGCCAAGGTAACAAAACGAGACCTACTTTTGAATAAAATTCTTAATATAAAAATGCAGGAAGGTGAAACGGCAAATCAGCTCCACGCGAGGATAAAGGACATCCTTAACGGGCTTCATGTGATAGGCCACCAAATGGAAAATAGAGACTTAATAAGGTATGCATTAAATGCTTTTCCACGTAATAGTTTGTGGGCATCAATCGTAGATGCCTACAAAATTTCTAAAAATCTTTCTAAGTTAAAATTAGATGAGCTTTTCTGTGAATTAGAATTACATGAACAAACTAATGCTGGAGCCGAGAAAGGTATAGCTTTGTTTGCAGGTTCCTCCAAAGAAAAGAAAAGCAAGCCTGAGTTTGAAGAAGATTCCGACCAAGACTCCGAAGACGAAGAACACCTGGTAAACTTGGTAAGAAAAATGTTCACCAGGAGAAAAAGGAGCTTCAGCAAAAAGGACCTTCAAAAGATCAGTTCTCCCTCAGAACAAAGGAACGTGACTTGCTTCGGCTGCAATAAAAAGGGACACTACAAGAACGAATGCCCAAAACTGAAATTCGACAAACCAAAGTCAACCAAAAAGAATGCACTCAAAGCAACGTGGGACGACTCCTCAGACGAATCAGAGGAAGAAGAGCTGAAATTGTTTGGCGGGCGGGCCAACCAGACGGGCCCAAGTCAAAATGACGGCTCTAGAAACAAGCCACGAGTCCGTACTCGTTTCCGAAGGCCCGAATGAGGTATATTTTAATTTAAACAATTTTTTTTTTAGAATTATTTCCTGTTTAAATAGTAAATTAATTAAAATAGAAAATGAAAACAAATCACTTCTTGAGGAAAATCAAAATCTCAAGGAACAAATCAAAAATTCAAATCCAACTCAAGATTTAACACTTGAGGAGGAGAATTTATCATTAAAAAATGAGATTAACAATTTAAAAGAAATGTTAGAAAAATTCACAACAAGATCAAAAAATCTAGACTTAATCCTAAATAATCAAAAAGCATGCTATAATAAAACCGGACTAGGATATAAGTTGAATTCAAATAAAACCTTCAAATCATTAATAACCCAATACAAATCAACCAATCTAGCTTGGGTTCCGAAAACATGCTTAACCACGCAAATAGGACTTAATCAATATTATATACCTAAAGAAAAAATACATTATATAAAATCGAATAAACCAAACCAAAATCCAAAATACAAACCTAAATCAAATTCAAAATCTAAACACTTTAAAAATCAACAAAATTATCACCAAGTTAACCATAACTATAGAAGGAATCGGCACAAACCTAAAACCAAAATTTAAATTAATGGCCAATAATTCAGGGGGAGGCTCCAGAATAGCTGGCACCTCCAAAACTAACTTACCCGACAGGGTAACCTAAAACAAACTAACCCGGCAGGGTAATTAGGATTAGAGACCAAGTTTAACTTGAATCATGGTACTGGTGAAGTTTTTGGATGATAGTACGTTAGGAAAACTTGGGCATCGCATGTCTAGGAAGATATGGTTTCGATCTGGTGCATTTGGCCAAGTGGAACTGACCGAAGCTACTCTTGAATGAATCCTAACCAGTTAGACCAAGATTTAGTACTAAGCTCCGTAGATAGGACTATTCGGAAAACCTCGAAAGGTTGGTTACTTCTAATGACGTCCATGTGACTCACCAAGCTTAGAAGTTTATCCGAAGATTGCCTATTTGTGGAAACCAAAGCTAAATCTGAATCTAACACAAGTTAAACCAAAACTCCATAATTAACAATCCAATTTCATCTCAAAAAATCATAGGATTCCCTGATTGATAATATAGATCGGGTGAGATGAATAAGGCTTAAATTTTAATTTTAAACTTAAAAATTAATTTCAAAATTTTAATTTTAAACTTAAAAATTAATTTCAAAATTTTAATTTTAAACTTAAAAATTAATTTCAAAATTTTAATTTTAAACTTCAAAATTAACTTCAAAATTTTAATTTTAAACTTAAAAATTAATTTCAAAATTTTAATTTTAAACTTCAAAATTAACTTCAAAATTTTAATTTTAAACTTGAAAATTAATTTCAAAATTTTAATTTTAAACTTAAAAATTAATTTCAAAATTTTAATTTTAAACTTAAAAATTAATTTCAAAATTTTAATTTTAAACTTAAAAATCAATTTCAAAATCTTAATTTTAAACTTAACCACTTCTTCCATTAAGTGCTATTTTACACAAAAAGAAAAAACATGGTTATGGCATAGAAGAATGTCTCACACCAACTTTAGAAATATAAGCAAATTAAATGGACTAGTGAGAGGCTTACCAAAATTACCTAACATAGATTCAACCATATGTAATGCTTGTCAACAAGGTAAACAAACTAAATCCACTCACAAACCGATGAATCAGCCACAAACCAACTCAATATTAGAACTTCTACACTTAGATCTTTTTGACTCCCATGGAGTCAAATCCATAAATGGAAACCTATACTGTTTAGTCATAATAGATGATTATTCTAGGTTTACTTGGGTAAAATTCTTAAAACATAAAGACGAAACTTTTGAAATCTTTACAAACTTTTGCAAACAAATTGAAAATGAAAAAGATCTTAAAATTAAAAGAATTAAGAGTGACAATGGGGGAGAATTTAAAAATCATAATTTTAACAAATTCTGTCTTGAAAATGGCTACCATCACAAATTTTCATGTCCTAAAACCCCCCAACAAAATGGAATTGTAGAAAGAAAAAATAGAACCTTACTAGAAGCCTCTAGAACTATGTTAAATGAATATAACCTACCTAAATATTTCTGGGCAGAAGCTGTTAGCACAGCCTGCTATGTGCAAAATAGAACAACATTAAATAAAAGACATAATAAAACCTTCTTTGAAATATTTTATAACAAACAACCTAACATAAAATATTTTAAAGTATTTGGGTGTCCAGCCTTCATCCTAAATACTAGAGAACATTTAGGAAAATTTTCCTCTAAAATTGAAAATGGAATTTTTGTAGGATATTCTCTAAATAGTAGAGGCTATAGAATTTATAATAAGGTTACCTTAAAAATTGAAGAAACTACTAATGTAAAATTTGAAGAAACTAAACAAAACTTAGAACTTACACAACCACTTGAATTTGTTCCAGAAACCAACCAAACTCTAAGTCATGAAGAAGAGGAACAACATCAAGAGAGTCAACCCCTAGAACAATAAGGGTTAACCCAAATCACCCAACTGATCAAATAATTGGTGACCCAGACTTGAGAGTTCAAACCAGATCATCCTTTAGAAACCTAAGTCAAATTTCTCTAATTTCAAAAATTGAACCCAAAACTGTAGATGAATCCCTACTAGACCCAGACTGGATTATAGCTATGCAAGAAGAACTAGCCCAATTTGAGCGTAATGAAGTTTGGGACCTAGTACCACCACCTAAGAATAAGAAAATAATAGAAACAAAATGGGTATTCAGAAACAAATTAAGTGAAACTGGGGAAATTACTAGAAATAAGGCTAGGCTAGTTGCCAAAGGGTTTAGTCAGGTTGAAGGACTTGACTATGATGAGACCTATGCCCCAGTAGCCAGATTAGAATCCATTAGAATGTTACTAAGTTATGCAGCCCATAAGGGATTCAAACTATACCAAATGGATGTTAAGTCTGCCTTTCTTAATGGACTAATTAAAGAAGAAGTTTATGTAGGTCAGCCTCCTGGGTTTGAAAGTCTAGAACACCCTGATTATGTTTTTAAGTTAAAGAAAGCATTATATGGACTTAAACAAGCACCCAGGGCATGGTATGAAAGGCTAACATCTTACTTAACATCTAAAGGATTCAACCAAGGTCAAATTGACCCAACCTTGTTTGTTAAATCATTAAATACAGACATATTTATTGCACAAATATATGTAGATGATATAATATTTGGTTCAACAAATTCAGATTTTTTAGAAGAATTTATTAATCTAATGAAAAAAGAATTTGAAATGAGCTTAGTAGGAAAATTAACTTATTTCTTAGGATTATAAATCAAACAAACAAATGAAGGAAATTATATTTATCAACACAAATACACTAAAGAATTACTTAAAAAATTCAGAATGGAAAATACAAAAGAAATAAAAGCACCTATGGCAGTAAACACAATCTTAGATAATGACCCAAATGGAAAACCAGTTGATTTAAAATATTATAGGAGTGCAATAGGTAGCCTACAAGCCGACCTGATATTTTATTTGCAATTAGTATGTGTGCTAGATACCAAACCTGTGCTAAGGAATCCCATTTGACACAAGTTAAAAGAATTTTTAGATATCTTAAGGGAACAACAAATGTAGGAATTTGGTATCCTAGGACAAATAATTTCGAACTAATAGGGTATTCTGACTCAGATTATACTGGATGTAAATTAGACCGCAAAAGCACAAGTGGTGGATGCCAATTATTAGGTTCATCACTTGTTAGCTGGTTTAGTAGAAAGCAACATTGTGTTACTCTATCTACAACTGAGTCAGAATACATAGCTATAGGCGAATGTGTTGCACAGTTATTATGGATGGTGCATACTCTAAAAGATTTCAACTTAAATATCACAAATGTAAAAGTATTAATTGACAATATAAGTTCAATTAACTTAACCAAGAACCCTGTGCATCATTCAAGAACCAAACATATTGAAATTAGACACCACTTTATCAGGGATCATGTTACTAAAGGTGATATTGAACTCAATTACATTGAGTCCAAATCAAATTTAGCTGACATTTTCTCAAAACCACTCCCTGAAAGTGAATTTAGCAACTTACGTCGAAAATTAGGGATGTGCTTAATAGACTAGGATTTTTCAAAATTATTTTCAAAAATAATTGTTTTCAAATTATAAGTTAAACTTGTTTGTTTTCAAAACTTTCCATTTTTAGATTTTCAAAAATAGTTTTGGCCTTAGACTAGTTTTGAATCCTTAGAAAGCATGTACCCATAGGACTAGTTTTTGAGCATCTCACCAACACCTTAGGTTTACCTTGCTTGTGTTTGACAAACATAGAAAGGGGTGAGATGCATAGGCAAATTATCTGGACTTAAGATGCTTATTCCAGTGCATTGGCATAAGTCTGGACGTTAAATACAAATCAGACATTAATCAGATTAAGTTCATCAGTCAAGTCAAACACTGACTGCTTATAATCAACTTAATCTGACTAACCAAGTGAAAGCTACTATCTTCTGATAGTTAGTTAGTACCTAATTGGTTAGACAGCTGTTTAATTTTAAGTGTCAAGTTCAGGGGGAGAAATTAATTAAAATTTTATATTTTTTTACATCTATTTTAAAACTAACTTATTTTTGAACACTAGTTTTCAAAAAATTAAAACTAACTGAGTGTTTGAAAAATTAGAAGTTTAAAAATCCCACCAAATTTTTAAAACTTGATTTTAAAGTTGAAAATCATTACAAACTTAATCTAATTTTTTTTGATAAATCAAATTTGAAAACTTGATTAACTTTAAACATATATTTTTTCCAACTTAAATCCCCCAAGTCAACTTGACTATCTTTTTAACTTGATTTTAAAATTGTACTTTTATCAGTATCTTTGAATTTTGAATCAAACTTAAATATTTTCCAAAATTAGTTGTTTCTTAACAGTAACTCTACATTATGCTTGTTTACCCTTGCCTATTTTTGCTGAATGCCAAAGGGGGAGGGTTAGGTGGTTAAGTTAGCTAAATCAAATTGAAAACACCAAAACTAACTTTAAAAAACCATGTACCTGTTTTATTTATTTTTTGCGTCTTTTCACTAACTTAACCAGGTTGTCATTCCATCAAAAAGGGGGAGATTGTTGGTGCGGGTAGCACTAACGGTCTAACCTAGGTTTTGATGAATGACAAATGGGTTAAGTTAGTTTTGTTATTGTCTGACACTTTGATCGAGTGTGCAGGAGAAGTCCAGACAGGTCGACGGGCTGACCGGATGTCTGGCACGAAGTCCAGCTAGGTCGACGGGCTGACCGGATAGCTGGCGAGAAGTCCAAGCGGGTCGACGGGCTGACCGGACGCTTGGCACGAAAGGCAGACCGGACAGCTGGCGAAAGGTCCAGACGGGTCGAAGGGCTGACCGGACGTCTGGCAGGTAAGTAAGGTAAGTCACTGGAGAGGAGTGACTGCGAGGACGCGTTCCCGGGAAGGGAACATTAGGCGTCGATACAGCTTAGATCCATTTCGGAAATCTAAGTCGAGATCGTGACTAGATTCCGGTCTCGGAAAGACGGAATCTAAGTCATACTTTTTCTGTTAATTCATACTTTATATATTGTGCTAACAATCTGTGTTGCAGGGTATATCTTGCCTCGGACTAACCTTGTTTTGCAGGAGAAGGAATCTCTGGAAAAAGGTGGTCCGGGCGCCCGGAGGGGATCCGGGCGCTCGGAGGCAACTTTTATCCTCTGCGTCGCCTCACCACGTGGAGCATCCTGACTGGACTTACCACGTCACACCAAGGCGCCCGGAAGGGATCCAGGCGCCCGGAGCAGCATATAAAAGAAGCCCCAGGGGTGGAGCTTCAAACACAACTGAGAACTCTTCGACTGCTTGTCCTGCTGCTCTACGCTCCCACGACGCTCACAAAGCTCCGACAAAGTGCTCCTTCTTCTTTGGTTAATTTCCTTGTCGGTATTACTTTGTTTCATTAGCATTTCTTGTACTAATTTTGTAATCATATTCGAATTGCTAGTGATTGCCCAACGAAAGTGGTCAAGGACCACGGGCCTTCGAGTAGGAGTCGTCACAGGCTCCGAACGAAGTAAAATCAACTGTGTTCATTTACTTTTCCGCTGCGTACTTTTACACTCAAGTTTTTCGAATCGATATTCACCCCCCCTCTATCGAACGATCACGGTCCTACACATAGGACCACACAAAACAGAATGAACCAATTCTAACACTTCTTTGGCTCTATACCCCTTGGCCTTAAAAGGCCTCTTGGTCATTTTATCTTCCAAGCAAGATTCACAAGTCAGAAAATTTTCCAACTCTAATGAACCCAAAAGTCCATCGGCTATAAGCCTCTGAATCCTACTTAAGTTAATATGACCAAGCCTTAGATGCCAAAGATATGCTTGGTTCATTTCTGAAGGTCCTTTTCTTTTATTTGAGTTAGAAGATGAGTTATAAATTTCTATGTTTTGCTTTGTGGGAGAAAATGGATTTAAAGTATACAAATTGCCAACTAATGCACCAGAACAGATAATCACTTTATTTCTCTTAATAACTACATCATTACTAAAAGAAACTGAATATCCATCCAAAAACAGTTTAGAAACTGAAATTAAATTCTTTCTAAAATTGGGTACATAAAGACAATTTCTTAAAACCAAATTTCTATTTCTATTAAAAGATAAGTAGACATCTCCCACTGCAACAACCGCTACCTTAGTAGCATTGCCCATGTAGACGGTAATCTCTCCTTCAGTTAGTCGTCGGGTTTCCTGGAACCCCTGCAAGGAATTGCAGACATGATCAGTGGCTCCTGTATCTACACACCAGGTGCTGGTAGATAACACCGCTAAACATGTTTCAACAACTAGAGCATGAGATATACCTTTGTTGTTCTGATTCCTATGAGGACAGTCCGCCTTCCAATGTCCTGACTGCTTGCAGATGAAGCACTTGCCCTTTGGCTTCTTCATTCCAGCTTTAGGTCTTGTACTCTGAGATTTATTCACTTTCTTTGCTGAACCAACTTGTTTCTTCTTCTTCTTTCCTTTCAGTTTAGAAGTAGAACCATTTTTAGCATAGTGAATATGAGAATTGTGACGAAATAATCCTTCTGCTGCCTGAAGTTCTGTCAGTAGTTCCGCCAATAAATATACCCTTTTGTTCATATTGTAATTCAGGCGAAATTGCTCAAAACTTCTAGGTAGTGTTTGGAGGATCATATCGATTTGGGTTTCTCCATCAATTTCTCCACCAAGGATCTGTATTTCGTTCAGATAAGCCATCATCTTTAGGATATGATCCCTCACAGGAGTACCCTCTTGCATGGTGGCTGTCATTATCTTTCTTATGGCTTCTTGTCTAGAAGCCTGATCCTGATGACCAAAGAGTTCCTTGAGATTGTTCATAATATCATAAGATGTTGGTAAATCTTGATGCTGATGTTGCAATACATTTAACATTGAAGCCAAAATGTAACACCGCGCCATCTCATCTGCCTTTACCCATTTCCTATGATATTCAATCTCCTCTTGGGTAGATTCACCAGTGGGTGCATCAGGACAAACTTATAACTTTCAGCAGTAAGAACAATGTCCAGGTTCCTTTTCCAATCTATGTAGTTAGGACCAGTAAGTCTATTCTGCTGTAGTATGATGGACAGTGGGTTGAAAGTCATCCTAAGAATCACAAATAACTTTTGGTCAGAACTCTAAATTTAGAATAATATTGATTCCTCAAATAATACTATTTTAAATTAACCAACACCTCGAAACGCCGTGAATTTTGTATGCCATGATAGTGTGGACGTATACAAATTCAACATTTGTAAAAGGAGGGTTTTAACCCATTAATTTTATTATCTTGTCAACCTAACTTTTTGACAAATAAAATTAATAGTTGGTATCCTTTGGTCACACGAATAATAGCAGTGACTCCGATGGGGAGGATACTGTAACGACCCGCCTCCTACTAACTAGGCTGTGAGGCCGATCGTTACATTAATCTGTGCTAACTATTCCATGACCATCATTAAATCTAAGTGCGGAAGCTGTACTAATCAAAATTTTGCTAAACTATTATCATTTCTTTATTCTATATGTGCTAGAGGGTGTAATCTAAGCTATTCATAATATGTTTTACATCCCTCATGGTCAAGGAGCTGGACTAAAGGTTTCCCGACTGATTTTAGGCCTCCCAATCGATCCACAGATCGATTAGAATGGTTGAATCGATCCAGTGATCGATTCAGCCGGCTACTGTATGCGAGACTTGGGTTGGATCGATCCAGTGATCGATCCAGCACGCTACTGTGCTCGGGGCAATATTCTGGATCGATCGGCTGATCGATCCAGACTGGCCAATCGATCCAGTGATCGATCCCAGAGTCTTCTGTTCGCGAGGCCTACTGTTCGCGAGACGAGTTGCCCAGTCGATCCTTCGATCGATTGGAAACTCTCGAATCGATCAGCTGATCGATTCGAGTTTCTGATTTCGTGCCAAAGGTCTGATTTCAACACTTGTTCGTGCCAAAATTACTTATAACAGTTCTAAACTAAATGCCAAACATTCTAACATCACAAAAATAGCGTTCTAAACATGATAGGATGCATGATTAACTAATTCATAACACTTAACATACGAAGGTGTAAAATAAAAAAATGTTAAAAGGTTCTAATACTTAAAACAAGCTTGCTGAAATTCCCTAAGATCTCTATTCCAAGTTCCATCCACACACATCTTCATCGCATTGCCCTCCAGCCTCCGCTAGTCCATCTTTCCTTTACCTTTATCTGCAGTATAAGGAAAAGTATCTGTAAGCTTTCGCTTAGTAAGAAACCATCCACCTCACAAAAATATGCATTCGATGCAATATGCTTTTAAAACATGCTATTTAAAATATGTACTGATTAGACTAAAACATGGCATGCTATCATACATAAAAATCAAAGCTAGTCATGACATACTATCATCTAAAGATGTGTAACAAAAGCTTAGCATAAAGCTATCATACATAATCATAGGAGAAAGAGCTGAGCTGAAACATGAACTGAGCTAATTCTAACAAATGCTAAAGCTGTACTGATTTCACCTAACTATTTTGTGAGAGTTTAAAAATACATATATAATAGATGAAAATATTAATCATGCTGCTGATGGGCCCGACATCTGTACGTGCTATGCGCGCATCCCTAACTAGACCCGGGTTTGCAAGTCCCGAATTTAGTAGGGTTGCTAGGTTATCTAAACCTAGGGACGACTGTGGGAGCCCAACCTAATGGATATCTAATCCAGTATAGTGCCACTGAGAAAGTAAAATACTGAATATAAGCTAATAAATCCTTGTCTTGCTTTTACTAGGTTGTCTAAACCTAGAACTAGGTTATCTAAACCTAGAGGCGACTGTGGGAGCCCACCCATTGGTCATCTAGTCCTATAAAAGCTAGAGCAAGGCTAAATAGGCTATAAAATGCTTCTATTGAATTTATCTCAGCTACTAAAATGCCTAAGTGACATTTTTCTGTGCTAAACAATTTAATCGAACACTTGTTATGCGCTAATTCGCATCCTTTGTGTCGGTATTCTACATATTACTAAACTAATACATAAAAATCCACACGGAAGCTACTTATACTGCAGGTGAGGGGTTTCTTACCTCGTGCTCGGATTTTCTTACGGTTCTAACCGCTAGATCTCCGGAGGAGACGATCCCTTTCGATGATCTTCTCGCGTCTACGCGTTCCTCTCGCGGAGGGGAGCGTCCTCGTGTAGGAGTCGTCGCCGGAAGGTGCTCCTAGCCTAGGGGACGGAACCCTAGTCTTTGCTTGTGGTTGGCGCCGAGAGAAGAAGAGGAAGGGAGAGGGGTCGGCGGGATTAGGTTGAGGAGAAGAGAAGTCTCGTTAAAAATTATCTCCTCACTAATTAATTCCTTATTTATATTAAGTGGTTATTTCGGCCCAACTTACATATAAATATTATTGGTTCCCTTTCCTTTCAGCACGGCCCTGCTGGGTTCACTTGGTTACCATGGTTCACCATAAGTCATAGGACCCAATAGGTCTCGTGTTCAATTCCCGCCTAGACTATTTTCGTTTTCTATTTATTTTTGCTACTTCCGCTATTCTAAAAATTTCATAAAAATATCCTAAAATTCTAGAAAAATCATAGAATATTTCTAAAATGGTTTTGAGAATTTTCGGGTCCTCTTGGGTAGATTCACCAGTGGGTGCATCAGGACAAGGCTCAGTCAGTACAAACTTATAACTTTCAGCAGTAAGAACAATGTCCAGGTTCCTTTTCTAATCTATGTAGTTAGGACCAGTAAGTCTATTCTGCTGTAGTATGATGGACAGTGGGTTGAAAGTCATCCTAAGAATCACAAATAAATTTTGGTCAGAACTCTAAATTTAGAATAATATTAATTTCTCAAACAATACTATTTTAAATTAACCAACACCTCGAAACACCGTGAATTTTGTATGCCACAATAGTGTGGACGTATACAAATTCAATATTTGTAAAAGGAGGGTTTTAACCCATTAATTTTATTATCTTGTCAACCTAACTTTTTGACAAATAAAATTAATAGTTGGTATCCTTTGGTCACACGAATAATAGCAGTGACTCCGATGGGGAGGATACTATTAAACGTGCCTAAGTGTATTACTTGATACTAAGTCCATTAATAAGATTGTGCCCCTTCCGATGGGAAAGATCACACGCTCTTAATTAACTTCCTATAGTCATCCAAAATGGAAGTTTGTTTTAGTGATCCACAAACAAGCTCATCCGATATAGAGGAAGGCACTCAGAGCCAACGCGCAAGCTTGTTTACATCACTTATAAACCAGTAATGGAGACCGTTGAATTTATTTAAAATCCCTCTCCCACTTATTTATTTATAAATGAGGAATTTTAACTATGCTAGCCTACTAAACATATATACTAACATGCACACACAGCACAATATAAAAGCAATAAATAAAAAATCTAATTTTCAACTATTATGGCTTTTATCTATGGTTGTCCTCCGTGTGTTGTCATCCCAAGATGCTGCCATATTTGGCCACCGCCACCGGGTCTTGCTGTCGCATCCATCTTGCTCCTTGTTCCGCTGCGCCTCTGGTCCTCAAAAGGTTCCACGCCTTGCAAGATTCGATCCGCGACATAAATAGAATTTTATATTTTTCGATCATATATTCCTCGAAGGAATGTACATGTAAACTAGATCGAACATAAAATAAAAATTTACATACATCGATCCTATATTCCATAAAAGGAATGTACATGTAACTAGATCAAAAATAAAATCCTAATAAAAACTAAATACAGCTCCTGCTGTATTTTATAATACAATCATGCACACACATATAATTGCCCTTGACATGTCCAAGGGTCTAATCACACACATAAAGAAAACTATAAGCCATAATAGTTGGATCCTGCATCCACAAAGTTAGCACATCCTACTATTAACTTGCCTAAATTATGTATGACATGTGCATAATTAAACTAATACTAAATACACAGAGGTAAAACCCTAGCTCTGATACCAATTGTTGGTTGCTACTCGAAAAACCTAATGGTTCCACTGTACAAAATTTTTTTACAAAGGTCTGAACCTTTTCTTAGCTACCATGTGTTCTTTTAAATTAAACTTGGATCGCCTGCGGAACTTAACACGTTTGATCCAAATTTAATCTATTTGTTCTTTTAGGTTTTGACTTGGATCTCCTGCGGAACTTAACACGTTCGATCCAAATCACCTAGGTTATTAATTCCATTAAATATTAATTTCCAAAATTGGTTTCCAGTACCGACGTGGCGAGGCACATGACCTTCTTGGATATGAGAGCAACCACCACCGATTAGACAAAACCTTTTAAGGAAAGCTAATATTTAATTTCCTAAAATAACTTTAGGTTAACCAAAAGGAACAATCAAATCACAAGGAAAAGAAAAAAAACAAAGAACACAACATCGAAAAAAAATTCGAAATACTAGAATCGCATGCCTCTTGTATTTGATATTATTTCCAAAAATAACTAGTATGATGCGGAAAGGAAAAATACTAGTTATACCTTTTAGAAAGACCTCTTGATCTTCTATCGTATTCCTCTTCTAACCTCGGACGTTGTGTGGGCAACGATCTTCCGAGATGAGAAACCACCAAAGCACCTTCTTCTCCTCCTTGCTAGGTTCGGCCAAAACAAAAGCTTCACCAAGGATGAAGAAAAAACACCAACCAAACTCCAAGGGATGAAAGCTTTCTCTCCTTCTTCTTCTTCTTCTCCAAGTAGTATCCGGCCACCACAAAAGCTCCAAGCAATGAAGAGTTTCGGCCACCACAAAGAGGAAGAGAGGGAAAGAAGATGGCCGACCACAACACCAAGGAAAAAGAGGGAGAGAATAATAGAGGTTGTGTCTCATGAAGGCACCCCAACCCCCTCTTTTATATTCTTTAGCTTTGGTAAATAAGGAAATTTAATTACAATAAAATTTCCTTAACTTTCCTTGATAACAATTAATTAAGAAAAATTAAATAAAATTTCCTAATCAATTGTATATGGTCGGCCACCCCATGGAGAGCAAATAAGATAATTTTTAATCAACAATTAAAAATTCCTTATTTGTCTTCGGAAATTTTAAAAATAAAATTTCCCTTTAAAATCCCTTCATGGTTGATAAAAAGAAATTTTTATAATTTTAATTTTTCAACATGTGAATAATTTACATAGAGAAAAAATAAAATATCTTTCCTATCTACAAATAAGGAAAGAGATCTAATCTCTTTTCTTAATCTTTTGTAGAAGAGATATTTTAATTTTAATTCTCACCAATAAATTATATCTTCCACATAAGAAAATTTTAAAATTAAAATTCTTTTAAATTTAATGGGGGTCGGCCACCTAAGCTTGGGTTCAAGATAGGGCCAGCCACCCATGAACCAAGGCTTGACCGGCCCCTACATCATGGGTACGAAGGTGGGTATAGGTGGGTATAGTACTCTATAAATAAGAGGCTACGATAGAGACCGAGAGAAGGAATTGGTTTTGGTCTCCTGATAAAATTAAGCATCCCGTGTTCGCCCCGAACACACAACTTAATTTTATCAATAATAATTCATTCCACTAGAGAACTATTATTGAACTACCGCACCAATCCCAAATTACATTTTTTGGCTCCTTCTTATTATGAGTGTGTTAGTCTCCCTGTGTTTAAGATGTCAAATGCCCACTAATTAAGTGAGTTACTAACAACTCATTTAATTAATATCTTCATCCAAGAATAGTACCACTCAACCTTATCGTCATGTCGGACTAAGTCCACCTGCAGGGTTTAACATGGCAATCTTTATGAGCTCATCTTGGGGACATTATCAACCTAGATTACTAGGACACAGTTTCCTTCTATAATCAACAACACACACTATAAGTGATATCATTTCCCAACTTATCGGGCTTATTGATTCATCGAACTAAATCTCACCCATTGATAAATTAAAGAAATAAATATCAAATATATGTGCTTGTTATTATATTAGGATTAAGAGCACACACTGTTGGAGGATCTTGCGGCCGGCTTGAAGGGGGGTTGGATAGACGGCACCCCCAAATCGCTCGCTTGCTACGTATTTGTTAGTTGCGCAACGGAATACAAATAATACAAACACAAATACAAAAGCTAAATACAAATACAAAGAACAAGAAAGAGCAAGCAAACCAACACGCGCCGATTTAAGTGGTTCGGAGATAAAGCTCCTACTCCACGGCATGTCCGTAAGGTGGACTATCCCTATCCGTCGGTGGATTACTCCTCGGAAAACCTCCGGCTAGCTCAAACCTCCTTGTGGGTGGAGAAACCTCACCACAAACTCACCAAGACCTCTTGGATACAAGGGAAACTCTTGAGCACTTGTAGACTACTAATTAGACCTTAACCAAGTCTAATTTTGTCACCTTGGCCGGCCATACGAAGCTCCTTCTTATAGAGCTTGGAACAAATCAGAACCTGATTTGCCCGTTACCAGTCGACTGGTCCTTGCACCAGTCGAGTGGTGCCAGCCCAACGGCTCTGCTACAGTGCATCAGTCGACTGCTCCATCACCAGTCGACTGCTACAGTGCGCTACAGTAACTGCTACAGTGCCACTACAGTAAAACCCTAAAACTAGGATTTTACTCCGAGTACAATCTCTCATGCACTCGTACCCTCACCCTTAACTCATTTGACGCTTTCTTTGCAGCTTTGACCTCTTGCCTTCAAGCCTACTTCCTTTGGCTCTCATCCCTCGGATGCATCCAAGCCCGCGGCTCGTCCCCAATGTCATCCTTCGCGTATGCCTCGAAGTCGCTTCCCTCGGCCCTTGTCCTCGCTGCCTTGTCCACTGTCCCTCGGATGCTCCATCCTTCACCGGACCTAAAGCCGTCAACCTGAGTCACATGTGTCACCTGCAGTCCTGCACAACTCAAGTACACATATCAAATAACGAGGGTAATCCTAACTTAAATCCTTTGCCTAAATACCAAAACACATGGTCCCGCGGACCATTGGGATTGCTCCAACACACACTTCCATAATAACTGAGGTATTTGTTTCTTTATAAAGTCAGTATAAAAGAAACGACCTCTAATGGTCCTACTCAATACACTTTAAGTGTACTAGTGTAATTATATAGTCAAGATAAACTAATTCCTAATTACAGTACGACCTTCCAATGGTTTGTTCCTTTCCATTTTGGTCGTGAGCTACTGTTTATAATTTATAAGGTATTGATAACATCATCTTCTGTATGTGACACCACATACTATGTTATCTACAATATAAATTAATTGAACAACTACAACTAAATGTAGATAATTTGACCAAATGTGATTCTTTATTCAAAATAAATGTTTACAAAAGCTTAGGCTTTCAGTATACACTCTAACATTACTTAGATTTAAATATTTTTTAATGTTCATAGATTGTATGCTAAATCAATTCAAAAATAGAAAATAAGGGATTTTTGCATTACTGTATAAATCAGAGAAAGAACATCTCTTGAAATATTTTTGCATCTCTTGAAATACAATGAGGGTTCACTTCATGGAAAGGAAAAAATTGATAGAGAAAGAACATAGAAAAAATATATCAAAAAGACATAGACTTAGAAAAGAAGTTCACTAATAGTGATGAGTAGACCATAGTTTAATTAAGGGAAGCAAAAGGGAATGGAGTTGCTAAGCTAAATCCACATTCCAAATGGTAAAGGAGAGATGCTTAAAAAAAACTTATAAGAGATGTCTATCAGTGCAGTATTGTCCTCTATAATGTTTTATTTTAAACATTTACTAAACCAAAGCCACCACTCCAAAACAAAAACCACCACTCCAAAATAGTCAAAAAATTCACATACACGCACCAAGCAATTGTGGTTCAGTGACAAAGTGGTTCTTCAAAAATAGTTTGGTACTACATACTAAAGCAGAGTATACAAGCATCAAAATAGGATAAGAAAATCGAACAACATTCATTTCATTATTACTAGATCTTCTAGTTCATCTGTAAAGTGACAGTGAGGGCAATGGTAAAAGAGGTCTCTCCCAAACATTATCGTCTCTCCATCCCTCTCCCTCCCCAGCTACTATAAAACCACACAGAAAAGATTATTATTCAGTTTGCCAGAGTTACTTGCTTTGGAAGTCCACAGTCTAGTCTTGTCTGCAAGGAGAGTCGAACCTAGCAGTTACCCTGGGGTGAGCCGAGCAACTAAACAGAAGAAAACCGAGCAAAATTAAGATCAAAATTGAAGAAAGTTGATTTGGACAAAAAAAATCACAAAAATTGTAAAATCATCTAAGTAATACCTCATACCTGGATTCAGGACAGATTTAGGGCAGGGGAGGGCTGGGGGAAGAATCCAGGTTGGCTTGGCCGAGCGTTTGAGATGGGCGCGGAGAGCGGAAAGAGGGTGTTTGATGGGGTGCAGAGAGTGGAGAGATTCGATGGGCGACGAGAGCGAAGAGATTTAGGGTTTAGGGAGGCAGAGAGAAATGTGACGGTGAGATGGAGCAGAGGCGGAGAGAAAAAAACTAAAGAGAAAAGTGGCTTTTTTATTTGATGCTGATGTGGAAATATCCACGCAGGAAGCCACTTGGGTCGAGATGGAAATTCGAGATGGGAGTTCGAGACATATATCATTTCTCTTCATTGAAATAGTAAAAAAAAAATATATTAACTATTTCAATGCGAAACAGTGTGCTCATGCCAAAAAAAAAAACCTTCTGCATGTTTCATGTTGAAATAGTAGTATTACACGTGATTTTTTTAAAGCTGTATTAAACTAATTTAATTATAGAATTTAGGGGGAGTTTTAGAAAATTTACGGGGAGTTTTAGTTTCTTAAAAGAGGTTCTATATATGGTCATATAATCATATATAATAGACTTTCGGATTGATTGGGATAATCAATTAGATCATATCAATTAATTATCATAAGGCATCAATCAATTAATAATTCTAATTTTAAGTTGTTAAAACTGATTGAGTAATTTTAGTTCGAATTGAGTTCCTAGAATTTTCTTGAGTCTATCTACACAACGTATTATTAAGTTGAACTAATGTGTCGGTCCAAAGGAAGACATCTTAGGTATGCTTAGTGTATTTTGTGTTGGTAGATGTATATCTATGCTAAAAGTAATCGACCCAAAGGAATGTTACTTTTATGCCAGATATATGCATAAGGTAGCTTACAACTATGGAACAAAAATACTATTTTATTCAAATCATACACAAAATATGTCAGTCCAAAGGAAGACATATTATGTGGCCGATTAAAGTTGTTGTGAGCTATGGCCCAAAATATAGTTCATATAAAGTATCATATTATGTGCACAGTGGTCGACCTAAAAGAAGGCACATTATGTGGTTAATTAAAGTTTTCGACCCAAAGGAATGCTACTTTTATGCCAGATATATGCATAAGGTAGCTTACAACTATGGAACAAAAATACTATTTTGTTCAAATCATACACAAAATATGTCAGTCCAAAGGAAGACATATTATGTGGCCGATTAAAGTTGTTGTGAGCTATGGACCAAAATATAGTTCATATAAAGTATCATATTATGCGCACAGTGGTCGACCCAAAAGAAGGCACATTGTGTGGTTAATTAAAGTTTGAGTTATATTAGAGAGTATCACTAACAAATAATGTATCAGCCCAAAGGAAGGTATATTATGTTATACTTGATATCTCATAAATAGCTCATTTATATGCATTTAAAATTTTATTTTTATTTGCATAATTTTATATTACTTATATGTTCTTGGCTTTAGTTAAATCGTGATCTTAAATAAATTCCTCTCTAACTACCAGCATTAATAACATCCCAACACTAACTAGTTCGAATTTTACTGAAAGGAAAGAATACGTGACCGTAGTCTTAGGCTGCATGGACTTAAACTATGCATTAAGGAATGGTCATCCCGCATCTCTAACTAGTGCTAGCACTATAGAACAGAGGGATGAATTTCAGCTGTGGGAGAAATCAAATCGTATGTGTTTGAGTATCATGAAGCTTTCCATACCGACACCAATAAAAGGCTCAATAATAGAGGAAGGAGATGTTAAGAGTTTCCTGGACCAATTAGCAGACCGATTCACCTCAAATGAAAATGTCGAGACTACCACACTTCTTACGAAGTTGGAAACCATGCGGTATAATGGTAAAGGAAACATACGGGAGTACATTATGGAGATGTCCAATATAGCAACAAGTCTGAAAGCACTAAAACTTGATATATCTGAGGGTATGTTAGTTCATTTCGTCTTGATGTCTTTGCCTGCACGATTCACTCCTTTTAAGATATCGTATAATACTCAAAAGAAAAAGTGGGCATTGAATGAGCTCATAGCTCAATGCGTGCAAAAGGAAGGGAGACTAAAGATTGAGACATCTGAGAGTGCTCACTTAGCATCTAGTTCTCAAAGTGCGAGCAAGAAATGAAAGAGGATCAATAACAAAGGAAAAGGAAAACAAACTGCAGATTATGGGAGTTTTCTCAACTTTGCTAGTTTAGAAGTCAATCTAGCTATTGTACCCACTGACACTTAGTGGATAGATATCGGTGCTACTACTCACATAAGTGTCACTATGCAAGGTTGTCTCAGGAGTTGACTTCTGTTTGATGGTGAAGGATACATCTATACAAGAAATAGAAAGAAGACTAAAGTTGAGTGGATTGGTGTTTTTAGACTTTGTTTAGGGACCAATGTTTTTCTAGATTTAGAAAATACATTTATTGTACTGTCTTTTTGATGAAATTTAATTTCAATTTCTTGTTTGAACAAATCATGTTATTTTTGTTCATTTAGAAATGAAATTTTAAGTATTTTCTTTAATTCAGTGTTGGTTGGCAATGGTTCCTTAGTTGATAAGCTTATAAATTGAATATCTTTACTCCTATGGCTGACAACGTCATAATGCATAGTATATGTACGAAACGTAAATTGACTAACGAGATTCTTCCATATTTTGGCATAGGCGTTTAAGATATATATTCAAACAACGCCTAGAAAGGTTAATGTCACATGAAATTCTCGATTCCCTTGACATGTCAGACTTTGATGTCTGCATAGAGTGTGTCAAGGGGAAGACTGTTGAAGCAATCTAGATGCCCTAGGTTTTGATGTTTGGGCAAAGGTTTAAGTTATGTTTATTGTTGCATTTGATATGCATTGTGAGTGTGCAGGATACAGGTACAACAAGGAAAGTCCAAGGGTGAGTCTTGGCGGTGTAAGTCCAAGCATGTAGTCTTGGCAACGTAAGTCCAAGTGTGATCTTGGCAAAGGAGGATAGTCCAAGGATGAGTCTTGGCGGTGTAAGTCCAAGCATGTAGTCTTGGCAACGTAAGTCCAAGTGTGACTTGGCAATGGATGAAGTCCCGGAGGCACGACCTCTTGGCAAAGGAAGACCCGACAACAATGACAAGGCCGATGGAAGCTCCAGAAGGCAAGACGTGAAGGATGGGGAGGCATCCGAGGGACGCAAGGCTGATGGAGGAGGCTAGAAGGCTAGGTCTAGGTTGGCCGGGCGAGAACGAGTGCTGAGTGAATGTACTCGAGGTAAAATCGTAAAATTAGGGGGTACTGTAGCAGTACTGTAGTGTACTGTAGCGTTACTGTAGCAGCACTATAGCAGTCGACTGATGACTGTAGCAATCGACTGGTGCACTGTAGAGAGCCGTTGAGAGAGCCGTTGGGATGACACCAGTCGACTGGTGCAAGGACCAGTCGACTGGTAACGTGCAAATCAGCTTACTGATTTGTTCCAAGCTCTATAAGAAGGAGCTTGGGATGGTCGGCCAAGGTGACGAAATTAGACTTGGTTAAAGCCTAATTAGTAGTCACCAAAGTGCTCAAGGATCTCTTGTGTCCAAGTGTTCTTGGTTGAAGTTGTGGTGAGGTTTCTCCACCCACAAGGAGCGGTTTGAGCTAGCCGGAGTTTCCGGGGACTAATCCACCGACGGATTGAGGGATCGTCCACCTTACGGACAACCGTGGAGTAGGAGCATCATCTCCGACCCACGTTACATCGACGTGCATTGGTTTGCTTGTTCTTTTCTTTATCTTTAGCTTTCGTATTCGTAATTTGTATTGTATTATTCCGCTTGCGCACTAACGAATACGTAGGAAGCCATCGATTTGAGGTGAGACGCTATTCACCCCCCCTCTAGCGGGCACATCGGTCCCAACAAGTCGTATCAGAGCGAGGTCGCTCTTCTACGGACTAACCGCCAAGAGAGCAAGAAGCTAGAGGAAGAAGAAGATGGAGTCTGAAGGACCACTCGGATGGGATATCCGAATTCCATCTCTGTACGACAAAGAAGACTTCAATTATTGGAGGAAGCGGTTGGAGACATGGTTCCAAATGGATTGGAACCAATGGGTTGTCTTGAGTGACCTATTTGAAGCTCCTACAGACAAGAAGGGTAAACGCCTCCGACCTCGGCATTGGACCGAAGAGCAACGAGAGCAATCGGAGGCGGACAAGGAGGTAACGAGAATTTTGCATAATTTACTACCTTCTAATATTTTGTTGAGTGTAGGTGAAACCACAAATGTAAGTGATCTTTGGAAAAAGATCATTGCCTATCATGAAGACCCTATAAAAATCCAAGGAGTGGAAGAGCCCAAGGAAAATGGCTCATTGGTCCAAGAAGAGAAGGAGCAATCCGATGTTGACAAGAGGTCAACATTCGAGGAGGAAAAGGAAGAGGAGGAAGAGAAAGAGAAGGAAGAGGTGGAAGAGGAGAGATCTTCCACATCCTCAAGAGATGAAGAAGTGGAAGAGTCCACATCTTCAAGTGAAGAGGAAGAAGAGAAATCCGAGGAAGAGGAGATCTTGGAAGCTCAACCCTCTACTTCAACTACCAAGAAGAGCATAAAGGACCACATCAAATGTTTTGAGTGTGGTAAGATGGGGCACTACAAGAGTAGGTGTCCTTCGCTCAAGAAGGTAAAGAAGGTAAACCCTAAACTCACTAAAGTTAATGTAGAAACTAATGTGAGTTGTAGGAAGAAGAAGAAGGAGAAGAAGCACATTAGGTGCTTTACATATGGTGAGTGGGGTCACTACCACACAAAGTGCCCAAGGAGAGGAGAGCTCAAGAAATTGGCGCACTTGAAGAAGTGGGAGAAGAAGGGAGCTTCCAAGGTAAAAACCAAGGTATCATTTAATGAATCCATTCCGTTGACATATGATAAAAAGCATGCTAGAAATAACTCTTATCATCTTAATGCTATTTATCATGAGAATAGGAGGCATGATAACCTTAAGGATAAATATATTCCTCCTTATGCTAGATTTACCACACCTAAGGTTAGGAAGGTAAATAACAACTTAAGCAATAACACCAAGGATTTTAGATATAAGCCTAAAAATAGAAATGCTCAAAGATTAAATGAAAACCCAAAATCTAGGGATTTATGGAGTGAAAATCAAGTCTTAAGGACAAGACTTGATAATTTAGGAAGGACCTTAGCAAGAATGGAAAACATGCTTAGGGGTTAAAATGAGCATAACCTAGGAAAAGTTAGACAAGAGTCATCCAATGGCGATAGGGGTTTGGGATACAAACCTAAAGTCAAGGAGGATGTAACTTCTTTTCATAGGGTTCTATATAACTATGGGGTCAACCCTAGGTGTAGAGGTCAAGTCAAAGATACTAGGGAAGGAATCCCTAAGAGTACTTTTGACAAGACAAATGTGACTAAGACTTCTAAGAGGCCTAATAAAGTCACAAAGAAGGTTACAAGGGAAGTTGTTCCTAGAAGTGACCTAGTAGAGGTGACCAAGGCTTCTAAAAAGCATAGAAAGGTCCTTAGGAAGGTATCTAGGGAAGTCATCCCTAGTGAGTACCTAGAACATCTAAGGAGCACCAATAGGTTGTGGGTTCCTAGGAGTATATTCTCTACACCCTAGATAGGTTTAGAGAGTGACAACTCCAATTGGAAGGGTATTTAACCCAAACTTGTTAAAGTTGACACTTGAGAGCATTTTCAAGGTTATTGTTAACCTTTGAAAATGAAAAGGATTGTAGGGTTACTCTTTGAAAGAGTAATATATGTGTCAAAATTTGAGGAGTTAAATATAATTTAAATTGACACACTAGAGAGAAGCAAAAGTAATGCCAAATTTGGAATTCGACATTTTCTTATGGAATTAAGGGAAATGCAAACCTTAATCCAAATTGTCACTCTTGGAAAGAGTAACATGTGCCAAATCTTAAGGAATTATGTTTGAATTAAATTGGCACAATGTGGAAAAACATAAGAAATACCAAATTGGGGTTTTGGTATCTTCTTAGGGTAATTAAAGGAAAATCTAGGTCCTAATGTAAGATGTTTACTCTTTAGAAGAGTAAAATGTGTCAAACTTTGAGGTTTTGAACTTAATTTAAATTGACACATTTAGAAAAGGATAAGAAATGTCAAGTTGGAGTTTTGACATTTTCTTAGAAGGTTAAAGGCGAATCTAAGTTTTAATTTGATTTCATTTACTCTTGGAAAGAGTAAAATGTGCCATACTTTGAGGAATTTGTTTAACTTAAAATGACACAAATTTAGAAAGAAATTAAAGAAATGTCAAGTAGGGGTTTGACATTTTCTTGATAAAATTAGGCAATTTAGGGTTAAATTTTGAGTTAGCTAGGGTTAAGAATACTTAGATAGGTAATCTAGGTAAATTTTATTTATACTAACTTGCCATGATTGTTTGCCCATCATATGTCATGACATCATATTTAACATTCACATTTTATTATGAAAAATACAAAAATACCATGTCATGTCATACATACATCAAGTAGCTATAACATGCTTTGCTTTTGAAAATTGCTTATTTTGATGTATGTCATTAATCATCATGCAGTATGTCAATTTCCTTGTAATTAAGGACAAAAGACATTTATTATGTATGTAAATGTTCCAACAAGAGGGATAATGTCAAGTGACATCCTAGATGGATGATCATGATTTTTACAATGCCTAGATAGAGATGCATGATCCCTTAGTTTAGGGCAAGACCAAATATACATCTCACAAAGAACTATAAGGTGATTTGTATGTGTTTTAATACACGTTAGATACAAGTGAGATGTTAAGATGGTGAACAAAACTCAAGATGTTGATCTAGTGCATCTTGTTGAGTTTTAGGTTCATCAAAACACATAGTTATGTGTCTTCCAATCATTGGGAAAGCTAATGTACAAGTCATATGCATTGAGCCCAAAGAACGTGGTTGGATATTGGTTTTGAAAATGATTTCAAAATACTTTTGAAAAACCTTGGTAAAGACTATCTTTTGATAGTAATCATCATTGAAAAGTTAGATACAAATTAGGAGAAAACATTGAAGTTTTCAAGAGTTTTTAAATTTGTGTCAATCTTTGAAAATAGGAAGTAGTTTCATAGAAAACTATTTTTCCATGATAAAGTATACCCTAAATATTGTTTCCATGAGTTTTTATGATGAAAACAAGTATGGATTGGTTAAGAAAAACCAAAGTGAAGTTTCGGTTGAGGTTTAGTTTCATTATTGAATTTTGAACCTCAAAACTTCGAGTTTTAGTTTTCCTAATTATTTAGGAACCCCAAGTCATTGTTGGTGCAATGATGGAAGTTTGACCATATTTTTAGGGGGAGTTACGCTTTGGAAACATAAAAATCTTTTCCAAGACCAAAAGGAGGTCAAGTGTTAAGGTAGCACATGACATTGGTATGAGAGGTGTTACCAAGGACAAGGGAGAGTCATCCAAGGCCAATAAGAAGGAATATGCTAGGGTAGCATATAATTATAGCAAGGATGAGGTGTCCAAGATTAAGGACAAGAAGAAATTAATCAAAGACAAGGCGTCTAAGGTTAAGAAGGTGAGTCTTGTAGGCCAAGTGTCACCTGAGGTGCACCAAAATGGCCTAGTCATAGTAAATGAGTCACCTAGGGAGGTGGATAAGATTAAGAGCTCAAGGGGGAGCTCAAAGAGTCTTTGGGACATATGGTAAATGATCTTAAGTGAACCAAGATGTTCCAAAGGGATTAGAGATAGATTTGAGTCTCTACTATACTTGGTTGGCACAATTGAGTTAAGTTTTATGCATGAAAATATGAATTGGGTTCATATTGCATGAAAATTAGTTTTTGATATATAGATGCCATATAAACCCATGCTAGGAAAGTATTGTGATTTAGTATGGGCAGATACATCAAGAGGAAGCCAAAACTAGGACTTTAGGTCAAGGTTCAATTGAACAATTTAGCTAGTTTTGAATTTTTGTGTCAATCTTAGGATATGTGATAAATATATTTTTATATATATTTTTCCCAAGTAGACAAAGTTAAAATAGACCTCTCCACAAAATTTGAGTTTTTTTGGAGGTCTGTAGAATTTCTGGTGCATTTCTGAAGTTGGTCAGAAAAGGCTGATTTTTTCAGAAATAGGGTTCCAGTCGACTGGTGCAGATACCAGTCGACTGGTAACAGTGTTTTTGAGCACAGAATGTCTCTGTAAGCTCATTTTTATGAGGTCAGTCGACTGGTGCCAAGACCAGTCGACTGGTAACAGTAGATTTCGACTACAGAATGTTTTTGTAAGGTTCTGTCGAAGGGGCAGTCGACTGGCACTTAGGGCAGTTGACTGATACCAGCCTAAACGTGTTTTTCAATGTTGTTCTTGACCGTGTCAACTCGTTTAAATGTATGAGATACATGGGAGATAAATACATGAGTTTAGGGTCAATTTGGATGACATGTTTTCAACAATTGGGATATTCTTGGAGCTCTTTTTGATGTATGGCAAATGGGGAGAATTTTAGGTTTAAGTGGAAAACATATACACCTTTGCAAGAAATCCTAACTCGAGGGGGAGCATAGGTGAAGGGGGAGCGATTGTTTAGGCAAAGGGGGAGAAGTTTACCTTTGCGGGAAATCCTAGCTCAAGGGAGAGCTTAGGTGAAAGGGGAGCCTAGGGATTTAGGTTCCATTATTTATGCATGAGTTGATTTGCATATTTATTTGCATATGTATTACATTTATGTTTCCCTAACTTAAACAGGTTGCCAAACATCAAAAAGGGGGAGATTTTTGAAGCAATCTAGATGCCCTAGGTTTTGATGTTTGGGCAAAGGTTTAAGTTAGGTTTATTGTTGCATTTGATATGCATTGTGAGTGTGCAGGATACAGGTACAACAAGGAAAGTCCAAGGGTGAGTCTTGGCGGTGTAAGTCCAAGCATGTAGTCTTGGCAACGTAAGTCCAAGTGTGATCTTGGCAAAGGAGGAAAGTCCAAGGATGAGTCTTGGCGGTGTAAGTCCAAGCATGTAGTCTTGGCAACGTAAGTCCAAGTGTGACTTGGCAATGGATGAAGTCCCGGAGGCACGACCTCTTGGCAAAGGAAGACCCGACAACAATGACAAGGCCGATGGAAGCTCCAGAAGGCAAGACGTGAAGGATGGGGAGGCATCCGAGGGACGCAAGGCTGATGGAGGAGGCTAGAAGGCTAGGTCTAGGTTGGCCGGGCGAGAACGAGTGCTGAGTGAATGTACTCGAAGTAAAATCGTAAAATTAGGGTTTACTGTAGCGTACTGTAGCGTCACTGTAGCAGTCGACTGATGACTGTAGCAGTCGACTGGTGCACTGTAGAGAGCCGTTGAGAGAGCCGTTGGGATGACACCAGTCGACTGGTGCAAGGACCAGTCGACTGGTAACGTGCAAATCAGCTTACTGATTTGTTCCAAGCTCTATAAGAAGGAGCTTGGGATGGCCGGCCAAGGTGACGAAATTAGACTTGGTTAAAGCCTAATTAGTAGTCACCAAAGTGCTCAAGGATCTCTTGTGTCCAAGTGTTCTTGGTTGAAGTTGTGGTGAGGTTTCTCCACCCACAAGGAGCGGTTTGAGCTAGCCGGAGTTTCCGGGGACTAATCCACCGACGGATTGAGGGATCGTCCACCTTACGGACAACCGTGGAGTAGGAGCATCATCTCCGAACCACGTTACATCGACGTGCATTGGTTTGCTTGTTCTTTTCTTTATCTTTAGCTTTCGTATTCGTAATTTGTATTGTATTATTCCGCTTGCGCACTAACGAATACGTAGGAAGCCATCGATTTGAGGTGAGACGCTATTCACCCCCCCCCCTCTAGCGGGCACATCGGTCCCAACAAAGACCACTAACAAAAGGAATAAGGGGGCTAGCCATTGTAGTGATGTTTTGGAGGTAATAAATACGGATATTTGTAGACCATTCCCTAAGGCATCTCGGAATAGACACACATATTTTATTAGCTTCATAGATGATTATTCCAGATTTGGTTATCTGTACCTTATTCATGAGAAATTGTAATCTTGGACATGTTCAAAATTTCAAAGCTGATATTGAACTTCAACTAGGTAAGAAAATTAAAGTTGTTCGATCCGACCGTGGAGGTGAATATTACGGTCAATATGATGGATCAGGTGAACAACGTCCAAGACCTTTTGCAAATTACCTTGCTAAGTGTGGAATTATGCCTCAGTATACCATGTCTGGTACACCCAGTCATAATGGTGTAGCTGAGTGTCGCAATTGAACACTAAAATACATGGTAAGAAGCATAATGACTTTCACTTCTCTACTAGAGTCCTTGTGGGGTGAAGCACTCAAGATTGCAGTTTACCTACTCAATAAAGTACCTAGTAATGCAGTAACTAAAACCCCATTTGAGATGTGGACGGGTAAGAAGCTTAGCATTAAGCACTTACACATCAGGGGTTTGTCCAGCTGAAGTTAGGCCTTACAAGCCTAATGAAAGGAAACTAGACTCAAGAACGGTTAGCTGTAATTTTGTAGGATACTCTGAGAAGTCAAGAGGGTATAAATTTTATGATTCCTCTAATAGATCGTTCTTCGAAACCGGAAATCCTAAGTTCATTGAGGATAATTGAAGAAATAAAATCAAGGAAGTATCTTTTGAGGAAAGCATTGGCGATCCTCCTCCGGTTACTACTAATGCAATCAGTAGCGGTATGGTTACCATACCGCACATTATGGGTATCACACATCTAGTGAGCATAGTGAACCAAGATATTCTCATGATATCTGTAATACAATTGGAGGAACCTGCCACTGAAATTAAAGTACTACCTCATATTGATGAGAAATTACCTCAACCACCTCAAACACAAGTGCCTTTAAAGCAATCCACAAGGGAATGGAGAACCACAAATTCTCGTGATTATGTTTACTCCAAGAGCATGATTTTGATATAGGGTTGGAGAGCGATTATCCATTAATGTTATGCAAGAAGAGTTGAAGTCTATGGCAGACAATGATGTTTGAGAACTTGTAGAATTGCCTGAAGGAAAGAAGTTCATTGGCTATAAATGGATATTTAAAACCAAGCATGATTTAAAGAGTAATGTCGAAAAGTATAAAGTTTGTCTTATTGCCAAGGGATTCACTCAGAAAGAAGACATTGATTATAAGGAGACTTTTTCATCTGTGTCGACGAAAACTTCCTTAGGATAATCATGGCACTTGTAGCTCATTATGATTTGAAGCTACATCAAATGGACATAAAGACTGCATTCCTCAATGCAGGTATAGAGGAATCTATATATATGGTGCAACCAGAGAACTTTGAGTCTAAAGACTCAAAGCACCTAGTATGTAGATTAAAGAAGTCTATTTATGGTTTAAAACAGGTATCCCGTCAGTGGTACTAGAAATTTGATTAAGTGGTTACCTCATTTGGATTTAAAGAGAACCCCGTTGATCAGTGCATATATGTCAAGTTTAGTGGGAGCAAGTTTGTTATACTTGTTTTGTATGTGAATGATGTATTACTTACGAGCAATAATAAGGGTATGCTGCATCAAACCAAGTCATTTCTATCAGGTAATTTTGAAATGAAAGATCTTGGTAAAATATCCTTTGTTTTAGGCATACAGATTTATCGTGATCGTTCAAGAGGTATTTTTGGACTTTCACAATAGGCCTATATCGAAAAGGTACTTATAAGGTATGGTATATAGAACTGTACACCTGGTGACACACTTGTGTCAAGAGGTGACAAGTTCAGCTTGCAGCAGTGCCCACGACTTGAACTTGAAATAAAGGAGATGGAGCAATTTCCATATGCGTCAGCAGTGGAAAGTCTCATGTATCCACAAGTTTGTACTCGACCAGATGTAGCATTTATAGTGGAGATGTTAGGCAGATATATAAGTAACCTAGGACCATCGCACTGGAAAGTAGTAAATAGAGTGATGTGGTATTTGCAAAGAACTAAAAGACATATGCTCACGTATCGGAGATCAGATCATCTGAAGGTGATTGGATAGTTAGACTCCGATTTTGCTGGATGCTTGAATAGTAGGAGATCTACTTCGGGCTATATTTTCATACTTGTTGGAGGGGCTATATCTTGGAAGAGCGTCAAGTAAATGCTAGTAGCCACTTCTACTATGGAGGCAGAGTTAGTAGCATGCTACGAAGCATCTAATCACGGGATTTGGCTGCGAAACTTCATCACAGTATTACAGATCGTTGATGGCATTGACAGGTCATTGAGGATCTACTGTGATAATAAAGCCATAGAACTTTATGCCAAAAACAACCGCAGTTCGTCAAAGTCCAAGCACATCGACATCAAGTTTCTAGAGGTTAAAGAAAGAGTTCAGAGTAGTCAAATTATGATAGAGCATATCAGAACAGATTCCATGTTAGCTGGTCCACTCACTAAAGGCTTGATGCCTAAGGTGTTTCATGCGCATGTTGTGGATATAGGAGTCCTTCTTATAGAAGAAGAACTCATCTAATGAGAGTCTGTATTTATTTTATTACTCTATATTTGATAATAAAGACAAACATTTTATTTTAATTATTTTATATACTTAAAGTTCAAAACATTAATGGTAATTTATATATTTATTTGCCACTCTGATTATGATATCATCATTTATTGCTGTTGTTTAACATTTGGTGTTTGTAAATATGATATAGATTCCTTTTGGAATCATAAAGTTGATCATGATTTATTATTGCAGTTCAGCATAAAGTTTTTCACAAATATGATCTGACCTCTTTTGAGGTCATCTTGGGACCAGTTGAAAATTGACATGATCACATTTCATGTAATTTCCACTCTACATCTACATCTTGATCTATATCATTAATGACATTGGTATTGTGATTACTGTTGGACCTTATTACGATCATATACAGTAGTTATGACCTTTTTAGTCCTATACAAATGAAGTTAATGGACCAGATTGTTTGCAAGGGTATCTTATACTCATAAAGTTTGATATCGACTAAAGTTTTACTTGTATTCCACATATAACTCACATATAGCGATTGTTGGATATAATTATCCCTATTTGGTGGGCTTAATTATAAGTTGTTCATGTGAGTACAAACCGAATCCATTAAAGTGATCTAACTTAGGTTTATTGAATTTTGATTATTGGATGTAGACCTTGTATGTATAGAACCTATAGTCCCGCATCAATTATTATCTATATGATAATTGATCGGGCGATAAGAACATGGGACCCTCGTTGTAAGGGGTCTATGCCACGTGGGAATCAAAGAGTCGGGCGGTCCATCGAAGAAGGTCGGACCAGCTAGGCCGACCGGAGAAAGGGGCTGACCGACCGGGCGGTCGCCTGGTGTTTAGCCAAGGGCAAAGGGCACCCCTATTGAAGTCGAGGTTCCGGCGCTCATTGGGCAAGATCGTAGGGCCGAGCGGACAGCACGCTCGGCCGAAGACATGAAGCATACTGCTAACAGTCGCCACAAAACACATTACCGATAAGTTCCGAAGTGTACCATCATACATGACCGGTCGAACGGAAGCGGACGGGGGCCGGTCGGACGCACGGCAGGAGTTCGGGGAAAAAGACAAGGGACATCTTCTGACAGCTGGCATGCTTCGTGATATGGTCATACTCCAAATCACGCGACGTAGGGTTCTGCTGTCCCATCGAGGACATGCTTGGACTGTAGCAGTATGGGTCAGGTAATCTCACTGACAAGCCCTTACTGGGGTATGGGCCACGGACGCGTGCACACCTCGATATGTGTGCACTCGCTTCTCCGCTGCCCTATATAAAGGCCCTCATCCTTCGCCGGAGGTACGCGTTCTAATATCTCGAGAGCCACTTTTTTCATCTGCTTGCCTGACTTGAGCGTCGGAGGGTCGCCGCCGGGAACCCCTTCCCGGCCCGACTTCTGTGCAGGTTCGCCGGAGGTTCGTGCAACCAGTCGAAGATCTACATTGGCGACCCGGAGAGCGCCACGTGCCCAGCGTCCGTTGATTTAGCATTCGGACAGGATCAATTTGGCGCCGTCTGTGGAAACGCTCCTGCATCCGAACGGAAACGATGGATGAGGCTGGACGACAATACACGGTGACGCTTTCGACGGAGGAACTCGACGCTCTGATCGAGATAAGGGCCGCCAAGCTTATGGAGCAAAAACAGAAAGTCACAGCCGAGCGGCCAGAGCAGCAAGCAACGTCAGCGTCTGGTGGTCGAGCGGAAGCACCGCCGGCCACCGTCGCATTTCATCGAGCCCTATTCCGCACACCCGAAGCCACTACAGCTCATAAAGATCGGGGATCTTCTTCGGACGAAATGCCTAGACGAGATGACAGAAAAGGAAAAGCCCCCCCGAGCGGACGCATCGCCCGAGAGGATCAATCGCCAATTTTCGGAGGCTATTCTACGAGATCCTCTGCCGAAGCATTACGTGCCTCCGACAATCGACGAGTATAATGGGACAACTGACCCAGATGATCATCTGGGTAAGTTTGATAACACAGCTACGCTCCATCAATACACAGATGGAGTAAAATGCCGAGTTTTTCTTACCACTCTCTCGGGATCGGCTCAACGGTGGTTTCGGAGGCTGCCGGACGGATCCATCACAACCTTCAAGGACTTCCGAACGGCCTTCCTCCATCATTTTGCAAGTAGTCGGCGCTACCAGAAAACGAGCGTAAGCCTGTTCACCATCAAACAAGAAGCCCGTGAATCGCTCCGAGCTTACATCCAGCGGTTCAACAAAGTGGCCATGGACATCCCAACGGCCACCTCGGAGACCATGATGAATGCCTTCACACAAGGCCTAGTGAATGAGGATTTCTTCCGATCGCTCATTCGAAAGCCGCCCCGAGACTGTGATCATATGCTACACCGGGCCAACGAATACATCAATGTGGAAGAAGCGCAAGCGGCCAGAAAAAAAGAAACTCCAACCGAGCGGGCTCCTCCTGCCGAGCGGAAACAGCACGCCGCTCATCAGCCGCCCAGAGGACCGAGAGCCGAAGCAATCTGATCCCCCCATGTCAGGTCCCATGTGCAAGAAGTAGCTGCCGCTCGACCCAAGCCAAAGAAGAAATGGACCCCGATGTTCTGCTCCTTCCACCGGACAGATATGCACAACACCAGGGATTGTCGAAGTCTTCCCTTCGTGGCTCATCCCGTGCCCCGGAATGGCGGCCGACGGTCTCCCTCAGTCGACAGGCGACAGAGAGCACATGAAGCCGAGCAGACGCGAACCGATAGGCGACAGCAACAGACTCCCGATCGGCATCGTTCTCCAAGGCAGGAGAATCACCGAATGTCACGAGAGAGGTCTCGACCATCCGCTCGGGAAGAAGAGAATAGAAGTAATACTTCCCGAGGCGAGATCAACATCATTGCTGGCGGGCTGACCGGAGGAGACTCCAACCGAGCAAGAAAGGCGAGCGTCCGGCAGCTCCAAATACATGCAGTCGGCTGCAGCAGAGAGCGGGCGAGCGGACCCGAAATCAGTTTCGGACCCGGGGACTTGGAAGGAGTTGAAGTGCCCCATGACGACGCTCTGCTCATCAAAGCGGTAATAGCCAACTACACTATTCACCGCGTATTTGTTGACACAGGGAGCTCAGTCAACATCATATTCAAGAAGGCGTTCGATCAGCTGCAAATTGGTCAAGCCGAGCTGCTACCCATGACAACCCCCCTATACGGGATCACGGGTAATGAAGTTCAGCCGGTCGGACAGGTTAGGCTGGCTATCTCGCTGGGAGAAGAGCCGCTCAGGAGGACGAGGATAGCAAACTTTGTGGTGGTCGACTCTCCTTCGTCCTACAATGTCATTTTGGGACGACCGGCGCTCAGTGAGTTCCGAGCAGCCGTCTCCACCTTCTACCAGAAGATCAAGTTCCCCATGGAGGATAGAGTGGGTGAAGTACAGGGAGATCAGCTAGCAGCACGGCGATGCTACGTCGAGATGATCCGAGCAGAAGCCAATTCCGCTCGGAAAGCACCTCAGATCGAGGTAAACGCCATCACTGAAAAGCCACCCTCTTTAGTTTATGAAGAAAAAGAAGAAGTCCAGATACACCCAACCCGATCGGAGGCTACGACCTTCATTGCGTCCGATCTGGAGGTGAAGCAGAAAAAGGAACTGATCCAATGCCTCCGAAGAAACCATGATGTCTTCGTCTGGTCGACACATGAGCTGCCCGGAATTTCGCCTAGCATAGCGCA
The DNA here is from genome assembly GCF_018446385.1 of Zingiber officinale. NCBI lineage: Eukaryota > Viridiplantae > Streptophyta > Magnoliopsida > Zingiberales > Zingiberaceae > Zingiber > Zingiber officinale. Next base: position 88,022,276 of record NC_055989.1, read on the forward strand.
GCAGGAGTTACATGTCCGACCAGACGCTCGGCCGGTAAAGCAAAGAAAAAGAGATTTCAGCGCCGAGCAGAATGCCATCATCCGGGCGGAAGTTGAGAAGCTTCTGGAGGTCGGCCATATACGCGAGGTGCAGTTCCCGAGCTGGCTGGCTAACGTAGTGTTAGTCTCCAAGCCGGGCAACAAGTGGAGAGTATGCATAGATTTCCGGGATCTCAACAAAGCTTGCCCGAAGGACTTTTATCCTCTGCCCCGGATAGATCAACTGGTGGACTCTACGGCCGGCTGCGAATTAATATGTATGCTTGACGCTTACCAAGGATATCATCAAGTGCCACTCGCCCGCGAAGATCAAGAAAAAGTCAGCTTCGTAACGGCCAACGGCACCTATTGCTATAATGTGATGCCGTTCGGATTGAAGAATGCGGGGGCCACATATCAGCGCTTGATGAACAAAGTGTTCAGAGAGCAGATTGGGCGAAATCTGGAAGTGTACGTGGATGACATTCTCATCTAGTCCGTCCGAGCGGCTGATCTCTTCAAGGACATGGAAGAAACTTTCCGGACGCTACGCAAATATGGAGTCAAGCTAAATCCTCAAAAGTGCCAATTCGGAGCAAAAGGAGGGCGTTTCTTGGGGTACATAGTGACCGAGCGGGGCATCGAAGCAAATCCCAGCAAGGTGAAAGCTCTATAGGACATGCCGCCTCCAAGAAATACAAGGGAAGTGCAGCGCTTGACCGGTCGGATAACTGCTTTGTCCAGATTCATCTCCAAGACCGCCGACCGAAGCCTTCCTTTCTTCAAGATCTTGCGCAAGGCCACTAAATTTCACTGGGATGAAGAATGTGATCGGGCGTTTGAAGACTTGAAGACGTGTTTGAGCTCCCTCCCGGTGCTGGCCAAGCCTGTTGCGGGTGAGCCGCTCTGCATCTACCTATCTTCTACTGAACAAGCCGTCGGCTCAGCATTAGTAAGGCCGAGCGGAGAAGAGCCAGTGTATTTTCTGAGCCATATTTTAAAAGATGCTGAATGTCGCTACACCGGGCTCGAGAAACTTGCTTTTGCTTTGGTCCTAGCCGCTCAGCGCCTCCGTCCTTATTTCTTGGCTCATACTATCATCGTCCGGACGAATAGCCTACTGGGAAGAGTGTTGTTGAATCCCGAAGCGTCCGGACAGCTCATCAAATGGACAACGGAGTTAAGCGAGTTCGACATTCAATACCAGCCCCGGTCGGCGATAAAGGCGCAGTCCTTGGCGGATTTCGTCACCGAGGTACAAAGGCCAGAGCCCGAAACCGTGTGGAAGGTATTTGTAGACGGATCGTCCACTCGGCTCGGGAGCGGTATTGGTGTATTATTATTGTCTCCCCAAGAAGAGAAGATGCACTTATCCGTCCGGCTGGATTATAAAGCTACAAACAATGAAGCGGAGTATGAGGCCCTCATAGCCGGCTTGCAGGCAGCTCGGCATGTTGGCGCCGGTCGGGTAACGCTTCATTCAGATTCGCAGTTGGCCGCGCAGCAGCTCTCTGGCACTTTTGAAATTAACAACGCTCGGCTCAAGCTCTACGCTGAAGCGTTTGATAAACTTAAAGCCAATTTTAGAGAAGTTATTATCCATAAGAAACCCAGAGCAGAAAATCGAGCGGCCGATGAGTTAGCCAAACTCGCGAGCTCAATAACGCCTGTCGCTATTCATCAACCAATTGAACAAGTATTGTTGGTGGCGCACGTCGACCGGATGGAAGGCCTCACGTTTCCAAGCGACTGGCGGACACCCATCATAGAGTTCCTCCGCTCGGGCGCCACACCATCCAATGAGAATGAAGCCCAGCTGCTAAGGAGGAGAGCCGGTCGGTTCACACTCATAGGCGATCAGCTTTACAAAAAGGCTTTCTCACGCCCGCTGTTGAAATGCGTGAGCTCGGAGGATTCAACTTACATCCTCCAAGAAGTACATCAAGGATCGTGCGGAGGACATCCGGGCGGACGATCACTAGCTAAGAAGATCCTGCTAGCTGGATACTTTTGGCCAACTTTACAAGAGGACGCCGCTCGGACCGTGTCGACGTGCCTTTCGTGCCAGAAGTACCATAACTTCTACCACCGACCGGCAGAGGAAATGAAGGCATCCACAGTCTCATGTCCGTTCGATCAGTGGGGAATGGATATCGTAGGTCCATTTCCTATGGCTACCGGGCAACGGAAATTTCTGCTAGTAGCGGTAGATTATTTTTCCAAGTGGGTGGAGGCCGAGCCCCGAGCCAAGATCACAGAGAAGATGGTCAAGAAATTTATTTGGCAGAACATCATCTGTCGGTTCGGCATCCCTCGTCGACTTATTTCCGACAACGGGCGGCAGTTCACAGGAAAATTGCTCGAAGATTGGTGCAAAAGCTTCGGCATTGAACAGCACTTCACCTCCATAGCCTATCCCCAAAGCAACAGTCAAGTCGAAGTAGCCAATCGGGAAATTCTTCGCATTCTGCGCGCTCGGCTCGACCATTTGGGAGGAAGCTAGGTGGATGAAGTGTCGGGCGTCCTATGGGCCATCCGAACGGCTCCAAAGGAAGGAACGGGCGTCACGCCTTTCCATCTGGTGTACGGCGGCAAAGCGGTGATTCCTGTTGAAGTCGGCGTCGAGTCTGCTCGGATCCAGAATTATGATGAAGGCAATGCCGAGCGGAGGAACATGGAACTAGATTTGGTTGAGCCAAGGCGTCCGTTCGGCTGATGGCGTACCGGCAGCGGATGAAGCAAAACTACAATCGCCGCGTAATCCCTAGATCATTCCAGGTCGGCGATCTTGTCTGGAAGAAAGTCAAGACGGTCGGCGACGTCGGCAAGCTTGAAGCTCCGTGGACGGGTCCCTTCAAAATCATCGAAAAGCTCCGCTCGGGCGCTTACTATTTGGAGGATGAAGACGGACGACAGCTGGACCGACCTTGGAGCGTAAATCATCTCCAACCTTATCGAGCTGGGTGAAAGGTGCACTGATGTAATTCATTTTTGTGTATATTCTAGTCGCCCATGTCCTTGTACTGCAGGAAGCAAAATTAATTCAAAGGATGGCCAATGGGTTTTCCGAGCGGCTGTACTAAAGTTAGCCTTGGGAAGACCGTCGAGCCCCGACGTTAAATATCGAGAGACGAGCCGGCGTCTATAAACCCTCCGAGCGGAAGACCGTCGAGCCTCGACGTTAAATATCGAGAGACGAGCCAGCGTCTATAAACCCTCCGAGCGGAAGACCGTCGAGCTCTGACGTTAAATATCGAGAGACGAGCCGGCGTCTATAAACCCTCCGAGCGGAAGACCGTCGAGCTCCGACGTTAAATATCGAGAGACGAGGCGGCTATAAACCCTCCGAGCGGAAGACCGCCGAGCCCCGGCGTTAAATATCTAGAGACGAGCAGGCGTCTATAAACCCTCCGGCGGAAGACCGTCGAGCTCCAGCGTTAAATATCGAGAGACGAGCCGGCGTCTATAAACCCTCCGGCGGAAGACCGTCGAGCTCAGGGTTAAATATCGAGGAGCCGGCGTCTATAAACCCTCGAGCGAAGACCGTCGAGCTCCGGCGTTAAATATCGAGAGATGAGCCGTCTATAAACCCTCCGGCGAAGACCGTCGAGACCCGTAAATATCGAGAGATGAGCCGCGTCTATAAACCCTCCGAGCGGAAGACCGTCGAGCTCCGACGTTAAATATCGAGAGAGCGGCGTCTATAAACCCTCCGAAGCGGAAAACCGCCGAGCTCCGGCGTTAAATATCGAGAGCAGCCGGCGTCTATAAACCCTCGGAGCGGAAGATCGACGAGCTCCGACGTTAAATATCGAGAGACAAGCTATAAACCCTCCGAGCGGAAGACCGTCGAGCTCCGACGTTAAATATCGAGAGACGAGCCGGCGTCTATAAACCCTCCGAGCGGAAGACCGTCGAGCCCCGACGTTAAATATCGAGAGACGAGCCGGCGTCTATAAACCCTCCTAGCGGAAGACCGTCGAGCTCTGACGTTAAATATTGAGAGACGAGCCGACATCTATAAACCCTCCGAGCGGAAGACCATCGAGCTCCGACGTTAAATATCGAGAGACGAGCCGACGTCTATAAACCCTCCGAGCGGAAGACCGTCGAGCCCCGACGTTAAATATCGAGAGACGAGTCGGCGTCTATAAACCCTCCGAGCGGAAGACCGTCGAGCTCCGACGTTAAATATCGAGAGATGAGCCGGCGTCTATAAACCCTCCGAGCGGAAAATCGTCGAGCTCCGACGTTAAATATCGAGAGACGAGCCGGCGTCTATAAACCCTCCGAGCGGATAACCATCCAAGTGATACATTCCGGCGGTAAGAGCCGATAGACGATAGAGCATGTTCTTTAAAGCCAACATACGGCCGATCGGATCACTTAGCAAAAATAGATGAAAAACCCCTTTGAGGTAAGGAGCAAAGCAAAAGATGGCTGATTCGAATTAAAGATGGGAGCGCGCGAATAATGCATGCGCGCCGAGCGGCTGTGCAATCGCATTGCGAAAGGTGCCTTTTGAAAACAACCGGCTCGAGCTCATGTTAACTTACGAAGCCGAGCGGAGGAGTTTTAAAGAACACTTCAAAGATGACGAGAAAAATTTCTTGCCCAAATCCAAAGTTGCAAGAACAGAAAGATGATCTATTTACGCCAACCGCGGGGCAAACAAAGGAAACTACAACAAAAATAAGTTGTGCAGAGCGACAAGGATACAAAAAAGATTCATTGTTTGGCCGAGCGGCCAGGTTACATTGGGATTCCTACTCTAGATATTCATAAAGCGTCGAAGGGATGTTGTTGAGGAGAGTCGTTTGATCTGCGGCCGGGATAACAGCAGACTCGGGAAGATGCCCCTTCGACTTCAGATACTTGGTGGTGGCGGTCATAGCCAGGTCGAAGGCCGTGTACATCCGCTCGTAGACTTTCTCCGAGAATTCGGGCGAGCGGATGTAATTCTGTCTCAGAGCGGCGACTTGGCTCGGCTCGGCCCCTTGATATTCTTTGAAGGCCAATTGAGACGCGGCAAGGGACTCCTGCAGAGTCTTCAGCTCGTCCTGATGCCTGCTTACGTCGGCCGCACGACCCGCCTTCTCCCGGTCGAACTGCTCTGTCAACTCCTTGATCTTCAGCTCCAGGCCCCGAGCCTCCACGTTCTTTTTCTCCAGATCGGAGATAGCTGTGTTTTTCCGAGTGGTAGCCAGGGTTATTTTTGTGTCGAGCGACTTGACTTGTCGCTCGGACTCGGCTAGGGCGTGGGCCTGATCGGCTGTCTTCTTCTGCTCGGCCGCCAGCAGAGTTTGAGCTTTCTTCAGCTCCTTTTACAGCTCAGCATACGAGGGGCCTTGAGAGCCGGATGGACCGCTAGCCGCCTTCAGTTGTCTCAACTCCTCGTCCACCATGGCTAGGCGATTGGAGACGGCGATCTCCTCCACCCATCGCTGGCACAAGAAATTTGTTAGTAGCCGATCGGAAAAATGTAGGCAAAACTTCAGAGAAAACGAACTTACCCCCGTGGCCTCCTACATGTGGCTGTTAGCTAAGTTGCGAAGGGGGATCAGCGTGACGCGCTCCCGAGCGTCGGCCCACATCTCGGCTAGGGGCCCCTTCAAAGTGATGGTGTGCTCGGGCGCGGTCGGGCGGTTGGCCTCAGGCAGCAGTTCTTCAGTCGGGAGGTGAAGAGAGACTCGTATAGTACGGCCGTGGCCGGGGGTAGTCCGACCGACACTCGGAAGAGGATCAGAAGCCGGCGCAGAAAACTGCGAATGAATGGTTGAGCGTTGGACTGAGTGACGAGCAGGCAAAAGAGTGCTGAGCGGAGTAGCCTCAACTGGAGCAGCTGGCTAGTCCCAGTCAGAAGGCGTCTGGTCGGATGAAATGGTTTCGGCCTCTGGTGCCTTGCCCCGAGCAGTCACAGGGACCCGCTCGGATGGTTGGACCGCGGAGGTAGCCGACCGCAGGGGAGTCTCCACTCGGCGCCGCTTTTGTAGAGGCTGCTCCTCCTCCCGAGCGGAACCTTCCTCGGGGGCAGTTGGTTCTCCGGGGGGTGGCTCCGCTGGCCACGTTCTGTTGAGAAGCTTGAGCGGCCGACTCAGCTTGAGTCCCGCTCTCTCCTTCATGGGAGCCGACCGGCTGAATACCCAGCCCTTCCATTTCCTTGGCCGCCGCGGCCTCTAGCGCCGCCGCCTTTCTCTTCAGAACGCCGGCCATCACCGAATCCATGACGATGTCAGCTGCAGGAGAAAGAAAAGAAATCAGTTAGCAATTAAAGCAAATGCCCAAATAAAATTCTTACCGAATCCGGTCGGAAGAGGAGTCCGTATAGGACTCAGGCCGAAGATGTACATCACTCCTTCGTGAAGAAGCTTGTTGATGTCAAGTCGCAGACCGGCTAGTATATTTGCAGCGTGGAGATAGTCTGGTCGGGTCTTGAATTTTTTCAGCTCGGGAGTGGGAGGTAGGCTGACCTGCCACTGGGTCGGGAAGTTGGCCCGATCGGGCATACGGATGTAGAAAAAATAATCCTTCCAATGCTTATTGGAAGTAGGTAACTTGTTGAAGAAGACTAAGCTGGGTCGAGCTTTGAACATGAAGGTGCCCGGCTCGGCTTGCTTGGGGTAGTAGAAATAAAAGAAGACCTCCGGTCGGAGGGGGATGTTATGAATCTTGAACAAAACAACAACACCGCAGAGAAGACGAAAGGTGTTGGGTACTAGACTGCCGAGCGGCACACCAAAAAAATTACAAACATCTACGATGAAAGGATGTACAGGGAACCGCAGACCGACGGTAAATTGGTCGCGGAAGACACAGAAGGCTCCGCGCGGCGGCCTGTTCGGCCGAGCGGAAGGACCAACTAAAAGAAGTTCAAAATCGTGGGGAATATCAAAATTATCAGTCAGGATATCAAAGTCACGCCGGTCAAAGCGTGACTGCATGCTGGTGTACCATGGCCCAAGGGACTGGTCTTCCGGATGAGAAGAACTAGCCATGATCCGATCGGAAGGAATCGAAAAGGCAAAAAGGCAAAAGGAGGAAGACAGCGAACGAAAAGATATCCCGAGGATGAAAATATGGAAAAGGAATGTAAGGAAAGCACCGGAAACAGGGAAAGATGGCCTTACGGTGAGAAGGAGCGGAAAGAAGGCGCCGGAGGTCGTCGGACAGCAGAAGCGGAATCGCCGGAGCTCCAAAGTGCTGGGGGCAAGGGTCGAAGTCGCAAAGGCGAATGCGAGAGAGAAGGAAGCGAAGGATTTATAGGGTGGAGGCCGGGCGGTCTCCACCGTCGGATCCAGGTCACGGGAATCAAAGCATGCATCGGGCCGTCCATTTCGAATCGCTTCGATCACATCAAAGCACCATGCCACCGCCGTCGTACGATGATGGCGTTGCGCCATGTGGCATTCGACCATTCGAAGCATTTAATGAACGCATGCTCAGCCTTAATGTCGAAGATTGGCGCAGATTACGAGGAGATCCAATGAAGGCCACTGGTGATTCACTCAAGGCCATCTCTGCAATAGGTCGATCGGAGAATACTATCCGCCCGGCTAGACTCGCAGTCCAGTCAGTCGGACTAATCGCCTCCTTCGACTAGACTTGAAGGGGAGGCAAGTGATCCGGCGATAAGAACAGGGGACCCTCGTTGTAAGGGGTCTACGCCACGTGGGAGTCAAAGAGCCGGGCGGTCCATCGAAGAAGGTCGGACCAGCTAGGCCGACCGGAGAAAGGGGCTGACCGACCGGGCGGCCGCCCGGTGTTTAGCCAAGGGCAAAGGGCACCCCTATGGAAGTCGGGGTTCCGGCGCTCATTGGGCAAGATCGTAGGGCCGAGCGGACAGCACGCTCGGCCGAAGACATGAAGCATACTGCTAACAGTCGCCACAAAACACATTACCGATAAGTTCCGAAGTGTACCATCATACATGACCGGTCGAACGGAAGCGGACGGGGGCTGATCGGACGCACGGCAGGAGTTCGGGGAAAAAGACAAGGGACATCTTCTGACAGCTGGCATGCTTCGTGATATGGTCATACTCCAAATCACGCGACGTAGGGTTCCGTTGTCCCATCGAGGACATGCTTGGACTGTAGCAGTATGGGTCAGGTAAGCTCACTGACAAGCCCTTACTGGGGTATGGGCCACGGACGCGTGTACACCTCGATATGTGTGCACTCGCTTCTCCGCTGCCCTATATAAAGGCCCTCATCCTTCGCCGGAGGTACGCGTTCTAACATCTCGAGAGCCACTTTTTTCATCTGCTTGCCTGACTTGAGCGTCGGAGGGTCGCCGCCGGGAACCCCTTCCCGGCCCGACTTCTGTGCAGGTTCGCCGGAGGTTCGTGCAACCAGTCGAAGATCTACATCGGCGACCCGGAGAGCGCCACGTGCCTAGCGTCCGTTGATTCAGCATTCGGACAGGATCAATAATAATATATGTTCAGTATATATATGGACTTATAGTCTCACATCTATTATTGGGCTTATAATATATGTCCACTATATATAGGGTTGGTCCCCAAGGGTTTAGGGTGAAATCTTGATACAGTTTCTTTTTCCCCGTTGACAAGAAGTTTTACGGCATCGTCATCCCTTAAACCCCTTGGAAGACCTTCCTTTCCGCTACATCTTCTTCCATAGAAATCAAGGTAACGACGCTAAAGACAAGAATATGGCTCTTCAATCTGGTTCTTTGTCTATTATGTTTATATATTTATTTGTTCTTATACCATGTTTAATTGATAAAACGAAGATCAGAACTTCCTATATGTGAATTCTTATACGGTTCTTAGAATCCATGCGGCTTAGATTTTATAAGAACTATCAAGCGCGGCCAAGCATCGCTCCCTCGAGCTCACCTTCCACCGCCGCCATAGCCATGTTGTGCGCTCTGCCTACATCCCCCATGCTCTTGAGGAGGCGGAGTGCGTAGAGAGCGACTCCCGCGAGCGCCGCCTCTTTACCAACCGGGTTGAAATTTATGGCGACGGTCATCGCAGCCTCTGGTCGTCGGTTCCCTTCTCTCACCCGTCCACGTTCGACACCCTTGCCATTGAACCGACCCTCTACAACGACGTCCGCCAAGACCTCTTCCGCTTTGTTGCCCGCCGCGACTACTACGCCCGCGTCGGCCAAGCCTGGAAGCGCGGCTACCTCCTCTACGGCCCGCCGGGAACAAGGAAGACCAGCCTCATAGCCACTATCGCTAATCTCCTCGAGTTCGATGTGTACGACCTCGAGCTCATGGCGGTGCACTCCAACATCATCCTACACCGGCTCCTAGCTCCCACCACCCCTAAGTCGGTCGTCGTGATAGAGGATGTCGAGTGCTTGCTCGATTTGAGCGATCAAAAGAAGAAGAAGAACAAGCAGGGCGAAGAAGATCTCAGGTCGAAAGAGGAAGAGGAGGATCAGACGCCGACGAGCGACAGGTTTGGGTGGTCGACGGTGAGCCTCTCTGGCTTGCTCAACTTCATGGACGGGATCTGGTCGTCGTGCGTGGGGGAGAAACTCATGATCTTCACCACGAACCACCCCGAGCGGCTCAATGAGACGCTGCTTCAGACGGGAAGGATGCATTGGAAGATCCACCTCTCGTATTGTGGACCATTGGCATTCCGAATCCTAACAGGGAACTATCTAGAGGTAGGGCAGCAGCACCAACGGATGCATGAGGTAGAGGCGGTACCGGCGGAGATGGAGATGACACCTGCCGATATTGCAGAGGTATTCATGAGATGCGACACGGAGGAAGAGGGTACTGATGCCCCAATGGACGAAGTGGTAGAGGAGATGCAAAGTCGCTATGGTTGCGATAGATATAGAATGCGTAGATAAATTAAAATTGAAGGATGTTTTATAAATTATGTTTGAGAAAAAGGTAAATGATGTGGCATGTTAGAGACCGTAAGTAATCAAGGATAACTTTGTTTGGTTTAAGTAATCAGTGATTTCCGGTAATACAACATCCCCGCCATGTCAGCAATCAGGGAATATAACCCGGAATAAAAAAACCTTGGAAACCTTAGGTTTTTAACGATTCCGGGGTTAACAACAATTTTCTTCCAAAATTATCCTCAGCCAACAACGATGGCGAGCAGGGCACAGCGAGTAGGCGGGCACTGCGGAGTAAACGCGGCTGAGGCTGGCCATCATCGGGACTGAGCAACGACGACGGCTCACGGAGGAGAGAGGAGCAGTCATAAGCTCAAGATTTTCCTCTGAATAGTTCGTGAAGGAGGGAGCAGCGACCCAAGGCACACAGTGTCGACGGTTCACGGAGGAGGTGCCAGCAATTTGCGGAGGAAGGAGACGGAGATAGCGTCGGCGGTTCGTGGAGCAGGTGGCACGCCGCGGAGGGAGCAGCGGCCCAAGGTGCACGGTGCCGGCGGCTTGCGGAGGAGGCAGCGGTGGCCCAAGGCGAACGATACTGATGGTTAGCGGAGGTGGCACCGGTGGTTCACGGAGGAGGGAGACGGTGCCACTGGTTCGCTTCGCAGAGGAGGCGGCACACCGACGACGGGAGCAGTAGGCCTAGGTGCATGGTGTCGATGGTTCGCAGATGAGGGAGCAGCAATCCAAGGAGGACGGTGTCGGCGGTTCGTGGAGGGCGCGCTAGCGATTCGTAGAGGAGGAGGCATTAGCGATGGGAGAGAAGGAGGCATTAGCGCAGAGGAGGAGGCATTAGCGATGGGAGAGAAGCACAGTAAAATGAGAAAGATATAAATTTTTTAATAAATATTTAACTTTATTTTAATTATATATGATCCTGTCCGAACCAGGAGTCAACGGACACTGGGCACGTGGCGCTTCCCTGCTGGATCCTCGAGTGCTCCGGCGAACCTGCAGCAAAACCGAGCCGGGAGGAGTGTCCCGGCGACGGCCCTCCGACGCTCAAGTCAGGCGAGGAATAACAAAAAGGTGGCCTCATGATCAAGACTTGCATACCTCCGGTGAAGAAATGGAGACTTTATATAGACCTCTCGAAGGAGCCTGGGTGCGCCAATCAAAGCAATCACCTGCTTTCGACCATGCCCAGGTATGGGTCTGTCAGAAGAACCATGCCCAGGTATGGGTCTGTCAGAAAGACGTCCATAAGGCCATACCGCTACTGTATCAACCTCTCCATGATGTGACGGCGAGATCCTCCATCGTGCACTCTTGTGTACGGCGTAATCATCAGACATGCCTTTGCTGACATCCCATATCCTGAGCCGAACGAATAGGCCGCTTGGCTAACCTTCGTACCCTCGCCCTTATCCTGGCCGAACGGACCACCCGCTCGGACCTTCAGTCCCAGCCGGGCAGACGCCCCGCTCGGCCATTCGGTTCTCCCGCCTTGGCGTCGGAAACCTCAGCCCATGACTGGGTTATCTTTGGTTCCGCTCGGACCTACTCAGCTGCTCGGCGCGGCCATTAACCGCTTAGTCAGCCCTCCATCTGTCCTCAAGCTGAGACCCTTCAGGAAGTGGATCCCCCATTCTTACCGCCGGATCACTTGCCTTCCCTTCAAGTCTAGTCGAAGGAGGCAGTGAGTCCGACTGACTGGACTATGTGTCCGAGCGGGCGGTCGCCGCCTTACCGTCTCTTATAATATCCCTTGAGCCGTTCGGCCCTTATGCCCAATTCAGCCGCTCGGCTCTTCGTTTTGGTTGTCTTGTCGCTCAACGTGGATGTTTGCTTGTCTAAATCTTCTCGAAAATCACGCAAATCCTCTTCATTAAGCCGAAGCATGGGCGGTATGGGCGCCTTAATTGCGCCTGGTGACAGAGCGCCACGTGGCTCTTCTTGCGTGGCGGTGATGATCCATACGATGGGACGCCGATTACTTTGAAACGGACGGTTAGATGATGACCTCGTCTCTCGTGACCTGCATCCGACGGCGGAGGCCGACCGGCCTCGGCCGTATAAAGCCTCCGTCTTCTTCCTTCGCCGCATGTTTGCTTGCGCGTTGTCCTTCTGCTTCTTCTTCTGCTGCGGCCTCCGACGATCCAGTTCCTGTTTTTCGGCGGCTACCATCCCACCGGTGATCCTTTCCGCCCGTTTCCTTCTAAGTGAGTCTTCTCCCTTCGTTTACCAGGTCTTCCCAACTCGTTTTGCCTCTTTTGTTCCCATTCCTTCGGTTTCTTGCTATCTTTTTGCTTCTTCGATATGGCAAGCTCCTCCGAACCCGCTGTTGATGTTCATGGCCCTTGGTATCTGACCATGGAGAGTCGATTTGATGAAGAGGGCACTCGGCGCCTTGTTCGGACGTACGGGATTCCTGATGACCATGAAATAGTTATAGCCGACCCGACCGACCGACCCCATGACCCTCCGATCGGCACCGTTTGTCTTTTTCTAGACTAATTCCAGGGCGGCCTTAGATTTCCTACCCATCCCTTTATTTTAGAGGTTTGTCCGCTCGGCCAACTTGTGCCGAATTCCTTTAAGCTGCTGAGCGGGGTGGTCGTCCTCTTTAAGCTGCACAGTATCCCACTCGACCCCAAGATATTCCACTATTTCTTCTACCCCAAACAATCCGAGTTGGGCACTTTTATTTTCCAAAGTAGAATAGGCTTCAAATTTTTTGATAATATGCCGACCTCCAACAAGCACTGGAAGGAGTTCTTCTTCTATATACGACTTCCCGAGCGGCCAGCCTTTAGAACCAAATGGCAGACCGCTGTGCCGACCTAGCCAGAGCTCGGCAAATTCAGAAGCAGTCAAGCCTACCTTCATGCGGCGAACTGGTTGTCTGGTCAACGGTACAAAATCGACCAGTTGCTTCTTAAGGGGGTGTTGTACATTTTTGGATTATCTCCCGTTCGGGCCAACCTCCCCTACCGCATGGGTAAGGACTCTTTACTTCTTTCACCTTTTTTGTCTAACTGATTTTAATTTCTTCTGCTGCAGCTGAAGTCATGTGGCGCTCCAAGGCTACCGACCATCTGAAATTGAAGGCCGTGGAGATTGAGGCGGCCACCAAAAAAGAACTCGCCGAGCGGGGTCTCATCCCCAGCCGCCCGGCAGATGCAAGAGAAGGGGGGGCGCAGTCCGCCCCTCAAACAGAAGTTGCCCAAGCCGCTTCAACGGAGGTCGAGGCGGATCCTGTTTCTTCTGCTCCAGCCGAGCTGGGAATCCCCCAGACCGGGGATTCACCACTGGGAGTTCGGCGGAAATGTCGAAGAGACTCCAGCCTTCCGCCGACCAAAGAGGGCGAACCACGGGCGCCGATCGAGATTGCCTCGCCCGATCGCACGGAGTCGCAGATCGGGACCCCCGTGGCCTCGCCCATCGCACAGCACTCTGGCTCTCCTCCGCGGACTCGTCGTCGCTTACAACGGTTGGGCGAGACTTCAACCATAGGGGAGTCCTCGGGCCAGGCGACTGCGGCCGAGAAAGGGCCGGCCGGCCATCCGACCATCAAGACGACCCTCCGATTTCCTTCAGAGGAATATTTATTATCTGCCGATCGGCCATCGAGCCCCGTTCACGAAATAACCCTGACGGGTCCGCTTGCCAAGCTCTTCGAGGACGCCAGATTCAGGTGGCCCTCATGACGCCCAAGCAGCTCGGCGATAACAACATGCAGCAGGCCACTCAGGTACGTTCATTTTTCTTCCTGTGCCATGCTACCGTTTGGCTCCTGATTTTATTATTTCTCTTATAGCGTTGGGCTGAGCAAATCGCCACTAGCCATCGGCTAGCCGAGCTGGAGGATCTCTTGGAGAAACTCCAAGTGTCGGGAGGTCCATCGGCCGAGCGGGAGAAACAAGCCCTCGAGGCCGAACAGAAGAAGGCCGCCGACCTGGCTACAGAGGTGGCTCGACTCGAAGACTTGGTGAAGAAGCGCGACGGGGACGTGAAGCGTGCCAGTAGCCGGAAGAGGCGGGCGATTGCTGATCTGGATAAGATGAAGGTTGAAGTCCGAGCCCTAGATCAGCAATCTAAAAAGCTGGAGGCCCAACTGGCTGCCAAACGGGATGGGCGCTCTGCTGAACGCACCAAAGCGTAGGTGGACCAGAAAGTTCTTCAAGATTCATTGATTGCCTCCCGGACGGCGCTCAGACAATATAAGGAGGGAGAGTCGAGTCGCCTAGCAACAGCGCGCCAAGAATACCTCCGCTCGGAGCGGTTCGGCGCAAAATTCGACGGCAACGTCTCCTCAACTTTCGCCGAGGCGGTCAAGGTCACCATGGCGTACTTGAAAAAGGGTGGCCACCTTCCTGCGGGAATGCACATTCCCGCCTCCGACCTGGCGGCCATGATAGACGATATTGTAGGATCGAAAAGAATTTAGATATCTCCACAATGACATGATATTGTCCACTTTGGGCCTAAGCCCTCATGGTTTTGCTCTTGGGCTCTACCCAAAAGGCCTCATGCCAATGGAGATATCTTTTTCTTATAAACCCATGATCTTTTCCATGTGTTTTCAATATGGGACTATGTTTGCAACCTTGCAACCCCAACAATCCCCCCCTCAAACAAAGGACCATGGGCTTCCCACGTCCGATCCTCGACCCACCAGGTCTTCCTGCCCCTCGGTCTACTCGACCTACTAGGACTTCCTGCCCCTCGGTCTACCCGACCTACTAGGACTTCCTTGCCTAGCCGCAACTAGGACTTCCTGCCCCTCGGTCCACCCGACCTACTAGGACTTCCTGCCTGGTGTCTGGTCCTCTTGATCCGAACATAGGAGCCCTCACTTTCTTTGTTCGAGGTCAATATTGTACTCACATGGTTCAATCAGACCATAGCTCTTGTGCACAGTCGGCGGTTAAACCTTCTGGCAGTTCGGGCTCTGATACCAATTGTAGGATCGAAAAGAATTTAGATATCTCCACAATGACATGATATTGTCCACTTTGGGCCTAAGCCCTCATGGTTTTGCTCTTGGGCTCTACCCAAAAGGCCTCATGCCAATGGAGATATCTTTTTCTTATAAACCCATGATCTTTTCCATGTGTTTTCAATATGGGACTATGTTTGCAACCTTGCAACCCCAACAGATATCCCGGACGCCTTTTTTAATTTTGAGGACCCGGAGTGAGGCGAATTCTTCTAAGTACTTTCTGTATTTCATCCGCTTTGCGAATGTAAAACTTTTGTACGTGCCGTTCGGCATAATTGTGTACCTTTACTTGTATTTTTGTTTGCCCTTCATTGCCCCTTTTTATTCTGTTTGATGCTCATTCGTAGAATTAATTAGGTTCCACGTGTTTCTCACTAGACGACCGATCAGGTTAATCGATTGGCTCGTTTTCCTCAAAATCGTTTAGCGCTTGGCTATACTGTTCGCGTTCAGTGAATGCGAAGTATTGACAAACTGACGGCCGATCGGCCTTAATCAATTTAATACTTGCGAACGCTCGTTATTTGGCGTCCTTAGTTCCGTCCAAGAAGTTCATAGTCGTGGGTTCGGCACTAGATCTTTAACGACGGAGCTCGTCGGCGCGGGTATTTATAGCCGGTCGGCGCGGCTCTCGATCTTTAACGACGAGGCTCGTCGACCTTCCGCTCGGACGTTTATAGACGCCGGCTCGTCTCTCGATCTTTAACGTCGGAGCTCGACGGCGCGGATATTTATAGCCGGTCGGCGCGGCTCTCGATCTTTAACGACGGGGCTCGTCGACCTTCCGCTCGGACGTTTATAGACGCCGGCTCGTCTCTCGATCTTTAACGTCGGAGCTCGACGGCGCGGATATTTATAGCCGGTCGGCGCGGCTCTCGATCTTTAACGACGGGGCTCGTCGACCTTCCGCTCGGACGTTTATAGACGCCGGCTCGTCTCTCGATCTTTAACGTCGGGGCTCGTCGACCTTCCGCTCGGACGTTTATAGACGCCGGCTCGTCTCTCGATCTTTAACGTCGGAGCTCGACGGCGCGGATATTTATAGCCGGTCGGCGCGGCTCTCGATCTTTAACGACGGGGCTCGTCGACCTTCCGCTCGGACGTTTATAGACGCCTGCTCGTCTCTCGATCTTTAACGACGAAGCTCGTCGGCGCGGATATTTATAGTCGGTCGGCGCGGCTCTCGATCTTTAACGACGGGGCTCGTCGACCTTCCGCTCGGACGTTTATAGACGCCGGCTCGTCTCTCGATCTTTAACGTCGGAGCTCGACGGCGCGGATATTTATAGCCGGTCGGCGCGGCTCTCGATCTTTAACGTCGTAGCTCGACGGCCTTCCACTCGGACGTTTATAGACGCCGGCTCGTCTCTCGATCTTTAACGTCGGAGCTCGACGGTGCGGATATTTATAGCCGGTCGGCGCGGCTCTCGATCTTTAACGACGGGGCTCGTCGACCTTCCGCTCGGACGTTTATAGACGCCGGCTCGTCTCTCGATCTTTAACGTCGGAGCTCGACGGCGCGGATATTTATAGCCGATCGGCGCGGCTCTACGGTTTAACGTCTGGGCTAGACGGCCTAACCAGGCTAACTCCTTACCAGGTCAAGCGACCTTGGCCTTCATACCTTATCCCGTGCTTAAACAGTTTTTATGCTCATCCGAACGGCACGGGTCATTTGCTTACGAATTTAAATGCATACTCCTCCTCACCGATCGGCTCGGGGGCCTTCGCTATTCGAGTGCTTGGCTCGAATAATCCATATGCCCCTGCTGAACGGTAAGCCGTTCAGAGGAGAATGCTCAATGTGTTTTCATCTTTTTGCTCCCTGCATCACAAGTATATAGGCGACCAAAAAGTATATAAATTTATATTTAGCGCACCTTTCACCTAGCTGGGAGAACGTACTCCTGGCTGAACGGCTCAGGGTCTGCTTCGTCGAGCATTTTGGCTCGGATAATTTACCTCCGTCTGAACGGTACGGGGCCTTCGATTTTTGTTGATGATGCCTTATATTTGTTCTCTTGATTCTTCATTTCTGCATTTCAAGTATTCAGTCGAAAAAAGTACACAGGATGATTTACATTGATACACCTTTCACCCCGCCCGGTAAGGCTGGAGGTGGTTCGCGCTCCACGGTCTATCTAACTGCCGACCGTCCTCATCCTCAAAATAATACGCGCCCGAGCGGAGCTTTTCGATGATTTTGAAGGGACCTGCCCACGGAGCTTCAAGCTTGCCGACGTCGTCGACCGGCTTGACTTTCTTCCAGACCAGGTCGCCGACCTGGAATGATCTGGGAATGACGCGCCGGTTGTAGTTTTACTTCATCCGCTGACGGTATGCCATCAGCCGAACGCATGCCTTGGCTCGCTCCTCGTCAACCAAATCCAGCTCCATGTTCCTTCGCTCGGCGTTGCCTTCATCGTAACATTGTACCCGGACGGACTCGACGCCGACTTCAACCGGAATGACCGCTTCGCCGCCGTACACCAGATGAAAAGGTGTGACGCCCGTTCCTTCTTTAGGAGTCGTTCGTATGGCCCACAAAACGCCCGGCACTTCATCCGGCCAACTTCCTCCCACGTGGTCGAGCCGAGCGCGCAGAATACGGAGAATTTCCCGGTTGCTTTGGGGGTAAGCCACGGACGTGAAGTGTTGCTCGATGCCGTAGCTCTTGCACCAATCTTCTAGCACCTTCCCTGTGAATTGCCGCCCATTGTCGGAAACCAATCGGCGAGGGATACCGAACCTACAGATGATGTGTTGCCAGATGAATTTTTTGACCATCTGTTCGGTGATCCTGGCTAGTGGCTCGGCCTCCACCCACTTGGAGAAATAATCGACCGCCACTAGCAAAAATTTCCTCTGCCCGGTCACCATCGGAAATGGACCCACAATATCCATTCCCCATTGATCGAACGGACATGAAACGGTTGATACTTTCATCTCCTCTGCCGGTCGGTGAGAGAAGTTGTGATACTTCTGGCATGAAAGGCATGTAGAAACTGTCCGAGCGGCGTCTATTTGTAAGGTTGGCCAAAAGTATCCAGCTAGCAGTATCTTCTTAGCTAGTGATCGTCCGCCCGGATGTCCTCCGCAAGATCCTTGATGTACCTCTTGGAGGATGTAAGCCGAGTCTTCCGAGCTCACACACTTCAACAGCGGGCGAGAGAAAGCCTTCTTGTAGAGCTGATCGCCGATGAGTGTGAACCGACCGGCCCTCCTCCTGAGCAGCTGGGTTTCTTCCCGATCGGCCGGTGTGACACCCGAACGCAAAAACTCTGTGATGGGAGTCCTCCAGTCGTCCGGACACATGAGGCCTTCCATCCGGTCAACGTGTGTCACCAAAGATACTTGTTCAATTGGCCTCGGTACAATGACCGGCGTTATAGAACTTGCTAGTTTGGCCAACTCATCGGCGGCTTGGTTCTCCGTTCGGGGGATCTTCCGAATAAGGACCTCTCGGAAAGTAGCTTTGAGTTTTTCAAAGGCCTCAGCGTAGAGTCTAAGCCGAACGCTGTTGATTTCAAAGGTGCCAGAAAGTTGCTGAGCGGCCAACTGTGAATCCGAATAAAGTGTCACCCGACCGACTCCTACATGCCGTGCTGCCTGCAGTCCAGCTATGAGGGCCTCATACTCCGCTTCATTGTTGGTTGCTTTGTAATCCAGCCGTACGGATAGGTGCATCTTTTCTTCTTGAGGTGAGAACAGCAATATTCCAATCCCACTTCCGAGCCGAGTGGAAGACCCATCCACATATATTCTCCATATAGCTTCCGGCTCTGGCCTTTGCACTTCGGTCACAAAATCAGCCAAGGATTGCACTTTGATCGCCAAGCGGGGCTGGTATTGGATGTCAAATTCACTTAGTTCTGTCGTCCACTTGATGAGCCGTCCGGACGCTTCTGGATTCAACAGTACTCTTCCTAGTGGACTGTTCGTCCGGACAATGATGGTGTGAGCCAAGAAATATGGTCAAAGGCGCCGAGCGGCTAGAACCAAAGCAAAGGCCAACTTCTCGAGCCCGGTGTAACGAGATTCAGCATCTTTTAAAATGTGGCTCAGAAAATACACCGGCTGCTCTTCGCCGCTCGCCCTCACAAGTGCTGAGCCTACAGCATGCTCAGTTGACGACAAATAAATATAAAGTGACTCACCCCCGATCAGCTTGGCAAGTACAGGCAGAGAGTTAAGATATGTTTTCAATTCTTCGAATGCTCGGTCACATTCTTCATCCCACTAGAACTTAGTAGCCTTGCGCAGAATCTTGAAGAATGGTAGGCTCCGATCGACGGTTTTGGAGATGAATCTGGACAAAGCAGTTATCCGACCGGTCAACCGCTGCACTTCCCTTGTATTTCTGGGAGGCGGCATGTCTTGTAGAGCTTTCACCTTGCTGGGATTTGCCTCGATTCCCCGCTCGGTCACTATGTACCCCAAGAAATGCCCTCCTTTTGCTCCGAACAGGCACTTCTGGGGATTTAGCTTGACTTCATATTTGCGTAGCGTTCGGAAGGTTTCTTCCATGTCCTTGAAGAGATCGGCCGCTCAGACGGATTTGATAAGAATGTCGTCCACATAGACTTCCAGATTCCGCCCGATCTGCTCCCTGAACACCTTGTTCATCAAGCGTTGATAGGTGACCCCAGCATTCTTCAATCCGAACGGTGCCGTCGGCAGTCACGAAGCTGACTTTTTCTTGATCTTCACGGGCGAGCGGCACCTGATGATAGCCTTGGTAGGCGTCGAGCATACATATTAACTCGCAGCCGGCCGTAGAGTCCACCAGCTGATCTATTCGGGGCAGAGGATAAAAGTCCTTGGGGCATGCTTTGTTCAAGTCCCGAAAATCAATGCAGACTCTCCACTTGCCGCCCGGCTTGGAAACTAATACTACGTTAGCCAGCCAGCTCGGGAACTGCACCTCACGTATATGGCCGGCCTCCAGAAGTTTCTCTACTTCCGCCCGGATGATGGCATTCTGCTCGGCACTGAAATCCCTTTTTCTCTGCTTCACTGGCCGAGCGTCCGGTCAGACATGCAACTCATGCTGCGCTATGCTCGGCGAAATCCCGGGCAACTCATGTGTCGACCAGACGAATACATCATGATTTCGTCGGAGGCATTGGATCAGCTCCTCCTTCTGCTTCTCCTCCAGATCAGAGGCAATAAAAGTCGTGGCCTCCGATCGGGTTGGATGGATCTGAACCTCCTCCTTTTCATCATAAATTAAAGCAGGAGGTTTCTCGGTTATGGCGTGTACCTCGATCCGGGGCGCCTTCCGAGCGGAACAGGCTTCTGCTCGGATCATCTCTATATAGCACCGTCGAGCTGCTAGCTGATCTCCCCGTACTTCTCCCACTTTGTCCTCCACGGGGAACTTGATCTTCTGATGGAAGGTTGAGACGACTGCTCGGAATTCGCTGAGCGTCGGTCGTCCCAAAATGACGTTGTAGGACGAAGGAGAGTCGACCACCACGAAGTTTATTGTCCTAGTCCTCCTGAGCGGCTCTTCTCCCAGCGAGGTAGCCAGTCGGATCTGTCCGACCGGCTGCACTTCGTTACCCGTAGAGCGGCGTTGTCATGGGCAGCAGCTCGGCTCGATCAATTTGCAGCTGATCGAACGCCTTCTTGAATATAATGTTGACCGAGCTCCCTGTGTCAACAAATATGCGGTGAATAGTGTAATTTGCTATTACCGCTTTAACGAGCAGAGCGTCGTCGTGGGGCACTTCAACGCCTTCTAAGTCCCCAGGCCCGAAAGTGATTTCCGGTCCACTTGCCCGCTCTTGGCTGCAACCGACTGCGTGGATCTGGAGCTGCCGGACACCCACCTTTCTGGCTCAGTTGGAGTCTCCGCCGGTCGGCCTACCAACAATAACGTTGATCTCGCCCCAAGAAGTATTGCTCCTATTTTCCTCTTCCCGAGTGGACGGCCGGGACCGTTCTCTGGACGCTCGACGACTCTCCTGTCTTGGAGAGCGGTGCCGATCGGGCGTCTTTTGATGTCGTCTCTCGGTGCGGGTCCGGTCGGCTTCATGGGTCCTCTGTCTCCTGTCGTTGGGAGGAGACCGTCGTTCGGCATTCCTGGGAATGGGATTAGCCACGAAGGGAAGACTTCGACAATCCCTCGTGTTGTGCGTATCCGTCCGGTGGAAGGAGCAGAACATAGGGGTCCACCTCTTCTTTGGCTTGGGCTGAGCGGCAGCTACCTCTTGTACTTGGGACCTCACCCGAGGGGAGCGGATTGCTTCGGCCCTTGGTCCTCTCGGCGGTTGATGAGCGGCGTGTTGTTTCCGTTCGGCATGAATAGGTGCCCGCTCGGTTGGAGTTTCCTTTTTCCGAGCGGCTTGCGCTTCTTCCACGTTTATGTATTCGTTGGCTCGATGTAGCATGTGATCATAATCTCGGGGCGGCTTTCGGATGAGCGCCCGGAAGAAGTCCCCATCCACAAGGCCTTGCGTGAAGGCATTCATCATCGTCTCCGATGTGGCCGTCGGAATATCCATCGTCACTTGATTGAATCGCTGGATGTAAGCTCGAAGCGACTCTCTCGGCTCTTGCTTGATGGCGAACAAGCTGACACTTGTCTTCTGATAACGCCGACTGCTGACGAAGTGGTGGAGGAAGGCCGTTCGGAAGTCCTTGAAGCTAGTGATGGATCCGTCCGGCAGCCTCCGAAACCACCGTTGAGCCGATCCCGAGAGAGTGGTAAGAAAAACTCGGCATTTTACTCCATCTGTGTATTGATGGAGTGTAGCCGTGTTATCAAATTTACCCAGATGATCATCCGAGTCTGTTGTTCCATTGTACTCGCCGATCGTCGGAGGCACGTAGTGCTTGGGCAGAGGGTCTCGTAGAATAGCCTCCGAGAATTGGCGATTGATCCGCTCGGGAGATGAGTCCGCCCCTTTCTGTCATCTCGCCTTGGCATTTCGTCTGAAGAAGATCCTCTATCTCTCCGAGCTGGTACGGCTTCAGGGGTGCGAAATAAGGCCCGATGGAATGCGACGGTGGCTTGAGGTGCTTCCGCTCGGCCACCTGACGCAGATGTTGCTTGTTGCTCCAGCCGCTCGGCTGCTGCTTTCTGTTTTTGCTCCACAAGTTTGGCGGCCCTCATCTCGACCAGAGCGTCGAGTTCTTCTGTTGAAAGCGCCACCGTGTGTTGTCGTCCAGCCTCGTCCATTGTTCCCGTTCGGATGCAGGAGCGTTCCCACAGACGGCGCCAATTTGATCCTGTCCGAACCAGGAGTCAACGCACACTGGGCACGTGGCGCTTCCCTGCTGGATCCTCGAGTGCTCCGGCTAACCTGCAGCAAAACCGAGCCGGGAGGGGTGTCCCGACGACGGCCCTCCGACGCTCAAGTCAGGCGAGGAATAACAAAAAGGTGGCCTCAGGATCAAGACTTGCATACCTCCGGTGAAGAAATAGAGACCTTATATAGACCTCTCGAAGGAGCCTGGGCGCACCAATCAAAGCAATCACCTGCTTTCGACCATGCCCAGGTATGGGTCTGTCAGAAGGACCATGCCCAGGTATGGGTCTGTCAGAAAGACGTCCATAAGGCCATACCGCTACTGTATCAACCTCTCCATGATGTGACGGCGAGATCCTCCATCATGCACTCTTGTGTACGGCGTAATCATCAGACATGCCTTTGCTGACATCCCATATCCTGAGCCGAACGAATAGGCCGCTCGGCTAACCTTCGTACCCTCGCCCTTATCCTGGCCGAACGAACCACCCGCTCGGACCTTCAGTCCCAGCCGGGCAGACGCCCCGCTCGGCCATTCGGTTCTCCCGCCTTGGCGTCGGAAACCTCAGCCCATGACTGGGTTATCTTTGGTTCCGCTCGGACCTACTCAGCTGCTCGGCGCGGCCATTAACCGCTTAGTCAGCCCTCCATCTGTCCTCAAGCTGAGACCCTTCAGGAAGTGGATCCCCCATTCTTACCGCCGGATCAATATATATATATATAAACTTTTTAAAAAATTTATAAAACAATTATTTTTATTTATTACATACATTATCAATTTATTAATTAATAATATTATTAATTTAATTTAATTTTAAAAAATTAATTAAATATCAAATTCAATAAAGGGTAATATAGTAAATATTAAATTAGATTATAGTATTACCTAAATTAAACTAAACAAGATTAAGATTATATTTTATTCTTCATAATTTTAATTATGTAATTATTATACTAAGCACACCTTTAGAGTTTGGAAATATTGAAAGTAGACGTCGCCACTATTGACTAAGCAACCTGGACTTTACGTGGACACAAAATTCCGATCACATGTCATCGCGCGCAGGGCTACGTGGACCGTCGCGCGCGGGCCTACCATTGTGCACAGAACCCCTTTCACACAGTAATTGCAATAACGCATAAAATCTAAATATTAATATTAACAAAAATTTTAAAGATAACCTGAGAACCAAGTGAAGCTCAACTGTCTAGTGTCCGATTAATATTGAAAGTGATTAATTAACTTCACGAATATTTTTATTGACCATCAAAATAGATCAATAAATACAAATAGAAAATAGATGATGATGAATAATTTGATATTATAAATTTTTTAAATTCCTCGTATATAATGTGTCATTAGTAAAATTTGAATTATTTTGATAGAACCTACCAAAGGAAGTCGCGTTCAATGGAAGGAAACTTTCCTGTTCTTGTTGCCCTTGTTACCGGGTGCGCTCACCCATTTATCGAGAGTCAAAAAGCATCAGAGTAATGGAACATGGAACAACATATATATCTATGCACGCAAGTCAAGCATCAGATAAAGAAGATGAAAGGAAGCGACAATTGAATCCCAAGACAGAAACTAATGACTAATTAATCTTATAAGTGATCAATTCGACCCATGAATATTTTTATCAGTTACCAAGATAAATAAAAAACACAGATGAATATTCCAACGTCATAGGCTTTTTTAAATTTACACCTGTGTAATATGTGTCATGGGTAAAATTTGAATCCTTGTTATCTAGGAAATCTATCCTATTATTTATCATCGCATCATAACCTTAGGAGTTGTTATATGATTTTTTTTACAGAAAAATAAAGATCGGAATGATTAAAAGGTTCGGTCGACCGAACCAAATGATTCAATCGACTGATCCCCATTGATGAGAACAAATCAGACTCAAAGTGAGTCGAAGAAAGATATAATAGTTCAGTCAACTGAAAGAATTATCAGTCGATCGAATATTTTTTTGTAACAAGATATTAGATAAGATCGAATTATGCTTGAAAAGAAATAACAAAGTTCAGTCGACCAAGCAAGTGATCGGTCGACTAAACACATTTGATAAGCGAAGATCAGATCATATCACGTAACAAAAGGAAGTTATTGGTGTTCAGTTGACCAAACTGGGATTCGATCGACCGATCCAAGCTGATTTTGTAGAACATATGATCTAGGCACATCGTAAATCTGGACACTAAGCCAGGCAAAATTTGGAGGGAGTTCAATTGAAAAAGGGATCGACCGAATAAAAAAGTTATAAAGGAGCCTCAAAGTCAGAGGTTGAATAAAAAATTATCTCCACGTCTCATGCTCTTTTTGTTGTTCAAATCGTACAAGATCTGCTGCTACGACACTGAGAGGCTCTCTAATAATCTACACTTAATCTTCTTCTTCTTCTATTATCAATATATTGTTTTATTACATGCATTTATTTATGGTGATAATAATATGTTACTATCCATCTTCATTCATTGTGCAAGTTTACTTCGTCTCATCTTCATTCATTGTGCAAGTTTACTTCGTCTCTTATAATGGATTATTCATCGAAACGATCAAAGATCACAAGTCTTGTTTTATTTTTCATTGCCCCATTCTGTTTTCATTTAAAAAAAGGTTTTTTACTAGCAAATTTAACCTCACTTTTATCGTACTTTTCGATCCTACGGATGAATAGAAACAACTAACTATTATTGCAGCAAACATTAAGTTACCAGTGGATCAACTCGACTGATCTAATATTTTCACTATAATAACAATTGATTGATGAACAATAACAATTGTACAAAAGTTAGGAAATCGATTCAATCAACTAATGTCACGCTTTTAGAACAGAAAGTTCAAAACTCAACTGAGTTTGATCAATTGGCTGATAGCACTGTAACAGTGAAAAAAAAAAAACTTCTAAACCGATTGCAACACTCGATTGTTTGAGCATCAATCAATTGATGAACAATAATACTTGATTCTATAGGTGTAACAGTCAAATTTAATAATATAATCAATTGATGATAATGGTCACTTAACAAATAGACGATCAAGACCTAAAGACTAGTAGACTACAAAAGAATGGTTTTGAAAAAGTTTTGGCAACCGGTTTGGAAACAAATGCCGCTGTATTTCTAGACCTCGGGCGGCATTCTAAAGTAAGCACAAAGCGCTCAAAGTAAAGTTGATATTTGCATCTTTATTTTATTTTGTATTATTTGCATAACAACCGGTGTTATGAGAGATTTCTCTACTTACAGAAGATATCCGACAACGAAAGAACTAGTGGTGGTTTTACTAAGATGGTAGACCGTACAGCAAGAATCGAAAATTCCTAACCACATTAAATTACTGTATTATGTATATATTTTATTTTATATTTTGTTCTCCTCCTGGGACGTCCACGGTCCAACACTTACAAATACTAGTTTTCTGTCAATATACTCTTTGTTCCCCATACAAAAAGCACTCTCCCTGTCAATTTCTGCCGATAAAGTTGGGAATCAAGAATTATTTTGCTGTTTCTTGACATCAACAAGAAAGAGACGTATATTTCAGTAAGATTTAAAAAATTATATGCACACAATCCTACAGAGAAAAAAAAAAGGGGGGGTAAAAGACATAAATAACTCCGACGTGCAACCTTAGAACCACCTTACAGATGATAAGCACAATAATTTTTCAGGCATTTTGTGCTGATAGCAAAGTTTTGACACCTGTGAAAGATCACCAACTGTGTACTAGAATTATTAATCATTATTATCATCTTCATCTTCGAATATATGGATTTGTCCCGTCTCTATTTATATTTAGAGACCTATAGCAACCTTCAATCAAACCAGTAAATCATTCTCAGAGATTGAGTGGCGAATTGGAGAGTTGCGAGAGCATGGATTGGGATTGGAGCTCGATAGGCTCAGTTTTGGCCACGATCCTCTTCCTGAGGACGGCGTACTGCGACTTCCTCCCGCCGGAGTTTCACAGCTTCATCAGCTTCCTCTTCCGCGGGATCGTGGTGCGCTTGATCGACGACGCCAAGATACTCATCGACGAGTATGACGTCGCCACCTGCTCCGCCAACGAGCTCTACAGCGCCGCCAATGTGTACCTCGGCGCCCGCTGCCTCGATGACGCCGCCGTCGTCCGCCTCAACAAGCGCCGTGAGTCCCCGCTCCCCGCCGCCTCCCTCCCTGGCTGCCACACCACCCACGACTCTTTCCGAGGCATACCACTCCGGTGGAGCTCCGTCGTCGTCGGACAGGACAGTTCCTCCTACCCTTTCCGTAGCAGTTCAAGCGCGGCCGAGCACCGGTCGCTCGAGCTCACCTTCCACCGCCGCCATAGCCATGTCGTGCGCTCCGCCTACATCCCCCATGTTCTAGAGGAGGCGGAGCGCATAGCGAGCGCCTCCCGCGAGCGACACCTCTTCACCAACCGGGCTGAAATTTTCGGGGACGATCACCGTAGCCTCTGGTCTCCGGTCCCCTTCTCTCATCCCTCCACGTTCGACACCCTAGCCATTGATCCAGCCCTCCGCGACGACATCCGCCAAGACCTCCTCCGATTTGTTGCCCGACGCGACTACTACGCCCGCGTCGGCCGCGCCTGGAAGCGAGGCTACCTCCTCTACGGCCCGCCGGGAACAGGGAAGACCAGCCTCATAGCCGCTATCGCTAATCTCCTCGAGTTCGATGTGTACGACCTCGAGCTCACGGCGGTGCACTCCAACACTATCCTACGCCGGCTCCTAGCGTCCACCACCTCCAAGTCGGTCGTCGTGATCGAGGATGCTGATTGTTTGCTCGATTTGACCGGTCGAAATAAGAAGAAGAACAAACAGGACGAAGAAGATCCCAAATCGAAAGAGGAAGAAGAGGAGCATACGCCGGCTAGCAACGGATTCGGGTCATCGACAGTGAGCCTCTCCGGCGTGCTCAACTTCGTGGACGGGCTCTGGTCGTCGTGCGTGGGGGAGCGGCTCATGATCTTCACCACGAACCACCCTGAGCGGCTCGACGAGGCGCTGCTCCGGGCGGGGCGGATGGACCGCAAGATCCACCTATCGTACTGCGGGCCGGCGGCGTTCCATATTCTGGCGAGGAACTACCTGGAAGCAGGGCAGGAGCACCCGCGGATGCTGGAGGCGGAGGAGCTACTGGCGGAGGCGGAGATGACCCCCGCCGACATCGCGGAGGTTTTCATGAGATGCGACGCGGAGGGAGAGGGCACCGACGCCGCGATGGATGGGGTGGTGGAGGAGATGCGGCGGCGGGGCGGCGAAAGGAGCAGGCCGCCGCCACGGCGTCGCGTGGAAAATTAAAAGGATGATGAGGGTGCTTTTGTAAATTAATTAGGTTCGAGAAAGAGGAAAATGAGGTGGCGACTGCAAATTCTGGAAAGTTCTAAACGAAGATAAGCAAACCGACGACCGAGACGTCGACGTGGCTTAACCGATGAGATGGTTATCTTCTCCGAGACTTCGCTGCGAAGTTACTTTCAACCGAGCCACGTCGACTTTACGTGGACAGAAAACTTGCAGTACAGGCTACCGTGCGCAGCCATACGTGGCTGATCGAGCGAAGAACTCCTTTCCCGCAGTTATTTCAGCATAATACATGTATCTCAATATTTTTATATTAATATTAATAAAAAAATTATTAAAAATCAGAAAAATATAAATTTTTTTTTTTTTTTTTTTTTTTATGTATGAGTTACACTAAGGTGTCAGGTCAAACCGGCAAGCCGAGCCAACCTCACCTATCCTAACCTGTGGACCAGACCGAGCTCGACACTACCCGATCCCTATCGAGCCATATCGAGCACAGTCCACAAACTAAGAAGAAATGGCAAAAAGGAACTAAAAAGTAAGAATACAAACAGGATTGATGACTTATTTCAAAGAAAAGGAAAAGATAAATGATGACGGTGGGTGTTATATATATCGTAATAAAACATTTAAGGAGAACAAATAAGATATCAAAATTCGAATCCCAAAAGATCAACCTTTAAATGGGCCTAAAGCTCAGGATTTATCCGGTAAACAAAGTGAGAGGAAACACAGTTTACCTTTAAAATTAATCAAAAGAAGCTTGAGCACCTGAATTATTAAAATAATAATAATGATGGTGATTAAACAAAAGAATATAAAACTTCCTTTGATTGCTAGACTTACTATTCTAGCATTTGTTAGTTCATTGAGAAGCCTCCTCCTCCTCCTCATCTTGACTGCTGTATGTTTCAAGAAAGGCTTCTTCCCCTTCATCCTGATATGAGCAAGAGATTGGCATAAAAACATCCATCTACAATCCAATTTCCATTGGATCTATAGCATAGTTTTATTTCCCGGTTAGACTAAGTAGATTTTGACTTGTAATTGACCTAAAATTCCAAGCTACTCGAACTTCTCTGAGTTCTTGTGATTAAATAGCATGAAACAATTGTTTACATACCTTGGTTAACTGAGCTACTTATAAGACAACAATCTGCATACTTACCTCCACCTGATTCTTGTTATCGGAACATGATGTTAAGTTGACTTGCACATTCAAGACTTGATTTCCACCCTCATCGCCTTGCATATGATCCTAAGAACATAATAAGAGCTGAGATGTTCTCAAGTGATATAAACTTCAAATTAAAAATGGAATCATATAAAAGAAAGAGCATACTAATTGGGACTTTAGCATCTGAATTTGATCCTGCAGAGTGGAAATATGATGAAGCAGGGCCTGAAAGTAAGCAAATAGCGCATTAGAGGGCGGCTTAATAAGTACATATTTTATCGAGAAAAAGCAGTGCATAAGGGAATGGTGTTACCTCGCGCCTTTGGAGTTCTATAGAGCGTGCCAATGCCTGTCTCCTTGTTAATAGATTTCTGGGCTTTATAATTTGAGGTCGCTGATAATTCTTGCTGCGATAGAAGATAATTGCATAGCCCTTGGTAGTTTTATCAAGGGAAATCAGCACCCCACCACTCTCAGCCTCAAGAGAAATTGCAATGTGCTTTACTTGTTTAAAATTTTTCCCCTTCACCAGAATCTTGACGAGTTCGTTATTTTTCCAATTCAAGTGCATGTTTTCAACAGTTCCATCAAAAATCCCCCGTCTCCCTGAATATTTCAACAATAAGCATAAGATCATGTTGTAATCAGCAATATCGACAATATTTCAAATAAAATGATGAGAATAGTGATTACCCAGAAGTAGAGCACCCTTCATTTTAAGACCGATCGTTCGGAACAAAGCACGCTCCTCATCAGTAACAATCTCTAAATCAGTTGGAAGATCTGCCGGCTGTAGGAATTCCTGCACTTTCCGCAAAGCTTTCTCAGCCTTCCTGACCTTTAATTTTGCCTGAATCCGAAAAGAATATCACATTTCATGATGATTCTGAAAAAAAAAAATTATAACTTCAAAGGAAGGATATGAGAGTGTCTTTTGCATTCCAGAACTTACAAATACTAGCTTTCTCTCAAGATATCGAACTAGAGATGCATGTTTAGTCAGAACCATATTCTTCTTTGCCATTTCACTTTCCTCAGGGTTTAATGGTTTTCCCCATCGGCGTTTGGCTTCCATTGTTTCTGCAAGGGTACCTGCAACTAATGGACCCTTATCACTTTTGACATCAGCAACCAATGTTGATGCTCTCAACCGAGCTACTTCTTCGCCATCGTAGTGAATGTTCGCTAGCTTTTCTTTTTCTATAAGAACCTCTCTAATTGAAGGTGCCATGAAATCATTACCCCTATAGAGCACAATATACTCTTTATTTCTATAAAGAAGCACTCCCCCTGTCAATTTCTGCAGATAAAGTTGGGAATCAAAAATTATTTTGCTGTTTCTTGGCATCAACAAGAAAGAGACATATTTCAGTAAATTTAAAAATTATATGCACAATCATACCGAGAAAATGGTAAAATACTTAAATAACTCTGACATGCAACCTAAGCAAATTGCTAGAACAACCATACAGATGATAAGCACAATAATTCTTCAAGCAGGCATTTTGTGCTGATACTAAATCCAAACACAACCATATGGGTGTGACACCTGTGAAGGTCACAAACTGTATACTAGAATCGTTAATCATTATTATAATCTTCATCATCAAGCCAAGTTTGTCCCAACCATTTGGGGTTCTTTACTCATTTATAAGAATTTTATCCCTCTATTGAACTCTATCTAAATCTGTAGCACTATCAACCTTCAAACCAGCAAATCATTTTTTTATTGTAGTAACTAGAGTTTTCACTTATCTCCATCTACCCCTCACATCATCTTCTACAATAATTGATTCAATTTGTCTTGCTACAATTATTAAAGCCGGTGAGAAATAGATCAATTTGGTAGAGAAACATTTGTATCTTCTATCAGATCTTATTTCTTTTCCATGTACCACTGATTTTGTTTAACAATTTTTCTTCAGCAGCAGTACAGTGGGTATAATTATTGCAAAGGTAGATGGTGTTGGGACCTTGACGTCCGCTAGAGGGGGGTGAATAGCGTCTCACCCAAATCATTTACTTCTTATAATGTTAGTGCACAACGGAATACAAAACAAACTAACAAATAGAAAGTTAAACTAAAACAAGAAGAATGAAGACAAGCAAACCACAAAGACACGCTTGTTTACGTGGTTTGGAGATAAAGCTCCTACTCCACGGCTCCGTAAGGTGGGCGATCCCGATCCGTCGTGGATGATTCCCCGAAGAACTTCCGGCTAGCTCGCGTAGCTCCTTGTGGGTGGAGAAACCTCACCACAACTCACACAAGATCACTTGAGCACTTGGAGACTCTAATTAGGATTAACCACCACTAATTTCGTCAACCATGCCCAAGCACCCCGAGCTCTATTAAATAGAGCTCGGGAGGAAAACACCAAGCTGTTTTCCCGCCACCAATCGACTGGTAAAAACACCAATCGACTGGTCCTAAGTGGAATTTAACCGTTACAAGCCAACGGCTCGATACCAGTCGACTGATAAAAACACTTGTCAACTGATCCACATGGGTTGAGAGCACAAAGACATTCTGTTCCCTACCAGTCGACTGATGCTGCTACAGTACTGCTACAGCAACTGCAACAGTAAAACCAAACTGCTTTCCCGCCACCAATCGACTAGTCCTAAGTGGAATTTGACAATTACAAGCCAACGGCTCGATACCAATCGACTGATAAAAACACCAGTCAACTGATCCATATGGGTTGAGAGAACAAAGGCATTCTATTTGCTACCAGTCGACTAATACTGTTACAGTACTGCTGCAGTAAACTGCTATAGTAAAACCCTAAACCTAGGATTTTACCCTAAGTACAATTTCTCATGCACTCGTCCTTACCGGCACAACCTAAATCTAGCCTTATAGCCTCCTCCATCCCTCGCGTCTCTCGGATGCCTCCCCACCCTTCATGCCTTGTCTTCTAGAGTTTCCATCGGCCTTGTCATTGTTGTCGGGTCTTTCTTTGCCAAGAGGTCGCGCCTCTGGGACTTCATCCATTGCCAAGTCACACTTGGATTTACGTTGCCAAGACTACATGTTTGGACTTACACCGCCAAGACTCACACTTGGACTTTCCTTCTTGTACCTGTATTCTATTCTGCACACTCACAATGCATATCAAATACAACATTAAATCTAACTTAAACTTTTGCCCAAATATCAAAACCTATGGTACCCAGATTGTTCCAACAGATGGAAGTTGATCGTTTATACAAAAAAGGAAAAAAAACATAAATATTATCGAGGCATATAGTGTTGAACCAGGAGTTCATACAGGGGGACATGGAAGCCCAGTTCAATTACTCTATAAGATACACTAAAAGTATCATGACTCAAACTTAGATCCTCTGAGCATAGTTTGGGGATACTAGTGTTGAAGATGTTGATTAAACAAAATTGCCAAACTTTTAAAGGTTTTAAAGCTTCACCTTTGAATCACTACACTTAATAATTAGTGAAGCCTCTCAACTGGAGAAATAGAAGAAAGAATAAAGGCAAGTTCTTGAACAGCATCTACTAAAGAACAAGTGAAAGGAAAATTGTTGATCATAAGGTTTTGCAAAACAAAAGCATGTTTGTACAGGAATAGATAATTGACTTCGCAAATCAATCAACTAATATTCACAAGTGAAAGTAAAAAAAGAAAGAAATTTCTAATTCCTACCAATAAATCATATCATACTCTCCACCTTAATTTCTTCAGCCATTCTCTCATTAGAGGTATTTGGTATGCCACGCTTGATGGCTATCTTAGCAATAGAACTTTTCTCCCATAACTTCACGATAGCAGCAGCCAAGCCTTGGAGTTGCCTGTTTCTTCCTACACAAACGGACAAATATTGATAACTCAGTAGCGATTATGAAAGAAAGTATAATTTATTCACATGAATTTATAATCATGCCATACCTAGAACAAAGTGAGGGGGCATTGTTCCAGCAAGCCTTCTCAAAACCGTCATTTCTTTATCTCTTAGAGATCTTCTGGTCTTATAAGGGAGAAGTCTAAATGGTGGTTTGTAACCAGGAACTAGACCGGGCAGCAAGTCAGCATCAACTGGAAGTGGATTACAACCAGACCAATCTTTGCAACGTGGACCCAACCGATCCAATAAACTGTCAATATAAGCTGTAGCTGGAGATCCTTCAGAGAGGTTTTCATATGTCATAGAATCAGCTTTAGAGCTCCCTGAAATTGCACCTGAAGTTTCCGCTTGATTGTAAATAATAAGATTAGAACAATCTCCCATTGAAGGATTATGGGAAGAACTGGCATCAGAAAGCTTTGAGTAGGTCTGGATGCAAGGAAGTTGATAAGCCATTCCCCTATATAACACAACTGACCTTCCAGACCTCCAAATGACCACGCCTCCGGTTTTAATCTGTAAATATATTGAAATACAAGAAAATATCATATTAGTTGTCAGATAAAAGGACTTAAGACTTGGAGTTAGGAAATTTTGTGTTAAGAAAAACATTATTTGAGCAATGAAGACTAAATCCAGGACATTTACAACAACAAAGGGTATTACTCCAATAATGTTCTTTGCATCAATTTCAGGACCTTATTCATTTTCTTCATACCATTAATAAGAGGGACAACGAACTATAAGAATATCATGGATGACATCAAGTCCCCACGGGATGCCCAGTTGGCTAGAGGGTGGCAGACTTGTTACAATAGGGCAAGAGATCAATTCCCGACGGATACATGTCCTCGGGGAAAAAAATCCCTCCCACCCCCTAGCCAACTTGGTGGTTGGTTATAAGCTGACTGCATGATTTACCTCCCTTCACATAACATGGGATGGGTTGTGTGGGATGAGCGTAATCACCTTTTGCTATCATCATGGATGACATCAAATATGAGAGAGAGGCCGATATCTCTCTGATTCTTAAAATTCATACCTAAAAAGCCAAGAAGATATTTTTTTTTATTACTTCTTGTTGCTTCAAATGCTGCAACTTCTCAATTTATTTCTTTTTGTAATTATGACATCATGAAGAGAATTTATGATCACTTACACGAAAGTGTCATGTTAGTGTGAAATGGTGATCCTTTAAGCATGTTCTGATACTATTATCTTCATTTTTCCCTTTCTTGTCGCACTTCCTATAGCAGCAGTCAACTACCCTTTTGATAATAAAGCATAGATCTTAGTTCTCAAAACACATATCTTTAAAGGCTAATATGATATTTCTTCAATGGAATTGTGCCAAAGAACAATTATAATTATCTAACATTTTGACAAGATGGTTTAAAAAAAGGAAAAACTAACCTCTAAAATCTCATGTGTCCTCTTCATGTTCAGGTTGGCTGGGCCTTCAAACCTTAACTTAATGACTTCTACCTCCTTCCACTTCTCATGGATGCATTTCACAACAGCCTCAGTCACACCTGCTGGCCCCACAGTCATCCTCTCTTTCATTTTTAAAGAAGTGTTTCTCAGTCTCCGCAGTTCCGGCTCTGGTATAGTCCTCTCTGCTAGTTCAGTGTTACTCCTTTGCAACTGCTCACCCTCCATGGAATCAATTTCTCTTTCCCATGGTAAAGGCACTGGACTGGCTACGTCAAGGTCATCGTGCCCAGAATTAAGCACCAGTAACATGTCCAGGTTTTCAGAAGAGATGGAGACACCAATACCGACATTGGAGGAACTTGAACACTTATGGTCGTTGAACCTCTCAGCATTTTCTCTAACACAGTACTCTCTTCTTTTTTCGCTCAACTCATCATCTCTCACCGGGGACTTATCCGCAACTTTAGAATCTAAATCAGCTTCCTGAGAACTGAATATCTCTTCTCCAAATGGAACACTAACTGCTGGACAGCTTAGAGCGTCCATGTCAGAAGAAAGGACAGGAAATTCTTCCTCCAGAGAGACATTTATAGGATCACCATAGTTGAAGCTTCTACCCTTATCCACCACCAAATTCAATTCTTTCGGCTTCACATAATCTTTGCCAAAATCAATATTTTTTACCAAAGCTTCGCTGTAGTTACCATAACGGATACCATCTTCATCATGCTTAGCTGCGTGTGCCCAAGGAGCCGACTTCTTCGTCTGCATGCCAAAAGGAATGCCCACGATACGATTCGCCATAGGAGGAACTGCGTCGACAGAATTCCCAAAGGATTCATATAAAAGGTCTGAATCTGAAGACTTCCCACTCTCAGTTGCATTTAACTTCTCAATGATTAAGCGCAACCTACTCCCTCCTCGCTCTTCATCAACTTTCTCATTTGAAGCTCCAAACTCCATCACGGGAGCCCCACACTCATCCAAAGGCTGACTAAATGGAGCGTCCAAAGAAATCTGAAACTTTTGATCCAAAGCAGACCTCGAGGAGGAGACCTTCACGGGCCATCGCTCAAGGGTCTGGGCGTTGAAACTGGGCCTCGGCTTTCTTTTCCTCCTCTTTCTCGTCTTTTCCATATCTTTCTCCTTTGTTTCAAAATCAATTGGGCCGTCCTCCGGGAATTCTTCATCGGAGCATCGAAGACGCCCGGCCGAGGGACGAACTACCGAGCAACAGAAATTGGAGCTGGTAAGAATCGATCTTTGGGTCGAATGAACGACCATGATCGAGGAGGAGGAAGAAGAGGAGGGGAGGAGAGAAGGGGGCGAGAGGGGAGGGCAAGGGTTTAAGGGGAAGCAGGCAAACGCCAACGCCATGAACACGAACTGAGAGTGAGAACGATGCAGGTGCGTCTGTCGATAATATCGCGTTCGATAAGGCCCAATTAGTATGTTTGGGTTGAAACGACCCATTTAATATAAAATGGATATATTTTCGTTTTACCCTCAACTTATTTATTTATTTATTAATTAAGGTATTCACCGTTTTGAATAGGTCTCATGAAAATTTTTCATCAAATACCCAGATAAATTAGAAAGTGCTCAAATAAGCCTATCCAATTTTCTTATATTTGTGATTCTATTGAAGGAAGTTCTCTACTTCTGCTACAGTTGAGAATCGAAGCTTAAATAGTTAGTTAACCACTTTAAGGGCGGTAAGGCATATTTAGTCAAAACGTCACTTTTTAATCTAAATTGTGAATTTTACATTTTACACTATTCTTTATAGCTTTAATCTATTTTTTTCCTAGATATTCAATTCTCGAACCAATTAATCTAGGAAGTAATTAGTTCATACTCATGAAAATTTTCCATCTACTATTAGATAAATCCTGAAGTGTCGTAAGACTATGCTAGTCGGCAAA
Source organism: Zingiber officinale (assembly GCF_018446385.1). Lineage (NCBI taxonomy): Eukaryota > Viridiplantae > Streptophyta > Magnoliopsida > Zingiberales > Zingiberaceae > Zingiber > Zingiber officinale. The sequence goes on from NC_055989.1 coordinate 88,058,112, forward strand.
CTAAGTATACTCTAGTTGGAAATTGAACCATGATACTCTAAGTTTCCCCCAAATTACCTTACCTTTGTATCGTAGCTCAGGGGCTAAGGTTGAGTATTTGGTTAAAACTGAATCGAATAAATCAAAATTTGTTGAACAAATTGAACAGATCAAATTTTTTGATGAAATCGAACAAACTTAATCAATAAAATATCAGTTAATTTGGTTTTCTATCGAATTGACCAGATTTTTTCAACAGGAAGAGGCTATTAAAAGCAATTGAAATACTGTTCCAAATAGGGGTGGGAAATAATATCGAAAATTAAGTATATCATACTCACCATATTGAAATATAACAAAATATATCAATTTTCGGTATCAGTATCGATATAAGATTTATATCAAAATTTTTGGTTTACCATATCAATACCAAAATTTTATTATAAATAGTATAGAATTGATACCAGATTGGAATTTAGGTATACCAAAATTTTGGTACGATATCAATATGAATTTTTTGATACCAAACTTTTCGTATGATAACGGTATATTAATTAATTGTTTGATATACCATATCAAACCACCCCTACTTTGAAGTTCCATCTTTCTCCTTTTTGCTTTCAATTTTTTTACCATCAATTTAATTTAGTGGGGTCTATCAAAATAACTTACTGTTTCTGAATAACTATAGGGTTCACTTTCCAACATAAAAGTGATAAAATCTATTTCATAGGATTTTTATATACGAGTTCTTTTACTTTGTCCGAGCTCAATCTCGACTGGTTCATCATCTTCTTCTTCTTGTGTTTCATATGTCTGTTTGAGAAGTTAGCTTCTTCTCATGTCTTATACGGATATATATGCTCGAAGAACGAGACATTTCTCTATTCTATTATCGAGTTTTTATATATATCCGATATTTGTGACTCATGCACAAAAAATCGATACGCACCGCTATTATGTGCATATTCAACAAATATGGAATTAATAGTTTTTGGGCATATCTTAATTATTTTCATATTAGACACCAAAACTTTAGTAAAACACCCTACATTCATAAATATTTGTAGGACGGTTGTCTTCCATTCTATAACTCATAAGGGTTTGTATCTATTTTCTTTTAGGACACCTTATTTAAAAGATAATTAGTTGTTAACACAACTTCCTCCACATGAACTCTGGCAATCCAGAGCTTAATAGAAGAGCATTCATCATTTTTTTTAGAGTGTAATTGTTTTGCTTAGCAATTCCATTTTGCATAGGAATATAAGGAGTTATTGTTTCGTGTATGATCTCATGTTTAGAACACAACTCAGTAAATGGTGATACATATTCACCTCTTCGATCACTTTGAATCACCTTAATCTTTTTATTAAGTTAGTTTTTAACTTTATTCTTATAAAGAACAAATTTCTCTATTGTTTCATCATTACTCTTAAGAAGATACACATAATAATATTTTATGTTATCATCTATAAAAATGATAAAGTATTTGTTCCCACCATGTATCAGTATTCCTTTTAGGCCACACACGTCTGTGTGAATTAGGCTGAGTGGTTCATTGCTTCTTTCAACATGTTGAAAGGAAGTCATTGTCATTTTCGCTTCAACATAAATTTCACACTTGTGTTTCGGGTCAAGAAGGAATGTAAGTGTGTTTTACATGTTAATTAATCTACGTAACACATCTTAGTTAACAAGTCTTAGTCTACCATGCCACAAATATGAAGACCCGATCACATAAGTAAAAAAACTTCTAATTTTATTAACCTTAGGAGTAATACTCATTACACTGAGCTTGAATAACTCCTCGATTACATAATATTTTCCTAAAAATATTCCATTTTTAGACAAAGTAACTCTGTCTGACTCAAAAATAATACGAAAGTCGTGCTTACTTAACAGTGATCCAGACACTAGATTCTTCCGAATCTCTGAAACTTACAACATATTATTGAGAGTTAACTTCTTGCCTGAGGTTAGCTTCAACACTACTTTTTCTTGGCCCATGATGTCCGAGGTTGCTGAGTTCTCCATGAATAAGTTTTTTCCATCTTTGATTTCTTCAAAGTTGTTGAGCAGTTCTTTGTTGTAGCGAATATGTCTAGTAACTCTAGTATCGATCCACCATTACTATGGATTTGAACCCACCAGGTTCATTTCGGAAACCACAAAACGGAGGTTGTCTATTTCTGGTTCCTCGCTCAGGTTGGTCTCCTACTTCTTCTTCGACTTTCTGCACTTCGAAGATTTGTGACTGACTCATCCACAATTGAAGCATATTCCAGAGAATTTCTTCCTTATGCCTCCTTTGAGTCCTATCTTGGAAGCTTTGGAGTTCTTCCATTTCAAATTTTGACCGTGCTTAACTACATTGGCTTTCACAGTAGGTTGAGAGAAGAGTTTTCTCTCAAAACTCTTGTTGTCTTCCTCAATTCGAAGTCTAACAATGAGTTCTTCCACGTTAATCTCCTTCCGCTTGTGTTTCAGATAGCTTTCGAAGTCCTTCTAGCCAGGAGGCAGATTCTCAATGATAGCAACCACCTAAAAGGTTTCACTCATAACCATACTTTCTGAGTGAATCTCGTGCAAGATCACCTGAAGCTCATGGACTTGGTTGATCACTGTCTTAGAGTCAACCATCTTGTAGTCCAGGAATATGCCCACAATAAATTTCTTGGCCGCCGCATCCTTTGTCTTGTACTTTTTGTCCAAGGACTTGTTAGTGTAAGTTCTAAGAGTTAATCAAAAGTTGGTTAACTTAGGACATATTATGTCATATTTCATTAATAAAAGAAAATTATTATTATTATTACTTCAGATAAATAAGTATAATAATATCCTATGATAGTAGGTTTTAGTATACAGTATATCAATTGGTTGAATTGATAGTGGAGGCTTATAGATATATATGACACTACTCTTAACTATTCTTGGTCAAGCATTAATATGCAGAGACAATATTAATACATTGAGACTAGTATGTAGGTCAATTAATGACTTAATCTCACAAGTCATAGATATGAGATATCAAGTTGACACTGTTGGAGATCTTTTATGGTAGGATAGAAGGGGGGTTAAATAGGCGGTGCTCCCAAGTCAATAGCTTCCTACACTTGTTAGTTTGCGCAGCGAAATAATACAAAACAAACAAGCTAAAGACTAAGAAAGAATGAGCAAACCAATGCACGTCGATGTAACGTGGTTCGGAGATAACTTGATCCTACTTCATAGTTGTCTGTAAGGTGGGCGATCCCTCAATCCTTCGGTGGATTAGCCTCGGCAAACTCCAACTATCTCAAGTCTCCTTGTGGGTAAAGAAACCTCGCCACAACTTCAACCAAGATCTCTTGGAACACAAAAAACTCTTGGGCACTTGTTGACTACTAATTAGGGTTAACCACCACTAATTTCGTCAACATTAATCAAGCTTCAAAGCCTTAGTTATATAGGTCACGGGTTGGAAAACCTCGTCCACAAGTCAACTGGTGAAAGTGTCAGTTGACTGTCCTCTGTGGAGATTCGACCGTTACATCCCAATGGCTCGATACCAGTCAACTGTGAAAGTACCAGTCGACTGCTCCACACTGGCTGAGAGAACAGAAATATTATGTTCGCTCCCTAGTTGACTACCCAGTCAACTGCACTAGTCGATTGATGAAACCACCAGTTGATTGGTACCCGAGTATAATCTCTCAGCACTCAGACATTCATCCTTATGACTCACTTGACTCTTCCTTGTAGACTTGACCTCTTGCCTTCAAGCTTACTTCCTTTGGTTCTCGTCCCTCGGATGAATTCAAGTCTGCGGCTCGTCCCCAATGTCATCCTTCGCGTATGCCTCGAAGTCGCTTCCCTCGGCCCTTATCCTTGTTGCCTTGTCCACTGTACCTCGGATGCTCCATCCTTCACCGAACCTGAAGCCATCAAACTGAGTCATATATGTATCCTGCAAACCTACACAACTCAAATACGTATATCAATACAAGGGTGAACCTAACTTAACTCTTTGCCCAAACATCAAAACACATGGTCGCACGGACCATTAGAATTGCTCCAACAGACACATAGGTATATATTAGAGAATATGTACTCAATTGACCCGCAATGAGATATTTCATAGATCGTTATATGAGTATCATAAACATTCTCATAGTGACTATTGGTATGAACAATCCTTAAACTTGCAATCACTACAGTTCTTTACATAAGGAGTTGTGTACTTTAGTATTATCAAATGTCACATGTAACAAAGTGGACTATAAAATTGATCACTGTATGAAATAAGTTATACAGAGAGATGTGAGTGATGTAGGTGGGATTTATCTCTTCCATATGATGGAAGTGATATCTGTGGACTCATTGATTAAGTAGGACACAATAATGTATGATCATGCTCAAATTAGTTAATTTGAGATATTGAACTTATTTAATTGAGTGTATCTACTTAGCGACTAAGAAACACAAATATTGATAAGAAAATGACACAGCCTATGACTCATTAATCAATCTATATATCGAGAATAGAAAGACCAAGTCATACATGATAATAGACACAGAAATGTTAGGTTGGATCTCGACATTCTCGTCACTTGAGTAGCAATAATGTCTTGCTAGATGTCACTCATTGCTTATGTATCTAAGTGGTTTTAGATACATTACCAATATTACGAGAGTCTATTAGGTCACATAAAGAACATATTGATTTGGAGATAAACTATTTTAGTTTAACTATAATATGATGGACCATAAGGCTATAGGATTAAGTCTAATACGAATTAGACTCATTGACTTAGACTCAAATGAATCCAATCGTTGGATTATTGAATTGAGTCTAATCCGAATCAAATTTATTAGATTAGACTTAACCACTTAACAAGGATAATGTCTATTAATAGAGATTAATGAATCATTAATCAAAAGAAGACCAAAAGTCAAAAGACCTTTGGTATTCTTGGAAGAGTACAAAAGGATATTTGATGATTTTCGTGGATGACACTTGTGTGTTGGCTTGTCTTCTCCTTCTTCTTCCTCCTTGGTCAAGACCCTCTTGCTTGGTTGCTAGCATAACCTTAGGTGGTTCTTCTTCTCTATATTTGTGAGTTTTTGAGATAGATGGAACATGTTCATGTGGATACCAAAAGAGGCATGAACACTTGATCGTGCTGAGATTCACTGAGGATAAAATTACTATTGGGAGTTCGCGTTTACGCAACAAAGGTAGAACTCTCAACTCAACTAGTATATAGTTTCCTTCGCATGAATCTTCTGGAAAGGATCTTGTTATTTATTCAGTTGTGCTGGTATTATTTTTGCACTCAAGATCCTTACAGGACTCTCATAGCTCCTTAGTCATTCTCTTTGTACTATATATTGCGTATAACAAGTTGGCAAGGTAATTGAGGATATAGTTTCAGTAAAGGAACTCAGAATGAGTTTATGCCTCCATTGCACTGATGGTTTGAACATCAGTATCCTTAGTATGCTTAGGAGGGTTCTCTATCAAGAATTGAGTTAGATTGAGTGTAATCAAGTAGAAGAACATCTTTTGCTGCCACCTCTAGAAGTTCAATCCATGAATTTTTCTAACCTTTCCTCGTGGTTGATTAGAACATTTCCAATCGGAGGGAGGGGGTCTTCATATGATGAGTCTATTGCACCTCAACACCTTCTGTGATCATCTCAACATAACCAAATCTGTTTTAAGATTATTGGACAATCTTGCCAAAGAGAGAGGGGAAGTAGTCTGAATTGAAATTATAGATCAAATCAAACTTATCTATTGAGTTGACTTGAGCTAATAATCTTAGGCTACCAAGCAGGGAAGGAAGAGCTACTTGGGACAACTGAGTTAGCTAGGCTAGCTACCTTATATGTTAGAGTGCAGACTCCCAAGTGTAGACTCCCAACTCCCGAATGCAGACTTCCGAGTGTAGACTCCCAACTCCCGAATGCAGACTCCTAACTCCCGAGTGCAGAGTTTGACTTGTAGACTCCCAACTATAGAGTTCGAGTTACAGGCTCCCGAGTACAGACTCCCAACTGCAAAGTTCGAGTTGCAGACTCCCAGCTCTCGACTCTCAAGTGTAGACTCCCGAGTCTGAGTGTAGACTCCCGACTGTAGAATCCGAGTTACAGACTTTTGAATGCAAACTCCAAACTCCCGACTCTCGAGTCTGAGTGTAGACTCTCAACTACAGAGTCTAAGTTGCAAAAAAAGAAGATGCTGAGATATGCTTTCAAGCAGTTTTCTTAAAATAAATTCATCCTTCTCCGGCTGTTCTTTGAGGTTATGATGAATGTATATTTTCTAAGATACAACGACAAAATCACATACACAATCAAGCTCTGGTTGTTCGTGTTAGGACACTCTAGGAGCTAGAGGGGGATGATTAACTCCAATTATTTCATCTTGTTAAATAGTTGCAGCAGAAAAACTTGAAGCGATGCTAAGGATTAATTTAATATTCATCTCCTTGAGGTGACTAATCTAAGGATCCACATAGTGCACATCTTACACTATGAAAATTACTTCTTTTCAGAAACAATCCAGAGATGGAGAAACCTCATACAAGATCACAAAAAGAAAAATATAATAAAAATAAGGAAATGAATATACAATATAATGAGAACCTTTCTTGCTTTCTTCTTGCTTAGAAACGCCTCTTGTAGACTCGGAAGTGTGCAACACTTCGCCCTGAATCGTCCAAAAATTGGTGGTAAAGAGTAGAGAAGAAGTGATTATTTGAATCTTCAAACACCTTTATTTTCTACGGATTAGGGTTCTCAATCGATTGACCTTACCCCCAAATAATTACCACGTCAGATCCAAGCAAATCTAGCTGTCCAAACCTCGCAACAACTCTTTTCTTCTTCTCTTAATATATTAGCCAATCAATTACAAGTCTTTTTAATTAATCACTTAATCGATTTAGAAGTCAAATATTCATTTGCGAACTTCTCCCAATCTATCACCTGATCGATTCATGTGGCACAATATATCATTTGATTGATTCAGAAGCCCACTATTTGTCATAAGTTTCTCCCAATCGATTGGGCACTTTCCCGATAGATTTAGCATAATAAAATACTATGCTTCACGAAAATCCACTTCAATTGATTACCCAATCGATTGAAGAGGGTTGAATCAATTAGCCAATTAATTTAGCGTCTCTCTGTTCTCGTGAGAACAACCCCTAATCGATCACCTGATTGATTGACTTTGGCCTAATCAATTATTCAATTGATTGTCTAACCCTAACTCACTTAAACCAAGTCTAGGGTTCCCTTACCCAACATTCGGTTAACCGTGATATGTTGAGACTTCTTCACCAAGTGCTCAGTCAACCTTTGATCCACTTAGATTTTCCATCTCATGCAAACTTCCCTTAGACTTTCGATTAACAAGTGTGGTCCTCCTTGACTCACTTGAATTTTCCTCTTGCATAACTGCAATTAGAACTTTTCTCTTACCAACGTGCAGTCCTTCTTGACTCACTTGGACTTTCCTTTGCCTAATAGTAGTTAGGACTTTCCTTTGCCAATGTGTGATCCTCCTTGACCCACTTAAACTTTCCTTTGCCTAACCGCAATTAGGACTTCCCTTTGCCAATGTACTATCCTCCTTAACCCACTTGAATTTTCCTTTGTATAACCGCAATTATGACTTCCCTTTTTGCAAACATGCAGTCCTCCTTGACCCACTTAGACTTTTCTTTGTCTAACCCTCGAGTTAGGACTTTGTCTTGCCTAATCTTCGAGTTAGGACTTTGCCTTGCCTAACCTTTGAGTTAGGACTTTGCCCTTACGTAACCTTTAGTTAGGATTTTGCCTTACTTAACATCCAATTAGGACTTTACCCTTGTCTAACCCTCTAGTTAGGACTTTGCTAGTCAAATATTCAGTTCTTCATGGCCTACTTGATTTTTCTCTCACATATCATCAAGTATTTGGTCAACCTTAACCTATTTGATTTCTTTCATATATTTTCTAAACATATTGGTCAAATATCAAAACTCAAACTCAAATTCACTTCAACGTAGTCAAACTAGTCGACCAAAAACCCAAGAACGATTGCACTAACAATCTTCCAACAGTTCGTGGCAAGCTGAGAAAGTACTCAATTGCTATTACGGACAAACCACCGAGCGGAAATGCACGGCGAAGAGAAGATTTGGAGGAACGAAGGTCGAGGAAAATCTTTGTTATTAGTTTTGTCTTACCCTTGGTTACAACCTCCTTATATAGGAACTGAGACTTTTATAGTATTCAATGGCCGAATTAAAGTCATTTATTGCCCATTAACCTGTCTAGCTCAAACATCTGGAGATTACAGATTCTTCATTAATCATCGATTAGTGCATCTATTACATTTAAGCGACAAGCAAAAATATTCAAGTGACAAAACGTTGGTTCATTCACTTGGGTAAATTTTACCTCTACCAGTCCGGCATTCAACGCACATAGATCATGCTTGAACATGAGTCAACTTCGTTCAGTGCAATCTCAGCCCTACATTTACACCACCTATGGACCTACTCGTGGAAGAAAGTCTCTCCTTATGCATTTGTTCATAACTATAATACTTGTGAAATAATACAAACTAATTAATATCCCTTGAAATTCTCACTATAGGATTAAAATCATATTTACTCCAATATATGGTTAAAAATATATTGACAATGGAGTGTCTTTTCCTCTATCACTTTTGCCTCTATCACTTTTGCATTCATATGTATCCAACAAAATGAACATATAATATAATTAGGAATTAAGCGAATTTTGTTTTATAATTAATTTTTATTATTATGGTCATTTGTGGGTTAACTTTAATTCTTATAATTAAAATCTTCAAATTATAAAATATATTTATAACATCTTAATTTATTTCTCTCATTTTATTACCTATTTTTTCCATCTTGGTTTACCATTCTATCAGATTTATCATCTAACTTTACACAAAACATATAATATCTAATGAGATTATTATTGATGGCGATATTTAAAATAAAAAATTAATAGAAAAAATATAAAATAATTTAACGGCCCACCTAAACTCGAATCATTTAAAACAGTATGTTTTTTTTAAAAAATGTCTTTAAATTTACATTTCATTCATAAAAAAAAAATCATTCAAACCAAATATAAACTAACTCATTTAAACTAAAATAAATTTAAATCATTAAAAAAATCTAAATTTAGAACATCTGTTGAAAAATTCTCAACTTTTACGTGAGAAATTGTCAAAGTAAAATCCACAGCAATTAAATAAGCACAGTTTAATAATAATGATTTGGCTGGATAATTTACAACTGCTGACGCCTTCAAGTTTAAATCACCACAATTAAAGCAGAAAAATGGTACTAAATACTACAATTATGCAATAGTTACCTAACCAGAATCAAAGGCGAGAATATTGAGTAAATGCACGCAACAACCGAGTTCTGATGTGGCTCCTCGATTTTACATTGCATTAAAAAATCATGACAATAGAGAAAAAAATAATAATGTATTTTGGCCGATAAAAAATATTACATGAGAGAAACAAAGTACGGTAGAAATACAAGCAACTTATAAGTAGAGGCTACATCTTAAACCGGAAACTTGAGCAGCTCCGGCAAGAACAAGAGAAACAAAGAGCATCATTGCAAATCAGTGCATATCTCATGTCGCAATAAGGATCTGTCTTTGAGATCAGTTAACCAACCTTCATCAGATGGTCTGCTACTCATCTTGGAAATGTGTGAGGACTTTATCGTTGCGAAATCTTTGTTCTGGAGTTGGCATGAACATAACACTAGTATCGAACCAAATATAGTAGATTCCAGAACGTTGTCTATCTATCCCAACCATCCACCCTAGTACCAAATTCCCACCTTGAGGGAAGAGAACCATACAAGGATAAGAACTTGGATAAGCAGTTTGTTCTAATGTCATAGTGCACCTGGGTGTTGCGACTAATTGCAGCAGTTGACAGCTTTGAAGTATCGATAGCCCATGCAGGATGAACATACTCCACGGTCCGCACTGCACTGGCATTAGCATACAAGAAATTCATCAACAAGTCCTCGCAGTTGAAAGAATGATCAACAAAGTTTCTTCCCTCTCTTGCTATCTCGCTCCAATATTTATTGAAAGCATACTCACTGTCCATGAAAGCAGCACCAGTGAGGATAACATTGTAACCGTTCTTCCCCCTGGCATATCTCTCGTTTCTATACTGCAATGGGCTGCCATCAATTAATCGTGGATAGAAACCAACGAGTCTCTCAGGATTCTCCCTCCACACCCTAAAGCCCTTCTCTATATCATTGCATGTCATCAATATATCATCATCTAGCTCAAGAACTGCTCTTGTTTTGATTAGAGGGTCCACCTTGAATCTGTTGTTAAGAGAATTCTGCTCTTCCACACGTATCCTCACAGGCACAGCTGAGTCAAACTCACTCTCGCTTGGGGGCTTTCCTTTATTCCATACAACTACAATTTCTCTTACTGATTCACATTGGGAGTAGTGTTTCACATAAAGCTTCAAATTCCAAAGCCGAGCTTCGTAAGTCATTGTGACCATTGTAAATTGAGAATATTGGCCCTCATAGATGTAAGCTTCTTCAGCTCCATTACCTTCCGTTAGAAAATGGACAGACATGCACACAAAAGATATGCCAAGAAGAACAAGTAAGCTGAGGACTAGCTTGCCGGTGCATGTTTTTGGATTTACCCTTGACCTGATGGAAGAACCATAGCTTTTAATGCATGTAATGTATCTTCGGGCCCTGAAGTTCAGATGCATACGAGTTCTAAGCCAAGAATATTCATGTCTTCTATTAGATGCCAAACAACAATTTGCTGCACCTACCAGGATGGACATGACCATGACCAGGAAAAACAACAGCAGGGTGTATGTGCAACCCGTGATAAAACGCCTTATGGAATCACCAGAAGGAACACGGTCTCCATCCATAACAGCAATCCAATTTCCTGAAGGAAGCTGCTGAGTATCTAAGTGGTGATGTCTGATGCCATTCCAGGCATTTCGACCTTTCTTTGATTCTTCAATCCTCAGATTGGCGGGAACTTCCTGGAATTCTTCTTTATTTAGTTTTTCAATTTTGTAAATCTGCAACCTTCTGCCATATGTCTCACTACAGTCCTGGCCCAAACGGTACAAAGAACCTTCATATATAAAGGGTCTTCCGCCATTTCGAGCTCCTAAACTTTTGTCAATTCTGTAGATCGGATTTCTGGGATGTTGCTTCCAAGGGCCAAGAGGTGAGCTACTGTACCAGATTTCAAGCTCAGCATTCTTCTCAACACCAAATCTACTAAAATCTGAACCAAAGAGCCAAAAGTTACCCTCATACTGAATCAGGGAAGCATCTATAAGAGGCTTCCTTATGATAACCTTCTCCAAAGTCCATTTAAGTGGAAATTTTACAGCTCGGTAGAGTCGAAGTTCACCCTTTTTGTTCCCCTCAGGCATCATATAAATCTGAAAGATCATTGAAGTGGAATATTAGGTACAATATATAAACACCAATAGTATTTTGGTTATGATATTAATTTCTAGAACAAGGGAATGATCTTTTTGAAGCTAACCTGAACTTCACATTTGAGAATAATCTACAACTTTGTTATGAAAAGTGCTACAATTCAAGTTAATTAAATGGTTAATATATTTTTGTTTATTGAACACGCTAGAATGAACCTAACAAAGGAACACTATCAGTAATTTCATAAAACCAATAATTTGTACTACCTTAAAATGATAAAAAAAAATACTCCTATCTTTACTTGATTAATTTAATAAAACACAATTGACAATTAATTTCATGGCAGTTGAAAATAAACATATCTTCAATTTATGATTTGTTCCTAATCCTAATAGGTCATTATTGTGAAAAAACAAAGATGACAGGTTGTATTTACTTGGTTCTGATAGCTGAAAACGAACGGATAAGACAAATGCCAAGGCTCCTCTAAAGCAATGCCCAGAAATTCCCAGGTGCCACCATGATCAAAGCTTCTTGCAACACCAATATCACCTTTCATAGCAGTGGTACTTTTCGACTCAAAGAATAAGTACAGAACAGAGTCCTGAACAAAATGAACTGCATCAAATAAAATTACATTTACATAGCATTAAAAAAACAGACATAGAACATCCAATGATACATGCATATCTGAGTTAGGCAGTAAAAGAACAATTAGAACACAATTCCCAGGACTTGTAAATCATAACACCATTCTTCAAAATCAATCACGAATAGCAGAAAATGAAATTAGCACTCTGTGGATGTCAGAGATCATCTGACATCAAAAGATAAGCACATAAATTTGCATGTGTTTGCTTCTATTGACTTATTTACATCCAGCTAAGAGTTCATATTCTGAACTATGTTGAGCCAACCAAAGGAAAACAAGGAAGCACACAGCATATAACAATGTACAGATAAATATAAAGAGAACCAAATTTGAATATATGAGAAAACAAGCAAATATACTGATACCAAGAAATAACACAGTAAAGAGTTTTGGGGAAAAAAAGAATTAGGAACTAAAATAATCCATTAAAGATTTCATTTTGAAGGCACACACATGACCTACCAGCCCAACAGTCCAAGTTCATATGGTATAGCAGTTTCTTCATGACAATTTGTTGTTCTAGGCCACTTCTATCTGTTGCACAATTGACTATGATCAAAGATTGACAAAAGCTCATTCATGAGCCGCAATCATACAATTATTTTTCAAGATGAACTTCACATCAGATGAAGGTACTCAACCAGCAATTGCTATATTGGAGTTCACATTCCATTCTGAAAAACATATCCAAGGGTTGCCCAAGAGTGCACAATTGCAATAAAAGCAAGCCTCAAAGAATATCTTCAAAGGTAAGATGGTAAATTGTGATAGGAGAGAAGAATAACCATAGTAGATGTTATAATTTAACTGGGATTAAAAATGTTTGTGCCAATCCACTGGAGTTATTCTACAAAAGGAAATGCAGGAAATAATTGGTAGATGCTCAAGCAAATACCCACCATACTGGATTTCTTACAATATGTGCTCGCAATTAAAAGGATTGCCTTAGTGAATATAGTTTTTATAAAAGGTAGAACTTAGCCCCTAAGTTGAGCTCGATTAGGCCTCTCAAGTTTAGCCAAATAAGAATAAACTTGATGCAGCACGAAAATCAAGTCATCGAACCTCATAGAGAAAGGCATAATATTAATTCAAAGAAGATAAATTTCAAGGTTCTAGACTTCTTTTATTCCAACAACAAATGCAAAAACAATAATTCTAAAAAAAAAAAAGGGCAGCCCGGTGCACGAAGCTCCCGTCATGCAGGGTAACCTTACCCTGCTTTTCACAAGAGGCTGTTTCCAGGATTCGAACCCGTGAAAATCTGATAAACTTAATTGTAATTATAATTATTCCCTATTTACTACCAAAATGGATAATGCTAATTGACTTTAAATTAATAAGCGAAAAAAAAACAAATTTAAACTCTGTTACGAACATCAATCTTGAATAATTCTTCAATTTGTTTCCTTTGATTGCAGATGTGCCAATCTCAGATTATGCTTCAATTAGACACCAATCTTGAATGATTCATCAATTTATTTTTAATTGCAGATGTGTTAATCTCATATTATTCTGCAATTAGATGCCAATCTCAAATGATTCTTCAGTTTGCTTCCTTTAATTATAGATGCGTCAATGAATCTCGTATTGTCTTTAATTTTTTTTTCTAATTTAGTTTATTTCTCCAAATTTAACTCCTTTCCTTATTGCATTAGAACTGTCTATATCTCCAATGAATCGACCGTCACTAATAAAAAATTTGAGCAATTTAGAACAGTTTTGAACAGAACAAATGACAACTTACTAGAATCTAAAATGTGGGAGCGGGAGCTAGGAGTGAGGCATTTAAGACTTCAGAGAGGCAAACTATAACAAAGTTTACTTCAAAGTAATATTCTTGATCGGAATTCGAGGTTTGTTAATCAGTCATCATTTACCAATATGCGAACATAACATTATTTTAGATTTTGGTAACTACAAAAACCAGACTGTCTGATTTTGGATAACAATTGTTCTACGTGGCATACAAGTTCAAAAACTTCAACTAGGAATAGCTTGAGAGATATGAGACCGGAGCACATGGATTTCTAATATGGAAATGCAAGACTTGTTTTTCCCATCAAACCTAGTTGTAGCTCCAACCTTAGAGATAACAAAAAAAGCCTCATTACAGTTGGCAAGGGACAGATTGATGTAGTACCAAACTAGAATAATCTTATACAAAGAATAAAACATGAAGAAAATGTTATTATGCAAAGATGAGATAACATGGGGGAATTGAGTCCCTTTTAAAGCTCCAGCCCAAACAAAACTAGGAGAAAATCTATCAAAATACCCTTGTCTAAAATTTAAAATAAATAATTCCCTAACTTGCATTACTCTCACCCACCAAGGAGACCTCGCCTTCACGCCAATTGCCAACATCTTTGTTAGTTCATTGTTTCCAAGCGCAAGGAACCATTGCATCTCTAGGTCTAGTCAATATACCTTTTTGGTCATCTTTCTTTGGTCACCTGCACAAAGAGTGAGGAACCGATATATTTTCATTCTTTTTCTTCCCTTATTCTCTTCCTTTTGGATCACCCCTTTCAATAAATAAGAAAACAACACATCTAACCATGAGGAGCAAAAGGTGTCTCATTTACACAGCTGCCACTGAGTATAAATATGATAGCATTGAGATTGATGGCACCAAGTGTGACCTTTGACAATCTCAAAACTAAATTAGTCAATTCTCTAATTTGAAAATTAAACCAATATTTCATTAAGTTCAAAATTTAAACAAATATACATTAGAATCAATTTTATCACACAATAAGTGACGGTGGGAATCAATATAAATGTTTTTTGTTGAGTCATTATGGGACTACTTAGGCTAATGAATGCATAGTTTGCATTCACATATCTTACATAGCTGTGTTTTAGTCTGCAGGGTGCATTAGCATATCTTTTACAATAACCATTAGTTAATGCAATTCTTCTAATATCAACGTGTCTCTCTTGTATATAGAGTAGAACACTCAACATGATGGATAAAGGTAGGCAAAAAACTAGATCTTTGACTCAGAATGTAACTATAATATATACATACTTGTAGATAGTTTAATAGAATTGCTCTAAGAAATTTTATCAATTGATAAAAGAGAAACTTGCATTTGTAATTTATCTGTATGTTGATCTAATTTTGTTTGTTATTTTGTGCTCTTAGGGTAATATGAGGCTACATCAGAATTAATGGCATGTTAAATGCTTATTTTATCAATTGATGAAAGAGAAACCTGTATTTCTATTTTTTTTTCCTTATGTTGATATAATTTAGGTTGCTCTTGTTGATAGTCCGAGTCTATGTCATGATTACTGAAATGTTAAATTTTCTTAAAGATGATGAACTATAAGGGGACTCTTTAGAAGACTCGAAGGATTATTAGAGGGCTCTTTAGTCAATCTCTGTGTGATGTGTGAGCGATCAACAAAAAGATTGCATTACAAGGCATGGAGAACACAAAAACAAACTAAATTCAGAACTCGACTTTACTACCAAATTGTTACAGTACAAAAAGCAAATAATCTCATATATAAATCAAAACACATTAAAAAATATTATTATGCAACCAATGAGATAACCATGGAGGGATTGATTCACTTTTAAAGGCTCTAATCCCAAAAAGAACTAGGACATAGATTAGATAACAAAATAGGAAAGAAATCCAACCTAAACTAAAATTTTACCAAAGTTATGCTACACTCCTAAGCAAGACAATTACCAATTTAAAAAAATATCTTCAGTGACTTAACCTCCTAGACAAGAGAACATACCAAAATAAACCCTTGCATGTCTAAACTTAAGCATGAAATAAACCCCCTATATATATACTCTTTCACTAATGACCAAGGCATCGAACCGTTCTTCTTTTAGATTCAAAGCACAGAAGATATATCTTAGACTTAGCAGACATACACTTTATCAGATTTGAAAAAGATGTCAAGAACTCATTTTTCTTTTAGTTTCCAACTCAGAAGCGGCATCTTATACTCAAGTATATAAAAGTAAAGTAGACTATTTAGATAATGGTATCTGAAGTATAAGGTGTGCCCTAAATTTGTATTCCCAATCAATGAGCTTTCTTTATTTGTAAATGCAAGCAACTTGATGAATCGTACCGGTGTAAACTGTTAAGACCTTTACCAATTAACAAACAGTGGAGAAAAACTGAACTCGAACCTGAAGATAAAGAAACGGATCCGCAACGAAATTGCTAGGATATCCTGCACTTGATGGCCCCGCACAAGTTAGCACGGGATTGGCAATCGGCCAAGCGGAACTGTTAGGGTTGCTGCTCCCATGCTGTAGGAAAGAAAAGCCATCATAACCGCAAGCTCGAACAAGACACCGGCTTCTAGACATAGACGAGCTTCCTTACGTACCAATTCGATGGGGGAAAGCGAGAAGGGGCTCTTTCCGTAGAAGACCCCGACGGACCAGGAGCCCTCGCTGTCCGGACGGCACCCGACGAGGGCCGGATCGGGGGTGCGTCGAGATGCAGAGACGACGAACCAGTAGAAGACGACGGCGACGAGCCCGGATGCGGTCATAGAGCCGAGGAGGAAGGCCACGGGGAAGGGGGATCGGCCGAGGAAGCTCCAGCCCCGCGTCAGCCCGATCCGCGGCGACATGGAGCCCCAAAAGCCCCTAGAGCGGACCGGTCTCACGCTCTTCTTCTCCCCCATCTGCGCAATCCAAGCCCTGACATTCCCGATCTGAGGGCGAGGCGTCTCCTCCCTCGAATGCGAGCTGAGGAAGAGGACAAGGAAGCAGGTGGGAGATATTATTCAAATGCCTGCCGAGGGAGGAGCGGGCGGCAGTCGGGGGAGGAGCGACCAAGGGGAGGCGCGGACGACAGGAAGGACAGAGAGGAGGACGAATGTTGACTCCCACACAGCTCTGAGCATCGTGAGGGGCGACATGGCCGAGGAAGCCGTTTCGCCTTTTTTTGAGTTGTGTCAGATTCGATGCGCCTAAGCGATAGAGGGGCTATATCTTAATCAGCCCGGCCCAGTAGCTTTTGCAGGCCGACGGGCCAATTCTCCTCCTGGCAAATTCGAACTCGTGGCTGCAATACGCACCTAGACCACGACCTGATCACAAGATAGTGTAAGTGGATACTGGATAAATGATAAGGGACATTTACATTAGCGTATGGATTGAACAACTATTATATTAATCTAAAAGTTGTAGGATATCCCGATTGTCTTCCAGATATTCATGGTTCGAACTCCAATTACGATGTATTTATAAGAATTTTCCCTCCAAATAAGGAGCATAATCAAAGGATACTGAACTTCTGGGCTGATCGTCGTGTGCGCTTCCCGATTTATCCTTGTGGTCGGTGGAAAACTTCCGTGGGACCGAACCGATCACTCTAAAAATAATCAATGATACTAATTGAAATTATCATTTTTTTTTATGGGTAATGCTAAATGGCCAGAATCTGGCCAGCTAGAATCAATACATGCAAGTGTACACATGGGTATTTTGATAATATCATCTGTGTATATTAATTACATGCATTACATGCATACATTTTAATTGGAGCATAAAAAATTCTAGCTGGCCAGATTACGGCCAACAAGAATTACCGTTAATGCTAAATGGCTAGAATCTAGCCATCCAAAATACATACATGCATGTGTATGTAGGGACATTTTAGTAATATCATATATATACATATTAATTACATGCATATACATGCATGCAGAGACGGATCTATGTTGGGGCTCTCCTGGGCTGTAGCCCACCCCTTCAAAAAACTATCCAGCTATCACAATGAGGAAGGAAAGAAGAAACTTGCTGCTGGAACTCATGGCTCGCAAATGAAGGATGCAGATGGAAGAAAAAACTTGCTGCTCCTCGTGAGCCGATGGAGGAAGACTTAATTATAAGAGCCGATCTCTCCTAAATCTCCTTCCCCTCAAGGCGACGGAGACAACAATCTTCTCAAATCAAGCAACGACCGATGGATGATCGATTCCCTTCTAATTCGAGCCCTACGTATAACAAATCGATAATACTTCAAATTGCCACAGTAAAAAATCTGTATTCATTACCTCTACTTTAAATAATGCATGAGATTTTGTGAACCACATAAAATATCTTATATTAATTATTCAATTAGTGAATTAGAAAGATATCTTATCACATTTTTAATAATTCTATTTTTACTTTTGTTTGAATATAGGTATCCTATGTAAATATTATTTATTTATTTTTTAATTTAAAATACTATCATTGCTAAACAAAGATGTTTTTTAAATTAATATTTTATTAATACGTAAATAAATTAATATTTTGAAACAATCATATATTATAAACCCATTTATTTTTAATTACATTTCAATAATCAATCTGAATTCAATTTGTCAAAAATAATTTTTAATAAACATAAAATATAGATAAAATAATATCAGTTTATCTCATAAGAGAATATACAAAAATAATAAAAAAGATTTAATGGATCGAAATAATCATATGTATTAAAAATAAATAGGTTGCAATCCGTTTGAGATGACGTATTTGTATATATGGTATATTGAGAAAAAGATTTTGTACTTATTACCGTATATAAAATGCATATTACCAATGCAATCTATCTTATTGTTTTAGAAAAATAAGTATTTTATAATTGTAATTTGACATCAAAGAAAAATAATTAATTTATTTTCATTTATTTTATTTTGATACTTAATTCATAATTATTTCATATTCATAGCCCAGTCCATCTATAAATCCTAGATCCGTCCCTGCATACATGCATTATGATTGGTAGATAAAAATTTCTAGCTGACCAGATTCTGACAATCAAGATTTACTCTTTTTATTAAAGGTCAGAACAAATCAAATCGGTTTTAGTCAGTATTCTGGTTATTAATTTAATGTCTTGGGAGCATCACAATAATCAAGTAATAACACGCCTAATGTTGAATTACTCGATAAAGACATTTGATGTCTCTGGTAGTGTCAGTTGCTTTTATTGTTGATGATGGTCCCTGGAAATGTGTGGCATTGGCCGCAGCCCGATAGATTTATTCCTAGGAATCTCCATCAGTTTTAATGTTTGTTTATTTATTTATTTATAGTTTTTTTTTTGCAAAAATTAAAAGAATCCTCCTATTTTTGTTATAGTTAAAAAAATATTTTATTTTATTTCATTTTTTAAAATACACCTCATTCAATTTTTCATTTTAAAAATTCTTTTATTCTAATTGCTTTTGTCAGAATTAATATAATATAAAAGTAACTTTAATTATAACTACTCCGGTTTCAAATAAATTTAGTCAATCTCTATAAATTATAATAATTTTTTGATTACAATTATTATAATAATACTGAAAATAAATAATATTTTCAGATGTCTTTTTTATGTTTTCTAAAATACAATCGTGTTATTTCACGTATTTAACTTTTTATAATACTCAAATCAGTATTCTCATAATAATCCTCTATGGCTGATGAAACTATAGAATTTCAAATCATTTAAAATTAAATCAATAAACTTCCGAAAAACCTTCTCTATAAATTTTACCTTATATATCTGAATTTTATAGTGTAAACTAAGAGTAATAAATTTTAAAATTTATAAAGATTTAATATAATTTATCACAAGTTCATTATAAAATTTAAGACCATGATGTTTACTAACCAACATTACTAGGTGGATTCTTATTACTCATTTGATTAAAAAAATATATAACTTTTGAATTTTCAAATAGTTTAGGTTCATCAGTTATTTTTAGATAAAACTAATTAATAGAATTAGTGAACTTCGAATCATTTAAAATCAAAATTAATATATTTTTGTAAATCTCTTTAGTATATTTATGTCCCCAGATCTAAATTCGATAGAATAAATTGAGAATAGTAACTTTTTTTTAACTTATAAAGGCTTGATAAAAATTTATCACAAACTCATTATCAGGCCTTGGACAATGATAGTCATTATTCAACACCATTGATCCTGTCCGGACGCTGAGTCGACGGACGCTGGGGACGTGGCGCTCTCCTCTATCTCCGACCAGCTGAACGGATCTCCGGCGAACCTGCAAGGAAGTCGAGCCGGGAAGGGGTTCCCAGTGACGACCCTCCGACGCTCAAGTCAAGCAAGAGGAAAACGATGAAGTGGCTCCAAAGATGAGAGATCGTGTACCTCCGGCGAAGTCTGAGGGCTCTTATATAGAGCCGTGAGGGGGCTTATGCACACCTACCGAGTCGTACACGTGTCCTTTACCATACCTTAGTATGGGCTTACCAGAGGAACATGCCTGACACCATACTGCTACAGTCCGAGCACCTCTCTGATGGGACAACAGAACCTTCCGTCGTAGGATTCTGCGTATGGCTTGGTCGTCGAACATGCCTGTTGTCAGAAGATGTTCCCCAATGTCCCCTTGTCCTTGCCTCTTTTTTCCCAGAGCCGAGCGTCCATCCGCTCGGCAGGCATCGGTCCGACCGAGCGTAGGTATCGGTCCGACCGGGAAGATTTCACTCCATCGCGTGCTCGGCTGAGACTGTTCCTTCACAACATTGATGCTTTACGCCTCGGCCGAGCGGGCTACCTGCTCGGCCCGGCGACCCTGTTCACCATAAGCGTCGGAAACGCGACTCCCCTTCGGGTTGTCTTTGATTCCGCCCGGACCCGTTCGGCCGGTTGACCCGACCCTTCTCCGATCGGATGGACCTCATGCTGACCCTTTTGACTTCTGACCTTCACGTGTCATTGGCTCCCCACAAAGGGGGTCCCCCATCCTTACTGCCGGATCAACCATCAAACAGGTTCCTAGGATTCCCCTGTTTCAAAAGATATCAAACTTTCAAAAAAAGGTAGATCCGCTACCTTAGCGACTCCCTAGTGTCGGCCCCACGGATATGGAGGGAGGTTCATGCAGGTACACAGGTCATAGGCGCATGGCGGGGTAAACCCCAGGTCGTCAGTTCCTAAGAATCAAACTTTCAAATTTTTGAATGATGTAGATTCATAAATCAGTTTTGTCCGAAACTAGTTGATAGGCATAAGGACTCTAAATTATTTTAAACCAAAATCAATATACTCTCGGAAACATCCTTCGTATATTTATGTGGTCTGTTTTGAATTTAATAGTGCAAATTGAGAGCAATAAATTTTTGAATGAGTAAAATAAAAATATATAAAAAAATCCCATGATTATTTCATGGAAAAAATTATTGAATTTAGGTCCATGGGCAAAATTACATTAAAGGGATTTCCAAAAGTATATTGATTTAGTTTGAAGTTATTGAGTTTTCTAGATTCATAATTAGTTTAGACAAAATTAGCTAATAGTACGAAAGAAAGTGTTACACTCTGCAAATGTACGGAAACGTCGCAAGTAATATAAAAGATTATCGTATCCACAGGGACTGGAATAAGCACTAGAAATGTCTCAATGCAAATTAGCTAAACAACTATCCAATTGTTTAAAATGCAAAGTGAAGGTAAACAAATCTAATATTAAAGATCAACAAACAAGAGTTTAGTGTTTTAGGTTATGATAAAGGGAGATTCTAGGAGTTTCGGTTTCTTTGTAAGATTTCTTGAATGTAAATGGTTCACCGATTCTTATCCCTCAATTGCCAAACACTTGTAGAAAGTTGCCGGTTCTCTCTTGCAATAGATAACCGGCTAAGGACTGAGAAATGTATCTAAATATGATCAATTAGACGTGAACCTACGTTGTCCTTACACAGAAGCACACCTATTACTATGCCTTCCTCGGATATCAACATAGAAACTCATAACTTATTAATCTATCAAGATACAAGAAACTAATCACAAGATCCATCCTACTCTCTTGAATATTCCTATTTCCTCTTCAAGATTATCTCTCAAACGTCCTTACACGGGCTTGCACCTATCACGTGGATCCCTCGGATGATCGAGTGAGAGTTTATCTTTACAAAGTCCACAAGAAATCCAAACAATCAATCAAGAATGAGAATTAAGCACAAATCATCATTAATCATTCAAGATCTAATTGATACAAGCAAGACAATGTCATTGAAACAAGAAATTGGCAAATCCATAAGAGATTACATCAATCCAACATACAAATACTCCCTTAATCCTAGAATACAAGATCTACTCCATGAATCGAGGAAGAATACCCGAAGAAATAAAGATTACAAGCATTTCTTAAATCCCCAATCCAAGAAACCAAGAAAAGGGGGAAAGAGAAAACTTATCTACGAAGAAGCCTCGCTCCCGAGTCGAAATCGTCAAGAACTCCCTCGAATCGCCTGAAATCCTCCCAAGAATGGGAGGATACCACCAAATCTTGCCTTCTCCCAAAGGGGAGATCCCTTCAATTCATGAAGGAGGGTTTAAATAGAGGAGAAATCGGGCCCATTGACCCCATGACACGGGTGTGAGATTCACCCGCCATGTCCGCCTTCCTTCTTTGCCAAGGCTGCAGTGTGACTCACACGGCCAGACCCTTCTCTCTGGAAATGCTACGCCGTGTGGTGCACACGCCACCACCGCCTCGGAATCCTCACTGCAGTAGATCTACACGCCGTGTAAGGCATCTCGCTCTAATTTCAAATCAAGACACGGCCTGTGAGATTCACCGCCATGTCCTCTTCCTCTGTTAAAAACTACAGTGTGTGGTACACTGATGCTCTCTCCTTCAATTCCTTCCAAGCTTGCCCGAGGACGCATAATCTTCACCAATTTCGACTCCTACGTAAATGCACAAAAGCAGATCTCCGAACCAAAAGAGTAAATATGCTAAAAGGAAAGTGAAGTATAAAAGTGCATAGATCAAACATGCTCAAAGTATGTAAATGTGTAAAACATGCATAAAGAGTATATAATCTACGCATCACCCCCAGACTTAAACCTTTGCTTGTCCTCAAGCAAAATGTTGCAGTCTAAATTCATATGTTCTACAACACATTCATAAAACCTAGTGCACTTTCCTAACTCTATCAAAAAGTTTCATTAACAAGCGTAATCATGGAAACAAGTAAAGTATGGTTCAAGCATAAGAATCTTGTGCACAGTGTAAAAGTAACTCAACACCCTTCAAGTTTCAATCCATGTCCTAGTCAAGTCGTCATCAAATTTGAATTCCTAGTGTTTCCAGTGAAAGACAAGTAACCAGTGATAGACACTTACTCACCATTCACTTGGTTCATATTTCTCAACTAACCCAAGGTCTCAAAGGTGTGCTCAATCTCAAGGGAAGCTAAGCAGTCATTTCCCCAGTAACCTAACTCGGTCTCAAAGGGGTGACTTGCTAGATTCCACTCATGACAACTATTTTTTATATCCCTTATTTATTTATTTTTTTTATAAGTGTTTGCATTGTGCAAAACTTATTCACAAATGTACTTTTAGCACACATGTTGAGATATTTTGATTTTTCCAAATGAGCTTTAATGATTTTAGCCTCATCCAGTAACCAAAATGAAAGTTGAGAAATCACCATGAAAACCAAGTACTAAGCAAACAAGATGAATCATGACTATTTCAATGACATCAACTATTCAAGCATCAAGTACAAGTGTAGTGAAGATAAAATCCTTAAGGTTGAACCAAAACTAAAACTCATCACCATAAGATTTTTAGCTTATTAATGCTTCCCAAGATAGAAAAAAGAACTACACAAAGTTTACTACTAGCATCATTCGAACATCATGAATCAAGACAATAATCGTGCTAACATTTTACTTGAATCCAAGAAAGCATATAAGTGAAGATTTGATGTTCTCAAAAAAAATTTTTTTTGCCATGATTATTTCAAAAACAAGAAAAATAAAGCAACAAGCAAAGAAAATAAGAACCAACATGAAAAACTAACAAAAACTAAAAACTGAAAACCAAACTAAACAGTACATGACACCCCCCCCAGACTTAAACTTTTCATCGTCCCGATGAAATCAATATGGTGGAGGAGGTGGAGGTGGACGAGGGAAAGGAGGTCTACGACGTGGTTGGCCAATAGGAAAACTAGGAAAACCTGGAATCTCACCCAAGGATCTATGATACTCATATAAAGCATCTACTTGTTGGCTAGAAAGCATCATGCTCTGCATAAAATCTCTCATCCTAGCCTGATCAGTATCATAATCCTGCACAAACTCAGCCGCTTGACCTTGAAAATTCCTCGTAAACTAAAAATGATTTTGTACCTCCCTAAATTGATCATCAGATAAAGAGAAGCGCCCCTCCAATATTTTTCGTTGGGCATTTTGCTTCTCATGAAGTGATTCTAGAGACGTACGAAAATCTGAAAAATCAAACCTAGAAGATCCCGTGCCATATGCAAAAGAATGCCTAGCAGGCTCCATAAAACTAGAAGGCTGCGGGTGTCCAGATGACGAGGGCTCATGATGTGGCTCAGTGTCTCCAGGTATAGAAGGGTTATCCTCAAAATCTAACTCAGAAATTACCCAATTAGCCGGGTTACGAATAGTAGTTCGTTCAGGAAAAGGAAGGGGTAAAGGAGAACCACTCCTCCTAGGAAACGCGAAACCATTCTCATCCTGAACGATCATTTTCATAGCAAGACATGCATCAATGTCAATCATGTCATTACCATGAATTATTTCCAACCCATCAACATCAAGATTTAAATTATAAGCTATTTGGGTAATCAAACCACCAAAAACAATTGATCCCGATGATGCCCTAGCAGATCTTAATAAGGTTTGAACAATCAAATTCAACCTTATAAAGCATAGCCCATAAAGCATAAAGCTTTATCTTTTTAACCACCCCATCACTCTCTCCCCTACCAAAAATAGTTTTACTCATGACTCTATGTAGATACCTAAAGATAGGGTTTTGCATATGGGAGGCCTTAGCTCTTGAAGGCTCATAAGGTTGATCTAACCCAGTTATTGCATTCCAAAAATGATTCCAATTAAACCTTGGATCAAACCTACGAGGGCTACCGGTGGTTAATCCAAAACAAGAATTAAAGTTACTAAATGCCCATAGAAATTCTTGATTCATTAGTCTAAATGAGATTTTTCCAAAATAATCATCTTCATTAGTAAAATGGACATCCAATGAACTTAAAAATTCCAAAACAAGACGAGGATATGTAGGCAAATGTGTGTACATAATATCACTCCAATCCAAAAACGCAATCATCAAATCTACATCTTCCCTAATTCCAAGCATATCAAGAACAGTTGGGTCCATATATCTAGTACACACTATCTTTCTATTGACAAGAATTGCAAATCTAGTTACTTGATTATCATTTCTAAACACAATATTGAATTCATTGTCATTACCTTCGTTGCGTGAAGTCCTTTTGCCTTTGCCCTTCACTGGTTGTTTTCCTTTGTCCCTTGATGGCTCCTTCTCTTTGTCTCCACTGGATCCACCACCACCTTTGCGAAGTTTCTTCAAAATGTTGGACATCTTGATGAGTTTAGATAGGGGAAGAATTATCTAGGGTTGGAAAAATGGAACTCAAAGAACAAAACTTCAAAGAGCAAAGATCTTAGGTTAGGAGAACAAAAAGTCCAAGTCTTAGAGAGGAGGAGAATCCGGATCTAAGAGATCTTGAGAGATTATAGAGGAGTTTTTAAGAGATTGGGAGAGAAAGAGATGTTTTGGAGAGTTGGGGGTGTGCGCAACACGGCCAAGATCTGGCCGTGTAAGGTAGAAAGAAGACTTTAATAACTCTCTTACACGGGCCGTGCAGATCCACACGGGCTCCCCCTCTTCCTTCTCTGGATTCTTCGCACGGCCTCTCCATCTTTCTTCTCGGAATTCTTTGCACGGCGACACGGCCTAGACCTTTTTCTCCTCGGGATTCTTTACACGGCCGTGTTTGAGACACGGCCTAGACCTTTTTCTCCTCGGGAGATCCTACACGGCCGTGTCTGGATGACACGGCCCAAGCACTTCCCTTCTTTGCAACCTTTGCCTGGCCGTGTATAGCACACGGCCGGGCTCTGTTTTGCACCTAACCTGAAAACAAAATCAAAAGAATGCATCAAACTAAAAGAAATTAAAATACAAATCAAAACTAACTAAAAAAACCCTTGGGTTGCCTCCCAAGAAGCGCTTGTTTAAGGTCTTTAGCTCGACCAAACTTGATCATTCACTTCTTTTCCTCGCCCTTGGAGGACAGATATACTTTTCGTTTTTGTTGGGAGATCTTCTCCCAACATCTTCCACCACATTGTCTCCTTCGTTTGGTGGCCTTTCATGAGGATGGAAATTCCATTCCTCAAGTTTATAAATGCTTGTCCTGCTACAAGCATTTAAAAGAGACGAGACATGGTTAGAGATATTAGATAAATCATATTCCAACTTTTCCTTACCAATTACCAAAGAAAGCTTATGATTTTTTACATCAATTATAGCTCCAGCTGTAGCAAGGAAAGGTCTTCCTAATATGATAGGAATCCTGGGGTCCTCTTCCATGTCCAACACGACAAAATCTGTGGGAATAACATTCCCATCCACCTCTACCGGCACATCCTCTATAATACCCAAAGGGTACCTGCAGGAATGATCGGCAAATTGAAGTGCCATAGTAGTAAGTTTAATATTTTTGAGACCTAATTTATTACAAATTGAATAGGGAATGAGGCTAACACTTGCCCCCAAATCACAAAAAGCTTTTTCAAAAAATTCTTTTCCTATGTTGCAAGGAATATAAAAGCTCCCTGGGTCCTTTAGTTTTGGGGAAGTGTTCTTCTCCAAAATAGCACTACATTCCTCACTAAGCGCAATGGTCTCAACCTCTCCTCTTCTTCTCTTGTTTGACATGAGATCCTTCAGGAATTTGGCAAATCTAGGCATTTGAAGAATAGCATCAATAAGAGGTACCTCTACACAAATTTCCTTAACTTTTTCTAAAAACTTGCCAAATTCTTCATCTTTCTTGAGCATTGTAAGTCTCTGAGGAAAAGGGACAGCTTTGCTTTGATGGTTCAGTGGAAGAGTCTCTTCAACCTCAATGGTACTCTCCTCATTAGCTTGAATCTGATTTGGTATAAGAGGAGAGAGCTCTTCTTCTTTTTGTATCCCTTTTGGAGCAGTCACTTGGGAGTCTCCCAAGGTCCGTCCGCTCCTAAGCTCAATTCTATTGCAATGCTCCATAGGATTCACATCAGGTTTTCCTGGAAGTTGTCCTGGTGCTCTGGATGATGAGGAAGCTAGTTGGGTAATTTGACTATCCTGGATCTTTTGATGCTTTTTAGAATTATCCATTCTCTGAATGAGCTTTGCTAAATCTTGCTTCATTTCATTCTGACTTGAGATAATTTCTTCAAGCATCTTTTCAATATTTGACTTTGGTAAGCCTTGAGAAGATAGATGCTGAAAATTTTGTTGCCCAGCTTGAAAATTTAGTCTTGCCCCCATAGATGGTCCTTGATCTTGATTATTTCTGTAAGAAAAATTGGGATGACTCTTCCATCCAGGGTTATAAGTATTTGAGTATGGGTTGTTCTGCCTTTGATTGTAACTCATGATTGCATCACATTGTTCCAGTTGATTGATTTGTGCAGTGATAGCTCCCAATGGACATGAGTCATTTGAGTGCTCTGAACTCCCACATACTTCACAAGATGTACTAATAGCATTGACCATATTGGCACTAGTCCCCATATTCTCAAATTTCTTTGTAAGAGCGTCCAATTTTACAGACAAAAGAGTGACTGCATCTACATCAAACTTCCCTAATGCTTTAATTGTTGGGTTTACAGAAGAATAGCCACCACTTCTTTCATTTGCCCATTGATGATGATTTTGTGCTACACTGTCAATAATTTCTTCAGCTTCATCTAAACTTTTATTCATAAGTGCCCCTCCAGCAGCTGAATCAAGGGAATAGTTGATACCATTATAAAAAGTGTGCAACACTAACCATCTTTCCAACCCATGATGTGGGCATTGTCTGAGCATACTATTATATCTATCCCATTCTTCAAAAAGAGATTCTGAGTCAGTTTGCTTGAAGCTTGCAATTAAATTCCTCATATGAGCTGTTTTGCTTGGTGGATAGAATTTATCAAGAAACTATTGCTCACACTGCTCCCAAGTGGTGATGCTATTAGGGGCCAAAGAATTCAGCCATTGTTTTGCCCTATCTCTTAAAGAAAACCCAAATAATAATAATCTAACTGCTTCTGAAGGAACTCCATTCATTTTCATGGTACCATATTTCATAAAAGACCTCTAAGTGTTGATTGGGGTCTTCATGAGGTCCTCCACCAAATTGGTTCTGCTGCACCATAGATATAATTGCGGGTTTGATCTCAAAGTTATTAGCTTCCACTGAAGGTCTTGAAATACTAGATCGAAAACCTCTTGCATAAAGTGTTGCATAATCATTGAGTGGTCTATTCGCCATGTTCAAATGTTCCTGTTCTTCAATTTGCCTTTGCAGAATTCTTCTTTTATGGAAAGTTCTGTCAATCTCAGGGTCAAAAAGAAAGAATTCCCCTGTAAAGTTAGATCTTCGCATACACAAGAACAAGGTAGCAAATGACAATTCAACAGAAAAAGAAAAATAAAAGAATAAAAAATGCAGAATTGAATTTGTACAAAAAAAATTAACAAGAAGTAAAAGTTATACAAGAAAGTAAAAACAGAAATCTAATGATTAGTTACAACTATGCAATATGAAAGGAAAACAAATGTTATGTTTAGTCTAACTCAATTGATACTTCCTAATGTTATAGCGCAGTCCCCGGCAACGGCGCCAAAAACTTGTTACGCTCCGCAAGTGTACGGAAATGTAGCAAGTAATATAAAAGATTATCGTATCCACAGGGACTGGAATAAGCACTAGAAATGTCTCAATGCGAATTAGCTAAACAACTATCCAATTGTTTAAAATGCAAAGTGAAGGTAAACAAATCTAATATTAAAGATCAACAAACAAGAGTTTAGTGTTTTAGGTTATGATAAAGGGAGATTCTAGGAGTTTCGGTTTCTTTGTAAGATTTCATGAATGTAAATGGTTCACCGATTCTTATCCCTCAATTGCCAAACACTTGTAGAAAGTTGCCGGTTCTCTCTTGCAATAGATAACCGGCTAAGGACTGAGAAATGTATCTAAATATGATCAATTAGACGTGAACCTACGTTGTCCTTACACAGAAGCACACCTATTACTATGCCTTCCTCGGATATCAACATAGAAACCCACAACTTATTAATCTATCAAGATACAAGAAACTAATCACAAGATCCATCCTACTCTCTTGAATATTCCTATTTCCTCTTCAAGATTATCTCTCAAACGTCCTTACACGGGCTTGCACCTGTCACGTGGATCCCTCGGATGATCGAGTGAGAGTTTATCTTTACAAAGTCCACAAGAAATCCAAACAATCAATCAAGAATGAGAATTAAGCACAAATCACCATTAATCATTCAAGATTTAATTGATACAAGCAAGACAATGTCATTGAAACAAGAAATTGGCAAATCCATAAGAGATTACATCAATCCAACATACAAATACTCCCTTAATCCTAGAATACAAGATCTACTCCATGAATCGAGGAAGAATACCCGAAGAAATAAAGATTACAAGCATTTCTTAAATCCCCAATCCAAGAAACCAAGAAAAGGGGAAAGAAAACTTATCTACGAAGAAGCCTGCCTCGTCTTCCAACGCTCCCGGAGTCGAAATCGCCAAGAACTCCCCTCGCGCCTTGAAATCCTCCCAAGAATGGGAGGATACCACCAATCTTGCCTTCTCCCAAAGGGGAGAGATCCTCTTCAATTCATGGAGGAGGGTTTAAATAGAGGAGGAAATCAAGCCACACCCCATGACACTACTGTGAGATTTACCGGCCATGTCCAGCCTTCTCGCTAGCCGCACTGCGGTGACTCACACGGCCAGACCCTTCCGTTATCCGAATGCTACACTACTGCAGGTGCACACCGCCACCACCGCTTGCCTGAAACCTCACACCCAGTGTAGATCTACACGGCCATGTAAGGCATCCGCTCTAATTTCTTCAGACACTGCCGTGTGAGATTCACACGGCCATGTCCTCTTCCTTCCTGTTAAAACTACACGGCTGTACACTACCTGATGCTCTCTCCCTTCAATTCCTTCCAAGCTTGCCCGAGGACGCATAATCTTCACCAATTTCGACTCCTGTGTACAGAAAATGCACAAAAAGCAGATCTCCGAACCAAAATAGTAAATATGCTAAAAGGAAAGCTGGAAGTATAAAAGTGCATAGATCAAGCATGCTCAAAGTATGTAAATGTGCGTAAAAACATGCATAAAAGAGTATATAATCTACGCACATCAGAAAGAGGAGAGGTATTTTGAGAATATGCTACATGATTGGGATATTATGAAAGTTAGATACATGAAAAGAGAAATTCCTAAATATGATTCAATAAGATGTCATATTTTTGGTCCCCTCGGATGGATCTAGTGGCTAGCACATGAGGTGTTGTCACAATAAGGTATGAGATTTGAATCCTTCCTTATGTGCTAGTTAATATTCTAAAGGCTAGTAGCCGCCCGTGATTTACCTCCCCTGTGTGCCAATAATAAAAATACAGTATTTTATTTTACCGCATGAGGAAGTTTTAGTATTAGCTATTTTACGTACCCCACTATCATAATTCCAAAAATATGTATCATATTTTCATTATACCCTCATTTTTTTTTCACATTCAAAATTTCCTTGCTATGTTCAAATTTTTTTCTCAACCAGGTCAAAAATTCAGTGCTCTCAATTTAGATCGTGACTTAAAGCCATTAATACATTAGTTTTGATTTGAATTAATTTAAAATTCTCTAAATCCATCAATCAATTTAGTTTGAAATTATTGATAGATAAACCTACACAATTTAAAATTTTAAACGTTTAATATTTTTTTGAACTCAGGAGAGTGCTAAGAAATCATTGGTGTTATGTAGTATGCATTATTATCCAAGACCTTATCAGGTTAAAAATTCATTGCTATTAATTTATGCTATTAAATTTATGTTAAAGGGTATGAATACATTATTGAGGCTTTCAAAAATATATTAATTTTAATTTGAAATGATTCAAATCATCTAGATCATCAATTAATTTCGGACTAGACTAGTTAACGGATCTATACAATTAAAATTTTTTAAAGTTTAATATTTTTTTATTAATAAGCATCATTGTCCTAGATTTATAATGAGTTAGTGATAAAATTTATTAAGTCTTAATAAATTTAAAAATTTACTGTTCTTAAATTTAATTTAGATACCAGGACATAGATAAATTAATAAGATTTGCAGAAGTGCATTGGTCTGGATTTGAACGGGCTAATAAAAAATTTGGTAAATAAAAAAAAATTGAAAGGAGGAGGAATATAACGATAAATGTTTTTAGAAATATGAAAGTTAGTTCACGGGCAATTAACACTGAAACGTTCTCCCAAAATAAGATAGATAGATCATTTTTATTTACGATCGTGCGCCACCACTGGATTTTGTTCGGATCTCGCTTGGGTTGGCTCCACCCAATCCAGAGATAAATAAACCATGGGAAGATTTTTCCTCCACCCAAATTTTGTGCGGCTCTCGAAATCGATAAGCCGCCTGTGATCGTTCACTCGCCGCGCCACCACCCCACTGCTCCCCCCGGCCCCCGTCCACTAGATTGGTTTTTTCCGGCTCGGCATTTTGGCAGACGGGTTCCGTGCATGGCGTTCGGCTCCCGTCGATCCTCGTCCATCCATCTCCCATCCATTCGCTCCGCCTCCCGTTCCGCACGAGGCATATCGCCTCATGCGTTCGAACGCAGCGCGCACACGCATGTCGTGATGTCGCTCTGCGTCAGCCTTCCTCGTCGCCTTCTGTCGCCAATGCCTGCCACTTGCTTTGTCCAGTGGTTGAACCCCACCACCGCTCCGCACCTACTTGCTCACCCAGATTCGAGTTAGATCTGGATCTGAAACCTCAAAAATTGTTTTTTTTTTCTTAAAAATGGCGATTTTGAGGATTTGGTGTTGCCGAAATATAAGGAGGGGCGTTGGCGAGATTGTAGCAGGCGGAGTCGGAGGAGAGGAAGAGCTCTGTGGCTGTCGCTCTTTCTTCTTTCTCACCGCTTGTCTCTTGAGTGTTATAGAAGAGCGGGACAGGGAGATTGTTGTTTATTGGGAGGAAAGATTTAATCTTGTGTGGTGTAAAAAGGAAATCTTTGTTGGTGTTTTCTAGGTTTTACGATGGAGCGCGCGCGAAAGCTGGCTGGTCGGGCGATTCTACGGGGCTTGATCTCGCAGACAAGGTCGTCGACGGGGACGCCCGCCGGCACGCGCCAGATATCTTCGCTTGCGCCGTCTTCGGTCTTTCCGGCTGGAAATTCTCTCTTCCGGCCCACCGCCGCCGAGTCCTTGCTCCGCAATGGCCAATCCCGGTCCATCTCCGTCGAAGCCCTCCGCCCCTCCGACACCTTTCCTCGCCGCCACAACTCCGCCACGCCCGAGGAGCAATCCACCATGGCGACATCTTGCGGCTTCCCCTCACTCGAAGCCTTAATCGACGCCACCGTGCCTAAATCCATCCGCCTTCCCGGAATGAAGTTCTCGAAGTTCGACGCTGGACTCACGGAGTCTGAGATGATCGATCATATGAGCCGCCTCGCCTCCAAAAACAAGGTGTTCAAGTCCTTCATCGGGATGGGCTACTACAACACCTTCGTCCCCGCCGTCATCCTCCGCAACATCATGGAGAACCCGGCGTGGTACACGCAGTACACCCCTTACCAGGCCGAGATAGCCCAGGGACGCCTCGAATCGCTTCTCAATTACCAGACCATGATTTCCGACCTCACCGCCCTCCCGATGTCCAACGCCTCCCTCCTCGACGAGGGCACCGCTGCCGCAGAGGCCATGGCGATGTGCAACAACATCCAGAAGGCTAAGAAGAAGACCTTCATAATCGCCTCGAACTGCCACCCACAGACTATCGACATCTGCAAGACCAGGGCCGACGGGTTCGACATCAAGGTCGTGGTCTCCGACCTCAAGGACTTCGATTACAGGTCAAACGATGTGTGCGGAGTCCTTGTTCAGTACCCCGGCACTGAAGGTGAGATCTTGGACTACGGGGAGTTCATCAAGAACGCGCACGCTCACGGCGTCAAGGTGGTGATGGCGACAGACCTGCTTGCACTGACCTTGCTTAAGCCCCCGGGTGAGCTCGGGGCCGACATCGTCGTTGGATCTGCACAGAGGTTTGGAGTTCCGATGGGCTACGGTGGTCCACATGCAGCGTTCCTGGCGACGTCGCAGGAGTATAAGAGGATGATGCCCGGCAGAATCATTGGAGTCAGTGTTGACTCCACCGGCAAGCCGGCACTGCGGATGGCAATGCAGACAAGGGAGCAGCATATT
The DNA here is from genome assembly GCF_018446385.1 of Zingiber officinale. Lineage (NCBI taxonomy): Eukaryota > Viridiplantae > Streptophyta > Magnoliopsida > Zingiberales > Zingiberaceae > Zingiber > Zingiber officinale. Next base: position 88,091,570 of record NC_055989.1, read on the forward strand.
AGGAGAGACAAGGCCACCAGCAACATCTGCACTGCTCAGGTTTCAAATCTCTTCAAGCTACTCCCATAAATATTTGTTCCATTTCACTTAACATGATTGCAATCCTTCATTCATGAAAATAATTATTCAATGTTGTCGATAATGACAAATGAGAGCTCAGTATAGGATTCCAGTGATATAGTTTACCTAGAATTATAGAACCTCCAAATGTATTCAGATTAATTGTTTGTGGCTTTCTTTTTGTTCTTGTTTTACATGTTTCATCTATTAATATATTTATTGTAATGCAAATCTTGAACTGTGTAACAGGCATTGCTTGCAAACATGGCCGCAATGTATGCTGTCTACCATGGCCCTGAAGGCCTCAAAGCTATTGCCCAGAGGGTCCATGGTCTTGCTGGAGCCTTTGCACTTGGACTAAAGAAGCTAGGGACTGTGACTGTTCAAGACCTTCCATTCTTTGATACAGTAAAAGTCCATTCTTCTGATGCAAATGCAATTGCTGAAGAGGCACGCAAGAATGAAATTAATCTCCGGGTCGTCAACTCCAAAACGGTATGTTCTATCATCAAATCTGTTAGTTGGACATGACACTTAGATATAAGTATGCAACATACTCTATATACTGAACTCTTAAGTATTTTTTCTATATTTTCAGATAACTGTGTCCTTTGATGAGACAACAACCATTGAGGATGTTGATAAGCTTCTCAAAGTTTTTAATCGTGGCAAGCCTGTAAGTATCTACAGCGAAAATACTTTTTCCTATGTGAGTTACGTAACTAATTTTGGTTGAAATTCTCAGATCAACTTCACTGCAGAGTCACTAGCTCCAGAAATACAGACATCTATTCCAAAGGGCCTTGTCAGAGAAAGTCCATTTTTGACACACCAAATCTTTAACTTGTATGCAATTTAGTATTTCTCTAAAAGCTAGTTGCCTCATAGAGTTTAAAGGGCAGCCCGATGCACAAAGTTCCCGCTAATGCGGGGTCCCAGGGAAGGGTCGGACCATATTAGGTCAATTGTACACGGCCTTACCTTGCATTTTGCAAAAGGCTATTTACGCGACTCGAACCTGTGACCTCAAGTCAAGGTCACATGACAACAGTTTTACTATTGCACCAAGGCTCCCCTTCAATTAGTTGCCTCATATAGTTTATTCACACTTATTCTTTTCTTTATTCTTCAGGTATCACACAGAACATGAGCTACTGCGGTATCTCCACAAGCTACAATCCAAAGATCTTTCTTTATGCCACAGTATGATCCCTCTTGGATCTTGCACAATGAAACTCAATGCTACTGCAGAGATGATGCCTGTGACTTGGCCTAGCTTTGCGAATCTTCACCCTTTTGCCCCTACTGACCAGACTCAAGGATACCAAGTAATATGTATTTTATTTTCTCTATCCTGTTTGAAGTATGAGCCCAACTTTCTACTTACCCTTGTTGTTTGGTTTGTGACAGGAAATGTTTGATGATCTTGGTCAGCTTCTGTGTAAAATCACTGGATTTGATTCTTTCTCATTGCAACCAAATGCTGGTGCTGCCGGTGAATATGCTGGGCTCATGGTCATTCGTGCTTACCATTTTGTATGTCATCTGGAAGTTGAGACAACTAAGTTAAGAAATTAACTATTAAGATTTAGACTTTATCATTTATGTGCTTCCTTGGTAAAATCTTTTAGTCAAGAGGAGATAGCCATCGTAATGTCTGCATCATTCCTGTTTCTGCTCATGGGACAAATCCGGCAAGTGCAGCTATGTGTGGAATGAAGATTGTTGCTGTTGGAACAGATTCCAAGGGTAATATTAACATAGAAGAATTAAGAAAAGCAGCCGAGGCCAACAAGAACAATTTGTCTGCTCTGATGGTAAGAAAGATGTACCCTTAATTTGCATGTTGTAATATTAGGCATTAAGAGGATTTAATTCTATCATTTATCAGAAGTATTTTATTTTATTATATTTGTGCTTCACGTATTGATTTGTTTCGCTCCAGGTTACCTACCCATCTACTCATGGAGTCTATGAAGAAGGCATTGATGAAATTTGCAAGATTATCCATGACAATGGTGGACAGGTTTACATGGATGGTGCTAACATGAATGCTCAGGTCTGTCATTCAATCCTTGGATGCCCTGAAGCCAGTTGTTTGAGTTTCTATTATCTAGAAAGTAATATAACGTAGTTGTAGATAAACTGTATGCTAAATGCCTTGGCCAATGGCTTCTAGGCAAATGCACAGTTGGGATCATTGTGCATAGCTCATGGCGTGACAATGCCTTGCCCTACTTGTTATTCCAATTCAGTAATGTTTTGGAAGTCTACTTAGTTATTTTGTAAAATGAGGATTGCTAATTCTCCTTTTGTTCAATTTCTCTTAAGATAACTTTCTTCCTTGACATCTGAAAAAATGGCGATAAGTTAAAACAATATGACTATCTTAAGTTTGATCATTTTGGTCCAGTAGTTTAATTGTTTTGTAAAGCCTACTATTCTCTTCAATTAGTTAGTTTTAATGTAGTATGTTAGAAATTAAGATAAAAATTTAGCTCCGTCTCATAATGCTTAAAAAAGGATCAGTTGGGATTAACACATGCCTTCTTAGGTGTTGACAGGATGTATTTCTGGAAGTTGCAAATCTTAACGTCGATTCTTATGTTTTATTCAGGTTGGACTCACTAGTCCAGGCTTTATTGGAGCCGACGTCTGCCATCTTAACCTCCACAAGACATTTTGCATTCCACACGGCGGAGGTGGCCCAGGAATGGGACCCATTGGAGTGAAGAAGCATTTGGCTCCATTTTTACCATCACACCCCGTGGTATGCTTTTTTCAGCTCGCAACATTGGACTTTGTATTATTGTTGCACAGTTTTGTTGAGACACTGCGTTTTCTATGTCTCATCTCTGTATTCTCTTGATGACATCTGAGTAAAATAAAGGGACTTGTGCTTTGTGTTGTTTTATAATACTCGATCTTTGATTGATTCCCTCTTTTTTGTGACCTTAGGTGCCTACTGGTGGGATACCTCTCCCTGAGAAGACCCAGCCACTTGGTGCGATATCTGCAGCACCATGGGGATCTGCACTCATTCTGCCAATCTCATACACATACATAGCCATGATGGGTTCCAAGGGGTTAACCGAAGCTTCAAAGATTGCGATACTCAATGCGAACTACATGGCAAAGCGCCTAGAGGTAACTTTTGATTTACACTATTTGGTGCTAAGCCGTGTGAATGTTCATGTCCTTCAGAGAAATAATGCTGATTTTATTTGAAACTCTACAAGGAAATGTAAAGAAACTAGATGATGACTAAAAATCATTTTTTTCCAAATTATATTTGTTTCAGCCATTCTGTTTTAGGCTCTCTAACCATTTTATATTTACTGCAGAACTATTATCCTATTCTTTTCCGAGGAGTCAATGGAACCGTTGCTCATGAATTCATAGTAGACTTGAGGGGGTTCAAGGTTCTTAAAATGAATTTATCGCCATCCATACGAACTTGTAAAATACGTTTGATTCTGATGTCTATAAATTCCAACCATTGCAGACTACTGCTGGTATTGAGCCTGAAGATGTTGCCAAGCGTCTAATGGATTACGGATTCCATGCACCAACGATGTCTTGGCCAGTGCCAGGGACACTCATGATCGAACCCACAGAGAGCGAAAGCAAGGTATCAATCTACTACCATTTCTTGCTTCCTCAAATGTATCCTATAGACCATCACTTTAAGCAATGACGTTCTTACCTTCAGGCAGAGTTAGACAGGTTCTGTGACACCCTTATTTCGATCAGGGAAGAAATTGCACAGATTGAGAGTGGAAAAGCTGATATTAACATCAATGTTTTGAAGGTATTGGAGCATTTTGAGTAATCGTTTCTCCCTTGAGATTGATATTAACAACAAATGTTATCTGTAGGGTGCTCCTCATCCTCCTTCATTGCTAATGGCCGATACCTGGAGCAAACCCTACTCGAGGGAGTACGCAGCTTTCCCTGCCGCTTGGCTCCGAGGCGCCAAGTTCTGGCCGACTACAGGTACTTGATTACCCAGTCATCTCTTTGATTGGCATCAAGAGAAACAGACTGTGACCAGTGTTTGCTGTGGTTTACTTAACAGGGCGTGTCGATAATGTGTACGGCGACCGAAACCTCATCTGCACTCTTCTTCCTGTGTCGCAAATGGCTGAAGAAGATGCAGCTGCTACTGCCTAAGACATTGGCAACCATTGCACCGTCCCCTGGTCACTACTTTAGGTTGTACATATGCAATGTGGGAACACTAGTTCCTTCCATGAAACTACCAAAACACTTTCCTCTCGCTTAATATGTTGCTCTCTCTGCAACTTATTCCAAACTTAGAATTCTGTCAATTTACAAATCAATGATGAATGATATCATGTTTTAGCTCTTCTAAATGTTTTTAGGTGGGTAAATTGCGCTTTGAATTTAGGCCAAACAGATGAAGGAATTAGCCGTGATATTTGAATTATTAAAAATAAAGTAAAAAATTTAATTTAAAGATGTAATTTTTATTCAAAATCAGCAGCTGCCAATTTGCCAAAATAATAATTATTAAAAAGGAATGTTTTGTAGGGTCCTCTCCAAAAAGTCTTGCAACGGGCTCTCATACGATACGTAAACTTTACGTTTTAAAATGAAGCTAGCATTGGATAAGATCCGTCGCGGAAGAAAGCCCACCGTTAAAAGCTGCTCTTCCCATCGCGAACCCGATCGTTCACGCCATGGCCGTCACGCCGGCGCCTCCTAACCGTCCGTCGCCGCCTGGGCCAGCAGAGAAGAGATTCCTTCGCCGATCCCTGCGCTTCTTTCTCGCCGCTAATATCGCCTTCGGAGGTTTTTTCTCTATCTCAACTCTCCATCTGCAATTTAAACGTCTTCTTTTCTGCTCATTACATTATCGAGGGGAGTCGGATCCTCCTTTGGCGATCCATGGTGATGCTGGGTTTGATCTCTTAAGCGGATCTTGTTCACTGTTAGAGTGGTATTTTTTTTTTTTCGTTTTCATCGAAGAATTCGGTCTTTGGACTGGAATGGTTTGGCTGCTTTCCTCTTTTCCTCTTTCCCATGTCGAATATTTTGCGGTATGATTAAGCTTGGTTTAGTACTTCAGTGTGCCTGGTTGTATCGAAATCCTATCTAGATTTAAGCACTAGTATATTTAAAAGACTCTAAGATAAGAAATTTTTCCAATAACCGTAGATTTAGTGCATTGTTCTCAATTATTACCTTAAGCCCTAATTTGTGGTTCTTAGGTATTTTGAGTTTCATGCATAGAAATATTTACGAATTGTAGTTTGCGGCTTATGCAACAAACTCTTTCACACGGAATGCTAATGTTTAATATGAAGAATGAAAGGTGGCTTTTTTCAGCAGTTCTTCACTTCTCTCAGTAAGCATGAACTATTTACATATTCCTATCTGACTCCTTGATAAGACTTCATGTATAAGCCAGTTGATCGATGTACATCTTCTTCTCCGTTATAGTTGTTACCAAATGTCTGGTTTTTCTTTGCATTGTCGTCACTTCGTTACCAAGACTGCAAAGTGCTCATCATAGTTCAATGTAGTTGGAAGGGACAGTGAATGCAACTATGCAAGAAAAAAGATATTCACTCATTCACGCAGCATTGTGGTTTTCACTGCTAATTTTTGTTATCGACTCGTGTAACTTTGTGAGATAATTTTGGGTCTTTTGACTCCATCCTAATTGCATGTTTTTTTTATGTTTTGGAAAAATATAGATGTATGATCCTGAAAATTAAATGGTTTAGTATTTTACTTTTAAATTCCTTGGCTATTGTTAGTAACACCTTTAGGTTATCCCAGCCTAATCTTTTCTTAGTTCTAATGTGCAAAAGCTTCCATATCAAATTTTAGAGGCCTATAACTTCTTCTTCCTGGTTGATGGTCTATTTAAGGAGCTAGAGATGGTTTGGAAATGAGAATTCTAACTAAAGATGATGGAACTAAAATTTTGATAGATTCATGGTTGTTGGTGACTAAGGAGTTTTGATCCACTTGATTATTGAGCCACTCAAACTTGTCGACGGCAATGGCTGCTTGAATATATAATGTTCTATCTTTAGCGCGTCTTCTTCAATGGTGGATAAGATGTTGCCCACAGTTAGAACATCTGAAATTGTTATTCTTGCATCGTCTTCTCCAACTCAACAAATCCTTTCTGTGCAGTATATGCCCTCTTGACAACATCAAAGAAAGAGCCATCCGAGAAGGAGGGGGAAGAAGCTGCGAAAATGGTTCCTGCTGCTTCTGTCACCCTTGAACCTGCAACTCCTGATAAGAAAACGGTGTTTGCAACCGTTACACCTCCAACCGAGGTGCTGCCTCCGATCACAGAGCAGGAGCAACGAGAGCTATTTGAATGGATTCTCGAGGAAAAGAGAAAGGTCAAACCGAATACTCTGGATGAGAAGAAGAAAATTGAAGAGGAGAAGGCTCTCCTCAAGCAGCTCATCCGAGCCAAGTCTATTCCCAGCATCTATGAGCCTCATATTTCTTGAATCTATGGATTGGAGGATGTTATGCTGCAAACTCTCTCTGACTGTATTCCGACTGTCATTTTCATATTGATCGTATCCGAAAGCAGCGTGAAGTTAAAAAATTGGGAGGTAGCGACTACATTAATAGGTTGTGGATCTCGCTCCTCTCTATAAAATAATTAACGTCAGTGTCAAGTCAGGGAAGGGGTCCTCGATGTTGGCCCTCCGACGTTCAAGTCAGTCATCGAAAAATGTAGAGAAGCAGAGCAACAATAGCACTATGCACAAACAGTAGATAACGCGTACCTTCGTCGGCGATGTACCCCCTTTATATAGAGTCCTGGTAGGTAACGTGCGCGCTTCTCAAGGCATGGGCATGTTCTCCCATGTGTCCCATGAAAAGTCTTTGTCAGGAAAGTACTTTTGATATCATACCTTAACAGAGCATACTATCCCTGACATGATAGTAGAAGTTTTTGTCGTATGATTTATCTGTCGACCATGCCTCGTGTTAGCGGCACCATCTCCCAAAAAGATGTCAAGAGATACTACAGTAGTCTCGTTGCTTGGCTGAGCGAGCTAGCCGCTCGACCGGGACTCCGCTAGACCGAGACTTTGCTCGATCGGGACTTCGCTCCGTCCATGGCTAGGTCCTATTGCTAGGTCGAGCGGGGTAGCCGTTCGGCTGAGACTCTTCCGCTCTGTCGGCCTCCGTGGTTCTTCTATGCGATGACCATGTAGTAATATATTTTTCCCCGTTCAGACCAACTATGTGGTCTCCCTCAACGTTCTGCTGTTCCGTATTGAGCGTCGACTGTCTTGCATATCATCCCGAGCCGGAATGGGGGTTGGCTCGGACCCATCTTCTGTCGGTTGGGGCCTGATCGCCCGACGACCATTGTAATTATCCTTTGTTTGACCCTTTGACACCCGGGTGTTGACCACCTTAACTTTGACCTCCACCCTAGCAGTTGATCTCATGCCAGGTAGGCCTCCCTCCATCGCCGCATCACAAGACTCTCTCTCAAGTCTAGTCGAAGGAGGCTGCAAGTCCGACTGACTAGACTAGTAGAATCTTCGATGGCTTCCACGCCTTTGTCGTTCGGCTTCGCATTGCCAGATTGGGTATACAATCGCCTCGGCCCAAGTCCTTCGAAGTAAACTGTGCTTCAGCCGTTCGGCTATGTGATAATCGCTTATCTGTGCCGCTCGGGCAATGGGCGGCAACACTTGGCGAAACAATTCCTTTTCCTTTTCTTGTGCTCCTCGGTCGAGTGCCCTGACGTCATCCAGATTTCTTGAAAATCGTACAAATCTCTTATCATTATGGCTAAGCACGCGACCATACTTTTAATTAAGCCTCATTAATGTCGTCCAGTGATTGAGCGTCACGTGCCCTCCTTTTTGTCGTCGCACGTTTGACGTGAGAGTTGGATATCCGCTGGCGACGTGAGAGGCGACTTTTCGAATTCGACGGCTAGATCTCCGCATAGTTTTTCACAACCCTAGATCGGACGATCCAGGATGATCGACCGTGAGGTTTATAAACCCCGTGTGCTTCGCCGTCTTCCTCACATCGTGTGCCTTCGTCTTCGAGCTTCCCAGCGACGTTTCGCTTCTTCTGCTTCTCCGGCGATCCTTCCTATAAGACTCCTCATCTTTGCATTCAAATCTCTTCGTTGTTCTTCGTCATCCTCCTTGTTTTCGATGGCAAGCTCCTCATAGCTCCCCGCTCCTATCCCTGGACCCTGGTATACTTCCACCGAGTCTAGGTTCGACGGGGGCGACGTTGAAAGCTTGAAATCTGCTTATGAGTTTTCCCCCGACTATCAAATTGGTCTTCCTTCCGCGTTTGATCGGTCGCATGAACCACCGCCTAATTTTTTATGCTTCTTTAGGGACTAGTTCACCGTCGGTATGCGGTTCCTGGTCCACCTTTTTTTTTCACAGTTTGTAAATATTTTCATATTTCTCTCCATCAATTAGTGTCGAACTCCTTTCGGCTACTGTGCGGGGTTGTTATCCTGTTCCGCCTGCACAACATTCCTCTGACTCTTCGGCTATTCCATTATTTCTATTATCCGAAATTGTTCGAGCCGGAGACTTTTCTCTTCCAATCTCGGGTGGCCTTAGTCTTCTTTGATAAATGTCGTCCTCCAACAAGCACTGGAGAAACTACTTTTTTTTGTACGTTTTCCCGAGCGACCAGATTTCCTGACCAGTTGGCAGTTAGAAGTGCCAAACCCTCCGGAGCTCAAGAAGTACAAGAGTCGATCGGACTACCTCCACACAACTTTAAGCTTGGCTGGTCAGAAGTATCATATCCACAAGTCGCTGCTGGAGGACGTCCTCTACGTGTTCGGCTTGAGCCCGATCCGCACGAAGCTTCCGTTCAACCTAGATATGCTCTTTCTTCTCCCAACCTTTGAATCTAACTGATTTTTTTCTCCTTTTGTGCAGCTCGAATCATGTTGCAAGTGTGTCTGGCCGACAAGTGCAAGCTCGCCGACGCAAAGATCAACGCTATGATTGTGGCTGAGTTGGAGAGACGTGGCTTGCAGCCGGTCGGCTCCAACAAAGATCCGCTCGGCGACGAGGAGGAAACACAAGTGTTGGGGAGTGGAGGTGGAGCCAGCCAGATGGCAGCCAGTGGAGCAGCAACTACTGCTAACCTTCCTCCAGAACGACCATCGATGGTCCTTATCGCGGTCGCCTCAGAGTCGGCCGCTTTTGACGAACTCCTATGACAGCGCAAGAGACGCCGAGTAGAAGGATCTTCCCGATCTACGACTTCGACCCTGCAGACCCCAACTTCGGCCGTCTCCCGACCCTCCTCCGAGCGGGGTGAGACCTCGCTTCTGCCTCTCGAGCAGGGAATTGTGGAACTCCCTCTGTCCATATCATCCGACCGGACACCATCGTCATTCGAGCTGCCTCAAGGGATGATTTACGCGTCGCTGATTACATTCATACCATCGCCTTTGCCAGCGGCATAGGTATCCCGCATCCAACCAGTTTCAGCATCTCGGTCTTCTGGCAGGGCGACTTCAGACTCCTCTAGCTCGAGTAGCCAGAGGCAAATAACGGCAATCATCCATCTGCCGACGGACAAGTATCGCAGCGCGGACGCCCCAACGTCCCTCACCCCCGAGTATTAGATCAGGATTCAATGGTCTCTCGCACCGATATGGGCCAATGCTTGGGCTCACGTGACAGTCATCTCTCTGAGGGATCTCACCAACAGTCATACCCAAATGTTCATTGGGGTATGTATGCTGCTTTTATATTTACTTTTCATCCGTTCAGCTTTTACACATTTCTTGTTGCTCTAGTTTTAGGTTGAGAGTCTGACCATGTGCCACGGCCTCGCTTATTTGGAGCATGAAGTCCAGCAGTTACGTGCTTCGAGCGGCCAATCTGCTGCTTCACAGGCGCAAGTGGAGTAGATGAGCGTCGATAAGGGCTAATCTGAATAAGAGCTCCGAGTTGCTGGAAGCAAAGTGGGGCAAAAGCGTCGAGCAGGCTACACAATTGGCTCGACTTAATAAGCAGACCACCTCCTTCGAGGCGAAGATCGATTCGGTCAACACTAGGAAGCTTCGGGCGATCGAAGACCTGGAAATCAAGAATAAAGAGTTTCGGGTGTTGGCTCATAACCTGAAGGAGGCGGAGGCTTCGCTGAACGCCGAGCAAGAAGGCAGGTCGACTGATCGGTCTACAGCGGAAGCCCAACTTGACGCCAAGGATGAGGAGCTGACCAAGTTGAAGGCGGGGCTGGAGGCATCCCGAGCGACCCTCGAGACTTATCAGGATGGTGAGTCCAACCGGTTTGAGCTCATGAAGCGGGCCTACCTCCGCTCGGACACCTTCAATGACAAGGTCACCGATCGGGCGCTCCGTCTTTTCAACCTTGCCATGGATGGGACACTCGACCAACTGAAGAGCGACGGCTATATTCTGACCATCTTGACGAGCAAGGTCATCAGCTAGGACAAGATGACTAAATCAATGTCCGACGATGTGCTCGACTACCTCGAGTGAGCCTACTCCTGCATACCTTATTTTTTGTATTACCCTTCCGACCTTGTAAAAACTATGCAAGTGTTAATGAATGGTCGCCCATTTGGCGAACCTTTTTATTTGATATCACTCCTTCATGCTTCACCGTTCAACGCTTCCTTGTTTTATTTTCCGTTATTTGTTCCTGCGGTACGACTCAGGATCGAGTAGGATTACGAACCGCTTACCATTTTGCGTAGCAAAAAACTTTGAAGTGTGGCTCTGTGGCCCATCGGTCGGCGTCGTACTACTCGCTTGGATAAGTGGTTTTTCGTTGGTCTCGAGTTTATAGCCATCGCTTGGCTGTTGGAGTCGTAGACTTGGATTTAAGGTCGTTGCTCGACTGTTGACATGCGTAGACAAGGATTTAAGGTCGCTACTCGACCGTTGACGAAGACGAGGGTTTAAGGTCGCCACTCGACCATTAATGAAGACGAGGGTTTAAGATCGTCGCTCGACCGTCGGTGAAGATCAGGGTTTAACGTCGCCACTCGACCGTCGATGAAGACTAGAGTTTAATGTCGTCGCTTGACGGTCGGTGAAGACTAGGGTTTAACGTCATCGTTTGACGGTTGGTGAAGACTACGGTTTAACGTAGCCGCTCAACGGTTGACGAAGACTACGGTTTAACGTCGTCGCTCGACGGTCGGTGAAGAATAGGGTTTAATGTCGCCGCTCGACGGTTGACGAAGACTAGGGTTTAACGTCGTCGCTCGACGGTCGGTGAAGACTAGGGTTTAACGTCGCCGCTCAACGGTTGACGAAGATCAGGGTTTAACGTCGCCGCTCAACGGTCGGTGAAGATTAGAGTTTAATGTCGCCGCTCGACGGTTGACGAAGACTAGGGTTTAATATCGCCGCTCGACGGTTGACAAAGATTAGGATTTAATGTCGTTGCCCGACGATCGATGAAGACTAAAATTTAACGTCGACCATTTATCTGAGTGAGTGGAATAACATATATATATATATATATATATATATATATATATATATATATATATATATACTATTTCATTGCTATTATAACTATTTTTTATTATTTATTATTTTTAGTTGACCCATCCCAGTGGGAGGTTGCCCACACCATGCCATAAAATAAAAAATATATATCATACCTTTTTACACATAATTATTTATAATAATCATATTTTCTATAGAAGAAACAACTAGATATTTCCTCCTTAATATTTTAATCATTGTAATACTCACTATCAATATCAATATCAATATCAATAAAGAAAACAGGTGTGGTGCAAGGTGGGGCATCAACTAGTCGCATCACCATGACCGAGGTTAACTCAGAGACATCTCCTAAGTCTTGTTCACTAGGCTCATGCTGTCGACCAACACCCACTTAAAGTAATGGGTCATCAGTGCCACCACCATCTTCATTTCACAATGCCCTAACTACATCCCTAGGTAGGACAAGACTTGAAGGGTAGGAACTCGATGAAGTTCCCATTGAAGTCCGCCATTGCTACATCACTGTTGTCGCAAGACGGAACACCCCTATTTCTTTACACACTCTCCTGGACTAGCAGGTCTAAGCCGATGACGACTGCCAACTCTTCTTATATGCACCTTATCTCGTCGGGTTTCTTGATCAACTCCATCATTACCCATTTGATTGTCGACGTCACTATTTGTAAGTACCCGTGATAATTTTGATATGGTCAACCAAGTTAAGTTAGGTCCTGTGTATTTTTGATCCTTATGTCTAAGTGTGCAGGAGCTTAGGAACATAAGAAGTCTAGCGGAAGATGAGAAGGATGACACGAGAAAGGAACTGACGAGCTCGATGCCTTCGAGGGGCGAGATATTACAGAAGAGTACACATGTGGATGAGAAGCCGGGGAAGAAGCCTTCTCGAGGAGAAGGTCGGAAGATGGGTTCGGGTGAGCCCAATTCCAGATGGACAAAATCACCCAAGCGATCGGAGCAACGGAAGAGCTAACGGGGAATTGCGGAGCTACTAGACGCATCCTCAATTTGGTTGGAGGCGCCTCCACACCTTGCTGTAGGAATGCACCTTCAATAGGGTTGAATGCACTTTCAACCACCCATGGAAGGCGCCTTCAAGTCTTTGAAAGCGCCTTAGACTGGGCAAAATGTAACCGTTAGCGAAGATAAAACCTTATCTTTACTTGCCTCGCTAGAGACGCTTTCTACCTTGTTAGAGGCGCCTTCCAGCCTCAGATAAGATTTTCCAAGGGCTATAAAAAAGACCCCTGGACCTCGGAAATATTGAACAACTTCTGTATTAATTTTTCTAGTCATTCTTAGCTGTCAACGTGTGTAAAAGGCTTCTCCGCATTCAACGAAGGAGATCTTTTAGTGTTTTTCAATGCCTTGGATTAATTATCACTTAGGTTGTAACCAAGTAAAATTTTGGTTTTACCTACTCCTTTTAAGTTGTTATTTCTTTTATTATTGTTATTGTGCTACTAATCAAAAGATCCAGAGATAGTCAATGAGGCTAAGTGGGATTATCATTATTTTTTTAAGAAAGAGGTTTATTTTTCTTATAGATAATTCATCCCCCTCTTGCCGACCTCGTTGCACCAACATTGTCTATACCTCGTGAGGTGGTCGCTGCCTTGCAATATCTCACAGGGTTGCACAAGCAACTGCGCCCACCCCCAACTCTCATCTTTGTACTTTATTAGGTTTATGATTTTTTTTGGAAAGTGATTTATTCATTTTTTGGGGGCTAATTACATATTTATTATAAATGATTTGTTCATTTATCATAAATTAGATGGGTTGTGTATAGTATGATTGAACAATATTAGTTAGATATGATAGTACAAATGATGAATAGAAATATAGTTATAATTTGATTTTATAATCCAATTAGATTAACATTGAATTAAACATGAATTACATACATACATTACTAAATTACTAAATAATGTGTTTATTTATGCTAGATTATGAATATTAAGAATATCATAGTTGAACTAAATAAATGATAGAAATTAAATAGAGATAACTATAAAATATGGCACCTTAAGTTGTGATATATTCTTGAGGATTAGAAAGTTTTTGAGGTTGTCAATCAGGTTATGGAAGAATCTGCTGATGATCCTACACATAACACGGGCACAATCTTGATGCCTATAAGGAAGGACTCTACTCTAAGGGAATCTTTATCAATTCCATAGATGATGCCCTATTTTGTGAGTATGTGCAATTACCAATGACTCATGTTGTCTGGGTTGCCCTTCGAAAGAAATATAGTAGAGTGAGCCCAAGCAGGTTCGACAACTGACTATTAAGTTGATAGTTGCAAGAAGCACTCGAATGTCACCATGACCCAACACTTGTGCGAAATGACGAATATGATTCAGGAAATAAAATTTGGTCATTAGTTGACAAATAAACAACAAGTTCAGACAGTAATTCATTTTCTTCTTGATTCTTGGGAAACATTGAAACAGAATCTTACTAAAAGTGAAAGTATCAAAACTTTCACTGATGTCTCATGCCATGTTGAACTGGAGGCGAATAGAATATAATTACAAGGATTTTTTAACAAACTTTTATAGCTGAAGGTTATGCTGGATAGAAGAGTAAGAACAAATGGTTCAAGAAGGGAAGGGGAAAGAAAGTTGATACTGTTGCTACTGGGTTGGGCCCAAACAAGAAGAAATTCAAAGGGAAGAAGTATGGACAGAAATCTAAAAGAAAAATAACTTGCTATAATTAGGGCAAGAAGAGTCACTTTGCTCGTAAATGTATTGAGCCGAAAAAGGTAAATCCATGTTTATCTTCTATTTATGAACATTATGTTACTAGTACAGTATTGTTAATTGATTCTTATTCTTTATGAACTATAAATTCAGAGCAACAAACTATGTAACTCATTTACGAGTTACATTCGTGGAATACTATCCGATACCGATTGACAATAAGTGGATATATGTGGGAAATAATGCAAGAATTGAAATCAAAGGAGTTGACACATGCAAACTATGTGGTGAATATACTTTGTTTCTATATGATATCCTTTATGCTACTAAAATTCAACAGAATTTGATTTTTGTAACATGTATTCTTGAATTGGATACAATTTGAACTTCTATGGTAGGTTTGTAGAACTTATTATTAACTTTATGTTAATGGTATATAGTTTTTTAATGATTGACTTCATGGTTCTTAATGTAGAATCTGATATTGATTATGGAATTGATGGTTCTTTTTTGTAAGTACCTCAGATTAATTTTGATATGATTAACCAAGTTAAGTTAGGCCATGTGTATTTGATGTCTTATGGCTTAGTGTGCAGTGACTTAGGAACACTAGAAGTTAAGTGGAAGGTGAAATAATTGAGAAGGATGACACGGAAAGGAAGTCGACGGGCTCAGTGCATCCGAAGGATGAGGAGCTGCGAAGAGTATAGTGATAGAGCGAGAAGGACGCGTGCGGCGCATCCAATGGACGAGAAGTCGAGAGGAAGCCCACTCGAGGAGAAGATCAGAGTTGGGTTCAGGTGAGCTCAACTTCGGACGTCTGGAGAATCACTCAAGTGAGTGGAGACCGAAAATGGTTAACTCAATAGTTGACCATGAAGACCCGAGACACTTTAGTTGTCTTGAGGTGCCTCGGATGCCTAGCTGAGCAATTGCCATAGAACAGACTTAAGGTGCCTCAGGTGACTGGAGGCGCCTTGCACTTCAACATGATAAATAAATATTGCTAGTGAAAAACATATATATTTATAAATTTTAGGGATATTATGAATATGAATAGTTTGTAGATAAAATTTTCCATTTGGAGGTGTCTTCAACTGTTTAAGGTGCCCTGAACTACCACGTCAATAAAATGGTCACTTTAACCGTTTGTTGGACTAGGTCGACAGGATGAAGAGGGTTGAGTTGCCTGAAACACTAAAACAAACACCTTCTCGATCTTTCAACTCAGGTTAGCAGCAATAGCAAATAAAATTAAACAGGAATAATGACTTAAATAAAATCAGTAAAAGGCCAAGAATTACTTGGTTACAACCTAGATGGTTGTTAATCCAAGGCAGTAGAAAGCTCACTAAGAATCTCCTTCACTGAAGGTGGAGAAACCTTTTACACAATGAAAGCTCAGAAAAGACTAGGAAAGTGAATACACAAGTTGTTGCTTCTTTCCTAGGTCTAGTGGTCTTTTTATAGTCCCTGAAAAATCTTATCCGTAGGCTGAAGGCGCATCCAGTGAGACGCTCGTGGATAAAACTTTATCCATGACCAACGATTCATTTCAGCCTGCTCGAAAGCGCGCCTTCCAGCCATGGAAGATGTCTTCCATAGAAGGCGTGGAGGTGCCTTCAACAACCTTTGAAGGTACCTCCAGCAGTATTTGCAGCTCTATTTCGCTCCTTTGCTGCTGCGATCTCCTGGGTGATTTCGGCCATCGGAATAGGGCTCACCCAACCCAATTTTCGGCCTACTCCTCGAGCAATCTTCCTCCCTGGCTTCTCGTCCCTCGAACGTCGCGTACGTTCTTCTCGTCCACCGGTGTACTCTTTCGCGGCATCTCGTCCCTCAAACGCACCGAGCCCGTCGACTCTCTCCCATGTCGTCCTTCTCGTTAGCTGCGTCTTTCGCTCGACTTCCTGTGCTCCTAAGCTCCTGTACACTTAGACACAGGGATTAGAACATAACAGAATTTAACATAACTTGGTTGATCACACAAAAAATAACCTTGGGGTTCCAACACTGTTAAGCTATAAATCGAGCGCTAAAGCCTTTTGTAAAATATACACTTGTTCTTAAACTTTTGAATTCATTTCTTGTACATTCAACTGTTGTAAGGAGCTACTCCGCCTCCGATCTTGATCGAAGAAGTTCTTTTTAGTGAGCTTTCTATTCTTTGGATTAAGAACTACCTAGGTTGTAACCAAGTAATTCTTGGTCTCTTATTTCTTTTATATTATTTCTACTTAATTAATTTGTGTGTCCTTGCTAAGATAGAAGTAAGAGATTGTTTAGCTCAATTGGAGGTTGTTTATTCACCCTTGTCTAGTTGCTCAACCTGATCCAACACTTTTTCAAATATTGTTGTTACTAGTGATGTTGATATTAATATTCAAGGTTGACATGCTAGATTAGGACATATCAAATAAGAATAAATAAATAGATTAACTAAAGAGATCCTGCTAGGCACTAATGCTAAAATTAATTTATTTGTATGTGAGCATTATCTTATTGGAAAAACAACTAGGAAATCATTTGGTAAGACTATTAGTGTTGAATTACTATTGTAATTAATTCATTCAAACATTTGTGGTCCAATAAATATAAATGCTAGACATGGAGTTTTGTATTTCCTTACATTTATTGATGACTTTAAATATTTTGGTCATGTGTATTTGATTTCTTATAAATATGAAATATTAGATTGTTTTAAACGTTATTTAAACAAAGTTGAGAATCAACTAGATCATAAGGTTAAAACCTTATGCACTGATCATGAGGATGAATATTAGTCTAATCAGTTCAAGATAATATGTAATGATAAAGGGATTATTAGTCAATTAACAATCTCAGGCACTCCACAGTAAAATGGGTTGCTGAAAGAAGAAATCGAATTCTTCTAGATATGGTTAGATCTATGGTGGTTCAAGTTAATTTATTGATTTCTTATTGGAGAGATGTATTATTATCATCAACATATATACTTAGCTGAGTATATTCTAAATCTGTTCTATTTACCCTTTATGATACCTCTAAGGTTATACTTTCATCGATAGGCGGCAAAAGAGTTCATCTAACTTAATAATTGAAAGGTCTCTAGAGACTTTATAAGCATTTACTATTGATGCCCACAAAGTATTGCAAGGAAGACATTCAATACATACCTTATCGTGTCACAGTTTTCCGAATGATGTCTGATTAAGTGGAGGCATTTGAGAATGTCTTTAAGTCATGCATGCAGTTGGGTGACACTTTCTTCCAGAAGCATTTTTATATTAAATAAGTTATTTAGCAAGAGATCTCTTTTTGTTACCTTGGAGTTGTTTGTCCCTTTGTGTAATTTTACCAGGAGATCCCAAAGCTCTTTTGTATTCTTATAGGGTCAGACTCAGTTTAATTCCTCTATGGTTAGGCCGCACTAGATGATGTTTATTATTGGTACAATTTCTCCTGGGTCAAGATTGACCAGGTTGACTAAGCTTGAGTTGACTCAAGCTTGAGTCATGATATTTGAGTTTTGATGTTTGACAATATATAGAGATTGCAGGTATAATTATTTATATGAAAGAATGACGATCAAAGGTTGACCAGAAGAGTCAAGTAGGTCCATGTTGATCAGATACTTGACTGAAAAGTTCTAATTAGAGGTTAGGCAAGGTTAAATCCAACGGGAAGGTTGGTAGAAGAAGAAAATTCAAGTGGGTCAGTGTTGACCAAATACTTGATGTGGAAAGTCCTAGTGAGTGAAATAAGAAAAATTTAAAAATCATAGTGAGTGAAACTAGGTGATGAAAATCCCTAGTGAGTGAAGATAGACATATATGAAAAGTCCTGGTAAGTGAATCTAGATGAAAAATCGTAGTGAGTGAAACTAGGCAGTGAGAAAGTCCTGGTGAGTGAATCTAGACAGATTGGAAAGTCTTGATAAGTGAAGTCAGGTAGTTGGAAGGTCCTAGTGAGTAAATCTAGGCAATATGGAAGTCCTGCTGAGTAAATCCAGGCAGTTGAAATCCAGATGGGTGAACGTTGACCGGACATCTAGCGAGTGAAAGTCTTAGTGAGTGAAACTAGGCAATGAGGAAGTCTTGGTGAGTGAAGCTAGACAATTGAAATCTAGGTGAGTCAAGGTTGACCGAATATATGGTAAGTGGAAGTCCAAGTGGGTTATGAATGATCAGACACTTGGCACGAGATGAAAAGTCCAGATGAGTCAAAGGACTGACCGGACACTTGGTGAAGAAGTCTCAGTAGATCAAGGTTGACTGGATGCTAGGCAAGGAGGAGCCCCAACAGGTCACGGTTGACCGGATGTTGGGTAAAGGAACTTTAGACTTAGGTTTGGAAGTTAGAGTTTGGTAATCAATTACCATAGTTTAAGTGATTACTCTAATCACTTAAACTCATTGTCGCGAGAAACAGAATGAAATTGAATCGATTAAGGTAATTAATTTAGCAAGCCTTAATCGATTAGGCCAATCGATTAAGGTTGTTTCTGTTGAAAACAATAGCTACGGTAAGCGATTAAGCTACGAGTCATTCTCACGCAAATAGAAGCATACCTAATTGATTAGGCTAATCAATTAGACATGCATAATCGACTGAGTTAGTCGATTAAGCTGTAAAAATATAGTCGTTTGAAGCAGGTTGCTGAAGTGGTAATCGCTTAAGAGTAAGATTAAGCGATTAAGGCGCTCGAAGAGCCCTAGAAAAGGGTTTTGCATGCACTATTTCATCAGAACTCCATACACAGATTCTTGACAGTTACACACCAGTTCTTGGAGACTTAGAAAGAAGTATTGCTGTACTTCCAAGTTGATCAAGAAGTGTCTACAAACAGGAAGAGAGCAAGTTAGGATTTCATCATTGTAAATCTTGTAAGATTTCATTTGTATTAGCTTGTATCTTTCTCTTCTTGTATCATTTATGTGTGTGAGCTTGTATGACGCTTCTCTACCTCCACATTATTTCTAAGAAGGAGCTCTTTAATAGTGGATGTGTGAGAGAGGACCGGATCCTTGGATTAGTCACCTCGTTTGAGGTGGATACCAAGTAAATCTATCTTGTTAGTATTGGAGAAGTTTACTTCAAGTATTCAATTGCAAATCGTCTTTCAAAGCGAGCGAGCTATCCCCCCCCCCTTTAACTCCGAAGTGTCCCAACATTTATGGCTTTGTAGTTCATTTGTGCCTTCTTGATCATTGGGGGGGGGGGGGGGGTCTAATCTTCCAGCTCTATAGGCTTTCCATCTTGCATTGGTGGTGTGTATCCCTTTAGTATAGTAACCAAAGCTTGATGCCAGACTTGAGGTATTACTCCATTCTATTCTTTTAATAGCTAAAGTTTTCTCCCTTGAATAGTGGGGGATGAACTATGTTGTAGCCCTTTTGGTAGGAGTTCAACATTCTTATATAAAGGAACTAACAAAGGAAGGTTTCCAAAACTCTCGTCTTGGGATTAGCAGTGCAAGATAAAAGGAAAAAGTATATGACTATGATTAAAGAAACATCTTCAAGGAAAAGAAAAAGAAAAATTTTTTGAAATTGCTTGAAAAAACTGTTAAGTTACTTTAGAGCTACGAGACTCTAATACCAATTGAAGGATAAAACAGAAATGATAGAGGGGAGTGAATATCGTTCGTTTAAAAACTTTTATCTTTTATCAAAGTAAGTGGCGGAATAAAATAGTAAAAGCAATACAAGTGACTCATTTGGTTATTTGATTCGGAGCCTATGCCAATTCTTACTCCAAGACCAGCTATCTTTGATCATACCGTTGGGCAATTCACTATAATCATTCTTTCTGAAATCTTTGGAAAAAAATAATTCGTACAAAGAAAAAAGAATAAGAGTAACACCCTACTATCTTCTTGTAAATAATGCAAGCTAAAACATAAAGTATATAAACAAAAAATAGATAATGATGTAAGTACCTCAGGGTAGTTTTGATGTGGCCAACCAAGTTCAGTTAGGTCCTGTTGTGTTTGATTCTTGTGTCTAAGTGTGCAGGAGCTTAGGAATATAAGAAGTCGAGCGGAAGACATAGCTAGCGAGAAGGATGACACGGGAAGGGAGTCGATGGGATCAGTGCATTCGAAGGACGAGGTGGTACGAAAGAGTACACTAGCAGACGAGAAGGACGTGTGTGGCGGTCCAAGAGACAAGAAGCTGGGGAGGAAGGCTGCTAGAGGAGAAGGCTGGAGTTGGGTTCGAGTGAGCTCAATTCTGGACGGTTGGAGCATCACCCAAGCGAGCGGAGTGAAAAATGGTTAATAAGGGAAGTTAACCATTCTCGGATGAACAGTGTCAAAGGTGCCTTCAAATGCTTGGAAGGAGCCTTTGATGAACAGTGCGAAAGCGTTTTCCAGCCCATAGAAGGTGTCTTCTAGTGACTATTAGCGGAGATAAAGTTTTATCTTCGATGGATAAAAATTATCTCATGGAAGACGCCTTGGACTATCTTGGAGGTGCCTTCCAGCCTCGGATAGAGTTTTCCAAAGGTTATAAAAAGACCCATGGAGTTAGGAAATAATCAACAACTGGTACTACAACTCTTGTAACACTTTCCTAGCATTTCTTTGAGCTCTTCAATGATTGTAAGAGGCTTCTCCACTTACAACGAAGGAGATCTTTTAGTGTCTTTCACTCCCTTGGATTAACAACCATCTAGATTGTAATCAAGTAAAATTCTAGCCTCTTAATCTTTCTTTTAAGTTGTTTAGTTTAGTTTTATTATTGTTAGATTTAATTGTGCTATAATCAAGTTGAAAGATCGAGAAGGGGTTAATTGGTTTTGTAGGTAATTCACTCCTCTCTTGCCAGCCTCGCTGTGCCAACAGATGAAGCTCGTATGCACTTCTCAATATAGCAGCTTGCACGTGAAGTTATGACACAAATAATAGAAGCACGAATAGAGTGTAGCAGAGGTTTTCACTGAAAAAGTTGATTTATTGACTCAAATCTCGAGGTCCTTTTATAAGTCAGGTTCGGTCGTTCAAAGAGTCGTTTTGTCAATTGATCCTTTCGATCGATTAATCTCACTATTGGTTAACGGAATACACTCCTTTCCTTCTTTGCTGAGATATGATCTTCACATAATTAAGAGCATTTAATGATCGATTGACAGATCACCTTGATTGGTTGATCGATCCCTGTATTTCCTTTGTTGTAGAGATCATGATCTACCACTGTGCTTGCCATAATAGGTTCAGTCGACTGATAAATGAGTTATGTCGACCAATCTTCATGTATACCAAACTCGTTCTGCTCAACATGAACTTTGTGCTTAGTCAGCTAAGTTCAATCAACTAAACCTCTTGTTCGATCGATCGAACCTCCTGTTCGGCCTACTGATCCTTTTGATTTATGGAAAACATAGTTAGTTTGACAAGTATAAAAATATTCTTGTAAAATAGAGTTAGTTTAGTAGAATAATGCTTGAATAGGAAAAGATAGTAAGGCCTATCTTGATTTCAACTTGAAAACCTCCCGGTTTCTTCAGTTGGATCAGCGACCTAGAGTTTGTCCCTTTCCGGGACACGACCTCTCTATTGCTCCACTCCAGTTGCTTACTTCAATCTACCTGCCAAAGATATAGTCCCCAGACCTATTTGGACTTTAGCTTAGCATCAAATTGGCTCACTAGGACTTCCTCTCGATATCAGGTCCTCTTAAGCTATCGAATCCAACTGCCAGATGTTAGGTCCTCGACCCACCTGGACTTCTTGTCTGACTTCCATAATCTGCTAAGATTTCCCTACCTAGCCGCGACTAGGACTTTTTCAGTTGAGTAAGCAGTCTGCACACTCTGTTAAAATCATCAAATCACAATAAGATTTAACTTAAACCTTTGATAACATCAAAACTCAGGTTTAATTCTAGTGCTCTTTGCACCAACGGATGTCTCCAAATTTATCTTGAAGAGTGACTATGTAAGGTATAATAATTTTATTAGCATTAATCAATTAATATATTTGTTATTGCATGAATCATTTATTTTTCCTTAAGTATAAATTGGATATTCTTCTTGGTCTTTATGGCTCTTCTGGGATGAGTAAAAGATATTGGTAGTAGGCGTGCAGTTGATAAAAATTGCAATGTGCAGTTGGGAGAACATCCCATCTTCCTTATTTAAACGTCCAAGCAGATGAAAAAAGAAGGTTCTCTATTTTCTCAATAAAGAAGAACACTAAGTGCTAAGGGATTAATTCATGAATATTGTGAAGGGATGTTCACTCGTAATCGTCTTTTCGACGACAAGCACAAAGATCAATTACTAGACATCTTTGTAATTGTTTATCTTTATGAAAATAAATTGTTCATGTATTTAAGTCCAACATTGTGTTGTAGCAAGAATAGTTCATAACTCTTATAATATGGACGTTCATCTCTAATCAATAATTTATATATTGTGTATAAAGGATATTCAGATATCTTCATAATAATATAATATTATCCATTTTAAATTTAAACCCTCATTATTTTATTTTTAGTCTCCAACCAAAAGGCCTTATGTCAATAGAAATATCTTACATCATTTTAAACTTATAATTTTTTTCATATCTTTCCAATGTGGGACTTTGATTGTATCCCCAACAATCCTCCTCTCAAATAAAGGACCACCATTACTCTCATTATTCGAACTTCCTCGCGAGCATTCTATCACTCTTGATCTGCTTCGGGTCTCCCCGCGAATATTCGGTCACCCTAACATATTCCGAGCCTTCCCTACAAGCATCTGATCGCTCTTAACCTGCTCCAGACCTCTCCGCTAGTATTCGATCACTCCTGACCTTCTCCGGGTTGTTGCTACAATTATTATTAATAATCAAACTCAAGTTTTGATGAATGACAAATGGTTTAAAGTTAGATTATGTTGTGATCTAATCCTTTTACCAAGTGTACAAAATATGAACTTGATGGGTCTAGAAGACTGATCCCGTCTGGAAGCTGAGTCAGACAGAGGCTGGCTGCGCTGTCGCTGGTGCTGACGGAGAGTCGCTGAGACGCCTGGGTGACCAGGTACCTCCTAGAAAGGTTCCCACGAGTGGATGATGGGGGTGATGACGAGGGCGACGACGCGAGGGTCCTGCGCGCACTCAGACAAGCCGCCTCTACATTAGAGACCAAGAACCAAGGAAAAAGTCCCCGGGTCAGGGCCTCCGACACTCAAGTTAGGTATTTTTTCCCCAGAAGCACAGTGAAAGGACGAAAAGTGAAAGACGAGAATGGAAAGATAAGTGAGCGTACCTGCGTAGAGACAAAGCCCCCCTTTTTATATGGCTGGGGGTACTTCTGGAGTCTGACTGGTGTCAGGGAATGTCGGGTGTCAGAATTTGTCTGGCGGTGAATGACACATGGCATCTTCCTATAGGTTTAAGGAGGAATCGGTGGGCAGTGAGCCCCAGACCATTAGCATATTCCCTGGCATGCAGTGATTATTCTCTGATTGGTTGTTACAATTCTCTGGCTTGTTTGTCGTATAGTGTAGGCTCGCTGATAACCATGATTTTGGCTATATTATATTGATTCATAATGCATGTTTTTAATGATATTTTCATAGCTTAAAGTCATATTTACTCTACATTTCATAATTTCATTTTATCTTGGACCTAATTGTAAATTAGCCTAATTTCATGGTATTTGATGCTAATATTTGTTTATTATTTTGTAGGCATCAAAAGGGTCATGGACCCAATCAGATCAGACCTCATTTGGGCTCAAATCAAGGGCTTAACGAGGCGATCAAGCCTTGGAGCATTCTGGACCATCCATTGAAGATCAAGTAGATCTGAGCCATCCGTTGAAGATCCGGCTCATCCAACCTAATGAGGAGTAGATCTGGACCATAGATGAAGATCGGTACTGTTGGATCAGATTTTAGGCTATTTTCCACCGTTGATCAAGAACCGATGATTCTGAGCCGTCCGATCAGATTGAAGATGATTTAAAAACCCCGAGAAGCTACAGTACCCAGTGGGCTCGGCGTGTTCGCGATTTTTCTACAGTGCATCTTCTTCTTCCTTGCGACGCCGTTGCTCCCATTCCATAATCTCGATCCGGTGGCTTTTTCTTCTTCACCGACGACGATCTCCAGCTGCCGGCGTTCATCTTCCGAGGGCAGAGAGCTTGAAAGGAGGTTTCCCGAACGGCGATTTGGGTTCTGTTTCATCGCCGCGATCCCGATTGTGGAGGTCTCCCAATCGGCGATCTTCGCATCCACCAGAGCTGAAGGGAGGTTTCTTAGATGCTTCTGGATGTTTTCCGATCTCCATTCCGCAGCCAAACTGTGTTGAATTGGCCATTCGATCTGGTTTGCAACTTCACAGAACCTGAGCTCTGTTTTCTTTGGCTGATGGGATTACCAGATGAATGTGAGTGTAAGGGAGGTTTCCAAGATGCTGTGATCATCACCTGGTAATAGCTGGAAGCTCAGAGATTGTTGTTGAATGCTTATAGGGGTTCCGAGAGCATTTCTGTTGGTTTTACAGCATATTAGAGAAGTTTGCTACGGGATTTGAATTAAGGAATGTTTAGGGTTTTGTTTTCTTTATCCTTGTCTTTTAGATTTGTTTTGAACTTGCTCAGATCATCAGATCTAATTTATCTTCCTTATCATTGCTTCTTGTTTCAATTTATTGCAATTCCTTTCTGAATTTCTTGCTGCAAAACCCAATCCTGATGTTCTTACTTGCAATTCCGAATTCGTTGAACTTTTGCAATCTGAATGTTATTAAGCTAACCAATTAGTTTGTAATTTAGTTTTAGTTTGGAATTAGAGGTTTGAATTAATATAAGTTTTCTAGTTTCGGTAATTTAGTTAGCTAATCTTTATTTTCTGCATTCAATTTGTGAAACTGAGATGGAGCTTATTGTTGAATGATTAACTTGATATTTGGATTATTTACCTCAGTTATATGTTGCTGATCATGTGTGAGATTGGATAATTTGTTAGTGGAAGAATTCAATTCATTGATACTAAAGTGATCCTAATGTGTTGAGATGAGGTGGAAAATGTTTGGATAAGAAACACATTTCTTTGAGTCATTTTAAATTGTTCTAGTGTACTTTTGGGGTTTAGTTGTATTCAAGTTAAATTAGATTTTTGATTGGAACCAATTCTAGAATGCACACACATATTAGTTATCCTTGGAAAAATACGACTTGGGACTCCTTACTACACGCATTTTCTTTAGCTTAAATGGGTTCCAATCTTTATTAATTTGGAGCGCCTTGTGACATGCAAAAAGGTCGACACCAAATTTTGACGTCGTTGCCGGGGACTTAACTAGCAATGTGTGTTTATTTTGGATTTGATTGATTTTATTTGTCAGCATGTTGATTGATTTGATTGCTTATTCTTTTTGTCTTTTCATGTTGGTTTGTTCTTGAATTTCTAAGTGTTTTTACTGTTCATGTTTTTCATGTGAATGAAACTTTATGCTTTTGAATCTTCTAACATTGAGTTTTCTAGTGTTGTAGTGAAGAACAGGAGATTTCTTTAGCATGGATCCATATTTTCAGAATTATGGAGGTGGAATGGAGAGTTATCATTTTCAGCCTGAGTATCAATATTACCCAAATTTGGATCAACAAAATAGGTATGAATCATTTTCTAATGGTTTTAATGCTAATTGGGTGGATAATTCATGTTTCAGGTATGAAAGTGCACAAGGACCATTTGTTGAGCCATATCCAGCTTACCAGAGTTCATATGGGTTTCAAGAAGTTTCAACATCTTTTATGCCACAACCTTTTCAGCAAAACGATCCTCAGATAGATGAGTCAACATGGAAACTCAGAGAGATGATGCAACAAATGATCGAACATCAAGAGCAACAATTTTCAAGGATTCAGAACATACAGATTCAATTAGATCAAATTACATCATCTATTAATCAGCCGCAAGCACAAAACTCCAGTGGAGAGATGGAAAGTAGCGATTCTGTCAGGCCTGACCCTACTTCCATTAATTCACATGATTTTTTCTAATATTTTTTGTGATGATTATGTCATTATGCAAATTTCTGATCCTAATGATTTTGTTGTTGAAGATGTTGTTAGTGATTCAGGTTCTGAACATATTTTTGAAGATGATTTAAGTGTAGGGGAATGCTTACTGGAAGCATTACCTCAAGAATCACCAAGAGTTGAAGATGTAAGTGTAGGGACTTGTGCTATGGAGCCAAGCACCCAAGAATCACTACATGAGGATGTACATTCACCCGAACCATCACTTGAACAAGAGCTTGAGCCACAACATGATGAAGAAGAGGTAAAAATCACCACTCCAGGTACCTTTCAACATGAAAAGGTTAGTATTTTTTGTGATTTTTCAGAGAATTTAATTGAGGTACCAATTATTGATTTTATTAGTTGTGATTCATTGATTGACAAATTTTCTACCCACACTAATATTCTCCTATTTTCTTTTTACCCCACATGTACATGGGAGGGATCTTCTTTTAATGATGTTGTAGGAGAACACAAGATTCCGGAGTGGATGCTTGAACTGAACCGCCTCAGACCTCCAGAAAAAGTTTTGAAGGAAAAAATGGTCAATAAAAAGAAATTGATTGCAACCAAAAGTACTCCATTTCCAGTGTGGATTTTGTTGCTAAATCTTCTTCGACCACCGGAATGAAAGGGGAGTTGGTTCTAATTTCATTTTCTTTTGCATTTTAATTCATGCTTTATTAATAAATCCTTTTTATGCATTTCTTTAGTTACATGCTTTGCGCTTTGCATTTTGCATTTTGCTTCCGCACTTTTGCATTTAGTTTTGTTTACATAGCATGTCATTTTTGAATAAAAGTTTCCATGGGAATTTTCTAAGTAATACTTTTAAGATGGTAAATTTGATCAACAATTTTAGGTCATGTGACATGATTGGATGCTTTTCTTGCATGATATTGGTTAGTGTGGCAGTGGATTCCTATTTGATCAATTGAGCTTGATTGCAATAAAAATACCTAGAGAGGTCCACTTTAAGCCTAAACACTATTTTATCTTTGTGTGACATGCACTCATAGCAATTGAAACTCTAGAACTTGCTTAGTTTCTTTTCAAAGTCACAATAACATTGGTATGCATGGGAATTGAGGATTTTGTCAATTTGGTTCCCCTTCATACTTTCCAATTCCTTTCCTCACAATTTTCTTTATACATTCTCATCTAGTATTTTAATTCTTGATAATCTTTGCTTGTCATTCTTTTATTGAGAGTTTTGGTTGACTATCTTGATGAGTTAGATTGTTTGATGATGGATAAAGTTGCAAGTGTGGGGGAGGATTGAACATATGTTATGAGTTCATGGAGGTTTCTACTTAATTGATGCCCAAATTCATTGATCCCTGAATTGAAGCTAGTATTATTCTGAATTAGGATGCTATTGAGGCAAAAGAATTGCTAATTTGATAGTTTGGCAAATTGAGGATGCTTTGACATGAGCTAGTGTTAATGCTGGATCAGAGAATGGAATGCAAGTGATACAACAAATATGAAATATAGTTTCAGAAATGAAACTGTGCTTACAGATTTGTACAGGACAGATTGGGTGCCAAATGTACATGTTCTGTCTAGTCAGCAACAATATGAATTTCAAATTCTATCCATTCAGTGACAGATATAATTCTCTTTCAAAGTGAGTCCTGGAAGATTCGAGCTGGGATTGCATTAACTTTTGCATCTTGAAATTTAAGTCTAAGAGTCTTTGAAATTAAAAAAAAATGGTGAAATAGATAAGAGCAATTGGAGTTAAAAATCTAAGCTAAAGTCTTTACACCTGAGCTTAATTACATTGAATTTCAGAGATTATAATTCAAGCATGCAACTATGATGGATGTTAAGTTTGGAAAATTGTTTAGCTCCACTCCAGTGCTGCAATCAGATATCTTATAAGGGAAATTTTTGTTAAGCTGAATTCACCATGATACAAGCTGAAATTTCCTGAATTTGCAGATTTTGGCAATAGTGATCTTTATCTTTGTGTGTAGCTGCTGCTGGATTGCTACAAATTCTGTTTGTAGATTCCTAAGGGAAAACCAGAAAAAAAAATTGATACATCAGATGTGTAACAAATTCATCTGCAGTTCTTTGGTGTTTGTGAACTGCATGTGATTTCCAAGGAATATAAGTACTGGATTTGATTTTTGTTGAATTTTGTTACAACGGATTTTTCCAGGTTGAAGACTTGATTAATGAAGCAGAAGTTGCAGAATATGAGAAAGAAGCAGCAGGGATACAGATTTACAGAAATGGAGTGAAAAAGTTGAAGCTGAACAAATTGAGCTTCTAGAATCAAGCAGAAGTAAATGTGAACAATGCTGAATTGAGGAAGCTGTAATTATAGATCTTTGGAGAATTGAAAGGAAGAAGTTTGGAATAAAAAGGAAAAAAACAGTAGCATTCTGGATGTACAGTTGTAGATATTGAAAATTCGCATAGTCTGGAGCTTGAAATTGATTTACAGGAATCAGAAAAAAAAGGGCTGTGAAGAATTGCATAATTTGAGTGGCACACAAAGAGATATAAATTTCAAAAGTGTTCCTGAAATTCAGTCCAAGGAGTTGATATCTGTTGATGCTAAAAATCTGTTGTGCTGCTAGTTACCAGAAAAACCACAGAAAACAGAGAGAGAAAAAAATCTGCAGAATGAAGACAAGAAAACAGTGGAGACATTGTATCAAGTTTTTGGATACATGATGAGTTTCATATTTGCATTGTTTTGAGTTCCGAAATGTTTCAATGCTAAAGGATATCTTTCTTTAAGCTTCGGAAGAAAACGACATGGGAGCATTTCACAATATACTGTGAACAGAATTTGAAACTGTGAACTGTTTTGAGCAAGGTGAATGCATCTGTTGGTAATTTGATCTATTGGATAAAAATTCAGAATTTGACTCATAAGAACCTTTACACTCATGAAGTACTAGAAGATCGAATCATTTAATCTGAAAAGAAGGAAGGGAAGGATAGTATTTGATACTTCTACATTGTGCTGGCTGGAAACTGAATGAAGCTTTTCTGCATTTTGGAAAATGAGTTATAGCAAGCTTAAGTTGATTAAATTTAGAAATCTTTGGAGGATGGTTTGATAGGGATCTTAAGAAGTCAGATGTAAAGAAATTGGAATTTTTGGAGGCTAAATGATGATTAGTTGTTAAAGTTCAGAACCTGTATAGAAATTTCAGACAATCTGCAGTTGCTGTGCTATTTGGGTTTGTGTGAGCAAATCGCTGTTAAATTGAATTCCAGCTATTGTTCTGGTCTTGTTAAATGCTAATCTAGTTTATATAAGTGTTTCCAAGATTTTTAGGCTGAGAATTTGATACATAACAGAAATATATGTTGAACCTGAACACTGGTAATATATTCTGCAGATTGTGTTTAGTTACTGAATTTATAGTTATTGAAGTTTATATTCGAGCAGAATTTCTGTCCATTTTAATAGATTGTGGGAAAGCTTTGCTGCATATCGAATACAAAGAGGAAATATAATCTTCGGGCAAAATAATTTCTGAAGTAAATTCTGAAACACAATCCAAAAATTGTGTGCCAACTAAGAGCCTGCAGAATTGGATTCTGACTTCAAGAAGTCAGATTGGGGGCTAAGTTTTCTTGCTTGCTTACTATTGTCCATTCTTTTTATTTCTATCAAGATTCGAAACCTGGAATTCTGGGAATTACAGAATTCTGACCTTGGAATCATGTTTCTGAAACTTATGACTAGAATTCTGGATTTCTGAAAATGCTAGCTGGTGGCTGCAACAATGAGAAAATACGCAGGAGATGTGCTAGTTTGTGCCAACCTTTCAATCTGTTTTCTGATCATGAACAAGAATTTGCAAGTGTTGTGTCGAGTTCTTGCAAAGAGGATTTTGACAGCAATAACTAATTCCTTAAATTTCAGAAATATTATACAGTTTTGCTGTTTTCTGAATTTAATGCTGGATTTTGATTTCTGAATTTGGGAACTAAGGTATCAACAATGACAGTCTTGATACAAGTTTTGTACTAATTATTTGATCAGTTTTGTCTTCTGTTCTAATTTCTGTGCTGTTTGGAATAGAAGGAGTGAATCCTAAGTTGTAATGAATTTTAAGAGAGGTCTTGAATTGAAATAACTGAATTCTGAAACTGCAGCGATGATTCTGTAATTGATGAAGTGATTAAGAAATAGAATTTTCAGAGCTGATCGAAGCTGCAGAATTTGAAGAAAGCAGGATGCTAGGATGTGCATAACAGAGTTGCAACAGAATTCAGAATTGAGTTCTTGAAATCTTATTGTACACAAGTGCTATTATGTGCTGCAATTTCAGAAGTGGTTTCTGAATTTCTGTTCAAATCAAACGAAAGTCTGTTAATCTTAAGTTGGCTCATAGCAGGAAATGTTCAGATTGAACTAGATGATTCATTGTTGCTTCAAGCTGAAGTTAGTTTGAAATCTGATTCTGAAATTGAATTCTATTAATATGAAATTCAGAATTTAGCTTATCTTATAGAGTTCTTTGTTAATAAATTGGATACATGTGGTGTTTCATTGTCCGAGACGGCCAATGCTTTAAGTATGGGGGAGGGAATTATTCTTCATGATTTAAGATTATTTTGAGCTTCCAAATGCTGGAATGGAAGTGTAAGAGTTGGAAAAAACAGTGAAAACAGGAAAAAAAAAACAGAGAAGAGGAAATGGCAAGACAAAAGAGTATCAAAGTTGGAGATTGAGTATCAAGATTCTTTGTTAGCCATCAATTTGAAGGAGAGGTTAGCTTGATGCTTTGAATTGATAAAAACAAATAGTATTCATCTCTTTTCACATCAAAATGGTCAACTCATCAAGTATATTCCTCCAATACTCTTATCTTCTCATATTTTTCATTAAATTCTTTTCTTTTGCCATTTCATCCACTTAAATTATTTTTTTATTCCATTTTTAATTCTTGTTGATAAAAATCCTTTTGATTCATGTATGATATGTTTATAGTGGTGAAGAATTAGAAAATAAGCAAGTTTATGGTAGTGAAATGTTGTGAGTTGCATTGAGTGAGCTCCACTAAAATGCATTTTTGAGTGTGAGTGCTAGAATAGGTGAATACCTTGTGAGATTGCAACTTGTTTAATTTTTCAATTGGATTGAAACTACCATACCTACTGATTATTGTTTGAATTGTATTCATGATTGTTTGTGATCTTTTAGATGACCTTAGTTAAATTCTTTTTATCATCTTCTAGGTTTTGCTAGGGAATTGTGTGGAGATGTTTTTTAGTTTTCTTGACTTGAACGGGACGTCCAAGATTAAGTGTGGGGGATTTGATAACCATGATTTTGGCTATATTATATTGATTCATAATGCATGTTTTTAATGATATTTTCATAGCTTAAAGTCATATTTACTCTACATTTCATAATTTCATTTTATCTTGGACCTAATTGTAAATTAGCCTAATTTCATGGTATTTGATGCTAATATTTGTTTATTATTTTGTAGGCATCAAAAGGGTCATGGACCCGATCAGATCAGACCTCATTTGGGCTCAAATCAAGGGCTTAACGAGGCGATCAAGCCTTGGAGCATTCTGGACCGTCCATTGAAGATCAAGTAGATCTGAGCCATCCGTTGAAGATCCGGCTCATCCAACCTAATGAGGAGTAGATCTGGACCATAGATGAAGATCGGTACTGTTGGATCAGATTTTAGGCTATTTTCCACCGTTGATCAAGATCCGATGATTCTGAGCCGTCCGATCAGATTGAAGATGATTTAAAAACCCCGAGAAGCTACAGTACCCAGTGGGCTCGGCGTGTTCGCGATTTTTCTACAGTGCATCTTCTTCTTCCTTGCGGCGCCGTTGCTCCCATTCCATAATCCAAATCCGGTGGCTTTTTCTTCTTCACCGACGACGATCTCCAGCTGCCGGCGTTCATCTTCCGAGGGCAGAGAGCTTGAAAGGAGGTTTCCCGAACGGCGATTTGGGTTCTGTTTCATCGCCGCGATTCCGATTGTGGAGGTCTCCCAATCGGCGATCTTCGCATCCACCAGAGCTGAAGGGAGGTTTCTTAGATGCTTCTGGATGTTTTTCGATCTCCATTCCGCAGCCAAACTGTGTTGAATTGGCCATTCGATCTGGTTTGCAACTTCACAGAACCTGAGCTCTGTTTTCTTTGGCTGATGGGATTACCAGATGAATGTGAGTGTAAGGGAGGTTTCCAAGATGCTGTGATCATCACCTGGTAATAGCTGGAAGCTCAGAGATTGTTGTCGAATGCTTATAGGGGTTCCGAGAGCATTTCTGTTGGGTTTACAGCAGATTAGAGAAGTTTGCTACGGGATTTGAATTAAGGAATGTTTAGGGTTTTGTTTTCTTTATCCTTGTCTTTTAGATTTGTTTTGAACTTGCTCAGATCATCAGATCTGATTTATCTTCCATATCATTGCTTCTTGTTTCAATTTATTGCAATTCCTTTCTGAATTTCTTGCTGCAAAACCCAATCCTGATGTTCTTACTTGCAATTCCGAATTCGTTGAACTTTTGCAATCTGAATGTTATTAAGCTAACCAATTAGTTTGTAATTTAGTTTTAGTTTGGCATTAGAGGTTTGAATTAATATAAGTTTTCTAGTTTCGGTAATTTAGTTAGCTAATCTTTATTTTCTGCATTCAATTTGTGAAACTGAGATGGAGCTTATTGTTGAATGATTAACTTGATATTCGGATTATTTACCTCAGTTATATGTTGCTGATTATGTGCGAGATTGGATAATTCGTTAGTGGAAGAATTCGATTCATTGATACTAAAGTGATCCTAATGTGTTGAGATGAAGTGGAAAATGTTTGGATAAGAAACACATTTCTTTGAGTCATTTTAAATTGTTCTAGTGTACTTTTGGGGTTTAGTTGTATTCAAGTTAAATTAGATTTTTGATTGGAACCAATTCTAGAATGCACACACATATTAGTTATCATTGGAAAAATACGACTTGGGACTCCTTACTGTACGCATTTTCTTTAGCTTAAATGGGTTCCAATCTTTATTAATTTGGAGCGCCTTGTGACATGCAAAAAGGCCGACACCACTCGCTCAGATCTGCTAACCTGCGACTTGGTCCTTGTACCCGCAAATCTTGACCTGTAGGCACAGACCTGCTCTCCCTAGCGCATTCCCTAGCCTGTTTGTTGTCCCGTAAATCCAGACCTGTACGTCTCACCCTGCATTTGCCACTCGATCTATCTCGGTAGATCTAGGCCTGCGCCTACCGCCCTGTAAGCCTTCGTCCACATATCCTGACTTGTACGTCTTTGGACAATGTATCTTGTTTTGTGTATCTTGTCCTGTAGATCCCGACCTGTAAGCCTTTGTCCTTGTATTCTGTTCCGTAAGTCCGTAAGTCTTGACTTGTAATCATTGGTTTGCCTATCCCGACCTGTACGCCTTGTCCGGGTATCCTGTTCCGCAAGCCCGTAAGTCCTGACCTGTAATCCTTGGTTTGCACATCACGACCTGTACGCCTTGTTCGTGTATCTCGACCTGCAAGTCTGTAAGTCCTGACTTGTAATCCTTGGTTTGCCTATCCTAACCTGTACACTTTGTCCGTGTATTCTGTTATGCAAATCCATAAGTCCTGACATGTCATCCTTAGTTTGCTTATCACGACCTGTACGCCTTGTTAGGGTATCCTGACCCGCAAGTCCGTAAGTCCTGACCTGTCATCCTTGGTTTTCCTATCATGACCTGTACGCCTTGTTCGGGTATTCTGACCCGCAAGTCCGTAAGTCCTAACCTGTAATCCTTGGTTTACCTACCTCGACCTGTACACCTTGTCCGGGTATCCCGACCCGCAAGTCCGTAAGTCATGACCTGCAATCCTTGGTTTGCCTATCCCGTCCTATACGCCTCGTCCGTGTATCCTGTTCCGCAAGTCCGTAAGTCCTGATCTGTAATCCTTGGTTTGCCTATCCCGACCTATACGCCTTATCCGTGTATCCTGTTCCGCATGTCTTACCTTCAGAGTTCCTACTTGACATGTAGGTTTAACTCTGGAATGCCACTTGTGCCCAACCAGGACCATCTTGTAACCTGACCCTTTGCACCCCACGTAGGTCGGACTTTTGACCTCCACGTAGGCCGAACTTTTGACCACCACGTAGGCTTGACTTCTGACCACCACGTGAGCTTGACTTTTGACTGCCTCGTGTGCTTGACTTCTGACCGCCCCGTGGGCTTGACTTTCGACCACGTCTGCTGTCCGACCCCACTATCATGCACCGTATCAAAGACCAAACACCAGGATGAAGTCCAGTCGGGTTAGGAGGACCAAACGATTGGCAGGAAGTCTAGCTGAGTTAGAGAATACTAGACAGTTGGCAAGAAGTTTAGTTGGGTCAGGGAGGACTAGACGATTGACTAAATTCCAGATTAGTTGAGATCTGACAAGGAAGTCATGGTGGGTTAAGGGATCTAACATCAAGGAAGTCTGCGATTGGTAAGTGGAGGTAAGCAACTAAAGGAGAGATCCAGTGAGGACGCACTCCCGGTTGAGAGAATAGTAGACGTCGGTTTGACCTAGGATTTAGTAAAACTCAAAGTTAGGATCAAACAGTCCAGAAACTATCAAATATATTACTCTTTTTTTTTTATTATTGCTTGTCGACCTAATATTATGATACAGGAAAGTAAAAGGAGGAAAACGGGGCTCCAGGTGCTCGGACCTTGTCCAGACGCCCGGACGTCCAGGCACCCGGAGGTGTTCAAAGAACTAGGACAAATGGATAGGTGCCCCGGACGACAGCTTGAGGTGGCGCTCATTGGTTGGCCAGCCCATGTCAACGGTCCTGATGCTCGGACCGGTTCGAGTGCTTGGAGGTCGATAAAGTTTATGGGATAGACTTTCAACGAGGTACATCGACGTCAGCACACTCCAGGTGTCCGGGGGTGGATCGAGACACCCAGATGGTGCTATATAAGAGGGTCACAGGGCACCCCTTTTACTCTCCATTCTCCTCTTTTCTTTTGCAAAGGTTCTTCACTTAACCCTTAAAAGCAAAACCTTAAACTGTTTCTCCATTGGTTCACAAGACGCATTACTGAGGCTCAATCAAGGTCGTCATTTCTTTAATAAATATTCAAAAATGCCTCGGTAATAATCGGAACTTAATTTTTTTATTTTTAATATTTTAGTAATAGTTTAGCCTTTAATTTTTATTTCGCAAAGTAGGAAGAAAATAACAGATGTTGGTGCTGACCCCTCTAGGACTCCTAGCACTGACCCTAAGTTTCCCACTGAAGAATATAAGGTTAGATTTTCATCCATTTCTTATATGCCTTTACCTAGTCGGTACTTATGTAGGACTTTCTTTTAGCGTTCATGCATTCCTAGTATAGAAGTTATTGGGTATTATCACTTACATAGACTAGTTTATTGCTCAAGTTCGGTTAACTCAGGTTTGTGTGCTGAATTATACAATAACTTAGTCAAAGTAGACAATTTTACATACACCTCTAGGGTCGCCACTAAGGAACTCACATTATCTCCCACCACCCTTAGAGACTTCCTAGGTCTGTGACCCTCAGCAGTTCCTTTTATATGTTACATCCTAGGGATTTACCATTTGATGATCCCTACTCCCACATCACTTGGGATACTATATATTTGTATTTTTTTTTAAGGTGAGAGGGTACCGATAGTCACCCAGTTTAGATCAGTCATACTTAGTGTTCAACATTGCATTCTCTATAGTGTCCTACTGAAGTTCATCTTGCCACTCACCACTAGAGACGTCGCTATGATGCGACCTTTTCACTCCTTCCTCCTGTATGCATTCTGTCGAAGGCTAGATATAGATATTAGCCTTCACACGTTCCGTACCATTATCTACTCAACTAGCATATTCACTAGCAGACGAGTCTGTTAGTCTCGGTGCGACCAGTAAGAGGGGTGAATTGTCTGCAGAAATAAAAAAATCTCTTTCTTATTCTTTAGACTTTGATTAGCAAGCACAATTAATTTAAAAAATAAACTGAACAACTAAAATAAAGAAAAGATGAGGAATTACTTGGTTACAAGTTATTAATCTAAGATTTTGGAAAGTGCTCTACTAGAAAAAACTTCTTTGTTGAAGGCGGTGTAGTCTCTTACAAACGTTGCGAGCTCACAAGAAAGGCTAGAAAGTTATTACAAGATTTGTAGTTCAGTTGTTCTTGAATTCCTAGCTCCAGGGGTCTTTTTATAACCCCTGGAAAAACATATCCTTTGCTTAGAGGCACCTCCAAGAGGATCTAGGGCGTTTTCAAGAGGTTAAACTTTTATCCTTAACTTAACGGTCTCTGCTAACAGATATACTCAGTTGAAGGTGCCTTCAATGAGTTCAAAGGCGCCTTCGCACTGTTTATGTGAGACACCTTCTAAGCCATTGGAGGTGTCTTCCATAAAGTAGATCAGCCTTCCAGACTAAGGTGCGATGATGCCTCCAAGCCTCTTGGAGGTGCTTTCCATGAAGTAGATTAACCTCCAAGCTGGTCTTGTTCACGTAGGTAAATGCTTCAGTTAACTGGAGTTGAGGTCATCCAAACCTAACTCTGACCTTCTGCTCGAACAGTCTTTCTCCCCGACTTGTCATCCTTCAAATGTCGCACACGTTTTTCTCGTCCACCGATGTTGTCTTCCGCAGCTTCTCATCCCTCGGATGTACCGAGCCTGTCGACTCGCTTCTCGCACCATCATTCTCGTCAGCTGCGTCTTTCCCTCGACTTCTTATGCTCCTATGTTCTTACACACTTAAATACAAAAATCAAATATAAACAGAACCTAACTTAACTCGGTTGGTCATATCAAAACTATCACGAGTACTTACAATTTCTCTCTTTTTGATATGCATCAACCCGAGTTAAAGTTAGGGTTAAAAAAAATACAGTATAATAAATAAGTGAAGAAAATTGTAATGACATTACTTATTTTGCAAATAAGTATAGGAATAAATTTTCAATTATCACACTTCCTCTTTAACTTATACATATTTCTTCCCCTTTGATCATATAAAAAAAATAAAATAAACAGTTAGAAAAAAAAAAAAATTCTAGGGGTACATAACAAGAAGTACTGGGCTAATATTTTTTAGAAATAATTTTTAAAAATATTCTATTTTTGCTGATTAATCTTTTGTTTTGACAAAATTAATTTAAAAATTACTTTTCAGCTTCAAAAAATTCTAAATTTTTTTGTCTAACTTAAAACCAATAAGCTAGATCAGTAGAAAAATTTTCACAGAAAGATATTATTTAATCTAATAGAAATGATTTATTTAAGTAGAACGATCTAATTTTTAAAAATAAATCTTTCAATATATATTTACAACTCTAAAAGTTCTACTAATTTTCCTGGATATGTAAAATAGATTTTTTAATAATAAAAAAATTAAAGTTTCCAAGTTTCTTTTTTTTTAAATTTTTAATATTAAAAATTAACTTTTTAGAAAATAATTCATAAATTTTTTATTATTTATCAAAAAATTCCAAATAAAATTTTCCTCAACAGAGACACTACTGTTCTATTAGTCTAGACATTTTCAATAGAAAATTCATATAGAGGATTATAAAAAAAATTCTAAGTCAAACAATTTCTACCCTAACAAAAATTGAGAATTCGATTTAGAAAGGATTTCGGAACCCAATATAGATTCCTACTTATTAGATTCACGAGAAATTTTGATGGTACATAATTCCTAGGGATTTTTCTTATTTGTCCCTCATAATTTTTAATGTATCTGTTAATTCTACCATAATTACTAAACCTTGATTTTTGAAACACATTTGAATATGCATAGTCATTTTTTAGTTTTTTTTATTTGTGCTTTTAGTTTTTCATTTTTCATTTTAAATTTATCATACATTACTAAAGGACATGAATTTGTTAAGTTTAATTTTAGTTTAGCATTTTTATTTTCTAATTTTAACATGTTTTTGGAAAACATTTTAATAAATTTAAAAGATTCTTCAAGAAGTAATGCTCGTACCTCGCCTACCTCGTGCATTGATGCTTTATCTTGATTGTTGCTTTCTTTTGAAGATCCGCCTCTTTCATCGATGCTCATTTCTGAGAAACTTTCGTCATTCTTTTGGTGGTCTGCCATCAGGATTAATCTGGCGTACTCTTTTAACTCCGATTCTGATGACAACGATTCATCCCATGTCGCCTTCAGGGTCTTGCGCTTCGATCTTATTGGTCTTTTACCCTTATCTTTCTCCTTCTTCTTTGATTTAGGGCAGTCGTCCTTGATGTTCCCTTACTTTTCTTTTACTCCGAAGGTGCTTTTTTGCCTATGACTTATTAAATTTATTAGCTTTAAGAAATTTACTAAAATTTCTTACTATTAAGGTTGCCTCGTCTTCGTCTAATGATGCTTCAGAGTTTAGATCGCCCGTTCTTGCCTTCAGGGCAATTATCTGACTTGACTCCTTCTTTAATTCTGCACATCTAGATTCATAAAGTTCTAAGGTTGAAAACAAACTTTCTAATGAACTTACCTCTAGATCCTTAGAAATGTAGTAGGAGTCAACTATGAGCGTCCATTCTTGTGTTCTAGGGAAAACATTCAAAGCGTACCTTAGTAAATCTTAACTTATTATCTTTTCTCCAAAATTCATGAGTCCAGTGATTATCTCCTTCAGTTGGTGTGCAGTTGCATTATTGACTCTCCTTCTTTCAACCGAAGATTTGTCAGTTGGTTTCGGAGCAGGTCCCAGCTCGTGAGCTTTATTTTGGACATTCCTTTGTGTAGTTCCAAGAACTTCTCCCAAAGTTCCTTTGCAAATTTATAGGTGTCGATCTTGCTGACTTCTTGAGGTGACAGCACGCTTAGCAGATAGAATTCGGCTCGTCCATTTGTCGCAAAAGTCTGTTTGCTCATTCTCTGTCCAAAGGTATTCTTCTTTTTCTTCACATTTTTTATCTTTTAGAGCTACAAAACTATATTTGATTATTAATAAAACCTTAAAGTTGAGTTTAAAAAAAATACCTCCATTCACTTTTTTATATAGGGCAATCTTCCCCTCAAACTTCGACGGATAGATACTTGGTCCAGTCATCATCTTGTTTACTTCGGCCGACGATTAGTCCTTCTGAAGTGTCCTTGCTCTGCTACCAATTGTTGGTCCCGGTGTGGCCAGCAAGAGGGGGTGAATTGCCTATGGAAATAAAATAATCCCTTTTTCATTATTTGAACTTCGATGAGTAAGCACAATTAATTTTAAAAATAAACTGAACAACTAAAATAAAGAAGAGGTGGGGAATTACTTGGTTACAACCTATCTTGTTGTTAATCCAAGGCTTTGAAAAGTGCTCTACTAGAAAAAATACTTTATTGAAGGCAGAGTAGCCTCTTACAGACGTTGACAGTTCACAAGAAAGACTAGGAAGTGATTAGAAGATTTGCAATTCAGTTGTTCTTGAATTCCTAACTCCAAGAATCTTTTTATAGCCCCTGGAAAAACTCATCTATTGCTTGGAAGTGCCTCCAAGAGGATAAACTTTTATCTTTAACTCAATGGTCGCTACTAATAGATATGCTTGGTTGAAGGCGCCTTCAATGAGCTCGAAGGCGTCTTCGCACTGTTCATGCGAGGTGCCTCACAAGCTATTGGAGATGCCTTCCTGAAGCAAATCAGCCTTCAGAGAAAGGCGCAAGGGCATCTCTAAGCCTCTTGGAGGTGCCTTCCATGAAGCAGATCGGGCTCCAAGCTGATCTTGTTCGCGTAAGTGATGCTTCGGTTAACTTGAGTTGAACTCACCCGAACCCAACTCCTACCTTCTCCTCGAGCAAACTTTCTCCTTGGCTTATCGTTCCTCGAACGTCGCACACGTCCTTCTCGTTCATTGGTGTACTCTCCTGTAGCTTCTTGTCCCTCGGATGTACTGAGTCAGTCGACTCGCTTCTCGTGCCATCTTTCTAGTCCGCTGCATCTTTGCTTGACTTCTTGTGCTCCTAAGTTCCTGCATACTTAGACACAAGACATCAAATACAAATATGATCTAACTTAACTCGGTTGATCATATCAAAACTACCATACAATACTTATAGAGTCAACATGCCCTACTGTCATATTCTGACTGCCTACTTACACTCATTAGGTATTGATATGACCAGGTGGTGTCACACCCCCAAATAAGTTCTGTATGATAGGTGCTAGGAATCTGTCATTAGCCTCCATACATATAGATGATCAGGGTGTCGTGTCTTGGAGGGGGGCCCAACATAAGTGAGACCAACATCAGCCTATCCAGCATACCCCTGTCCATGAGGAGCAGCCTCAAGATGATCTAGAGGTAGATTTGTTGCTTGAGTATCTACCGATACCTCCACATCCAGTCGATCCTACTCTTCCAAAGAGAATCACTCGCCTAGAGGCATCTATGACTAACTTACGACAGGAGGTATATGATCTTCAGGAGGAGGCGAGGACTAACATTAAGATGCACATGCTAGACAACACCAGATTCTAGAGATACTCCGATCATGGGGGTGAGCCCATTGTTCATCATCCTTCTCTTAGTAGACATTCTGAGTTGTACTTTTTGTTCATAGCTTCTAGATTCATATTACATTACTTGTAGTTATGCATTGCTATTTTGACTCTTATTTTGCTACTTATTTTCTTTGTATTATGTTCTTATGTATTTTTTTTATTTTCTTATTTTGACATATGCTCAAGGGGAGGATTGTTGGGGATACAATCAAAGTCTTATATTGGAAAAACATGAAAAAAGATCATGGATTTAAAAGGATGTAAGATATCTTCATTGGTATGAGACCTTTTGGGTAGAACCTAAAAGCAAAGTCATGAGATCCTAGACCCAAAGTGGACAATATCATGTTATTGTAGAGATACATGAACATCAATTAGGTACAATAATTGGTATCAAAGCGAGGTCGTTTTTCATCGAACTAACAACAGGAAGAAGCATGAGCTAGAGCCATTATCCAAATTGAACCATGTGGGTGGAACCTTGAACGAAGTAGGGGAGGCCCTGAGTAGATCAGTGACCTGATGCTTGAGGGGAGGCCCAGAGTAAGTCAAAAGTGATCCGATACTTGAGGGGAGGCCCTGAGCAGATTAAGAGTGACCTGATGCTCGAGGGGAGACCATGAATAAGTCAAGAGTGACCCGATACTTGAGGGGAGACCTGGACCATGAGAATAATGGTGGTCTTTCGTTTGAGGGGATGATTGTTGGGAATACAATCAAAGTCCCATATTAGAAATACATGGAAAAGATTATGGGTTTATAAGATGAAGATATTTCTATTGGTATGAGGTCTTTTGAGTAGATCCCAAAGATAAATTCATTAGGGCTTAGGGCCCCTTTGACAATATCATACTATTGTGGAGATATCTGAAATCTTTTGGTCCTATCATGGGTCTCTCGCAAGCATCCGATCATCTGACCTGCTCCAGGCCTCCTTGTAAGCATCCAGTCACCATGACCTGCTCCGAGTCTTCCCTCAAGCATTCAGTCATCTTGACCTCCTCCGGACCTCCCCATAAGTATCTGGTCACCTTGATCTACTTTAGGCATCCCCGTAAGTATTTACATTCGATTACTCTTGACCTTCTCCGAGACTCCCGTAACTTTGTTCAAGGTCACCCTATATGACATCTGGTTTGAACCATGAGTCTGATACTATTGTTATGTCCAAAAGATATTCACATCTCTCCATAATGACATAATATTGTCTACTTTGAGTCTAAGCTCTTATAGCTTTATTTTTGGATTTCAACCAAAAGATTTCATATCAATAGAGATATCTTTTATCATTTTAACCCTATAATTTTTTCTATATCTTTCTAATATAAAACTTTGATTGTATCCTAAAAATTTATTTATTAGTTAGTATTATATTATAGTAATTACGAGATCATAGTTATTATAATTGTATAGTTATAGAATCGTAATTGGTATAGTTGCGTAACTATTATTGGCAAAAAAAAAAGGTGGAACCGCCACCCTAGCGGCCCCCTGGCCCCGGCCCCACAAGATTCCAGAGGGAGTAAATCACGGTTAATGCTAGGCAAGATAGGTGACTGGGGGTCGAAGGAATTTTTGACGCAGCAGACCAGAGTTTTATCTCCGAGTGCAACTGGCGACCTTCGACCCCACGACTTCATTGGTAAGCTGCAGGCACCTAACCAGCTGATCCAGCTCGTGGGAGCTAGTTGCGTAACTATTATGATTTTATAGTTGTTATAATAACATTAAAAATAAAAATAATTTTGAAAAGTAAAATATAGAATATCTTGTTTTAGTTGCCATCAAGACATGTAATTTACACTGATTAATTTTAAGATAACTAATTCGATCCTATAAAATTTTTTCTGTCGTTCATCAAAATAAATAGAAAAGTATTCATAATATATTATCTATCAATCTAGTATACATAAATTAATCGTCTATTAATAAAATTTATCTATTAATTTATGATAATTGATTCTCATAATTCGCGAAGTAACCCTTCTTAATAATAAAGAAACAAACGGAATTCCTATTATTTTAATTTTTGCTCATTATAATTTATACGCCAATAATGGTGCTATGACGTCAGAACCAACGCTGGCCGCGATTTAGGACTATGCTGTCAATTTGCATAAACACTGAGGGACAAATTCGAGTCAACACAGTGTGCGTTCGAAACGATTCTCGTAAGATCTCTGACGTGTCGTCCGGTAACGGCAACCGGTGCCGGCGCTCCGCCATCCCCGTCCTCTCCGCAGCAGGCACCGTTAACTTTGGACGGAGCCGTCTTGTCATCTCTCCGCCACCAGTTGTGAGCGTAAGCCACCACCGACCGCAAGGCTTCCCTTCCCCAATAAAATGATAATTCGCTTCGATTGATGGAGCGGAGCACCGGATCCGATTCGGGAACCAATAATTGCGGAGCCGGGACACGTGCCCTCAGCGGACTGGCGAAGCGAGGACGGGTACGTCCGCCATTGGGGGGCCCCTAGGTGCGGGGACCACATAAGGGAGAGTAGGGAAGCTGCCTCACGTAGCCGCGGGCCCCGCCGCGTGGGCACGCGTCGAGACGCGGGGAGGCAGGCCAAGGAATGGACTCACGTGGTTAGATTCCTGCTCGACGCGCCTTGTTCCTACTGGTCCATACGACCGTGACGTGTCGGGAACGAAGCAGCCAATCTGCGGGACGCGTCGCACAACCGCGCCTACGCTCGACACCTGTCCCATTCGCCCACCCGGCGTGAGGCGTCCGAAGCGGAAGCCAAGGCTTTTCTCTTTCAGATCTCTCTCTCTTGTGGTTTTTTTTTTTTGCTCGATTTATTTCGAGACTAGGAAGCGCGGAGAATTGATACAGGCTCGCTCGCTTCTGGGGAAGAAATACAGTGGGAGAGGGGGGAAGTAGTAGGAGAGGCGTGGGTGCTTAGGCTTCCTCCTCAAGCTTCCATCGACTTTTTTTTTTCAATTATTGAGGCGGTGGAGGTTCCACAAGATCCAGGTAACCCAGATTGCGCGATGAAAAGAGGTTGAAAAAGAAGGACACATCTTTTGTTCTGATTCTCGAGCATTCTCTTCGTAGATCCCTTCTCCTACGCCAAAAAAGTGGCTATTTGGGGGCTATAAGAAGGTAATTCCTAGGTTTCAACTTCACTCCCATACTAGTTATTTTCTCGTACAGTTTTGTGAAATTGTTTGGATCATCGCAAATAAAATAGCGTAAAGCACTTTCCTTTACTTAAAAAATTGTTTTTTTGTTCGAAATTGTGTTCCTCCTTTTGTTTTGGTTAATGCTAATGTAGCAGTAGTTTTTTGCTTTTTTGGTTTGGATTACATGAAAGTTGTAATTTTGGTTGGAGATGAATTTAATCCCGCAGATTCGCTACCTCGTTCCTCAGATCTATCATCTATGCAAGGGGTTGGCTGGATGTTGTTGTCAAGTTGTTTGAGGCACGGGAGGCGACGCCGTGGAACCCGTGAGACTCCGCGGCTGGAGATCGTTCGGGAGAGATAAGGTCGCGGCGAACAAGATCGACCTCCAACCAAGTTGGTGTGCGCGTGAACCGTGAAGTGTGCACACACAAGGAGTGTCTACGGTCATTGGGTTCACCGAGTTCACTACGCTTTGGGGGGCGGGAGGGGAGGTTGATGGATGAGATGTCTCCAGCGCTTGCTTTCTCATCTCAACCAAGTAGTGCGAGCTGTGACCCTGCTTCAGTGGAGGTCACTTGCCCCAAAAGAATTGCAGAAGAAAAGGATGTGGTAGTTGATTCAATGGAGTCGGCTGCTACTGATTTGGCTGCTGGCCTTGAGCAAATAGAGTCTACAGCCCAAACCTCCTTGGAAGAGGATGGGGATATGGATACAGATGATCTAGAGACTCGAACAATTCCAGGGAGTGATGAGGAGGATTTGACG
Source organism: Zingiber officinale (assembly GCF_018446385.1). Taxonomy (NCBI): domain Eukaryota; kingdom Viridiplantae; phylum Streptophyta; class Magnoliopsida; order Zingiberales; family Zingiberaceae; genus Zingiber; species Zingiber officinale. Next base: position 88,136,264 of record NC_055989.1, read on the forward strand.
TCAATCGATCCTGAATTGTCTGCAGGAAGCTCTTGTTCAGTTATTATTGATGGTAGCAGTGTGCCTGAATTGTCTTCAGATTCTTCTTATGATCTTGGGACACCTACGTCTGCGGATGCAGGAAACAACCTTGGCAAGATTGTACCAGTGCGAGTTTTAGAAGAGCTATCTGACAATCCGCTAAATGACCATAGTGCGGGCAGACCTACTGCTGAATCTGAAGCTACTGGAAAAAAATTGAGTGGAAGTAGCAAAGGCTCACGGAATGTGTATTTGAGAGAAAGTTTGCCTCTTTGGGGATGCGTAACGATATGTGGACGGAGGCCAGAAATGGAGGATGCAGTGGTTGTGGTGCCTAAGTTCTTTGAAGTACCCCTTCGAGCTGTTATCGGTGATCAAGTCTTGGATGGCTTAGACCCTGACACCATTCGTGTGTCATTGAACTTCTTTGGTGTGTATGATGGTCATGGGGGTGCTCAGGTACTCAACATTTTGGTTGAAACCATTCACTGTATTAATAAATACTGTTATGTGATTGTTATGTGTACCTTTGTTTTAATATTATAGGTTGCCAACTATTGCCGGGAGCGCCTCCACCATGTGTTGACAGAACTTTTGACAGACCTGGTTAACAATATTGGAGGCAAAAGTTGCAGTGATTGGAAGAAACTGTGGGAGAAATCCTTTGTTGTTTGCTTTCAAAATATTGATGATGAGGTTGGAGGGAAAGAAAGCAACAGAACTATGGGAAGCACAGTTGATACATTCAATGAAGACGATCATCATTACTCAAGAGCACTGTCAGAACCTATTGCACCAGAAACTGTTGGATCTACAGCTGTGGTTGCTGTTGTTTGCCCAACACAAATTATTGTCGCAAACTGTGGGGATTCAAGGGCAGTACTTTGCCGTGGCAAGCAACCCATTCCTCTATCAGTAGATCATAAGGTAACATTGTCCTTTTGATTTTACCACAGAATCTATTAGTTTTCCTTGAACGTTTGGAACAACCAAAATGTCTATTTCGTGCTTCAGCCTAACAGGGAAGATGAGTATTTGAGGATTGAATCTCAGGGTGGCAAGGTCATACACTGGAATGGATATCGTGTATTTGGTGTTCTTGCAATGTCACGGTCTATCGGTATATATCCTTCTCTCTTATACTAGCAAGCACTCTGGAACTTTCATGATACTTTGCCTATGAATTTGTTTCAATTTTGTTATTGTTTCATAGATGCTGAACTTTAACATGGCTGATTTCTAGAGCCTATTTTTGAAAATAAATATTTCATATGACAATATCATGCACACTCTTTACATTTTTACTAGATATTTATTTAACAACAAGCCACAAATCTGAATCATATGGGACCGGCAATTATTTAACAACTTGAGGTACTAAAAACACAAAATCAAGACAGGATAAGGTGCTTTTCCAATTTGAAAGTAGTGTACCTCTGCTATTTCTGCCAACATAATGTTTAGGAAATTGTTGGATGCAAAGTATCTGTGAATAAAATGTTCCTATGTTACATGATGATCATGCAAGTAGAGCAAAGAAGCTATCGTTCACTTGTTGCTAGGATAAGAATCTACCATGAGTTGGTTTATGTTTAGAGAGCAACCTTGAATTCAGACAATGATAGGCCTAGGGAATAGCTCCAAAACCCTTTAATACAAATAGTTCAATATTTCCTCACAAAGCTGCTAGTTAAAAATGATAAAATAGCCGCCTTATGTTCATGTGAAATTTTTGTTTTCATTTCCTCTCCTCGCTGACTTAGGAAACCTCAAATTTCCTCATCTTGTTCGGCATGAATGACCTTGGGTATTAATATTTTTCCTTTTTCTTAAGTTGCATTTATCTCAAATCTGTATCATGCTTATCAGTAAAAGCAACATAATGTCATTTTGGTTGCAATATGTAACTTCTGTAAAGACTCGAGTCTTAATCTCATTGAAAAATAAAAAACCGTGTTACTTCTAGAGAAAGAAATGATCAACTAATGTCAGTATAGCATATTGTTGAAAATGATAAAAGCTAATATTTACTCGTATGATATTTGTTCCTATGTAATTGTTGGATTACAAATCAATAACTAGCCTTTGCAAATAAACAGTGCTGCATCTAGTACCCCACTCTTAATGTAAATGCCCTTAGATGATTACGTACTTGCACCTTAAAAACATCCAGCCATCTGTTCTCTATGTTTGCATTTCTCTTGTAATTCCTTGTCAAATGGTTCATTCAAAACTAGACAAATTAAACCATTTAGTTTTGATGCTCCGACTAGTACTTTATTCTTTGTATTTTGTTCACATTGCTAGATATGTAAGAAAAGCTTTTGGAATAGAGAGCTCCTTAGATGTGGCAACTTCTTTCCTTTGTTGTTTCTAGAACTTCTAAGAACTTAATGTCCACTTATTTCTCATTATTCTCCAACTTAAATGCTGCTGCTGGTGGATTATAGTACACAAGACCACCAATATGGATACTGATACTCTGAATCTCTCTATGATTATAATATATATGATTCATGTATAGTTATTCTAAAAATTTGGAAGGAGGGCATGGAATAATATTTCCAACATATTAGAACAAGTATTATGGGATTGATGAAATGAATAGCTAAGAAAGTTTGGGAGGGAATGATAATTCAGTTAGAAGTGGCATATCAACTACATTTGTTCTAGTCAGAATGGAATACCTATTCATAGGGGTGTAAATGAACTAAGCTGCTCATGAGATATTCGAAGCTCGATTCGATAAAGCTCGTTTGAATTCGTTTAATGAGACTCGTTAAGATAAACAAACTAAGCACAAGCTTCACAATATTCGGCTCGTTAGCTCGTGAATATGTTTGTTAAGCTCATGAATCAACTTTTAAATAAAAAAAATAATAGTTTTGATATTGAATTTATAGATTTTACATCCTACTTATAAAACATATAAACAAATATATTAAATTTATTTATTAGAATAAAATTATAAATTTTAATAAAAATATTATAATTTTCTCTAAATATATAATATAATTTTTAATAAATATTTAAATTTATAATTTATATTTATTAAGTTCGTTTAGGCTCGATAAAAGCTCAAATTAGTTCGTGAGTCATGAATATATTCGTTAAATAAAGCTCGAGCTTGACTCGATTATAAATGAGGCAAGCTCAAATATTCAAGAGTTCGGCTCGGCTTGATTACACCCCTACCTATTCATGCCAAGCTGCTTCTTTCCTGCCCATGACAGTGGTGAGAGAGATACAGCATAATTGGAGGTCATATTGAAAGCCAACAATGCTGGTTTGAATGGGCGTTGAAATTCTTTGTTGAAAACAGTTTGATTTTTCCATTGCCAAAATTTCAAGCAATAAGAGCTTCCACTGTTGATTGACACTGCTTGCTTGATAACTTTTTGGACTCAGACATGAGTTCTTAACACATTCCTCTTCGAAGAATTCCATCTCAAAATTTGAATTGAGATCACCACCTCATATATCCTCAGGAACTAGAAGGTCCCTTAACACAGGCATACAGGAGAGGACAATTTAGTTCAGCAGGAATAAACGGGTCTTGTTGCCTTGATCTGCGGAACATATAGTATTATCCCAAGCTCGACTTGTTTATATATAGATGAAACTTTATATTCTGTCCGTGGCACAATTCTAGCATTTATTTTCCAATTTCAAGTGTCAAGCTAAATGTTGATCTTTGAGTAATGCTAGAGGAACTGGGATAGCTCCCTAACATTTTTAGCCTCTATGACAATTGATTGGTCCATCAACAAAAAGACACCTATGAAATATCACTTTATATATGATAGAGGCTACTGTTTATAAATATTTCCACTAAGAGTGGAAATCCAATTAAGAGTACAAATACATTATATTCTCTCAAAGTCTTTGGCATACAAAGTAAATAACAGCTCTTCTCCTCCCCATTCTTATTCCCCACACCAATAGGCACATGCAGCTTTCTTCAAAAGATGAGTTAACAAACAATCATACACTAGAATCATAATACAGGAAATAATACACGTGACGATATATCTAGAGAAGAAATAAAATGGTATATATATATATAGATCACCTTCGAGACTGATGGGTCAGAATCAGATGTATTTTCCAACCATTGCAATTGTAATCTAAGAAGTCAATGTCAAATTTGTCCTGTGATAAAAAAGACTAAAGAAGTGCTGGACAGAGAAAAGACTAATTTGAGTAGAAGAAAGTAATCAACAGGATCATGCAAAGTGTCACAAATAACGAACTGTTCTTGTCCACTCATCCAACCTATGCCTCAGCAAATCTGTATGTATCAAAAACAAAGTAACAGAAGTAACTTGTAAGATGCCTTGGCAGCACAACATATTTAAAAGAAAACCAGAAGTTTAGATTTGGAAAGCAATACTTTAGGTCCACAATAAAAACCTTTAAGTTGCAAAATGTCTAGGAGCGCTGCCAGTGTCATTTGCTTCTGCAAAAGAACATAAAGAATAAACACATCTTTTGTCAATTTAAACAAGTTGTATGTAGAATGTAGAAGGGGCTGGGTACTGGCCTAGTTCTCTATCCCCAAATAACTTGTCTGTGAGGAAGATATCCTTCTAATGTATAGCTATAACGAATCATCACATTTGTTTACCTAGGACTAACAGACTCTGAGTCTCAATAATGCTATCTTCATGCATTTGCAACTCTTATAATGTGGATGTGAAAACAACTGTGGTACCTCTCCCTTTACTTGATTTTGAACTACTATGGTTCATCTAGAGAGAAAGATGCTATCCTCTTAAATGATTAGTCATTTTGGGATAAAATGGGCTCCTCTCCAATTTGACATGGTATCATAGTAGGTCGGTACTTTTAAGATATGATAGGTGTGAGAGAGCATGTGAAAGGTAGGATGATCCATGCCTATTAGTCCCACGTAGATAAATGTGGTGGAAGGAAGAAAGGAATAGTGTTTTGCTGCCAAATATGGAGAGGAAAAATGTGATGTCGGTAATGGAAACGGTAATTCCTACGACATGTGATAGGCAGTATGTGGAAAATGGATTCACACAGTAGCATTATATAGGGAGAGATCATGTGAGCTACAATTTCTCGGCATCAATGAAAAGAGGAAATCGGCATTCGTGAGCAGAACAGCATATACTCATGGCCATGTCATGTGTTTGTTTACTCGTCGTTATACTTTGTACAGCATTATGGCAGTAAATTTTGTGTTTTTCATTTGAGAAAGCTTGTAATTAGGCTGCTGCCCTGGTTCAGAAGATAGGTAATGATTGTGACTTTTATCTGATGTTTACAGGTGATCGATACTTGAAACCATGGATAATTCCTGAGCCAGAAGTTACTATAACCCCACGAGTAAGAGAGGATGAATGCCTCATTTTAGCTAGTGATGGCTTGTGGGATGTCATGTCTAACGAAGAGGTGTGTGATGTCGCCCGCAAGCAGATTCTGCTCTGGCACAAAAGGAATGGCCCCGTGTCGCCGTCATCTCAAAGTGGCACAGCAGCTGATCCGGCAGCACAAGCAGCCGCAGATTGTCTAATGAGACTTGCTTCCCAGAAGGGAAGCAAGGACAACATCACCATTATCGTGGTGGATCTCAAAGCACAAAGGAAGTTCAAAAGCAGGTCTTAACATTGCCGATTCGACTTCAGAAAAGAAGCATGTGTACATTAGACTTAAGTTTAGTCGGTTAATATTCCGAAACACTATACTCAGGTCTTCACTTTCTTTGTTTGGGGCCTTAAGATTGTATGCTTATAGATATTTATAGAACATTTCTAGCCTTGGCAAAATCTAATGCAGGTACTTCTGTGCCTTTAACTCTTGACTCGAGCCACAGCAGACTCAGAAAACTGGTGGGGAAGAAACAAGGCTGAACTTCTTGTATGGATCCATCTGTATCATTCTGTTTCATTCCCTGGACTATGAAATATAAGATGTAATTAAATGAATGATTCTTTGAAATGTATTAGATTAAAATTATAAAGAGAATGAATCATTCTTATTCAATTTCTGCAATAGCATAATCCTAAATTATTTTGTCCTCGGGTTATGATGTAGTGGTAGGATATTTAAGTTATCATTTAAGTATTCACAGTTTGATTTTTAGTTATGGTGAATTTATAGGATTTTTTTTTTTAAATGAGGTGTATAATTAAAGGATTTTTTTATGATTAGATTAGTTATAGTAAAGGTTAGTTGGATTTATTCGTTTTTTTTCTTGAGACGAGGAAAATCTTACTTAAACACTTCATGGCATGGTTAAGTTGAGTTGATAAAAGTAAGTGATAGGATAAAAATAAGAAAAATTTACATGCAGTCTCCGTTGACAAATAAAATTTTGCATGTAGTTTTCAGTAGTAAAATTTTTTATTTTCACTCTCTAGTCAAAAATATATACCTAATTGTATTTGATATTTTTTATACTAAAAGTCTAAAATTTAGTACATTAAATTAGAATCTAATATATTTTCTATCAGTACGATTTTTTTTCACCTCAATTAGATGAAAAATATATTAAATTTTCTTTAATGATATTTAATTGGATAGAAAATATATTAAATTTTTTTTAAATGATGTTGAATTTAGGAGAAGTTATATTAAACAGGAAAAAAGACATACTCAATTTAATAGAAAGTATACTCGATTCTAATTTAAAGTACTAAATTTAATAGAAATTTTAATCATTTTAAAACTAGTTGTACCTAAAAAATATGAAGAGTAATTAGATAACAATATTTATACATGGAGTTGAAATAAATAAAATTTTGTATGTAAAAAATGAAAATAAAGTTGTTGATGATTAAAGACTACATACAAAGTTAAAATTATGATTGAGAATTTTTTTTTAATTTATTGATAAAGATAAAAGAGATAAAATATTAAAAAAAAACAGTACATGACCTTTTCCGTCGATCTCGCCTGTTATGTGAGATTCTTCTATCGTAGATAGTGAAGAGATTTTTGTAATAATTTTACTTTTGCACCTTCTCTTAAAAATAATTGGACAAAAATAAAAAGACTCTTTCGGCCCTCTTTAAAAAATAAAAATTCAAAAATGGTCATTCTTAAAATTCTTGATTTATGGAAAAATATAAGATAAAATAAAGCATAGGTAAATATAAAAAAAGGAGTAAATATAATTATTATAATGTTGTAACACTTAAAGAATGATTTTGAGTAAGTTAAAATGATTCTAATTAAATTTAAATAATTTTAATTAAATTAATTAAAATATATTTTTAATATAATAATATTCTATGTATTAATTTTGGTTAAATTAAGTTGATTTAGTTTAACACGTTAACAAATGAAATATAATTGCTAATATTGTGTTAGAATAAAAAGTGTTTTAAAATGAGAAATAAATTAGTAAGTCACTTTGATATTTTATATCAAAAAGGTCCTTTTCGTGAAAATCATAATTGACACTGATACGATAAGTAAATGAAAGGTCCACTAAAATCAAAAAATTAATAATCAAGAGGACATAATAATTAATAGTCAAAAGGACATGATAACTAACCGTCAATGGAAGATGGGAGTTAGGTCGTCTCGTATCACCGGCTATATAATTCATGGTCGATCATAGTCAGGACGAGTCCTTGGGTCTAGGCCCTAGAATAAGATTTGGACTAGTTTCTAGTCTGCCCCTACTGATCGGATCTTCCTAGCTCAGGTTTTATATATGGCCCCGGTGCCTTTACCAGACAATCCTCCACCGGCTCTTTAGCAGCCAGATTAGGAAGGTTGGGTCTTTGGCCACAATCTCAGATAAGCCGCGGCCAGTTTGCCACAGCTCATCCTCTTCATCAAGGCTCAGTTCTTGTAGCACATTTGAGCAATCATCCCGAGATGTCTGCAGTTTAACCCGGGGGGACGGATAATGCTAGGCGACAACAGTATCAAAGAATCATAACCTCCTGTCAAAGAGTAACTGCTGTAAGTCAGGGAATATTTCAGTGTTCTACCACACACTACGAATGGAACCTTCCTCCTACCAAGGGGAGGCCGCTAAGCATCCTTCCTCACCCGACATGCTCTGACACCCGACATGCTCTGACACCCGACATTCTCTGGCAGCGATTAGGCTCAAAAGGCAGGCAGAGTCGTATAAAAAGAGAGGTCATTTTCATTGGCAAGGTACGCACACTTCCACACGCATCTTCAACAGTTCTTTTTTCCTTCCTTTATTCGTACACTGCTTTTCCTGGGAAAAAGGACCTGACTTGAGATTCGGAGGGGACATTTTCCTGGGTTTTGGTCTCTAACGCTCCGGGCGCTTGTCTGAGTGTGTGCAGAGCCTAAGTACCATTGGTTTCATTACTACATACCTTTGGTTCTGCGTGGGGGTTCACTTTTTCGACGTACATACACAGGGTGCGCTAAAGTTGTCTCTCCATCAACGCCGACGCTACCTTTACCGACCTTTGTCTGACTCAAATTCTGGATAGGATCAATTTGGCGTCGTTTGTAAAAAACTTTTCAACCTGTTCTGAAACGTAAAGATGGAGGACACTAGTAAGATCAACGTAACCATGACAACAGGAGAGTACGAATTGTTCAAGGAAGCCAACAGACTAGCACCCTCTGAGAGGCATACCACCGCTTCACAGCCACAGAAGATACCTGCGACCTCGAGGGACTAGACCCACGCTTTAGACAGAGGGTTTAAGAGAAAGCAGCCAGAGGACTTTCCCCGAGCTTTCTATCGCGACCCCTGCTGGGATTGCAACAACAAGAAGGAATAGTACCAGACCTCTACGGACGAAAGCTCCCCGCTGAGAGACTCAAAAAAGGGGAAGGCCATAGTCATCCGAGAGGAGCCTAAGGAGGCACCTGAGGAACTACAAGTACCTTTCTCTCCAAGGGTGCTCAAGGAAAAGTCGTTGAATGGGTATAAATCCCTAGCTATTGGGGAGTACGAAGGCAGTAAAGAACTAGAGGATCACCTCCACAAATTTCAAAATGTTGCGTTGCTGCATCAATATAGCGACGTCATTAAGTGCCGAGTGTTCTTAAACACTCTATCGGGCTCGGCATAAAGGTGGTTTGATAGACTGCCTGTCAGATCCATCACTTGCTTTCGTGATTTCAAGAACGCCTTTCTACACCACTTCGCCAGCAGTAGGAGGTACCAAAAGATGGACCACTGCCTATTTTCCCTCAAACAAGGGTCTACCGAGTCTCTAAGGGTCTATATAAAACGCTTCAACCATGTAGCTCTGGACGTCCCGTCCGCTACCTCTAATATCCTGATGAGCGTCTTCTCCCAAGGTTTGGTGGAGGAGAATTTCTTCTGAGCCCTCATTCGAGAGTCTGTGAAGAATTTTGATGAGATGCTTGGGAAGACCACAAGCTATATCAATGTAGAGGAAACCCAAGAGGCTTGGAGGAAAGAAACCAAAGCGCCTGCTCCTATCAACAAGGCGGAAAGAAGACCGCCCCAACCTCCCGCTCGACCCTTTGCCCACTCTAAAGATGCCCGAACGAGTTTTTAGCTCGTTCAGGAATACAGGGTGGTACAACGAGTAGAAGCTGTCCAAGCTCCTAAACCCGGCCAGTGGGGGCCCTGTTACTGCACTTATCATAGGTCTCACACCCATTACATAGGAGATTGTGTCCAGTTCGCCCTAGATTCTCGACGGGCGGTCGAACTTGGCCTGCCTCCCCTTGAGATCACGCTCAAACTCCAAAGGCTGCTGGACAATTCGCCTACTATCACAGGACAATCAAGCAAACCCTACCTGAGAAAGGAGGTTAGGGAAGCCAGCAGGTAGGACGGGGCAAGGAGCCGATGGAATCCCCTGAGGAAGAGAATAAGGAAAATATCGTCATTCGGGAGATCAACATGATCTCCGGAGGACCTACGATGGGGATTCCTCTAAAGCTAGGAAGTCCCATGAATGTCGCTTAGAGATACGCGCGGTAAGTTGCAGCCAGGAACAAGCTGCCGAGTCCTTGATCAATTTCGGGCTACAAGACCTGGAGGGAGTGGAGCTCCCTCACGACGATGCACTTATCATCAAAGGCGTCATCGCCAACAGTCGCATAGCTAGAGTTTTCGTCGACACTGTGTTGTTCAAAAGTGCATTTGATGGCATGCAGATCGACGCTAGTGAACTTCAACCCATAGCCACCTCTTTGTATGAGTTCACAGGTAATGAAGTACGACCAATGGGTCAGATTAAGCTAGTCATATCTTTGAATAGCGAACCATTAGTGAGGACTCAGAGCAGCACCTTCATTGTGGTGGATCCCCCTCCTCTTACAACGTCATCTTGGGGAGACCCACCCTACATGAATTCCAAATGGTAGTCTCCACCTTTCATCAGAAGATAAAATTCCCGGTAGAGACTAGGTCAGGGAAGTTAGGGGCGAACAGCTAGTCTCGCGCAGGTGTTATGTAGACATGGTAAAGGTAGAGGCCCGCAAGGCTCAGAAAACTTAAGACAGAGGAGTCCACGCTATTCAAGAGGAGACTTTGCCTATGGCAGAAGAACCCCTTCCCTGGGAGGAGGTCCAACTTCATCCTGATCAGTCTGAAAGCATCATTCACATATCGAGTGATATGCTGCTAGAAATCAAGTCAGACATAATCGAATATCTGGTGTGCAATAGGGACATCTTCACCTAATCCCCCAATGACCTACCGGGAGTCAGGCTAGACGTAGCTGAGCACAAGCTTCATTTCCTGCCCGATTCTTGGCCGGTTAACCAGAAAAAGAGAAATTTCTCGGTCGAGCATAATAAGACTATCCGAGCTGAAGTTGACCAACTCTTAAAAGTAGGGCATGTTAGAGAAGTACAATTCCTGTCCTAGCTTTCTAACGTGGTCCTAGTGTCCAAGCCTAACAATAAGTGAAGGATTTGCATCAACTTTTGGGACCTCAACTGGGCCAACCCCAAGGATTGTTACTCTCTACCCATGATCGATCAGATGGTGGACTCAACCTTAAGATGTGAAATGATCTGCATGCTCGATGTCTACCAAGGATACTACCAGATTCCTTTCTCCTGGGAAGATCAAGAGAAGGTTAGCTTCACCACGGCAGACGATACTTTCTGTTATACGGTTATGTCATTTGGATTAAGAAATGTAGGGGTCACTTATCAAAGGATGATGGACAAGATCTTTCGAGAGCAAATAGGGAGGAATGTGGAGGTCTATGTGGACGACATCCCTATCAAGTCCACCGTGGCAATAAACCTGATTTTTGATATGAAGGAGACTTACGGCATGCTGCGGTAGTATGGGCTAAAGCTAAATCCCTGAAATACCTGTTTAGAGCTCGAGGGGGGAAGTTCCTAGGATATCTCGTCATCGAGCGGGGAATCGAAGCCAACCCGAAGAAAGTCCAAGCGCTCTGAGATATATGGGCTCCTCAAAATCTAAAGGAAGCCCAGAAGCTGGTGAGTAGAATCATGGCACTCTCTAGGTTTATATCCCGGTCTGCAGATCGAGCGCTCCCCTTCTTTAAAGTGTTTCAGAAAGCTGCAAAGTTGCAGTAGGATGAAAAATCTAACAAAGCTTATGAGGAACTGAAGTAGCACTTGGAGACCTTGCCCTCGTTATTTAAGCCTATCGCGGGGGAGCCGCTCTAGCCATGGGGACAATTTTGGTGAAAGAGCAGAACAATGCACAACGACCAATGTTCTTCAGTCATCTATTAAAAGGGGTCGAGTCTCGGTACACAACCCTTGAGAAGTTGATCTACGAGTTGATCCTCATGGCTCGCCGCCTAAGGCCTTATTTTTTGGCACATCCAATTACCATGCTGACCAATAACACCATGGAGAAAGTCCTTACCAACACGGAAATAGTTGGTCGTCTCATCAAATGGGCAATTGAGCTGGGAGAGTATGATATACAATACAACCCCGGGTAGCAATCAAAGCACAAGACCTGACCGACTTTCTGACGGAAATCCATCAACATGATTTCGAGGAAACATGAAAGATATATGTAGATGGATCGCCCACTCAACATGGGAGCAGAGTGGGGATACTCCTTATATCCCCTCAAGAAGATATCATGCAACTAGTCATTCGGGTAAATTTCTGATTTACCAACAACAAAGTAGAATATGAATCGCTACTGGCCGGATTGCAAGCAGTTCGGCAAGTAGGGGCCACACGGGTGATCATTCACTCGGAGTTCCAGTTAGTGGCTCAGCAAGTGGCTGACATTTTTGAGGTCAATAACGAAAAGCTATAACTTTATAGAGAAACGTATGAGAAAATAAAGGAAGGTTTAGAGGAGGGTCACAATAACAAAAATACTTTGGACAAACAATCAAAGGGTAGATGAATTAGCCAAGATGACCAGCTCTTTGACTACTTGAGTTTTGAATAAGTCGATAGCTCAGAGTTTCCTAATAGCTCAGATTGACTTGCAAAATAACTTGTAAGAGTCAATCGATTGGAGAGCTCTGATGACCCTGTATCTTCAGCGAGGTTTCCTGCCAGCCGATGCTGAAGTAGCGAGATTGACTAGGAAGATAGTGCATACCTATACTCTAATCGGGGATCAGTTGTATAAGTGGGCATTCTCTCATCCATTACTCAAGTGCCTAGGCCTGAACGAGGCGGAGTATATCCTGCAGGAAATTCACCAAGGATGCTATGACAATCATGTGGGAGGAAGGACGCTAGCTCACAAAGTATTGTTGACCGGATATTTCTGGCCCACCTTGCAAAGAGATGCCCAGCAGTTGGTGGCCACTTGTCTCTCTTGCCAAAACCATCAGAACCTTTCTCATAGGCCGATCAAGATTTTGAAGATCTCAGTAGTCTCTTGTCCCTTTGATCAATGGGGCATAAACAACGTGAAACCGTTTCCCGTAGCCCCAGCCCAAAAGTGATTCTTGCTTGTAGCGGTATATTACTTTTCCAAGTGAGTGGAGGCAGAGGCCCTGATCAGGATCATGGAAGAGTTGTCATCCAATTCCTATGGACAAATATTCTGTGTCGATTTAGGATCCCCCACAAATTGGTCTCAAATAATGTGCGATAGTTCCAAAGGCGCAAGATTCAGGAATGGTGTCAAGAGTTTGACATAATTCAAGCTTTCACTTCTGTGGCATATCCGCAAAGCAATAGGCAGACCGAGGTCACTAATAGAGAGATAGTCAAGGGGCTCAAGATCAAGCTGGACGACGTGGGCGGCGATTGGGTTGAAGAGCTCCCCAGCATCCTTTGGGTGTACCGAACGATTCCATGAGAAAGCATGGGACTCACTCAGTTTCACCTTGTCTACGATAGCGAAACAATCATGTCGGTCGAGGTCATGATCGTATCCATCCGTCGATTACTATACAACTCTGATAATACTGAGCGATGACTTTTAAAGCTAGATCTTATCAGTGAGACTAGGGAAAGAATGCCCCCTTGATTAACCGTGTATAGATAGCGGATGCGGTAAAACTATGATAGGAGAGTGGTCCCCTGCTTCTTCGGAGAAGGGGACTTGGTATGGAAAAGGATAAAGCCGGTGGAGAAGGTAACTAAGCTAGCACATCAGTGGGACAGTCCATATAAGATCATTAAAAAGCTCGCTTCAAGTGTCTATTACCTACAGGATGCTCAAGATAGAAAGTTGGACCGCCCATGGAATGCTAATTACCTTCAGCCTTACTGTGCCTGAATGTGTTATTCTTTGTACTAACACTTATTTGAAGAAAGATCCAAGGTCGAGGAGTAAGCACTACTGCATATGCACAAGGTACCTGGTCGAGAGAACCCGACCAGGATTATTCTTAAGCCTTCCGGAGAGTCACGAAACCAAGGTTCTCTTAAAGTCCTCAATTCATAGGACCTAGTTGGGTCCTAATACCCCTCTCCTTGTGCAAACCACAAGTAGAGCTCCTCTAAATCCTGACTGACTGCCCGAGTTTAGTCAGGTACGGATCTAAAAATCTCATTCACAATTAGCTCGGGAGGCTCTTAGCATAACAAGTTCCGCCCTCCCACGCACACTCAATGACCCAAAAGCATCCTCGCGACAGGATCCAACCTATGAAGAAGTTGTGAGGCGTAAGCAGAGAGCAGAGACATCAGAGCCAGAAATGAGCTTTTATAAACAGTGGCTATAAATAAATAATAGATGTACTATACAGAAAATTATTTAAACTCTAAAAAAATATCATCGGACATTTCTTTAATAATCTGATGGTGGTCCAGGAAGTCCTCCGGAGGCTTAGACGGCAGGTACCCTCCTCTAAGTTGCTGGACTACTCCTATTGCACCATAGGCAAGCGATTGGACAAAGCAGTCTCCTACTTGGGAACCGAACTCTAAAGAGCATAGGTACTCTTCTCGACTTGTCTGAAGGCGATCGCTCTCCCTCACCTTATAAGCTTCCAGGGCGATGGCTGAATTGGACAGGGCAGATTGGGCTTGAGCTAGCTCTATCTAAATGGAACCCAGCTCGGTGGTCTGGGATTCCAAATCTTTTTGACAGTCCATAAGAAGCATGTCTTTAGAATTGAGTTTATTAGTCCAATGATCCATCTCTTGCTTATGTATAAGCTTGAAGTTGTTCAAGGCGGTGGTTTGCTGAGTTAGCTCTGACAAAGCTTTCTCCTTAAGGGCAAGCTCCTCCCAATATTTGGCATCTGTTGTTTGGTGGAGGACTTCAAATTTTTTCTTGTCATTCTGTAAGAGATTCATCGCCCGTAGAGCCTCACTGAGGGTTTGTTCATGGTATGCGTTCAACTTTTTTAAAGACTCCACTGTAAGGGATCTCGTGGCCAGCTAGAAGGGAGGTTGAATAGCTTGGACACTCCCAATGCGGTTTCTTCTCTACAAGGTTAGTGCGCAAGAGGAAATACAAACTAAATCAATGAAAGCAATAAGTAGGAACATAAACCGCTAACATATTCGATATAACGTGATTCGGAGATAACTTGCTCTTATTCCACTGCTGTCCGTAAGGTGGACAATCTCGATCCGTCGGTAGATGACTCCCCGACAAACTCCGACTAGCTCACGTAGCTCCTTGTGGGTGGAGAAACCTCACCACAACTCTCATAAGAACACTTGAGACGCTAGGGCACAGGTAGACTACTAATAGGGGTTAACCACCTCTATTTCATCAACCTTAACCAAACTTCCAAGCCTTGGTTATATAGGCCACGGTTGGAAAACTCTGTCTAACAGTCGACTGCCCTCTATGGAGATTCGACTGTTACAACCCAACGGCCCGATACCAGTCGACTGGTTAAAGTACCAGTCGACTGCTCCATACTTGTCGAGCGAACAGAAGCATTTTATTCGCTCCTAGTCGGCTGCCCAGTAGTCTGCCATTTCCATCAGTCGACTGGTACCCCGAGTACAATCTCTCAGTATTCGGACCCTCACCCTTATGACTCACTTGACTCTTCGTTGCAACCTTAACATCTCGCCTTCAAGCCTGCTTCCTTTGGCTCTCGTTCCTTGTATGCACCCAAGCTCGCGGCTTATCCCAATGTCATCCTTCACGTATGCATCGAAGTCGCTTCCCTCTGCCCCTGTCCTTGCTGCATTGTCCACGGTCCCTCGGATGCTCCATCCTTCATCAGACCCGAAGCCATCAACTTGAGTCATATGTGTATCCTGCATACCTGTACAATTCAAATACACATATCAAATACAAGGGTGAATCTAATTTAAACCCTTTGCCCAAACACCAAAACACAGGGTTACATGGACCATTGGGATTGCTCCAACAATCTCTCCCTTTTTGATATTTGGCAATACGTTTAAGTTAGGAAAAACATAATAGCAAAACAATATGCTAAAAACAATGGACTTACGTTGCTAAGGCTACACACTTGAACTTACACCGCCGAATGGACTTACGTTGCCAAGGCTACACACTTGAACTTACACCGCCGAATAGACTTACGTTGCCAAGGCTACACACTTGAACTTACACCGCCGAATAGACTTACGTTGCCAAGGCTATACACTTGGACTTACGTTGCCAAGGATATACACTTGGACTTACACCGCCGAATGAAAAATGCAAACATGCATTGTAACCTATTCCAAGGCTCCTCGTACACTTATGCTCTCCATTGAGATAGGAATTTTACCACAGAGTTATTTAAGAACCTATCACAAGCCTCCCCCTACACATATGCTTCCCATTGAGCTAGGATTTTCACCACTACAAAGGTATTTCAGGTTTTTTCCACTTAAACCTTACATCTCCCCTTTTGCCTAATATCAAAAATCTCCAACAATCTCTCAATTGTCGAAATTTATCATCCAAATTGATCCTAAACTCATGTATTTATCCTCCATAAATCTCATACATCTAAATGAGTTGACTTGGTCACAACTAATGCTGAAAAATAGTTTCAAGCTGGTATCAGTCGACTGTCAAAAGCACCAGCCGACTGCCCTTATCGAAACAAACCCACAGAACCATTCTATGTTCGATAAACACGGTTACCAATAAACTGGTAACTATACCAGTCGACTGGCACACTGTTTTCAGCCCAAATAGCATTCTGAATCTAACTTCAGAAATGTGTAAAAAATTTCACAGATATCTAAAAATTTCCAAATTTTGTGGAGAAGTCTGTTTTACCCATGTCTACTTGGAAAAAATATATTCAAAAATATATCTATTATCAAACCCAAGATTGACACAAAACTTAAAACTAGCTAAATTGTTCAATTGAACCTTAACCTAAAGTCCTAGTTTTAACTTCCTCTTGATGTGTTTGCCCATACTAAACCACAATGCATCCATAGCATTGGTTTATATGACATTTATACATCCAAAATCAATTATCATACAATATGACCCCAATGTCATACTTCTTTGTATGAAACACAACCCAATTATGTCAATTCCCTAAGGTTGAGACTCAAATCCGTCTCCAAACATTTTGACATATTTCATGATCCAATCTAGACTCCCAAGTAAAATTCACTTGAGATCCATTGGCCATGAGTCCCAAACTGACTCTTTGAGCTCCCCCTAGAGCTCTTAGCCTTAGCCATATCCCTAGGTGACTCATCCACAATTGCTAGGCCACATCGGTATACCTCCAGTGACACTTGACCTACAAACATAACCTTCTTAACCTTAGACACCTTATCCTTGGTTAACTTTTCCTTACCATTAAATGACTTTCCATTGCCATTTGTTGTCTTCTCCTTACCATAGTCATATGCAACCCTAGCATAAGACTTTCCCTTAGTCTTGGAGACATTAGATCAGTATCCCAAACCTGATCTATCATTATTGGGTCTTTGGCTACCCAACACCATACTTAGCTCTCTAGATTCAACCGTGAATCTAGCTAGGGTTTTCTCCAAACTATCAAGCTTTGCCTTCAAAGTTTGATTTTCTCTTTCTAGGTTCCTAACCCTAGAATTGATTTGTTCACATTGGACATTCCTAGACCTACCCTTCCTAGGCATGTGTCTCTCCTTCTTGGGATTAATGCCTTAGTTCTCCATTACCTTTTTTTCCTTAGGTAATGAGAATCTAACATGTCTAGGTTTATCATGCATAAATTTTCTAGGGTTTTGATCTACATTAACTTTATTCCTATCATAATATTTAAATCCAAAATTTTGTATGGGCATATAATGATTATCATTATTTTTCCTAGTATGCATGAAGGAATTTTAATTTTTGACTTCAAATTTAAACTAGGGTTTACCTTACCCTTTACCTTTGGAGCTCCCCCTTGACATGAGTCTTCATTCTTCCTCCACTTCTTTTTCCACATTTTCAATTGCGCTAGCTTCTTGATCTCTCCCTTCTTGGGGCATTTGGTGTGGTAGTGTCCCTTCTCCCTACACGTGAAGCATATGATGTGCAATCTCCTTCCTTGGGTTTCTTCATTCCTATAACCCTTGTTAGTATTCAAATTAACTTGAATGAGTTTAGGAGTTATCTTCTTGAGCAAGGGACATCTACTCTTATAATGCCCCTTCTTATTGCAACCAAAGCACACAATATGATCCTTTAACTTGTCTTTGGTGGAGATGCTCACTAAGTTGGTTTCCAAGACTTCTTCTTCTTCACTTGTCTTGGAATCTTCTTCAATTCTTGAGGATGTAGAAGATACTTCCTCATCCTCCTTCTCCTCCTCGGATGTTGAGCATGACTCAACTTCCGATTGCTCCACCTCCCCTCCTTGAGCAATTGAACTCATTTCCTTGGGCTCTTCTTCTTCTTGTGTAGGCATGAGTTCTTCTCCTAGAACCATCTCTACCTTGCTCCATAACTAGTGGGCGTTCTTGTATTCACCTACACGACTTAAAATGTTAGAAGGCAAAATTTCAATCAACATTGATATTACCATATAGTTTGCCTTTGACCGTGATGTTTGCTCCTCCGTCTAATATCGCCATCGGGGTTTCTTCCTTTTCTTGTCTTTTGAGAATTCAAATGGTTCCTCAATGACCATCATTGTGTCTCAATCCATCTCAAAGAAGTTCTTCATTTTCACCATCCAAAAGGTGATGCCCCATAAGCTTCCTCCTTCACACTTCGGCGAATCAATCAAGCCGGTCATCTTCTTAGCTTCCTCAGTGGTTAGTCTGACAAAGAACAACCTTGCTCTGATACCATTTGTAGGGGATCTCGTGGCTGACTAGAAGGGGGGTCGAATAGCTTGGACACCCCCAATGCAGTTTCTTCTCTACAAGGTTAGTGCGCAAGCGAAAATATAAACTAAATCAATGA
Source organism: Zingiber officinale (assembly GCF_018446385.1). Classification (NCBI taxonomy): domain Eukaryota; kingdom Viridiplantae; phylum Streptophyta; class Magnoliopsida; order Zingiberales; family Zingiberaceae; genus Zingiber; species Zingiber officinale. The sequence continues at coordinate 88,154,982 of NC_055989.1, forward strand.
AAGCAATAAGTAAAGAATATAAACCGCTAACACGTTCGATGTAACGTGGTTCGGAGATAACTTCCTCCTACTCCACGACTGTCTGTAAGGTGGATGATTCCGATCCATCAATGGATGACTCCCCGACAAACTCTGGCTAGCTCACGTAGCTCCTTGTGGGTGGAGAAACCTCATTACAACTCTCACAAGAACACTTGAGACGCTAGGACACAGGCAGACTACTAATAGGGGTTAATCACATTTATTTCGTTAACCTTAACCAAGCTTCCAAGCCTTGGTTATATAGGCCACGGGATGGAAACTCCGCCTACCAGTCGACTGGTGAAAGTGTCAGTCGACTGCCCTCTGTGGAGATTCGACCATTACAACTTAATGACTCGATACCAGTCGACTGGTTAAAGTACCAGTCGATTGCTCCACACCGATTGAGCGAACAGAAATATTCTGTTCGCTCCCAGTCGACTGCCCAGTCGATTATACCAGTCGACTACCATTTTCATCAGTCGACTGGTACCCGAGTACAATCACTCAGCACTCGGACCCTCACCCTTATGACTCACTTGACTCTTTGTTGTAGTCTTGACCTCTTGCCTGTTGGATGCTACTCGGAATTCCATTCTGCTTCCCTTGTATAAAAATTTGTACAAACACAGAACTTTCCTAACAACCTATGTGTTCCTCATGAGTTAAACTTGAATTAGAAACAAAACTTAACATTTTTACTTCAAGTTCAACTCATGTGTTCTTCAGTAGTTAAAACTTGGATTGTAAACGATACTTAACATTATTAATCCAAGTTCATCCAATATTACAGAAGTTGATTAAATATCTATTTTAAGGATTGACTTCCAGATTAAACATGGCGAGACACTCGGCCTTCTTAGGTATGAGATCATCCACCACTTCCTAAACAAAGTCTTTCAAAGAAATTGGACATTTAAACTTCTTACAGTAACCCTAGGTTTAACTACAAAGATCTCAATAGAAGCACAAGATCTAAACACTAAATCGAAACACAAAAAATGAAACACGAAATCGCTAGCCTCTTGTGTTGGTATTTCAGGATCCATACAAAGAAAAACTAGTTTCGCTGCGGAATTAAGAACTAGTTATACCTTTCTTTGTAAACAAAGACCTCTTGATCTTCTGCTGTATTCCTCTCCTCCTCTTGGACATCGTGTGGACGACGATCTACCAAGATAAAATCCACCTAAACAACTTCTTCTCCTCCAAGAAATTCGACCACCAAGGGAAACTAAAATAGGAAACTTCCTTCTCTTCTTCTTCCTCTCCAAGCAACCAGCCACAAGAAGATGCCACTTGATGTGTCGCCGACCCTAAGGAAGAAAACAAGATGAAGAGGCCTCCTTCTTCTTCTTCTTCTCCACCAAACAACCGGCCACCAAGGATGAAGAGGCCTCCTCCTTCTTCTTCTTCTCCACCAAACAACCGGCCACCAAGGATGAAGAGAGGTGCCGTCGGCCTCAAGGGAGAAAGGGAGATAAAGGGCCAGCCACCAAGGAATAGAAGAGAAGACTTAGGTTGTGTGTTACCCTATAAGACATCATCTACCTCTCTTTTATAATCCTTGGTCATGGCAAAAAAGAAAATTTTAATAATAATTAAAATTTCTCTCTTTTAAATTTCCTATTGTGATGGATTGATGGTTACAAAAGAAAAGTTTTAAAATTAATCTCTCTCTTTTAAACATTGCAGAGGACTACAAAAAAGGAAAGATTAAAATTAAAACTTTTCTTTTAAATCATGGTTACAAAAAGGAAAGTTTTATCAAAATTAAAATTTCTCTTTTAAACACTACAAATAAGGTAAGATTTTAACAAAATTAAAATATCTCTTTTAATCCTTTGTAGATAGCTATTAAAGGAAAGATTTTAAAATTTAAAACTCTCTTTTAAAACCATGTGGATGTCTATAAAATGAAATATTTTAATAAAAATAAAATTCCCTTTTAATCCTAGTGGTCAACCCCTAGCTTGGGCACCAAGTCATGCTTTGGCCGCCCACTTCTTGGGCACCAAGCTAATGCTTGGCCGGCCCCCTTGCACCAAGTAAGGATGTGTCGGACTCATTACTTGGGTAAGAAGTAGACTTGGTGGATATAAGACTTTATAGAGGCTACAACAAGGACCGAGATGAGGAATTGGTTTTGGTCTCCCGATGAGCTTGAGCTTCTTGTGTTCGACCCGAACACTCAACTCAAGTTCATCAATAATAACTCATACCACTAAAGAATTATTATTGAACTACCGCACCAATCTCACATTACATTATGGACTCCTTTTTATTATGAGTGCGTTAGTCTCCCTGTGTTTAAGATATCGAATGTCTGTTAATTAAATGAGTTACTGACAACTCACTTAATTAATATCTAGCTCCAAGAGTAGTACCATTCAACTTCATTATCATGTTGGACTAAGTCCACCTGCAGGGTTTACATGACAATCCTTATGAGCTCCTTATGGGGATATCATCAACCTAGATAAGTAGGATACAGTTTCCTTCTATAATTAACAATACACCATATAAATAATATTATTTCCCAATTTATCGGGCATATTGATTTAACGAATAAATCTCACTCATTGATAAATTAAAGAAATAAATACTAAGTATATGTGCTTGTTATTATATCGGGATTAAGAGTATGTATATCTATAATAACAGAGGTTATATTATTTTATGCAGTTAGTATAAAAGGAACAACCTCAAATTATCATACTCAATACACACATAGTGTACTAGTGTAATTTTATAGTCAAGATAAACTAATACCAAATTACACTACAACCATTCCAATAGTTTGTCCCAATCCATTTTGGTTGTGAGCTACTATTTATAATTTATAAGGAATTGATAACATGATATTTTGTGTGACACCACACACCATGTTATCTATAATATAAATTAAATGGACAACTACATTTAACATAAACACAGACATTTGACCAATGTGATTCTTATTACAAAGTCAAAGGGAGTGACCGAACACTTGGTGAGGAAGTCCTAGCGGGTCGAGGGTGACCAGACGCTAGGTATGATGTACCAACAGGGCGCTCGGAAGGGTTCCGGGCGTCCCGGAGGGAAAAGTCAACCTCGTTGACTTTTTTCGCTCGGGTCTTCAGCTCCGGCTCCGTTCGCCTCAGACCGAGTCTTCCGTTCGTTTGGGTGATCTCTGTCATCTGGAATAGGGCTCACCTGAACCTAACTTCCGGTCTTCTCGAGCAGGCTTCCGCTCCAGCTTCTCGTCCCTCGGAATTGACGCGTGCGTCCTTCTCGTCCGCCAGCGTACTCGTCCGCAGTCTTCGTCCCTCGGTCGCACCCCATGCCGACCTTCTCGCTAGTTACGTCTCTTGCTCCTCGAGTAGTCTTCCGCTCCGGCTTCTCGTCCCTCGGAACCACCGCATGCTTCCTTTTCGTCCATCGGCGTACTCTTCCGCAGCGCCTCGTCCCTCGGACGCACCGCGTGCCGTCCTTCTCACTAGATGCGTCTTCCGCTCGACTACCTGTGCTCCTAAGTTTTTACACACTTAGACACAAGGTTAAAAACACACAGGACCTAACTTAACTTATTGATCACACCAAAACAACCTTGGGGTTCCAACAATCTCCCCCTTTTTGATGTGAGCAACCCAAGTTAAATTAGGGTAAAATAGACATGAAAATAAACTAACTAAATTTTTGCAATTCAGTGCAAACAGATAGAAAAATTATTTTTGGTCTACCTCCCCCTAGACTTATACTTTTCCTCTCTCCCTTTGATCACATAAAAAAATAGGATTGCAAGAAAAAAATCTAAGGGTTAAGACTTAAAAAATTTTAAGAGCTTTGAAAATTTTTGCAATAATTTTCACAAAAGCATTCTTAAAAAAAATTTCTAAGTATCGCTTTAAGTAAAAACAATTCTGACTTAGACAATTTTGTAAAAATATTTTTGAAAATTCTAAGTAAAAATTTAAGTAGAAATTTTCAATTTCAGAAAAACTTTTAACTTAAGCAAAAATATTTATTTATTTATTTTTATTTAAATAAAATTTGTTCTCAAGTTATTGTCATTTCTTTAATATCATTATGATATCTAAATTTCCATTTTAGTCTATCATAATTTCTCAAATCATAATTTTCCAGATTTAAAACAAACAATATTAACCATGCAGAAAATTCTTTCGACAACATAATTGGAAAACAATCTTTCGACAATGTTTCTAATTTGCAAGATTCGTTCAACAAAGTATTTTGTAACTCACAAGAATCTTTTGGCAATGCTTCTAATTTGCTAAATTCTTTTAACAAAAGATTTTCTAATCCGAAAAACTCTTTCGACGATTTAATTTCGAATTTGCAAAAATCTTCAGGCAACTTTTCAATTGATTTAACCAATTATTCAGAAGGTAGAGACCATACCTGACTTACCTTACCAGCTATTGATTCTCCCCCTGTTGTGTTGCTTTCTTCCGAAGTCTCTCCCCCTTCATCGATGCTCATCTGGGATGAGCTTTTTGTGTCCTCGGGATGGAGTTCGGCTGTCTTGATAGTTTCCTCATTCTCGGACTGTTCTGATGGTGACTTGGTGTCCATGGAAGAGTTGGATTCGACTTCAGCTGGTTCTTCTTGTTGGTTAGTCCTAGGAAAATATACCGGTTCCACTGTACAAAATTTTTTTGTACAAGTGTCTAACCTTTCCTTAAATAACCTATTGTGTTCTTTAGAAGTTAAATTAGGGATCGCAGACGGAACTTAACATTATTAATTCCAAATTTAACTTATCTATTCTTAATGGTTTAGATTTGAATCGCAAGCAGAACTTAACACTATTAATTCAAATCCACCTATGTTATTAATTCCATTAAATATTAATTTTTAAAATTGGCTTCCAGGACTGCATGGCGAGGCACATGACTTTCTTGGATATGGGAGCAACCACCACCGCCTAGACAAAGCCTTTTAAGGAAAGCTAATATTTAATTTCCTTAAATAACTCTAGGTTAACCAAAAAGAACAATCGAATCACAAATTCGAAAAAGAAGAAAACACAAACTCAAAAAATAAATTCGATAAACTAGATCTAATTGCCTCTTGTATTTAGAATTCTTACAAAGAAAATAACTACTATGATGCGGAAGAAAACTACTAGTTATAACTTCTCTTTGTAAGCTAATGACCTCAAGATCTTCTGCCGTATTCCTCGCCTCGCCTTGGACGTCGTGTGGGCGACGATCCTCCAAGATGAACACCATACAAAAGCTTCTTCCTCTTCTTCTAAAATCCAGCCACCACCACCACCAAGGAGAAGAGAGCAAAAGGGAAAAGAGAAGGGAGAGAGGGGTCGACCACTTGAGATCTCCAAGCAAAAGAATAAGAGTTGTGTCTCATGAAGCCTCCTCACTCCTTTTATATTACTTGCCCAAGGCAAATAAGGGAAGAATTTTTACAAAAATTAAAATCTTCCAAGAGTTTTTCCTTTTTCTTTTTAATTTTTCCTTTTCGTTCCTCTTGATTGAATCAATCACCAAAATTAATTGATGATGATTTTATTTATTTTAATTATGGTCGGCCACCTTGCTTGGGCACCAAGCAAGGGTGGCCGGCCCCCATAAGAGAAAAAGAATTTTTATTTTTTAATAAAATTTTACAAGAAAAAATTCTTATAAAATTTTACAAGCTCTCTTTCCTAAAATAGGAGTTAAAAAAGGAAAGTTCTAAAAAATTAAAACAATGTTTTAAAATTTAAAACTTCTCTTATAAAATTTCCTTTTTTAACATGGTGATAGAAAATTTTAATTTTAAAACTTATCTTCCTTTTTTTCTTAAACCATGAGGATGGTTAAAAAAGGAAAATTTTAAAACTTTTAAAACTCTCTATTAAAACATGTGGCCTAATTCAAATAAGGAAAATTTTAAAAATTAAAATCTCTCTTTTAAAAACTTATAGTTTTCTACAAAGAGAAGATTTTAAAAATTCAAAACAATCCTCCTATTTGAATTAATCTTGACCGGCCCCTACATGCTTGGTCACCAAGCAATAGGGACGACCCCTATAAAGAGGATGTAGCCGGCCCTTGCTTCGTCACCAAGCATTGGACCGACTCACTTCTTGGACACCAAGGAGAGCCTTACATTTGGATGGACTTGAGGCTATAATGAGGCTACGACAGGGACCTAGAGGAGAAATTGGTTTTGACCTTCCGATGAGCTTGAGTATCCCGTGTTTGCTCTGAACACACAACTCAAGTTCATCGATAATAACTCATTCCACTAGAGAGTTATTACCGCACTACCGCACCAATCCCAAATTACATTATGGACTCCTTCTTATCATGAGTGTGTTAGTCTCCCTGTGTTTAAGATAACGAATGCCCACTAATTAAGTAAGTTACTGACAACTCACTTAATTAATATCTAGCTCCAAGAGTAGTACCACTCAACTTTATTGTCATGTCAGACCAAGTCCACCTGCAGGGTTTAACATGACAATCCTTATGAGCTCCTCTTGGGGGGCATTCTCAACCTAGATAACTAGGACACAGATTCCTTCTATAATCAACAACACACACTATAAGTAATATCATTTCCCAACTTATCGGACATATTGATTTATCGAGCTAAATCTCACCCTTTGATAAGTCAAAGAAATAAATATTAAATATATGTGCTTGTTATTATATTAGGATTAAGAGCACACACTTCCATAATAACTAAAGTCTAGTTCTTTTATTAAGTCAGTACAAAAAGAACTCACCTAAATGGTCATACTCAATACACTTAGAGTGTATCAGTGTAATTTATTAATCAAGATAAACTAATACTTAATTACACTACGACTATTCTGATGGTTTGTTCCTTTCCATTTTAGTCGTGAGCAACTATTTATAATTTATAAAGAACTGACAACATGATCTTCTGAGTGTGACACCACACTCCATGTTGTCTACTATATAAATTATTTGAACAATTACATTTAACAAATAAATATAGATATTGACCAATGTGATTCTTTTATTTCAAAAATAAATGTTTACAAAAGCTAGACTTTTAGTATACACTCTAACACTTCTTAGATCTTTAAGAACTTTTCCCAAAGTTCTTTTGTGCTTTTGTATTCTCCGACTTTGTCAATATCTTCATTTGATATTATGCTTAGAAGATGAAATTCAGCCAGAGCGTTTACCATCGATTCGTTACGTTGCTTCTCGTTCTAGAGATATTTCTTGATTTCTTCTCCATTCGTTGTCTTTGGTGGTTCATAACCAAATTTCATAATTAATGAAATACCAAAATCTGTGTTTAGATATACCTTCATGCGTTGCTTCTATAAAACAAACTCCCTCTTGAATGCTGGTGGGTAGATGCTTGGTCCGACCATTATCTTTGCTTCGATTGGCGGTTAGTCCTCCTGAAGCGCCTCGGCTCTGATACCACTTGTTGGACCGCGGCGGACGGCTAGAAGGGGGGTTGAATAGCTTGAAAATAAAAACGTAAACCCTTCTCGAACTCTTAAACTAACACTTGCATAAATTAGCTAAAAGAAAATAAATTAGAAAAGACAAGGCACATCGGAATTGACTTGGTTACAACCGGGGAGGTTATTAATCCAAGGAAGATGATCGCACTAAAAACTCCTTCGGGCGGAGAAGCCTCGTACAACGATGAAGCACACAAAAAGAAGCTAAACTACAGACGAAGTACATAAGTGTTGAAAGAATTGCTTGAGTTCTGATTGTTGAAAAAGCTTCTGGACCAAGGCTATATTTATAACTTTGGTCGGGGCACCCTGAGGGTTCCGGGCGCCCTAGGGGGGATAAATTTTATCTCCCAACGTTCAGATCGAGTCAAAACTCGATCCTATGAAAAAGTCAACTCCGGGAGCCCGGAAGGGTTCCGGGCACCTCGGAGGGGTCCGTCTGCCCAGGAGGGAAAAGTCAACCCTGTTGACTTTTTTCGCCCAGGTCTTCTGCTCTGGCTCCGTTCGCCTCAGATCGAGTCTTCCGCTCGTTTGGGTGATCTCTGTCATCCGGAATAGGGCTCACTCGAACCCAACTTCCGGTCTTCTCGAGCAGGCTTCCACTCCGACTTCTCGTCCCTTGGAATCGTCGTGCGCTTTCTTCTCGTCCGCCAACGTACTCATCTGCAGTTTCGTCCCTTGGTCGCACCCCGTGCCGACCTTCTCGCTAGCTGCGTCTCTTGCTCCTCGAGCAGTCTTCCGCTCCTCGAGCAGTCTTCCGCTCCGGCTTCTCATCCCTCGGAACCACCGCACGCTTCCTTCTCGTCCGCCGGCGTACTCTTCCGCAGCGCCTCGTCCCTCGGACGCACCGCGTGTCGTCCTTCTCGCTAGCTGCGTCTTCTGCTCGACTATCTATGCTCCTAAGTTCCTGTACACTTAGACACAAGGTTAAAAATACACAGAACCTAACTTAACTTGTTGATCACACCAAAACAACCTTGGGGTTCCAACATGTAGTTACCGTAGATGAGTGTTTTCATAGTGGAGGGTGCGTGTGTGTGGATCCTTGGATTAGTCACCTCTTCTTGAGGTGGATAACAAGTAAGTCCCTAGTGTTAGTGTGGTAGTGTTGTTTCTTGTATTTTTCGTTGCACATCATCACCAAGAAACAAGCGACGAGCACGACAAGCTATTCACCCTCTCTCTCTAGCTACAAATCGATCCCAACAAGAGCAACAACTATAAGTCAGGGAATATTCCAATGTCTTGCAGCACACTACTAATGGAACCCTCCTCCTACTAAGGGGAGGTCGCCAAGCATCCTCACTCATCCGATAGGTCCTGACACCTGGTATTTTCTAGCAACGATCAGGTTCAAAGACATGCAAAATCGTATAAAAAGGGAGGTCCTCTTCATTAGCAAGGTACACACACTTTCACACGCATCTTCAACAATATTTTTCCTTCCTTCGTTCATACACTACTTTTCGGAAGAAAAGGACCTAACTTGAGCGTCGAAAGACCTGTGCTAGGGACCTTTTCCCTGATTTCTGATCTCTAACGCTCTAGGTGTTTGTCTGAGTATGTACAGAGCCTAAGTACCACCGGTTTCGTTATTACATACCTTTGGTTCCACGTGAGGGTTCACTTTTTCGATGTACATATATAAGATATGTCAAAGTCGTCTCTCCATCAACATCGATACTATTTTTATCGACCTTCGTCTAAATCAGATTCTTAAAAATATTAAAAAGTAATTGCAATTAAACTTTCTCTGACACCTTACTTTTAATTAATTTGTTATACTATTTGAATTAATTGAATAAAAAGTAGAATTTAGAAAGAACAATTAATTTAAAAATATTTTTAAAATTTTTAATATGAGATGTCTTTTTATTAATAACGATAAAAAGCGCGCTTTGATTTTGTCCATTTATTATTTATTATTTATTATTTATTAAACTGCAGGAAGACATTGTCAAATTTTTGAAAAATATTAAGAGATTTTGTTTTTTGAAATTAATTCTTTATATTTATAATATCTTTATTTTAGTGTTTTGTTTTTTGTTTATATATAATTTTTGAATCGACTAATTCTTGAAATGACCGATTTAACCCTATAAGGCGGATGCCGTATGAGACTATGAGGTTGTGTGTTTAAGAGTTCAAAATGGAGGGGTTTTGAGTAAATTAACTTGTACGAGTGCTTTTCTGGAAACTTCCATCGCCGGTTCCATTAAACCCTAACAGAGGACGAAGAAGGCGCCGCTTAGAGCAGAGAAGGAAGAGATCGAGAGTGCGGCAAAGATGGTTTGGTTTCAGTGCGAGGACTGCGGGGAAAATCTGAAGAAGCCTAAGCTGCCCAATCACTTCCGAGTCTGCTCCGCCTACAAGGTTGTTGATCGCCCATATAGATGTTATCCGCTCATTCTCTCTGTTGACGAATGCATTGTCAGTTTTCTCGATCTAACTTTGTTTTTTCCTGCCAAATATTTTCTGTCAGCTGTCGTGCATTGATTGCGGAAAGACGTTCGACCAAAACAGCGTGCAGAGCCATACGCAGTGCATATCGGAAGCAGTATGCCCATGACATCGTTTATTCTCGATTTATAGTAGAACATGCTCATAAATTACATTTTAGATTGGTTTCAAACATGGGTATTAAAGCTCAAATTCGTAATTTTACACTTTCATGCTCATATCCTAATCTTTCATGCAACAGGTATCAAAAGATTCATTTGGAATTTTAAGAATTTTGTGATTTTTTCATACTGAAACTTTCAGGAGAAATACGGTCCTAAAGACCAGGGAAAAGCTTCACAAAATACACCAGCTAAGCCTGAGAAGCCCAAGCGAAATGCAGAGGTCGATGTTAATGTCGGTTTGTCAATCCGTCCTCCTTGGTTCTGTAGGTATGTTATTATCATCATAAACACTGCTTTATTTGGCCAAAGTTAGTTTGCTCGTTCATCTCTTCCCTGGAACACCTTGGGAAAAACTTGACTATTAAGGCATTAGCCATTGATGATCTGCTCATCATTTCCTCTAGTAACAGATTCTTGACTACACCTTTTGTACGTGCTTCTTTGGTGTTTATTATACATATTACAGAATCTAGCTGCAGAAATTAGAAATAGATAATATTTTCTTCATTGATTATAAGATAATGTGACATGTATAGTGAAGTAATTAGCTATTTAATTGGTGCATTATACGATTTATCAGCTGAACATTAAGATGCCTGGTTTTCCCCTTGTTTTGAGGTTTTTACAAGTTTTTAAAAAGCTTATGAAGAAAGGCCTTAGCTAGTCAACTGGGCTTTGAGAAAATGGAATGATTTCTTACATCACAAGTTTTGCCCTATGGCTTCTGCTTAGCCAAGTTTGATTATGCTGACCAAGTTTGTATAAGGCCTGATTGCCTGAACCAGATGGTCTAAATTTCCACATTCCATGTTACTAGTATTTCACACATCAAGATTTTTGATATATTCATCATAGTCAACTTTCGATTTTCCATGTTAAATTTAAGTTGTTATTGACTCTCAGTTTATACATCGCTTGACATTCTTGTCAAAACTGAAAAAACAAACCAAAATTCAGAATTATCCCTAGTTGGTATATGACACACCTATTTGTTGATAGGTGTTAGACATATAAAATAAGCTTGGATTTAAAGGTCGCCTGATTATTCCCATTTCACTTTGTTTGGCAGCTAAGAACATGAGCAATTCTTTCTCATTAGAATATCTCCCATGTCCAACTATAATAGAACTTCATCCTTTATTGGTCCTGAATTTAAGTTGATGGAGATCCAATTAAATGACGAGAGTAGATTACATGGGAACATTGAAGTTTCTAATTGTTTTTTGTTGTTTGAGCCTTGAGGATGAAGATGGCACCTTTCAACTTTGGTTCTGTATATGAAACTATTGTTGGCCCATTCCATTTATTTGCCATATATGCACAACCAATTTGAAACATTTGTCTCCATATTTATGATTTTTGAGACGTGAAATTAGATTATTTTCTCTCCCTACAGCCTTTGCAATACAACTACTACCAGCAAGCAGACTTTACTGCTCCATGCTGATGGCAAGAAGCACAGGGCAAAAGCAAAAGCTTACCATGCTTCTCGTAATCAATCTTCTCAAACTGTAGTATCAGCTTCAAACAAGGAGGTGTCTGGCGACAAACCATTTGCCAGTTCTGATGGATCAAATAATATGAAAAATGAAGATAAACCGGAGGATGAATCAGTCAGTTGCAAACTGGTTGCAGAAGTGAAAAACGGAAGTTTGGAGCAAAGAAAGATAAAAGATGATGCAAGTGAATTTACTAATGGTGAAGTAATACAAGCAGGAGAAACAGAAAAAGCAGATAAACAACCAAAGAAAAGGAAGCATCCTGGAGATCAAGAAAAGCAATCTAAGAGTAAACAAGATTCCACTCATAAAATCAAGTGGAAGAAATTTGTAATTTCTACCCTTAAGCCGGTATGCACATTCTTCTTTTTGTAGGAATTATATGGTCATATTCATTATCTATCTTGTCTTTATTATGTGGAGTATTGACTCAGTAGTTCTGTCATCTTCTATCTTTTTAAGAAATTAGTGTCTTGGTGCTGTATGCACTTATTAGATTGCTACACTTATCTTGCCACTAAACAGTTGGATAACAGAAAAAGTCCTTAATTCTTGGAAAGCTGAAATGTTGTTTTGGTCGTTGTAGATTCCAGATCAAACGATGAAGATTAAAAAATTGCAAAGGATTGTGATTAAGATGGCCCAAGAATCTGGTGCCTCTGAAGAAGAGGAACAACTTCAGGCGAAGTTAATGGACAAGGTAAAACCTTCAAAAGATTCTATTATCCTGGCCCTTTCATACCATATGTTGATGCATTAACACATTTGTATTCCTTTTTTCCCAGATAAATTCAAGCTCTCGCTTTGTGGTTGACAACAAGAAAATCAAGTTGGTTATTAAGGCTGAGGAGTCCTGATTTTCCAGTGTGGAAGTGAAAAACTTCCAGTGAGAGTAGCAATTAGTCGAAACCCAATTCATGCATGTTCTGTTTCAAGAAGGGCTAAAGCATCTCCTTGTTGATCGATCTAGCATGGCTTTTTTTAGTCATCTGTTGCTGGTTATCAATTTGTTATAAACATCATTATTCACCATGGATAATTGTGTCACTAAAATCAAATCCAATTTGTTATTATTTCTCTATGAAATTTTTGGTGGCTAACGTATTCCATTCGATCCATTATTTTATATCATTGTTGCCATTAACACCTTTAATTTTATTTGATGTTGACCTTCTAAACATTGATTCTGGATGAGCGCCGTTATACACGTGTCAACACTACAATATGAACTTTAGCAGATGGACTCATCTCATGCAGCACATACTGAGCAAAGGTAATTGAAGAGACATGTCAGTTAACACACTGAGTTCAAAGACTTTTCTCAACCGCTGCAATCCTCGGGAAGAATATCATCGGCATGATGAGAAGGTAAAAATGCTTCTCGTAAACTTATTTTCAATTCCTCGGACTAATCGGTGTACTCTGGATTTGGAGCTCCTGGAGATTGCCCATGAAAAATGGGGCTTAGTACCTGACAACGATGACTCTCTTGCCGACCGCATTTAGAGAGGATGAAATCTATGCGTGTGATGTTTCCACTGGATTGCCATTCAGTAGTGATCTTAATCCCTAGTTAGTAGCTGATTTTGGTTAATTTTTTATTCCTTTGGGCCATAATTCTGAACGCTGGGTGGACTTTCTTACAGCTATGTGGCTCGTGGGATGGGGACTGGCGTTCGTGATGTTCTTTTGGTCGTCTCTCTCGTTGCTTCAATTTTATTATTTTTGATCTTTGACATAAATAAACTCCGTCCATGTCGATCGGTCATGGTCGGTTCTAAGTTCAGATAAAGGAGAAGGGTTGCATTAGGTTGTCAATCAGCGTCAAAACTATGACAAATATTCAATGAATGAGTCCATTAAATTATTGTACTAATGTTAGGTTGTTCTCCGAAAGGAACATGTTGCATGGTTTGACTGTAACGTTGATCGCTACATCTCCAGAACTCGAGTGTAGTGTTAAATATGCAAGAGTTCACATTATAGGGTCCGATTGTAACGTTTCAGTAAGGACCGTTACATCTCCATGAGAACTTGGGTGTAGGGTTAATAGGCAAGAGTTCTTACACCATAGGTTGAATAAGAACAAATATGATAGAAAAACTAATAATCTAAAATTTGAAACATAGAATATAGAAACTCTTACTGATAAATTAATGGAGGTAGTAGATATGATGATTAAGAGAAGAATTAGTATTTTGTGGGTACAAGAAACAAAATGGACAAGCGAGAAGACAAAGATGATAGAGAACTCGGGTTTTAAGTTATGGTACATTGGAAAGAGTAAAGCAAGAAATGGAGTCGGTATTATTGTAGATAGTTTGTTAAAGGATGAAGTTGTAGGAGTAGTTAAAAAAGGGGATAGAATTATAGCCCTTAAGATAATAATGTCGAAAGAAACTATGAACATAATTAACGTATATGCACCACAGGTAGGATTAGATGAAGTTATCAAATCAAGATTTTGGAGGACTTAGATGAAATATTATAAAATATTCCACCAAATGAAATGATTTTAATAGGAGGTGATCTAAATGGGCATGTTAGAGTGAAAAATGAGGAATATGAGAAAGTACATGAGAGTTATGGGTTTGGAACGAAGAATGATGAAGGGAAAACTATATTAGATTTTGTGATAGCATATGACCTTATATTAGTTAATACATTTTTTAAGAAAAGAGAAGAACATTTAGTTGCATTCAAAAGTGGAAATAATAAATCACAAATTGACTTTCTTATGGTTAGAAAGAAGGATAAAAAGATTGTGAAAATTGTAAAGTCATCCCTGGAGAAAGCTTAACTACCCAACATAGGTTAGTAGTGTTGGATATACGCCTCAAATATAGTATCAATAGAAAGAAAATATATACGATTTCTAAAATTAAGTGGTGGAAGTTAAAGGATGAGAAACAAAATATATTTAAGGAGAAGGTAGAAGTACAAGCATTAGGTGAAATATACGATGACTCTAATATAACATGGGATAAGATGGTATCAAAATTAAAAATAGTAGCTAAGAGTGTACTCGGTGAGTCAAAGGGGCATGCATCACTAAGTAAAGAATCTTGGTGGTGGAATGAGAAAGTACAAGAGAAAGTGAAGGAAAAAACGAATAGTTTATAAGGAATTATATATTTGTAAGAACGAGAAAAACTTTTAAAAAATATACAATAGCCAAGAAAGAAGCTAAGAAAGTAGTGAGTGAAGCAAAAAATGAAACTTTTGAACGATTATATTAAAAATTGGATACAAAAGAAGGGGAAAGAGACATTTATAGAATAGCTAAAGTGAGAGAAAGGAAAACAAGAGATCTTAGCCAAATAAAATGTATTAAAGATGAATGTAATAGGGTATTAGTAAACGATGGAGAAATAAAAAAATGGTGGAAGAGATATTTTCATCAACTTTTTAATGAAGGTTTAGATGACCAACTTAACTTAGATAATTTAAGTAGGTCAAATGAGCATAGAAATTTTAATTTTTATCGTAGAATTCAAACTTCAGAAGTAAAACAAATTTTAAATGAGATGCATAATGAAAAAATCGTTGAACCAGATGATATTCTAATAGAGGTATAGAAGTGCTTAGAGAAACAAAGTATTGAATACCTTATAAAATTATTTAGCATGATATTGAAAACGAAAAAAATGACTGATCAACTAGTTCCCTTATATAAGAATAAGGGAGACGTACAAAATTGTGCAAACTATAGAGGTATTAAACTAATGAGTCATAACCTGAAATTTTGAAAAAAAAATTAATAGAAAAAAGATTAAGGAAGGATATCACAGTGATAGAAAATCAATATGGGTTCATGCCTGGAAGATCGGCAATATAAGCTATGCATCTTCTTAGACAATTGAAAAATATTGGGAGCAAAAAACGAGATCTACACATGATATTCATTGACTTAGAAAAAGCTTATGATAGAGTTTCAAGAAAAATTATATGGAGAATTTTAGAAAACAGAGGTATTAGCGTAACATATATTGAACTAATTAAGGATATGTATGAGGATGTAACGATCAGAGTAAAGACTTCAGGCGGAGTAATTGAAGCATTTCCAATAAAGATAGGGTTACATCAAGGATCAACTCTAAGTTCCTATCTTTTTACACTAATTATGGACGAACTCACTACGCACATTCAAGGCACAGTACCGTGGTGCATATTGTTTGTAGATGATATTATTTTGGTAAATGAAACACGTGAAGGAGTAAATGTTAAACTATAATCTTGGAAGAAAACATTAGATGAGAAAGATTTTAAGCTTAGTAGAATAAAGACAGAATATATGGAATTTAAGTTTAGTAATAGTAGAAGTAATGAAATAATTGTTAAGATAGGAGAGGACGAGTTATCCGGAACCAAGAGATTTAAATATTTAGGATCATTTTTGCAAAACGATAGAGGGATTGAGAGAGATGTCTTACATAGAATACAAGCAGGATGAGTGAAATGGAGGGAAGCGTCCAGTGTTTTATATGATCGTAAAGTACCTCTTAAACTTAAAGGTAAGTTCTATAAAATTATAGTTAGACCTACTATGTTATATGGAGCTGAATGTTCGGCTATGACTCGAGCACATGAGCAAAAGATGAGAGTTGCAGAGATGAGGATTTTAAGGTAGATGTGTGGACACACGAGGATGGACAAAATAAGAAATGAGAGCATTAGAGAGAGTCGGAGTTGCATCTATTGAGGAAAAATTCCGAGAGACACGTTTAAGATGGTACAGACATGTACTTAGATGACCAATAAATGCTCCAATTAGGCGATGTGAAACTATGATAAACATACATATCAAATGAGGAAGAGGAAGACCAAAAAAGACTTGGTTAGCAATAATAAAATAAGATAAAATTTATTTAAATATAGATGATGATATAATAGGAGATAGAGTTAAATGGCGTAAAAGAATTTATACCGCCGACCCATCTAGTGAGAAAATATTTGATTATTATTATTATTTTGACACTGAAATATCGTTATACTTTTTCAATAATGTCGCTATACAATTTGAATGTACAACCTTGGACAAAAAGTTAGATTTATCTTGAGCTCTGTGGATTTCTTGGCTTTTTGAAGAGTGGCGACATTTTATGCTTCTTATATTGGATCATGCTTGGAAAGTACAAGATTCAGGTTTTGTTAGAAATTAAAAATTGTTGTGGTAATTATATACTTAACATTGAATTATCGACATGCATACTTGTAGCTAGAATTTGACAATACGCTTTCATGTTGCTAGTTGCAAGATGAGTTTCAAGATGTACATCAAATTTACAGTTGCTTATGTAACACCAAAATAGTATATTGCTTTCATGCTTTTGGTTAAATTAACAGTACTATTTTCTGGACGATGTGGATTACAATCCTAGCTTGTGAAATCCTATTTGTAATATAGCTTTCTGGGCCATGAAACTGTTATCAAATGTAAACAACATTTGAGGTGCTTCTGATTGGCTTTGCATAAATGTTAGAGTTTTCCTTCTCTTTTAAATAGCAGTCAAAAGGGGATCCTTCTTCATGATCTCACATTGAAGGGAGTTTCATGCTACATATTGTTCTTTTTTCTTCAATACAAATTACTCTAATTCAACCTATTTTGTTTGGTTTAGTATTCTTAGAATGTTCAAATACTCTTGGGGTACCATGTAATGGTTAGACCTCCAAATGTGGATCTCATGAATATTCGAGACTTAACTGCGACAAATTGTAAGAGATTTTTCCTCCAATAAATAATGAATCTAAAAAAAAGGTCATGTGAATAAACTACTGATATTTGTTACCAATTAAAAAAAATTAAAAGTGTCAAGGAATATGTTTCTCAAGAATTGTGAAATAAATGGCTAAAAAATATAAAGGCCATGGAGCCATTAGAATTCCAAGGGAAATGATATATTTTCTATTTTAATTTACAATCACCAAAAATGTATAATCACGATTAGGCCTTGGAGGATTTTTTTTTTTTTTTTTTGTTTTCTTTAATAAAAAAAGATGCTCACCAGCATCATCACCTAAACAAACTTAACAAAACAAATCAACTCTTTGATAAACCAAAAACACATCAATTCTCGAGCAATTATTGAGCACCCAATGTCGGGTCACATATGGAAGATCTCTGTGAGTATACAAAGCAAATCAACTCCATGATGCAAATTTCTAATCAGAAATACACATTGATTTAATGTGCGTGAAACCGGTGCAAAAACTCTGTACCTGTTCTAATTATTTAGTGCTGACCTCTGAAGAATACAATTGGTAAGACATTGGAGCATTTAAATTGGAAGAACTCGTCGTCACTTCATTATTGACTAGCCGCGGTCGCTACCATTACTGAAGAGCCTAAAGGGACTCAGATTCGTATGGTAGGATTAGGTGCCAAGATGCAGCGATGAGTAGTGGCATCGGCTATAGGTTTACTGGGATGCGGAGTCCGTCGTAGCTTAATTGGACATTCAGACCTTCAGAATCCTGCAACTTGGCGAGCTGTTCATTTATCTTTTCGTGGTCCATCAAGTGCATCATGCCTTGTGAATAGATCAAGGTATTAGAAACTTGGCTTAGTTTAATCTTTGCTGGTGTTTAAAAATGTGGAGTACCCGTAAAAAGAGTCCGCCTCGGTTGAATCTTGCGTACTTCATCTAGAGCCTGTTCAAACGGTATTGCAGAGTGAAGCTCATAATCCGATAACAGTGATGATAACATTAGAAGAGACGTGAGTGATAATTACCCTTGGTAATCCGAAGTGTGTTGAAGAAGAACGATCTGGCCTCAGTGCATCCTAAATTATCGCTTTTGGAGTATTCAGCAAAACAGATAAGAAATGTATAAAGAAAAATTGCAAATGCAAGAAAGGTAGTTCACCAGGATAAGAAGATCGCAGTCTTTGAGGAGCATGTAAGTCTCTTCTGGTATGTCACTAACATCACTGTATTACTGATGTTAGTATGCAGAGCACATGAGAAAGAAATTAGCAAATCCTATACCGAACCAAAATATAGGAAGCTAGAATTGTTTACCTTATGTAGCAAATATTTCCGAAACGAAAACCTAAAGAACGGTAACCTTTTCCATGCCAGACAGGTAGAGGAGTAACCTGAAGGGAATTAGGAAGACATGAGTAAATGATATCGAAGCACACTTTAAAAGTCAAAATATACATTTTGGATTATACTAATTCATTGTAGATGGTTTTGTACAAAGTGTAACTTCATAGTTCTCTATAAAAGTATTGTATTTTTCCACAAAAGAAAATAATTGAAAGTGTATAAATCTTCTTTTGGTTTAAAGGGTAGTCAGCAAAATGAGATGACCATTGCCGGTCCAATAGCAATGGCAACGAACAATTATCCATCTCAAGACAATCAACCAAAGATTTAATGACCTTAAAATTGAAACTCACACAGAAAAAAGGTTGTTCGACCCTGGAGTATTGAAGTTTACAAACCTTAAGATCGTGAATCACAAATGGTTCCTCCTTAATCACATTGAAATGCAATTTTGATACAGCGGCACCAGGAATCAGCCCACTGGTATCCACTATGTAATAATGAGTCTTCTTCATCACCTAAAACAAGTTGAAGGAAAATCATTAAGGAAGTTTATAAACACTTTATCGAGCTAAGCATCAAGGTTTACAATAGAAACCGAAAGGGCTGGGCATGCAGAGGTGTACAGGGCCACCTATATGAGCACCTGAAAGGGAACAAAATCGTACTAGTAAAAGTAATGGTGAAAACAACCAACTCAAAACTATATCTAAACAAGTTTTAAATTAGGAACAGATATAATATAGGCCTACTCAGTTACAATAATTCTTATCAGGGCTTGGCTGGGTCCAAACATTTTTTGTTCCAAAGAACGATTTCCAGATTTGCAGAAGAACAGATGTGATACATCAGCATGATAACACTACCAATATCTTCAAATGGATGAAAAACTAGCTTACAGCCATACCAATGATACTTGCTTTTCATTAACATTACCTTCGAGATACGCAAATTTAAGTTGTTTTTTTTAGAAAAAGATGGGATACTGCTAGTGAGGTAGAACTTTCTAATGACTATTAAATGACCAAATCCAAAATTATTGCAATGTTGTCAAACAAGTGAAGGATTATTATATCGACATACCAAAATATCTATAATCACAATGTAGAGACTAGTCCTGAACTATCAATAGGATCAATGGATCATTATAGAGACCCATACCTCAAAATCACGTTGTGCCACATAAATAGGGACGGATGGTTGGACATTATTTGTCCAATCTCGGAGATCATCAAGACCTACATCAACAATCACCCAAATTTCAGATAAATGAACTGATAAGAGTAACAAGAATAACCATTTTTTTTCTTGTTGCAATGGAGAAATGCTTAGCTCCTGTATGTAATCTACCTAAAACAAGAAAACAAGTATATACAACCACTAGGTTAGCCCTTCTGCAGTTAAAGGTAAAATTATACATATAGGCACTGCTAGTAGTTTAAAATCCAAGTTTTGAAGAAAAAAAAATCTTGTCATGCAAGACTAGCAATGATTTGGTAATAAAATTTGAATGGCTATCACTATAAGGAGTTTGGAATGAAGCATAAACCTCCAATTGCATCGGCATGTGAATGGGTTATGATGACTGCATCAATCTTTCTCAGCCTGAGAAGATAAAGCAAACAAATAATTAAAACCAGAAGCGTGTAAGGGGGTGGATAGCACTAGCTTATACCACGAACACTGAAGAATTCTAAAGATAGAATACAGAAAACAAGAATAACACAGTGCAGCATCAGTAATATGTATTTGCAGCTCAATTGTTGGTTAGCATTTCCGAAAAAGGCGATATCATTATAACCTATGTACGTGAAATGCTAACATTAAAAGATTTATTAACATCATTTTTTCTAGTGATTAGGAGAATAAATATACAATCCTTAAATGAGATGGCCGTAAAAAAAAGTGTCCATTGATCTGAGTGGCATGTCTATCATGTGAACTAACAAATTAATGTTAGGAAAATGGGAAAGTCTGGAAGTAGTAATCAATCTTGCCGTGTCAAAATGTCACTACTTCTAATGTCATCTGGAATATACTATTCCATGCTTCTTGACTCCTCACGTAACAGTGGAAGTGAATCTATAATGGCAGCACAAAGAAACACAACACAAACTTGATTATACAATGTTTATCTCTTTTAGTCGCCAGAACTAACTATAAACAGTACAGATCCAAAATTTAGGCGCCAGATTATACGCAAACTGTATCCATTGTGAATGAAAATTGACTTAATATCATAGGGAGCTGTTATCAATTTCCCAATCTTCAATTGTTTAAGGATGCACTTTCAACAACAAAAAAATCCTGGTAACCAGATATTCTTGTAATATTGGAGTACATGAGATAGAAAAGATAAGGGATATTGATGCTTTCCTATCATCCTATGCCATGAACCAGAAACAATTAAGGGATATTGATGCTTTCCTATACCATGAACCAGAAAAAATTAGGGGAAATTGATGTTTTCCTATGACATGAACCAGACTACAAACAATCTCTCCTGCTGGAACTGATGAAAACCACTTATTGTTATGCATGCCAAGCTATCAATAAGGCATCCTACAATGGGTTAATAAAACATTTTTAAAGATATTTTCATGTTCAAATAATCAAATTGATTCCTACTTAAAAATTATGCCAAAATTTTGAACAGATCACTAACTGTTACCCATAGGTAGGAAACCATTGAAGAGCGCTATGATAGAAAAACCTGCATAATAAAATTACAATGTAAGATTCAATTTATACAGATGTTCTTCTTAAATAAATGAAAAGGTTGTAAAATATATATTTTTCTTAAATAAATGTATATGTAAAACTGTCCATATTTAGGAGCAATGCTACAACCAAAAGGCATGCATCTTTCCCTGTTGGTGTTGTATACTTTATATGCTTAAAGAGCAAAATTCCGTATGTGAATGCACAAACAACATAGGCATTCAAGATGGTCTATAGTAAAATTTAAAAATATCTACTCAGATGCAGAGTCGAGTGTCATAACTCAAGGAGAGAAATAAAGTGAAGCAGCATCAAATGGACTAAAAAAACAAAAGACAAGGAAGAAGATACACACGACAGTTTCCATCACAATTCAGTTCAAAGCAAAGTGAAATATGTTTGGAAAAAGTAAATATGTGCATTTTTGTGTTTGAAATGAAACTAGTTGTATTTGATTCATACTTGCCAGCATCTACAAGAATGTTATATCTTCCCAAAGAATTGACATAGCATATAAGGATGCTTGTATTAAGTCTATTGTTCTTGTCTCCAGGCACAGATGCTTTTGAGCAAACCTAAAAAGACAAATGGGTGCAAAATCTCAGACCACAATAAGAGTTGAGGTGAGAGAATATCTCTGGTGATTTGGCAAATTCTTTGCAGAAACGTAATAGAAGGATGTGATACCTCACATATTTTTGATTCAGCTGTGAGGCAGCTCACTCGAGGTATCCCTTCACTAGTTCCTGTGCCTAAAAAAATGATTTCTGATTGACCCTTGTGTGCTTGGACCTTGGTTTCAGCATCAGCAATTTCTAACCAAAAAAGAAGCAATGCTATGTTCAAACTTAAAAACATCAAAATTTGAGGTTAGATACAAAAAAAGGTTTAATTGATTCTAATATCTTTTCTAATACTTTGAAGATTCTATACCATAAAAAGTGTCCGCGTAAACAAGATAGAAGACTTCATATATATACAAGTGGCTCTTTTGTGACAAACGAATGCCATATCATCATCTAACCTTCATGGAAAAGAAAACGCCAACACTACAGCTATCTAAAAAAAATCCATCATTTAACCAACTCTACCAAAAACTTGGATTCTATTCTCAAGGGAAGGGCTAGGCAATATTAGGTTCTCAGCTAAGTTAAACCTGAAATATTCTAACCGACATCATTTCATACCAACTGCACTAACTCCCTCTATATCCTCTTCCTCTGTCTCTTCCCTCCCCTTCTCAATTCACTACTCCCCATCCAAGGCTACAATTGTCCTCATCCTAAGAGACTGACTTTATCATTTTCAGTATACACTCTCAAGCCAACTTGGTGAATGGTGCTGTAGGCAAGTTACTAGTAACCAGCTGATGTATACTGCCTTTAATCTTGAACAATGAACATTATAATGATATTACAGGATCATTGAAAAAGAGAATATATTATCTCCAAACTTAAAATTATCATTTTTAATCATCATTAACTCTAACAGCGTGTAGGGGAACATATTCTAACAATATGTTATATCAGTTCTAGTTATGAAGCTAATTTGAGACATCCGGTTCATGACCAGGATAAGCAATCTGATAGAAATTGAGTGTCAGTTCACGGTGTTCTGAGATGCTTGGATATAAAACCTAGGGCAATCGAACGTTGTTGCCAGGTTTTGGATATGAACACATACATATAGAGCATGATAGATCCAGAATCGTTCATTAGACCCAATAATATAAGCTATTTGCAGAAATTCTCAATCTGGATTTTGCATCCGACTGCATAATACAGAAAAGAAAAGGGAGATCGATTTTACATTAATCATCATGAACTTTTTGAAGACAACATAGACCATAAACGAAAGAAAGAAAGAAATACTCTCGTATACAATTCGACATAAAAAAAAAACTAAATAGAACTTCAAAGAGGTGATGCAATAACCAACATAGAACAGAAAATAGAATGTAAATAAATGAATGAACCCGCCCTTACTGGAATAGATCCGGCGCGGGAGCAAGCGCGGCCGAGACGGAAGATGCAGAAAGTACCGAGGGCTTTCTGCGGCCGCCGAGCCCCATCGGGGTGTGGAAAGGGAGACGAGGTAACAGGCGGCGGAGCGAACAAACGAGAGCGTCGCCGCCATGGGAACGCCGTTGCTGCTCCTCCAGCGACACTCGTGGACGCACGGCACTCGAGTGAACCGACGGAGAATATGCGAATCGAATCGAAATTAAAAAGGTTTTTCTGGGCGTTGGGCTTCAAGTAACGGGAGAGCACCACGACTGATAAGTGCTAATCCAACCACCCCAGCCATGATTGCCTTCTTCGTTTCGTTTAATCAATTGCTATATTTGGTAAAAACTGATTCTTTTACTAAATATAAACATATATTTTTAAAAAATGATAAATCTACAGCGATTTCTCAAACCGTATACTTGGTTTTGCATATTATCCAAAACACATGCTCATTTTTTATGGATCAAATCGTGTATCTCTTCTCGTTCTTTTTCTCATAATACTCCTCTGTTTCTTACGGTGTTCATCCGAGGGGGAAAAAAAAACTCTAAACCACTCTATTCCCCCCCCCCCCCCCCCTAAAAAAAAAAACCTAATCTCCTTTTATGTCTCCATTGAAAGAGTTCGCTTCCCAAGCGGGCTGATGGCATGCTCTCCTGTATGTCGAGCTCCATCTCCGAATCTGTGATGGTCGCGCGAAGTAGGGTTGCCGTCGCGCTGAGGCTGTCACTGTGACCAAAAAATTTTTTCATAGCACTGGAAAGACCATGTGGATAGCCGGAACTATCTTTTTGATCCTCGTAGTTTCCCTTATCATCGAGATGGGTTATAAGCAATAGCTAAACGAGTTGGAGATGCATCAATTGACCCTCCTTAGCACTCCCACCACCCCTCTACACTACTGTCGTGCCATCCAAGAAAAGGAATGAGATGGTTATAGTCTAATCTCATGATTGGATAGGTGGTTATAGTAATTCTTGTTTAATGTGCTCTTATCTAATTGAATTTTGGATTTCATGAGGATTGTCGAGAGTTATCCTATTTTAATATTTTCGGTCATTCCTTTTTATTAGGGTAGGAAATATGTTCAAGAATCAAGACAGATGAACTTCTATAAATGCTCAACCCTGGTTGGTAGGGATGTAAATGAACCAAACGGTTCGCGAGCTATTCGGAGCGCGATTAGGTAAAAAGCTCGTTCAAGTTCGTTCGTTTATCTTATTGAGTCGAGCTCGACAGTTTTATCGAGCCGAGCTCGAGCTTAAGGATATTCGGCTCGTGAGCTCGCGAACATGTTTGTTTATAGGCTCGCGAGCTAATAAAACGAGCCTTAAAACGAACCAAAAAAACGAGCTCTAAAACAAGAAAAAAAAATGAGCTCTAAAATGAGCCTTAAAATGAGCTTTAAAATGAGCCAAAAAACGAGTTCTAAAACGAGCCAAAATGAACTCTAAACGAGCCCGAAAATGAGCTCGAGCAAGTTTAACGAGTTAGACTCGTTAACTTTGATAATCGAGCTAATAACGAGCCGAGCTCGAACTGTTCACGAGCTTGATAATCCTAAAACGAGTCGAGCTCGAGCTTTGTGATAAAAGCTCGATTCGAGCTCGAGCCGAGCTCAAGCCCAAATATAACTTAAATGAGCCGAGCTCGAGCCTAATACTGTTCGATTCGGTTCGGCTCATTTACATCCCTACTGGTTGGTGATCTTTTAATAATTTTCAATATTACTATGCATCTTGTGTTGAAACAGATACTACTTAGTAGTCAGATATGTGTTGTGCTTCTTTTTCATTTTAACTAAGATCATATATGTACTATGACTTATAGTTTTGATAGAATCAATTTAAAATTTACAAAGATTTTTTATGGCAGATAACTTTCATTATTTATGTTATGATTTTCCTAAGATTGATTGAAAATTATAGATGACCTTCTAATTGATTTGCTCTAAGAGTATATTTTAAATTGGCCAAACCTTTTTAATATAATAATTGGTTTGTTAGACCTTTATTGTCACTTTGATCAGATATTTTGATGTCAAAACTTTAGTTTTCTAACTAGTTACTTGAACTGAACTAATTTTACGTAAAAGCTTCATTAACAATATGTCGATTGTTAGGCTCTAGTTTTTTGTTATCCTTATATTTTTTTGTTGTTATTCTAATGTTCTACCTTTTGAAAATAATATGGAGAATACCATGATCGTGGAATAAATTATGTTATGAAACATCATAACCTTGCACGAGATTATTTTTTTCTTATAATTATAATAGCATTAAATTTGCTCTATTCCTTTTTCTTCTGAATCAATAGGAAGTTCTTTAATTATTATTTGCAGAATATTTATCTCTTCTTATAAAAGACTAAGGATAATGAAAGGATATGAAATAAGAGGTTTGGAATCAAGATAACAAGAAGTTAATCAGTCGTACACTTCATTAAACTAGTTGTTTTGTCCAAATTCATAGACATTGAAGAGAAAGGAAAGATTGAAAGTGGATTTTAAATTACCTTATTGTTCCTATTCAGACAAGAAACTAAAATATAAAAAGGAAAATTGCAAGACAAAATGTTAAACGTTGTTCAAGCATGCATTTCATTGAGAATAACATGCATGTTATATATAAGATGTACTATTGTTGTGTGAAAGAAAATGAAACTATCAACTTGAGATATATTGTTATTTGTCTATTGTAAATTGATATTTGGTATGTTATACAATAATCTTGTTCTTTTATTTGAGAAATATTTTATCTTAATCTATGCTGATTTTGAATTCTTATTGTAAATTGATATTTGAGAAACTATTAGATGAGTCCTTTTGTAAAATGGTCTTGGTTTTGACATATTAATGAACTCATTTATGGTGTCGATAGTGAGTATGATTGTCGTGGCTCTAATAATGAGCTTTTGATATCATTTCTCATGCTTTAATCAAATTGAAAAAATTACTACTCTCAATATAGTATATCACATTGTTGTTTGAGGACATAGATATATTCAGGAGCATTAGAAGAGTACATAGATCTTTGTTTGAAATTATTCTAAGTTCTCTAGATCCATCAGCTACCTTTGCATGAAACTAATTGATGGGCCTTCGTTATTCAAAAAATTAAAAATTTAATATCTTCAGAATAATGGAAGTCCAAAGAACTCATTTGTGGTATTAGTCAGTGAGTATAATTGTCGTAACCATTACAATGTGTTTTTGCCATCATTTATAAAACTTAAATCGAGTTGAAAAAATTTGCTAATTTTAATATAGTATATCGCGATGGTGTTTGATGGTATGAGTGTAATAAGGAGATTGAGTAGAACACATACAAGTTTGTTTAGAGTGATTTTGACATCTCTAGATCTATCAGTCACTTTTGGGATGAAACTGGTTGATGGACCTAGGGTATTTTAAAAATCATAAATTTAATTTTGTCCGACATAGAGGAGTCCCATGAACTCATTTGTGGCGTTGAATAGTGAGTATCATCGTTTTATCGTTTACAATGAGGCTTTGACATCATTTCTCAAGGTGGGAACAAGTTAAAAAAAAAAATTAGGTTCAATATAGTATATCACGATGGTATTTGATGACATGAGCATAATAAGGAGCTGATCTTCTGAAGACCAGTGACACAATCTTTTGCAACCAACAATCATCGATCAGTTTAGTCTCAAAAGTGGCTGATAGATTTAAAGATGTCTAAATCACTCCGAATAAACTCTTATCTTCTTGTTGGAAAAACTTATACAAAAAAGATCCACGGGCCTCGAGATATAGAAACTATATTCTTCCCATTTCACTTTACTACATAGCATAATATTTGATGCCTCCATTACAAAAAGAAGAATGAACGATGGATGTCTAAGAAATTAGCTAGCTCAACAAGACAAGCCAATGCCTACTGGCTTGCCTACTTAGACAGGATTGCTTATGCACATAGAGTCACTAACTCCCAAGCCTCGTCACTAGACTCGGTTGGTGAACAAAATCTTGACAATATGATGGAGACATAAGCACTAATGTCACCACAAACACAAGACAAAAGTCATAACGAAGAAAAACACTACTTAGCTGAAAGATTCTCATGCTCAATGGATACTATATTCTCCACTCAAACTACTTTACTAAGTGGACACTTTATTCTCCACTCAACCTACTTTACTAAGTGGACACTTCTGTTGGTGCAATTGACCTCTAGGATTTCGATGTTTGACAATGCACCCAAGTCTGGTCAGTTTGACCAAGGGTTAATCCAAATAGGACTTGATGTTTGAAAGAGAGTA
Source organism: Zingiber officinale (assembly GCF_018446385.1). Taxonomy (NCBI): domain Eukaryota; kingdom Viridiplantae; phylum Streptophyta; class Magnoliopsida; order Zingiberales; family Zingiberaceae; genus Zingiber; species Zingiber officinale. The sequence goes on from NC_055989.1 coordinate 88,182,654, forward strand.
GTTTAGTTAGGACTAGATGACTTGCAAGGAGAAGTCCTAACTGGAGGTTAGGCAAAGTGGAAGTCCTGGTGAGTGAAGTCAGGCCTTAGTAAGTGAAACTAGGTGGTGGAAGTCCTGATGAGTGAAGTCAGACCCTAGTGAGTGAAGCTAAGTGGTGGAAGTCCTGGTGAGTGAAACTGGGTCCTAGCAAATGAAGCTAGGTGGAGGAAGTCCTGGCGAGTGAAGTCGGGTCCTAGCGAGTGAAGTTACGTGGAGGAGGTCCTGGTGAGTGAAGCCAGGCAATGGAAGTCCTAGTGAGTGAAGCTAGGTAACTCTAGGGGGAGATAACCCTAGGTTATACTTGAATTATGTTAACACTGTTTTACTTTACCATTTTATCTATTATGTTAGCTCAGTATTGCAGAGAAGTTCAGCTAGGTCGACGGGCTGACCGGATAGCTAGCACGAAGTCCAGACTAGTCGACGGACTGTCCAGATGTCTGACAAAAGGTAAGTAAAGGTAAGTCACTAGAGGGGAGTGACTGTGAGGATGCATCCCAGTTGAGAGACAGTAGGCGTCGATCCAGTTTAGGTCCATTTTGGATCTCTAAGTTGAGACCTTGACTAGTTCCTGGACTTGGGAGGACGAGAACTAATTACTCTATTTATCATATTTGTGCTAACACTAGTCTTGCAAGGTATTTGGACTAACACATTTGCTGCAGAGCAAGCAAGAAAGCAAGTCTACCTTCGGGTGAACAGTACCCGAAGGCGCCTTCCATGGCTATGGAAGACGCCTCATTACTGTTCATAAAAAGCGCCTTCCATGGCTATGGAAGGCGCCTTCCGCAGGATAGATTTTGACACAGTCGCAGATAAGTGCCGGTTTGCTCGAGATAAGTTTTGCCTTATTGGAGGCGCCTTCCATGCTTATGGGAGGCGCCCTCCAATCCCTTTATAAGGCAGTTTTGAGTAGGCACTTATACAACAACTACATTGGAGTTGCTGTGTGTTCATTCAAGCCTCCGACTGCTCCCAATTACTGCTACGACTCTACTACGAAGCTACTGAGCTTGATGACTGATCCGAGGAGTTTCGATCGTGCCCGGCAGACAGACATCAACACAAGAAGAGCTCTAATTTTGATCTATAACAGTGTTGGTAACTTTTTGTACTTAATTACTATAAAAGGGTAAGTGTAGTGTGTTGCACTTGACTTAATCTTTTTGTACTCGATTCTCTCTTCTGGGGGTACCAGAAGAGGTTTTAGTAGATTACCCATCGATAGGTCAGCGGGACTTGAGCCTTGGAGTAGGAGTCACCGAAGGTTCCGAACCAAGTTAAAAACGCTTGTGTTTTCTTGTGTCTTGGTTTTTTGTTTTCCGCTGCATATTCTGCTTTAAATTTTTAAAAGAAAACAAATTTTTAAAAAACCACGTGATTCACCCTCCCCTCACGTGCGTCACAATCCAATAACTTCATTCTCCACTCAACTTACTTCATTTCGAAGAAACTTCATAGCCAAAGCTAGTAAGTTTTTGTTAGTGTAAGCCTTAAGAGCCAATCAAAAAGTTGATTGACTTAGGTCATATTGTATCATATTTCATTAATAAAAGATAAAAGTTATGATTATTATATTTACTTCAGATCTATGCCAGATAAATATGTATAATAATATTCTAGGATGGTAGATTCTAGTCTACAACATATCAATTGGTTAAATTGATATTAGGAGCCTGTAGATATATATATAATACTCTTAGCTATTCCTGATCAAGTATTAATTTGCAAGAGACTAGTATGTATGTCAATTGATAACTTAACCCTACAAGTCATGGATATGAGATATCACGTTGACATATATGTATATTTTAGAGAATATGTATCGAATTGGCCCATAATGAGATCTTTCATAGATCCATTATATGAGTATCATAAGCATTCTCATAATTACTATTGGTATGAATAGTCCTTAGACCTGAAATCACTATGGTTCCCTATATAAGGAGTTATGTACTTCGGTATCGGTAAACGTCACATGTAACAAGGTGAACTATAAAGTCGATCACTGGATATGTAATAAGTTATGCGGAGAGATATAAGTGATATAGATGAGATCTATCTCTTCCATATAACAGAAGTAATATATATGAGCCTCTTGATTAAGTAGGATGCAAGAAAGCATGGTCATGTTTAAATTAGTCAATATAAGATATTGAGCTTATTTGATTGAGTGTGTCTACTTAGGGATCAAGAAATACAAAGATTGATAAGAGGATTACATGGTTTATGCCTCATTGATCAATCTAGATATTAAGGATAGAAGGGCTGAGTTATGCAAGATAATAGACATAGAAAGGTTAGATCGGCTCTCGACATGCTCGTCACTTGGGTAGCAATAATGCATTGCTAGATGTCATTCATTGCTTATGTATCTAAAATGATTTTGTTGGTACCCTGTGATAGTTTTGATGTGATCAACCAAGTCATGTTAGGTCCTGTTAGTGTTTAACCTTTGTGTCTAAGTGTACAGAAGCTTAGGAACACAAGAAGTCGAGCGGAAGACGCAGCTAGGAAGAAGGGTGTTACGGGAAGGGAGCTGACGGGCTCGGTGCATCCGAGGGACGAGGTGCTGCGGAAGAGTACCTCGGTGGACGAGAAGGACGTGTGCAACGTTCAAGGGACGAGAAGCCGGAGCAGAAGCCTGCTCGAGGAGAAGGCTGAAAGTTAGGTTTAGGTGAGCCCTATTTCGGTTGGTCGAAATCACCCAGGCGATCGGAGCAGCGGAAGAGCTAAAATGGAGCTATGGAGTTGCTGGAGGCGTCTTTAACAAGAGTTGAAGCCGCCTCCGTGACCTTCAGGAAGAAGGTGCCTTCAGTTGGGCTGAAGGCGCCTTCAACCAGCCTGGAAGGTGCCTTCTAACGGGTAGATTTTGCCATTGGTAGTGGATAAATTTTTATCCACTGCGCCTCGCTGGAGGCACCTTCCAACTCTGTGGAAGGTGCCTTCTAGTCACGGATAAGATTTTCTAGGGGCTATAAAAAAATCCCTGAACCTAGGAAATAGGAAATAACTACTGTATTCATTTCCTAACTACTTTCTAAGCTTCCAACGAGTGTAAGAGGCTTCTCCGTCTTCAAAGAAGGAGATCTTTAGTGCGTTTACTTACCTTGGATTAACAACCTCCCCGGTTGTAACCAAGTTTTTCTTAACAACCAATTCACCTCCCCTCCCTCCGGCCTACCTTGGACCAATAAATTTTAGATACATTATTAACATTACGAGAGCTTATTGAGTCATACACAAAGAACATGTTGATTTGAAGATGAGTTTATTTTAATTTGACTAAAATATGATAGACCCTAAGGCTAAAAGATTAAATTTAATATGAATTAGACTCATTGAGTTAGACTCAAATAAATCCAATCGTTAGCTTATTAGATTCGACTCAGATTCATTGGATTAGACTCAATCACTTAAGAAGGTTAATGCCCATTAATAGGGGTAATGGATCATTAATCAAAGGAAGACCAAAAGTCAAAAACCTTTGATATTTTTGGACGAGTATAGAAGAATTTTTTTGATTCATTTTCGTGAATGATACTTGGGCTTCTTGTTTGTCTTCGCCTTCTTCTTCCTCCTTGGCTGAGACTTACTTTGTTGGTTGCTAGCATAACCTTAAGTGGTTCTTCTTCTCCAAGTTTATGAATTCGTGAGACGGACGGAACGTGTTTGTATGGATACCGAAAGAGGCGCGAACATTTGATCGTGATAAAATCCACCAAGGATAAAATTACTGTTGGAAGTTTGTATTTACGTAACAAAATAGAATTCTCAAATCAACTAGTATATAATTTCTTTCGCATGGATATGCTAGAAAGAATCTTATTATTTATTCTACTGTGCATGTATTATTTTTGCGCTCTAGATCCTAACCGTTTCCTCTATAAAGCGAGTAGTGTGTGCAAGGTGCTAGTGTGCAAGGTTTTTTTTATAAGCATTCTAAGTATAACTTCTTCCGTCTTCTTATGTAATTTTCTTATAAATTTCCTTCTATACTATCCTTTCATGTGTGTACTTTTTCTTAGAAATTTGGATGTACAATTTTTTTATGGCAGCGTAAAACTTTTTCTTGGTCACAGTTAGGCTCTATTTTCTTCTTGAATCTAGCCTTTTGGATCTTCCTCGGTCTTTTATCCAAGTACCGATGTTGTGAATGATAACTGTACAAGGAAAAATAATATTCAGAACTACGACCTGTGCTAAGTAAAATAGGTTATCAGCCAAAAACCTAAAAAACACCGAGGCTACAATTCAACTGTTAGTTCATTTACAGATAATGTTCATTGGAAGAAACTAAACACTAGAAAAAGAACTATGCATCCTTAATAACGACTTAGACGAAATATGAACTTTCAGAGAAATCACAAGATTTTTTAAACAGAAAAATTCATCAATTTAATTTACTTAACATTCCCACTGAGAAATAGGGCTAACCAAAAAAAAAAAGAATACCATCTATATAGATTAATCAGACGAAGTCCTGAATTATCAAAAAAAAAAAAACTCATTGTGGACTATTTGATACCTACAATAAAAATTCACTATGAAAATTTCACCTTCTGTTACAAGAGTATAATAAAACAAATAAAATGACCATTAATTCAAATCAATAGTGAGAGCAAATCCAATAAATATGTCATTCTCCAATCTAGACAAATCAACTCAGACACGATTCAACTACAAATCAGCCGCCACTATCTCAACAAGGAAACCGGAATCAAGAAAGTGGCGAATACTGCACCACATGTCGTGGACACCACTATTGCTAATAATAGAATGGGTGGGTCAGGCACAGGTTTTTCCAAACACAACAACAACAAGCAATGGACGAGCACAATTGAATGTTCAAGAGCCAGCACAAACTGGAACTAACACAAAACTTTCCATCAAAAAAACAGTAGACGAGTCAGAAGCTAAGCATCGGCCTCAGTAGCCTCTTCACCTCTTTCTAGAGCTGTTGCCAACCAGTTAGAAGCAGATGCTTGGATCTCAGATTCCATTTGCAATTCTAAAGATATGGGAGTAACTGCGATCTGAACCATGCGGGGAAAGTGAAATGTTAGCTACTAGAAGCATGAAATTGTATGGAGTGATGTGGAAGGCAGCAAGACTCACATATCCATTCTCCAGGGCTCTAAAATCGTAATCTTCGTCCTTGGCTTCTTGCTCCTTATCAACAAACTGCAAACAAAAGAAAATTGACTCTGTGCTCTATGAAAGCAACATGATCATAATCTTAGAACCCAAAAATAAAGCTTCACCACTTCTTTCTGCAGGGCATACTCAAAGGAACAAGTTCAGCACAAAATTTTTATGATCGGCTATTATGATGTACTTACATTATAACTTAACGAAACAACATTACCTCTAGCCGGAAGTACTTCTTCACCACTTCTTTCTGCTCAGTTTTTCCAGTAGTTGCAACTGATTCTACTTCTACAAGTTTCCTTTGAGTACCAATGCGACGTGCCGCTCCCTGGAAAGTACCAATCCATCATAAATCATGAAAATCCCCGTCCAATAGTGCAAAAAGCTGAAGGAGATATACTGACAGCAGCAGAGGCATCTCGGCCGAGCTGCGCAAGCTGGATACCAAGACTTTGATGCATAGACATGAACTGCCCAGGTTGCCTATTTGCTGAGACGCCTTGCCAGCTTGGAGTGTATTTCCAGAGGCTCTGCCTGGTTAGTTTAAAGCCCTGTCGTACATGAAAAAAATAGAACCTTGAGGAAGTACAAGGAAGCTAAAAATTGCAAAGAACAAGATAAATGCGTATATGTCCTCATTGAGTAACAATTCAAGCACACACTAAGTACTATTGGATGGTGCACTTTCCACTTGCCTCTTTAATTTAGGCTATTTCAATCAAAATTAGTACACAATCAACTCACTACTGAAATAGCACACAAATGAAAAGCTTTTCACTCCTTAGTCAGGGAGATTTATAGACTGAAATACTAGGAAGGAAACAAGTATCAAGTAGCAAAAGGTAATAAAATGAAAATCAAAGAGACCAAGACCACAACTATCACTCAGAGAATGTGCATTTTGAGAAAAGGTGCTCTTGCAGCACATAGACATGGAACATAAAAGAGTTCCTAGTTCCTTGTATGGTTTAAATTGACTGTGATCGTGATGAATGAACCACAGCATTAAATCATCTTCTAATCTCGTCTGATACAGATCAGACATCATATTCTGCTTACGCATCTCAAGAGCCACCATCAGTAAAGATGTAGCATGCCTGGGAATCTCCAGGAGAGGCTCTCGGCAATGATTTCAGCAGCGACAGCTCCAGCAAACTTCTAGGTAGGTTTTTCTTCCTCCTCTCCTCCTACAAGCTAGGGTTCCACTGCAAACAGCTTTGTCAGTTTGCAATGACCAGGTTTCTCCTCTCTCTCCCTACCCCTTTTTTTCTTCTTCCCTCAACTTTTTCTCCTGATTAGTGCTGACAAGCACCACCTTGATATGGTGAGCAGCACCATCAGCGCATCTAACTCCAACTGAGAATCAAAATCCCAACACAGAACAAGACTTCAAACCTTAGATTGAAGTACCATTTTGGATAACTGAAAATATACTCCATTAACTAAAAACAAAGGCGAATTCCTAGTTCCTTGCCTGGTATGCTCAGATAGTGATTATTTATGATGAGCAATCTTCCATTTTTGATAAATAAACTATAATCCATTAGCATGTACAGGATGCACATGCTAGCACACAAGGAACAGTCACTTAGCATGGTGAAAGCAAGTTAGTGGATATCAAGAGTTAACAAATCTTCGTAGGTTGAATGGCCTTATAAAATCTTCAAGCGTCCAATTTCCTTCATATCAATCCTACTCAACAACATGTAAGTATCATTGCTGACAACAAGAACTATCATTTGAACATTCATCCAGATAGCCATTCCTTTAAGCATCACTTTACTTCTCAAACATCTTCCAACCAAATTAAGAGGTCCTAACAAAAAGAAAATTCAAGGTTGTCAATTAATATTGATAAAGAACCCTAAGTGTGCACCGTGACAAACTATAATCAATCTTGTGACAAATTGTGTATTTAGATAAAGATAAATTTTGCAATTCAATAGAACAGCCAAGTCAATGCTTATCAGATGTAAATCTTATGTTATAACACTACGGTCGATCCATGATTAGCATGGCTGCAACAAGAAAATTCAGCTCTTTGCTGACAACTCAATGCTTGCTAAATTTAAAGATCAGCACAAATCCAAATAAGGGTCATGCATTTGCAATTGCTTTCAACACTATCCATGTGTGTTGACTATGAGAGATCCATGTTGCTGTACAATATTAAAGATTATGAATCAATAGCACTTTGCATTTGAAAAAATTTAACTTTTAAAGACGAACTACAAAGCCACTTCTCTTATAGATGTCCAGCAAAGATCTTAAATTGTTCACAAAGTATTGACTAACAATTAAAAAAAAATAATTGAAGTTACTGTGCTTAATTACAATAAAAACTGTCCAGCAAAGATTTTGAAATGTCCACGAAGTATTGGTCAACTATAAAAAAGCATTTGGAGTTAGTGCACTTAATTACAATGGAAACTGTGAAAGCAGATGGATACCAAGACTATTAATGCAAACTAAAATCAATGAATTTTATTGAAAAGAAAAGTGGTACAGACTGAGATGTACTACATGCAAGTGTTTTCTTCATTCGATCATTCAATTTTCTCCTTTTTCAGAAAAGGTAAGTACTTAAAACACATGATGGTCAAATATACTAAAGAAGAAGATATGCTTACATGTATTTAGCATCAAGTTTGAGTTATATGCCTACAAAACAAGACAGAACAGAACAATAGTAATGAGAGGCTTAATCTATCTGGAAGAAACCTTGTTGGCAGATGGACTAGTGGGTATTTCTATGTTAAGCAGACAACTTTTTGGGAAAATGCCTTTATTAATGTCCCTCAGGGCTGCATTGATCAGTGGCAAACAAGCATCAGCAGCATCCTTGAAATCAGTTTCTTTACTCTCATCCTTCTTCCTAATAAGAAACATAAACTCCAACAGGTAAATTTCAACAACAATTGAAGCAAGGGCATTTAAATGAAAAGTGAAAATTTTACCAATTTAAGGAAAATACAAGAGAAGGCACTCCACTTAACAGAGCCTCTCTAGCGCTGGCAACAGCGCCTGAATAAAAGCTGCATAAAATCTACAAGTTAACTATGTATTTGAAAGTAAATTCAAATGATTTTATGCTAGAGACTAGAAAAAAAAAAGAATTTGAGTTTAAAACACAAGAAACATCTATGAATGAGAAATTACTCACCAATGATAACCACAATTTGATCCCTTGTTAATTCCACTAATAACCTAATAAATGAACTATGTGATAATACAATTTCAAAATATAACAACAATAAAAATGAAAGAATGTATCTCTACTGCACAAAGCTTGAGCCTCTAATTTACCAGTGCAGGCTTCGACCATGAGTATAGTGCACCAGATAAAGCTAAAGAGACGCAATCAGCAGGAGTACCTGTCCATGTAAGTTAACTTCTTTTATTATTGTTCAATAAACATTTTCTTGTTGGTTTTCTTTAAGGCAAATTTCCGACATTAGAAAGATACAAATTATTAAATGATATTTTCCCACACAACTGCTCATCTAACGGACCACCAACAACAACAACAAAACTATCAGTCTAATTAAGTTTATTCATGCTTTGCAACAATAAATTATACAAACTGTAGTAATGGAAGAAATTTTTTGTTCAAAAAAACCATGATTGAATATTAGATACCTGTAATCTCAAAGGCTGAGGCACCTTTAATCTCGGCAGATGCTGCTGCAACTGTTTGATAAAGGGTAATTGCATGACCGGATAAAGACTTGTCCCTACAATAAAACAGAACTATTAAAATGCGAATGAGCAATGCAGCTATTGCATCTTCGGCGTCTTAATATTATTATTTTGGTTAATCAACAAATCTATATATAGATATATATTTCTAAAATGAACAGGTAGTCGAATAAACCAAACTCAAAAAAGGAACAAGACAATTCAGAAAGAATAATTTCGCTACCAAAATGGCAAGGTACTGCCTGCCCAACCGAAAAGAGAAAACAAACAAAGCGTCAGGACCAAATCAATAACGAACAAAAAATCTCTATGGAGGATCAAAGAACAGATTACGCGGATATACACTTTTCCATGAAACTACTGAAACAATTGGGAATCAGGAAAAGAACCCACAGTGCAAAGCTAAAGTCGGAAATCACACAGGCGAGACACAAAAGAAACAGGCACGTCGTCAATCAAAACAAATTATCAATCTTTAGAGAAAAACTCAATACAAGCTCCAATCGACAACAAAGCTGTATCCAATAAATGGATTGCCAAATCTGCAATTTAGCAGGGGAAAAAAGAGAGAGAGAGAGAGAGAGGAAAACTCACGAATCGGGAGCACAGACGTGGACCGCGCACTGCCCCTCGCTCACTAGGGCTTCCACGAGAAATGTGATGCCAGGGGAGCCGATCCCGTCAGCATTGGTCACGAGAACGATGGGCTTCTTCAACCCATCGTCAACGGCCGCCTCCTCGGCTTGGGACGCGTCGGCAGAGGAGGCGATTTGGGGATCCTCCTCCGCCGCAGGCTTGGAATCAGCGTCGCCTCCTCCAGCAGCCCTTCTTCCGATGAGGACGCTCTGGAGGTTGGCTACGAGGTTTGGGGGCAAATGGTTACTCTTTGCGGAATCCGGATCCGTCATTGGAGCTCCCCCCAAAGCGATCAACCGTGCGATAGCAAGGTCGACGACGACGACGACGAAGAAGAAGAAGAGAGATTCTGAAGGGAAGGGGGAGAGGAGAGCGCGGATAGGGATTGGTTTGGGCCGTAGAACCGAGTCAAGCTTTGGTGGCGAAGAAACAGAAAAAGTAGGACGTGACGATAGCGAACGGATTTTAGAAGAAAAAAAAACAAGGAAGGGGGAAACGGTCAAAGTTACCACTGGATTTATTAAGCAAACTGTTACAACAATTTTATTTTTAAAAATATATGGGGAAAAAAATATAAATATGCCTTTATTTTTATTATTCATGCATTATATGTTGATAAAAAATTATTTCATCAGGAAGGGTTGATTGATAGATTTAGAAATAAAGAAATGAAATAATATTACCAAAAAATAATGTTTAAATTATGAATTTGAGAATGATAATTTAAAAATAATTTTTAGATTTATGAGAGTGAACTAAACTTATATAAATAGGTAGATTTTTATATAAATAGGTAGATTTTATTTTCATGTTTATTTTTATTTTATTTTATTATCAAACTTATACTCATAATTAATTTCATCATTTGATCAAACGTCACCTAATATTTTGTTATAATGAATTTAGTTAAATTACTATGATTAAAAAATAATTTTTAATGTGACTGAAAATTGCTTCAAATTTATTAAGATTATTTAAATTCAATAAAAATTATAATTTGGATAAAAATCAGAAGGCGTTACTTTGTCATCTATTATCAAAGGACGTATCATTCCGTGTATATTATTATTATTATTATTATTATATTGTAACAGTTACAAAATCTAAACTAGTAGCTACTGTAATATACGATGCTACAATATAAATACTTCAAATTTGATCAATATAAATAAATTATATTTAGCAGTTGTAATGTATAACTACTATAATACGAGTATATAATCTTTATTCAATACTGATTAATATTGTATTGTTATAATATTTCGACTCTCAACAATACTAATAACATCGTAATTCAAAATTTTCTGGACCACAATTTACAATCAAAAGAATGAATCATATAGATAGCATCGATCATATTATACGATTGTGCATTACAGCTACTATAATATAGATAATTTATTTTTATAATTATATAATTGTAGTAGGTATGGATTTATAACTCTTTTTGATAATAAATTTAAAAGTAAGATTCTTTCGACCAACCTAATTAAAACAGGGGATGTTCTTGAAATTTTTATCTTTATAATTTTAATTAAAATTACTTTAAATAATTTAAATCATAATTACTCTTGGGTTATTAAAAGTGCTCTATGTATAACTGATAAAATATGAAGTAGTTTTTATTGAAATTAATGATTATGATAAAAAAAACAGTTATTTAAACTAAAACTATAGTATGCTTATAGTAGTTTTTAAAAAAATTATAATAATTACAATAATGTGAGAATAGTTAAGTAAAAAAGAGAAATTAAGAAAGAAAATTTAGAATACGATATTTTTTTAATAGAAAGCCCTTTAAAATAGAAAACACTACTTTATAAATTTTATTATTATTATTATTTCTTTTTTTAATTGGCATACACTACTATTATTATCTTTTAATATCCTGCATGATGCATTCATTTGAGTAAAAAGGCTACTTCATACCAACCACTTTAGTAAAGGTTGTTGCCATCTTTTCTCAAGTGGATAGGTTTGCATCTCCCATTTCTTAGAGAACTTTGTCCTCGTTGACTTCCACAAAATACACCGGCTAATTTACGGTCAAGCCGGAGGAGTAGAGTTGTCAGATGGATTAATTCGTGATAGGATTGATACATCTCTGACAGGTTAATCATTTGATAGGATAGGACGAGACAAAATGGATCGACTCTTCATCTTAGCTAATTAGGAAATCTTAAACTCAATCTAATTTAAAACGGGTTACTACTTGAGTAGTTAACTCATGGCTCATCAAAAATATTAAAAATTATTAAAAATATATATCTTCAATATTTTACTTTAGAAAGATTTCATCAATTAAATTTATAATCAATTTTTATGAATCTCATTTTAAATCATTTACCTTATTTTCTTCAATGAGAGAAGAAAACAAAAAGGTAGGAAAGATTCTGTCACCAATTCCTTCATAACGCTTTCAAGTTCCAACGTGAACTAATCAATTGAAACAAATCATGGATTTAAATGTAAACAAATAAGGACGTGATGTAAATGAAACACGAAGGAATAAAAGCTACTTAAAACTTTCTTTTAACTCAAAATCATTTTATTTTTTCGGCCCAATTAATGTATATACTTGCCACATATGATATCCTACAAAAGGATAAGTGCCACCAAATGACACTCATTTACCATAAAATCAAATTTGAATGATATGATCTCAATATGGTGTTGAAACAAGTGAGTAAACTAATCATAAATCTTTTGCTTATATAGATTAAAGACTTGTGATCTAACATGATTAAACAGAATATTTGGTTTTAGAATTAACAAAACCACCACACAAAATGATGTTAACGACATCACAAAGGTCTAACAAATATAAGAGTAAAAAATTGCAGTATTGATCCAAAATTAATGATGTTTAGATGAGGCAACAACCCGGTACTAGGTAAATAAAATTGTTACTATAGTAAATTAATTCCTCGTCAGAAGTGAGCAAGACAGTATTTTGTTGACATGGAGTTTTATTATGAAAATTAGCAAAATCAGACATTTCACCACCTGAAACAATAAAGATCAAATGCAAACAAGGTCAAGAGACTTGCATGATACATATGTGACAACTCCACATTGTGACCTTTATCAAATATTTAATAACTTTCATGCGAGAGTAGTTAGATTTGGTTGAAAATTATGAGATGAATCTACAGACAAAGCTTTTGAATTACGTTCCACATTCAATCTCTTTCTCTCTTTGTATATATTCATCTAAATGAACTACTACACACTCTTCTGAACAATATGATTCTAAAAAATATTGAACATAGAGTGAAATTACCAATTTCCCTCAAATTACAGACATTAACTAAGTAGCAATAATACTAGGAATCACAGGATCTTAAGTTTATAGCACGCCAGCAAAGGCCTCGAACAATCTACTGGAATGAAAATTTTTAAAATTTGAAAATACTCAGATGTCAGATCCTAGATCAAAATAAACAATTGGAAAGGCATTCCTACGTCATATTATTTACTCGAACACTGCAACAAAATCCCTAATCTGGAACAACAATAAGAGAAAAGATGAAAAAAGAAAAGAAAAAATTGATGCCATAATTGGATTATTATGGAAAAAATCAATCGCTCAGAGTGATCAATCGAAATAAAAGAGCCGATTAAGACCTAAAAACAAATGGACCAGAAACTGACAATTTGGGCAGAAACAAACATGATTAACAAGAAAATAGAAAGCATGAGTGTTACCGACAACGACAAGGGAGGTTTGTCGCGATGAGGGAAGGTCGGGCACAACGAGGAAAATTAACAACGGAAGAGAGCCTCGTCTCACCGATGTAGGGTGCCTTTGAGAGAGGGCTTGTAGTTGTCGCGGCGAGGGAGGGCTTCGGCTACGAGAATCCTGAGGGCGAGAGAGCTGGGGCTTTGCCTCTTCAGCAAGGGGGGAGGGGAGGGGAGGGCTTTGGCAAAGAGTCGCGAGAGGGAGAGAGCAAGACTTCGGCGAAGGTTTCAACAAGAGAAGAAGAAAAAGTCAATTATATATATATATATATATATATATATATATATATATTAAAAATAGGTCCCTGAGTAATTTGGGCCCTGGGCAAGAGCCCTGGTAACCTTAGGCCAGGGCCGACTCTGGTGATAGAACGGATGGATCTATGACAGATTAATCATTTGGTGGGATAGGACGGGACATGATGGATTGACTCTTCATCTTAACTAATTAGAAAATCTTCAACTCAATCCAATCTAAAACGGACTTGAGTGGGTTAACTCATGGGCTAAAAAAATTATTAAAAAATTATTAAAAAAAATATATCTCTTCAATGTTTTACTTTGAAAAGATTCCATCAATCAAATTTATCCAGAAATAAATATTTTAAATATAAATAGATACAAAATAGTACTTATATTTGATGAAAATTACTATTTAAATAAAAAATATAAAAAATACTATTTAAATAAAAAAATAATAATAATAAAATATAATAAATTAATATAAAATTTAGTTTATATGTATTTTTCAATTTGGGTCAATCCAAATCTATCATGGGTCGACTCGTACGGGTCACAGGCCTAGACGAATCGGTTTACAATTGATTTGGATTAATAAAATTTTATTTTAATCTGTTTAAATTATTTTGTAAGATGGATCAACTTGATGACTAATCTAAATTGACGGCATTAGGGAGGAAATCTAAATCGACAATCTAAACTGACGGCTTTAGGGAGGAGTGACTCATGATCGCAAACTTAATGAGTTTTCCAATGAGAGAGTTGAGGATAAAAAAACTATTTCTTTGCAAATTCGAGCGGTTAATTTGTAAATAAATTTTGAATTCATCTATAAACTAACAAACTAGTTTAAAATAGTTTTTTTTTTCATAAAAACAACATTATTTTTTTTCTATACATACAAATCCATATATATAATAAAAACAACAGCATTTATTTACTTAGAATAATGATTTTATTTATGATACATTTGGTTCTTTATTTTTAGTATATTTGTTAAAAATAAGTCATATGATCACACATAAAATAAATAAATGGCAATATTAAAATAACAAAGGTAATTGATAACTCAATGATACAAACATGTAAGCTTTATTGAAAGACAAGAAAAGGCACATGCATTTTGAAAGAAAGAGTATCTCATTTAGTTCATCATAGGAGAAAGCTTATGATGGACGAAATTTCATCACGATAGAGATTAAAGAAAAAGTAATTAAAATTTATTTATACTTTATTTCTTCTTGCAACTCTCGAGATTTTTATTTGTATTTTGAGATTTTTATTTGTATTTTGAGTCGGACGAAGAAGTATCCTATTTTATACATAAATTTTTTTTAAGACATCATGCTTTATTTTTTTTATCAAAATGATAAATATTTTTTTATAACATATATTAATTATGATAGCAAATGTGATTGTGTTCATCTTTGCAGGTGTCCTTCACCGTCTGTCCCTCCCTAGATTATATGAAGTGAAATAAATTATAAAATCAATTTATAATCAACCGCTAAATTAACCAAGGAAAGAAGTTTTTTTTCATGTGAAAGTCTAAGTCCACTAGTAGAATTTCCTTGATTTACTTCATATATTCATCGAAGTCATAAATAAATAATTACTGAAGTAGACACACGTGAAGTAATAGGGTACTATTTTACTTCGTCATATAATCGAAGTCGTATCCAAGAAAAAAACAAAGTCTTTGACCATTTCAGGGAGGTAAAATCGGTTTAAAGTTGGACTCATGCTGAAATAAAAAAATGTCTTTTACTTGATTTATTTTGTAAAGTGTCGAAGTAATAAATGATATTTTACAATTTATATTAATTGCTGAAGTAGAAAAATATCTTTTACTTTATTAGTTCTATAATATGCTGAAGTAATAATATATAACTTCATGATTTATATTTATTGACAAAGTAAATATATTCTATAACTTCGTCATAATTTTTATTTATCGAAGTATTTGATACTATGTTACTTCATAGTTTAGATTTATTGACAAAGTAATTGATTATCAAGACTTAATTATTTTATATTATACTGAAATAATTGATAAGAAACAACTTCACAATTATTAAACTGTATAACTTAAAATGCATTAATTAGATCAACAAAATGACAAATACCTTAACAATTCACAAATTTATCCACCAATCCACAAGTATATATCCACAAATCCACAAGCATAACTAAAAAAATACATCCATAAACCAAAAGTTTATCCACAAGTATGTATATCCAAAAATTCATAATGTAAAATAAAATATTTATCCTAACGTACACAATCCATTTAGGCCCCTACATACGAGTAGTTAAATCCACTCCATTCACTTATGACTTCATCATATTGAGATTGGTTGTAATATTGATTCTTGATTGTTCCTGCAAACTTTTATGTGAAAAATACAAAAATACATTAGATTCATAAAATCATTCATCCAAAAAATGACGAATATCCAAAATGAAATAACAAAACTGAGCATATGTTATAAAGAACTATCTAAATAATAAGAACTATCCATTCATGTCTTAATACATATGTATAATACATATCGTCAATTGCTTAAAACTTAGTACTTTAGCAATACCCTTCGAGACATTGTATATCTTAACTCCACTACATTTCAAAAAGTAAAAAAGTTATTTTTTTCATATTTATAAGTGAATGCATTCAAAATCACCATAAACTACAACCTACTTGGTCATTTATAGTTTTCCATGTATCGTCTCAGTTTTTATTAGAGTCCAATAAATATATTATATTTTTATCATCATTGACGATAGTCAAGATCCAATGGTACCTGTAAAAATAAAAATATAACAATTTTGCAGTGATTAGGTATTTGAAAAGACCAAAATGTTATTCAGAAAGCATTTCTACATATCACAATTTTGCAGCAAAACAAACCTATCTATCTTACAAACATCAATAAGATTGGAGACTTAGGCATTTAAGCCAATGACATCATATTCCTTTAATTCAAGAAGAAAACTTTCAGAAATGCTTCATAGCAATCTATGAGATTAACTGTCTAGAATCATATCTCATCTTTATCATGAAACTTCTACTTTTCTACTTAGATTTTTAGCACAAGATCAAAAGTTCATAGAAACATCAACACTATTGGAGAATTTTATGAATTATTATGATCATATAATTCAATGTTAAAAATCACCATCTTCTCTAACTCAGGATTTTCTGATTTAACTATCTCTTTCACATACCTCATCACACAATATTCACATTCTACAAACCCATTTTTTTTAAAAAAATTACTCTATAATAAAAATGAAAAGGTAATGCAAAAGGCACAATCAGAATAATAAGAACTAGCCATTCATATCTTCGCACAATACATACCATAATTTACTAGTAATAATAAGAACTTATATGAATTTATAGATTTATCTACAGATAAATTGTGTTAAAACATTAGGACAATAAAAATGAATCGATGAGTAACATGAAAAAGTAATAGCACTACCAAATACTAATAGAAGTAACGATTGAAATGTCTTAAGTATTGAAATAACTTTAAAAACATATATGTAAACTAAATTAAGATTCAGACACAAGATCTAAAATACAATGAAGAATAAATAAAAATACATTAAAGAAATACTGTTGTTGTGTTTTAAACAATTCCCTCTATCAAAAAAGAGCACGCGGTAGAAGATATTGATTCAGCACTGTCTAGGGAACTATTTTTCTTCCTCCAACATATGTCCCCACAATGGTCATCTAAGAACAACAAAGCTTGATGTGTCAATAATCCAATGAAAGGAAAACTATCATGGAATATTGAACATGGATTATGTCAATTAATGTACACATCCATGGCTGAAATGACAGGAAAAGTTACTCTTGAAAAAAATAAGCAAGCCTGATTCAAGGTCAAAGTTCTAGTCTTGTCGCTACAAATCGTTGTTGTCGAACCCATAGTTTCACACGCTGAAAGCCTTCTTACCTGTTAAATAACACATAAGAACTACTTAAAGCACATGTTCATGAATCACTTCTCAATCAAATGTAAGATGTATATTTACCAAGGCTTTGTCTGTCATCATCTTCTGTATAGAATAAGACAAGCTGATGTATAGAGAATAACAAATTTAGACATAAGAAAATACAAATGATTTAGTTTAGTTTGTAAAAAAAACTATATACACACATTAAGGTAACATCCAATGGAAGCCCTTCGTCCAATGCAATAACCACTATTGTTACCTGATCCTGTCCGAACTATGAGTCAACGGACACTGGGCACGTGGCGCTCCCTGCTGGATCCTCGAGTGCTCCGGCGAACCTGCAGCAAAACCGAGCCGGGAAGGGTGTCCCGGCGACGACCCTCCGACGCTCAAGTCAGGCGAGGAATAACAAAAAGGTGGTCTCAAGATGAAGACTTGCATACCTCCGGTAAAGAAATGGAGACCTTATATAGACCTCTCGAAGAAGCCTGGGCGCGCCAATCAAAGCAACCACCTGCTTTTGACCATGCCCAGGTATGAGTCTGTCAGAAGGACCATGCCCAGATATGGGTCTGTCAGAAAGACGTCCATGAGGCCATACTGCTACTGTATCAACCTTTCCACGATGTGACGGCAAGATCCTCCATCGTGCACTCTTGTGTATGGCGTAATCATCAGACATGCCGTTATTGACATCCCATATCCTGAGCCAAACGAATAGGCCACTCGGCTAACCTTCGTACCCTCGCCCTTATCCTGGCCGAATGGACCACCCGCTCGACCCTTCGGTCCCAGCCGGGCAGACGCCGCTGGGTTATCTTTGGTTCCGCTCGGACCTACTCAGCTGCTCGGCGCGGCCATTAACCGCTTAGTCAGCCCTCCATCTGTCCTCAAGCTGAGACCCTTCAGGAATTGGCGCCGTCTGTGGGAACGCTCCTGCATCCGACTGGAAACAATGGATGAGGCTGGACGACAACACACGGTGGCGCTTTCGACGGAAGAACTCGAAGCTCTGGTCGAGATAAGGGCCGCCAAACTTGTGGAGCAAAAACAGAAAGCAGCCGCCGAGCGTCCGGAGCACCTCAAGTCACCGTCGCATTCCATCGGGCCTTATTTCGCACCCCTCAGGCCGTACCAGCTCGAAGAGATAGAGGATCTTCTTCAGACGAAATGCCAAGGCGAGATGACAGAAAAGGGAAAGCCCCCCGTGCGGACTCATCCCCCGAGCGGATCAATCGCCAATTCTCGGAGGCTATTCTACAAGACCCTCTACCAAAGCACTACGTGCCTCCGACGATCGGCGAGTACAACGGAACAACGGACCCGGATGATCATCTGGGTAAGTTTGATAACACAGCTACACTCCATCAATATACAGATGGAGTAAAGTGCCGCGTCTTCCTTACAACTCTCTCGGGATCGGCTCAACGGTGGTTTCGGAGGCTGCCGGACGGATCCGTCACTAGCTTCAAGGACTTCCGAACGACCTTCCTCCACCACTTCGCCGGTTGTAGAAGACAAGTGTCGACTTGTTCGCCATCAAGCAAGAGCCGAGAGAATCGCTGTTACATCCAGTGATTCAACCAAGTGGCGATGGATATCCCAACGGCCACATCGGAGATGATAATGAATGCCTTCACGCAGGCCTTGTGGATGGGGACTTCTTCCGCTCATCCGAAAGCCGCCCGAGATTATGATCATATGCTACATCGCCAACGAATACATAAGCGTGGAAGAAGCGCCAGAGGAAACTCCCACCGAGCGGGCACCTATTCATGCCGAGCGAAAACAGCGCAGCCACCTAGAGGACCGAGGGCCGAGCAATCCGATCCCCCCACGCCGGATCGCACGTACAAGAAGTGGCCGCAAGCCAAAGAAGAGATGGACCCCTATGTTCGCTCCTTCCACCGGACGGATCGCACAACACGAAGGATTGTCAAGTCTTCCTTCGTGGCCAATCCTTCGGGAATGTCGAACGGTCACCTCCCATCGACGGAGACAAAGGACCCATGAAGTCGACCGACTGCACCGAGAGGCGACATCACAGACACCCGTCGGCACCGATCTCGAGGCAGAGAATCGCGGGCGTCCAGAGAACGGTCCACCGGGAAGAGGAAAACAGGAGCAATACTTCCCGGCGAGATCAGGCGTGCCGACCGGAGGAGACTCCAACCGAGCCGAAAGGCGGGCGTCCGGCAGCTCCGGATCCAGTCGGTTGTAGCCAAGAGCGGGCAAGTGGACCGAAATCACTTGGGCCCGGGGACTTACAAGGAGTTGAAGTGCCCCCACGCTGCTCATTAAAGCGGTAATAGCAAATTACACTATTCACCGCGTATTTGACACAGGAGCTCGGTCAACATCATATTCGAGAAGGCGTTCGATCAGTTGCAAATTCTGCAGCCCATGACGACCCCCTCTACGGGTTTACGGCAACGAAGTTCAGGAGGACCAGGACAATAAATTTCGTGGTGGTCGACTCTCCTCGTCCTAAACGTCATTTTGGGATCTTCCACCAGAAGATGAAGTTCCCGTCGATGACAAAGTGGGAGAAGTACAGCTCGGCGATGATATATCGAGATGGTCCGAGCGGAATCCTCTGCTCGAAGGCACCTCGAATCGAGGTAAATGCCATCACCGAAAAGCCGCCTTCTTTAATTTATGAAGAAAAAGAGGAAGCAGATTCACCCGACCCGATCGGAGGCTACAACTTTATCGCCTCGATATGGAGGAGGAGCGAAGGAGGAACTGATCCAATGCCTCCAACGAAATCATGACGTCTTGGTCGACACATGAGTTACCCGAATTTCGCCGAGCCTAGCGCAGCATGAATTGCATGTCCGACCGGACGCTCGGCCAAAACGCCGAGCAGAATGCCATCATCCGGCGGAAGTAGAAACTTCTGGAGGCCGCCACATACGCGAGGTGCAGTACCTCAAGCCGGGCGGCAAGTGGAGAGTCTGCATCGACCTTCGGGACTTAAACAAAGCATGCCCCAAGGACTTCTATCCTCCGCCATAGATAGGGTCGGCTGTGAATTAATTTGCATGCTTGACGCCTATCAAGGATATCATCAAGTGCCGCCGCCTGGGAAGATCGTAACGGCCAACGACACATATTGCTATAATGTGATGCCGTTCGGATTGAAGAATGCCGGGCCACTTATCAACGCTTGATGAACAAAGTGTTCAAGGAGCGGATCGGGCGATGGAAGTCTATGTGGACGACATTCTTATCAAACCGTCCGCGGGCGATCTTTTCAAGGACATGGAAGAAACCTTCCGAACGCAAAATATGGAGTCAAGCTAAATCCCAGTGTCTGTTCAGAGAGGGCGTTTCTTGGGGTACATAGTAACCGAGCGGGGAATCACAAATCCCAGCAAGGTGAAAGCTCTGCAAGACATGTCGCCCCCAAGAAATACAAGAGAAGGGTTGACCGGTCGAATAACCGCTTTGTCCAGATTCATCTCCAAAACCGCCAACCGGAGCCTTCCATTCTTCAAGATCTTGCGCAAGGCTACTAAGTTCCAGTGGGATGAAGAATGTGACCAGGCGTTCGGAGAATTGAAGACATATTTTTCTCTGCTAGCCAAGCCGATCGGGGTGAGTCACTTTATATTTATTTGTCATCGACGCACTTGTGAGGGCAAGCGGCGAAGAGCAGCCAGTGTATTTTCTAAGCCACATTTTAAAAGATGCTGAATCTCGTTACACCGGGCTTGAGAAGTTGGCCTTTGCTTTGGTTCTACGCCCATATTTCTTGGCTCACACCATCATTGTCCGGACGAACAGTCCACTAGGAATAGTACTGTTGAATCCAGAAGCGGCCGGACGGCTCATCAAGTGGACGACAGAATTAAGTGAATTTGACATCCAATATCAACCCCGCTCGGCGATCAAAGCCCAATCCTTGGCTGATTTTGTGACTGAAGTGCAAAGGCCAGAACCGGAAGCTATGTGGAGAATATATGTGGATGAGTCCTCCACTCGGCTCGGAAGTGGGATTGGAATATTGCTGCTCTCACCTCAAGAAGAGAAGATGCACCTATCCGTCCGGCTGGATTACAAAGCTACCAACAACGAAGCAGAGTATGAGGCCCTCATAGCCGGATTGCAGGCGGCCCGGCATGTGGGTGCCGGTCGGGTGACTCTCTATTCGGATTCACAGTTGGCCGCTCAACAACTTTCTGGCACCTTTGAAATCAACAGTGTTCGGCTTAAACTCTACGTTGAGGCCTTTGAAAAACTCAAAGCTACTTTCCGAGAGGTTCTTATACAGAAGATCCCCCGAACGGAGAACCAGGCAGCAGACGAGTTAGCCAAACTCGCGAGTTCAATAACACCAGTTGCCATTCAGCAACCAATTGAAAAAGTACTGCTGGTGGCGCACGTCGATCGGATGCGAGGCCTCACGTTTCCAAGCAACTGGAGGACACCTATTATAGAATTTCTCCGTTCGGGCACCACACCCTCCGATGAATATGCAGCCCGGCTCCTCAGAAGAAGGGTCGGTCAGTTCACGCTCATCGGTGATCAGCTCTACAAGAAGGCTTTCTCACGTCCGCTGTTGAAATGCGTGAGCTTACATCCTCCCGGAAGTACATCAAGGATCATGCGGGGTCATCCGGGCGGACGCTCGTTGGCTGGCGGATACTTTTGGCCAACTTTACAAGCAGATGCCGCTTGGACAATCTTTCATGCCAAAGTATCACAACTTCTTCCACCGACCGGCAGAAGAAATGAAGGCTTTCATGCCCGGTCGACCAATGGGGAATGGATATTGTCGGTCCATTTCCGGTGGCGAGGAAATTTTACTAGTGGCGGTAGACTATTTCTCCAAGTGGGTGGAGGCCGAGCCGCTAGCAAAGATCACTGAACAAATGGTTAAAAAATTCATCTGGCAACACATCATTTGTCGGTTCGGCATCCCTCGCCGACTAGTGTCCGACAACGGGCGGCAGTTCACAGGGAAGATGTTAGAGGATTGGTGCAAAAGCTACGGCATTGAGCAACATTTCACGTCCGTGGCCTATCCTCAGAGCAACGGTCAAGCTGAAGTGGCCAACCGGGAAGTTGGCCGGATGAAGTGCCGAGCGTCTTGTGGGCCATCCGAACGACGCCAAAAGAAGGGACAGGAGTCACACCGTTCCATTTGGTATATGGCGGCGAGGCAGTCATTCCGGTTGAAGTCGGCGTTGAGTCCGCCCGGATCCAGAGCTACGATGATGACAACGCCGAACGGAGAAACATGGAGCTGGATTTGGTAGAAGAGGAGAGGGCAAAGGCGTCCGTTCGGCTGATGGCATACCGTCAGCGGATGAAGCAAAACTACAACCGGCGCGTCATTCCCAGGTCATTCCAAGTTGGCGATCTTGTCTGGAAGAAAGTCAAGCCGGTCGGCGAAGTCGGCAAGCTTGAAGCTCCGTGGGCAGGTCCCTTCAAAATCATCGAGAAGCTCCGCTCGGGAGCGTATTATTTGGAGGATGAGGAAGGTCGGCAGCTAGATAGGCCGTGGAGCGCGAACCACCTCCAGCCTTACCGGGCGGGGTGAAAGGTGTGCCTATGTAAATCATCTTGTGTACTTTTTTCGACTGAATACTTGAAATGCAGAAAAGAAAAATCAAGAGAACAAATAAAGCATCGCCAACAAAAGAACGAAGGGGTCGGGCCAAGCGCTCTAAAATTGAAGGCCCCGTACCATTCGGACGGAGGTATATTATCCTAGCCAAAATGCTCGACGAAGCAGACCCTGAGCCATTCGGCCAAGAGTACGTTATCCAAGCTGGGTGAAAGGAACCAAAAGTGATAAAAAGGAGGGCAAAAAGATTCGCCGAACGGAAGCATCAAAATTAGCCAGAGCCGTCTAGCCCAGACGTTAAACCGTAGAGCCGCGCCGATCGGCTATAAATATCCGCGCCGTCGAGCTCCGACGTTAAAGATCGAGAGACGAGACGACGTCTGTAAACGTCCGGGCGGAACGCCGACGAGCACCGTCGTTAAAGATCGAGAGCCGCGCCGATCGGCTATAAATATCCGCGCCGACGAGCACCGTCGTTAAAAATCGAGAGCCGCGCCGATCGACTATAAATATCCGCGCCGAAGAGCACCGTCGTTAAAAATCGAGAGCCGCGCCGATCGGCTATAAATATCCGCGCCGACGAGCCCCGTCGTTAAAGATCGAGAGCCGCGCCGATCGGCTATAAATATCCGCACCGACGAGCCCCGTCGTTAAAGATCGAGAGCCGCGCCGATCGGCTATAAATATCCGCGCCGTCGAGCTCCGACGTTAAAGATCGAGAGACGAGCCGGCGTCTATAAAGGTCCGGGCGGAAGGTCGACGAGCCCCGTCGTTAAAAATCGAGAGCCGCGCCGATCGGATATAAATATCCGCGCCGACGAGCACCGTCGTTAAAGATCGAGAGCCGCGCCGATCGGCTATAAATATCCTCGCCGTCAAGCTCCGACGTTAAAGATCGAGAGACGAGCCGTCGTCTATAAAGGCCCGGGCGGAAGGTCGACGAGCCCCGTCGTTAAAAATCGAGAGCCGCACCGATCGGCTATAAATATCCGCACCGACGAGCACCGTCGTTAAAGATCGAGAACCGCGCCGATCGGCTATAAATATCCGCACCGTCGAGCTCCGACGTTAAAGATCGAGAGACGAGCCGGCGTCTATAAAGGTCCGGGCGGAAGGTCGACGAGCCCAGTCGTTAAAAATCGAGAGCCGCGCCGATCGGCTATAAATATCCGCGCCGACGAGCACCGTCGTTAAAGATCGAGAGCCGCGCCGATCGGCTATAAATATCCGCGCCGTCGAGCTCCGACGTTAAAGATCGAGAGACGAGCCGGCGTCTATAAAGGTCCGGGCGGAAGGCCGACGAGCACCGTCGTTAAAAATCGAGAGCCACGCCGATCGGCTATAAATATCCGCGCCGACGAGCCCCGTCGTTAAAGATCGAGAGCCGCGCCGATCGGCTATAAATATCCGCGCCGTCGAGCTCCGACGTTAAAGATTGAGAGACGAGCCGGCGTTTGTAAACGTCCGAGCGGAAGTCCGACGAGCCCCGTCGTTAAAGATCGAGAGCCGCGCCGATCGGCTATAAATATCCGTGCCGACGAGCCCCGTCGTTAAAGATCGAGAGCCGCGCCGATCAGCTATAAATATCCGCGCCGTCGAGCTCCGACGTTAAAGATCGGAAGAGCGTCGCGGAAGGCCATCGAGCCCCGTCGTTAAAGATCGAGAGCCGCGATCGGCTATAAACATCCGCGCAGACGACCGTCGTTAAAGATCGAGAGCCGCGCCGATCGGCTATAAACATCCGCGCCGACGAGCCCCGTCGTTAAAGATCGAGAGCCGCGCCGATCGGCTATAAACATCCGCGCCGACGAGCCCCGTCGTTAAAGATCGAGAGCCGCGCCGATCGGCTATAAACATCCGCGCCGACGAGCCCCGTCGTTAAAGATCGAGAGCCGCGCCGATCGGCTATAAACATCCGCGCCGACGAGCCCCGTCGTTAAAGATCGAAAGCCGCGCCGATCGGCTATAAATATCCGCGCTGACGAGCCCCGTCGTTAAAGATCGAGAGCCGCGCCGATCGGCTATAAATATCCGCGCCGTCGAGCTCCGACGTTAAAGATCGAGAGACGAGCCGACGTCATATAAATGTCCGGGCTGAACGTCGACGAGCCCCGTCCTTAAAGATCGAGAGCCGCGCCGATCGGCTATAAACATCCGCGACTGTGAACTTACTGGACGGAACTAAGGACGCCAAAACACGAGCGTTCGCCGCAAGTACTAAATTGATTAAGGCCGAACGGCCAAACGACCATCAGCTCGTCAATACTTCGCATTCACTGGATGCAAACAGTATAGCCGAGCGTTAAACGATTTCGAGGAAAACGAGTCTACCGATTAACCTGATCAGTCGTTTAGTAGGAAACATGGGGAGCCCAACTGATTCTACGAATAAGCAGCAACACACTAAAAGGAGACAATGAAGGGCAAATAAATACAAGCAAAGGAACATAAGGAGGCCGAACGGCACGTACAAAAAATTTTGCATCCGCCTAGCGGATGAAATACAGAAAGCATTTGAAAGAACTCGCCTCACTCCGGGTCTTCAAAATTAAAGAAGGCGTCCGAGATATCATCAATCATGGCCGCCAGGTCGAAGGTGGGAATATGCATTCCCTCAGGAAGGTGGCCACCCTTCTTCAAGTACGTCATGGTGACCTTGACCGCTTCGGCGAAAGTAGAAGAGACGTTGCCACCGAATTTTACGCCGAACCTCTCCGAGCGGAGGTATTCTTGGCGCGCTGCTGCCAAGCGACTCGGCTCTCCCTCTTTATATTTTTTAAGCACCGCCCGGGAGGCGGTTAAGGAATCTTGGAGGGCCTTCAAGTCCACCTCAGCCTTTGTGCGTTCAGCCGAACGGACCTCCCGCTCGGCGTTCAGCTGGGCCTCCAGATCCTTGGATCGCTGATCTAGCGCACGGACATCTACTTTCATCTTGTCCAAATCAGCTACCGCCGCTTCTTCCGGCAAGAGCGCTTAGCATCCGCTGCTTCTTGACTTGGCCCTCAGCCGAGCCATTCAGAGCCGGCCTTCTTTTGTTCGGCCTCGAAGGCTTGTTTCTCTCGCTCAGCCGACGAACCCCCCGACACTTGGAGTTTTTCCAGGAGCTCCTCCAGCTCAGCTAGCCGATGGCTAGTGGCGATTTGCTCAGCCCAACGCTTTTAAGGAAATAATGAAATCAGGAACCAAACAGTAGCATGGCACGGGGAGAAAAATGAGCGTACCTGAGTGGCCTGCTGCATGTTGTTATCGCCCAGCTGCTTGGGCGTCATGAGGGCCACCTGAATCTGGGCGTCCTCGAAGAGCTTGGCAAGCGGACCCGTCATGGTTACTTCGTGAACGGGGCTCGATGGCCGATCGGCGGACAATAGATATTCCTCCGATGGGAATCGGAGGGTGGTCTTGATGGTCGGGTGCCCGGCCGGCGCTTCTTCAGCCGCGGTCGCCTGACACGAGGACTCCCCTATGGTGGAAGTTTCGCCCAACCGTCGTAAGCGACGACGAGTCCTTGGAGGAGAGCCAGAGGGCTGTGCGGTAGGTGAGGTCACTGGGGTCCCGATCCGCGACGGCGTGTGATCTGGCGAAGCGACCCCGATCGGTGCCTGTGGCTCGCCCTCCTGGGTCGGCGGAAGGCTGAAGTCTCTTCGACGTTTTCGCCGAACTTCCAGTGGTGGATCCCCGACCTGAGGGACTCCCAGCTCGGCGGGGGCCGAGGAAACAAGATCCGCCTCAACCTCCGTTGAAGCGGATGGGGCTCTTTTTTGGTGGCCGCCTCAATTTCCACGACCTTCAATTTCCGATGGTCGGTAGCCGTGGAGCGTCACATGACTTCAGCTGCAGCAGAAGAAATTAAAATCAGTTAGACAAAAAAGGTGAAAGAAGTAAAGAGTCCTTACCCATGCGGTAGGGGAGGTTGGCCCGAACGGGAGATAATCCAAAAATATACAACACTCCCTTGAGAAGCAACTGGTCGATTTTGTACCGTTGAAGGTAGGCCAGATTGCTTCTGAATTTGCCGAGCTCTGGCTGGGTCGGCACAGCGGTCTGCCATTTGGTTCTAAACGCTGGCCGCTCGGGAAGTCGTATGTAAAAGAAGAACTCCTTCCAGTGTTTGTTGGAGGTCGGCATATTATCAAAAAATTTGAAGCCTATTCTGCTTTGGAAAATAAAAGTGTCCAACTCGGATTGTTTGGGATAGAAGAAATAGTGGAATATCTTGGGGTCGAGTGGGATACTGTGCAGCTTAAAGAGGACGACCACCTCGCTCAGCAGCCTAAAGGAATTCGGCACAAGTTGGCCGAGCGGGATGCGAAAATAATTACAAACCTCTAAAATAAAGGGATGGGTAGGAAATCTAAGGCCGCCCTGGAATTGGTCTAGAAAAAAACAAATGGTGTCGATCGGGGGGTCATGAGGCCGGTCAGTCGGGTCGGCTATAACTATTTCATGGTTATCAGGAATCCCATACGTCCGAACAAGGCGCCGAGCACCCTCCTCATCAAATCGACTCTCCATGGTCAGGTACCAAGGGCCATAAACACCAACAGCGGGTTCGAAGGAGCTTGCCATCTCCAAGAAGCAAAAAGATAGCAAGAAATCGAAGGAATGGGAACAAAAGAGGCAAAACAAGTCGGGAAGACCTTGTAAACGAAGGGAGAAGACTCACTGAGAAGGAAACGGACGGAAAGGATCACCGGTGAGATGGTAGAAGGAACTGGATCGTCGGTCACGGCAGAAGGACAACGCGCAAGCGAATATGCGGCGAAGGAAGGAGACGGAGGCTTTATACGGCTGAGGTCGGTCGGCCTCCGCCGTCGGATGCAGGTCACGGGAGACGAGGTCATCATCTAACCGTCCATTTCAAAGCAATCGGCGCCCCATCGTACGGATCATCACCGCCACGCAAGAGGAGCCACGTGGCGCTCTATCACCAGGTGCAATTAAGGCGCCCATACCGCGCATGCTTCGGCTTAATGGAGAGGATTTGCGTGATTTTCGAGAAGATTTAGACAAGCAAACATCCACGTTGAACGACAAGACAACCAAAATGAAGAGCCGAGCGGCTGAATTTGGCAGAAGGGCCGAACGGGATATTATAAGCTACGGAAGGTGGCGGCCGCGCTCGGACACATAGTCGATCGGTCGGACTCACCGCCTCCTTGACTAGACTTGAAGGAAGGCAAGTGATCGGTAAGAATGGGGATCCACTTCAAGGGTCTCGGTTTGAGGACGGATGGAGGGTGACTAACCGGTTAATGGCAGTAGTAGTCCGGCGAACCAAAGATAACCCATGGGGGGTTTCGCCAAGGCGGGAGAACCGAATGGCCGGCGGGCGTCTGCCGGGACCGGCGGGTGGTCCGTCGGCCGGGATAAGGGCGAGCGAAGGTTAGCCGGCGGCCTATTCGTTTGGCTCGGGATATAGGATGTCAATAACGGCATGTCGATGATTCGCCACACAAGAGTGCACGATGGAGGATCTTACCGTCACATCGTGGAAAGGTTGATCTGATGGATGGCCTCATGGGCGTCTTCGGCAGACCCATATCTCGGCATGGTCCTTGATAGACCCATACAGGCATGGTCAGCGGTGGTTGCTTTGATTGGCGCACCCAGACTTCTTGAGAGGTCTCCATTTCTTCACCGGAGGTATGCAAGTCTTCATCTTGAGGCCACCTTTTTGTTATTCCTCGCCTGACTTGAGCGTCGGAGGGCCGTCGCCGGGACACCCCTCCCGGCTCGGTTTTGCTGCAGGTTCGCCGGAGCACTCGAGGATCCAGCAAGGAGCGCCACGTGCCCAGTGTCCGTTGATTCCTGGTTCGGACAGGATCATTACCTATTGATCCTGTCCGAATGCTGAATCGATGGACGCTGGGCAAGTAGCGCTCTCCCAACCGATGACGTGGCTCTCTGACTGACCGTATGAAGCTCCGGCGAACCTGCAAAGAAGTCGAGCCGGGAAGAGGTTCCCGGCGACGACCCTCCGACGCTCAAGTCAGGCAAGTGGACAGCGAAGAAGTGGCTCCCAATATCAGAGAATGCGTACCTCCGGCGAAGTGTGAAGCTCCTTATATAGAGTTGGAAAGGGGGCTCACGCACACATACCGAGGCGAATACGTGTCCTCAGCCCATATCCCAATATGGGCTTGTCAGAAAAGCTTACCTGACACCATACTGCTACAGTCCGAGCACGTCTCTGATGGGACAGCGGAACCTTCTGTCATAAGATCTTGCGTATGGCCTGCTCGTCGAACACACCCGCTGTCAGAAGATGTTTTTTTGTCCTTTTGTCTTTCCTTGCTCCATGCCGAGCGTCCGACCGGTCGGCAGTTCCCTAGCGTCCGGCCGGTTGTATGTGCTGATCCGCTCGGGAGATTCCTGGCCGTGTGCTCTGTGGACTGTTCGCAGTGTTGCTACTTTATGCCTTCGGCCGAGCGGGCTATCCGCTCGGCCATACGATCCTGTTCAACATGAGTGTCGGAACCCTGACTCCCCACCGGGTGCCCTTGCTTCCGTTTAGACCCCGGTCGGCCGATCGATCCACCCTTGTCCGGTCGGCCATCTAACCTTTTGACTTCCACGTTGACTCCCCGGAATGGGGGTCCCCTGTTCTTACCACCGGATCACTTGCCTCCCCTTCAAGTCTAGTCGAAGGAGGCGATTAGTCTGACTGACTGGACGATTGTTTCGCCGAGCGGCTCTTCCAAGAAACCATCCTCCGCTCGGCAGGTATGGCGGTAACTAAGGCCTCAGTCAACGCCACTATCCCCCGGATCTGCTCGGAAGCTGCACCAATCTCCCTCATTAAGGCCAAGCACGCGCTCTGCGCCTCGATAAGGCGCATATTAAATGCTCTCCCGTGGCGGAATGCCACGTGGCCTTGCTGTCGTCAGCGTACGGCGACGGCGCTGCGGGTGATGAGATTGAGGCGGTTCGAAATGAACGGCGCGATGAGTATTCCGATTCTCGCGACCTGGATCCAACGGGGGAGGCCGCTTGGGCTCCGCCCTATAAAACCTTCGCTTTCTCCCCTCTTCGCCGCATTTGCATCTTAATAGCAGGACCTATTACTGGTCGGCGATCACAACCGGGTCGTACCATGCGAAAAGATATCCGTCCGGAGGGTTTATAGACGCCGGTTCGTCTCTCAATTTTTAACGTCGGAGCTCGACGGTCTTCCGCTCGGAGGATTTATAGTCACCGGCTCGACTCTCGATTTTTAACTTTGGAGCTCGACGGTCTTCCGCTCGGAGGGTTTATAGTCGCCGGCTCGACTCTCGATTTTTAACGTCGGAGCTCGACGGTCTTCCGGCCGGGGGTTTATAGTCTCCTCGATTTTTAACGTCGGAGCTCGGCGATCTTCCGCCGGAGGGTTTATAGTCGCCGGCTCGACTCGTCGGAGCTCGGCGGTCTTCCGCTCGGAGGGTTTATAATCGCCGGCTCGATTTAACGTCCGAGCTCGATGGTCTTCCGCTCGGAGGGTTTATAGTCATGGCTCGACTCTCGATTTTTAACGTCGGAGCTCGACGGTCTTCCGCCGGAGGGTTATAGCCGGCTCGACTCTCGATATTTAACGTCGGACGGCGGTCTTCCGCTCGGAGGGTTTATAGTCGGCTCGACTCTGATTTTTAACGTCGAGCTCGCCGCTCGACCCTAGGGTTTATAGTCGGCTCGACTCGATATTTAACGTCGAGCTCGACGGTCTTTCGCTTGGAGGGTTTATAGTCGGCTCGACTCTCGATTTTAACGGCTCGACGGTCTTCCGCCGGAGGGTTTATAGTCGGCTCGACTCTCGATTTTAACGTCGAGCTCGACGGTCGGAGGGTTTATAGTCGCCGGCGTGACTCTCGATTTTAACGTCGGAGCTCGACCGGAGGGTTTATAGTCACCGACGCGACTCTCGATTTTTCGGTCTTCCGGCCGGAGGGTTTATAGTCGCCGGCGCAACTCTCGATATTTAACGTCGGAGCTCGACGGTCTTCCGGCCGGAGGGTTTATAGTCGCCGGCACGACTCTCGATTTTTAACGTCGGAGCTCGACGGTCTTCCGCTCGGAGGGTTTATAGTCGTCGACACGACTCTCGATTTTTAACGTCGGAGCTCGACGGTCTTCCGCTCGAAGGGTTTATAGTCGCCGGCACGACTCTCGATTTTTAATGTCAGAGCTCAATGGTCTTCCGCTCGGAGGGTTTATAGTCGCCGGCATGATTCTCGATTTTTAACGTCGGAGCTCGACGGTCTTCCGATTTGGCTGGCGATGTCCTATACTTAGCGCTAATTTTCCGATCTTTTATTCCTGCATTTTAAGTATACAACCGAACGGAAAATATGCAACATACAGTACATTGACGCACCTTTCACCCCGCTCGGTAAGGCTGGAGGTGGTCCGCACTCCATGGTCGATCCAGTTGCTGTTCGTCTTCATCTTCCAGATAATAGGCACCCGAGCGGAGCTTTTCGATGACTTTGAAGGGGCCCGATGAAAATGGAACCGTGGCAGGCGGTGCTTCCGCTTGGCCACCTGACGCTGACATCGCTTGTTGCTCCATCCGCTCGGCGTGCGCCTTCTGTCTTTGTTGCTCCACAAGCTTAGCTGCTCTTGCCTCGATTAGAGCGTCGAGCTCCTCATGGGAGAGCATTACGGTGTTCTGTCGTCCAGCTTCATCCATCTCTTCCGCTTGGATGCAGGTGCGTTCCCACAGACGGCGCTAAATTGATCCTGTCCGAACGCTGAATCGATGGACGCTGGGCAAGTAGCGCTCTCCCAACCGATGACGTGGCTCTCTGACTGACCGTATGAAGCTCCGGTGAACCTGCAAAGAAGTCGAGCCGGGAAAGGGTTCCTGGCGACGACCCTCCGACGCTCAAGTCAGGCAAGTGGACAGCGAAGAAGTGGCTCCGAATATCAGAAAATGCGTACCTCCGGCGAAGTGTGAGACTCTTTATATAGAGCTGGGAAGGGGCTCACGCACACATACCGAGGTGAATACGTGTCCTCAGCCCATACCCCAGTATGGGCTTGTCAGAAAAGCTTACCTGACACCATACTGTTACAGTCCGAGCACGTCTCTGATGGGACAGCGGAACCTTCTGTCATAAGATCTTGCGTATGGCCTGCTCGTCGAACACACCCCGCTGTCAGAAGATGTTTTTTTGTCCTTTTGTCTTTCCTTGCTCCATGCCGAGCGTCCGATCGGTCGGTAGTTCCCTAGCGTCCGGTCGGTTGTATGTGCTGATCCGCTCGGGAGATTCCTGGCCGTGTGCTCTGTGGACTGTTCGCAGTGTTGCTACTTTATGCCTTCGACCGAGCGGGCTATCCGCTCGGCCATACGATCCTGTTCAACATGAGCGTCGGAACCCTGACTCCCCACCGGGTGCCCTTGCTTCCGTTTAGACCCCGGTCGGTCGATCGGTCCACCCTTGTCCGGTCGGCCATCTAACCTTTTGACTTCTACGTTGACTCCCCGGAATGGGGGTCCCCTGTTCTTATCACCGGATCACCTATCAAGATTCATAAAAATATATTATATAGCTTTACACATGAAGAGATGAAGAAAGGAGATTAAATGTGTGCTCTAGATGAAATTTGTCATGTAGTGAAAAACCATATACCGCGACTGTCACAGCATCAGTCACACAAGCAAGGCAAACTATATTTGTTAAAGCAAAAGATAAGATATAACTCCTTTGTTTATCCAATTCCACATGGTGCATTGTGATCACATTCTATTGAGATAGGTAGCAAAGGAAGAGCAAACATGAACACAAGTGTTTAATTTGGTGATACCAAAAATACTCATAGCACACCCCACATGTTTAGGTTTTAGTGAGGTTTGTCCAAGCAAACATTTGTACTTTTAAAAATCATGAGCCTAAAGATCTAGCCTCCTACCATGTTGTGGTCACATAGTTTGTCTACTGCTAGGGGTCACAGAATCAGCTAGCATAAATTAGATTCAACATAAAGAGCAACTTCATAAAAGAAGCGAATTGTTTTGGATATGAAATAGTTCGATCTTCGATTCAAAGAATCACAGATGCCCTGCAAGAAATCTACTAAAAACAAACAAATATGCATTATCTTGTTTGAGAAAGGGGAGAGCTACATCGACACGACACACGCTATTGAAAATGGCTGTTGTGTGACAAGTCCCCTAATGCACCACTGTTATGTTCTCAAATGGACCCTACCCTGTTGCAGCAAAGAGGGCTTTACCTATCCGGAAGATGAAGGAGAAGCAGAGAACACACCAAGCCTTTCTTCAATAGCTATGTCGACTCCCTCACTTGGACTTTACTCGGCATTTCCTCTGGAGGGGCGTCTTCTTTGAGGACGGCACAGCAAAGGCAGCGACGCTTGCGGAAAAGCTTCGAGAGGGGAGCGAAAGCCGCTAGCGAAGCGTCGGTTGCTCGATTATTAGAGGGTCAGATGTGATGCCGAGGGAAGTAAGAGAACTGCACATAGATAGAGGTAAAGAAGAAGAAGCCCCATCAACGAGCATACAAGAAAAGCACCAGAATAAAACAAAGAAAAGACTATAAAAGAGATAAAGAAATCGTGGAGGAAATGCAGAGGGATTCAAAAGAGAAGGGAACAAGAGATCAATGTCTGGGGGAAGAGGAAGGGGCAAAAAGAACCGGGCCGCTAGGGTAAGAGAAAAGAAGCGCTAAGTATTTTGGGCGCTAAGTATTTTATTTGGCTCTGAGGTGAAATTATCTGGTTCATCTTTTTTACTTCAGCATCTCGAAATTATAAATTTAAAATTATCTTTTTACTTATCAAATATATTATGTCAAAGTAATATACTATAAAAAAAAAAAGAGTGAAGCTCGTATTTTTTAAAATACGAAGTAAAACATGTTTTTTTTTACTTCTGTAGTGTTATTATCAAAGTTGTTATTATATACTACTTCAAAATTACTAAGTGCCGAAGTAATCTGTGCTGAAGTAAAAAATGATTTTTCTACTAGTAGTCTATCTAACATTGATCTATTATCCTATAATAATAAGTCTATCATTCTTTATCTAACTAGATATCTTCCGAGGACAATATTAACTAGACATCTTCCGAGGACAATATTAGTTATAGTTGTATGCACGAATGTGGTTACAGAGATATTAAATTAAATTTATAATGTATATTTTGAATGGGTAATCAGAGGGAAAAATTAATCATGAAAAACAGAAAAAGAAAAGTAATGAACTTATGAGGAGGTGGCTTTGCGATGTTAAAAATTATTTAATAAGATAATTAAAATTTGATTTATTTTTACGAGTTTAATTTAATTTGTTTAAATATTATCAAACTCTTAATTCTAATTTATTTAAAAATTTTACAGTTTAATTAATTTACTTGTTCGTTTATTTATTTTTATTTATTTATGTGGATAAAAAATTTATTAATAAATATAATTTATAAATTTTATTAATACATAAATATTATTTATAAATAGTAGTCCATTACAATCATTATTTATGAATATAAACGAACGGAAGACACGTATATTTAAACTTATTTATTTAATCTAACAAATTTATTTAATTTTATGTGTATTAAATATGTAAATTTTTATAAAGTCGAATACTTGCTCATGGACTATTGATTCATTTATAACCCGGAGCTTGTGGCCATGTTATGACGATGAGCTTGCAAGTTGATGGCATCCAGCAACAATAATTAAGCGTGCTTCATCTGCTCCTTTTTAATTAACACGCCTTCTAATCATCTCCACCAAAATGCCTCCTCTCTCTCTCTCTCTCTCTCTCTCTCTCTCCTCTGCTGAAATTTCCTCGGGACGGTGGTTGAGACCAGTTTCTATCCGTAATTTACCTCCCGTTGGCCGGACGGATTCACAGAGGCGCTAGTAGTGAATCGACTTTTTTACCACGTGAAATCCTCCGTCGTCACTGTCGTTGAGTATTCAATTGTCTCCGATCGATTTTTTTACTCCTGAAAAATCATGTCTTTGTTTGTTTATGGCGCTGTTGGATTAGGTACACAAGTCTGGATGTCATTATTGTGATGATCTTCTCGCCCCAGTTGACCTCCCTACGCTCGGCGATTTGTTTTTGGGGAAAAGGTGAGCCTCATCTGTGTTAAGATAATCGGCGTTAGGGTTCTTGAGAATACTATATGTGTCAGCAGTTGTTTTCCTTTTTACTTGTATCCAACAGGTGGCGGGTGACGATCCAGCTAGGAAGCTTTTTAGGGGTTTTTTTTTTAAAAAAACTTTTCGGCGGTGTTTCCTGCTCTGGAGTAACAAGGAGCGGGTCAATGGCAGACGAGAGAGAGTTGTTGGGTTTTCTCGTAGCTCTGGACTACAAAAGGAGGAGGATCGTTTGGATTTGCTTCTCTGAGGATTGTAGATGAGAGAGATGGGCGACGAGACTG
Source organism: Zingiber officinale (assembly GCF_018446385.1). Lineage (NCBI taxonomy): Eukaryota > Viridiplantae > Streptophyta > Magnoliopsida > Zingiberales > Zingiberaceae > Zingiber > Zingiber officinale. The sequence goes on from NC_055989.1 coordinate 88,218,089, forward strand.
GAAGCGAGTTCAAGCGGATTTGCGTCTTCTGCGGAAGCAACTCCGGCAACCGAACCGTCTTCAGCGATGCGGCTGTGGAGCTGGGCCGTCAACTGGTAGTCCCTCCTTCGAAGACGAATTAACTTCTACAACTTCACCTTCAATCAAGACATCATGAAACAAATATGATGATTATTTCCTGTGTTGTAGGTAAAGAAGAGAATCGATTTAGTTTATGGAGGTGGAAGCGTGGGATTAATGGGGCTGATTTCCCAGACAGTTTTTGATGGTGGATGCCATGTTCTTGGGTACTCCTTACTTTTTTTTTGTTTTTGTTTTTCGTCTTCTTTTCTTCTCTTGCGCTGTTGTTCATGGTAGAAGAATATTCTAATTTGGTGTGCGCAGGGTCATTCCTAAAGCTCTTGTTCCAATTGAGGTATGGTTTTTAGCCTTCTTTCTCCCATCTTTTGTCCATAGACTATGTTTAATGTGCTATGCCTTCATGAATATATGCTTTCAAATGACTTAACTTGTTGAACTTTGTTGTTTCTTTTGTATTTTAGAGTAAGTTTTTCCAGAAGGCCTTTCAACAGAAAATGAATTTTGTGATCAGTTCATGAGTATATAAGCCTCTTTAGATGTACTTTTGCATCTATCTATATGTATATATATATATAATGGTAGGAACAAATAAAAAAAAACTTGAGTAGGATTTCATTGTGTGGAAAATTATGCTAAGTTAATTTACAGGTTTCATATTATCAAAGGAATGATAATTTGTGGTATTTTCTATCCTGTTTTTGTTTCAGATTTCAGGGGAAACAGTAGGTGAGGTAAAGGTGGTTTCTAATATGCATGAGAGAAAAGCTGTGATGGCTGGACAAGCTGATGCATTCATTGCACTTCCTGGTAAGTGTTAAATAATTTCTCTTGTCATGTTTGCTTTTCTATGATCTTCCTAGTTCCCGAAAATAATTCACAATGTTATTGTAGGAGGATATGGAACAATGGAAGAGGTGATGGAGATGATAACATGGTCACAACTTGGAATTCATAATAAACCAGTGAGTTTGCATCTTTTTCACAAAATTCTGGAAAAATTTTCTTCATGTAAACATTTCTTCCTTTTTTGACACAGGTTGGTTTGTTAAATGTTGATGGCTACTACAATTCCTTGCTTGAACTATTTGACAATGGAGTGAGAGAAGGTTTTATTAAGCCGGCTTCTAGGCACATCGTTATTTCTTCTCCGAATGCAACTGAATTGCTTGCGAAAATGGAGGTTAGTTGTCTCTATAATCTCAACCTTATTTTGTGGATGTGACTATCGTCACATTTTCCATCTGGCATCGAACAAAAACCATTATCTATTGGATACATGCTTAGTTGAAATTTAAACTATTCATTGAAACTCTATAATGACAAGCTTAGATGCTTTCTCTTACTAAGAAAAAGTTCATTTATTTGCTAAAATTTTGATTGAGAAACTTGAACTTGTCCATTGTTTCGAGTTGCAGCTATACACTCCCTTGCATCAAGAGGTTGTTCCAAGGCAGAGCTGGGAGGTTGTGAATTTATGACTATATCTAGGGATCAAATTCGTTTGCTGTTGTTTTCAATAAGTTTCAGTATCACATATTATTCTTTCCTTGAGTCTGTTTCTGGGGAACCTCATGGCTCTAAAAGTTGTTCATCAAGAATTGCAATCCCTTGTGACATTTTCAGTAAATGCAATATCAGTGTCTTATTATTATTGCAAGAAACGATCAAAATTTGTTTCTCCATTTGATCTTGTCCTCCTGGATAGGGTGTTCTAAATTGGATAAAACTATGATGCTTTTGGAACAGCAGTCTATAAAGCAACAGTGGATGTGTAAACATGTTTCCCTTCTAACTTTTGATGATCTGAAGAGTTAAAATTGAACAGCTCTACTGGAGACTACATCTTAAAAACTAAAACAAGAAAGAAATATTGCAACTAATTTAACAGTAGAAGGTTCATCATTGTTGATAGTGCATGTTTTTCTAATGCAAGTCTGCGAGAATTATAATTTGATTAAATTATGAATAATTAACAAAAGGTTTTGGGTCAGGGGAGATGACAAGTTGCTGTTTTTTAGTTAGTGAATGGTTAGGTGGAAGCAAGTGGGATATTATTGTAAAACCATGCACTAAACTGGTGAGGGATGCTCTACTTGTTAGTTAATGAATGCTTCAGGTTTAGGTACTTATTTGAAACAATTAACAACTGGTGCTCTACTCCAGTTAATTCATGGCTGGACAACAGAGTTTTGTCCAGCCAAAAAAACTCTAATCAATAATCAACTAATTATTAGTTTAGTCTCATTAATTATTGCATGTTATTTTAAGGATGCTTACCAGTTAAAATTGCCAACTGCTGGCTGAATTGGTATTCTTCAACAATGAAGCATTACTTTTTATTATTGCACTATGAGAATAAAAACAACTCGTTAAGAAAAAAAGAAATAATAATAGGGCAATATTGTGAGGTCTTATGAACATTATTATTTAGTATGAGCATTTTTCTAATAAAATAGTATGATATAACTAACAAGATAATAATATTTGTGGAGATTTAAAAAGACTATTAAGAAATAGTTACCTTAATCGCAGTGAGCTTAGTGGGGTTGAATATTTGGATCAGGCATGTCAGCATAACATAATCACCAACTGCATACATCATCATTGGACAAATTTGTCATGTCCCAGAGGAGTTCCTGTCCGATAAACAGACAACATCTCTGATACGGATATAGGCTAAGGGTAGAGATGAAATTAGAGAGGAGAGGAGGGGCAAATGCGTCATTACCCTGTGTAGGGTTTTAATTAAAAACACTGAAGCACTTGAGGGAGAAGGGGGGGGGCTTCGGGCTTGTGGGACGCCGCCACCGCCAATGAGGAAAAGGGGAGGAGCCTCCTTCTTCCTCCGAGGTTCCTGGACCAGCGCCGAGGATGGTCGCCGGCCACTCTCTTCTCTTCCCCTCCTTCCTCCATCCCCTCCTCTTCTCTTATCTCCCTCTTGCTTGGAATTGGGCCGCCACGACAGAACCGCCTCTGCCTTCCTCCCTCTCACGAACCTCGCCGAAGCCGGAGCCGCTGCCGACCACAACCCATACTCCCCTCTATCTCCTCCTCACGATGCCGGCCACAGCACGGACTCTTCTTCTTCCTCATCGCGACGTCACCGGCCACGACTCTTCCTCTCCTTCTCCCGCGTGACGCCGCCACCGCTGAGACCGTCTAACGCCTTTCTCCTCCTCGCTACGCCGCCGCCTGACCGGCCATTGCTCCTCTCTCCTTCCTCTCTCGCTGGCAGCAACCACTTCTGACCGCCACCTCCGCTCACGCCACCGGCCACAACATCGCATCCTCCTTTCTCCTTATCTTCACGACGCCGTCACCAGTGCTCGCCACCGCCCCTTCACTCCTCCTCTACTCTCGCCGAAGCCAGCCCAGGAGGCACCACCTCTTTTTACGTGGTCAGCTGGAACCTCCTCTCCGGCTGCTGTTCCTAAACATAGGGTCATCTACGAGGGGTGTAGGCCGGGTGGTGGCTGATCTGGTGGTGTTCCCTCTTGGTTGTGCCTTGGCCTTCACGCCAATTTGTGTGTATTGTGTCCCGACCTTTGCACGGATCTGATTGGTGTGTCATGTCTCGACTTGTACGATGATAGTGTATTATTTCGGCCTGCGTGCCGACCTAGTGTCCTGGTCTGTGTGCTGACCTCGTGTCTCGGCCTGCGTGTCGACCCAGTGTACTCGTCTGTGTGCTGGTCTTGTGTCCCGGCCTGCGTGCCGACCCAGTGTCCTGGTCTGTGTGTTGACCTCGTGTCTCGGCCTGCGTGCCGACCCAGTGTACTCGTCTGTGTGCTGGTCTTGTGTCTCGGCCTGCGTGCCGACCCAGTGTCCTGGTATGTGTGCTGACCTCGTGTCCCGGCCTGCGTGCCGACCCAGTGTACTCATCTGTGTGCTAGTCTTGTGTCCCGGCCTGCGTACCGACCCAGTGCCCTGGTCTGTGTACCGGCCTGCGTGCCAGTGTCTAATCCCGATCTGCAGGTCGTCTTTCGGGCTCGTGCCGTGTTCAGCTCTTCGTCGTCAGATCCAGCTCTCCAGCCTGATTGGAGTCATCTGCTCTTCCGGGTCGCGACAACTCGAGCCGCGTCCCATCCGAGGGTGCCCTCCTGGGCCAGGGTACATTTTCCGTACTCACCCGTTTATTTATTTCATTATTATATTATTAGCCGGGTACTCATATATTCGTTGGATCTGTCTCGAGCATCGAGGTACCGGGGGCCGGGCCAACCCGGTCACCGACTGCAGATAGCGTTGGCCAGAGGACTTTTGAAGACTTGGTCAACACGGGAGCCATCTCAGCACACCCCCCTCCGGGACGTCGCGACTCCAGTCAACATTCTCATCCACCTCACCCGGCGGTCCGTCTGACTCAGCTTCCGGACGGGATCAAATTTAGCGCCGTCTGTGGGAACACAACAGCCTGTTCTGGAACGTGAAGATGGATGACGTCGGGAGGTTCTCTGCTATTATCCTAATCCCGGAGGATCTCGATGCATATATTATTTTCTATCCTCACTCCACCGGTATTCGGGAGTTGAGGGATCGAGTGGAGTTTTAGCTGGCTGGCAGGTTAGTTTTTCCGTTATGTTTATTCCCTGACTCCACGGGTATTCGGGAGTTAAGGGACCGAGACAAACCCTTAGCCGGTTGACATGGCTTCCTGATCAGGCTCGGCTTCCTTCACCCACGGTGCTATGCTTGCCTTTACTTTTATGAACTTTGCTCCCCTATATTGCCATGGGTTTCATTCTCTTTGGCGGTCAGGCCTCATATTATCATCTTCTCCCCTCGCTACACGGGTATTCGGGAGTTGAGGGATCGAGACAAATCTGCAGTCAGTTGGCACCACACCGCTATCAGGTATGACATAAGCTTTATTTCCTCATGCTGCTACATGCTTCGCTTTTACTAGCTTCAAAGCTTATCCTCCCCCGTTCGGGGGTGAGCGGTTTTCACTAGTCTTAGACCAGCTTATCGGATTTCATATCTCCCCCGTTCGGGTTGAGCGGTTTTCACTAGTCTCATACCAGCTTATTGGATTTCTTATCTCCCCCGTTCGGGGTCGAGTTTTCGCCACCGGTCTCGGACCATAGTACATCATCATTTACCTCCCCCATTCAGGGTCGAGACATCGCCACCGGTCTCGGACCGGAGTATCATTACTGGTCTCGGACCAGCGCCATCGCCACCGGTCTCGGACCGGAGTATTATTACTGGTCTCGGACCAGCGCCATCGCCACCGGTCTCGGACCGGAGTATTATTACTGGTCTCCACGAGTTATAAGTGAGCTCTGCTCACGCCCAACTTCAGGTCGGCTCCCATGCGAAATTAAAAGTGAGCCTCGCGCTCACGCCCTTTTGGTAGGTGTCCCGAACTCTCGCCTCGGTGAGTTATAAGTGAGCTCTGCTCACGCCCAACGACCTTCAGTCGGCTCCCATGCGAAAATTAAAAGTGAGCTCTGCTCACGCCCACCTTTAGGTCGGTGGTCCCAGCACTCGCCTCGGTCACGAGTTATAAGTGAGCTCGCTCACGCCCAACGACCTTTCAAGTCGGCTCCCATGCGAGATTAAAAGTGAGCTCTGCTCTCACGCCCAACGACCTTTCGGCTCCCATGCGAGAATTAAAGTGAGCTCTACTCTCACGCCCAACGACCTTTAGGTCGGTGAGTCCCACTCTCGTCTCGGTCACGAGTTATAAGTGGGCTCGCCTCACGCCCTACGATCTTTGTGTCGGCTCCCATGCGAGAATTAAAAGTGAGCTCTGCTCTCACGCCCAACGACCTTTAGGTCGGTAGTCCCATACTCTCGCCTCGATCACGAGTTATAAGTGAGCTCTGCTCTCACACCCAATCTCACGTCGGCTCCCATGCGAGAATTAAAAGTGAGCTCGCTCTCACGCCCAACGACCTTTAGGTGGTGATCCCCAGAACTCTCGCCTCGGTCGAGTTATAAGTGAGCTCGCTCTCACGCCCAACGACCTTTAGGGTCGGTAGTCCCAAACTCTCGGCTGTCCGAGTTATAAGTGAGCTCACCCTGCGCCTAGACCCATTCAGGTCGGCTCCCATGCGAGAATTAAAAGTGAGCTCTGTTCTCACGCCCAACGACTTTTCAGGTCGGTAGTCCCAAACTTATGACGGTCAGGCCTCAGATTATTCTCTTCTCCCCTTGCTCCGCGGGTATTCGGAAGTTGAGGGATTAAGGCGGATCCTCAGTCGGTTGGCAGCACTTTGTGATCAGGTATGATAAAGGTTCTAGCCCTTTATATTGCTACAGGTTTCGCTGTTATGGGCTTCCAGGCCTATCCTCCCCCGTTCGGGGTTGAGCTATTACCACCGGTCTCGGACCAGAGTATTACCCCCGGTCTTGGATCAGAGTATCACTAACGATCTCTCGGTCAGGCGATCAGACTAATTCCCATTGTCTTCCAGACCAATCCCTGGTCGGGCTTTCAGACAAATTCCCTGTCGGGCTTATGGACCAAGTCCTGGTCAAGACATTCAGATCAATTCCTGGTCAGGCCTCCAAACTGCTTCTTTGTCAGGCCCTCAGATTGTTTCTAGGTCAGACCTTCAGACCAAGGTTGGATCAGACCTCCAAATTGCTTCTTTGTCAGGCCCTCATATTGTTTTTAGGTCAGACCTTCAGATCAAGGTTGGGTCAGACCTCCAAATTGCTTCTTTGTCAGGCCTGCAGATTGTTTCTGGGTCAAGTCTCCAGATCGAGTACTGGTCAGACCTCCAGAGCACCTCCCGGTCAGGGTCCCAGACTCTCACCCCGATGCGAGTTATAAATGAACTATGCTCTCACGCCTCCAGACTCTCGCCCCAGTGCGAGTTATAAGTGAGTTCTGCTCTCACGCCCAACGACCTTTCGGTCGACACTTATCGCTCTGCTCGCAGCTCTGCCCGACACCCATCACACTTGCTTCACTCGCCGCTCTGCTCGGCGCTCATCCTTCGCGTTTCGCTCACCACTGTTGCTCGGATGGCACTCACTGCTCATGCGCTGCTCTGCCCGGCACGCATCCCACTTGATTCACTTACCGCTTTGTCCGGCACTCTCAGCTCACGTTTTCGCTCATTGCTGTTGCCCGGTCGGCGCTCACCGCTTCACTCGCTGCTCTGCTCGGCACTTATCATTCGTGTTTCGCTGTTGCCCGGTCGGCATTCATCGCTTCACTCGCCACTCTTCTCGGCACTCATCGTGCATGCTTCGCCGCTCTGCTCGGCACTCATCCTTAGCGCTTCGCTTACCGCTGTTGTTGGGTCGGCGCTCATCGCCTACTTGTCGCTCTGCTCGACATAATCGTCCCGCTCGTCGCTTTGCCCTTCATGTTTCACTCATCGTTGTTGCTTGGCCGTTTGCTCGATCATTCGCTGGTACGACTCGGCTACTCGCTTTACGCCGATCGGCCCATCGCTTAAAGGCTTTTCCGGTTGTACATTCGACACTCGCTCGGTCGCACTCACGGTTTTGTGCGTCCATCATTCCCTTCATGGCCCGGTCGTGATTTAGGGTCACTCGGTCGACACTTTTCGATCGCCTGATTGTCGCTCGATCATTTTACTCAGCATCTCTCGATCGTCTGCTCGATATCGCTCAACATTTGCTAGATCGTTCTTTTGACACTCGCTCGATATGTCTTGTGTCTCTCGGTCAGCACTTATTCTTTTCGTCGCTCTGCCGGGTACTCTACGTTGCCACAGCTAGTCGTTCGACGTGATAAGACGAGCCTAGTAATTTGAATCCCCGTGTGGTAGCGATTTTGTTTTAGGCTTGGTCTAGTCAGTCGGACTTGCGCCTCCTTCGACTAGACTTGAGGGGGAGGCTTGTGATACGGATATAGGCTAAGGGTAGAGATGAAATTAGAGAGGAGAGGAGGGGCAAATGCATCATTACCCTGTGTAGGGTTTTAATTAAAAACACTGTAGCACTTGAAGGAGAAAGGGGGGGGGGCTTCGGGCTTGTGGGACGCCGCCACTGCCAAGGAGAAAAAGGGGAGGAGCCTCCTTCTTCCTCCAAGGTTCCTGGACCAGCGCCGAGGATGGTCACCGGCCACTCTCTTCTCTTCCCCTCCTTCCTCCATCCCCTCCTCTTCTCTTATCTCCCTCTTGCTTGGAATTGGGCCGCCACGACAGAACCGCCTCCGCCTTCCTCCCTCTCACGAACCTCGCCGAAGCCGGAGCTGCCGCCGACCGCAACCCATACTCCCCTCTATCTCCTCCTCACGATGCCGGCCACAGCACGGACTCTTCTTCTTCCTCATCGCGACGTCACCGGCCACGACTCTTCCTCTCCTCCCGCGTGACGCCGCCACCGCCGAGACCGTCTAACGCCTTTCTCCTCCTCGCTACGCCGCCGCCTGACCGACCATTGCTCCTCTCTCCTTCCTCTCTCGCTGGCAGCAACCACTTCTGACCGCCACCTCCCCTCACGCCACCGGCCACAACATCGCATCCTCCTTTCTCCTTATCTTCACGACGCCGTCACCAGTGCTCGCCACCGCCCCTTCACTCCTCCTCTACTCTCGCCGGAGCCAGCCCAGGAGGCACCACCTCTTTTTACGTGGTCAGCTGGAACCTCCTCTTCGGCTGCTGTTTCTAAACATAGGGTCGTCTACGAGGGGTGTAGGCCGGGTGGTGGCTGATCTGGTGGTGTTCCCTCTTGGTTGTGCCTTGGCCTTCACGCCAATTTGTGTGTATTGTGTCCCGACCTTTGCACAGATCTGATTGGTGTGTCATGTCTCGACTTGTACGATGATAGTGTATTATTTCGGCCTGCGTGCCGACCTAGTGTCCTGGTCTGTGTGCTGACCTCGTGTCTCGGCCTGCGTGTCGACCCAGTGTACTCGTCTGTGTGCTGGTCTTGTGTCCCGGCCTGCGTGCCGACCCAGTGTCCTGGTCTGTGTGTTGACCTCGTGTCTCGGCCTGCGTGCCGACCCAGTGTACTCGTCTGTGTGCTGGTCTTGTATCTCGGCCTGCGTGCCGACCCAGTGTCCTGGTCTGTGTGCTGACCTCGTGTCCCGGCCTGCGTGCCGACCCAGTGTACTCATCTGTGTGCTGGTCTTGTGTCCCGGCCTGCGTACCGACCCAGTGCCCTGGTCTGTGTCCCGGCCTACGTGCCGGTGTCTAATCCCGATCTGCAGGTCGTCTTTCGGGCTCGTGCCGTGTTCAGCTCTTCGTCGTCAGATCCAGCTCTCCAGCCTGATTGGAGTCATCTGCTCTTCCGGGTCGCGACAACTCGAGCCGCGTCCCATCCGAGGGCGGCCCCCTGGGCCAGGGTACATTTTCCGTACTCACCCGTTTATTTATTTCATTATTATATTATTAGCCGGGTACTCATATATTCGTTGGATCTGCCTCGAGCATCGAGATACCGGGGGCCGGACCAACCCGGTCACCGACTGCAGATAGCGTTGGCCAGAGGACTTTTGAAGACTTGGTCAACACGGGAGCCATCTCAGCACACACCCCCTCCGGGACGTCGCGACTTCAGTCAACATTCTCATCCACCTCACCCGGCGGTCCGTCTGACTCAGCTTCCGGACGGGATCAATCTCCCTTGTAACAAGTAATAAATGAAACCTGGATACATAGTCACTACAAATATAATAACCTACAGTCCACATGACTGGAAATAAAACACAACCACGTAGTTTAATATAGAACCCACATGACTGGATCAACAACCACACAATTGTATACATAGTCCATACGACTAGAATAGAAAACAAAATAATAAACAGCTCACATGACTGTAACAAAAATACAGCGAAAGACATAAGAAAATCATACAATCTAAAATGATACAATGTGTGCTGGCTGACTTAAACACAATAAATATCAAAAATGATAAAATAGCCAGAAGACTAAACACCAAGTCCAAATCTAATTATTACAATGCCAAAACTATAAGGAAAGTATGCAAGAAAATAAAAGCGAAGTAAAGACCGTCCTCAGATGTGATGTGGGACCAATATACAGGATACTCCAAACGATTCCACAATCATCTACCTACTACTTGAGAAAAAATATAATACACAAATGAGGTGGTGAGTGCGGGTGACTCAGCAGGCAATAAATAAGATAGTGCATGGTCAATATAAAATATGAAAATCAAAGTATACTGTCTCAATAGAGAAATAAGAACATAATCATATATGACACAATAAATGCATATAATCATAACTGACATAATAAATATACATATCCAATCTAGAACCAACACATACGATATATTGATCAGTAAACTCACTAGGGATGAGTAATAGATCTACTCGTAACACCTGAGCAATATAACCGGTAGCATATACATGTATGATAAATGAATATGTATAAAGTATGACAACCATATGTAACAATCATATCTCAAACAAATATAGATATATCTCTAAAAGATGCACCGCGCATCATATACATATTTATGCATGCATCATAGTCACTCCTGACCACCTCTCAAGACACCACAATCATCGTGTGATCAAGAGGTTGGATTCATGATAACTGTACTACCGTCCAGATACCACTATAGAACGGCTAAGGAGGACAGTTTACTAAGTAGTTATCTAACTATATAGTAATGGGGTCATTGATTGCTCACATCTTCAGTCCCTGACAACTGAACTATCCTCCATATACTACTACACTCGAGTAGACGAGGCAGATAGTGTATATAATTAAGCGGCCAAGTGAGTACAACAGGACTAGCTCCACTCCAAGCTACCACACTCTCCCTCAGTGGTCGAATGAGTAGCTAAAAATGACTGACGACTTTCTCACACCATAAGGAAGAAATGATTGTCAGCATGCAATACAATGATGAACATGTAAATAATCATGACACTGACATAATCATCATCAATGCAACAACCCAATTATCGTAAGAACACTCAATCCATGATCTACCAATTACCTAAGTCTATAGGTTCGAATAGATCCAACAAGTGCCTACTAATTAACACATAAGGTATCAAGTAACATATGTCATACACCCCACACAAATGGTTACACGATAACATAGACTCAATTTGTTGGGATGTATACTATAAGCCTAGCTTTTGTATGAACATCTGTTTTGAAATATTTTGAAATGAGAATCACTTTGGTCAAATGTTTACATTTTATATTTATATATATGTCAATGTAGTTATCTATTTAATTTATATTGTAGATAACATGATGTGTGATGCCACACAGAAGATCATGTTATCGGTTCCTTATAAATTATAAATAGTAGCTCACAACCAAGATGGATTGGGACAAACCATTGGAACGATTATAGTGTAATTTGGTATTAGTCTGTCTTGACTATAAAATTACACTAGTACACTATGTGTGTATTGAGTAGGACGATTTGAATTTGTTCGATTTATATTGACTACATAAAAGAACAGAACCTCTATTATTATGGATGTGCGTCCTCTTAATCCCTATATAATAATAAGCACGTATACTTAGTATTTATTTCTTTAACTTATCAATGAATGAGATTTATTCGTTAAATCAATAGGCACGATGAGTTGGGAAATAGTACTATTTATATGGTGTGTTGTTGATTATAGAAGAAATTTGTGTCCTAATTATTTAGGTTGATGATGTCTCCTTGAGGAGCTCATAAGAATTATCATGTAAACCCTGCAGGTGGAATTAGTCTGACATGATAATAAAGTTGAGTGGTACTACTCTTAGAATCAGATGTTAATTAATTAAGTTGTCAGTAACTCATTTAATTAACGTGCATACGATATCTTAAACACGGGGAGATTAACATACTCATGATAAGAAGGAACTCATATTATAATATGAGATTGGTGTGGTAGTTCAATAATAACCCTTTAGTGGTATGAATTATTGTTGATGGACTTGGGTTAGGTGTTCGGGTCGAACACAGGAAGCTCAAGCCCATCAGGAGGCCTAAACCAATTCCTCCTCTAGGTCCCTGTTGTAGCCTCTATATAAAGCCTCGCATCCACTCATCCATAACTTGGTTTGGTTTAACTTAATTTGGTTTGGTTTAACTTGGTTTGGTTTAACTTGATTTGGTTTAACTTCGTTTGGTTTAACTTGGTTATAGAAAGAGAGATTTTTTCTTAACAGAATTCTGTTATTTTTTCTTTCTGTGTAACCAACGACAAGCCTATAAAAAGGAGTAGGTGGTGGCTCATAAAACCTAATTTTCCCTCACCTCTTCTCCTCCTTATGGCCGGCGACCCTTCCCCCTTGCCTAGGGTCGGTGCCCCTCATCTCCTCCCTCCTTGGTGGCTGGTGCCACCTTCTCCTCTTAGGGCTGACCCCCTCCTCTTTGCTTAGGGCCGACACCCCCTTTCCCTTTGCTTAGGGCAGATGCCCCCTACTCCCTTGGTGGGCGGCGACTTGAAGAAGAGGAAGAAGAAGAGGAAGAGAAGGAAGAAGATTAGAAGGTGCTCCATCCTAGAGCCTCTTTTTGTAGTCGGTGGTTTGGAAATCGAGAAAAGAAGGAGGGTGGTGTTGTCTTGGTAGATCGGCCCCCACACGACGTCCAAGAAGAGGAGAGGAATATGACAGAAGATCAAGAGATCTTTAGCTACGAAGAAAGGTACAACTAGTTCTTTAATTTCGCTGCGTAATTAGTTAGCTTTCTTTGTATCATTTTTGGAATACCAACACAAGAGGCTAGCGATCTTGTACTTCAATCAAGGTGTGCTTTGATCATTCAAGAACTTGCTTGATTGATCAAACACATGTTTGATCGAACATGCGGGTTGCTAGGAAAAGTTCTGTTCTTGTACAATTTTTTTTATAGGGAAATTGAAACAGAACAAAATTCCAGTGCCTTCAAGTGATATCAGAGCAAGTTTTTTGGTTCTGTGTGATTGATTTTCGGTTAAATTATGCATTGTTCGTACATAAGTTTAGGCCGGATAATAGTAGGATGTGCTAGATATATTAACTCTGTGGTTGCAGACATCCTAGATCCAACTATTATGACTTTGTGTGTTTGTGTATGATTTGAACCCTCGGGCATGTCGAGGTTGTTTGTGTGTGCATGATTACATGTAAATTTCTTTGTGGAATATAGGATCGATAAATGAAAATTTTATTTTATTTTGTTGCGGCTTGCATCCTTGCTATGCGTGGTGCTATTTTGAGGACCAGAGGCGCGTCGGAGAAGGAAGCGAGATAGACGCGACGACTTGATCCATTGGCGGCATATTTGAGGACAGCGATCCATTGGCGGCATATTGGAGGACAGCGTTGGATGAGATCATAATAGTTGGAAATTTTATTTTCATATTTATTGCCTTTATATGTTGTTTTATGTGTTATGATGTGTGTGTTGTGATGTGTATGTGCTGTGATGTGTGTATGTTAAAACTCCTCAATTTAAATAACTAAGTAGGAGAGAGATTATTTAAATAAATTCCACGATTTTCATTACTGGTTTGTAAATGATGCATTCAAACTTGCGCGTTGGCTTTAAGTATCTTCCTCCATATCGGATGAGTTTGTTTGCGAATCATTAGATTAAACTTCCTCTATGAATAATTATAGGAAATTATTTAGGTATGTGTGATCTTCTCCATCTGAAAGGGTACAATCATAATTAATGGACTAAGTATCAAGTAATAGTATATACTTAGACGCATTTAATAGTATCCTCCCCATTGGAGTCACTGCTATTATTTGTGTGACCGAAAATGAACCAACTATTAATTTTATTTGTCATAAAGTTAGGTTGACAAGATAATAAAATTAATGGATAAAACATTCTCTTACAAATGTTTGAATTAGTATACGTCCAAACTATCGTAGCATATGAAATTTACGGTATTTCGAAGTGTTGGTGAATTTAAATAATATTGTTTGAGAATCAATATTAATTTAAATTCTAAAGTTTTGACCAAATATTTTATTTTGTGATTTATCATGATTTCAAAATGGCTTTCAATCCTCTTACTGTTATTTTTTAAAAAAAAAATTTACTGGTCCAAATTATATTGATTGGAAATGAAACTTGGACATTATCTTAATTGCTGAAGAATACAAGTTCATACTTCTTGATGTCTGTCCTAACGTGCCTGATAAGGATTCTAGTGAAGAGGAGAGAGAGACATAGGAAATGGGTCAAGGCAGATGAGATGGCGCGGTGTTATATTTTGACTTCTATGTCAAATGTGCTGCAACATCAGCATTAGACCCTACCCACTACCTATGATGATCCGGTTGTAAGGATGGGGGAACCACATAAGCAGGGGTCAACAATACGTAGAAGTCAAAGGTCGAGTATCAACTTTAAGGGTCGTCTGAGCGGAATACCAGGTGAATGGTCGGCCGACCTGGGGGGTCTCTCAGCCGGAAGGAATACAGCCCGACCAAGGGTCGGGTTTTTGACGCTCAAGGCCAAGGAACTCTTGTGCCGAGCGGTAGGGCCGCTCGGCTGAGGCGGGGGCAATAAGGCATAACTGAGGCCGAGCAGGCCCGGGCGCTGGAAGCGCCGAGCGGCATAGCCGCTCGACCCGAGAACAGACAAGAGACGTAAAAGGACGAATGAGATAGCTGGTAACATCATCCTCGAGACGCCTGCCGCCGACAACCAGTATGGTCGGCGGTCGGACCGGACAGAGTATCGTACGACGGAAGTTTCCAGCGTCACGTCAGGGATATGCTCGGACAATGGCGGAATGGAGTCAGACATACTTTTCTGACACACTCGTTTGAATGTATGTTTGGGGAAGCGTGCACGCATCGAGAAACGTGCCCTCGTCTCCCCGGGGGCCTATATAAGGACCCCAAGCTTCGACGGAGGTATGCAATCTAGAGTACTGTAGCCACAGTAGTGTGACTTTGTTTCTTCCTCTTCTCTTCGCTGCCTGACTTGAGCGTCGGAGGGTCGTCACCGGGAACCCCTTCCCGGCTCGGCTTCTTTGCAGGGCTGGACGCCAACTCATGGTGACGCTCTCTCCCGAAGAACTAGACGCACTCATCCAAGCGCGAGCGGCAAAGAGCGACAAAGATTGTCAAGCAACAGCAGAAGGCGCAAGCCGATCGGATAGCACAGCAGGCGATGTCGGCATCTGGCGGTCGAGCGGCGCCAGAGGACCAGCCGGAATAGCTCTCAATATGGGGCCAGAACAAAGGTCTGACCGACACTAATGTGGAAGCCCCGCCCGCTCCAATACCATTCCATCGGGCTTTATTCCAAACACCGTCAGAAGTCGCTCAGGCCAACCTCGACCGAGGATCTTCATCTGACGAAGCCCCTGTCCGAGACAACGGGAAGGGCAAGGCGCCCCGGACGGACATATCGCCTGAACGGATCAACCGACAATTCTCCGACGCTATACTGAGGGACCCACTACTGAGGCACTACACGCCCCCGACGATTGGAGAATACAATGGGACCACCGACCCGGATGACCATCTGGGTAAGTTTGACAACACATCCACTTTGCATCAATATACAGATGGTGTGAAGTGCCGGGTGTTCCTCACCACCCTTTCTGGATTGGCGCAACGATGGTTCCGAAGGTTGCCGAACGGATCGATCACAAGCTTCAAAGAGTTCCGCACGGCTTTCCTCCATCATTTCGCGAGCAACAGGCACTATCAGAAGACCAGCGTCAGTTTGTTCGCCATCAAGCAAGGCTCGAAGGAGTCACTCCGAGCCTACATCTAGCGCTTCAACCAAGTGGCCATGGACATCCCAACGGTCACTTCAGAAACTATGATGAATGCGTTCACACAGGGGCTTGTGGACAGTGATTTCTTCAGAAAGCTGCCTCGCCACTACGATCATATGTTGCACAAGGCTAACGAGTATATCAACGTAGAGGAAGCGCAGGCAGCCAAAAGGAAGGAGGCACCATCTGAACCACCAGTCTCAGCTGAGCGGAAGCAACCCACTAGCTACCATCCACCTAGAGGACCTCGGGAGGAAGCAGCCCGACCTCATCAGCAAGCAAGGTCGCACGCCGTTCAACAAGTAGTGGCCGGTCGGCCTAAGCCAAAGGGGAAGGTATGGACTCCCATGTTTTGTTCGCTCCATCAGTCAGCAACCCACAACACGCGCGATTGCCAGAGCCTCCCCTAATCACTCATCCTATGCCGAGGAATTATCGCCACCGATCACCTTCGCCGGACCGGCGACACCGACACCAGAGCCCTGGTCGGTGTATAGAAAGAGAATCCCCCGATCGGCACCGTCAACAACAACCCAGGACTCAACCTCGGGCATCGCACGAGCGTCCCAGGTAGTCCGCTCAGGAGGAAGAGAATAGAAGCAACGCACCCCGAGGAGAAATCAACATCATCGCTGGTGGACCAACCAGAGGTGACTCCAACAGGGCAAGGAAGGCGCATGCAAGGCCGCTTACAATCCATGCTGTTGGCTGCAGTCAGGAGCGGGCGAACGGGCTCGAGATCAGCTTTGGGCCTAGGGACCTCGAGGGAGTCGAAGTCCCGTATGATGACGCCCTCATCATCCGAGCGGTAATAGCTAACTACACTATTCACCGCATCTTTATTGATACAGGCAGTTCGGTCAACATAATCTTCCAGAAGGCCTTCGACCAATTACAAATCGATCGAGCCGAGTTGCTGCCGATGACAACCCCCTCTACGGGTTCACCGGTAATGAAGTTTTACCGGTCGGACAGGTCCGGCTGGCTATCTCGCTGGGAGAGGAGTCACTCAGAAGAATGCGGACTGCCAACTTCATCGTAGTCAACGCTCCCTCCGCGTACAATGTGATCTTGGGGCGACCGGCTCTCAACGAGTTCCGAGCGGTCGTCACCACCTTTTGCCAAAAGGTCAAATTCCCCGTAGAAGATCGGGTTGGAGAAGTCCGCGGAGACCAATTAGCAGCCCGACGATGTTATGTGGAGATGGTCCGAGCTGAAGCAAATGCTGCTCGGAAGGCACCACGCGTCGAGGTAAATGCTATAACCGAAAAACCACCTTCTTTAATTTACGAAGAAAAGGTGGAAGTAAAGATCCACCCAGTCCGACCGGATGCCACTACGTTCATCGCATATGACATGGAGCGCAAACCATCTCCAGTTGTACCGAGCGGGGTAAAAGGTGTAAAATACCGAAAATAGACAGATAATAATAAGAGAATTTTTCAGAATTTTTAAAAATTTTCCGGAAATTTTTCGGAGCTCGTATGGACGAGTTCACGGGGACAAGAACGGGGCCCGGAAAAGCCTGTTAGGCTACCCTAATTAAAGAGAGGAAATGTTTATATTTCCTTTTCTTTTTATTTTATTTCTTTTCCTTTAATAGTGTCGCCGTTCACTTCTTTTTTCCCCTACACCCGACGAGTCTTCTCCTTTGCCCTAACCGCCGAGCGCCTCTACTTCTTCCCCGAGCCCTAGGTGCCGACGACGCCGACACCCTCTGCGATCTTCCTCCTCGCCAAGCGACGCCGACCTTCTCCACCCGACGCCGACGCCAGCCACCGAGAGTCCTCCGACCGCCGCCGACTCTTGACCCGAGCACCACGGCAGGCTTTGTCTTCTTTTCTCGGAGTCGTCCTCTGCACGGAAGAGGCAAGCCTAGTTGAGCCTTTGCCGATCTCCTCTGTGTCGGCCTCCTCCACTGTGCCGTGCCCTAGATCGCTGGAATCCAGAGGTTTGAGTAGGTTTTCAGTTGGGAGCAGCAACCCTAGCCTTGGTGTGTTCGTCCGTGCCCTAATTCCACTGTTGTGTCTTCCTTCAGCCACCTCCTACAGTGAAGTCTCGGCAGAGGAAGCAACAGGCAGTCACTTTCTAGTGGCGGACAGCCCAATTCGGCCACAAGTCTTGGTCCAGCAACAACGATCTTTGCTATTGAGCCACAGTGACTGTGATGAAGGTGAGGTGCACAAATTGATCTAGAATTATGTTCAAAAAAAAAATTATTAGAGCCAAGTATGATGAATGAGGTTTATGTATAGAATTGGATTGGTATTGAATTTAATCCATTGCCTGTTTTGTTACATGGGATCAATCCATTTCTAAGGAAGGATAAGGTTATTAAATAGGTTGGAGATTTTTATTTAGCTATATAGCTAAATACATTATCTGTTTGATAACGCAGGACTCTGATTCGAGACCGTATCTCGACGGATATCTTGATTACCGGATTGGACCATTTTATCGTAGGCGGGTACTTTTGACTTATTGTCTTTGATATGCTTAGTAATGAAATTAACAATTTGCATTAATTGTGTTTTCTTATTTGTTTCGGTTAATCACTGCCCGATACATGTTACCTGCTTGATTGATTGTTTGTTTGCATATCGTGTTGATACCTATCTGATTTCACATGCTCATAGGTAGTGATATAACCATGTTTTACCATGTCAGGACCTAGGTTTGATACCTTATTTGATCAGTATACCTTGATATGATTTATTTACTTTGGTGCACATTATCATATGTCCATAGATTGATTTAGCATATTACCGTGCTTAGTGATATGCATCATTCGCATGATTGCATGCTGTGTGAGAGATTGCTCCATTATTGTCGAGCACTTTGCCAGTTTTCATCACTGTTCGGTAGCGACACAGCGTGGTAGCACGTCGGTTTGACTCTTCCGGTGCTCCGTTGATCCGCTCATGGGTAGTGTGACGCAGCGTGTAACACGTTAGAGATTCCTCCCCATCATAGTGTAAGCATTGCGCTCCCCCATTTATGATTTGGGGTAGGAGTATGTATGTACTCCGACAACATCCCGTCCACTCGATCACTCATCAGGAGTAGTGTTGCAGAGTGCACGGTCGTCACAACCCTACTGATGTGCGTAGATTATACACTCTTTTATGCATGTTTTTACGCACATTTACATACTTTGAGCATGCTTGATCTATGCATTTTTATACTTCCAGCTTTCCTTTTAGCATATTTACTCTTTTGGTTCGGAGATCTGCTTTTTGTGCATTTTCTGTACACAGGAGTCGATTTGGTGAAGAATCTACATCTTTGGGCATGCATTGGAGGAGACGAAGGGAGAAAGCACAGTGTACCTCACGGCCTGTATATGGAGCTCGGCCGTGTGGGTTTGGCACCAACAGAGAAAGATGACATGGCGTGTGAACCTCGCACGTGTCAAGCCAGCAGAAGCCTTACATGGCTGTGGATCTACGTGCCGAGAGACCAAGCGGTGTGGTGTGCACCACAGTGTAGCATTTCGAGAGAGAGGTTACGCCGTGTGGAGTCACTGCAGTAGAGAGGGGACATGGCAGTGAATCTCACACGGCCGTGTCACGGGCCGTGTGGCCCGATTCCCTCCTCTATTTAAACCCTTCTTCATGAATTGAAAGGGATCTCTCCCCTTTGGGAGAAGGCAAGATTTGGTGGTTTCTCCCATTCTTGGGAGGATTTCGATTCAAGGGAGTTCTTGGCGATTCGGCTCCGGAGCGAGGATTGGATCCAAGACAAGGCTTCTTCGTAGATAAGTTTTCTCTTTTCCCCTCTTCTTGTTTTCTTGGATTGGGGATTCAAGGAATGCTTGTAATCTCTATTCTTTCGGGTTTTCTTCCTCGATTCATGGAGTAGATCTTGTATTCTAGGATTAAGGGAGTATTTGTATGATGGATTGATGTAATCTCTTATGGATTTGCCATTTTCTTGTTTCAATGACATTATCTTGCTTGTATCAATTAGATCTTGAATGATTGATGATGGTTTGTGCTTAATTCTCATTCTTGATTGATTGTTTGGATTTCTTATGGACTTGGTAAGGATAAACTCTCACTCGATCATCCGAGGGATCCACGTGACAGGTGCAAGCCCGTGTAAGGACGTTTGAGAGATAATCTTGAAGAGGAAATAGGAATATTCAAGAGAGTAGGATGGATTCTATGATTAGCTTCTTGTATCTTTATAGATTAATAAGTTGTGGGCTTCTATGTTGATATCCGAGGAAGGCATAGTAATAGGTGCGCTTCTGTGTAAGGACAACGTAGGTTCATGTCTAATTAATCCTATTTAGATACATTTCTCAGTCCTTAGCCGGTTGTCTATTGCAAGAGGGAACCGGCAACTTTCTACATGTTTGGCAATTGAGGAATAAGAATTGGTGAACCATTTACATTCAAGAAATCTTACAAAGAAACCGAAACTCCTAGAATCTTCCATTATCATAACCCAAAACACTAAACTCTTGTTTGTTGATCTCTAATATTAGATTTGTTTACCTTTACTTTGCTTTTGAAACGATTGGATAGTTGTTTGGCTAATTCGCATTGAGACATTTCTAGTGCTTATTCCAGTCCCTATGGATACGATAATCTTTTATATTACTTGCGACATTTCCGTACACTTGCGGAGCGTAACAAGTTTTTGGCACCATTGCCGGGGACTGCGCTATAACATTAGGAATTATCAATTGAGTTAGACTAAACATAACATTTGTTTTCCTCTCATATTGCATAGTTGTAACTAATCATTAGATTTCTTTTTTTACTTTCTTGTGTAACTTTCACTTCTTGTTAATTCTTTTTGTACAAACTCAATTCTGCATTTTTGATTCTTCTATTTTTCTTTTTGTGTCGAATTGCTATCTGCTATCTTGTTCTTGTGTATGCGAAGATCTAACTTTGCAGGGGAATTCTTTCCTTTTGACCCTGAGATTGATAGAACTTTCCATAAAAGAAGAATTCTGCAAAGGCAAATTGAAGAACAGGAACATTTGAATATGGCAAATAGACCACTTAAGGATTATGCAGCACCCTATGCGAGAGGTTTTCGATCTAGTATTTCAAGACCTTCAGTGGAAGCTAATAACTTTGAGATCAAACCCGCAATCATATCTATGGTGCAGCAGAACCAATTTGGTGGAGGACCTCATGAGGACCCTAATCAACACTTAGAGGTCTTTTATGAAATATGTGGTACCATGAAAATGAATGGAGTTCCTTCAGATGCAGTTAGATTATTATTATTTGGGTTTTCTCTAAGAGATAGGGCAAAGCAATGGCTGAATTCTTTGGCCCCTAATAGCATCACCACTTGGGAGTAGTGTGAGCAACAGTTTCTTGATAAGTTCTATCCACCAAGCAAAACAGCTCATATGAGGAATTTAATTGCAAGCTTCAAGCAAACTGACTCAGAATCTCTTTTTGAAGCATGAGATAGATATAATAGTATGCTCAGACAATGTCCACATCATGGGTTGGAAAGATGGTTAGTGTTGCACACTTTTTACAATGGTATCAATTATCATACCAAAGTGTCCCTTAATTCAGCTGCTGGAGGGGCACTTATGAACAAAAGCTTAGATGAAGCCGAAGAAATCATTGAAAGTGTAGCACAAAATCATCATCAATGGGCAAATGAAAGAAGTGGTGGCTATTCCTCTGTAAACCCAACAATTAAAACATCAGGGAAGTTTGATGTAGATGCAGTCACTCTTTTGTCTGCAAAATTGGACGCTCTTACAAAGAAATTTGAGAATATGGGGACTAGTGCTAATATGGTCAATGCTATTAGTACATCTTGTGAAGTATGTGGGAGTTCAGAGCATTCAAATGACTCATGTCCATTGGGAGCTATCACTGCACAAATCAATCAACTTGAACAATGTGATGCAATCATGAGTTACAATCAAAGGCAGAACAACCCATACTCAAATACTTATAACCCCGGATGGAAGAGTCATCCAAATTTTTCTTACAGAAATAACCAAGATCAAGGACCATCTATGGGGGCAAGACCAAATTTTCAAGCTGGGCAACAAAATTTTCAACATCTATCTTCTCAAGGCTTACCAAAGTCAAATGTTGAAAAGATGCTTGAAGAAATTATCTCGACTCAGAATGAAATGAAGCAAGATATAGCAAAGCTCATTCAGAGAATGGATAATTCTGAAAAGCATCAAAAGATTCAGGATAGTCAAATTGCCCAACTAGCTTCCTCATCATCCAGAGCACCAGGACAACTTCCAGGAAAACCTGATGTGAATCCTATGGAGCATTGCAATAGGATTGAGCTTAGGAGCGGACGGACCTTGGGAGACTTCAAAGTGACTGCTTCAAAAGGGATACAAAAAGAAGAAAAGCTCCCTCCTCCTATACCGAATCAGATTCAAGCTAATGAGGAGAGCACCATTGAGGTTGAAGAGACTCTTCCACTGAACCATCAGAGCAAAGCTGTCCCTTTTCCTCAGAGACTTACAATGCTCAAGAAGGATGAAGAATTTGGCAAGTTTCTAGAAAAGGTTAAGGAAATTTGTGTAGAGGTACCTCTTATTGATGCTATTCTACAAATGCCTAGATTTGCCAAATTTCTGAAGGATCTCATGTCAAATAAGAGAAGAAGAGGAGAGGTCGAGACCATTGCGCTTAGTGAGGAATGTAGTGCTATTTTTGAGAAGAACACTTCTCCAAAACTGAAGGACCCAGGGAGCTTTTATATTCCTTGCAACATAGGAAAAGAATTTTTTGAAAAAGCTTTTTGTGATTTGGGGGTGAGTGTTAGCCTCATTCCCTATTCAATTTGTAATAAATTAGGTCTCAAAAATATTAAACTTACTACTATGGCACTTCAACTTGCCGATCATTCCTGCAGGTACCCTTTGGGTATTATAGAGGATGTGCCGGTAGAGGTGGATGGGAATGTTATTCCCACAGATTTTGTCGTGTTGGACATGGAAGAGGACCCTAGGATTCCTATCATATTAGGAAGACCTTTCCTTGCTACAGCTGGAGCTATAATTGATGTCAAAAATCATAAGCTTTCTTTGGTAATTGGTAAGGAAAAGCTGGAATATGATTTATCTAATATCTCTAACCATGTCTCGTCTCTTTTAAATGCTTGTAGCAGGACAAGCATTTATAAACTTGAGGAATGGAATTTCCATCCTCATGGAAGGCCACCAAATGAAGGAGACAATGTGGTGGAAGATGTTGGGAGAAGATCTCCCAACAGAAACGAAAAGTATATCTGTCCTCCAAGGGCGAGGAAAAGGAGCGAATGATTAAGTTTGGTCGAGCTAAAGACCTTAAACAAGCGCTTCTTGGGAGGCAACCCAAGGGTTCTTTTAGTTAGTTTTGATTTGTATTGTAATTTCTTTTAGTTTGATGCATTCTTTTGATTTTGTTTTCAGGTTAGGTGCAAAACAGAGTCAGGCCGTACACGGCCAGGCAAAGGTTGCAGAGAAGGGAAGTGTTTGGGCCGTGTCATCCAGACACGGCCGTGTGGGATCTCCCGAGGAGAAAAAGGTATAGGCCGTGTCATAGACACGGCCGTGCAAAGAATCCCGAGAGGAAAGATGGAGAGGCCGTGTCCCAGACATGGCCATGCGAGGAATCCAGAGAAGAAAGATGGGGAGGCCGTGTGGATCTACACGGCCCGTGCAAAGAATCCCGAGAGGAAAGATGGGGAGGCCGTGTAGATCTACACGGCCAGTGTAGGAGAATTATTAAAGTCTATCTCCTACCTCACACGGCCAGATCTTGGCCGTGTTCCGCACACCCCCAACTCTCCAAAACATATCTTTCTCTCCCAATTTCTTAAAAACTCCTCTCTAATCTCTCAAGATCTTTTAGATCCGATTCTCCTCTTCTCTAAGACTTGGACTTTTGTTCTCTTAACCTAAGATCTTTTGTTCTTTGAAATTTTGTTCTTTGAGTTCCACAACTCTAGATAATTCTTCCCCTATCTAAACTCATCAAGATGCCCAATATTTTGAAGAGATTTCGCAAAGGAGGTGGTGGATCTAGTGGGGACAAAGAGAAGGAGCCATCAAGAGACAAAGGAAAACAACCAGTGAAGGGCAAAGGCAAAAGGACTTCACGCAACGAAGGTAATGACAATGAATTCAATATTGTGTTCAGAAATGATGATCAAGTAACTAGATTTGCAATTCTTGTCAATAGAAAGATAGTGTGTACTAGATATATGGACCCAACTGTTCTTAATATGCTTGGAATTAGGGAAGATGTAGATTTGATGATTGGGTTTTTGGATTGGAGTGATATTATGTACACACATTTGCCTACATATCCTCGTCTTGTTTTGGAATTTTTAAGTTCATTGGATGTCCATTTTACTAATGAAGATGATTATTTTGGAAAAATCTCTTTTAGATTAATGAATCAAGAATTTCTATGGGCATTTAGTGACTTTAATTCTTGTTTTGGAATAACCACCGGTAGCCCTCGTAGGTTTGATCCAAGGTTTAATTGGAATCATTTTTGGAATGCAATAACTGGGTTAGATCAACCTTATGAGCCTTCAAGAGCTAAAGCCTCCCATATGCAAAACCCCATCTTTAGGTATCTACATAGAGTCATGAGTAAAATTATTTTTGGTAGGGGAGAGAGTGATGGGGTGGTTAAGAAGATAGAGCTTTATGCTTTATGGGCTATGCTTTATAAGGTTGAATTTGACTCTGGTTTTCATTTTGTTCAAACCTTATTGAGATCAGCTAGGGCATCATCGGGATCAATTGTTTTTGGTGGTTTGATTACCCGAATAGCTTGTAATTTAAATCTTGATGTTGATGGGTTGGAAATAATTCATGGTAATGACATGATTGACATTGATACATGTCTTGCTATGAAAATGATCGTTCGGGATGAGAATGGTTTCGCGTTTCCTAGGAGGAGTGGTTCTCCTTTACCACTTCCTTTTCCTGAACGAACTACTATTCGTAACCAGGCTAATTAGGTAATTTCTGAGTTAGATTTTGAGGATAACCCTTCTATACCTAGAGACACTGAGCCACATAATGAACCCTCGTCATCTGGACATATGCAACCTTCTAGTTTTATGGAGCCTGCTAGGCATTCTTTTGCATATGGCACGGGATCTTCTAGGTTTGATTTTTCAGATTTTCGTGCGTCTCTAGAATCACTTCATGAGAAGCAAGATTCCCAATGAAAAATGTTGGAGGGGCGCTTCTCTTTATCTGATGATCAGTTTAGGGAGGTACAAAATCATTTTCAGTTTACGAGGAATTTTCAAGTGGTCGAGTTTGTGCAGGATTATGATACTGATCAGGCTAGGATGAGAGATTTTATGCAGAGTATGACGCTTACTAGCCAACAAGTAGATGCTTTATATGAGTATCATAGATCCTTGGGTGAGATTCCAGGTTTTCCTAGTTTTCCTATTGGCCAACCACGTCGTAGACCTCCTTTCCCTCGTCCACCTCCTCCACCATACTGATTTCATCGGGACGATGAAAAGTTTAAGTCTGGGGGGGTGTCATGTATTGTTTAGTTTGGTTTTTAGTTTTTGATTAGTTTTTTATGTTGGTTCTTATTTTCATTGCTTGTTGCTTTATTTTGCTTGTTTTTGAAATAATCATGGCAAAAAAAAAAAAAAAAAATTGAGAACATCAAATCTTCACTTATATGCTTTCTTGGATTCAAGTGAAATGTTAGCACGATTATTGTCTCGATTCATGATGTTCGCATGATGCTACTAGTAAACTTTGTGTAGTTCTTTTTTCTATCTTGGGTAGCATGAAACAAGCTAAGAATCTTATGGTGATGAGTTTTAGTTTTGGTTCAACCTTAAGGATTTTATCTTCACTACACTTGTGCTTGATGCTTGAATAGTTGATGTCATTGAAATAGTCATGATTCATCTTGTTTGCTTAGTACTTGGTTTCCATGGTGATTTCTCAACTTTCATTTTGGTTACTGGATGAGGCTCAAATCATTAAAGCTCATTTGGAAAAATCAAAATATCCCAACATGTGTGCTAAAAGTACATTTGTGAATAAGTTTTGCACAATGCAAACACTTATAAAAAAAATAAAAAATAAGGGATATAAAAAACAGTTGTCATGAGTGGAATCTAGCAAGTCACCCCTTTGAGACCGAGTTAGGTTACTGGGGAAATGACTGTTTAGCTTCTCTTGAGATTGAGCACACCTTTGAGACCTTGGGTTAGTTGAGAAATATGAACCAAGTGAATGGTAAGTAAGTGCCTATCACTGGTTACTTGTCTTTCACTGGAAACACTAGGAATTCAAATTTGATGATGACTTGACTAGGACATGGATTGAAACTTGAAGGGTGTTGAGTTACTTTTACACTGTGCACAAGATTCTTATGCTTGAACCATACTTTACTTGTTTCCATGATCATGCTCGTTAATGAAACTTTTTGATAGAGTTAGGAAAGTGCACTGGGTTTTATGAATGTGTTGTAGGACATATGAATTTAGACTGCAGCATTTTGCTTGAGGACAAGCAAAGGTTTAAGTCTGGGTGTGATGTGCGTAGATTATACACTCTTTTATGCATGTTTTTACGCACATTTACATACTTTGAGCATGCTTGATCTATGCATTTTATACTTCCTTTCCTTTTAGCATATTTACTCTTTTGGTTCGGAGATCTGCTTTTTTGCATTTTACGCGAGTCGATTTGGTGAAGAATCTACATCTTTGGGCATGCATTGGAGGAGAGGAGAAAGCACCAGGCGTGTACCTCACACGGCCATGCACTGGAGCCGGGACGTGTGGAGTTTGGCACCAACAGAAGAGAAAGATGACATGGCCGTGTGAACCTCGCAGGTCGTGTCAAGATGAAGCCAACAGGCGAAGCCTTACATGGCGTGTGGATCCTGCAGTGACTTCCAGAGACCAGCGGTGTGGCGTGTGCACCACTGCAGTAGCATTCGAGAGCGAGAGGGTTACGGCCGTGGAGTCCTGCAGTGTGCGAGAGAGGCTGGACATGGCCGTGTGAATCTCACACGTGTCACGGGTCGTGTGGCGCCCGATTCCCTCCTCTATTTAAACCCTTCTTCATGAATTGAAAGGGGATCTCTCCCCCTTTGGGAGAAGGCAAGATTTGGTGGTTTCCTCCCATTCTTGGGAGGATTTCTGGGCGATTCAAGGGGAGTTCTTGGCGATTCCGGCTTCGGAGCGAGGATTGGATCCGAAGACAAGGCTTCTTCATAGATAAGTTTTCTCTTTTCCCCTCTTCTTGTTTTCTTGGATTGGGGATTCAAGGAATGCTTGTAATCTCTATTCTTTCGGGTTTTCTTCCTCGATTCATGGAGTAGATCTTGTATTCTAGGATTAAGGGAGTATTTGTATGATGGATTGATGTAATCTCTTATGGATTTGCCATTTTCTTGTTTCAATGACATTATCTTGCTTGTATCAATTAGATCTTGAATGATTGATGGTGGTTTGTGCTTAATTCTCATTCTTGATTGATTGTTTGGATTTCTTATGGACTTGGTAAGGATAAACTCTCACTCGATCATCCGAGGGATCCACGTGACAGGTGCAAGCCCGTGTAAGGACGTTTGAGAGATAATCTTGAAGAGGAAATAGGAATATTCAAGAGAGTAGGATGGATTCTATGATTAGCTTCTTGTATCTTTATAGATTAATAAGTTGTGGGCTTCTATGTTGATATCCGAGGAAGGCATAGTAATAGGTGCGCTTCTGTGTAAGGACAACGTAGGTTCATGTCTAATTAATCCTATTTAGATACATTTCTCAGTCCTTAGCCGGTTGTCTATTGCAAGAGGGAACCGGCAACTTTCTACATGTTTGGCAATTGAGGAATAAGAATTGGTGAACCATTTACATTCAAGAAATCTTACAAAGAAACCGAAACTCCTAGAATCTCCCTTTATCATAACCCAAAACACTAAACTCTTGTTTGTTGATCTCTAATATTAGATTTGTTTACCTTTACTTTGCTTTTGAAACGATTGGATAGTTGTTTAGCTAATTCGCATTGAGACATTTCTAGTGCTTATTCCAGTCCCTGTGGATACGATAATTTTTTATATTACTTGCGACATTTCCGTACACTTGCGGAGCGTAACACCTACCCACTCGGTCCCACTTTTGTTATGAGTTGGCTGACTGGCGTCAGGGGTGACCATGACATTGGCATCATATGCATGATGCATTTTATTGTTTGTGATTGTGTTTGCTGCATTTATATGCTGCATATTGTTTGGATACCTATGTTTGACATGCATACAGGTCTTCTATACCTTTCGGACTGTTTGTCCTTATACCGGGTCCTGGTTAGTACAGATTCTCTCCTGTCTACTTCGGTTTGCATTTACCTTTATTTTTATCAGGAGACTGTACGCATGATTAGTGCTAGGTGTTATTTCTTTACTTTGCATATCAATTGTACCTGCTGAGTATTGGACTCACCCCGCCTCCATTGTTGTTATTTTTCAGGTTAATACTGTCAGGAGAGAGTTCCAGTTGCTAGTCCCCTGCAGATCTCAAGCTGTATTTATCTTTTGGGTTTCTTATTTAGACTGTGTTAGACTTATTCTATTTGAGGATTTGGATATTGTATGGATTCATATGATCGATGGATTTTTGTATGTTTTGGATTTGTTCTACTACATTCCTGCCTGGACGGCAGAAGAGGTAAGTTAATTTTATCGTCTGATTTTGAGATTTACGAGTGTAGTTGAGTAGGGTTGTTTTTGATTCATATGTTCATTGTTACAGTGTGTTTATTATTAACTGCGTGTGTTGGTTATATATATGTTTGTTTTATTTCTGTTATTATTCCAGCCGCATGTGGCTGAGGTATGTGGCTATGTAGAAAGTTTCAGATTGTCCGCCGTACAGGGGAGATGCTGCCGAAATTTCTTCGGACAGGGACTCCTCCGGGGCGTGACAAAAGGTGCGCTAGTGTAATTTATTTCATGTATGCCCCATTCGTCTGTATCCTTTGGCTGTAGGAGTAAAAATTAAAAAAGACAAAGGACTTGAGCATTTGTTCCCGAACGGCAAAACTCCTTGAAGACCGTCGAGCAGCGACGTTAAACTCTAGAGTCGTACCGACGACTATAAACTCCTCGGCCGGAAGACTGTCGAGCGGCAACGTTAAACTCTAGAGTCGAACCGGCGACTATAAACCCCCCGGCCGGAAGACCATCGAGCGGCAACGTTAAACTCTAGAGTCGTACCGGCGACTATAAACCCCCCGGCCGGAAGACCGTCGAGCGGCGACGTTAAACTCTAGAGTCGTACCGGCGACTATAAATCCCCCGGCCGGAAGACCGTCGAGCGGCGACGTTAAACTCTAGGGTCGTACCGGCGACTATAAACCCCTCGGTCGGAAGACCGTCGAGCGGCGACGTTAAACTCTAGAGTCATACCGGTGATTATAAACCCCCCGGCCGGAAGACCGTCGAGCGGTGACGTTCAACTCTAGAGTCATACCGGCGACTATAAACCCCCCGGCCGGAAGACCGTCAAGCGGCGACGTTAAACTTTAGGGATGAGGCGGCGACCATAAACATTCCGCTCGAAAGGCTGTCATGCGACAACACCAAAGCCCAGCACTTAAAGACAGGCGAACAACTATCCTAAAAGCCCAGAAAGGACCAACGAATAGAAGCATTTTGGCATAGAATCCGCTCGGGCCATAAGATTATAAAACAAGCTAACAGAACAAAATTCGCATTCAAAGGTTCGCCGACCGAGCGACAGAATTACAAAGACTTCATTCAAGATAGTAAAAAACGCTATTTGGTATGGTAGTGAGAAGAGTTGCATGTTCCCGAACGAGAATGACGAAAGACTCCGGAAAGTGACCCTGGGCCTTCAGGTGGTCCGCAGTGGCAATGATAGCCAACTCGAATGCAAGGACGAGCCGATCGCACACCTTCTGGACAAAGTCGACCGAGCGGATGTAGGACTGCCTCATCATAGCAAAGCGGCTCGGCTCAACCCCCTGGTACTCTGTAAAGGCAGCACGGGAAGCGTCGAGAGCCTCTTGCAGGGTCTTCAGCTCGTCCTTGAGAGTAGCCACCTCGACTGAGCGACCCTTCTTTTCACGGTCCAGCAGATCCGCTAACTCCTTTACCCGCTGTTCTAGGGCGTGGACCTCCACATTCTTTGCCTCCAAATCGACGATAGTGGTATTCTTCCGAGTAGTTGCAAGTTCTATCTTACGGTCATAAGTTTTGACCTGCTTTTTAAGCTGGTCTAGCATGTATGCCTGATCGACCGTCTTCTTCCGTTTGACCTCTAGCTGCTCCTTGGTCTTGGCCAGCTCCTTTTGCAGCTCGGCATATGAAGGGCCTTGAGAAGAGGACGGCCCGCTAGAAATCTTGAGATGCTTCAGCTCATCTTCCAGCAGCGCCAGACGAGCGGCAACCGCTACATCTTCCACCCATCGCTGACAAAAAGAGCTTTTTAATGCCGAATGAGGGGGGCGATACAAAGAAGTTTGAGGGGACAGAAGACTTACGCCGGTGGCATGCTACATGTGACTGTTAGCCAGTAGATCGGGAGGCATTGTGGCGACGCGGGCTCGGACATCTGGCCATACCTCGGCAAGCGGCCCCCGGATGGTGATCATGTGCTCAGGGGCCTTGGGCCGATCCGACTCCGCGAGGTAGTCCTCGGTGGGAAGATGCAAAGTGGCCTTAATGGTGCGACGCCCGACCGGCGTCGTGTGAGCAGACGTGGAGGGTTCAGATGCGGGGGCGGACAACTTCGAAAGTATGACCGAGCGACGAGGCCTCTGAGACACCGGAGGTAGGGAGCAGACCGGTTGAGCCGCAATGGGACCTGCTGGCGATTCCAGCTGGGAGGGGGTCCGGTCGGAGGAAACTGCTTCAACGGAAGGGGCCTTGCCTTAGGGAGACAGAGGGCCCATCCGCTCGGACACTTGCACCGCGGAGGTAGCCGAACGAAGTGGCACCTCGGCGCGCCGCCTTTTCCTATTAAGTGGGAGCTCATCCTCCGGATCGGAGCCT
Organism: Zingiber officinale; assembly: GCF_018446385.1. Lineage (NCBI taxonomy): Eukaryota > Viridiplantae > Streptophyta > Magnoliopsida > Zingiberales > Zingiberaceae > Zingiber > Zingiber officinale. Next base: position 88,248,845 of record NC_055989.1, read on the forward strand.
TCCTCCCGAACGATCGGTTCCCTGTTGGAGGTTGCGCCACCCATCACCTCCACTGGAGAAGTCTGAGCGGCCGACTCCCCCACATTGGTCTCACTCCCACCCTCGTGAGAGCCGACCGGAGCAATACCCATCTGCTCCATTTCCATGGCCGCTGCCGCCTCGATCTCTTCCGCCTTTTTCTTCAGAATCCCGAACAGTACAGATTCCATTACGGTGTTCGCTGCAAAGAAAAGAGAAGGAAATCAGTTAGAACCCAAGGCAAATGTACAAGTAAATTACTTACCAAAGCTGCTCGGGAGTTTGGTTCGGCTCGGACTCAAGCCAAACATGTACATCACTCCTTCAGGGAGGAGCTTGTTGATGTCAAGCTTCAGACCGGCTAGCATATTCGCTGCTTGAAGGTAGTCCGGTCGGGTCTTATACCTCTTCAGTTCGGGGGAGGCGGGAGGTCCGACCTGTCATTTAGCATGGAAAGGAAGCCGCCCGGGAAGACGAAGGAAAAAGAAGTGCTCTTTCCAGTGTTTGTTGGAAGAGGGCAGTTTATCAAAAAAGACTAAGCCAGTCCGAGACTGGAACAAATAAGTGCCCAACTCGGATTGCTTAGGATAGTAGAAGTAATAGAAGACCTCCGGGCGGAGGGGAATGTCGTGTATCTTAAATAATACTACGACTCCGCACAGGAGGCGGAAGGTATTGGGTACAAACTGGGCGAGCGGAATGCCTAAGAAATTGCAGACTTTGGCGATAAAGGGGTGGAGCGGAAACCGCAGACCGACTGTAAATTGATCGCGGAAAAAATAGATAGCGCCGCGCGGCGATTTGTGCGGTCGAGCGGAAGGAGAGGGCAAAATAAGTTCAAAATCAGAAGGTAGATCAAAGGCGTTAATTAGACTCTCTGCATCATGTCGATCGAACCGTGACTCCATGGTCGTGTACCATGAGCTAGGGGTGAGGTCCGCGGGCTGGGAAGAGCTAGCCATCGCTGGGACAGTATAGAAGGCAAAGAACAGAAGAAAAAGGGGAGAGGAAGCGACAAAGAAGATGAGCGGAATAGTGCTTGCGAGGCACGAGTACTGCCGGAATAGGGGAACGGTCGAGAACAAAAGGAAAAGCGAGAAAAGCGAACACGAACTCAGCGAAGAGTGCAAGGAAAACACGGGAACCAAGGAGCAAGAGGCAGAGGATTCTTACAGAAGGGAAGGCTGTCGAAAGAAGACGGGGAGGGATCGCCGGAAAGTCGAGAAGCGAGATCGCCGGAGCACTAAGCGCAAGGGAAGACTTCTGAACACACGACGACAAAGGTGCGACGGAAGAAGGCGGTGAAGGCTTTATAAGGATGGGCTCAATCTGCCCGAGCCGTCGGATGCAAGTCATGTAACCCGAGGCCCGCATCCAACCGTCCATTTCAAACCGATGAACGTCCCATCGGACGTAACGTCGCTGTCGTACGATGACATCAACAACCCCACGTGGCGCTTGGTCAGAGGAGGATAGTTAATAAGCCCCCTCACGGTGCAGAACTCGCGTGCTCAACCATAATGGCAAAAATTTGTACGCATTTCGAGAAGATCCCGCGGAAATCAATACAGACTATCGACGGGCCAGTTGGGCAGCACTTGGCAGTTAGTCGACCGGCGTTATTCGACCCCATAGTGGTCGAGCGGAGGTACACTTTCGGGGGTGGCAGGATGATTGTCACTCGGCCGAACTCATAGTCCAGTCAGTCGGACTTGGCACCTCCTTCGACTAGACTTGAAGGAGAGGCATGTGATCCGGTTGTAAGGACGGGGGAACCGCATGAGCAGGGGTCAACAACACGTAGAAGTCAAAGGTCGAGTATCAACTTTAAGGGTCGTCCGAGCGGAATACCAGGTGAATGGTCGGCCGACCTGGGGGGTCTCCCAGTCGGACGGAATTCAACCCGACTAAGGGTCGGGTTTTCGACACTCAATGCCAAGGAACTCTCGTGCCGAGTGGTAGGGCCGCTCGGCTGAGGCGGGGGCAATAAGGCATAACTGAGGCCGAGCAGGCCCGGGCGCTGGAAGTGCCGAGCAGCATAGCCGCCCGGCCTGAGAACAGACAAGAGACGTAAAAGGACGAATGGGATAGCTGGTAACATCATCCTCGAGACGCCTGCCGCCGACAACCAGCATGGTCGGCGGTCGGACCGGACAGAGTATCGTACGACGGAAGTTTCCAGCGTCACGTCAGGGATATGTTCGGACAATGGCGGAATGGCGTCAGACATGTTTTTCTGACACACTCGTTTGAATGTATGTTTGGGGAAGCGTGCACGCATCGAGAAACGTGCCCTCGTCTCCCCGGGGGCCTATATAAGGACCCCAAGCTTCGACGGAGGTATGCAATCTAGAGTACTGTAGCCACAGTAGTGTTACTTTGTTTCTTCCTCTTCTCTTCGCTGCCTGACTTGAGCATCGGAGGGTCGTCACCAGGAACCCCTTCCCGGCTCGGCTTCTTTGCAGGTTCGTCGGGGGTCCACCTCATCAGTCTGAGACAGCGGGAAATGCCACGCCCCCAACGTCCACCGACTCAGTGCTCGGACAGGATCATATGACATGATGCTCAATCTCAAGGAACTCTTCGGATACCAGAATCAGGCTGCCAGGTAGGAGGCCATGAGAAAATTAATGACGTCCACCATGATTGAGGGGACACCCGTAAGGGATCATATCCTCAAGATGATGGCTCATTTGAATAAGATGGACTGTCTTCGCAGAAAGGAGAACAATAAAGGTATATCCAATTCATTAGTTGTTGAAACATGTTTAGCGGTGTTATCTACCGGTACCTGGTGTGTAGATACGGGAGTCATTGATCATGTCTGCAATTCATTGCAGGGGTTCCAAGAAACCAAACGACTACATGAAGGGGAGATTACCATCTATATGGGCAATGCTACGAGAGTGACGACTGTTGCAGTGAGAGATGTTTATTTATCTTTTGATAGGAATAAAACTTTGATTTTGAAAAATTATCTTTACGTACCATATTTTAGAAAGAACTTGATTTTAATTTCTAAATTATTCATGGATGGACATTCTGTTTCTTTTGATGACAAAGTGGTTGTCAAGAAAAATAGGGTAGTTATCTATTCTGGTGCGTTGGTTGACAATTTGTATATTCTTAATCCAATAACTCTCACTATGCAACAAATGAAAATTAATAACACATCTTCTAATTTTAATAAGAGAAAGCAACCTTCGGAAATAACCAAACATATCTTTGGCATCTAAGGTTGGGTCATATTAACTTGAGTAGAATTCAAAGGTTAATAGCCGATGAACCTTTGTGTTCATTGGTAGTGGAAAATTTTCCGACCTATGAGTCTTGCTTGGAAGAAAAAAATGATCAAAAGGCTTTTTAAGGCAAAGGGGTATAGAGCCAAAGAAGTGTTGGAATTGGTTCATTATGATTTGTGTGGGCCTATGACTATCCAAGGAAGAGGTGATTTTGAATATTTTATCTCCTTTATAGATGACTATTCGAGATATGGGTACATTTACTTGATGCGTCGCAAGTCTAAGTACTTTGATAAGTTCAAAGAGTACAAGGCTGATATGGAGAAATGTCATGATAAAAGTATTAAGACATTACGATCTGATCGTGGTGGAGAGTACCTTTTAGGAGAGTTTAGGAATTACTTATCAGAGGCCGAGAATTCAATCCCAATTGTCTGCATCTGACACACCCCAACAGAATGGTGTGGCGGAACGAAGGAATATGACTCTTATGGAAATGGTTAGATCAATGATGAGTTATTCAGAATTACCAAATTCATTTTGGGGATATGCTCTGGAAACGGCGGCGTACATTCTAAACTTAGTACCTTTTAAGTCAGTACCCTCTACTCCCATAGAATTGTGGAATGGGCGTAAGCCTAGTTTAAAACACATTCGGATTTGGGGTAGTCCAGCACATGTGCTGAAGGAAGACGCTGATAAGTTGGAATCACGTACAGAAGTTCGCTTGTTCGTGGGATATCCTAGAGGAATGAAAGGTGGTTTGTTTTATAGTCCTAAAGATCAGAAGGTCATTGTTAGCATCAATGCCCGATTTTTAGAAGAGGACTATGTAATGAACCACAAGCCATGAGTAAAATTGTTCTTGAGGAAATAAGAGAGGACACTTCTACTTTAGTACAACGATACAACAAGCTATGAGATTAGTGCGGTAGTTCAATAATAACCCTTTAGTGGTATGAGTTATTATTGATGAACTTGGGTTGGATGTTCGGGCCGAACACAGGAAGCTCAAGCCCATCAAGTGGCCTAAACAAATTCCTGCTCTAGGTCCTTATTGTAGCCTCTATATAAAGCTTCGCATCCATCCATCCATAACTTGGTTTGGTTTAACTTGGTTTGGTTTAACTTAACTTGGTTTAACTTGGTTTGATTTAACTTAACTTGGTTTAACTGGGTTTGGTTTTGTTAGACCCCCGTGGTTGTTTTGATGTGATCAACTAAGTTGGTTAGGTCCTACTTTGTGTTTGATCCCTGTGTCTGAGTGTACAGGAGCTTAGGAGCGCAGGAAGTCGAGCGGAAGATGTAGCTAGCGAGAAGGACGACACGTGAAGGGAGCCGACGGGCTCAGTGCGTCCGAAGGACGAGAGAGCTACGGAAGAGTACACCAGTGGGCGAGAAGAACGTGCACGGCGTTCGAGGTACATTAAGTCGGGGAGGAATGCTGCTCTAGGAGAAGGCCGAAAATTGGGTTCGGGTGAGCCTTATTTCGGTTGGCCGAAATCACCCAAACAAACGGAGCTTCGGAAGTCAAAGCGAAGAAGAAAAGGAGTCAAAAGAGGTTGGAAATTATTTATACCATGCAAGCAGGAAGGTATTTATAGCAGGAACCTTGAAGGTGCCTTATGTTGGTGCGGTTAGCACTAACGATTTAACCCAGGTTTTGATGAATGACAAATAGGTTAAGTTAGTTTTGTTGTTGTCTGACACTTTGATCGAGTGTGCAGGACAAGTCCAGACAGGTCGACGGGCTGACCGGATGTCTGGCACGAAGTCCAGCTAGGTCGACGGGCTGACCGGATAGCTGGCGAGAAGTCCAGACGGGTCGAAGGGCTGACCGGACGTTTGGCAGGTAAGTAAGGTAAGTCACTGGAGGGGAGTGACTGCGAGGACGCGTTCCCGGGAAGGGAACATTAGGCGTCGATCCGGCTTAGATCCATTTCGGATGTCTAAGTCGAGATCGTGACTAGATTCCGGTCTTGGAAAGACGGAATCTAAGTCATACTCCTTTTTGCTAATTCATACTCACTTTGCTTTTGCTAACAATCTGTGTTGCAGGGTAAATTTTCCTCCGGACTAACGTTTGTCTTGCAGGACGGATTCTGCGGGAAAACAGGGTCCGTGGGCGCCCGGAGGTCGGGCGCCGGAGGCAATTTCATCCACCAAGTCGTCACACGTGGAGCATCTCGGTTTGAGCAGCTATGTCACATTCCAGTGGCGGAAGGAATCCAGGAGCAACATATAAAGCCCTAGCGGAGCTTGAGATCAACCTTTCACATCCGAGAACTCGAGATTACTCGCCTCTAGGCTTCCAGCAACGCGAAAAGCTAACGATCCTCTCTCTAATACCTTATACTGTCCTTCAAGTTTGGTTTTCTTTTTTAGCATCTTTATTGCATATTTCCATTGTTATTATCCAATTCTAATAGAATAAATGAAAGTACAAGCGCGAATAGAGAGATCGATATTCACCCCCCTCTATCGAATATAACGGTTCTACAAGTGGTATCAGAGCAGGTACCGCTCTGATTTGGTGCAACCACCAATTAGACTGGGGGTGAAACCTTTTATTTTTTTTGGTCTTCACTTTAACACTTAATTTCAAACTGGTTTATCACTTTTTTTATATTTTTTGTTGCAATTAAATCTAAATTGGTGCAACACCAATCTAGATTTTTCTACTATTTTTTCTGCCCACACTACTAATCCAAGACCAAGTCTTGGGATATTTTTTGGTTATTTACTTGTGCACAGGATGTCTCAACAAGAAGGCTTCAGCACAGTACGACCTCCACTCTTCAACGGGGACGATTTTTCGTACTGGAAGAAGCGCATGGAGGTTTACCTCAAAACAGACTTCGACCAGTGGATGAGCGTTACGAGACCCTACAAAATTCCAGCAGACACCTCAGGGAATATACTGGATCCTGAAGACTGGACAGCAGATTTGAAGAAAAAGGCGTCAACAGAAAATAAAGCAATCAACACTCTACAGTGCGGATTAACAAGAGAAGAACTAAACAGAGTCGGTCCACACAAAAACGCTAAAGAGCCGTGGGACAAATTGATTGAGCTGCATGAGGGAATGAGCGACGCCAAGGTAACAAAACGAGACCTGCTTTTAAATAAAATTTTTAATATAAAAATGCAGGAAGGTGAAACGGCGAATCAGCTCCACGCGAGGATCAAGGACATCCTCAACGGGCTTCATGCGATAGGCCACCAGATGGAAAATAGAGACTTAATAAGGTACGCATTAAATGCTTTTCCACGTAATAGTTTGTGGGCATCAATCGTAGATGCCTACAAAATCTCTAAAAATCTTTCTAAGTTAAAATTAGACGAGCTCTTCTGTGAATTAGAATTACATGAACAAACTAATGCTGGAACCGAGAAAGGTATAGCTTTATTTGCAGGTTCCTCCAAAGAGAAGAAGAGCAAACCTGAATATGAAGAAGATTCCGACCAAGACTCCGAAGAACACCAGTGAACTTGGTAAGAAAAATATTCACCGAGAGAAAAAGAGCTTCACCAAAAGGACCTTCAGAAGAAAGACGTGACTTGCTTCGGCTGCAATAAAAAGGGATACTACAAGCAGAATGCCAAAACTGAAGTTCGACAAACCGAAGTCAAACAAAAGAAGGCCCTCAAAGCAACGTGGGACGACTCCTCGGACGAATCCGGAGGAAGAAGAGCAGAAACATCGGAGCCACCACGCACTGATGGCTCGAGAAGCGGAAGATGAAGTCTGAACCCGAAACAAGCCACGAGTTCGTACTCGTTTCCGAAGGCCCGAATGAGGTAAATTTTAATTTAAACAAATTTTTTTTTAGAATTATTTCCTGTTTAAATAGTAAATTAATTAAACTAGAAAATGAAAACAAATCACTTCTTGAGGAAAATCAAAACCTCAAAGAACAAATAAAAAATTCAATTCCAACTCAAGATCTAACACTTGAGGAGGAGAATTTATCATTAAAAAATGAGATTAACAATTTAAAAGAAATGTTAGAAAAATTCACAACAAGATCAAAAATTCTAGACTTAATCCTAAATAATCAAAAAGCATGCTATAATAAAATCGGACTAAGATATAAGTCGAATTCAAATAAAACCTTCAAATCATTAATAACCCAATACAAATCAACCAATCTAGCTTGGGTTCCGAAAGTGTGCTTAACCACGCAAATAGGACTTAATCAATATTATATACCTAAAGAAAAAAATACATTATATAAATAAACCAAACCAAAATCCAAAATACAAACCTAAATCAAAATTTAAACACTTTAAAAATCAACAAAATTATCACCAAGTTAACCATAACTATAAAAGGAATCGACACAAACCTATAACCAAAATTTAAATTAATGGCCAATAATTCAGGGGGAGGCTCCAGAATAGCTGGCACCTCTAAAACTAACTTACCCGACAGGGTAACCCAAAATTAACTAACCCGGCAGGGTAATTAGGATTAGTTAAAAAAAGAGACCAAGTTTAACTTGAATCATGGTACTGGTAAAGTTTTTGGATGATAGTACGTTAGGGAAACTTGGGCATCGCATGTCTAGAAAGATATGGTTTCGATCTGGTGCATTTGGCCAAGTGGAACTGACCGAAGCTATCCTTAAATGAATCCTAACCAGTTAGATCAAGATTTAGTACTAAGCTCCGTGGATAGGACTATTCGGAAAACCTCGAAAGGTTGGTTACTACTAATGACGTCCATGTGACTCACCAAGCTTAGAAGTTTATCCGAAGAATGCCTATTTGTGGAGACCAAAGCTAAATCTAAATCTAACACAAGTTAAACCAAAACTCCATAATTAAAAATCCAATTTCATCTCACAAAATCATAGGATTCCCTGATTGATAATATAGATCAGGTGAGATCAATAATGCTTAAATTTGTTAACTCAAAAAAAATTAATTTCAAAATTTTAAACTTAAAAATTAGTTTCAAAATTTTAATCTTAAACTTAAAAATTAATTTCAAAATTCAAAATTAATTTCAAAATTTTAAACTTAAACTTAAAAATTAATTTCAAAATTTTAATTTTAAGCTTCAAAATTAATTTCAAAATTTTAAACTTAAACTTAAAAATTAATTTCAAAATTTTAATTTTAAACTACAAAATTAATTTCAAAATTTTAATTTTAAACTTAAAAATTAATTTTAATTTTAAACTTAAAAACTAATTTCAAAATTTTAATTTTAAACTTAAAAATTAATTTCAAAATTTTAATTTTAAACTTCAAAATTAATTTCAAAATTTTAATCTTAAACTTAAAAATTAATTTCAAAATTTTAATTTTAAACTTAAAAATCAATTTCAAAATTTTAATTTTAAACTAAAAAATTAATTTCAAAATCTTAATTTTAAACTTAAAAATTAATATCAAAATCTTAATTTTAAAATTAAAAATTAATTTCAAAATTTTAGTCTTAAACTTAAAAATTAATTTCAAAATTTTAATTTTAAACTTAAAAATTAATTTCAAAATCTTAATTTTAAACTTAAAAATAAATTTCAAAAATTTAATTTTAAACTTAAAAAAAAATTTCAAAATTTTAATTTTAAACTTAAAAATTAATTTTAATTTTAAACTTAAAAATTAATTTCAAAATCTTAATTTTAAACTTAAAAATTAATTTCAAAATTTTAATTTTAAACTTAAAAATTAATTTCAAAATTTTAAAATTAATTTCAAAATTTTAAAATTAATTTCAAAATTTTAAAATTAATTTCAAAATTTTAATTTTAAACTTAAAAATCAATTTCAAAATTTTAATTTTAAACTTAAAAATTAATTTCAAAATCTTAATTTTAAACTTAAAAATTAATTTCAAAATCTTAATTGTAAACTTAAAAATTAATTTCAAAATTTTAATTTTAAACTTAAAAATTAATTTCAAAATCTTAATTTTAAACTTCAAAATTAATTTCAAAATCTTAATTTTAAACTTAAAAATTAATTTCAAAATTTTAACTTAAAAAAAAAAAAGGGTCAAACACCAGGGGCGGGAACCCCGGGCGCCCGGAGCTCCCTATAAATAGGGGGCAGCAGGCGCCCCCAACACTTGCCACAAACTCCTTCACTTTTGCCAAGGTTCACTTCGAACCTCAGTGCGAAAGTATTTTAAATCAAATTTTCTTGCGGTGAAGACGCTGTTGCGATTCAACCGAGGTCGTCAGATCTATATTTTGTCGATGACTCCTCGGTAAATCTTCTTCCCCTATCTGAAAATTTATTAAAATTTGTCTTCTCATGTTTTCTTAGAATATTTTTTTTAATATACAGTAGGAAACGAACAAATACTGGTACTGGACCCTCTAATGCTAGCACTGACCCTAGGTTTCCCACAGATGAACTAAGGATTAAGTTTGAGTCAACTATTTATAAGGCCATTAGGACTACCTGCATAGATAGATCGTTCTTTCTAGGTTCATGTCCCTCCGTTATATAGGTTATAAACCACTATAACTTAAAAAACCTTGTCGAATGTACCAGTCCAGTAAACATAAGTCTGTATGCTGAATTTTGCAATAACCTAGTGAAAGTAGACGATCTCACCTATACCACTAGGGTAGCGGGTACTGATATCACATTTTCCCCTACGACTATCCGAGAGTTTTTAGAGTTATGTCCATCTACTTGTTCTTTTGTGTGCTATCCTCCCAGGGATCTACCATTCGGAGATCCCTACTCACATATTACTCTCGATACGATTTATTCATATTTTTTTAGGGGAGAGCGAGATCCCACTGTGACGCAGTTTAGGTCGGTAGAACTTCGAGTCCAGGACTACGCTCTTTATAGGGTATTAGTCCTTTGCATTTTACCACTGACTACTCGGGACATCGCTGTGATGCGCCCATTCCATTCATTTTTACTCTATGCCCAGTCATAGGTTAGACATTGACATCACCACATATCTTCTCCACCATTATCTACTCAGTTGGACGTGGTGATAGGCGAGTCCACATGCCATTCTGTCACATTCACGGCCTATATGTCCTCGTTGCACATTGATGTCACTAGAGGAGACATTGCCTATATGACCGAGTTCGATGTCATAGCAGCTGGAACTTCTCCCTAGTTGGTATCCACGTAGATAGGGATGACGGGACTATGTCTTGGCGGAGGGGGCACAACACCAGCTCGATCCAGACGCACAGCGTTTCGAGGAAGCCGCAGCTCCACCACCGCCTCAAAGACGGCACCACGTCACGCTCCCGCACTCTAGCCGGCCGTGACTAGAGAGCCATGGCGAGTCTCCAGCAGGAGAACTTTGATTTTCATCGGGACATACGGCGAGAGGTTGCCGAGTTACGAGCTGCCGGGGAGACCCGACACACTGAGCTGATGGCGCTTCTCCGATCCTTGAGATCTGGACCACCCCCTTCATCATCTCAGTAGATTTAGTTATGACTCACTTCTGTAGCTACACTACCTGTAAAAGATTTTGGATCTATCTAGTGATATTTCAGACTTGCATTGATTATGTTCTATCTTGGTAGCCTAGGAATTTTGAATTTCAGAAATATTTTCAAAGATGATTGTTTTTAACTCATAGGTTCAAACATGTGTCAGCTTTCAAAACTTTCCATTTTTAGATTTTAAAAACAGTTTTGGCCTCAGACTAGTTTTGAATCCTTAGAAAGCATGTACTCATAGGACTAGTTTTTGAGCATCTCACCAACACCTTAGGCTTACCTTGCTTGTGTTTGACAAACATAGAAAGGGGCGAGATGCATAGGCCAACTGTCTGGACTTAAGATGCTTATTTCAGTGCATCAGCATAAGTCTGGACGTTAAATATAAATCAGACAGTAATCAGATTAAGATCATCAGTCAAGTCAAATACTGACTGCTTATAATCACCTTAATCTGACTAACCAAGTGAAAGCTACTATTTTCTGATAGTTAGTTAGTACCTAATTGGTTAGACAGCTGTTTAATTTTAAGTATCAAGTTCAGGGGGAGAAATTAATTAAAATTTTGTGTGTTTGAAAAATGCTTTTGTACATCTATTTTAAAACTAACTTATTTTTAAAACACCAGTTTTCAAAAAGTTAAATTTAACTAAGTTTAATCCCACCTAATTTTTAAAACCTAATTTTAAAAGTTGAATATTACAAATTTAAACTTATTCAATTTTGTAACATATGCTTGAAAATTCAACTTTCCAAACTTAGCTTTTATCAAATTAGCCTTAAAAATTTATTTTGGCAAAAATTTTACTTCTTAAAAAATTATTCTTACTTGTTCAATTTTTGCTTTGTTTTGAAAAATCGAAGTTGAAAATTTACCTTTTTGAAAAGTAAATGTTACTTAAACTTGAAAAGTAAATTTGAAAAACCTGATTTGAAAATTTTTACACGCTTGAAAAGTTAAACTTGATTAACTTTAAATTTATACTTTTCAAAATTCAACTTGTCTCCCCCAAGTCAACTTGACTATTTTTTAACTTGGTGTTAAAAATTGTACTTTTATCTTTCAATTTTGAACCAAACTTAGATATGTTTCAAAATTTGATTACTTTTTACAGTAACTCTACACTATGATTGTTTACCCTTGCTTATTTTTGATGAATGCCAAAGGGGGAGGGTTAGGTGGTTAAGTTAGCTAAACCAATTTGAAAATACAAACTAACTTTAAAACCACATAAATGCATGTTGTTTCTTGCATATGTTTTCACTAACTTAACCAGGTTGTCATTCCATCAAAAAGGGGGAGATTGTTGGTGCGGTTAGCACTAACGATTTAACCCAGGTTTTGATGAATGACAAATAGGTTAAGTTAGTTTTGTTGTTGTCTGACACTTTGATCGAGTGTGCAGGAGAAGTCCAGACAGGTCGACGGGCTGACCGGATGTCTGGCACGAAGTCCAGCTAGGTCGACGGGCTGACCGGACGTCTGGCAGGTAAGTAAGGTAAGTCACTGGAGGGGAGTGACTGCGAGGACGCGTTCCCGGGAAGGGAACATTAGGCGTCGATCCGGCTTAGATCCATTTCGGATGTCTAAGTCGAGATCGTGACTAGATTCCGGTCTCGGAAAGACGGAATCTAAGTCATACTCCTTTTTGCTAATTCATACTCACTTTGCTTTTGCTAACAATTTGTGTTGCAGGGTAAATTTGCCTCCGGACTAACGTTTGTCTTGCAGGACGGATTCTGCGGGAAAACAGGGTCCGGGCGCCCTGAAGGAATCCAGGCACCCAGAGGTCCGGGCGCCCGGGAGGCAAACTTCATCCAAACTCGCGCGTCGCCACGTGGAGCATCTCGGTTTGAGCAGCTACGTCACATTCCAGGCGCCCGGAAGGAATCCAGGCGCCCGGAGCAACATATAAAAGAAGTCCCAGGCAGGAGCTTCAGGATCAACCTTTCACATCTGAGAACTCTGAGATTACTCGCTCTGCTGCTCTGCGCTCCAACGACGCTCACAAAGCTCCGACGACACGATCCCGCTCTTTTAAATACCTTGTCTGTCGGTACAGCTTTAATTTTCTTTTCATTAGCATCTTTTTTCACTTAAATTGTAATTATCCGAATTGCTAGTGAATTGCCCAACGAAAGTACTCAAGGAGTACGGGCCTTCGAGTAGGAGTCGTCACAGGCTCCGAACGAAGTAAAAAACCTTGTGTCTACTTTACTTTTCCGCTGTGCTTATACTCGATATTTTCGAATCGATATTCACCCCCCCTCTATCGAATCTAACGGTCCTACACCTTAAACATGTATTGAAGGCGCCTTCGTTGCTTGTTGAAGGTGCCTTGAGCCAGGTCAAAATGACCATTGATGTTCGGATAGAGTTCTATCCGAACAACACATTGGAGGCGCTTTGTACCTCTGTTAAAGGTGCCTTAGACTTACGAGATAGAGTTTCCAAGGCCTATAAAAGGACCCCTGGACCTAGGAATTAGATATCAATTGTTCAATCAACTCTGTAGTCATTCCTAGCAATAGTTCTAAGCTGTCAGAGTGTAAAAGACTTCTCCGCCTTCAGTAAAGGAGACTTTTTCTAGTGCGCTTTTCATCGCCCTGGATTAACAACCTTCTTGGTTGTAACCAGGTTAACTGCTGAGTCTCTGCTTTATTTCTATTTCTTTATTTCAATTATTTTATTATTGCTATAAAATTTTTTAGTTGAAAGCACGAGGAGGGTATAACTTTTATTTTTCATGCAATTCACCCCTCTTGTCGGTCTCTGCTACATCTACAATTGGTATCAGAGCCAGACCGCCTCAGAAAGACTAACTGTTAGGACCTTCGGATAGCGGCTAGAGAGGGGGGGTGTGAATAGCCGACCTCAAATTATCGTTTCTTCCAACAATTTAGGTTAGCGCAGTGGAAATACAATGTAGAAACGAAAGTGGAGAAGATCAAACCTCAAACACGATGATATAACGAGGTTCGGAGATGATACTCCTACTCCTCGGCGTGTCCGTAAGGTGGACGAATCCTATCAATCCGTCGGTGGATGAGACCCCGGAAAATCGGCTAATAAATACTCCTTCTGGGTGGAGAAACCTCGCCACAATCTCTTTTGCAACAGCAATAAAGGAGTACAAGAAATAAAGCAAGAAACAATGGATAATATGAATGTAAATACACTCTACCAAGTTTGCTTGCCTTCTTCTCGTCGACTGGAGTCCGTTGATAAGCGGCAACTTCACGGATGATGCCAGCAGCTGATCAACCCACGAGGGAAGCTCACGAAGCTTCAGCAAGAGGAGCTCAGAAGCTCAAATCGCAGTAAGGAGGAAGAGCAAGAAGCTTCCTTCGTCTCTGTAGAGGTCTTATAACCTGCGAAGAAGAAGACAGACATAAATCCGGCTAAGCCTGGACCGATCGGGCTCCAACCTGATCGGTGCAGGTGACTCTGATCGATGCGTGGACCGATCAGGGCCTAAGCGATCGGTCCCGGACCGATCCGCAACTCTGTGAGTCGGTTCAAGCTTGATCGGTGCGTGGACCGATCAGGCTATAAATGGATCGGTCGACAAACCGATCCCCTACCTTCGCCTCTTGATCGTTTCTGATCGGTGCGGTGACCGTCGGATAACTTCTGATGAGCCATTGTTTGGTTGCGATCGGTCACCGCACCGATCGGAAAACCATAGATCACTGGATCGGTCTGGCGACCGATCCAATGTAGTGGTTAGAGCTTCCCATCCCTAAATCCTAAGGCCTTCCCGGTCTTGAGAACGAGCTCAAGCCCTCTCGGCCTAGTCCGAGAACGAGCTCACCGGCCTCTCGACTTCCTCATCCGGTCGAACGAGGCTACAGCCCTCTCGACATAGTCGAGAACTAGCTACCGAGCCCTCTCCAACTCATGCGGTCCGGAGAATGAGCTCAGCCTCTCGACCTAGTCAGAACGAGCTACCGAGCCTCTCCCGTCAGGTCAGAGGCAGCTCCCGAGCCCTCTCTGACCTAGTCCGGAGAACGAGCTACCGAACCCTCTCCGACTTCGTCCGGTCCAGAGAACGAGCTCCCGAGCCCTCTCTGACCTAGTCCGGAGAATGAGCTGCCGATCCCTCTCCGACTTCCCATGCCAAGCTTCCATACTTGGACTTCTCCCGTGCTAAGTGTAGGACCATTAGATTCGATAGAGGGGGGGGGGGGGTGAATATCGATTCGAAAAACAAGAGTATAAACGCAGCGGAAAAGTAAAATAGACACAATGGTTTTACTTCGTTCGGAGCCTGTGACGACTCCTACTCGAAGGCCCGTGGTCCTTGACCACTTTCGTTGGGCAATCACTAGCAATTCGAAATGATGATTACAAAAGAACCGTACAGGGAATGCTAATGAAAACAGAAAACAAATATCGACAAATAGGGAAAAGAACGGAGCGTAGTGTCGGAGCTTTGTTGGCGTCGCACTGAACGTCGAGCAGCAAGACTAGCAGTAGAAGAGTTCTCAGCTTGATTGATTGATCCTGAAGCTCCTGCCTGGGGCTTCTTTTATATGCTGTTCCGGGCGCCTGGATTCCTTCCGGGCGCTTGGAATGTGACGTAGCTGCTCAAACCGAGATGCTCCACGTGGTGCCTTCCGGGCGCCCGGATCCCTTCCGGGCGCCCGGACCTCCGGGCGCCCGGACCACCTTGTTTCAGAAAACTCCCTTTTCCTGCAAAACAAAGTTAGTCCGAGGCAAATATACATCCTGTAAAACAGATTGTTAGCACAGTTAAAGTTCAACAGGTGGATAAAAAGAGTATGACTTAGATTCCGTCTTTCCGAGACCGGAATCTAGTGAAAGACGGAATCTAAGTCACGATCTCGACTTAGACATCCGAAATGGATCTAAGCCGGATCGACGCCTAATGTCCCCTTCCCGGGAACGCGTCCTCACAGTCACTCCCTTCCAGTGACTTACCTTACTTACCTGCCAGACGTCCGGTCAGCCCGTCGACTCGTCTGGACTTCTCGCCAGGCGTCCGGTCAGCCCGTCGACCCGCTTGGACTTCTCGCCAGCTATCCGGTCAGCCCGTCGACCTAGCTGGACTTCTCGCCAAGCGTCCGGTCAGCCCGTCGACCCGCTTGGACTTCTCGCCAGCTATCCGGTCAGCCCGTCGACCTAGCTGGACTTCTCCTGCACACTCGATCAAAGTGTCAGACAACAACAAAACTAACTTAACCTATTTGTCATTCATCAAAACCTGGGTTAAATCGTTAGTGCTAACCGCACCAACACTAAGCTCCCTGCTTGGACTTTTCCGTGCCAAGTCTCCATACTTGGACTTTTCCCGTGCCAAGCTCCCTGCTTGGACTTTTCCATGCCAAGTCTCTATACTTGGACTTTTCCCCGTGCCAAGCTCCCTGCTTGGACTTTTCCGTGCCAAGTCTCCATACTTGGACTTTTCCCCGTGCCAAGCTCCCTGCTTGGACTTTTCCGTGCCAAATCTCCATACTTGGACTTTACCGAATCAAGTCAACTCCTTGGACTTTTCCGTGCCAAGTCTCCATACTTGGACTTTTCCCCGTGCCAAGCTCCCTGCTTGGACTTTTCCGTGCCAAATCTCCATACTTGGACTTTACCGAATCAAGTCAACTCAAGTCGGGTCAACCAGGTCAACCTTGACCGAAGGTTGCACCCACAATCTCCCAAGTTTGTATTCTTTTCAAACATCAAGATACAACTTTTCTATTCTCGTCAAACATCAAAATACAACTCGAGTCAGGTCAACTCGAGTTGGGTCAACCAGGTCAACCTTGACCTAAGGTTGCACCAACAATCTCCCCCTTTTTGATGTTGGACAAAAATCATAATCAAGTTAGGTTAACCCGATAACCTAACTTAAGTTTTCCAATAGTTCTTCAATCAATGTTCTTCTTTGAACATTCTCCCCAAACTTCAATGTCATTCCTTGAACATTCTCTAGACATTTCTCCCCCTTTTTGACATACATCAAAAAGAGTGAATCAAGGTTAAGAGTTTCTTCCTAATGAAAGTCACATACCTTTCATTGAAACCCTTAATTTCCCCTTGATACTAAAGACAATAATCAACTTAGTGATAATCCCATATCACTCATCTTGACGAGTAAAAACTCCCCTAAAAGTCAACTCCTGCTTGACCAATAGGTAAAACTCCCCCTAAAGGTCAACTCCCCATTGACCATTGCACCAACAATGTCTTGGAGAGTTTCAATCCTTTAGAAATCTAAAGTACCAACTTCCAGCTAAAATTTCAGACAATCAGTCGAAAATCAGCATTTTGGCACGCTCTGATCGGTCACCGGACCGATCACACTCCCTGGATCGGTCGTGGTGAGATTTCAAACTAGACCATCCTGGACCGATCTGGGAAATCGTGATCGAAAGCGTTGAAGGATATTCCGATGATTTTCCCAATTATTAAACCCTAAAATTCACAGAAAATTCCAAAAATTGTAAAATTTTGAGGATACATTCCTCATAACATATATTATCATGGAAAAATAGTTTTCTATGAAAATAACTTCCATTTTCAAATCTTGATACAAAGTTTGAAAAACTTTGAAATAGCTCAAGGTTAATCCATCTTTGTATCAACTTGCTCAATGATGAACGCTATCACTAGAAAAGCTTCATCAAGGTTTTTCAAATAAATTTTGAAATGATTTTAAACCATTCAATTTAGGACCACAATCTTAGGGCTAAATGTACATGACTTGTACACAAGCTTTCCCTATGATCCTCAATTTAGAATTAGGCTCATCTAGGTACAAGAGCTATACACCTTGATCCTAACTCATAATCATAATATCTCACACACATCTAAGGTGTATCAAACACATCCAAGTCAATTTTGATGTGAGATATGAGTTTAGGTTATCTTAAGCTAAGTTCTCATGCATTTTCTAGACAACAATTTGATTTCCATATCAAATTGAGTTTTTATCCTTAAATCAATTTAATTGATCATAAATGCAAGAGATGATGACATGACATAAAATAATATCATAAGTGAAAACATGTGCCAATGTCATGATGTCATGTCATAAAGTATGAAACTTAAATAAGACATGACATATAACTAACCTAGGCATTATCATGACATTTCAAATGATAATAAAATAAATATGATGTCATGACATGGAATATAGCAAACAATATATGGAAAATAACATATAAAGGTATAGAAAATACCTAATTCTAGCCTTAGTTGCCATTTTTGATAATTTTTATCATTTTGCCACAAATTCTATATTCCTAAGTGTAATAGACCTAAAATCATATACTAAAGATTTTTAGATCACTATGTGCCAATTAGATTGATCCTAGAAAACTCCTCAAATGTGGTTGGCACATCCTAATCACCTTAGGAATAGTTCTTAATTTCATTTTCAAGGCTTGATTACACCTTGAATATTCCTAAAATGCCACCTTTTGCCATGAATAGGTTAACTACCTATCCAATTAAGGTTGGCACACCCTAAACCATCTAGCGTGAAGGAATCACGCTCCTAGGAACCCAATACCTATTTGAGCTCATTGGGTTCACTAAATATTCACTAGGGATGACTTCCCTAGCAACCCTCCTAATGACCCTCCTAGGCTTTAAAGCCTTGGTCATTTGGGACTCATCAAGATCAACTCTAGGGGTGACTCCCCTTGTGACCTTGGTGATGGTCTTCCTAGCCCTAGATCTTGTTCCATAATCGAATGGAACATTATGATAAGTGGGCTTGACCACTTGAGACTTAGGTTTGTGACCCAAACCTCTCATGTCCTCGGGCTTTGATTTTTTACCCTTAGACCCTAGAGTTGGCTTTTCCAAATTCTTAAGAGCCTTTTCTAAAGTGTCAAATCTTGACCTCAAGACTTGATTTTCCTTCTCTAATACCTCAAGCTTTAACTTTCCATTTTTCTTTGAGGTATTCCTAGGCATATGTCTAGTTGTTTTGGGATTCCTACCTAGGTTTTCCTTAACCTTAGATGAGTTAATTCTAGGATTGGTATTTCTAGTATCGTCCTTATCTAGACTAACATGTTTGGCACCTAAGCACATGTATTGGTTTCTATGTTTATTATGCTTATCATTATTGACAATTGCAATAAGGCTACTAGCATGTGTCTTAGTAGAATTGCAAGAATGTGCCTTAAAAGATACCTTAGGGTTTGCCTTAGCTCCCCCCATAGATGTGCTTGGTCTCTTGTCCTTGTGAGGTTGCCTCCCCCTCGGACATTGGCTCCTATAATGTCCCCTTTGCTTGCATTGGAAGCACACCACGTGCTCCTTGCCCTTGCGTATCGGGACTCCGGCTTCCTTGACTTTTGGTGCCGGTGGAGTCTTCCTAATCCTCTTTGGACATTTACTCTTGTAATGCCCATATTCCCTACACTCAAAACACATTATATGTAATTTACTTGAAATTAAGTTGCTTGAGTTACTTAGGGTTGAGGATGAACATAAACTCTCTTCTTCTTCCCTTCCGGAGGTAGAGGCTTCTTCTTGCACCAATCTTGATGAAGAACTCTCCTCCTCTTCTTCCTTAGATGTTGAGTAGCCCTCAACTTCTAATTCCATACCTCCATGATGTGAGCTACTTGGCTCACTTGACTCCTCTTCATGACTTGAATTGGAGCTCTCCTCATGGAACTTAGCCAAGTTGTTCCACAACTCCTTGGCATCGTTGTATTCACCTATCTTACACAAGATATCATTAGGTAATGAAAATTCAAGGATTTTCGTTACCTCGTCATTGATTGTGGATTGGTGGATTTGTTCCTTCGTCCACTTCTTCTTCTCGAGAGGTTCTCCCTTTTTATCCACCGGAGGAGTAAAACCTACTCGTACACAATTCCAATTCACTAGGTTAGTCATAAGAAAATACTTCATTCTTACCTTCCAATACGCGAAGTCGTCGCGATCGTAGAAGGGTGGAATCGTGATGTCTTCTCCAAGTAGATCCATTCTCTAGCTTGTGCTCCCCCGGGTGTTAATCCGACGAAGAGCAACCTTGCTCTGATACCACTTGTTAGGACCTTCGGATAGCGGCTAGAGAGGGGGGGTGTGAATAGCAGACCTCAAATTATCGTTTCTTCCTATAATTTAGGTTAGCGCAGCGGAAATACAATGTAGAAACGAAAGTGGAGAAGATCAAACCTCAAACACGATGATATAACGAGGTTCGGAGATGATACTCCTACTCCTCGGCGTGTCCGTAAGGTGGACGAATCCTATCAATCCGTCGGTGGATGAGACCCCGGAAAACCGGCTAATAAATACTCCTTCTAGGTGGAGAAACCTCGCCACAATCTCTTTTGCAACAGCAATAAAGGAGTACAAGAAATAAAACAAGAAACAATGGATAATATGAATGTAAATACACTCTACCAGGTTTGCTTGCCTTCTTCTCGTTGACTGGAGTCCGTTGATGAAGCAGCAACTTCACGGATGATGCCAACAGCAGCTGATCAACCAGTCGAGGGAAGCTCACACGAAGCTTCAGCAAAGAGGAGCTCAGCAAAGCTCAAATCGCAGTAAGGAGGAAGAGCAAGAAGCTTCCTTCGTCTACTGTAGAGGTCTTATAACTTGCACCTGCGAAGAAGACAAAGAAGACACAGAATCTAGCCGTTGTGTCTCAACGGCTAGGCCTGGACCGATTAGGCTCCAACCTGATCGGTCTGGGTGACTCCTGATCTGTCTGTGGACCGATCAGGCCCTAGGCTGATCGGTCCCCAGATCGATCCCCAACTCTCTGTGAGAGTCGGTTCCGAAGCCTGATCGGTCTGTGGATCGATCAGGCTATAGGTGGGTCGATCCACAGACCGATCCCCCTACCTTCTCTGCTTCCTGATCGTTTCCTGATCGGTCTGGTGACCGATCAGATAACTTACAGTGAGTCACTGTTTGGTTACTGATCGGTCACCAGACCGATCAGAAAACCCATAGTATCACTGGATTGGTCTGCTGACCGATCCAATGCCCATGTGGATTTAGAGCTTCTCATCCCTAAATCCTAAGGCCTTCCTGGTCTTGAGAACGAGCTACCAAGCCCTCTCTGACCTAGTCCGGAGAATGATCTACCGAGCCCTCTCCGACTTCCTCATCTGGTCCAGAGAACGAGCTACCGAGCCCTCTCTGACCTAGTCCGGAGAACGAGCTACCGAGCCCTCTCCAACTCTGTCGGTCCGGAGAGCAGGCTCAGGGCCCTCTCGACATAGTCAGGAGGCGAGCTACAGCCCTCTCAGGCTTCGTGCAGTCCGAGCAGCTCCAGGGTCCTCTCGACCTAGTCAGGAGAGCAGCTACGGCCCTCTCCGACTCCGTCCGGTCGAGCAGGCTCCAGAGCCCTCTCGACCTAGTCGGAGGCAGCTGAGCCCTCTCCGACTTCCCATGCCAAGCTTCCATACTTGGACTTCTCCCGTGCCAAGCTCCCTGCTTGGACTTTTCCGTGCCAAGTCTCCATACTTGGACTTTTCCCGTGCCAAGCTCTCTGCTTGGATTTTTCCGTGCCAAGTCTCCATACTTGGACTTTTCCCCGTGCCAAGCTCCCTGCTTGGACTTTTCTGTGCCAAGTCTCCATACTTGGACTTTACCGAATCAAGTCAACTCAAGTCGGGTCAACTAGGTCAACCTTGACCGAAGGTTGCACCCACAATCTCCCAAGTTTGTATTCTTGTCAAACATCAAGATACAACTTTTCTATTCTCGTCAAACATCAAAATACAACTCGAGTCAGGTCAACTCGAGTCGGGTCAACCTTGACCTAAGGTTGCACCAACACTAACTGCCGACTGAAGCACGAAGATCAAGACGATGGCCGGAACAAGCATTCATCCCCCGAAGTTCGACGGAGACTTCACGACGTGGAAATGCCGGATAGAGGTATTTTTCAAGACAGAATTTGATATTTGTTTAATCATGAAATATGACTATGCAATTCCAAAAGATAAGGAAGAATACACCTGGACGAAAAAGAGCAAGCCGATTTCGTCGCCAACGGAAAAGCAAAGTTCCATCTGCTTAGCGTGCTGCCACCATAAGAGGTAAGTCGGATCGGAAGCTATGACTCTGCGAAAGACCTCTGAGAAAAATTCCTGGAGCTTCATGAAGGTACATCCGAAGCGAAGCTTGCAAGACGCGATATCCTCCGGACTCAACTTACGAACCTTCGGAAGAACCAATGCGAGAAGGTAGCGCAACTCCAAGTGAGAATCAAAGAGCTGATAACGCAACTCAGCAATCTCGGAGAATCGGTAACAAACCAAGACTCGATCCGGTACGCGCTCAACGCCTTCCCGAGAACTCCCGAGTGAGCATCCTTAGTAGATGCGTACTACATCTCTAAGGACTTCGAGGTAAGTACTTTAGAAAATTTATTTTCAACTTTTGAACTTCACGAATCTCGGATTGCAGAGCCCAATGAAGTGGAGAAAACAAGTCAGAATATTACCTTAAAGGCAAAAACAAACGATTCTGAATCTGAAGCCTCGATCGACGAATCCGAAGCGGCACTATTGGTAAGACGCTTCAATAAATTTTTTAATTCTAATAAATTTAGATCGCAGACAAAGAGGCATCAGTAAAGAAAAAGAACGGTTCGTTGCTACAACTGCAACGAAGAAGGGCACATCAAAGATGACTGCCCAAAATTAAAGAAAAAGGAAAAAGAGAAGGAAAAAACAAAGTACAAGAAACTAGAATCCTTCAAGCACAAGAACCTGAAGGCCACTTGGTCAGATTCGTCTTCTTCCGAATCAAACGTCGAAGCCTTCTCGGGACTAGCGCTAATGGCTAACCATCAACTGGAAGAAGAGTCAAGCTCAGAAATGAGCATAGATGAAGGGGGAGGAACATCAGAAGAAGAAAGCTGCAGTGAAGGGGGAGCATCACCAAGTCAGGTAAGTCAGGTGCGTAATCTTACCCCTACTCAGTCCTTTCGCTTTATTAAAGATATTTCTAAAGAGTTAGATAAATTAGAAAAAGAAAATGAACATTTGAAATTAGAGAATGCAAAATTGAAAGATGAAATTGAAAAATCGAAGACTGATGCATGTTTTAAAACAAATGTTTTTCAAAAGTCAAAACTTAAGATTTATGGAAAATTAAACTGGTATGTTAAACATCATCAATGTCAACTTAGGAAAATTTCCAAGAATTATATACCCCCTAAGTTTCTGATTAATCCAGTAGGAAGGAACCTCTATTGAGTTCCAAAAACCTTATTAGAATAAATTTATTTTATTATTAAAGCTTCCAGCAAGAAAATTAAACGTTAAAATTTCTTTATGAGGCTTTGTCTAAGGAAGTGGTTGTTGCTCCAATAACTAAAAAGGCCTAGTACCTCACCACGACCTAGAAGCTGAAATATTGAAATAAAATGTTTAATTAACTTTATGAAAAAATATTAAAACTAGAATTAAATAATGTTTTGAAAGTTTTTCAAATATTTTCTTGAAAATTCTAAAAATTCAGCTTACTTAGAAATTTCTTTTCTGGAAAATTCTAAAAATACAGTTTACTTAGAAAATTTTTTTCTAGAAAATTCTAAAAACTCATTTTACTTAATTTTTTTTTAAAAAAATTCATATTCTCTTATTATTACGCCGTTTTTACTGTGATCAAAAGGGGAGGAGAGATAGGTACAAGTGTAGGGGGAGAGAGTTTTTTTTAACTCTGAGTTTTAAAAATATTTTTGAAAAAATCTGTTTAACTCTTAATTAAATAGTTGTAATTTTATTTATTGTAAATTTATGCTTAACATGTTAGTTTAGCAATTTTCTTTAAAATTACTGTTTGTCTATTTTTACCCTAACTTGAACTTGGGTTGATGCACATAAAAAAGGGGAGATTGTTAGACCCTGTGGTTGTTTTGATGTGATCAATCAAGTTGGTTAGGTCCTGCTTTGTGTTTGATCCCTGTGTCTGAGTGTGCATGAGCTTAGGAGAGCAGGAAGTCGAGCGGAAGACGCAGCTAGTGAGAAGGACGGCACGGGAAGGGAGCAAACGGGCTTGGTGCGTCCGAAGGATGAGAGAGCAACGGAAGAGTACACCGTTGGGCGAGAAGAACGTGCGCGGCGTTTGAGAGACGTTAAGCCGGGGAGGAAGGCTGCTCGAGGAGAAGGCCGGAAATTGGGTTTGGGTGAGCCTTATTTCGGTTGGCCGAAATCACCCAAACAAACGGAGCTTCGGAAGTCAAAGCGAAGAAGAAAAGGAGTCAAAAGAGGCTGAAAACTATTTATACCATGCAAGCAGGAAGGTATTTATAGTAGGAACCTTGAAGGCGCCTTCATTGCTGAACAACTCATTGCTTGTTGAAGGCGCCTTGAGCCAGGTCAAAATGATCGTTGAGGTTCGGATAGAGTTCTATCCAAACAACTCATTGGAGGCGTCTTGTACCTCTGTTGGAGGCGCCTTAGACCTACGAGATAGAGTTTCCAGGGTCTATAAAAGGACCCCTGGACCTAGGAATTAGATATCAATTGTTCAATCAACTCTGTAGTCATTCCAAACAATAGTTCTAAGCTGTTAGAGTGTAAAAGGCTTCTTCGCCTTCAGTAAAGGAGACTTTTTCTAGTACGCTTTTCATCGCCCTGAATTAACAATCTTCTTGGTTGTAACTAGGTTAACTGATGAGTCTCTACTTTATTTCTGTTTCTTTATTTCAGTTATTTTATTATTGCTATTGTATTTTTGAGTTGAAAGCACGAGGAGGGTATAACTTTTATTTTTCAGGCAATTCACCCCCCTCTTGCCGGCCTCCGCTGCACCTACAGGTTTAACTTGATTTGGTTTAACTTGGTTATAGAAAGAGAGATTTTTTTATCAGAATTCTGTTATTTTTTCTTTCTTTGTAACCAACGGCAAGCTTATAAAAAGGAGTAGGGGGTGACTCCTAAAACCTAATTTTCCCTTACCTCTTCTCCTCCTTGTGGCCGGCGGCCCTTCCCCCTTGCCTAGGGCTGGCGCTCCTCATCTCCTTCCTCCTTGGTGGTCGGCGCCACCTTCTCCTCCTAGGGCCGACCCCCTCCTCTTTGCTTAGGGTCGGTGCCCCCTTCTCCCTTGGTGGATGGCGACTTGAAGAAGAAGAGGAGGAAGAAGAAGAGGAGGAAGAAGATTAGAAGGTGCCCCATCCTAGAGCCTCTTTTTGTAGCCCGTGGTTTGGAAATCGAGAAGAAAAGGAGGGTGTTGTTGTCTTGGTAGATCATCGCCCACACGACGTCTAAGAAGAGGAGAGAAATACGACAAAAGATCAAGAGGTCTTTAGCTATAAAGAAAAGGTACAACTAGTTCTTTAATTCCGCTGCGTAATTAGTTAGTTTTCTTTGTATCATTTTTGGAATACCAACACAAGAGGCCAACGATCTTGTACTTCGATCAAGGTGTGCTTTAATCATTCAAGAATTTGCTTGATTGATCAAACATATGTTTGATCGAACATGCGGGTTGCTAGGAAAAGTTCTGTTCTTGTACAATTTTTTGTACAGGGAAATTGAAATTTCAGCGTCTTCACAATCAACCTGATACCTGAAAAGTACACACCAAACTCGTGTACACACTCAATATAGGTTTAATCGATTTGATACTTCCAATAGACACATCAAACACATGAGCACACATAATATAGATTTAATCATCCATATTCTTCTAACAAACACACCAAATACGTGTGCACAAATAACATAGATATAACCCGAAACACAATCCATCAACCACTTGTATCTATATGTGTGCATAGATCCAACAATATCTACCAACTACACATAAAGTACAAAGCGACACCCAACATAGAACTCACCTAAGTGGTTATACAACACCATGTAGAAAATCAATTAGATTAACTCCTATAGTGTACATCATATACGTGTACACGCTACATGCATACAATCGATCATCATGATATCTCTTATAGTGCATATCATACATGTATAAACTCTACAAAGTATAGATATCCAAAGTTAAGACTGTGTAAGCATTAACTAGATCATCTCCAAGGTCAAACAGATAAGTATCAAGTAGGATAAAATTAAACAGATTTAAAGTAAAGCAATCTAATCTATCAATAAAAAATAACTATGCACTAAGTTCAATGAGCTAAAGAGACCAAGGAAGAAGTACTCATCTTTATCTGTTGATCTTGTTAAATAATCCCACGTCGAGACGCTCGTCTCGAATCAGCGTCTTGCAATTTACATGATATGCAGTTTAGCTAATCACATAAGCAACAACTGACTAAACCCAAAACCCAAACTAATTAGAAAAAATCCTAATCAAACGATCATTAATTAACCATTCTCTTCTTCTTAATCTGATTTCCAATCTCGATATACCAATCATTTGCAACTATAATTAGGTTACAAATAATTGTTTACATAATCATTAAATATCATGCATTTACCCCTTAATCAATTAAGCATCAACCAATTCTAGAATATACCCCTTGTTAATCCGATATCCTTTACCCAAATCAACCAATCTCCATCCATAACTAATTAACCAAATCAATGTTGGAAAAATGGATTCAATTCAACAAACTTCCAAATCTAACCACAACTCCCCATCATTACCTAGTTAATCAATCTAGTACCAAAATGAATTCAAATATGATACAAGATCCAAATAAATCTAAGATTAATCATCCTACTAAACTAGTCAGATTCATTTGTTACCCTAATCTAGCAGCAATTGACTCTCTCGGTGATGGCTCAGGCGATCGGCAGTGGCACACGACCTAGATGTAGTGGTTGGTGATCAGAGATGGAAACAACCGCGGTTGACGAAACTGGGACTACTCACAGAGACTATTATTGATCGGAAATGGTAAACACTGTATATCGAAATTAAAAATTTTTAAAATTTTTATAAAATTATTTCTTTAATAACACTGTATTATTTATCTACCTTATCTTACAAATCTTTGTAATTCCTGTAAATATATTGCATGATTAAAGAAGAAGTAACATTAGGAAGAAGGAACATTAGGAAGAAAGAAATGTACTATAACTATAGTAGTATAGTGGCAGTGATGAAGTGAAATAAACAGAGCAATTCACTTCGACATCAAACACTGCACCTCGGAATTTGTCATTAGAGTTGAATCTTTCTTGATACAATATCATGGAACTATATGAGATCTTAACCATTTATTCTCAGATATCTTGCTTATTGTAATAGAAACATAATTCAATACTCAAAACCACCACAGAAAGAGAGTAGTGGACAACAAACCCATTCTTCTCCATCTGTCGGGTAGGGAATTAAAGGGAAAAATCAAAAGTACCATATTTAAAACTCAAAACTGAGCTGATCACCATACAGAAATATCATCACAAAAAGTTAATGGAATTCTGGCTCCATTATGGCTTTGTTTTGACTGGAGATGTTATTAGCTGATGCTAAGTTGATGCATGAATAACTGCACTTGGGCTCGTGGGATCCTTAGCACGGATTGAGGCAGACCGCCTAAGACTATGATTCCTCTCGAGGTTTCTTTTGAGATGGCGCTGCAAATGCCTAGGTAGAAGTGCAATCAACCGAGATGAACTCACAAGCAAAATGACACCAAGCATGATAAATAACCTGCAAGAAGTGATGGAAATTATGTAATTCAGATCATATCAAACAGTCTTATTGCATTTAAATGTCTTAATGTATAACAAGATCCAATCACCATGATATTTCTAAAGCCAATAAAGGAAATTACAATGAGACCAATAGCACACAAGATTTCTAATTTACAAACTTTGTGGGACAAAATCAAGTGACTGGGGACAATACGAGCACATTATGCAAATGCAATGAAATTGGAAAACTGGAATTCAGATGCGATGCAACAAACTGGAGAATTTACGGTATCTATTGTCGACAGAGGAATTGGAAATGAAATATCAGATTCAAGGAGAAAATATACAAGAACAATGGTAGTACCAACTCTAATAAAGCTACGAACTTAGCTCTGCATCTAACTAATAGCATTACCATCCAAACAAGAGAGACATCCGAGCAACTGGAGAAGAAGGTATATGTTCACCCAGAGCAATCGTACCAGCCAGAACACCAGTAACAATGGCTGCTACAGCCGCACATGTGGATACCACAATAGCCCTTCCATGCTTCAGACCTCGGGTCTGTTAGAATCCATATATATTAGATTGTGATTAAGTTACATGAAAACGCATTCCATTTAAATCAAAGGATAATATGATTAGAAGAATAACATATAATTGCAACAACCTGGTAAACAAAACCAATTGCACTGCAGCAGAAGCTAATGGAGATGCACATAGGTAGCATGAACTTTGAGAAACCCTGTTCTGTAAGTACAAAACCCATCTTTGATATGACAGACGCCATTCTGCAATCACATAGTTGTTGTTAGCATTAGCTAATTGCTAAAGAAAAGAATCAGTCAGTTTACTCTCCCTGCATCCTATCAGCAACAGATATAAAGAAAAGAACCTAAAAATCCATGGGATATTTTGTGCAACTACAAGCTGGATAAATGATGAAGATCAACAATTATCTTAGGCTCCGTTTGGTTTGTGGGATAGGATTAATGGCGTTAGGGATTAATGATGTGATAGAGAGTGTTTGGTAGGTGGGATATGATTAATGGTGTAGGGATTAATGACGTGATAAATAATCATTGGCTCCCCCAAGGGATTATTTATCACACCATTAATCCCTATCCCACAAACCAAACGAAGCCTTAAAGTCTTAAGAAAACATTACATGGAAGACTATTACCCATGACAAGGATAAAAATATACTAAAAATGATCATAGACAAGCTTTGAAGGAAAAAGGGTCATTACCCAAATAGAATGCCCGACTCCAAACCAAATATAATTTCTTCAGTTACTTCAGAATGCATCTGCATTTATGATAATGACATCATGTGATATCAACATTAACAGGAAAAAAAATGACAAAAAAAAGACGGATAATGACTTGTTTGATTCTAGAACTTACCAGTTCCTGCTCTTGCCTTCGACTTTTGTAGATGTGAAGCCATGTATTCAGAAGTGCCTGGATTTCCATACACACCAACATACATTTGCAACTATGAGTTAATCATTCAAATAAAATCACTATTTATACTCTTTCCTTTTGTTTTGACTCCTAGGAGTTCATTTAAGAAGATTAACTACCCTAAGGGATCAAAAACACAATCTTACGACAAAGCATCAGAAATCAAATTCCAACTAATCAAAATCCAACACACGAAGAACAAAACAAAATTTGAGCTTACTATTTGATCTTCCATTTGCAGCTCTAGAGGAAAAAAATGGTAGCATGACACCAATAAACCATAAGACATGTTGAAATTTGTAATAACTGCAATTGTAAGAAACAAGGATAGTTTGGTTGTCCACAGATAGATGATTGCAACTAGTCCAACTGGGCACATTTAATTACCTATAGTAGCTTGACAGTGTTAGTACCCCAAAATAATTTTGATATGATCAACTAAGTCAGGTTAGGTCATATTGGTATTTAACTCTTGTGTCTAAGTGTGCAGGAACTTAGGAGCACAGGAAGTCAAGTGAAAGACGCAGCTAGCGAGAAGGACGGCATGGGAGAGAGCCGACGGGCTCGGTGCGTCCGAGGTACGAGGTGCTACGGAAGAGTATGCGGGCGGACGAGAAGGAGGTGCGTGGTATTTTCGAGGGATGAGAAGCCGGAGCAGAAATTTGCTCGAGAAGACCGGAAGTTCGGTTCGGGTGAGCCCTATTCCGGATGGCCGAAATCACCCAAGCGAATGGAACCGGAGCAGAAGACCTGGACCGAAAAGGGTTGACTTTTTCGGCCGCCTGGACCGTCCGGGCACGTGGATCGTCCGGGCCCCCGAATCAGCTAGGCGCCCCTTGGGCGCCTCACCCAAGGGGAGCCTTATCTGCACGGTCCGAGTGCCCTGAACCCTTCTAGGCGCCCAAACTAGAAATTTCATTCGAACGCCAGGTGTCGTGAGCCATTGCGATGGGGATAAAAGTTTATCCCCTCCAGGCACTAAAACCCTTCCAGACGCCCCGATCAGGACTATAAATATACTCCTGGTCCCATATGGTTAGAACAACACTTGTAATTGATTTCTTTTCAGTCTTGTTCTGTAATTGAGTGCTTTAACTACTGTAAGAGGCTTCTCTGCCTGAAAGAGATCGTTTAGTGAGCTTTTCATCTTCCTTAGATTAACAACCTCCCTATAGCCTCTTTTTTCTTTGATTGGTTTTCTTTTGTACAAGTGTTTATTTGAATATAGCTATAAAGTCGAGAAGGGTTTTATTTTTATTGTGTAGACTATTCATCCCCTTTACTCGGTCGTCAAGGGACCAACAAGTGACAGTTGCAAGCGCTACTTGCAACTTCAATGATTGCAGTTGCATTTATTATAATATAACAAGCGTCAATTAACTCAAGAAATTGTAATATTATAATCTTATCAAAAATAAATATGGGAAGTTGCAAGATATTTATTATTTTACTAGGTCAGATGAAATAAAATCAAAACGATGGCAATTTTCATTGAGTAAAAAGTCAAAACTGGTATAATGAATATAAATTTGCTAAATTAGGCCTAACCAAATGATGCAACAAAATGCCAAAATATTTTATAAAACCAATAAAATAACAAGCAAAAAATAAACTAGTTAAATGGAGCAATAGTTAAAAGTATATATATGATAAGAACTTTTATGTCATTATTGGGTCAAGCAAAAAAAAGTTTTGTAATGAACCTACATCTATGACCGTTCATTTAACAAAATAATGTACTTCAAAAAATGCTCAAGGAAAAAGCCTTCAGATGAGAATAGGGGAAATAATTCCACGACACCACCATACTTAAAAATATATAACCAACTAAATTTGCACAATTTTGAAAAAAATGGTACTTTTAATCAGATATTAGAGTATTACTTTCAAAACACATGAAAGTTTTAATCATTATTGCCACATAATAGCGCAAATCAATGCCTACTGAACCAATAAAAAGTTGGGAACAGAAGAAGAACAGTCTTATTATTAGTAAGGAAAGGTTGATGATATTCGTTTAGCAAACTAAATGATAGTGAATAGAGTATGGTACCTACAAACAACAAGGCAACTGAGAAACCAAGTAGGGGTAAATGAGAAAGAGAGACTGTGGCAATACGTTGCTCCTCTCCTCCAAAGCCAACTCCTGTAATATACACAAGAATAACATGTATTAATACACAAATCTTTTGCTAGACAATACAGACAGCATGTATCTGCTGCTCTACTGAAGATTCTGCATATATCAAAGAAGTGCACTAACAAAAGGTTAAGGTCATCCTTATCAACAAGTCAAAGATGCAACAATAACTTGTAAAAATTATGAGATCTGCATCAATATTTTGCATCAAAGTTCATATTACTTGAATAATAGATGCTAAATAAGTGCTGAACATTCAAATAAGGCCAAGGGATATGTGCAACTATTCAAGTTTTGTACTCCCCTTACATTATTTTGGAGATTATATATGGGCCAACTTAAGCATAAGGGGCGAAGTTATTGTCGAAACAACAGAAAGCAGACCATGTTCAATAAGATTGTAAGTTAAATAGTTTTTTCTTCAACGGATTTTCTCTAACATCTTACTCAATTTAACTTTTGATCCCATAACCTCTATCATTGCAGATCCACATGAAAATAATCCATCAACAGCAAGAAGGATAACCAACTTATAACTTGCAACCAACTTCTTCATTGAAAAATAATAAACCAATGGGATTCTTGTTGCCCATGCATCATTACCTATTGTGCCAGCACCAGCCAAAGTTATCGCTATCCAATCAAGAGCATTCATGACTTCCTTGAGATAAAAATGAGAAAAGACACACAATATAGCAAGACCACAACCAGAGACAGGTTGTATTATAGAAACCTACAAAATATGATCATAATTAGTGTGTGAAAGAAAAACAAGCTTCAGTATGGCACACTCATGCCTCAAAATTTAAACATAATTAATATAAAGCAAGTAAGGAGAGTAAAATTGAACTCCATCCGGATATCTTAGTGTTTTCACAGGGAAAATGAGGAAAACATATACAAGTGACATCTGGTAGATGTTGGTCAATCCTCACCATGTGAACAATATTACAACGGAAGATATTCCAAATCATGAGAGGAAGAGGAAGCTAGACACCTTGCAAACTGAGGATGAAGCCTAGATTTCCAAATCTAAGGGCAGTAGTCAAACTCCTTCCAAATAGAGAGAAAGGAGAGAAAGCCATCACTTTTCCCCCAAAATGAGAGAGAAAAGGGGGAGAGAGACCGATTGATTCCTAAGTAAATAGGAAGTAGGAGACTGTAGAGAGAGATATTTATTTTTAAGTATAGAGAGGGAAAAAGAGAGATGTATTTTCTTTCTAAACAGAGAGAGTGAGAAGGAGAATGGTTTCTTCCGAATAGAGGAAGAAAGAGAGAATGCCTTCCTAGTAGAGAGAGGAAGAGATAAGCTTCTTTCTAAATAGAGAATCAATATCTTGCTAAACAGTGAGAAAGATTAATTTCTTACCAAATAGAGAAAGGGAGAGGGAAACATTGATTTCTTTCCAAAGTGAGAGGGAGAGAGAGATGTTTCCTTTCCAAATAGAGAATTTAAATTATACTTCATTTTACTTAATTTAGAAAATCATGGTATAGCATTATGCTTGAATGCTGAAGAGTGCGGTCACTATTTTAGCATAAGAGCCACAACAGAAGATACAATTTGATATTTTAATGTAAAGATATTGATTAGAAGGGGAGCCCTAACACAACAGTAAAATCATTGCCATGTGACCTCGAGGTCATGGGTTCAAGTCTCAGAAACAACATCTTGCAAAGTAAGGTACAATATATCCTTCCTTGGTACCCCGCATTGATGGGAGCTTCGTGCAATAGACTATCTTTTTAATTTAAGATACTATTGCAGTCAGGGTTCGAGTCTCGGAAACAACATCTTGTAAAGTAAGGTGCAATAGATCCTTCCCTGGTACCAATATTGATGGGAGCTTCGTGCACTGGACTACCCTTTTTAATATTTAGATACTATTGCAACATTGTGAAATTACCAAAAACAACACTGAATTTAATATAAGGAAATACCAATATATTGTCAAGAAATTAGGTAATTAATAGGAGCAGCTATCAGTAGGAAAATAAATTAAATCAGAAAGAGTTATTGCAGTGTTATTTGAATTTTAAAAATGATCCAGATTCGAGTCTCGGAAAGAGCCATTGCGCAATGGTAAAGTCGATGTCGTATGACCTAGAGGTCAAGTCTCGGAAATAACCTCTTGCAAAGCAAGGTACAATGGATCCTTCCTGGACCCGCATTGATGGGAGCTTCGTGCCCTGGACTACCCTTTTTAATGTTAAGATACTGATTGCAATATTGTGAAATTACCAAAAACAACAGTGAATTTAATATAAGGAAACACCAACATATTGTCAAGAAATTAGGTAATTAATTAAATCAGAAAGAGTTATTGCAGTGTTATTTGATTTAAAAAATGATCCAGGTTTTAATAGTATGTGCACAGGATATGTTTTGTCAAACAAATTATAGAATGAACAAACAATATAGATGTT
This sequence comes from Zingiber officinale, assembly GCF_018446385.1. Taxonomy (NCBI): domain Eukaryota; kingdom Viridiplantae; phylum Streptophyta; class Magnoliopsida; order Zingiberales; family Zingiberaceae; genus Zingiber; species Zingiber officinale. The sequence continues at coordinate 88,282,138 of NC_055989.1, forward strand.
TCCAACTTCCTGTTGACAATATTTGAATGGACCCAACCTGCACAAGTCTTTATTTAACTAAAAAGTGAAAATTACTACAGGAAAAAAAGACAGACTGGCATCAGGAAAAAAGACGGTAATGAAGGCACATTAATTTAGTTCATGAACTAAACTTACCGGAGCTTGAGACAAAGCCCTCAACATCAAGATGGCCCCAGATATATCCATGAGAAATCCTATTACCCACAATCTGTTCAAAATATATGCTCTGATCACCTAAAAGTAAGGTGAAAAAACATTCAGGCTCTATTTGGTTAAATAATAGATTTCTATCAAAAATTGTTGAAGCTGCAGCAAACAAATAACAACTTAGCTGGAATTTGGAATTTAAATGGCTCTAGAAGAAGTAGAAAAGAAGATTTTGGCCCATATCTTATTAAGAAAATAAGATGTTGACATGTTCATAATAGAAATTTTACTACACCAGAACCAAATCAAAACAACATATGCCACAATTTTGCAACTAATAGCTCACTATTTCTCATTAAACCAGGGGGGATTTTCACGCTGCTGAAGCATACCGCCATAATGACCTTTTCTCAAGCTTTATAAAATCAATAGGTTTTGCCTCTACAAAATTTAAAATATGGCCTATCAGACATCCCATGGCAGCCAGAGATGGAAATGAATACTATTACATACAATTTCTCAGAAATTAATGCAAATGGGTAAACTTTAGAAGATATAGTGCCATATATGTAAAAGTTATAGGATTTCAATAGCTTACAACAGGCAACGTTTATAAAAGAGAAAGCAATGTAATTATGAAGAAACAGAGCAACCCACGATTGAAATGTTCAGATTACCAGCATATAAGACCAAGAGATATCAAAATGAACGACAACTAAAAAAAAATACAGAACCAATAAACAAATAAAGAAAATAAAAAGAAACTTAAGGACCTCCTTAAGCATCTCCAAGGCACTGTCTACTTAACTACCGATTGAAAATAACTGGTACCAAAGAACGAACATTTGTTTTGTAATTCTAGTCAAGGATACTTCTCATGGAAAAACAATGCCAAACCAAACACTGATGAAATCATAAAACATGGATGTAAACAGGGATGCCTATCAATAAAAGAGTTTTCGCATGATCGATGACAGCGCTGAACGCTAATTAGCATGGAGAAGAGTTCATAAGCGTAACACAGCAATTTCGTTACATGATTAGGTACAACAGCAGCCATTCTGGCACAGCAATCGCACAACAGAAATCGACGCGGATAAAATGATCCGAATCCACTACCATTTTAAATGGATATCCTAAGCAATCTGATCGACGGATATTTTGCAACAACGTAAATCTCAAATCAAACAGCAGTCAGATCAATGTTTTAATGATCGAATTATACGATCACGATCAAGCAAAGAGCTCAACCGGAAAAAAAGAGGCTCGTTAGGGTTCCACGAAGAGAACGACGAAAGCGTACGAGGAGCGACTGGGAGAGAATAATTCGAACCTTGAGCTTGAAGGAGAGTGGAGGGAGGATGACGGTGCCCTTCTTCTGTAGAACCTTGCCGATGTTGTTCCCCGCCGCCGCCATGAGCGTCAAACATATGGATTCCCACATCGTCCCTCTCTCGAGCTTTCCTCTCTTTCCTCGGAGAGGGCATCCGTTAAAGACGACGATCATCTCCTATAAATAGGTCCTTCTCTAATCGTCCCGCATATAGGTGTATACGTACATTTCCGAAAGTTAAAGGGCGTTTCTAAAACGATGCAATTCTGTGGTGATTTACAATTTATATAAAATGTATGTTTAAAAAAAAATAATCAAACTCGTTATTAGATTTTTTTTTCGAATAATTAAACTTCTATTCCATCGTTTTTGAATTGAATATCAATATAATTTCTATCATATCGTCATCTTATTCTATTTTTTATAATGTCAGATATTTATTTTAGTATTTTTATTGAATAAAAATAAAAATAAAAGTTAATTCTAACAACTAAATAATTTTAACTAATATTAAAATAATTTTTAGTCAAAATATTTTTGCTCAAAGTTATTTTAATTGTAATTTCATTTCTTAAACGACAGTTTATATGTATGGATATATTTCTTTTTGAAAAAATGATGAGAAATAGGAAAAAAGGGAAGAATAATTATGCAGCTTTGGAATTGGGCATGAGCAAAACGAATTATCAAGTGGAGTAAAATTTTCTTTCTTTAATTATTGGGCAAGATGGGATCCAGTGAGGGTTGGATTAGTAAAATTATGAGGTATATTTTAATTGTCAGTCATTTCTCTTTATGTAATAAAAGATAATTCGTTTATCCCGGATCCCCATCAATTTATTTTTAGGCTAAAATAAAGATAAATAATAGGTGACTACTAGCTATTAGTGCAGGTGGCTAAGACAAGTTATTATTTCTCCTTGAATCAACAACTGATGGGTAATTTCATCCTAAGCCGGGAGATTCGTCAAGGAGATCCTCTTTTTTCTTACCTAATTACCTTGTGTGCCAAGGGTTCTTGTCTATAATCTCTACGTATGTTGCTAGGGGCTGCCTCAAATAGGTGCAGATACCGTCTTCTTGCTTGGTATTAACACACCTCTTTTTCGAAGATAATAGTCTAATATTCTTCAAGCCTACGAGAGAGTGTTGATCCAGCGTTGTCAAGTGCTTATGCGCATATGAAAAAGTTTCGGGACATGGACATGTGATTAATTTTGAGAAATTTGTCCTTTCGTTCACTCCTAATATGGTGAATACTATAGTGGAGCGGATAAAAATGAGTTCACTATTCTAGTGGTGTAAGGTCATGAGGTGTATTTGGGACTCTTTTTAAGTACCCCGAATGAATTTTGATGTGATCAATCGAGTTAAATTAGGTTATGCAATTTGATGTCTTGTATCTAAGTGTATATGCACTTAGGAATACAAGAAGTCGAGCGAAAGACGTAGCTAGCGAGAAAGATGACATGGGAAGCGAGTTGACGGACTCGGTGTATCCGAGGGATGAGGTGCTGCGGAAGAGTACACCAGCGGACGAGAAAGACGTACGTGACGCTTCTGAGGGACGAGAAGTCAGAGAGGAAGACTACTCAAGGAGAAGGTCGGAGTTGGATTTGAGTGAGTTCAACGTTGGATAGTCAGAGGATCACCCAAGCAACCGGACAAATCAAAGCTGATTTGACTGTGTCTAGGTGCCCGGACTCCAGACGCCCTGACCAAGTCCAGGCGTTTGGAGCAATATCGGCCAGCTATTCGAGCCGTTGCAATGAGGATCATACTGGAGTCCATGTTAGCAAGACTTCGAGTGCCTGGATCGGATCCAAGCACTCCAGACCCGATATACTATCGATAAAGAGCCATTGCAGAATGGATTGAGGCGACCATATTGTCTAAGCGCCTGAACTTGATCCAAGTGCCCAGGAGCTACTATGTCAGTAAACAACTAGTCCGACTAACTATAAATAGAGCTCTGGTGTTCAAAGTTATATACAACACTCGTTAACAACTTTGTACTTCATTTCTTTACTCTGCTTTTTAAATCAGCACTATCAAAAGAGAAATCTAGTGAGCTCTTATTTACCTTGGATTAACAACATTCCCGATGATAATTAAATAAAGTTATTTGCCTCTTCTTTATTTAATTTATTTTTTTATTTGTTTAACTAACATGTGTTCATCTTTGCTGAGTTCAAATAGTAAAAGAGTTTTAAATTTAATATGTAGATTATTCACCCATCAAACCAACACTCCTTATCCAGAGGAGATCTCATCGGACCAACACTCCCTATCTTTTCGATGTGCAATAGGAAAGTTCAATTTGGCTACCTAGTAGAGAAAGTTGTGTTCCAAATGAAAGGGTGGAAGAGTAATCTATTTTCAGTAGGTGGAAAGGAAACGTTGATTAAATCTGTGTTGCAAGCTATGTCATCTTATGCTACGTCTTGCTTTTGCATCCCAGAGGTGACATGTGGCCTATAGAGAAGGCACGTGCAGATTTTTGGTGGGGTTCTGATAATGGGAAACGGCATATTAATTGGACAACTTGGAATTTTCTATGTCAACAGAAATGCCAAGGAGGGATTGGGTTTCCAAAACTGGATACTTTTAATAAGGCCCTATAGGCCAAGTATATATGGAGAATCGTTCAGAATCCGACATATTTAGTGGCTAGAGTTCTTAATGCTCGTTACTTTAAACACCTAGATATCTTGCATGCGCCACTTAGAAGTGTCCGACATTCTATTGTCGGAGATTTTGAAAAAAAAAAATTAAATTTAAACTTATTTGTTAAAATGATATGAACGGATAATCTTAAACTGTAAAATAGGGTGGGAGGTATTTGAGATGATTGAACTATCTAGAAGACTAAGCTGTCTTGTATGACTAATTGTTGACTGCTGAGTCTAAGTACAAAATTTGAGAGCTAAGTCTGAGTCAGCCAAGTCTGATTATTGAGTCCTAGTGTAGAGTACGACTGGCGAGTCCGACTCTGAGTACTGACTACTGAGTCAGCAGAGTGTCGACTCCGAGTGCTGACTGCTGAGTCAGTCGAGTGCCGTGTCGTCGACTGCAAAGTGTCGAGTCATCGACTATCAAGTCGCTGAGTGTTGAGTCACCAACTGCCGAGTGCCAAGTCGCCAACCATCGAGTGTCAAAGAAGATGTCGAGGTCTACTATCAAACAATTTCTTTGAAATAGATTCGCTCCACCTTCAACTATCCTTCAAGATTCTCTCGGATCGTCTCTTTCTAAGATACAATAGTAAACATGATCCTCACCAAGTACTAGTGGTTACGGTGAATTGAGAAGTACCCGAATGCTATAATAGATACTCTATCGAGCAAGAGATGCACGAAAGAGAAAAAGAGAGCAAGAAGACCGTAGGTGGATGCTCTTTTCTTGCACTTCTTTTCTCAATATCATGATCTCCTCTTTTATAGGAGCGCCTCCCCTTTGCTACATTAAATGACTAATTAAAGGACATTTATTATCATTACCGCCTAGATCAAAATATCTGTCAGTTAGGAATTTCTCATTAATCGTCGATTAATGCATCTGTTTCATTTGAGCAACAAACAAAAGAAATTCATGTGGCAAAATATTAGTTGTTTCACTTGGACGAATTTTACCTTGACCGCTTCGACACTTGACATGCGTAGGTTGCATTCGCACATGAGTCAACTTGGTTTAGTACAAATCTAGATCCTGAATTTGCACCCTTTTGCGCATCTACGCGTAAGAAAGAGTCTCTCCCCATGTATTTGTTCACATCATATATGCATGTACAACAATATAAACTAATCATAAAGCCATGAGACTCCTAATGTAGAACTAAAAACTCATACAAAATGGAGTCTCCTTCTCACTTTCCACCTTTCCATTCACATTTTTAACAATCTCCCACATGAATAGAAACAGGATATATAATAACATTCAGTAGTTGTGTTCAATATGAGATAGGTAGGTTTTACCCTTTGAACATTTTCTTATAAAGATTTATTTGCTTACTGCTGACAGTAGACACGATATCCTTGAACTCTTCTATCGTTTGTGTAAACATTGATGTTTCTCACTTAAAATTCTTTCTGATACATCTCAGTTTTCATAAGTATATTCGTTCTTGGCCATGAACATGTTGGTTCTATGAGAACGTCTAAGAATTGTGTTTCTAATTCTTTTCAAAAGAGCTCCACTTCTTTCTCATATGGGTGATCTCTTAAGAGTAATTCATATTACTCGACTAAATTATTAAAAGTCGTGTGCTTAACCTCCATCCTTCACTGATATATTAGGTCGTTCCCCCTACAGTGAGTAACTTTGTTGGTGCAGTTAGATTGTCCCTTTGAACATAATTCTTAGGATCTCCAATTGCATAGGTTGGATTTCCTTTGCACCAACATTTCTCATTGGCATTAAGCTCATCCCTCGCGATAAAGTTGCAACTAACTTTTTGTTAAACCCTTTGGTTAACAAATATGCTAGGTTATTCTTTGACTGCACATAGTCAACGATGATAACTCTCGTTGAGAGTGATTATCAAATGGTATTATGTCTATGACGTATATGTCTAGATTTACTATTTTATAGATGGCTCTGTGTCCGACCAATTACTAGTTGACTATCGCAATGTATGTAAATTATCGACACCGATTTTGGCCATCTAGAACATCTTCTAAGAATTGTCATAGTCATTCAGCTTGTTCACCACATTTGTCAAGAGTTACAAACTTAGATTCCATCATGGATCTGGTTATCACGATTTGCTTAGAAGATTTCAACAAAATAGCTGTATCTCCAGAGTGAATACATATCTACTCATAGAGTTAAAGTCTTTTATGTTAGATATTCAACTCGCATCACTGTATCCTTTGATCACAATAAGATATCTCATATAACACAATCTATATTCATGAGTACACCTTAAGTACCTTAATACCCTTATTTATCCCTTTCCAATGCTCAACACTAGGATTACTCATTGATGCGGTGATGAGGAGGGGCCCCACCCCACGGAAGATAGCTGCCATGGTGGAGGTCAAAGTCAAGGCGGTAACACTTAGATATCATTGGTCGGTCGGGCGACCATGCCTCGACCGGAGGGAGAAGGTCCCAATCCGACAACCAACGCTCAATGGAGGAGATGATGTACAGAAGCCGATCTGAGCCGAGCGGCTTCCCCGCTCGGCGAGGCAGTAGGACTTGGCATTGATAGAGCGGAACTTCTGCTGAGCGGCTACTTTGTTCGGACAAGCAGCAGGATTCGACTGGCACAATGGAGCCACAGCCGAGCCGGCGTGACATTGGCACACTGTTGTTTTGGTTGAACGGACGTAGTAAGAACATAGAGGAGTTCCGACCGAGTGGACGCATGCAACGAAGTCCCAATCGAGCGGGCGGGACACAAGGATAGTGGAATCCCGGCCGAGTGACCAGCCCGCTTGGCCCAGCAGTATGCTCTCTTTGTTATCCATCGACATCCTTTTGGGAGTTGGTGGCGCTGACACCGGGTATGGACAACCAGAAGATCGTATGGCGGAAGCTTCCACTGTTATTTCAGATATATGCTCGGCCCGTTGAGGTACTGTGTCAGAGGCACTTTACTGACAAGTTTTTCAAGGAAAACTTTGGGAAGTGTGCTCACCTTGGAGAGTGTCCACGCGCGTTATAGGGGGTCTATATAAAGGGGGGGTCTAAGCATCGGCGGAGGTATGCGATATTCACTATTTGCGCTACAGTCTTCTTGTTGCTCCGCCTTATAATTCATCGCTGGTGACTGACTTGAGCGCCGGAGGGCCAACGCCGGGGACCCATTCCCTAGCTCGGCGCTGACATCATCTGTGTTGCAAGTCAGAGTGGAGTCTACAGGCGGTTAGCGAGAGCGCCACATCCCCGGCTTTCCATCTCTTCGACTTTTGGACAAGATCATATTTGGCACCGTCTGTGGGAAGTTAACCTATATCCGAGCCGAGAAGATGGAGGACGCTGGATGACTCACCACCGTGACGCTCACCCAGGAAGAGCTCGACATGCTCGTGCAAGCCCGAGCGGCAAAGATGATCGAGCAACATCAACAATAGGCGTTAGCCGATAGCAAGCACCGCAACCTGCAACATCGACGGTCGGGAGACGAGCGGGGCAAGAAGACCGAGCAGAGAAAATCTCCGTATAAGGGTAGAATAGAAGGTCGACTGACACACAAGGGGAAGCATCGCCCGTACTGATCCCCTTCCATCATGCCTTGTTCCAAACCCTCTCAGAAATAATCTAGGCGAATCAAGAATGAATATCGTCTTCGGATAATGCTCTCGTTCGGGATGCACGAAAAGGCAAGGGGCCTCGAAGTAATGTGTCGCTCGAATGAATCAATCGGCAGTTCTCCAAGAAGATCTTACAAGACCCTCTGCCCAGACACTATATCCCGCTGGCGATCAGGACATACAACAGATTGACTGATCCGGATGATCATCTGGATAGGTTCGATAATGAAGTCACATTTCACTAGTACACGGATGGAGTGAAGTGTTAGCTAGAGCCCTAGAGCCAATCATTTGATGATTGTATTTTGGACTTGTTGTATCATATTCTATATAAATAAAGGCATTTGGTTTTTGGTTATTATGCTTACTTGTATTGGTGCCAAATAAACTAAGTATAATAATATCCTTGAATAGAAGGTTCTTACCTATATCAATCGATTGGTTGAATCGATAGTGAGATGATATAGGGAACACTACTCTTAATCATTCCTAGTCGAGTATTAACATTCAGGGACAATGTTAATGCAATAAGACTAGCATGTAGGTCAACTCGATGACTTGATCTCACAAGTCATGGATATAGAGATATCAAGCTGACACATGGGTATGCATTAGAGAATGTATACTGAATGCCCCACCATGAGAAAGTATCATGGATCGTTATATGAGCGTCATATACTTTCTCATGTGGCTATTAGTATGACTACTAGTACTTAGACCTGAAGTCACCATGGTTCCCTACATAAGGAGTTATGTACTTTGGTTTCGTCAAATGTCACCCGTAACTGGGTGGACTATAAAGGCGATTACTAGGTATGTAACAAATTATGCGGAGGGATGTGAGTGATGTAGATGGGATCTATCCCTCCTATATGACGGGAGAGACATCGGTATTCTTGATAGAGTGAGACCACGAAGTGCATGACCATGCCCAAATGAGTCAATATGAGATATTGAGCTCATTTGATTGAGTGAGTCTACTTGGAGTTCAAGATTTAGATTGATTAGAGGATGACACGGTCTATGCCTCACATTGATCAATCTAGATGTCTAGGATAGAAGGACACTTGTCATATATTGTGAGGAGTCACAATTAGTAGTCACAAGGTGATGTTGGATCTCAACATTCTTGTAACTTGGGTAGTAATGATATATTGCTAGATACCGCTCATTACTTATGTTTCTAAATGAATTTAGGGGCATTGCTAACGTTACAAGAACCTATTGGGTCACACACAAAGAACAAGTGGATGGAGATTAGGTTCATATGATGAACCAAGAGGATTAGATTCATTTGATGAATCAAATTGGATTAAGAGTAATCCTAATTGGGCTAATTGAGTTGGACTCAAGTTGATTCATGTGTTCAATGAGTCTAATTTAGATTATGACTCATTGAATCAATTTAATTAAATGAATCTTGGCTTGAATTAAATGGTTGGATTAGATCAACCATGAGAGAGATTAAGTCAAGTTTGACTTGACTTGAGAGGAAGATGAAGAGTCAAGTTTGACTTGACTTTATGCCACCTCATTGGTGAGTTGGCATTAAGTGGACCAATGATGATGCTCCACATCATCATGGTTACTTAAGTGAAGTGCCACCTCATGGGAGTTACCAAGAGTTGTGACTCTTGGTATCCCATGGAGGTTACAAACCACTTAATTAAATGAAAAGAGTTTCATTTTGCAAGTGTAACTCTCATTCAAGTGATCTTCCTCCTCCTAAGCTCTCTTCTTGCTCCTTCTCTTCTCTTGGTCGTGGGTTTCAAGCAAGGGAGAAGAAAGGAGAGTGAATCTAATCCAAGAAGAAAGGTTAGTGAAAGTCACATAGAGATTTTAGAGGAGTGTGTTCTCTTCTTTTCCTTTCTTCTTCTTCCAATCCTACCCGAGAGCCCTAGAGAGTGCTAGCACACTTGTGGTGCTCTCTTCTCCATCCTTGTGTGTTAGAGAACACATCTTGTTCGTGTGGATACTTCTAGAGGATTGTCTACGTTGACAATCACGAGATCCGGCGTACCTTGGACGAGCGGGATTCGCGAAGGGCACGCATCGAAGGTATAAGATTTTCTCCATGTAGATCTAAGTGTAGATCTAGGTAAACTCGTATTCGTATTTTTTTGAAATTTTTCTTCGCACGGATCCGTTGGCTAAGGGGTTTCGGGGTTTTCGCGACGCGAAAAAGCAGTTTTCGCGGCCCGAAAAACACAACATGAAGTGCCAAGTCTTTCTCACTACCCTCTCTGGATCGGCGTAACGTTGGTTCAGACGATTGCCGGACGGATCTATACGCAGCTTCAAGGACTTCCGAGCTGCATTCTTACATCATTTCACCAGCAGTCGACGCTATCAAAAGACGAGCGTCAGCCTCTTCTTCCTAAAGCATGGATCGAAAGAAGCGCTCCAGGCCTATATACAGTGTTTCAATCAAGTAGCCATGGACATCCCCTCGGTATCATCTGAGACGATGATTAATGCCTTCACTCAGGGGCTTGTCGAGGGAGATTTCTTCCGATCGCTCATCAGGAAGCCGCCCAGGGACTTCGACCACATGCTCAAGAAGGCCAACGAATATATAAATATGGAAGAAGCCCAAGCGGCCAGAAGAAAAGAGGCACCAACCGAACCCTCGGCATCGACCGATCGCCGACCATCAAGCAACCATCAGCCGCCCAAAGGGTCAAGGGCCAAAGGAGCGCGACCACACTAGGAGACCAGGACACATACCGTGCAGCATGTGGATTCCGGTCGGCAGAAGGCGGCAAAAGGCAAGGTGTGGATGCCGATGTTCTGTTCTTTCCATCAGTCGGTGACCCACGACACGCATGATTATCGCGGTCTAACACCAATCGTCAACCGGCCGGCTCCAAGAGGATACCGCCGCCGATCTCCTTCTCCCGATCGATGACAAAGACATCAATCTATTGGGCGGCGAGAGAACAAAAGAAAGGTGCCCGAGCGGCACCATCAACATCAACGGAGGGATGCCACTGATCCCTCCCGAGTCCCGGTCGAGCGAAATAGACTCTCCGCTTGGGAAGAAGAAAATAGAAGCAACTCATCCCGAAGAGAAATAGGCATGATCGTAGGAGGTGTTGGTTGCTACTCGGAAAACCTAATGGTTCCACTGTACAAAAATTTTGTACAAAGGTCTGAACCTTTTCCTAGCTACCATGTGTTCTTTTAAATTAAACTTGGATCGCTTGCGGAACTTAACACGTTTGATCGAAAGTTTAATCTATTTGTTCTTTTAGGTTTAGACTCGGATCTCCTGCGGAACTTAACACGTTCGATCCAAATCACCTAGGTTATTAATTTTATTAAATATTAATTTCCAAAATTGGCTTCCAGTACTGACGTGGCGAGACACATGACCTTCTTGGATATGGGAACAACCACCACCGACTAGACAAAGCCTTTTAAGGAAAGTTAACATTTAATTTCCTTAAATAACTTTAGGTCAACCGAAAAGAACAATCAAATCACAAGGAAAAGAAAAAAAAATAAAAGAACACAACATCGAAAACAAATTCGAAATACTAGAATCACATGCCTCTTGTATTTGGTATTATTTCCAAAAATAACTAGTATGATGCAGAAAGGAAAAAATACTAGTTATACCTTTTAGAAAGACCTCTTGATCTTCTACCGTATTCCTCTTCTAACCTCGGACGTTGTGTGTGCAACGATCTTCCGATATGAGAACCACCAAGCACCTTCTTCTTCCTTACAAGTTTCGGCCATCAAAACTTCTCCTAGGATGAAGAGGTTCGGCCACCACCACCATGCTCCAAGGGATGCTAGAAACAAAACTTTCTTTCTCTCCTTCTTCTTCTTCTTCTCTAAACTTGATCCGGCCACCATATGAATCTCCACAAGAAGGATGAGGTTCGGCCATCAATGAGAAGAGAGGAGAAGAGGATGGCCGGCCACACCAAGGAAGAAAAAGAGGGAGAAAATAGAATAGAGTTGTTCGCTATGAAGCCTTCTCTACCCCCTCTTTTATAATCCTTGGTCTTGGAAAATAAGGAAAATTTAATAAAAACTTCCTTAATTCTTTTGCCATTGAAAAGAAAAATTTATTTAATTAAAAATAATTTTTCTTTTCAATTTACAATGGCCGGCCACACCATAAAATTTCCAAGCAAATAAAATTTTAAACATAAATTAAAACTTCCTTATTTGCTTCCGGAAATTTATAAAAAATTTCTCCAATAATTTTTCCCTTCATGATTGGTTAATAAAAAGGAAATTTTATAAATTAAAATCTTTCTTTTAACATGTGGATAAAAAGAAAGTTATCTCTAAAAATTAAAATCTCTTTTAATCTACAAATAAGGAAAGATATTAAATCTTTTCTTAATCTTTTGTAGAAACTAATAAAAGAGAATTTTTAATTTTTAAACTTTCTTTTAAATAATAAACATGATTAATAGAAAAGTTTTTACCAAAATTAAAATCAACCTTTTAATCTACAAATAAGGAAAGAGATTTAGCTCTTCTCTTAATCTTTTGTAGAATCTTATAAAAGGAAAGATTTAAATTTTTAAACTCTCTTTTAAATCATGTTATCCACATAAGAAAATTTTAAAAAATAAAAATCCTTTTATTTTAATTTGGGCCGGCCACACCAAGCTTGAACCCAAGCTAGGGCCGGCCACCTTGAAGCACCCATGAACCAAACTTTGGCCGACCCTTGCTTGGTCTCCAAGCTAGCTTGGCCGGCCCCTATGGGATGGGTAAGAAGGTGTGTATAGGTGGGTATAGTACTCTATAATTAAGAGGCTACGATAGGGACCGAGAGGAGGAATTTGTTTTGGTCTCCCGATAAAATTAAGCATCTCGTGTTCGCCCCGAACACACAACTTAATTTTATCAATAATAATTCATTCCACTAGAAAACTATTATTGAACTACCGCACTAATCCCAAATTATATTTTGGGCTCCTTCTTATTATGAGTGTGTTAGTCTCCCTGTGTTTAAGATGTCGAATGTCCACTAATTAAGTGAGTTACTGACAACTCATTTAATCAATATCTTAGTTCAAGAGTAGTACCACTCAACCTTAAAGTCATGTCGGACTAAGTCTACCTGCAGGGTTTAACATGACAATCCTTATGAGCTCCTCTTGGGGACATTCTTAACCTAGATTACTAGGACACAGTTTCCTTCTATAATCAACAACACACACTATAAGTGATATCATTTCCCAACTTATCGGGCTTATTGATTTATCGAACTAAATCTCACCCATTGATAAATTAAAGAAATAAATATCAAATATATGTGCTTGTTATTATATTAGGATTAAGAGCACACACTTCCATAATAACTGAGGTCTTTGTTCCTTTATAAAGTTAGTATAAAAGAAACGACCTCAAATGGTCCTACTCAATACACACTAAGTGTACTAGTGTAATTATATAGTTAAGATAAACTAATACCTAATTACACTACGACCTTCCAATGGTTTGTTCCTTTCCATCTTGGTCGTGAGCTACTGTTTATAATTTATAAGGAACCGATAACATGATCTTCTGTGTGTGACACCACACACCATGTTATCTACAATATAAATTAATTGAACAATTACATTTATCATAAATGTAGACATTTGACCAATGTGATTCTTATTTCTAGATAAATGTTTATACCAAAAGCTAGGCTTTTAGTATACATCCTAACAGGAGGGTAGATCGGCGGTGACTCCAACAAAGCCAAGAAATTGTACGCTCGACGATTGGAGATCTATGCGGTGGGATGCATTAGGGAGAAGGCCAAAGGGCCTGAGATTAGCTTCGGCCCCAGCGACTTGGAGGGAGTGGAGATCTCTCACGATGACACACTGATCATCCGGGAGGTAATCGCTAATTATAGTATTCACCGAAATTTTGTTGATACAGGGAGTTTGGTGAACATCATCTTCAAGAAGGCGTTCGATTAATTACAAATTGATCGGAATGAGTTGTTGTCCATGATGACCTCTCTTTACAGTTTCACGGGCAATGAAGTGTTGTCGCTCGGACAGGCTCGATTGACCATCTCGCTCGGGGAAGAGCCACTGAGGAGAACAAGGACCACAAACTTCATCGTGGTGGATGCACTATCAGCCTACAACATCATCTTGGGCCGACCGACCCTCAACGAGTTCTAGGCAGTGGTGTCTACCTAGTGCCAAAAAATTAAGTTTCCGGTGGACGACCGGGTGGGCAAGGTTAAAGGCGATCAGCTGGCCGCTCGGCGATGATACGTCGAGATGGTTAAGTCTGAAGTGAGAAGCGTTCGGAAGAATCTGCGCTTAAAGATGAACACAATCACTGAAAAGCCTCCTATATTGGTGTACGAAGAAAAGGAGGAGGTTTAGATCAACCCCAGCCGAGCGGAAGCAACCACCTTTATTGTCGCCGATCTAGAGGTGGAGAAGAAGGCAGAATTGATCGCCTGCCTTAGATAAAATCATGATGTGTTCGCTTGGTGACACATGAGCTTCCCGATATCTCCCCGAGTGTAGCTCAAGATGAGCCTTCATGTCCGATTGGATGCTCGACCGATGAAGCAAAGAAAGAAGTACTTCAATGCGGAGCAAAATTTGATCATCCGGGCGGAGATAGAGAAGTTGCTAGAGGCCGACCATATTAGGGAAGTTCAATTCCCGAGCTGGCTAGCCAATGTCGTGTTAGTCTCCAAGCCAGAAAATAAATGGCGGGTCTGCATTGACTTCCATGATTTGAACAAGGCATGCCCGAAAAACTTCTATCCATTACCCAGGATAGACCAGATGGTGGACTCAACGACAGACTGTGAGCTGATCTACATGCTCGATGCATACCAAGGGTATCACCTGATAGGATCGAGTAGTGCGATAGAGGGGGGGGGGGGGGGGGGGGGAATATCGCTTCTTTTTAAAAACTATTCTTTTCGTATTTAAATCAAAGTCGTGCACAGCGGAAAGTAAATAGAGACACAAATGTTTTACTTCGTTCGGAGCCTAGCTCGACTCCTACTCGAAGGCCCGCGGTCCTTGACCGTACCGATGGGCAAAGCACTAAAACTCTTCTCTCCGAACTCCTCGGAGAGAAGCAGATCGTACAAGTACAATAGAATAAGATAGTAACAAACCTACTATCTTATTAGCAATTAAGTATAAAACAAAAAACAAGTATACCGACAAATGAATCGAAGATGTAGCGTAGGTCGGTTCTTCCAAATGACGTAGCTTTGCACTGAAGATGAGTCGCTTGCAGAGTAGTAACTTGTGATCAGAAAGTTGTATTTTAGTCTCTGTCTTCGAGTCTGAATTTATAGGTGGACTGAGGTTCGGTCGACCGATCCCTCTATTCGGTCGACCGAACCAGCTCCGATCACCCATAGCTGGAATCTGACGCTGGCTCGTAAATTCTGCATTAACTGGCCTTCAATGGTTCGGTCGACCGAACCCTTTTATCGGTCGACCGAACAAGCTTTTACCTTGTTCGTCGAAGTATGCCAGAATCTTGAATTAATGCGTGATTAATGTTGATTGGATCGGTCGACCAATCCCCAGGTTCGGTCGACTGATCATCTTATTTCCTTTGCTTGCTGATCGGTGCTGACGAGCTGGCTTTGCTGAGTCATCAACTTCGGTCGACCGATCTTACTATTCGGTCGACCGATCAAGCTTTGATCGAACTTTGACTTTGATCTGTTCTAAACTGTTTGCTTTCTGTTATGCTCATGTTCGGTCGACTGAACCGCTGGTTCGGTCGACCGATCTAGTCTGACCTGCAACACAGTGTTAGCACAAAAACTTCCTGCAACACAGATGTTAGCACACAGCATAATAATGAATAAAAGACAGCATAATGAGTAATATAAAAGACAGCAATAGAACTGTCTTGATCTCAACTTGGAAACCTTCCCGGTTTCTTCAGTTGGATCAGCGACCTAAGGTTGTTCCCTCTGGGAACCCGACCTCACTGTCGCTCCTCCAGTTTGCTTACCTCAACCTACCTGTCAAACTTTGATCCTCCAGATCTAGTTTGGACTTCTCACTCAGCCTTGATCGGCTCCCCAGGACTTTTCCTTTGATCTTCGGTCCTTCAGACCTCTCGATCACACTGCCAAGCTTCGTCTCCCCTCGACCTATTTGGACTTTCACCTGGGTTCCACAATCTGCTAAGATTTCTCCTGCCTAGCCTCCAACTAGGTCTTTCCCGGTTGAGTAAACATTCTGCACACTCAGTAAACTTGTTAGATCATAACAAGACTTAACTTGAACCTTTGACAACATCAAAACTCAGGTTTGATTCTGGTGCATCTTGCACCAACAATCTCCCCCTTTTTGATGTTTGGCAACCAAGGTTCAAAGTTAAGTTAAACATATGCAACTAGTAAATAAACAAGCAATTTCAATTCTTATTTCTCCCCCTGAAATAATCATCTCCCCCTGAATTCACTATCTCTCCCCCTTTGACACACATCAAAATTAGGGGAAGTCAAAAAACTAAACATAGAACATAAGAAAGTCTAACATTTTTGAAAATGAGGAAAGATTAAACAAGTAAAGAGAAGTAAAATTTTTTAGTAAAGGAAAATGAATTGTACAAAAATATACTAAGTTTTGAAATGATATCACATTTGTCTAAGTTTCAAAACCATAATTTTACTAAGTGATCAAAATTTGAAAAAGAGTTTAATGATAAAATGATTTATAATTTGAAAAGAGTTAAAGAAGAAAGAAAATCAATCTTGAAATTTTTTTTTAATTTTGAAAAAGATGTTAGAGAAAACAATTTTGAAAATAAATAGACTAAGTGAAAAATTTTGAAAACGTGTTTAAAGAAAATAATTTGAAACAATAAAAAAGTTTATAAAACTATTTTGAAGATAACTCCCCCTAAATTTGATATTTATCCTAAAAGTCCAAGCATGGTATGGTAAACTAAGGAAAAAAGTCCTTATGATGAAATGTCCAACCTTTGTCCAAGACTAGCTATCACAAGATAGTAGCAAGTTGACTCAGGTTGGTCAATTTGAGAATTTTATAACTAGCAAGGTTTTACTTACTAGTTAACTCAAATTGATCAATGTTTGTTATTTAAAGCCCAGATTTATAGCGATGCACTGACATAAGCATCTGAAATCTAGGGCTAGGACCTAAGCATTTCACCCATTCTAAGTTATCAAACAAGGAATCCTACTGTGCTTGTGAGATGCTGGCTCCTAGAACTATAGGATCATGCAATTCTACAGTAAAACCTAGGCTATTCCATAAAATGAAAAATAATTTCTAAGTATTTTTGAAACAAAAATTTGAAATGGGAATTTTTACAAAAATAATTTTTTTAAAAAATAATCTACATAGTAATTTTCAAAAACAAAGAACCTATTCTACAAAATTTAACAAGGGCTACTAAAGACTGAAAAACACTGAAGATTAAACATAGTCATAACCCAAGTTAAGTAATAAATACAATAAGTCATAAAAAGTAACTCCTGAAATCACTCATCCTCGTCCTCATCATCTCTCAGATAATCAAAAATCCTCTGCTGCTCCTTCTGTAATGCATCAATACGTTTTATCATCTCATGATGAATATCAGCAACTTGTCCCTGAAGAGAGCTGTACTGATCATCCATTTTTGTTTCCAATGAGTCAAAGCGACTGAAAATATCATCTCGCAGACGGGTAAAGAAGTCACTAGTTGGAGGAGGAGGAGGAGCATATGAACTGCTTTGAGGAAAATCGAAGAAGGGTGTCATGGCAAATCCAGGATCAATAAACACAGGAGGAGGTGCAGTAACCGAAATCTGATCATCCTCATCAATAGGATCGTCGACAGCTGGTGGGATATAGTGTGGATGAGTTCGTTTGTACACAAGCCCATCAGCGCTTGTCTTAATCCCAGCCAAAGATAATTGCCTAACCCCGACAAGATCAAAGTCAGACAACTCAATCAACTCGCCTCGATAAACCCCTACTCCGAGATTGGCAATATAAGCAGTGAGAACATGACACTGAATCATATGAACCTTAAATGAAGTGTTGTACCCTGAATAGTAAATGATAGATCTGAATACCCAGTAACCTAAGTTAAAGTCTAGTCTATGTCGAAGAGCGTACATCAGAAAAAGATGAACTGGTCGCAAAACGCCCTAATCTCCAGATGATAAAGGATAAATGCAAGACACGATCATCTTATAAAAAGCATTGTCTCTTGGACTAAGGGGTATAGTTGACATCTTTTTAGGACGAGGTCCTTCAAAGAAGTCAGCATACATGAGATCTAGAGTCAGATGAGAGAAAGGAGCAGGTAGCGGATCAGGAAGAAACTTACTAAAAAAGATACGATGAACTGATGGTCGGATCCGTAGAAATCGAAGAAAATGTCAAGATCAAACAACATGTCTCGAGTAGCAACTCTAGTCCTAAAATGATGGGGATCAAGTTCGCACAAGTTGTGGTCAAATTCCGAACAGAGAATAGGATTGTATGCATGCCTACAAAAGATGATGCTATCAAGTTGATAGTGTTGATTGATCTCTATGACCTCAGGACAAAAGGTTTGATAGAATTGGAGATCCAAACAACGAGTACTGATAACCTTAAATTTTTTATTAGGAAAAGATAGACGCAATTCTTCGGTAGAGAACCTAGGATCTTGGCTAGGATTAAGAGAGCTAGCCTCTCTTTGTGCAATAGCTCTACTTTTTTCACTAAAAAAAACAAATAAATAAAATGCAATAAGTAACTTGTGCAAAAAATATTAAAAGGAATAGAATAAAAGAAAGTTACCGAGGCATTTTCGGAGGGGAAGAGGCTGGAATCGGCGAATAGTATAGGAGATAGAAGAATAGAAGATTGGATTTGGATGAGTTGTGAGGGTTGCTCGCGGCTGCTTATATAGAAGATGATCGGTCGACCGATCAAGGGTTCGGTTGACCGATCCCTTAACTCTCTCGTCCTTTTGACCGGTGAGCAGACGTTCGGTCGACCGATAAAACGGTTCGGTCGACCGGAACTTTAATTTTGGCACGGATACAGGGAGAGTGAGGGGTAGCTGAAGTTATGTTTTCGGTCGACCGATAAAATGGTCCGGTCGACCGAATAATTGAACAGTCGTCATATGGCATAATAAACGTGGCATATATTAAAAAGAGTTCGGTTCGGTCGACCGAACCAATTGTTCGGTCAACGGATAATGATTTTTTAATTAAGTTTAGAATAATTTTAATTAAGTTTAAAATTTAATTAAGTTTAAAAATAATTTAATTAAGTTTTAAAATAATTTTAATTGAGTTTTAAAACAATTTTAATTAAGTTTTAAAATAATTTAATTAAGTTTAAAACTAATTTAATTAAGTTTAAAACTAATTTAATTAAGTTTAAAACTAATTTTAATTAAGTTTTAAAATAATTTTAATTAAGTTTTAAAATAATTTAATTAAGTTTAAAAATAATTTTAATTAAGTTTTTAAAATAATTTAATTAAGTTTTAAAATAATTTAATTAAGTTTTAAAATAATTTTAATTGAGTTTTAAAAATAATTTAATTAAGTTTTAAAATAATTTAATTAAGTTTTAAAATAATTTAATTAAGTTTTAAAATAATTTTAATTAAGTTTTAAAAATAATTTAATTAAGTTTTAAAAATAATTCAATTAAGTTTAAAAATAATTTTAATTAAGTTTTAAAATAATTTTAATTAAGTTTTTAAAATAATTTTAATTAAGTTTAAAATAATTTAATTAAGTTTTAAAATAATTTAATTAAGTTTAAAAATAATTTTAATTAAGTTTTAAAATAATTTAATTAAGTTTAAAAATAAATTAATTAAGTTTTAAAATAGTTTAATTGAGTTTTAAAATAATTTTAATTGAGTTTTAAAAAAATTTAATTAAGTTTTAAAATAATTTAATTAAGTTTTAAAATAATTTAATTAAGTTTAAAAATAGTTTAATTGAGTTTTAAAATAATTTTAAAATAATTTTTAAATTGAATTAGTTTGAATTAGATTTGAATTAGATTTGAATTAATTTAGTTCAAATTAGAATTAATTTTATTGAAAGAGGTTATTTAACCCATGTTAGATTCAAACTTAGCTTTGGGTTAATCAAGTAGGCGTCCTAAAGATAAGTTTCAGTTCAGTGGCGAGACATATGGCCTACTTGAATATCATTAGACCACTTGCTGAAGACTTTCTAAACTGTTCCTGCCCAAAAAACTTAATACTAAATTTTGGTCTAACTAGCCCATGTTTGACTGGGGTAGCTTCGGTCAGATCCACTAAGTCTAGTGCACCAGGTAGAATTCCATATTCAACCTAGACATGCCTTCGACAGAGTTTCCTTGACGTACTATCATCCCAATCCATTCCGGTGCTATGTTATAGGGTTTGGTAAACCTTTTTCATCTAACCGTTCTAATAATCCTAATCCTAAGTAATGAATTTGGTTTAATTAAGTTGGTTGGATTGTTTTTCTAGTTGCTCCCCCCTGAGTCATAGCTTAGATAAGTTCTATCTAAGTAATTGATTTGACTCTTAGGGATCAAGTAGTGGTTTGGTTTGATTGGTTTGATTAAGTGTTTTGTTTGAACCCATGCTTGGACTTGACTTCTAACATTTTGACTGATTAGAGACATGTATGATTTGTTTGTTTTGTTCGGTTTATAGCCAAGCCCCGATTTGTTGTACACGGCTCGTTGCGATCCAAGTACCATATTTAGACACTTGGATCCCATTTTGAACCTTTCAAAAGTTTTCTTGAGTCGCTCGACTTGACCTTTCAAATAGGAATTTTCTTCCTCAAGTTTTTCAACTTGAGTCGAAGTTCCGACTTGAACTTGGTTAGTCGAGTCACTCAAGCTAACTTGTTGCTTAAGGTGGTCTATTTCCTTAAGTAACAAGTTATTTTGTTTTTCCGAATTTGCTAATTTTTTAAACAAACATTTAACTACTTTAAGTAAATTTGACTTTGAATAAATCGTTACCATATTCGGATCTTTCGATCCGGGGCTTCTTTCGGAATCAAGGTCGATC
Organism: Zingiber officinale; assembly: GCF_018446385.1. Taxonomy (NCBI): domain Eukaryota; kingdom Viridiplantae; phylum Streptophyta; class Magnoliopsida; order Zingiberales; family Zingiberaceae; genus Zingiber; species Zingiber officinale. Next base: position 88,302,919 of record NC_055989.1, read on the forward strand.
TCGGACTCATATTCTTCGTCGAACTCGGACTCGGAATCTTCGTTCCTTGCCATGAATGCAAGGTGACTCGAGTGCTTCGTTTGTTCCATGTCAAATTCGTCGGAAGAGGTTTCGTCCCAAGTCGCTTGAAGTGCCTTCTTCCGCCTTGTCGATTTGGGTCGTTCTTCTTTCCGATTTGGGCATTCGTTTTTGAAATGCCCCTTTTTGTTGCATCCATAACAAATCATTTTTGATTTGTTTTGGGTCTGGTTCGGTGGGATCTTTTTGGTATTTCTTCTGAACTTTTTCTTAGTCAACAATCTTCGGACCATGTTGACTAGTTCTTCTTCGTTTGTTGAATCTGAGTCTGACTCGCTTTCAGACTCGATCTTCGTTTTTGATTTTGTCTCTTTGTTTGAACCTGCATACAAAGCAACTCCTTTCTCGACATGGCTCATGTTAGATTGCTCGTGTAATTCCAACTCGCAAAACAATTCATCTAACTTAGGAATTGAAAGATCTTTGGAAACTTTGTATGCATCTACAATTGATGCCCACAAAGCATTCCTCGGAAAGGCATTCAGAGTGTACCTTATCATGTCACGATTTTCGAGTTCGTGTCCGATCAAGTGAAGACCGTTGAGGATGTCTTTCAGTCGGGCGTGTAGTTGCGAGGCCGTCTCTCCAGGAAACATTTTTATATTAAGTAAATTATTTAAAAGAAGATCTCGTTTGTTTACCTTTGAGTCGTCGGTTCATTCGTGTAATTTGATTAGAGAGTCCCACAAGTCTTTGGCATTGTCGTAGGGACCAACTCGGTTCAATTCCTCCATTGTGAGTCCACACTGAATGGTGTTGATCGCCTTGTAATTTAGTTGTGCCTTTTTCACCATTTGTGGAGTCCATTCTTCCGGTTCTAGAGTTGTTCCGTCCTTCATTGGAGGAGTGTAACCTTTCAAGATTGTGAACCAGAGCTCGATGTCGGACTTCAGGAAACACTCCATCCTATTCTTCCAGTAGCTAAAGTTTTCTCCTTTGAATAGTGGAGGTCGGACTATGCTATAGCCTTCTTGATATGAATTCGACATCCTTGCAAAGCACAGATTAAAAAAAAATATATCCAAGACTTTTGTCTTGGGATTAGTAGTGCTTGAAAAAAAATAGAGATAATGAAAAATATTAAAGAAATTTGAAGAAAATAAAAGATTTTAAAGATGCTTAGAAAATCGGTTAAGAAATTTCAGAGCTAACTTGGCTCAGATACCAATTGATAGGATCGAGTAGTGCGATAGAGGGGAGGGGGTGAATATCACTTCTTTTTAAAAACTATTCTTTTCGTATTTAAATCAAAGTCGTGCACAGCGGAAAGTAAATAGAGACACAAATGTTTTACTTCGTTCGGAGCCTAGCTCGACTCCTACTCGAAGGCCCGCGGTCCTTGACCGTACCGATGGGCAAAGCACTAAAACCCTTCTCTCCGGACTCCTCGGAGAGAAGCAGATCGTACAAGTACAATAGAATAAGATAGTAATAAACCTACTATCTTATTAGCAATTAAGTATAAAACAAAAAACAAGTATACCGACAAATGAATCGAAGATGTAGCGTAGGTCAGTTCTTCCAAATGACGTAGCTTTGCACTGAAGATGAGTCGCTTGTAGAGTAGTAACTTGTGATCAGAAAGTTGTATTTTAGTCTCTGTCTTCGAGTATGAATTTATAGGTGGACTAAGGTTCGGTTGACCGATCCCTCTGTTCGGTCAACCGAACCAGCTCCGATCACCCACAGCTGGAATCTGATGCTGGCTCGTAAATTCTGCATTAACTGGCCTTCAATGGTTCGGTCGACCGAACCCTTTTATCGGTCGACCGAACAAGCTTTTACCTTGTTCGTCGAAGTCTGCCAGAATCTTGAATTAATGCGCGATTAATGTTGATTGGATCGGTCGACCGATCCCCAGGTTCGGTCGACCGATCAGCTTATTTCCTTTGCTTGTTGATCGGTGCTAACGAGCTGGCTTTGCTGAGTCATCAACTTCGGTCGACCGATCAAGCTTTGATCGAACTTTGACTTTGATCTGTTCTGAACTGTTTGCTTTCTGTTATGCTCATGTTCAGTCGACCGATCTAGTCTGACCTGCAACACAGTGTTAGAACAAAAACTTCCTACAACACAGATGTTAGCACACAGCATAATAATGAATAAAAGACAGCATAATGAGTAATATAAAAGACAGCAATAGAACTGTCTTGATCTCAACTTGGAAACCTTCCCGGTTTCTTCAGTTGGATCAGCGACCTAAGGTTGTTCCCTCTGGGAACCCGACCTCACTGTCGCTCCTCCAGTTTGCTTACCTCAACCTACCTGTCAAACTTTGATCCTCCAGATCTAGTTTGGACTTCTCACTCAGCCTTGATCGGCTCCCCAGGACTTTTCCTTTGATCTTCGGTCCTTCAGACCTCTCGATCACACTGCCAAGCTTCGTCTCCCCTCGACCTACTTGGACTTTCACCTGGGTTCCACAATCTGCTAAGATTTCTCCTGCCTAGCCTCCAACTAGGTCTTTCCCGGTGAGTAAACATTCTGCACACTCAGTAAACTTGTTAGATCATAACAAGACTTAACTTGAACCTTTGACAACATCAAAACTCAGGTTTGATTCTGGTGCATCTTGCACCAACATCACCAAGTGCCGCTCGCTCGCGAGGACCAGGAGAAGGTCAGCTTCATTACAACCGACATAATGTACTGCTACAACGTCATGCCGTTCGGACTCAAGAATGCTGGACCCACTTACCATAGGCTGATGAACAAGGTGTTCCGATGACATATCGACCGTAATATGGAGGTATATGTTGACGACATATTAATAAAATCCCTCTGAGCTGTTGACCTATGTGCAGATATTGAGGAGACCTACCGAACGTTGAGGGCTTATGGGATAAAGCTAAACCCCGGTAAGTGTCTGTTCGGCGTAAAGAGTGGTCGCTTCCATAGTTACATCATCACCGAACGGGGCATAGAAGCCAATCCAAGTAAAGTCAGAGCGTTGTAAGACATGCCGCCGCCTCGGAACTTGAAGGAAGCTCAACGGCTGACCGGTCGGATCACCGCGTTGTCTAGATTCATATCTAAATCATCCGACCGGAGCCTGCCATTCTTTAAAGTGCTTCACCGAGTTACCAAATTCCAGTGGGACACCAAGTGCGATCGGCATTGGAAGAGCTTAACGAGTATCTTAACTTCTTACCTGTATTAGCCAAGCTAATTGTTGGTGAGCCACTCTGGATCTATTTATCGTCCAATAAGTATGCGGTTGGGTTGGCCCTAGTTAGGCAGAATGGCCAAGAGCAGCAGCCTGTATACTTTTTAAGCCATATATTAAAGGATGAAGAGTCTCGCTACACCGGTCTAGAAAAATTAGCCTACGCTTTAACTCTCGTCGCTCGGAGGTTTCGTTCGAATTTCCTCGCACACTCAATCATCGTGCTGACTAACAACCCCTTTGGACGGGTCCTTCTCAACCTTGAAGCATCAGGAAGGCTTATCAAATGGATGATTGAGCTAAGAAAATTCGACATTCAATATCAACCTCGAGCGACAATCACGGCTCAGGCCTTGGCGGATTTCATTATAGAGGTCCAGGATGTCGAGCCGGAGGCAACATGAAAGATATATGTTGACGACTCATCCTCTCGGCAAGGCAGCAGAATCGAAATATTGCTCATCTCACCATAGGAAGACCGGATGCAGCTTTCCGTTTGGTTTGACTACAGGGCCACTAATAACAAAGTAGAGTATGCGGCACTAATAGTCGACCTACAGGCAGCTCGACATGTTGGAGCCGTTAAAGTCCTCATCCACTCGGACTCCCTGCTTGCCGCTCAGCAACTATCCAGAATATTCGAGATAAATAATGCCCGACTCAGGCTTTATGTGGAAGCCTTCGAGAAGCTGAAGACCAATTTCAGAAGGTCATTATACAAAAAATCCCTCGATCGGAGAACCAGGTGGCAGATGAGTTAGCAAAATTAGCTAGCTCGTTGATGTCGATCGTCATAGGACAGTCGATCAAACAAACCTCGCTCATGGCGGATATCGACTGAATGAAATGAATAACCTTCCCCAACGATTGGAGAACGACCTTGATAGAGTTCTTGCGGTCGGGAGCTGCACCTTCCGATCCAAAGAAGCTCACTTGTTGAAGAAGAGGGTTGAAGGTTCACCTTGATTGGGGACCAACTTTATAAGAGAGTCTTATCCAGGACCCTGCTCAAGTGCGTCAGATCGGAAGATGCTGAATACATTTTGTGGGAGGTGCATTAAGGTTCCTGTAGAGGTCACCCGGGCGGTCGTGCGTTAGCTCAAAAGGTACTCCTGGCCAGATATTTTTGGCCGACTCTCCAAGAAGATGTCGCTCGGATGGTGGCCACCTGCTTGTCTTGCCAGAAGTATCACAACCTTCCATACCGACCGATCGAGGAAATGAAGGCGTCTACAGTATCTTGCCTATTTGACCAATGGGGAATAGATATCATTAGGTCATTCACCATGGCGACCGGTCAACGGAAATTTTTGCTCGTCGCGGTGGACTATTCTCGAAGTGGGTGGAAGCCGAGCTACTTGAAAGAATAACTCAACAAATGGTCATTAAGTTTGTTTGGCAGAACATCATATGCTGGTTCAACATCCTACGCTGACTCGTATAAGACAATGGGAGGCAATTCGCCGGTAAAGGGCTCAGAGAGTGGTGCGAGGGCTATGACATCCAACAAACCTTCACATCGGTGGCCTACCCCTAGGGCAACGGATAAGTCGAGGTCGCCAATCGGGATATCCTCAAAGTTTTACGCGCCCGACTCGACCACGTTAGAGGCAGCTGGGTCGATGAGCTCCCTAGTGTATTGTGGGCCCTTCGTACGACCTCGAAGGAGGTGACCGGCGTGCCCCCCTTCCACTTGGGATACGATGGCGAAGCAGTCGTCCCCGTGGAGGTCTGAGTAGAATCCGATCGGGTGCAGTACTATGATGAAGGAAACATCGAACGGAGGCTCATGGAGCTTGACTTGGTGGACAAAACACGGACGAAAGCAGTTGTTCGGCTCACAGTGTACTGGCAACGGATGAAACATAATTACAATCGGAGGGCGATCTCTGTTGGTGCAATATCCTTAAGTCAAGGTTAATCTGGTTGACTAAGCTTGAGTTGGCTCAAGGTTGAGTCTTGATGTTTGGATTTCGATGTTTGACAATACATGGAGATTGCATATGCAATCATCCGTTTGGGGAGATTGTTGATACAATTCCCCTCTGGTCAAGGTTGAGCAGATTGATGTGATGGAGAGTCAAGTAGGTCAAGGTTGACTAGATACTTGACTAGGAAAGTCCTAACTGGAGGTTAGGTAAGGAAAAATCTTGGTGATTGAAGCCAGGTGAAAGACCTAGTGAGTGAATCTAGGCAGTTGGAAAGTCCTGGTGAGTGAAGCCAGACAGTTGGGAAAGTCCTAGTGAGTGAAGCCAGGTACATAGAAGTCCTGGTGAGTGAAGCCAGACAGGTGAAAGTCCCGGCGAGTGAAGCCGGGAAGTAGGAAAATCCTGGTGAGTGAAGCCAGGTGAAAGTCCTAGTGAGTGAAGCTACGTGAAAGTCCTGGTGAGTGAAGTCAGGCAGATGGGAAATCCTAGTGAGTGAAGCTAGGCAGAGTAAAAGTCCTGGTGAGTGAAGCCAGGCAGGGGAAAGTCCCAGTGAGTGAAGCCGGGCAGTGGAAAGAGCTGGTGAGTAAAGTCATGCATGAAGAAATCTAGATGGGTCAAGGGTGACAGGACATCTTGTGGAAGGAAGTCCAAATGGGTCATGGAGGACCGGATACTTGGCACGAGATGGTAAGTCCAAGTGGGTCATGGTTGACCGAACACTTGGCACAAGAAAAAAAAGTCCAGATGGGTCAAAAGTTGATCGAACACTTAGCGGTCGTAAGTCCACTAGGGAGTTGGCATGGAACTAGGAGGTTCGGACGTAGTAAACTTCCGAAGGCCATAACTTTTGACTCGGATATCAGAATGAGGTGATCTCAGATGCAAAACGAATCTTATTTCAAGATCTACACATTTTTTTTCTTGCCAATCAATTGTATAATCGATTGGGGGGTTCAATCGATTGGTCAATCGATTGGTTGACGTAATTTTATGCAGAAATGGTCTGGATCGATTGGGTAATCGATCAAAACTTCCCGAATCAATTGGTCAATCAATTGGGAGAGTTTTTGAGTGATCAGTGAGCTTCTGAATTGATCAATTGAAAACTTCCAATCGATTGGGGGGGGCAAGAAATCGCGCGATAAAGGCTGAATCGATCGGGCAATCGATTCAGGCGCTTTCCAGAGAGCACAGAGGCGTTCTGAATTGATCAGCCGATCAATTCAGAGCCTCCCCAATCGATTGAGAGTCATTCAATCGATTGATATCTGACTGTTGCGTAGGTTATAGCCGTTGGCGAGCGTCTTCTTCGCAAATTTCCTCTCCCGCGCTCTTGATTCTTCACCGATTCTTCTCCACCGAGCTCAGTGACACGCACCAATCCTTGGAAGCTTAGAGAGGAGTGTTGTATCATTCCCAAGCATCTTAAGAGGTGTACTCAAGCAAGAAGAAGAGGAAGCTAAGGTTTCGTTGTGTAATCTTGTGAGATTTCTAATGTATTAGCTTCTTGTTTCTCTCTTCTTGTATTTCTTGTGTGTGAGCATGTACGAGGCTTCTCTGCCTCCGGCTGCGATCGAGAAGGAGCTATTTTCTTAGTGGAGAAGTGCGTCGTGTGTGGATCCTTGGATTAGTCACCTCATCTTGAGGTGAATACCAAGTAAATCTACGTTGTTAGCATTGGAGCTGTTAGAGTGTATACTAAAAGCCTAACTTTTGTAAACATTTATTTTTGAAATAAAAGAATCACATTGGTCAAGTGTCTACATTTATTTGTTAAGTATAGTTGTTCAATTAATTTATATTGTAGATAACATGGTGTGTGGTGTCACACACAGAAGATCATGTTATCAGTTCTTTATAAATTATAAACAGTTGCTCACGACTAAGATGGAAAGGAACAAACCGTTGGAATAGTAGTAGTATAATTAAGTATTAGTTTATCTTGACTAATAAATTACACTGATACACTTTAAGTGTATTGAGTAGGACCATTTTAGGTAAGTTTTTTTTATACTGACTTAATAAAAGAACTAGACCTTAGTTATTATGGAAGTGTGTGCTCTTAATCCTAATATAATAACAAGCACATATATCTAGTATTTATTTCTTTAACTTATCAAAGGGTGAGATTTAGCTCTATAAATCAATAAGCTCGATAAGTTGGGAAATGATATTACTTATAGTGTGTATTATTAATTATAGAGGGAAACTGTGTCCTAGTTATCTAGGTTGAGAATGTCCCCAAGAGGAGCTCATAAGGATTGTCATGTTAAACCCTGCAGGTGGACTTAGTCCAATATGACAATGAAGTTGAGTGGTACTACTTTTGGAGCTAGATATTAATTAAGTGAGTTGTCAGTAACTTACTTAATTAGTGGACATTCGTTATCTTAAACACAGGGAGACTAACACACTCATATATGAAGGAGCCTATAATGTAATTTGGGATTGGGGCAGTAGTGCAATAATAATTTTCTAGTGGAATGAGTTATTATTGATGAACTTGAGTTGTGTGTTTGGGGCAAACACGGGATACTCAAGCTCATCGGAAGGCCAAAACCAATTTCTCCTCTAGGTCCCTGTCGTAGCCTCATAAAAGCCTCAAGTCCACCCATATAAAGCCCTTCTTGGTGTCCAAGAAGAGGCCGACCCATGGCTTGGTGACCAAGCCAAAGGGGCCGGCCAAACTCCTTCACAAAGGGGTCGGCCCTTTGCTTGGTGTCCAAGCAAAGAGGGTCGTCCATAATATGTCAAATAAGGAGGGGTGTTTTGAATTTTTAAAATCTTCTCTTTGTAGAAAACTACAAGTTTTAAAAGAGAGTTTTTAAAATATAAAACTTTCCTTATTTGAATTAGGCCACATGGTTTAATAGAAAGTTCAAAAGTTTTAAAACTTTCATTTTTTAACCATCCTCATGGTTTTTAGAAAAAAGGAAGAGAAGTTTTAAAATTAAAATTTTCTATTTTTGTAATCATGTTAAAAAAGGAAATTTTAGAAGAGAAGTTTTAAATTTTAAAACTTGATTTTAATTTTTAAAACTTTCCTTTTTTAACATCCACAATAGGAAAGAGAGCTTGTAAAATTTTATAAGAAGATTTCTTCTTTTGTAAAATTTTATAAAAATAATTTCTCTCCTTGATGATGTGGCCGGTCACCCTTGCTTGGTGCCCAAGCAAGGGGCCGACCAAAATTAAATCATCATCCAATCAATGTTTGATGATTGATTCAATCAAGAGGAAAGAAAAGGAAAATAAAAAGAGAAAAGGAAAAACAAGAGGAAGATTTTAATTTTTTGTAAAAAGTCTTTCCTTATTTGCCTTGGGCAAGTAATATAAAAGAAGGGGAGGAGAGACCTCATGCCACATCAATTCTTATTCTCTTGGTGGAGTTCCTCATTGTGGCCGGCCCTCTCTCCCTCTCTTTTCCCTTTGCTCTCTTTTGCTCCTTGGTGGTGGTGGTGGCCGAAACTTAGAGAAGGAGGAGGAGTTCTTTAGGTGGTGTTCATCTTGGAGGATCGTTACCGACACAACGTCCAAGGCGAGGCGAGAAATACGACAGAAGATCTCAAGGTCATTAGCATACAAAGAGAAGGTAAAACTAATAATTTTCTTCCGCATCATGCTAGTTATTTTTCTTTGTTAGAATTCCAAACACAAGAGGCATTAGATTCTAGTTTTTCAAATTATAATTCGAGTTTGTGTTTTCTTTTTGTTTTTCGAATTTATGATTCGATTGTTCTTTTTGGTTAAACCTAGAGTTATATAAGGAAATTAAATATTAGCTTTCTTTAAAAGGCTTTGTCTAGGCGGTGGTGGATGCTCCCATATCCAAGAAGGCCATGTGCCTCACCATGCAGTCCTGGAAACCAATTTTGGAAATTAATATTTAATTGAATTGATAACGTAAGTTGATTTGGATCAATAGTGTTAAGTTCCGCTTGCGATCCGAATCTAAACCATTAAGAACAGATAAGTTAAATTTGGAATCAATAATGTTAAGTTCCGTTTGCGATTCCTAATTTAACTTCTAAAGAACACAATAGGTTGTTTAGGAAAGGTTTGACATTTGTACAAAATTTTTGCACAGTGGAACCGGTACGATCTTCCTAGGACCAACCAACAGGAGGTATTATAGCTAGGGTTTGCCTCTGTGTGTTTTGGTTTTCAAATTAATTATGCACATGTCATACATAATTTAGGCAGGATAATAGTAGGATGTGCTAACTTTGTGGTTGCAGGCTCCAACTATTATGACATATAGATATTGTGTGTGATTGGACCCTTGGACATGTCAAGGGCATTATTTTGTGTGTGTATGATCGTATGTATTAAATACAGCAAGAGCTGTATTAGTTTTAGAATTTTATTTTTGTTCGATCTAGAATACATGTACATTCCTTTGTGGAATATAGGATCGATATATGTAAAATTCTATATTTGTCACGGATCGTATCCTTGCGAGGCGTGGTGCTATTAAAGGACCAGAGGCGTAGCAGAATAAGAAGCAAGATAGATGCGATGACTGGACCCGATGGCAGTGGCTAAAGATGGCAGCAGCTAGGGTTGGAACACACGGAGGACAGTGATGGAAAAGGCCATAATAGTTAGAAAATTAATTTTCATATTTATTGTTTTTATTTACTATGATGTGTGTGTGTGCATGTGGTGTATGCTAGCATAGGTTAAAATTCCTCACCTTAAATAACTAAGTGGGAGAGAGATTTTTTAAATAAATTCCACGGTCTCCATTACTGGTTTGTAAGTGATGCAACAAGCTTGCGTGTTGGCTCTGAGTGCCTCCCTCCACAACGGATGAGTTTGTTGCGGATCACTAGATCAAACTTCCTTTATAGATGGTTATAGGAAATTATTTAGGAGCGTGTGATCTTCTCCAACTGAAGGGGCCACTACAAGAAATTATAGATTTAACCACACCTAATAGACAACAGTTTTTTGAGAAACTGTTGTTTTTTTGTTATTTAACAACGGTTTTGTTGAAAACTGTTGTTGTTAGTCGTGTTTTTTAAAAAAAGACAACAATGTTTAAAAAACCGTTGTCTTTGACATACATAAGACAACGGTTTTATGTCAAAGACAACGGTTTTTTAAACATTGTTGTCTATGAGATATCTTTATTTGGCATACGACAACAGTTTTAATCAACCATTGTCTATTAGTGTTGTTTAAAACTATGTTGAAACTATGTTGTCTATTAGTTTTAATCAACAGTTTAATCAACATAGTTATTTGCCTATGTTAAACTATGTTGTGTATTAGTTTTAATCAATAGTTTAATAAAAATAGTTATTTGCCTATGTTAAACTATGTTGTCTCTAAGATGGATGGATTTTAATCAAACTAGGTTTTAAGATGGATGGATTAGCAACACTTCACGTTTTCTTTTTACCACATCGCGCGCACCGCCACCAAAAACCCGCGCTAACCCTAATCGCCATCTTCTCCCTGACGACGACCGCCATCTTCTCTCCTTCCAGTCCACGCCGTTCACAAGTTCGCGATCGCCGTGGCTCATTTTGTCCCGAGGTGCGTTTTTCTTCTTCTAATCTGGTGAAGAATCATAGCTCCCGAACGCTTTTCTCTCTTCTTTGTGCTTTTCTCGAAGGCATAAAAGTGTCTTGTTCTCTTTTAGTCAATATATCATTTCCTTGAAACCACACTGCCAAAGAACACACCATCAGAAGCATCATGAACCTACGTGCCATGTATTACATATATCTTCCATTCTTCCACTTTCATTATCTTCTGTCTTCTTAAAGTTTGAAGTAAACCTACGTGCCATGTATTACATATATCTTCCATTCTTCCACTTTCATTATCTTCTGTCTTCTTAAAGTTTGAAGTAAACTTTAAGGGCCCAACATTGTCAATGTGTGCAGCATCTTTAGCCAATTGTAATTCTAAATCATCATCATTTTCTGGGTGGGCATCCAAATCTTTGAACAGAAGGCTTCCCCTGGCATCTGAATCTATGTTTAAAATGTCACTGCTAGCTGAAACATCTGGATTTGCTGGGTTTGCAAGGATCCTTTCAATCTTTTCATTTCTGCTAACTTCCTTGTCTCCTTGCAGCATTGTTTGCTTCATAGATTTTTCCAGCAAACAAGGATCATGAACTGCCTGTGGCATCTCATCATACTTATGGTCTTCACCTGGTAGTTGATTTGCCCTGAATTCATTGCAATCTTGTGAGAAAGCACCGACTGCTTTTGCATTATTGTGTTCTTCATATAGCATAACTCCAGTTTCTTTTCGGTTGATCTTAGTTTCCTCCAATTTCATCTGTATCTTCATCAACTACCAGCCCAGATACAAATTTCTGAGACATGGATGACTCTTTCTTCGAGCATGGTTCCTACCTAGCTTCCTTCAGGGTTTCCACTGAATTTCCATTATCTTCTTTTATTTCAAGATGTGTCATGAGCTTGTTTTTCTTGTCAATGATTTGCTCTTATATACCTACACTAGATGTTATTCAAACATGATAGGCACAAGATTTTGGTCATCTATGAATGTAAAATAAGATCAGTATGATATTGGAAAATTAAAAGTGCCAAGCAATCTATGTAATAGTTTTAGTGGCACTAGACAACCTCCTAGCTTGTAGAATAGCTTCCTCTTGTAGTTTCTCAATATGCTGAATATTAGAGGATTTCACCATATATTGAATGTTAATTGACAAATTGTTACCTCAAGTTTCTCATAGTTGCCTGCAGACTAGCTTCCTGTTTCTTTATTCTTCAATGAAACAATAGTTGCCTCAAGTTTTTCAATATGCTTGCTTGCTTGACAAATTTTTAATCTGCTTTTGGTATTCATTAATAGTCCTATCTTTGAGCTAGAGTTCACATTATAGTTTATTTCAAATATTTTTTCATCTAAGGTGGTTTTGAACCCTTCACGTTTTTGCACTAAACCCTTCCCTTTCTTCACATCCATAGATAGTTTTTCTCTTATTAGCAGATTCGCTTATTTTAATAATTTAGTTACTTGATTGTATAGATTGTATGCTAAGAATATCTTATGTTTCTTGTTCATTGTGTTAAGATCTTGTTGTATACTGTACAATTGTTTTGAAGGTAGGTGTTATCTCATTTCTAGCTGATTAGTACTTATAACAAGAATGGACAAAGAATGGATGTCAAAGGATAGACTATCTAGTGAATATGATATTGGAGTAGAGTTTTTTTTGCAATTTGCACTGGAAAACGCTAACGATCCTAATGCAATACCTTGCCCATGTGCAAGATGTGGTAACATAAAGAAGAAAAATGTTGAAACTATAAGGGCACATTTGTATTGTAATGGTATAGATTTGACATATCATACATGGATATGGCATGGGGAAAGAACTATGACAGAAAACTCAATGAACAGTAATGATCGCGTGGGGCAAGATGAATACAAATATTTTGCCGAGGAGCCTATAGATATGGTGCAAGCTGTATATGATAGTTATGTTGAGAATCCAAGCGAGTTCAATAAGCTACTTGAAGATGCCGAGAAATGTTTATATCCTGGATGCACAAAATTCACAAAGTTATCTGCAGTTGTGAAATTATTTAACTTGAAGGCAAAATATAGTTGGAGTGATAAAAGTTTTACCGATTTACTTATTTTGTTAGGAGAAATGCTTCCAGATGACAATGAATTACCCTTATCTTTGTATGAGGCAAAGAAAAGCTTACGTGCATTAGGGATGGATTACGTGAAAATTCATGCTTGTCCTAATGATTGTATCTTATACCGGAAGGAGTACGAAGATTTTGCCAATTGCCCTACTTGCGGGACATCAAGGTGGAAGTTGAGCAACAAATCCAAGATAAAAGAAGGAGTTCCTGCAAAGGTCTTGTGGTATTTCCCACCCATGCCAAGATTTCAAAGAATGTTTCGGAATAAGGCGATATCCAAGGAGTTAACCTGGCATACTGATAAAAGAATTCATGATGGATACTTACGTCATCCAGCTGACGCACCTTCTTGGAAATTAGTTGATCGCATGTGGCCTGATTTTGCTTCTGAGCCCAGAAATCTGAGATTGGCTATATCAGCAGACGGGATTAATCCCCACAGTTTGTTGAGGTCTACATATAGTTGTTGGTCAGTTTTAATGATCACATACAACCTTCCACCATGGTTGTGTATGAAGAGAAAATTTATTATGCTCACTTTGTTGATATTTGGTCCTAGACAACCAGGAAATGATATTGATGTTTACTTAGCACCTCTGATTGATGATTTAAAATGTTTATGGGATAAAGGTGTCGAAACATATGATGCATATCGAGAAGAAAGTTTCTCTCTTAAAGCTGTTCTGCTATGGACAATCAATGATTTTCCTGCATATGAGAACATGTCAGGATGTGTTGTGAAGGGATATCATGCATGCCCTATTTGTGCAGAAAAAACTTATTCAACAAGGTTGAAGCATTGTAGAAAAATGTCATATATAGGCCATAGAAGGTTTCTACCTTTATGTCATCCTTATCGAAGGCAAAAGAAGGCATTTAATGGAAACCAAGAATTTAACCTTGCACCAAAGCCATTGAGTGGCCATGAAGTTTTGGAAAGAGTTGAAAGAAATAATTATCAGTTGGGAAAAATCAGCGGAAAGCTATCATCAAAGAGGAATGATGGAGAAACATGTTGGAAAAAGAAATCAATATTCTTTGAACTTGAATATTGGAAAGAGCTACATGTTCGACATGTTCTTGATGTGATGCACATTGAAAAAAATGTCTGTGAAAGTCTCATCGGTACATTATTTGACATTCCAGGAAAAACAAAGGATGGAGTCGCAGCAAGATTAGACCTTATGGAAATGAATTTAAGAACTGAACTGGCACCAAGGATTGGGGAGAAAAGAACGTTTCTGCCAGCTGCCTGTTACACTCTAAGTAAAGCTGAGAAAAGAAGTATTTGCAATTCTTTGTCAGGAATAAAGGTCCCTGAAGGTTACTCATCTAATGTTAAAAACCTTGTGTCGATGAAGGATTTGAAACTTGTTGGCCTTAAGTCACATGACTATCACACTTTAATGCAACAATTGCTTCCAGTGGTTATTCGTGGTGTCTTGCCAAAACATGTCAGAGATACTATCACTCGGTTGTGTTTCTTCTTCAATGCGTTATATAGTAAAGTAATAGACGTTTTAAAGATGGATGACTTGCAAAGAGAGATTGTAATGATATTGTGTTTGCTTGAAAAGTATTTCCCTTCTTCATTTTTTGATATAATGATTCATTTAACTGTTCATCTCGTGCGAGAGGTCAAATTGTGCGGACCCGTTTGGTATAGACACATGTACCCATTTGAAAGATACATGAAGATTTTGAAAGGTTATGTGCGCAATCACAATCGGCCTGAAGGGTGTATAGCCGAATGTTATATTGCTGAAGAGGCTGTCGAATTTTGCTCAGACTATCTATCTAATGTCCACACAATTGGGATACCATCAATTCATCACAAAGTAGAACGTACTAAGCCTTTATCGGGTGCAATAGTGCACTCCGCTAGGCATGATGAGTTGCAACAAGCACATCGTTACATATTGACGAATGATGATGAGATTGATCCTTATATCGAGTATGTTATCTAACTTATCAATACTTTTATGCAATTTGAATTCATTCTATTGGTTTATTTATTTAAAATAATTCTATTAGGGCACACATGGTGGAGTTGAGAGCAAGATTTCCTCAAAAAGCTAAGTCCAAAAAGTGGCTACAAGATGAGCATAACCGAACATTTATTAACTGGTTGCATGATATTGTACGTTCCAAAACTACTATGTATTAGCATACATACAACTCTTGGTATCTTACGCAAAAATTTAAATTTTATTATATTGTTAACTATAGGTTGAACGTGCGGTTGACCATTCGACCCTTCAAATATCTGAAAGATTAAAGTGGATAGCGCGTGGACCTAGCAAGAAAGTGTTAAAGTATTCTAGTTATTTGATTGATGGGATTACTTATGCTACGAAAGAACGTGATGATGTACGAGTTGCTCAAAATTCTGGAGTAAGCTTAGTCGCAAAGACAATGCAAGTTGCCAGTGCAAAGGATAAAAATCCAATTGTGTCGGACATGATTTTTTATGGAGTTATTGAAGAAATATGGTTACTTGATTACCACAAATTTCAAATTCCAATGTTCAAATGTAATTGGGTGGAGAATAATAATGGTATAAAAGTAGATGATCTTGGTTTCACATTGGTAAATTTGAAACGAATTGAATTCAAATCAGATTCTTTTATCTTGGGAAGTCAAGCGAAGCAAGTATTTTATATTGAAGATCCTGAAGATCCTGTATGGAGTATTGTACTTGCAACTCCTACTAGAGAGTCATTTGAATATGCAAATGGGGATGAATTGGAAGACACTATAGTCCACTATCAATCTTTTACCAGAGAGTTACCATCAATGGATGCTTACGGAGTAGATGACAATGAACCCCAATGCCTTCGTGAAGATTGTGATGGCACTTGGGTTGAAAATGTTTAACCAATTATAGTTTTTTTTTGAAGATATGTTTGTAGACAATATTGATATGTATCTTGTTTTTGAATATGATTTTGTGCACATGATGGTATTTCAAATTTTTATCTATGTATGTTGATTTTCTTTTGTAGGTGAATTTCTTATTGTGTATTTTTTTTAAATATTGATATGTTGTTTCACTTTTTTATCAATAGATTAAATTTGAGATCTATGGCATCCTTTGGAAAGCTTAAAATCAAATCTGATGGTGATGACACAATTCATGCTTCAAGCAAGAGAAAAGGACAACCTGCAACGATTGGGAAGGGCAAAGGAAAAATTGCATCTACATCCACTAACAACAGTTTACAGGTTGAGACAATGCTGGAATCTACAGACACTGAAACAACAAGAACATCTAGAGGTCGTACCCATCTGGATAAGCTTACTAAACAAAGGGTTCAAGGAATTCGAAATGAGGTAAGATTTAATAAACTTGGACAGCCAGTAGGAGGAGTTGCTATTGCAATGCAAAGTTACATTGGCTTGCTTGCTCGAGAAAAGGTCAAGATATCTTACAAGACGTGGAAACAAGTTCCAAATGAAGTTAAAGAATTGATATGGGAATCAGTTAATGTAAGTAAGTTAAAGAAATTCTGGTCAATTATCATGTTGCAAATTTTATTTGTCATATCATGGCATGCATGAAAAGATGAGTTAAAGATAGTAAAACAGTATGAATTGCCTGTTGTTCTTGCTACTCCAGCATTCAACAGTATGATTTTTATATATACAAGTTAAAGATTGGTTTTCTATTTCAAGTTGCTCTGCTGCATTTGCTCAGGTTTAGATAGTTCAGTTGAAGGTTCTTAAATTTCACAAGGTTCTGCTTCCTTTCTTTCAGCTTCGTATGTTTCAGTAGGTTGTTCTTCTGTTGTTCGTGATTCTCCTTGTTCCATTTCAGTTTTAGATCCCTCAGTAGGTTCTTTTTCTATATCAGTGGGGTTTTCATTTGTACTTAGTTCTGGTAGCTTTGTTTCTGCATTAGCATTGAAACAATTGTAAAGCAAAGAGAAAACCAGGATTGCATTGTCGTCCAGTGTCTCAACAAGAAATTACCAAATCTACAAACATTGTAAGACCTGATTACCAACTGCCAATCATCAAACAATTTCAAAACGAATGTTGCTCCAACTAGAAAACTTAGGATTATAAGTAACCAACAATCGTCAAAGGATCCTAACATTGTCCTAGGTTAATTGTACGAAATCAAGAACAAATCCATTTGTCTGTCATATCAGTGTCCAAAGCTAGTGCTATTT
The DNA here is from genome assembly GCF_018446385.1 of Zingiber officinale. NCBI lineage: Eukaryota > Viridiplantae > Streptophyta > Magnoliopsida > Zingiberales > Zingiberaceae > Zingiber > Zingiber officinale. The sequence goes on from NC_055989.1 coordinate 88,319,915, forward strand.
GTATATGTCTTTACTTGCACTTGATTCTTCAAACAAAATGTTAAGGGCATGATTTTATATCTGATATACACAAATATCCAATATGTGCAATAGCACAACAACTGAACTTAAGGCTCTAGACATGTTAAATACTAAAGCTCAATCTTCCTAACAAAACTATACAAATACAAGAGAAATGGTTGTATATCTCATTGTTTGTGGTTGTCTACTACAATCCAAAGCTTCCATCCATCTAATAACTTGAATATCAAATGTTTTCTGTTTTAGATATTACAACCCTACTGTCAACCAAATTATTATGGGTGTATAATAACCTCCTATTTTAAGGCATTAGTTTCATCATATTCGGAAGTGGATACATCCATGCGAGTTACTACTTGCCTATAATAAGGCGAACAATGTTAACAGCGCTGAGACTCTATCGTTAACTAAATCATCCAGATTGAAAATAGATCCACAATTAAACTAATAAACAAATAGGGCAAATCAAAAGTCACGAGCACTCCTGCATTAGCTTTGTTTTGGTAATTTCAGATCTCCAAAACACTCAATGATGAGAATGCCTTAAACTTAATGTATGTGTGTGTTGTTTCAATGCTAGAATAATTTCCAGAAATTGTGTTTGCTTATGGTGTCAATGATGAATATAGGTACTAATCAGTTTATTGTATTCCCAATTGTGTTTTATAGCTGACATATGATGTTCCCCCAAGTTGGAAGAAGGGATGTTTGAATTCAGCAAGTAATAAGTGGCGTCAGTTTAAATCCCATCTCACTCAGACATTCATTTCGAAGAATATTGACATACTCGAAGAGTTGGATGAACCACTTAGTGGCTATGGTCTTGCAAGAGATGATTGGATTTCTTTTGTCAGGACTCGCATGTCTGACGACTTTATTGTAAGTTTAGTGTTTTGTTCGTTCAAAATAAGTAGATATTAAGGTAAATGATGAATTTGTAAATTTGATATGTGGAATGTTTCACTTGACTAGAAATTAAGTGAACAACAAAAGGAGAAAAGAAAGAAGAGCATATACCCCCATCGCCTTGCTTGTAAAGGATATGCACGATATGCTGAAGAAATAGTAAGTATATTTTTCTTATAAAATTCGTATAACGGTTTTGTTTAGCATTTAATAATCATTCTTATTTAACATATATCATTCAATTATTCTTGTTCTTAGGCAAATGAATTATGTGACGATGATGAAATCAATAGAGCTATTATTTGGAAGAAAGGAAGGGTTAATAAAGAAGGGAAATTTGATGGCCAAGAGTTGAAACAAACAATAGACAAGATTGTGAGAAGCTATGAGTAAAAATCAATTATTGTATTTCAATGAAACTTTTAAAGTAATTTTTTTTTATTTGGATGACAGGATGATTATATACAACAGAAGCGTGAGGGTACACTCGAAATTAATGGGACAAAAGAAGATATTCTTACGAAAGCACTCAATTCAAGAGAACATAGTGGACGTGTGAGGGCTGTTGGAGGTCATATCACTCCATCATTGTTCTTTAATGGTAGTAGATGGAAGACTGACCATGTTGATAGAGAGCTACTGATTGAGCAAAAGAGAGAGTTGGTGGAGGCTAGAAAATTAATTCAAGACCAAGATACACGCATTCAAAACCTTGAAGCAATTGTCTACAAAAAGGGTGCATGGGGCAGTGACATTGATGACAAAGGAAGTTGCTCGGTAAAGTTACCTTAGCAAAATGACAATAAACTGAACACCGATAAGACTTTCCCTAGTCATGAAGAGTTCAATGATGTCAAAATGCAAGTTGTGGATAAAGAAGTTGCTTTACAGGTATATAAGTTGTGGTTATATTTATTATTAAAATAAAGAGTTAGTATAATTCAATGACACAACTATTTATCTTTTAGGGTAAATCAGTTATTTTGACATTGGATTCTAGCACAGACATTGTTGCATATGGTACAGTTGTTGAGGTCATTGGAGTTAATCACTCTCCATGGTGTTTCGTTACCCAAGAATTGTATGCGTGTATCCATCGATGAAGCAATGCAGAAATCAGCATGTTTGCCAGTTCCGATTCCCAATGAATGTGAAACTATTGGTGATGCTGTTGGAACCCATGTGGCTTGGCCAAAACACCTGCTGATGCTACGACAAAAGGTACATCTAAGATAATATTTCAAAGTAAATATCTGTGAAACTATTTAGTATTGCACCTATCTAAAAAGTTTACAATTACAATTATTAGAAGCGTCAAATGAAGAAAACAGCACATGTAGAAAATAACCAGACTTTGTTATCAAGTGTGCCAAGATCATTGCGCGTGGTGTATTGTTATTGTAAGCGTGCTCTTGAGAATGGAAGGAAATTGTCAATTGATTTAGATCATGAGGTATTTCAAGATGATTATGAACTGAACTTGCATCTTGAGGACATTAGTGCTTTGTATCACTTGGAGCCAATTTCAGGAAATTGTGTGGTTGTTTACATATGGTAAGTCTTCGAATTACCTTGTAGTATTGTTTGTTCTTTTTTAAATTTAGTATATAAGAAGCACATACTTTATTAGATCAGTATTTAATATCTAATATAGTTCTGATTTTTTTTATTTCAAATGGCAGGCATCTTTATAAAAAGTTGGTAAAAGAAAATAAGATTGATAAATTCAGATTTGTAAATCTGATAGCATCCCAAACTTTCAAAAACCACACAAGACAAAATAGGTAAAACTGAACGGTTGAACCAGAGGGCAAGTTTCTTAGCAGATAGGATGAGTGGTGCATCAATTAATCAATTAGTTTTGGTGCCAAGTTGCAATGGGTAATGAACATCTTTAATATCATTTTCAATTGATTATTTTAGTGAATTGTATGCACTAATTTTGTATTTGTGTGTAGTTTCCATTGGAATTTGACTGTCATTAAACCTCATAAGGAGATTGTTTACTTGTTGGATTCTTTAAGTCATTGATTCGTGATGAAGATTGGAAATATGTTGTGGAAATGTGAGTTTATATATGTCTTTTATTATGTATTTAATTTAGTCATAAAACACTTATATATCAACTATGTTGAATGTATATATGAAGGGCGTTAAGATTGTTTAATTCGAACAATGGAAGGAAAGGAAGAAAGCATGTACAATGGGAAGTAATCAAGGTATGGGTACTTCTATTTCAATCAATCAAGGTATGTGTATATTTATCATTAACAATATCAATTGCCTTTAACGTAGGTTCCTAGGCAGCCAGATGCGAAACAATGTGGTTATTACGTGATGAGATTTATGAGGCAAATTACTGAAGAAAATGCAATGATCGAGGGGGATACACTACCATCGATAGTAATATTATCTTTATCATCTCAAATAATTAGAAGTTATTTAGTTATTATTTTTTTCCAATTAATTATATTTTGTTCTTTAAGATCATATAATTTATGTGTGTTCACAGTTCACAAAAGCGGAGTACTCTCAAGAAGAAATTGATGAAGTGCGCTCTGAGATAGCAGAATGCATACAAGATCATATTTATGAATAGGTATATACATGAGTTCATCTTATTGCATTTGACAATAATAATATTCAGTTAAATTGAATACATGTTGCTTATACTTGATTGCACTTGATTTGGAGATATCTGTCTCTGAGTCCATTTACCAAATCCAATCGGCATGACTAAACTGCACACATGAGTTCACAAAACTGCACAGGACGTTACAGATGAGAAACGTAGCAGAAGAGCAGATTAGATGGCGTTTAGGTGAAGATCATATTAATTTCTGGTTTGATACATGGTTAGATGCAGGTCCTTTGTTAAATCCCTCAGTCTCATCGTTAAATCTTGGGCTTTTATGTTCTTTACTAGTTCTATCTATGTGATTTCCATGATCTAATTAGCGGTATCCTCTATGATGTTGTCGGAAGTTTGGATTGCTCTTTTCTACTCTCTATTCCGTGTAAAAACTAAATAAACCATCTCTATGCTTTTGCATGATTGTCGGAGAATTTTATTCGAATATGAATTGGGGAAAATGCTAATATAGTTAGGAATTTTGATTCGTGCTAGAAGTTAGGCCATTTACTGAGTCTATTTGAGTATCAAGAGAGTAAATCCTTATGATAATTGTGGGTTGATCAATTTGCTTGCTCTGTGAATTTAAATTAGTAAAGCTTGTTTGTTTAATTCGCTGTGTGCTGCTTTGTTGCTTCAGCCCTTGTTTGTATTTGTGATTTTGTATGCTCCGGAAATAAGTTGGAACTTGATTTTTCATGTCTAATTTAGCTAGATTCTATAATGCTTTTTTGATGTTCGATGATAGAACCAGAATCTGGTTGTTGCTCTAAGCCATTGCTTGCTCTGTGAATTTAGCTAGATTCTATATGCTTCAAATTGGATAGAATTTTTTTTGGTCTGTAAAGTTGATAGGTTTGGTTTACCATACTTAAGAGTTACTTGTAAAGCCATATAGCTGGTCTTTTAAGACATACTACTCTGAGTTTTTGTAAAACTGTAATAAGGTCAGGTACGTGTGAAATTTCCAAGAGATCCATTTTTTATGCCATTTACTCCTGGGAAATGAATTAACTTGTAATCATATGCTGCAGTTTTTGTGAAAGGAGAAGAAAAGAGAAGCTAGGAGGGAGGAGAAACCAGAAAAAGCTGCAGTTTAGAAGATGCACAGGCTGTTTAGAAGATGCACAGGTAGAGAAGACGTGCTCCAACAAAACATGATATTTTGGACTATATGTGTGATATATATAAACTTTTGTGATGTTTGAATGTTGATGTTTGGTACTTTTGTGATGTTTGAATGTTGGAATATTTGCATTGTAAATATTGATTATGTAGGTTTTTTATCAATGAAATTTGCACTGGATGTTTTTTATAAACCATTGAGTAGGAAAAGATTAATAAGTTTTTTATTTATTGTCAAAATGTTGTATATTGTACCCAAAGACATCAGTTTAAATATGTCAAACTGTTGTCAATGGCGTTAAAAGACAATAGTGACAAACTGATGTTATTTAACATCGTTGCCTAAAAAGACAATGGTTTTTAACCGTTGTCAAACCGATGTCGTTGGCTAAAAAGATAACGCTTTTTAGCCGTTGTCGTAGACAGTTCAAAACTGTTGTTGAAGAGCCTAGGCATACGCTCAAAGACAACGGTGAAAAATTGTTGTCTTTGTAGGAAAAGACAACAGTTTTTCACCGTTGTTAAAATGTTGTCTTTGCCTTCGCAGACAACGGTTAAAAACTGTTGTCGTTTGCCACCCCTTTTAACAACACAGCCTTTAACAACAGTTAAAAATGGCCTACGACAACGGTGAAAAACCGTTGTTGTATGTCTTTTTTCTTGTAGTGGGCACAATCCTATTTAATGGACTAAGTATCAAGTAATGGTATACACTTAGACGCATTCAATAGTATCCTCCCTAACGGAGTCATTTCTATTGTTTTGTGTGACCAAAGGAAAACCAACTATTAATTTTATTTGTCATAAAGTTAGGATGACAAGATAATAAAATTAATGGTCACACCCTCCTCTTACAAATGTTGAATTTGTATATGTCCGCACTAACGTGGCATGCAATATTCACGGTGTTTTGAAGTGTTAGTAAATTTGAAATAGTATTGTTTGAGGAATCAATATTATTCTAAATTTAGAGTCCTGACCAAAGTTTATTTTGTGATTCTTAGAATGACTTTCAACCCACTGTACATTATATTGAAAGAGAACAGACTTACTGGTCCCAACTATATAGATTGGAAAAGAAACCTGGATATTGTTCTAACTGCTGAAAGTTATAAGTTTGTACTGTCAGAGGTATGCCCAAATACACTTAATGGTGATTCTACCCCAGAGGAGATTGAGTATCATAAGAAATTGGTAAAAGCAGATGAGATGGCACGGTGTTACATTTTGACTTCAATGTCAAATGTATTGCAACATCAACATCAAGATTTACCAACTGTTTATGATATAATGAACAATCTCAAAGAATTCTTTGGGCACCAGAGTCGGACTGCTAGGCAAGAGGCAATGAAAAAGTTAATGATAGCCACCATGTCAGAGAGGACACCCGTAAGGGATCATATCCTCAAAATGATGGTTTATCTGAACGAAATACAAGTCCTTGGAGGAGAAATCGATGGAGAAACTCAGGTCGATATAATTCTCCAAACGCTACCCAGAAGTTTTAAGCAGTTCCGCCTGAACTATAGGCAGCAGAAGGAATATTTCGTCACAGTTCTCAGATTCACTATGCTGAAAATGAGTCTACTTCTAAGTCGAAAGGCAAGAAGAAGAAGAAACAGGTCTTTTCAGCAAAGAAGGTGAATAAATCTCAGGGTACAGGACAAAAAGCTGGAATGAAGCAGCTGAAGGGCAAGTGCTTTATCTGCAAGCAGACAGGACATTTGAAGGCAGACTGTCCTCGTAGGAATCAGAACAATAAAGGTATATCTCATGCTTTAGTAGTTGAAACATGTTTAGCGGTGTTATCTACCGGCACCTGGTGTGTAGATACGGGAGCCACTGATCATGTCTACAATTCTTTGCAGGGCTTCTAGGAAACCCGACGACTATTTGAAGGAGAGATAACCGTCTACATGGGCAATGCTATTAAGGTGGCGGCTGTTGCAGTGGGAGACGTCTACTTATCTTTTGATAGGAATAGAAGTTTGATTTTAAGAAATTATCTTTATGTACCCAGTTTTAGAAAGAATTTAATTTCAGTTTCTAAACTGTATTTGGATGAATATTTTGTTTCTTTTAGTAACAATGTGGTTATAAAGAGAAATAGGATTATTATCTGTTCTGGTGCATTGGTTGTCAATTTATATACTTTAAATCCAATTTCTCCCACAAAGCAACAAATGAAAATTAAAAACACATCTTCTAACTCTAATAAGAGAAAAGAACCTTCGGAAATGAACCAAACGTATCTTTGGCATCTAAGGCTTGATCATATTAACTTAAGTAGGATTCAAAGGCTCATAGCCGATGGACTCTTGGGTTCATTAGAGTTGGAAAATTTTCCAACCTGTGAATCTTGCTTGGAAGGTAAAATGACCAAGAGACCTTTTAAGGCCAAGGGGTATAGAGCCAAAGATGCGTTAGAACTGGTTCATTCTGATTTGTGTGGTCCTATGTCTATCCAGGCAAGAAGTGGTTATGAATAATTTGTCTCCATTATAGATGATTATTCAAGATACGGATACATTTATCTGATGCGTCGCAAGTCTGAATGCTTTGATAAGTTCAAAGAATATAGGGCTGATGTGGAGAAACGTCTTGGTAAAAGTATCAAGACACTACGATCTGACCGTGGTGGCGAATACCTCTTTGGAGAGTTTAGGAATTACTTATCAGAAGTCGGGATCCAATCCCAATTGTCTGCACCTGGTACACCCTAACAGAATGGTGTAGCAGAATGAAGGAATATGACTCTTATAGAAATGGTTAGATCGATCGATGATGAGTTATTCAGAATTACCAAATTCGTTTTGGGGATATGCTCTGGAAACAGCAGTGTACATTCTGAATATGGTACCTTCTAAAACAGTTCCTTCTACTTCCATGGAATTATGGAATGGGTGTAAGCCTAGTCTAAATCATATCCCATGGGAGTCTCTGACTCGAGGGTTTATAGTCGTCGCTCAATTTTTAGAGCCCGTGGCTCTAATATAATTCAAATCCGACCGATCGACACGGGAGTCTCTAACTCAAGGGTTTATAGTCACTGCTTGACTTCTAGAGTCCGTGACTCTAATATAACTCAAACCCGGCTGATCGGCACGGGAGTCTCTGACTCAAGGGTTTATAGTCGCCACTCGACTTCTAGAGCCTGTGACTCTAATATAACTCAAACCAGGTCGATCAACATGGGAGTCTCTGACTTGAGGGTTTATAGTCACCGCTTGACTTCTAGAACCCGTGGCTCTAATATAACTCAAACCCGGCCAATCAGCATGGGAGTCTTTGACTCAAGGGTTTATAGTCGCCGCTCGACTTCTAGAGCCCGTGACTCTAATATAACTCAAACCCGACTGATCGACTTGGGAGTCTCTGACTCAAGGGTTTATAGTCGCCGCTCGACTTCTAGAACCCGTGGCTCTAATATAACTCAAACTCGCCCGATCGACACGGGAGTCTTTTATTCAAGGGTTTATAGTCGTCGCTCGACTTCTAGAGCCCTAGTTTTAATATAACTCAAACCCAGCTGATTGGCATGGGAGTATCTGACTCGAGAGTACGGGTTCTAATATAACTCAAACCCGGTCGATCGGCACGGGAGTCTTTGACTCAAGGGTTTATAGTCGCCGCTCGACTTCTAAAGCTCGTGGCTATAATATAACTCAAACCCGGCCGATCGGCACAGGAGTCTCTGAATCGAGGGTTTATAGTCACCACTCGACTTCTAGAGCCCAGACTCTAATATAACTCAAAACCGGCCGATCGACACGGGAGTCTTCGACATTGAGCCCGTGACTCAGATATAACTCAAATTCGGTCGATCAACTCGGGAGTCTTCGATATTGAGCCTGTGGCTTAGATATAACTCAAATTCGGCCGATCGATGCAAGAGTCTTTGATCGGGGAACTGTGACAGATCTTACGACCGAAAGAAAAACTATAATGGAAAAACTGACCTGCCGATCAGCGAAGGATCTGAATCAGTTCCTTGACTCCCGAATACCTGTGGAATGAGAAGAATATGATATGTTCATCGAAACCCACCGGAGTCATGAGGATGGCAGAGTTTTCCGACGTCGTCCACCTTTACGTTCCAGATTAGGCAAAGTTCTCACAGACGACGCCAAAATGATCCTGTCCGGAATCTGAGAAGACGGAACTACCGAAATGACGTAGCTGGAATGTTGACCGCATCTCCATGACCCAGAGCGAAGCAAGGTGATGAACTGTCTTCTTTGTTGGCCAAGTCGTCATAAGTCTTCTGGTCAACGCCACCTGCAACCAGTGACCGGGTTACCTCGGTCCTCGTACCCCGATACTTGAGGCAGATCCAACAAATATATAAGGGACCGAATGCATAGTAGAGTAGTGAAATGCATATAGGATAAGAATGGAGAATGTATCTTGGCCCTGGGGGCGATCTTTGGTAGATGGTGAGTTGATCATGGCGTTGGATCTGACTGCGCGGAGTCGGACAAGGCATGGATCCGAAAGACAACATGCAAGCCAGGATATGACGTCGACACGCAGGCGCAATATGACGACGACGCACAGGCCGGAATACAATGCACAATAACAGCTCATAGGCCGACTAGTAACAACGGCTCACAATCATAATAGTGGTGTGAAGGGAAAAACACAGCGGCTCGATGGCCAAAAACACAACAGATAGCTAGAAATACAACGGTGGATCAGATGTCAGATCTGCGTCAAATGCAAACTATAGTGCGAACGCCTCGGAGGACGACGGCTGCTGACCACACGGGCTGCGAGGAAGAGGGGTATATTGGAGATCTGCCTAGCGCTAGTCGGAGTCTAGGAGGCAGTGCGGTGTCTGAGGCCGAAAGGAAGAGGTGGTAGTAGACGGGGAAGGAGAGACCACCAGTAGGCGGCTGTGGGCGTCGAAAAAGATGGAGTTTGAGGCGGCGCTTGGCTGCCGACGGCCGTTGGAGGTGGCAGCCACTGGAAACGATGTCTCGGAGAGCAGTGGCCGCCGAAGGCGGCGATGCTGCCGGTGTACAGGGGGAAGGGGAGGCGGCACCGGAGGCGATGCGCGGGTTGCCTGGGCTGTAGGGCGGCGGCTGCTAGAGGCATCGCGAGCCTAACCTCGTGACGACGGCGTCTGTTTGAGAGGGAGAAGTCGACGGCGTCATCGCCAAGGTCGCGTGACGTGCGTGAGGCGGAGACGGCGTGGTGGCGTTGGCCTGAAGTGATCTAGAGGGATAGAGGCCACTGGTGTACCGGCGAGTCTAGGCAAAGGCGGTGACGGAAAAGCACGAAGGAAAGAAGACCTCTCTTCGGCATAAACAATGCTCCCTCCTTAAAATCAAATCTTACTAATGTCAAATGATCAAAATACCCTCCCTTCCAGGCCAATGTTGTTTATTTTGTAGCCTAGTTTAATACTATATAGTTTGCAATAGAGTTACAAGTTTAACGATATATATATATATATATATAATTTACCCGTATACTACCCCTGCCAAGCCAACCCAACCCAACCACTCGACCTCCTTACCAGACGACCCTCGTTGGGCAACCAAGTTACATAGCGACCGAGCGATCAGGTTGTACGGCAGCCCTATCAGAGCAACCAGACCACGCAAACAAGCCCAGCAGCCCGATAGGGCCTCCCCCGTGACAGAATTGTTTATTATATTTTGTTAATAAAAAAGAAATTTTAAAATAAAATACGCCCTCTAATAAATGAAAATTCAAAAATCCAAATGCGTTCCTTTAGAAAAATGTGGTAATTTCATTTTTGGTCAAAATTATAATAACAACAATATCTTTTTAATATTTTTTCAACACTCTTTAATGATACCACCAGTAAAAAAACAAATCATAAATAAATAATTGCATTTTATTTGTTAGCAAGCCAATTGGTTATCAGGTTCACAGTTCACTCAACAGACAACTATATGGCTCTGATGAATCCCTTCTGAAAATTCTCAAGAATGCCTATTTTACAACTAGCTAAGCTACTAACTACTTGGCACATTACCTTTCCAGTGGCAAAGCATTCAACTGGTGTAGAATGCCACGGAGACAAGGCGTGACACCGGTCGCATATTCTTTCGATGGCATAGATGACTCCATCTTCTCCTCCCAGTAAAACGATGGTTTGGTCATATGAATTGGGGTTCGATTCAGACACAGCCTTGATCAATCATTGCATGAGCAATATTGAGGAATGCACAGATGTTTCCACCATGAACCAATCCTCTGAAACAAAGGAGAAGAGACCATCATCATCACCGTCATCATCATCACCATCATCATCATATGATACGAAGAAGAGTGGAACCAAACATGAATTAATAACACGAAATACCAAGCGATGAAATACTCTTCTGATCTATCATAGCCTCATCTACACAGTGAAGATATAATCAAAGTAGAAAGTGGCGAAAGGAACTGAAAGGTCCAATTCCTTTCAGTGAACTAATGAAAATGTTTGTCAGCATCCAAGAATTGTTTGTATAGGAAAGAAAAAGTAGTATTTCCCCAAAGATTGCGCAAAAAAATGAACTTCTTGAAGGTTTCTTTTTATAAAGAGAAAATGTCCGAATCAACCATGGCAATTAAAAAATATTCTTCAGAAGGCATGAGATAGATTATTCCAATTTCCTACACAGTCATCAACTTCATGATGAATGAGATAAAAGAAATTGGAACAAAAACAAGAGAGCTCATGTTTTCACCGCTGTTATATTCAGGTCAAGTTAAGGTGCCATTAATCTAAAAACGAACATAGGTTTGATTTAAAACGAAACAAGCTCTAGACCCTCTCTATACACTTAACCATGAGCAAACAGAACTATCTGTGGATTCAGCAGGCATTGTACAATTGCAGTTAGTGAAAATTACCACTGGCATATGACAAACTAAGGTTAATTTGTAGATGCTTACTCTGGATTATCTTTCAGGTAGTTGTATTCACTCGCGGCTTTCACTGACCTCTCATACATCTGTTTCATGGTTTCCTGTATCAACAATTAACAAGAGAAGAATTACCTCGGGCATGTAAGAGGTAGGAAATGAGTGACCATAGGCAAAGTTTTATTGTCATGAAGGCAATCATACAAAAGCTTGCTGTAGCAAAAGTCAGGACAACAAATTAGATATGTATATTAGAAAACTAAAATCCCATCAATAAACTAGTTGTTTGACTGCTGACTTAAACAATCATGTGTAGTTTGCATCTTGAGAAGAATATTGAACTGTTATGCAAAAGGTGAACCCACAAAACATTTGTCAACTATCATTGAAATTGATCTGTGACCAACAAAAACCTAAAATACAGGCATTCAAAAGCTTAACATAATTGTTGAGTGTGCATCTTAGGTGGAATAATGAATCCTCATGTGAAAGATGAACCCCACCAGTTGCCTACTATAATTGGAACTTCCTATATGTAGTCATTGTCATCATCATCAAACCAAGTTTGTGTAACTACTTTGAATAGGATACATGAATCATATCCTTCCATTGAGTTCTAAATAAGGCAATATCACACAGGAATTGCCTATCTATCATCAGCAAATAAAAATCCATCAGCTTCACATAATTGTTAAATGTAGCATTTCACTTGAAATCATAAAATAAACTAATGGGAATATTTAACTATTTATCATAAACAACATGATGAAGAACAGCAGAAAGGTAGCTCCCATAGAACCAATTTTTATTTCATGGAAGTCATGTTAATTGTTTTCTTAGAAACCTTACTAAAGGGTGAGAAACTTACATAACTATGAGTAAGTGTACATGAAAGTACCTGTAATTTAGCCTCGAATACCTGTAACTTAGCATCAAAGCCCTCAGATGACCCCTGCATCATGTTGCACTCATGGCTAAGTTCAAGCTCTCCAACTGCTACCTGCTAAATGTAAAAGTGAGTATGCCATAAGCTGGACTTAACAGGTGTGCCAATGTACACATACCATTATATGGGTAGATAACTGTATGCTAGTAATATATGAGTAAGCATGCATATAGGCATGCTTACGTAGTTGGATTAAGTATACAAGAGACAATAGAAGCTTCCGATTCCATACAATTTTCAGTAATCTATGTTCTAATAAGAGGAGGAAGAGGGAAAAGAAAGGAAGGGCGCTGGAAAGGGAAAAGAGGAAGAAAGGCGCAAGAGAGAGGTTTGCTTTATTGTCTATTTGAAAGGAGAGGAAAGAAGGGAAAAAATGAAAGGAAATGAAAAAACTAGACCTTTGATTTTGTAATTTCTAGGACATGTAGGGTTAGACAAGCGTTTTCAAAATTTCTCTCAATTTCATGCCTCTTCCATCCACTTTGGATAGAAACAAAGGTAGGAAAAAGAGCTCCGAATTTTTCCCTTCCTTCCCCATACCTTTGCATCTTCCACCCAAGTAATCAAGGGAATGACTGCTATCTCCTCCTTTCCCTATTATTTGGCTCTCTTCCCCCAGTAGACACACATTTAGAAAAACATAAGTGTATTTTAAAAGGATTGCTATACTGAGTAAATTGGAAGGTGGAAGATTAGGAAAAAGCTCATAGAGACAGGAATTAGCATGTTGAGATAAATTTAGTTTTATGAAGTATAATAATACTTTTTAGGTTTTAGTCCATACGGCCCACAATTCTAAAGGGTGTTTAATTCTGCAAGGCATATAAATTTTGGCATAAAGAACATATGAGTATATCCATAGGATTCATAAAGAAAATATTGGACAAGTTTTATTTAGAAATGGCTGCATATAGTGGTCATGCCAGCCACAGATGTCCAGCATTTTTTTGTTTTCATCTTACAGGCATGATCACCAAAAAGCATATCACTTCTCATAGTTATATATCATAATCACATGGTTTAATGTTTATCCACATCTCAGAACAGTTATATCACAGATAAGACAAAGAAATCTAAGTCAAACATATTATACATGGTTTTGAGCACGTCAATAAACATTATTTCTGAGATGATGGTGAAGAATCAAGCCATTTGAAATTATTGATTCTGAAATCGTTGAGTAGCTGACCATTAATGCCAAAAGATTGTGATGTTAGGAAAGGGACTAAATTATATTTTTTATGAGTCAGTGCACTTGTCTATGTCGGACCAATGGGCATGGAGTCTCTGGGCTTCAACCGCCCTTCCGCATGCCGGAAAGAACCCTCATGCTGGAAGTAGATGAATTTATATTTTGACATGGACCACTGCACTTGTCCTAGCTTCAACAGTGTAATTGTATAAAAAACATGTTTTAAGAAATACCAAGGCAATAAATAACCTCTAACGTAAACATAGTAAGATCAAAAAAAAGGTGGCACTATCAACAGATGCATATATTTTATAAACAAATATATATGCCTGTATGCCTAAGTTCTGGATAAGCACCAAAAGCCAATAAGTTAACCTAAATCAACAATGTAAAAGAATATAATACCCCTCCAGCACTTGCAGCCTTTGCTGGAGCAACCAATACTTTAGCTTTTCTTAGAATATCAATTGCTTGAGGGGTACAGGGCATATTTGAACCTGCTTGTTAGAATGGAAGATATGTTAATAATATCGAAGAGCAAATGGGTTTCATTATAGTATCACAAGTTGCACACCTTCTACAAGTACACGACATCCAGAATTTACCAAGGCAATGGCATCAGGTTGGTCTATTTCATTTTGAGAAGCGCAAGGGAAGGCAATATCACATCGTTCACACCAAGGTTTTGCATCTTCAAAGTACTTGGCCCTTGGATTGGGTTTCAAATACTCTCTGTTAACAACATTGCATCAACATACTTCTGGGAGAAACACAAAATTACCAAGTACTGGATTCAAAAGCATCACCTCAAACTTTTTTGTTGAAGCTTAATGTCTCGAATGAGCGATATTTTTATATAGTCAAATCCATCTTCATCCAGTAAATATCCTTTGGAATCTGCTATTTAATAAAATTGTCAATAAACTAACACAAGGGGCAAAAGTTCCAAACAACCTAAATTTCTCACAGGAACATATGAAGAATTGATAACGATGTCTACACGAAATTTGACAAATGATCACGCATCACACAAATAACCTACAATGGCATCTAACATTGAGGACAAACCAATTCGTAGAAGAAAACATGGAAACAAACGTCACAACTCCTAATGTAGAATTTGCCAAAATTGTTCAAAACTCCAGTCCCATTATCAGCTTTCAAATTCTACTATACTGAAAATTGAACATCTAAGTTTGAGGCTTTCAGCGTATGTTTACCAAACTTTATAGAGAACTATGACACAAACTGTTTATGTAAAAATCTGAAAGCAGAATCATGTTTATGCTAGAATAAAACTGATGGTTTCATTGCCGACAAGGTAACTAAGATAACTCATTTTTAAAACCAATAGTGTGATAGGGTAAAATCTATTAAGTCAATGCCTACTGCCACTTAGTCCACAAGGTCAGAAGCTACATTTCTTCAAAATTCAAACAAAATTTAAAGGATACCTGAAATAGTAATTGGGATAGCACCACAAGAATGAAGCTTCTCGAGGACATGCATTGCTATCTTCCCAGAACCACTAACTGCACATCTGATGACAAAACTCAGATATTTACTAAAAGTTCAGAGCTGAGTATAGATTTACAATAGCACCATTTGGCAACTCAAGTCTCAAGATGACATGTTCACAGGAAGATAATCAGAGTGTACATATTGTTTTAGCTTTAGTTGAAACATCATAAAACATAAAGGATTCATTTTCCATTAACTATAAATTTAGTATAGGCCTAAGGCAAAGGTTGCATCACATATAGAATTCTGTAACCTATTTACTGTTAACCCTTTTTCATTCTCTCAACAATACCTAAAAGCAAAACCTTGCAGCTTGTCTAATTACCTGCAACCTGATACATGTGGGTATAGGATTTAGATCCTTGTTCTATGATAATAATGTTTTATATGTTGACAGCCCTACACATAAAGCTCAAGATGATGTAGTACAAAAGTATTAAACAAATATCAAAATGGTGTTACTCTAGAGTGTAGTAGATGGAACTGAATCCATCATTATGATTCACTATGTTATCAACATTTGTTTCTCTTAATTCTCTATGAAGTTCGAGAATTTTGTAACCTTAGTCCTTTGAGTTCCTTGTTCATCTCAGCAAGAATAAGACGTGCAAAGAAAACCTGCATAAGCAAGGCACAATAAGTTTAAAACAACACAAACTATTTCAAGACTAGAATAGCGAATACAATTTGGTACTTTCAGAAAATTACCAGTCCATAACCAGTAGCTTCAGTGCGGAGACTTGATCCAGACCAGAATATTTTTGGCCCTGTAAAACTTCCCTGCACATGGATTAAAATCAAATCCAGAAAAAAAAACTATAAGTGCTGTTATAAAGCATAGAAACATGCACAAGATTATTTGAACTCATGTCAGTTCCCATGGTAACTGAAAAGCAAATTAGTGAATTGAGAAAGGAAAAAAAAAACGCCGTAACAGATAGAAGACATCATGGATACAATGATCTATACATAGTGTGATGGAAATAGACATGCTCTCAGTGCAATGAAAATGGATGATCTTGGACTTTAACAGTTTAACTGAATCTATTCTATTTCGGTATTTCCAAACCATGTAATTTTATATGATGTGAATAGAGAAGGAGAATACATCGGCAGTGTTGATATGATACGTGATGGCTATTTCGCTCTTGAATGGTTTGTACATATGAGTGTTATGTGTTGGTGCGGGAAGCACCAGACGATCGAACTTATGTTTTGATTATGTCAAAGAGTTCAAAATTAAGGTTATTTGTTGTCTGACAAGTTTGAATGAGATTGCAAGAAAGTCCTAAGTATTCTTAGGCAAAAGTCCTAGCTGCGGTTAGGCAAGTGGAAAACTCTAGGGGGTGGTAACCCTAGGTGAGGAAAAGTCCTAGCTGCGGTTAGGCAAATGAAAAACTCTAGGGGGTGGTAACCCTAGGTGAGGAAAAGTCCTTGCTGCGGTTAGGCAAATGAAAAACCCTAGGGGGTGGTAACCGTAAGTCCTAAAGGCGGTAACCCTAGGCAGAAAGTCTTGGCGAATCGAGCGCTTCGGGCAAAATCCTAGAGTCGGAGACTCTAGGTTGAAATCCTGGTGGTTGCGAACCGGGTGGAAGTCTGGACGGGTCGTGGAGCAGACGTCTAGCATGAAGACCAGAAGCCTCGGGCGCTGAGCAAAAGTCCAGTCGATCTGAAGGACCGGTCTGGCAACCGGTAACTTCTCCTGAGAGGAGCAGGTGAAGACGCGTTCCCCGAAGAGGGAACAGTAGGCGTCGGTTCGACCTAGAGTTTCGACGAAACTCAAAGTCAGAACCGAGCAGTCAGAGACTGTCAAATTTCAGTTTATATATATATATATATATAGTTTTATGCCTATACTAACTTTATTTTACAGAAAATAAGGGGCTGGAAAAAACTGGTCCGAGCGCTAGGAAGGGGTCCAGGCGCTTGGAATTGGTCCGGGCGCCCAGAGCTGGTCAGGCGCCCGGAGTTGGTTCGAGCACACAGAACTCAAAAGTTATCACCAAGCTGATGTGGAGCTCGCAGAGTGGCCGAGCATGTGGTCCAAACTCCCGGAGAGGTTCCGGACGCTCGAAACAGCCTATAAAAGCAGCTTTGACCAAGAGCTTGAAAACAACACAACGAACGACTTCCGCTTCTTCGAGCTGCACAGAAAATGCTTCTACGACGCCCGAAAGCTCCGACGACGGTTCTACTGAAGATTTTCTTATACAAAGTTGTCGGTATTCTTTAAATTTCTAATTACTTGTAAAACTCTTTTTGTAATCTTTCCGATTGATTAGTGATTGTCCATCGAAAGCACTCTCACGTGCGGGCTTTGGAGTAAGAGTTGCCACAGGCTCCGAACCAAGTAAATTCTTGATGTTTACATTGTCTATCTTTGTTTTCCGCTGCGTATTTACTCAAAACAAACGAATTAGCCATTGTATGTGTGCCTGACTTGTTTATTTGCCTATTCCTTCCTCAGTTCTCTACTGAATTAAATTCAAAGCGATTCTAATTTCTAATTCACAAATAGCAAAATAATCAGTGAAAATAAAAGTATGTAAAAAAAGGGTTGTAAAGTTTCTAGAAAATGAATGAGCAAAAAAATCACAAATAGCAAAATAATCAGTGAAAATAAAAGTATGTAAAAAAAAGGGTTGTAAAGTTTCTAGAAAATGAATGAGCAAAAAAATCACAAATAGCAAAATAATCAGTGAAAATAAAAGTATGTAAAAAAAAGGGTTGTAAAGTTTCTAGAAAATGAATGAGCAAAAAAATCGCTAAAATCTTTGGAATATTTGACTTGCTTGTTTCAGTACAGGTTGAAAACGAGTAGTTCATAGTGAAGTAATCGTGAAAAAACTATTGTGTAGCTAATCACTCTACCCTGGGTAAATCAAGGAGTGTTAAGAATTTGCTAAAGGTATATTCATTTGTGTTATTAACTTAGATTTAATTTGTCAACAAAGATAAGGAACAAAATCTAAATTAATTATTAATAAGCATTTATGAACGGAACTCAAGGAAAAAATATATGCAAATAAACTTAACAGAGGAAGCACTATGCAAAACTTTCAGGGTGCGTTTGGTTCAGGATTATCTTTGATAACCTTAGTTATCTATCCAAGGTTATCAACGAAAACCTTGTTTAGTTTAGGTAATAGATGATTCCCGAGTAATGTTTCATGCCCGACACGTCAGCAAAAAGGACATGCAGCTGGAATCGGAAACCTTGGAAAACTGAGATTTTTCTTGATTCTAGGGTTAACGAAATTTTTTTACACAAAATACCCTTGAATAAGAGAAAAATATAAAGAACAAATTAAAAAAACTTTAAAAAAATGTAAAAAAACATTAAAAAATTTAAAAAATAGAAAAAACCTAAAAACAATTAAAAAATAAAAAAATGGGGAAAAATTAAAAAAATAGAAAAAACATAAAAATATTTTAAATAATAAAAAAATTAAAAATATATATATAAAAAATAGAAAAATAATATAAAAATTAAAAAACATAAAAAAATAAAACAAGTAAAAAAAATTTTAAAAAATAAAAAACCGAAAAGAAATAAAAAAAATAACGCACATAAAAATAAAGAAAAACGTGAAAAAGAAAAAAAAAACGTAGAGTTTAAAAATAATAATAATAATAATAATAATATATGGTTAGTTTTGTAAATAAGGGTAATATAGTAAAATATTAAACTAGGTTATTTATTAAAACCTTCAAACAAATAAGTTTTTGTTGCATTACCTAAGTTGAATCAAATAACACTTGGTTATGTTTTATTTCCCATAACCTTGGTTATGTGATTACTTGGTAATCACATAACCAAGGTTATACATGATAACTTGAACCAAACGCACCCTCAAAGAAATTCCACATAACTATGTTAAGGCTAAGCATGTTAATGCAGTCAAAACATTTTGAGCTTAGCCACTATAGAAGTAAAAGGTTTATTGCTGAATAATTGTATGCTGGTAAGGAGGGTAAGGAAGGAATACATACCTGAAAATGGCCAGTAAGACGCCTATACTGGCCAAAGAGGTAACCCATTTCTTTTGGACCAACACCCATGTCTTCTGCAGGAAGATCCTATAGATCAGAAAAAAATGTAAATTTCCTTCTACAACTATTCAGCTAGCACAAGAATTATTTTTCTTACCTGGTCAGGACCCAGATATTTATATAACTCATCCATAAAGCTTTGACAGAATCGCATGATCTGTTATGACTCGTGCATGTTAATTATACTAAAATAAAACAAGATGCTGTTACATAACAGGCTCAAAATAAGAATTACCTCAGTCTCACTTTTTCCCTTTGGATCAAAATCACTCCCTCCCCCGGCTCCTCCAAACTTATATGGAGATAAAGCATTTTTTAAGGTCTGCAATAAGAGAAAATGTTAAAATTTGACAACTTTTTCTAGTACTTAGCAAGCAATTGACCAAGAATCTCAAGTACAAACATAATTTCTGACTACTAAAATGAATCAACGAGATTCCTAATCTAATAAACATTTAGTATGACTAAGAAAGGGCCTATGACAATTTGAAACGAAAAAAAGAAAAGAATCTAAAATTTATTTACCTGCTCAAATCCAAGAAATTTTGCAATACTCAAGTTCATTGATGGATGAAACCGAAGGCCTCCTCTACATGGACCTAGGACCTGGCTAAACTGCACTCGAAAACCTCGGTTAACATGAGTCTCTCCCCTATCATCAACCCATGGCACTCGAAAAAATACCGCTCGCTCAGGTTCCAATAAACGTTCCAGGATATGGACATAGCTGCCAAAGAAATGTAGTGTTTGAATGACCATCATCGAAAATAGCATTTAACTGAGGATGTGCCACTTTCTAGAACACATTAGCGTTTGTAGGTACTTACTGAGAGTTCTTCAGCAATACAGGCTCTAAAGAATGAACCACCTCTTGAACAGATTGTATAAACTCAACTTCATGAGGGTCCCTTCTCAAAACTGACTCAAGAATGGAACTAGCAGACTTTGACATTAATGCTAGGTTTCCAAGTAGAAGTTGAAAAGAGAATATTTAGTATAGCAGAGGATAAAGAGTCAACATAATTTAAAATAAATAAATAACTAAATAAACCACAGATGAAATGATCAACTCATGGACTGGATGTTAAATTATAGTTTTGATTTATGAGTAACAAATTGAAGATCTAATTCTTTGATAATCACAAAATGAAATCATTAACATGCTCTTGGCAATACATCTTTATTTCCAAGTTTAGAGCACATGCCATCAAAAAACTCTAGTATCTATCATCAATAATGAAACAAACGGATCAACCACAGAATTTTGACAAAATCTCTAACATTTTCATTTCAACATCATCCATCAGTTGTGGCATCTAAGTGCTTTAAGTAGCACAAAGAGAAACAACTTGCTGTAATAGTTTTCTCTATCAGGAAGTGATTGTAAGAAGATATATAGAAAGTAATGAGACATGCCCTTTCAGAAGCATTTTAGGCTTGCATTTGGGAGAAAATTAAGTATCTCAAGAATCACAGTTACAGGACTTCCCACCTAAAGTTACCGAAGTGTTGATAACTAGGTGGGGAGTAAGAAAAAAGGTGATGCTGCAAAAGACATACGAACCTTTGACATAAACAGGTCTATCCACAACAGGAAGACCCTTGTCCTTAGATGCCATCTGGAGACGAAGAGCTTCCTTATGCAGCAAGCTGTTGTTATGTTCTTCCAATGCGCTCATTTGCATATTCCTACTCCCTTCATTTCCATACGGATTCCTCCGATGTTTCCTTCCATACTCTCTACAAACTGAACAGAATATCCTTGCTGTACTTTCATGCATATCTACATAGGCCCACTTGTAGGTATCTGCCCATTCCTCCCTCCACTTTTTCACTACCTTCTTCTTTCTTTTCCCATGAGGTGCCTTCACTAGTTGAGATTGATCATCAGTGAGAACCTGAGATGCCAAAAGTATCTGCTTGTGGTCATCTTGATCATCAGGAGTGACTGATTCATGTGTAGGTACGACTACAAGGGTAGTGCTGGAGAACGTTGGGTCATCATCTCCAGGTCCGATCTCCAAGTCAATTTCTTCCCCAATCCCTCTCACGACCATATGATGGGCTGTGGCCCGGGCCTGTGCTTGGTGGAGGAGAGTAATCTCATCTATACTGGAATTCATGACGCCCCCAGTGCCTTTCTTATCCTGAATTCATTCCTATAACAAGATTTAATCCACTAAAAAACACTTCTTTCTACACTATGGTCTGTAACACTGCATGTAACATCAGAATAAATAGCCTTAGACATGACAAGTGAAAATACTTTGTTTCAGTTCTTCTGATCTCAAAACCTGAACTAAGCCCCACCGCATTGCTACTGAAAGTGTAAGAATCAAAGCCCTGTAAATGATCGATTAATTCTGTCTTCTGTAAACGACTGCCCCAACACTAAACTTCCAAGCAGCTAGAGCAATTGCGACTCGATTGGGTATTATTAACATGAATCTCATCAAAAGAGGGGGGAAAGCAAAGAAATGGCACAGGCAGGAAGTATTCTTAATAGAAATCCAGATAAGACAATCAGGAAAGAATCGATCTTAAGCTCCTTCAGTGACCAAAAACCGCCTTATGGTGAAGTAACACTTCGGATCTCAGCCAAAAACGAAGCGCATAGAAACAATCTTCATTCTCACTTCTATCCTCCGTAAACAACTGCGTCAACAATAAAAGTTCGGAACTGCTAGAGCAACTCCGACTCAATTGGGTACTCTTAACGGAAATCTCATCTATAGAGGAAAAAAAACATGGCACTGGCAGCAAGTCTTCTTAATAGAAATCCAGATAAGGCAACTGGAAAAGAACTGATCTTAAAGCCTGTTCAGTGATCAAAACCGCCTTTTGGTGAAGTAACACTTCGGATCTCAGCCAACAACGAAACGCACAGAGACAAACTTCAGTCTCCCAGCGCTGCAGTGGAGGAACCCTAGAAAACTGCGAAGAATGAAGAAGAGAACCGAAGCGACAAGCACTCGACCGTTCAGCGCGACGCGCACCTCCACCGATTGCCCGAAGGCGGAATCGAGAAAGCTCGTCGAGTTGGAGAAGAAGGGTGAGCAACCCAAGAAGCGCCTTCTCTCCCTCTCTCTCTTCTCTCTCTCTCCGATTTGGGTCACCACCGACTCGCTTCCAGAACCGTCGCAACGGCGCACGACTATTTGTTCGGGTGCGAACACGAACTATTAACCGCCGTCCGATCCCATCGAACCCCTTAAACCAACGGCCAGATGTAGAAGTTGCGCGCATAAGTGAAACGGATTCCATTACGTGCGCAATGAGAATTATCAATTGAACCGGTTCGGGCTGTTAATAAGCCGGTTCGGGCCGGAACATCAGCGGGCAGCTTTACCCTCTATTCGAATTTAAACTCGTTAAAATGCAAACTAAATTTATTTCAGTGGAAATAAAAAAATTATTAATACACTACGAAAAAGGGGTTCGGCTTAGACGAACCCGGCGAGAGAAGTCGCGAACTCCGACGCGATGGAGGAGGAGCTGAATCAGAAGATCGAGGCGGCGGTGGTCGAGATCCTACGAGAATCCGACATGTCCACCACATCCGAAGCCATGGTCCGCTCTATGGCCAGCGATCGGCTCGGCCTTGACCTCTCCAGCCGCGGCCGCAAGCTCTTCGTCCGCGGCATCGTCGAGTCCTTCCTCGCCTCGCAGCAGGACGAGGATGAAGAAGCTGCTGCCGCCGCGGACGCTTCCGGATCCGGTCCGAAGAAAGAAGAAGAAGAATCTGGGGAGCAAGCGGAAGCAGATCAGGAGGAGGAGGAGGAGGAGGAGGAGGAGGAGGACGAGGCGGGGCGTTCCATTAAGAGGAGTCGCAGACCTAAAGAGTTCGACGACGAGGGCGATCTCATCCTTTGCCGCGTGAGTCAACTGCTTCTCCTGATGGTTCGGATTTGGTAAAACCCTAGGGTTTCGTGCTGAATCTTTCGTTTATTTTGTCGTCGGCAGTTGTCAAATAAGAGAAGGGTGACGCTTCAGGATTTCAGAGGAAAGACCCTGGTGTCCATCCGAGAGTACTATATCAAAGACGGCAAAGAACTGCCTTCCTCCAAAGGTATGCTGTTCTTCTGAGTCATTCTTTTGTTGCTGTTGTGGTTTCCCTGTGTTGGGAAAAAACAAAGTTCTCAAAGCCCCCAAAAAGGCCCCTGGCGACTGGTTTTGCTGTCAGCGTCCTCTTTGTCCCCATTAAGTGTCCGTTTCAACTAGAGGCCTCTCTGTTTGGAAACCTCTTCTGGAGTGAAAAGAATTCTTCCCTTTGTCGTAGCTTTTCCATGCTGCATACAGTGCTCCGATCATCATAGATCCCGCCCGTTTGAAAATTCCTTTATTAAATAATGCTAAATTTAAGGACTTTTATCCTGTGGGTGACATACAACCATGGTTTAGCACAATATGGCTGTGTCAAAGTGAATATTTAGAGCATTCTGAGATGCATGGAGAGGTAGAATTAGTTTGAATTCAAATCTTTTCATCATTTTGTGTGTTTGGATGTGAGAATTGGCTATGATGCATATCTATACATGGTTGTCAATTTATGTGCAAGTTGCCTTTCACTAGTTCAAATGCCTTCATTTTTACTTAGTACCTAATTGAACTTCTGAAGGCCACCAAAATAGTGTCTTGACAAGATATTTATGTATCCCAAACC
Source organism: Zingiber officinale (assembly GCF_018446385.1). Lineage (NCBI taxonomy): Eukaryota > Viridiplantae > Streptophyta > Magnoliopsida > Zingiberales > Zingiberaceae > Zingiber > Zingiber officinale. The sequence goes on from NC_055989.1 coordinate 88,343,859, forward strand.
TCACTTTTTTACTCCGGTTGAACATTGGTAGGTAACATGTATTTCTGCTTTAGTTTTGCATGTTTTGAAAGTGAGAAGTGATTTTGAAGCACTTTTAGACATGTTTCACTAGTCTATGTATGCATGTTATCAGGAACAAAAAAATGTGTTGATTCTTTTAAGGGTCCAAATGAGCAAATCTTCACAAAGTTCTTCAATTTGAACTGTCATTACATCCATGTTGCAAAATATTTTTGTCTGCCCCAGACCTCACCATTTGAACTCTAGTTGACATGGATTGGAACTAAATATTTAACCATGCATCTATGGATTATTTTTATGTGGTTTAGATGTGTGATTTAGCTGTGGATCATTAAGCACATGGTCCAAAGGCCTTTATTTTCATAGAACCTTTAGTTTGCCCTTTATTTTAAACCCTTTTGACATCCATGTGATTTAAGGACAATTGATCACCACTAGGCCACAAAATTATGTTTTCTAAAAGTTGTTCTGTACACAAACGAACAGTGTTGGCATTCAAAACTGTCCTGAATAAATGTTTAACATTGTCTTTACTAGTGGTAGAGGTGTAAGGAACTAGGGTATCTTTTACCAACAAGAGGAATGGAGATGTTCCATTGATCATTTTAGACATTGTTGTTAGGGGAAAACTCAGGTGGAACTAGAGGGTATGTTAAAGTCATAATGCTTCAGCCTTGTTGTGTTGAAGTTGTATGGTACACTCCATTTACGCACTTTATGGATATTTCAGAAATTCCTGGTTGTAGAGGGTTGGTTACTGCTATCTCCAAGAGGTGGGATTTAGAAATGTCTTTCAATGTTTAGTAAAGATAACCTTTTTGTGTTATCAATGTCGCACTCATATTGCATTTCAAGAACCCCTCTATTGATTTAAGGCCCATTGATCAAGGTGGACAATTCGAAAAGAAGCTTTTTTACTCCTGGTACCTCATGGAAGAGGGTATGCAGAAGTGATGTCGAAGAGGGCATTTTAGATTTTTGTTGTTTGTATATATTTGATTGCATTTAGCATTGCAACAATCATCCCTTCTAAGTTGATAGAGTTAGTTGAGTACTTGGATAGTTTAGGTAGATATAATTGCGCTGAAGCTGTGTATTCATATTTTGCTAGTCAAATTCCACCCTTAGGTGAACTTTTGTGAAGGTCTAATGGAACAGGTGCTAAATATAATCTTCCATATCTGAAAGGATGCATTCCTTCCTTTGTGGTTAGTTGGGATTTTTTACTTATGTGAATAGTTATAAACAATTCACAAATCACTAACAAGAAGTGTCTTTGATAGGTATGTTTCTATGAGCACATTTTTGTATGGATAAACAAAAACCTTGCTGATGGTGGTGGAGGATAAATACTAGTCATGTCTCTATGGTCCATTGACTTATAGATTTCGTGAATGTCAACAATGTCTATCAAGTAGGGTTGTAAATGAACCAAGTGTTTGTGAACAAGCTTGGTGTTCGGCTTGGTAAGAGTTTGTTTATGTTCGTTCAATATACATAAGATTAATTAAACAAACAAGCTTGAACAGCTCGTTAAGCTAAATAAACAAGCTTGAATACATATGTATTCAGCTCTTAATGTTCGTGAACAATGTTCGTGAACAACGTTCGTGAACAATGTTCACGAACCATATTCATTAATAAAAAATTGTTTAATATGTTAAATAAACAATAAAATTAAATAAAATAAATAAATTTAAATTATCAAGTTCAATAACCAATCAAACAACTAAAAGTTTCAAACAATCAAACAAATTTGAATTGAGAATTTGATAATATCTAAATGAACCAAATTCAAGCCAAGTTCGAACCAAGCTTTAATTGAGAGTTTGATAACATCTAAACGAACCAAGCTCAAGCCAAGTTTCAAATAAACTCAAGCTCATACAAAATAGATCAAGCCAAGCTTGAACATTCATTTCAAAAGCTTGGTTCATTTTAAGCTCGGCTCGGCTTGGTTATTTTATCAAACAAGTTTGAACACCTCAAAGTTCGGCTTGGTTTGACTTGTTTATAGCCCTACTGTCAAGTCGCATTTGTTGTATAAAGTATCGTTCGATGACAATATAAGAAGGGAATGGAGGAGTGGAGGAGGTGATGATGGTGAGGAATTGAATGACAGGGTCACCAGGGCAGGTGAAGTGGGGGAGCATTGAGTTAGAAGGGAATGATTGAACGTTAGGGAACTATCTGGCTTTAGAATCCGCTTTCTGCCTAGTCACGACATTTTGTTGAGCCTTTTGGCACTGAAGGGATTGAGATTTGTTTTCTCCTTTTTTTTTCCCACATATGTTCACTTTTCTCTTTGCAACTACAGAAATCAATATGCATCCCTATTTACTGCCCGAATTAAATCTTGTATGCCTTGTGTGCTCATGCTGTATATCCAGGAATAAGTCTGCCAGTTGAACAATGGCAAGCGTTTCGGAATGCTGTACCTGATATTGTGGCCGCAATCAAGAAGCTTGAAGGATCAGACTAAAAGAACTTCCTAAAGATCGGCGTCACATGTTTTGATGAAGGCCTGAGAAGCATCGGCATTTTGGGTTATCTTCAGGCCTAAATCTTGTGTAGGTTTGTTGTGGAGATTTTGAAGCCCTTTCTCCGTTCTGAAAAATTTTATTTGGATTTCAAAAGGAAAAAGGAGAATTGTAGACTTGTAAAATGAGAAATTGTACCCAAAAATTTTATCTGATTTGTTGATGAGTGGGTATAATAATATTGTAATCTTAAAATAAGGGTAAATTGCTAAAGTTATTTTAATTTAAACTATTATAAGTTTACAAATCCAATAAATTTCTCATGGATTTATTAATTCTTATTAATTTATAAGTTTAGTATTAACGATGAACCACCAAAATTTGAAACATGCAACTAATAAATATGAAGAAAAAAAAAAGAAAACATTCAAACTAAGATGGTAAAATTATAAGTTGAGCATAAGATGTTAATTAAGAAACCTAATCTATTATAACAAAAGATAGTGGCAAAAAAACGAATACATTTACCTTCAACGTTTCTGTAAATCTATTTCAAGATCAATACGGAGAAAATAAATTATGAATAATTATTAATATTTGAAATAGTGACTAGCACATAAGAGAGGTATTTATCTCAATTTTATCGAGATTTGAACTTCAGACTTCATAATGATAATACTTCATGCTTCATGCGTTAATCATTAGACCGTTCTGAAAAAACAACATAATCATCCATCTAAAGAAAGATAAATCAGGATCAATTTATAATCGACAGTATTTATTTAAAAAAAAGATAAATAGGATGTGCGAGTGTTTTTTTTTTTCCGTGAAACAAGAAACTTAACCTAAAGTAATAAGCCAGGTGGGGAAATTTTGCAATAAAATCAAAGTAAGCATGCAGTCTTTTTTTCTCAATAATGTGTAGTTTAGTGGCAGATGTTACCCTCCGGCAGAAAAGATTGGTCGGACTGCTTGCTTTCGCACGCTGCCCTTTCCTTTTGCTTTGTTTACTGGGCACAAGCGAATTAAAAAAGTTATAACATAATGCACGTGAGTAATTTTTCAAAGCATGTCTTTGTGAGTAACAGCAAAATTGAATGATAAAAGTATTTTATAAATCAAGTTGCACTCATTTGTGCCCAATTTTTCAAGTGTAATTGAGCAGAATACCAACCGAAAGAACTTATTTTATGGCACTGAATCAAAATTTAAGATGAGCACGTTTTGCCTGAGATAACTCCTACTGTTCCAAGAAGACTTCACAGACTAAAACAGGTAGGCAAGTGTCAATTCTAAAGAAAAATGGCAGCTCTAGATAGACCAGAGGGAGGCAAGTCTTCAACCAAAGCAACTTCAACAAGCTACTGGTTCTTTGTTTCTTGCGTCATAGTCGACTGGAGGACAAAAAAGTTGATCTAAATGTCATCAGATTGGAAGAGTAACCAAGTGTTCTAGAATTATTGCAGTAAAACTAGGACTTCTCTATATTTCTATTGATGCCATATAAAAATTTTTAGAAAAAGCTCCGTCGGCCATTTCAATCTATACAATCATGTAGGATAGTGTGACTGAGTGGGAATGACATACTAATTTCATGCATCAGTGTAGAATTAGTGTTTGATCTTGTGGTAGACAAACATACATGGTAAGCTTTTACAAGTCCAAAGATGTTGATACAGAAAAGTCATACCAGATTGCATTGGTGATTTCTTGAAGAGAAAATTGCGCCAGAATTCTTGATCAACCAAACTATAGGAGGCAGCAAAATGTCTAGAGTGGGACATATTTCATTCCTGAGGAATTAGGAAATGCCATTGGCCAGATAACTCCATCACATTGCCAGTGAGAATAGAGGAAACTACCAAGATATGTTCAACCAAAATTACTTTACTGAATTCTCTGTAAAACACTTCGATGCCGAACTCTAGGAAAATGGTGAGGGACCTTACAAATGAGTGGTGAAGTCGCAGATTGTTAAATGATAGTATTAGCTATTATCGACATCAGCTAATTTGCTTATCAAAGCCTACCATGATAAGCTTGCCATAGGGGGTATTAACACCAGAGTTTCAATGTAGTGTATCACTCAATTCATGAGTTAGAGAAGCCATTAACTTCTCCTTGGTAAGTTGCTCAGTTCCAGGGGACTTCACTATGAAAGTATGAAGGACGCTGTCAGTAGAAACAGAAACCTTGGAGTCCACCACATTGATATGTGAATCTCTGAAAGCTTGAATGACCTTGGAGACAGGGTGCTTCTCTAGAGGGCAACTCACTTGAACAATTACCTCATCCTGGGTTGATTGGATATCAACCTCGGGACAATGAGCCTGATGTTTGTAGTTCATGGATGATGGATCACCCCACATTTCCCTCTCTGCTTCCATCTCCTTGAGCTTCTTCTCGATCACAGTGATGTAAGAGATGGCATCTCCGAGCAGGGAGGCCTTGTCCATCTTCGAGATGTTGGGCACCACAGCTCTCAGAGCGTAAAACTTCTGGTTAAGCTTCTCCCTTCTCTGGCGCTCAGCTTCGACATGGTTCAGCGGCTCTTCCCTACCGTTCGCTGGCTTCCGACCCCTCTTTCTTGGCCTGCGCTCTTCAGTTGCGCCTTCTTTATCTTCTTTGAATGGAAGCTCGACATCTGAGAGCTCAGAGTCAGCTGTACGGGCACGGTCCATCAGTACACTAGTAGAAGGAGCATCGGCCAACGTCCCAGTGCTGAAATCAATTTGGCTCGACTGTGACAGTGGGTGTGAACGCAATTTCTGGTGCAGCCGTGGCTGCTGCTTCTTCTGTTGGAGGAGGTTGATCCTCCGGCCATCGCCAATGACTGTGTCAATTTGTCGAACAGAAGGCGATCCATCGAGGAATTTCTGCTGAATGGAGTTCGAACCGGGTTGATTCCATTGAAACACAGTAGCACCGTCGCTTAGTGGGTGGCTCTTTGGATAGAGAACGCCGTGCTTTGCTATTATGCCAATTGGAACTTGTTCCTTCTTCAGGTTCGGGTCCCTTTCTTTGGCGTGGGAACGGCGAGTGCTCCGATCTTTCCCAAAGATCTTCGGAAACTCGGCGACCTGATCGCCTTTGCCAGAGCGCGAAGCAAAAGCCGGATCGATGTTCTCGTCTGTATTTTCCCTGATCAAAGTAGCCGCCTTAACGTAATCCTGCCCGAAAATGGATCTGATCATCTGCAGCGCCTCAAAACTCTCCGGCAACGCCTTCGCCGATCCCAATTCGAGCACGCCCGCAACACACGGCACAAACACGATGGTGCGGAACCCTGAAGACCTCGCGAGATAAGCCCGCACGCAGTAGTTGGAGCATCCAGGAGACGTCAATTCCGCCTCGGATATCCATATGTGCTTATCTGAAACAAACGCTCTTCCGGGAGCATCCTCCCCTTTGGAAAACGAGAAGTACATCGACGCGAGGAAGTAAATCTCAGCACCCGTGATGCGATCGAGCTGGAGCGCGTAATTCTCGTCGTCAGACCCGCCGGATAGCGCATGGAGCCGCTCGAGCACCCGCTTCCGCATCTTCTGGTGCGCGCAATCGAGGGGGTTACGCGGGAGGGCGCCGCTCTCCTCCTCGAAATCCCCAACCTCGCGACAGTGTCCGTCGCCCCAGCCCAGGACGAGTTCCCCGGCCTCCGACCGCGAGATCTGCCAGAAGATGGCGTAAGCCCAAGCGGAGCCGGGATCCTCCACGACGTGCTGGAGCTTGGTCTGGAGGTCGTCATCGCCGCCTCCGATAGCAGTGAGATGGCCGTCGGGGAAGGCCGCGTGCCTGGCGTTGAGATAGTCAAAGGCTTGAGGACCGAGCACCGCTACCGCCATCTGCTGGTCATCCTTAGTCCAAAACGCGCCCATCGCCGCCCGTATCCTGCTGAAACTCGAATCTCCACCGATTCACAGATCTTGATGCTTCACCTCCACCATTTGCCTCACAAATCGCAGCTTGATCGAAACCAAATCGGAGTCGAAGAGGAGTGACCAAGCCGATCAACTAGGGTTTGGAGGAGGAACAAAGAAGAGGAAGGCGAGAGGCGGAAGCAACAACCCTACCGGTCTCGTAAAGGGAAGAAGCAACGGGGGGAAGACGGCGGAGAAGCAAGCGGCCGAGTAGCTAAAAGTAATCGACGGCGAGGCGGGGCTCGTGATAATCGCCCTTAAATAGAAACGTGGGCGGAGCTGAGCCGGCTCGAGAGAGCGGAGCCGGAGCAAGCCGCGCACAGGTAGTTGGGCGAAGGAGAACGTAGGCTGCGATTAACCGCATAGATATGGGTCCGTGCTTGGTACAAGTACAGTGACTTTATGCGGCCTCAGTCTCTCGCAAATCTTCCGTAGGGATAATGTCGATTGTCGGGCCACAATTTTTTATTCTAATATTAAGAAATAAATATAAATTTATATTTCCTTTTTACTAGTTTCCGTTTTGAAAATTTTTAAAATTTTGTGAATAAAAAAGAAAACCTTTTTTTGTCACAATATAATATAAAGGAGAGTCACCGTGATAACGTGATCGATACCCGATCGAAGTGATGGGTGATAAGTGGCCGTCAGTCAAACTATCAGTCGATCGGACGGCCAGAACAGGGGGCGTCTTGGTTTTCACGAATCACGAGGCCGTCTCAAGCTTTGCGTGACGCCTCTATTTCCGTTGTTTATTTCACGTGTAACCCATGCGCCCGCCGCGATATTAAATAGTTGAGAGCCGATCCGAGCTGACAGAGCCGAAAGGAGGGACCCGATAAGCTGCGCCGCGACGGGGGGAGGCCCACGTGAGTAGCGCGTGAGGCGGGTGGAACGTGGGCCGCATTGAACGGTATCGGGAGCGGGTGCTAAATCGCGTTTTGGACCCTGAAACTCATCAAATTTCCTTGCGGCCTTCTTTGATAGAAGAAGCGCAAATTTAATGTTGAGATGCAAACGAATCGAAAGCCTCGACTCTTGTTTGAAATATATTTGATTCGTTTTTCAAATTATCATAGTCCATGAGCCGTTTGCCAGTTAAATTTGAATCGAACTCAGATTATTTTTTAATTTAAATATGTTCAAATTAAAATATGACTACTTATTCAATTTAGTCATTCCGTGTTATTATTCAATTCGGTTCGAATCAAGAACAATTCCAACGAATCGAATTGAATTATTAGAGTCAAAACTATTTATATTTTTAATTTTAAATCAAATTTGAATATTATATATATATATATATATATATTAAATTTAAATTCAAATATCCATACTATTATTCAATTCGTTTGCACGAGTAATTTTTTATTTAATAACATATGATGGTCAAATTGTAATACATGATCGAAATTAGGATGCCCTTTCTTTCAATAAATAAATATTTTATTGGATAATAAAAAAAATATTTATCTTTTATTATTTAAAAAGATAGTAATTTTTTTTGGATCCTTATTGATCCGGTAGTAAGGAGGAGGGACCCCCCTTTAAGCAGAGTCAACGCTGTAAGGATCCTTCGTACGGAGGCTAGAGAGGGGGGTGTGAATAGCCGACCCCAAATCGTCGTTTCTTTCTACAAAACGTGTTAGCGCAGCGGAAAATAAACACAGAAACGAAAAGGAAAGAAGACAAACCTCAAACAAACCGATGTAACGAGGTTCGGAGATGATACTCCTACTCCTCGGCGTGTCCGTAAGGTGGACGAGCCCTATCAATCCGTCGGTGGATGAGTCCCCGGAGAACCGGCTAATAAATGCTCCTTGTGGGTGGAAAACCTCGCCACAATACTTGTAACAACAAGAAGGAGTACAACAGATACAAGAAAGCAAAAGACAATATGAAACACTTGCTTGCCTTTCTTGTTGACTGGAGTGATGAAGCAGCAGCTGACGAGAATCCAGTCGAGAAGCTCACGCGAAGCTTCAGCTGCGAGGAGCTCAGCAAAGCTCTGATAGCAGGTAAGAGCAGAAGCTCTAGAGCACAAGAACAGAAGTTCTAAGGAGGAAGCAATGGCAGCAACGAAGCCCTGTAGCTTCTTTTATACCTGCGAAGAAAAACACGAAGGCGTCGCAACGGCTAGTGCCCTGATCGGTCCACAGACCGATCAGGAGTGTGCCTGATCGGTCCACAGATCGATCAACGCTTTGTCCCGAACTTCGCTAGCTACTGATCGTGCTCTGATCGGTCGTGGGGACCGATCAGGGTATGGCATGATCGGTCTGCTGACCGATCAGGGCTTATTGAGTGCGGTTCCTTACACTCTGCCGACCGATCAGGATATCGCCTGATCGGTCTTGCAGACCGATCAGGCTCCATGCTGATCGGTCCCCAGACCGATCAGTAAGCTCACAGAATCGATGCGTGCCTTCTGTTTGTTATCTGATCGGTCAGCAGACCGATCAAATACACAAGCGTATCACTGGATCGGTCTGGTAACCGATCCAGAGCTTGGTTTTTGCCCAAACCAAGTCCCAAACCTTCCAAACCAATATCCGGTCAACCTTGACCTATTGGTACATCATGCTTAGCATCCGGTCACTCCCTTGACCTGCTAAGACTCTCCACTAAGTGTCCGGTCAATCCCTTTGACCCACTTGGACTTTCCTCTTCGTGCCAAGTATCCGATCACTCCCTTGATCTACTTGGACTTCCCAACACCAGATGTCCGATCACCCTTGATCCATCTGGATTTTCCCTTGCCCGGCTTAACTCACCAGGACTTTCACCTAGCTTCACTCACTAGGGTTTTCACCTGGCTTCACTCACCAGGATTTCCAATCTGCCTGGCTTCACTCACCAGGACTTTCCCTTGCCTGACTTCACTCACCAGGACTTTCCCGAATGCCTGGCTTCACTCACCAGAACTTCCCGAATGTCTGGCTTCACTCACCAGGACTTTCACCTTCACCTACCTTCACTCACTAGGATTTTCACCTGGCTTCACTCACCAGGATTTTTCGACTGCCTGGCTTCACTCACCAGGACTTTTCCCTGCGCCAAACTCCCTGTTTGGACTTTTCCCGTGCCAAGTCTCCATACTTGGACTTTTCCAGTGCCAAGTCTCCATACTTGGACTTTTCACCGAATCAGGTCAACCTTGACCTACGGTTGCACCAACAATCTCCCAAACATCTATTCTTGTCAAACATCAAGAATAGAACTTCTCTTCTCGTCAAACATCGTCAAACATCAAAACACAACTCGAGTCAGGTCAACTCGAGTCAGGTCAACCAGGTCAACCTTGACCTAAGGTTGCACCAACAATCTCCCCCTTTTTGATGTTTGACAAAATCTAAAATCAAGTTAGGTTAACCCGATAACCTAACTTAGGTTTTCCAATGTTCTTCCTTGAACATTCTTCCAAAACCTACACTCTCCCCCCTTGGGACATCTCTCCCCCTTTTTGACACACATCAAAAAGAGGGAATCAAGGTCAAAAGTTTCTTCCTAATGAAAGTCCCATACCTTTCATTGAAACCCTTAATTTCCCCCTTGATACTAAACTCAACACTCAACTTAGTGACAATCCCATATCACTAATCCTCAAAAGTCTTAAGGAGTAAAAAAAAAGTCCCCCTAAAAGTCAACTCCCCCTTGACAATTAGTTAAGACTCCCCCTAAAGGTCAACTCCCCCTTGACCATTGCACCAACAATGTCTTGGAGAGTTTCAAACCTTTAGAAACCCGAAACTCAACTCCCACAACTGAAATTTCAGACCACAGTCGAAATTCAGCAAATTCAGCACGCCTGATCGGTCACCGGACCGATCAGGACCCCTCTGGATCGGTCCCCAGACCGATCCAGCCTTCCCTGGATCGGTCCAGTGACCGATCCAGCCTTGGACAGACTCAAGTTCTGATTTCCTTCTCCCGAAATTCAGAAACTCACAACAAATTTCAGAAAATTCCAAAAATTATAAAATTTTGAGGATATATTCCTCATAACATATACTATCAAGGAAAAATAGTTTTCTATGAAAATAACTTTCATTTTCAAATCTTGATACAAAGTTTGAAAAGTTTTGAAATAGCTCAAAGTTTCAAAAACTTTGTATCACTTTGTTCAATGATGAATGCTATCACTAGAAAAGCTTCATCAAGGTTTTTCAAATCAATTTCAAAATGATTTTAAACCTTTTAATTTAGGACCATAATCTTAGGGCTAAATGTACATGACTTGTATATAAGCTTTCCCTATGATCCCCCAATTTTGAATTAGGTTCATCTAGGTACAAGAACTATGCACCTTGATCCTAACTCATCATCCTAATATCTCACACACATCTAAGGTGTATCAAACACATTCAAGTCAATTTTGATGTGAGATATGGGTTTAGGTCAACTTAGGCTAAGTTCTCATGCATTTTCTAAACACCAATTTGATCTCAATATCAAAATGTGCTTTTATCCTTAAATCAATTTCATTGATTATTAATGCAAGAGATGATGACATGGCATGAAATAATATCATAAATGAAAACATGTGTCAATGTCATGATGTCATGGCATAAAGTATGAAACTTAACTAAAGCATGACATATAAAGAACCTAAGCTTTATCATGACATATCAAATGATAAAATTAAACATGATGTCATGACATGTGAGGGCAAATAATCATGACAAGATTTAGCATGAATAAGACATACCTAGATTACCTATCTAAGTATCCTTAGCCTTAGCTAATACTTAAGCTTTAACCCTTGATTGCCCTAATATGCCAAAATCCTAATTTTGACACTTCTTGAACTCTAGATTCATCCATGCCACTTAAAGATCAAATTTATCCTCAAATCTTGGCATGTTTCATTTTTCCTCAAGAGTTCTCTAGATTTTCCCAAATTGTGCCAATTGAAATTAACATCATCATTTTCCATGATGGCACATTTTACTCTTCCAAGGAGTAAATATTCCATTTCATTTTCAAAGGTTCCCAAAAACCTTGAAAATGCTCCTTGAGCGTCAATTTCCTCAAAGTTGGGTTAACTACCCTTCTAATCGGAGTTGACACTCTCTAACCCATCTATGGGGTAGAGAAGATGCTCCTAGGAACCCAATACCTATTTGAGCTCATTGGGTTCACTAAATATTCACTAGGGATAACTTCCCTAGCAACCCTCCTAATGACCCTCTTAGGCTTTAAAGCCTTGGTCATTTGGGACTCATCAAGATCAACTCTAGGGGTGACTCCCCTTGTGACCTTGGTGATGGTCTTCCTAGCCCTAGATTTTGTTCCATAATCGAATGGAACATTATGATAAGTGGGCTTGACCACTTGGGACTTAGGTTTGTGACCCAAACCTTTCTTGTCCTTGGACATTGGTTTTTGACCCTTAAACCCTAGAGATGACTTCTCCAAGTTCTTAAGAGCCTTTTCCAAAGTATCAAGTCTTGACCTCAAGACTTGATTCTCCTTCTCTAATACCTCAAGTTTTAATTTGTCATTGTTCTTTGAGGCATTCCTAGGCATATGTCTAGTTGATTTGGGATTCCTACCTAGGTTTTCCTTAGCCTTAGATGAGTTAATTCTAGGGTTGACTTTCCTAGTATTATCCTTATCTAGGCTTACATGTTTGGCTCCTAAGCACATATATTGATTCCTAAGATTATCATGCTTATCATTCTTGACAATTGCAATAAAACTACTAGCATGAGTCTTATTATTATTGCAAGAATGTGCCTTAAATGTTACCTTAGGGTTTGCCTTAGCTCCCCCTATCGACGTGCTCGGTCTCTTGTCCTTGTGAGATTGCCTCCCCCTCGGACATTGACTCCTATAGTGTCCCCGTTGCTTGCATTGGAAGCACACCACGTGCTCCTTGCCCTTGCGTTTTGGGACTCCGACTTCCTTGATCTTTGGCGCCGGTGGAGTCTTCTTAGTATTCTTTGGACATTTACTCTTGTAATGTCCAAATTCCCTACACTCGAAACACATTATATGCAATTTACTTGAACTTAAAGTGTTTGAGTTACCTAGGGTTGAGGATGGATGTATGCTCTCTTCTTCATCCCTCCCGGAGGTAGAAGCTTCTTCTTCGTGCTCCGATCTTGAAGAAGAACTCACCTCCTCTTCTTCTTTAGATGTTGAGTAGCCCTCAACTTCTAATTCCTCACCTCCACGATGTGAGCTACTTGGCTCACTAGGCTCCTCTTCATGGCTTGAAGTGGGGCTCTCCTCATGGAGTTTGGCCAAGTTGTTCCACAACTCCTTGGCATTATTGTATCCTCCTATCTTACACAAAATATCATTAGGTAAAGAAAACTCAATGATTTTCGTTACCTCATCATTGATGGTTGATTGGTGGATTTGCTCCTTGGTCCACTCCTTCTTCTCTAGGGTTTCTCCTTTCTTGTCCATAGGAGGCTTGAAACCTAATTGAACACAACTCCAATTTTCAAGGTTAGTCATAAGAAAATACCTCATTCTTTCCTTCCAATACGCGAAGTCGCAGCACTCGTAGAAGGGTGGAAACGTGATGTCTTCTCCGAGTCGATCCATTCTCTAGCTTGTGCTCCTCCGGGTGTTAATCCGACGAAGAACAACCTTGCTCTGATACCACTTGTAAGGATCCTTCGTACGGAGGCTAGAGAGGGGGGTGTGAATAGCCGACCCCAAATCGTCGTTTCTTTCTACAAAACGTGTTAGCGCAGCGGAAAATAAACACAGAAACGAAAGGGAAAGAAGACAAACCTCAAACAAACCGATGTAACGAGGTTCGAAGATGATACTCCTACTCCTCGGCGTGTCCGTAAGGTGGACGAGCCCTATCAATCCGTCGGTGGATGAGTCCCCGGAGAACCGGCTAATAAATGCTCTTTGTGGGTGGAGAAACCTCGCCACAATACTTGTAACAACAAGAAGGAGTACAACAGATACAAGAAAGCAAAAGACAATATGAAACACTTGCTTGCCTTTCTTGTTGACTGGAGTGATGAAGCAGCAGCTTCACACCAGCAGCAGCTGACGAGAATCCAGTCGAGAAGCTCACACGAAGCTTCAGCTGCGAGGAGCTCAGCAAAGCTCTGATAGCAGGTAAGAGCAGAAGCTCTAGAGCACAAGAACAGAAGTTCTAAGGAGGAAGCAATGGCAGCAACGAAGCCCTGTAGCTTCTTTTATACCTGCGAAGAAAAACACGAAGGAATATAGCCGTTGCGTCGCAACGACTAGTGCCCTGATCGGTCCACAGACCGATCAGGAGTGTGCCTGATCGGTCCACAGATCAATCAGCGCTTTGTCCCGAACTTCGCTAGCTACTGATCGTGCTCTGATCGGTCGTGGGGACCGATCAGGGTATGGCCTGATCGATCTGCTGACCGATCAGGGTATGGCCTGATCGGTCTGCTGACCGATCAGGGCTTATTGAGTGCGGTTCCTCACACTCCTCAAGATCGTCACCTGATCGGTCGGCAGACCGATCAGGATATCGCCTGATCGGTCTTGCAGACCGATCAGGCTCATGCTGATCGGTCCCCAGACCGATCAGTAAGATCACAGAATCGATGCGTGCCTTCTGTTTGTTATCTGATCTGTCAGCAGACCGATCAAATACACAAGCGTATCACTGGATCGGTCTGGTGACCAATCCAGAGCTTGGTTTTTGCCCAAACCAAGTCCCAAACCTTCCAAACCAATATCCGGTCAACCTTAACCTATTGGTACATCATGCTTAGCATCCGGTCACTCCCTTGACCTGCTAAGACTCCCCACCAAGTGTCCGGTCAATCCCTTTGACCCACTTGGACTTTCCTCTTCGTGCCAAGTATCCGATCACTCCCTTGATCTACTTGGACTTCCCAACACCAGATGTCCGATCACCCTTGATTCATCTGGATTTTCCCTTGCCCACCGGGACTTTCACCTAGCTTCACTCACTAGGGTTTTCACCTGGCTTCACTCACCAGGATTTCCAATCTGCCTGGCTTCACTCACCAGGACTTTCCCTTGCCTGGCTTCACTCACCAGGACTTTCCCGAATGCCTGGCTTCACTCACCAGGACTTCCCGAATGCCTGGCTTTACTCACCAGGACTTTCACCTTCACCTAGCTTCACTCACTAGGATTTTCACCTGGCTTCACTCACCAGGATTTTCCGACTGCCTGGCTTCACTCACCAGGACTTTTCCCTGCGCCAAACTCCCTGTTTGGACTTTTCCCGTGCCAAGTCTCCATACTTGGACTTTTCCAGTGTCAAGTCTCCATACTTGGACTTTTCACCGAATCAGGTCAACCAGATCAACCTTGACCTACGGTTGCACCAACAATCTCCCAAACATCTATTCTTGTCAAACATCAAGAATAGAACTTCTCTTCTCGTCAAACATCGTCAAACATCAAAACACAACTCGAGTCAGGTCAACTCGAGTCAGGTCAACCAGGTCAACCTTGACCTAAGGTTGCACCAACAAACGCCACGTGGAGGTTGATAGGTAAAAGTTCAACCAGGGGTTTGTCCAAGCGGATAAAGATTGGGGCGACCGGCCGAACGTTCCGAATGGAAGCGAAGACACCCCAGCGGGGAGTAAGGGTTCTGACGCTCATGTTGAACAGGGTTGTATGGCCGAGCGGGTAACCCGCTCGGCCGAAGGCATAAAGTAGTAATACTACGAACAGTCTCTACAGAGCACACAGTCGGACGTGGGGGACTGCCGACCGGCCGGACGCTCGGAATGGGGTGAGAAGAGACAAAAGGACAAGGGAACATCCTCTGACAGCGGGTATGTTCAACGACCAGGCCATACGCAGGATCTTACGACAGAGGGTTCTGCTGTCCCATCATAGATGTGCTCGGACTGTAGCAGTATGGTGTCAGGTAAGCTCTTTTGACAAGCCCATACTGAGGTATGGCTAGTGGACACGTATTCACCTCGGTATATGTGCGTGAGCCTCTTCACAGCTCTATATAAGGAGTCTCACACTTCGCCGGAGGTACGCATTCTCCCGTATTCAAAGCCACTTCTGTATTTCCTCTTGCCTAACTTGAGCGTCGGAGGGTCGTCACCGGGAACCCCTCCCCGGCCCGACTTCTTTACAGGTTCGCCAGAGGTCCACACGACTGGTCGGAGATCTACGTCAGTTCTTCAGAGAGCGTCACGTGCTCAGCGTCCGTTGATTCAGCATTCGGACAGGATGACTTATGTTTGGTTCGAATTGCAGAAGCTATAGTTAAAGCCTCTAAATGATTAATTATGCATCTTACTTCAAATCTTAATTATGGTGTACTATACCTTTAGTTCTTAGGTTTTATCTTTTTTTGTACCCTTTATGTTTGGTTCGAATGTCAATTGAGTTCCAGGACTACGGTACAGACCTGCTAAACTATTAAATCAACCTGGGCATTTTAAATTTATCGTAATGATTAATGAATTTTTTTATAAGATTAAATAGATCGTATTCAGAATTAATCAATTTAAAAAACTTGAATACTTAAATTATATTAAAAACAAACCAACAAAGAAATAGATAAGTCATAAGTCCTTGTCACTATAGTTCACGTGTTATATTTATCAATTCCTAAACAAACAATTGTTCAATGATATAGTTTTGTCTTTGAAGAGATAAGTCCAAATATGAAATCCTAGCGGTAAAAGACAAGTCGAAGAACAGATTTTTTTTAATATTTTTTTCTTTTTCTTTGTCGTTCCTATTCTTCTCAGTTACCTCTTTTTTTTTTTTATTTCCCTTGTTTTATTTTAAGAAAAAATAGATTTGTTTTTAATCGATTGATGTAATTTTGACTTCTAAAATAAATAAGTTATTGATTTAATCGAGATTTACTCCCTCCTATTAAATGTTGATATAATACAAAAAATGATTCTCAACACGTTTTCTAAATACCGATAAAAATCTTCCCAACGCCGTCAAAAGAACCCCGTGTAAAACGGAAATGGAATCTACTGTAGGAATATTCTCATTCGCGCTCGGCATTATCCCTTCGCGAAGGAATATCCTCCCCCTTGTCATTCCTTTTCTTCCTTATTCCACCTCAAACATGTTAAAATCTCTCTCTGGATACATTTTGCTCCTCCTCGTCACACACATCTTGGTGATTCCTCGCATCCTCGCAAGGTTCTCTTTATTTTGAGTCTCATGTTTTTTTTTACCCTCATTTTTCTCTGCAGAAATGTGATTTTTTTTTGTTGTTGTTAAATAATGTTTTTGAGATGGTTAACCAATAATCAATTTAGTTAGTAATTGTTTGTCCATAGATTTTGAGAGTGTTCCAGATCGTTGTTTGCTGTTAATTATACTGAGAACTGAAGCCCTCTTTTGGGGACTAAAGTGAGGCAGATAATTGTATTGCTTATGCAAAGGTGATAGAAAGTCTTACTGATCCAACTGGTGCAACTTTTAGCTAATCCAAACCTCGAATCGAATGGTTTTGTCACTTGTAGATTCACTGAAATATTCGTTAAGGATCATGATCATACATAGAATCAAGGTAATGCAATATTGTCATAAGGCCAATGGTATTTATTAGCTATGCAATTCAGAATGGTCACCGGTACAATAAATGAGAAGAAAAAACACAGGAAATTATAGCACAAGAACAGAGTTCACTTTTGGAACACAAATTAATGAAGTATCCTGTCACTGTTTCTTTGCGTGTTGTTATTTGTTGTATGATGATCCCTGAAACATAAGCTTCTGCTGTGAAGGAAATGTTTGGGTCAATGAGTTTATGTATTTACCTCATGGATTGGAGGCTGTAACTCTGGCCGGTTTCATGGTTCTAAGAATGCTCCTCATGTGCTCATATGCAATCATGAAGAAGCCAAGGAAATAGAGAAAACTGAGTTGTATCTTTCCTAGAAAGTTATAAACTGTTAGCAGATTGCTCGCCGAGCTGTTTCCATTATTCCTTGTGGATGATTTTGTTCCCAAGATTGACCATCGTGCTAAGAAAGTAAACCACATCTTATTCAGTAACAAGGGAAACAACTAATATATATATATATGGAGTTACGGATGCAATTTGCAATGTGCTGCACTTACCGCCAAAAGTCTGACTCTCTGGCAACCAGGACCACTCTTGAGGATTAAGCTTGCTTTTTGATGCGATTACCAATTCCCTCAGAGCTTGGTTAACCTGATTGAACAGTCTTCAGCTATCTATTGAATGTCTGGTAAAATTGAGAGAGGTAAAGTGGTAAACTCCATTTCAGTTTGCAGTTCTAAGTTCATTTGACTTCTAAACACTAGAAAAGAAATTAAGGGGGTGGATCCTCTATGATTTGTAGTTGTTTTCCTTTGCACTCACCCTCCCCCTTCTTTCCAGATTTAATGGTAAAGAGAGTCAATGAAAAGGAACTAACAGTTGGTAAGTATTTGGATAAAAAGGGGTGGATGAAAGAAGGCAAGTTATGTTTGGTTTTGTTCCAATGTAGAGCGTGATAAAAAGCTCTACGTGAACTAGACAGTTGGATTACCCTTGTCTTTAGATTTTTCTATTACTATATATCAATGCCTGGTAAATCTTCTTTGGCACATCAGCCAACATTTAGTGTGTGGCACACTATCTATTCTCATGGGTTTTAATGTTATTTTACGGGTTATTTACCCCATAGAAATCTCAAGGGAAGGAAAGGAGAATTTCAATTACGAGGAACTCTTCATCGGTTACCCCAATAGAAATACTGCAGAGAGGAATTTTGAACATTCTTTTAACAAAACTGGATCCACCTAAAATAAAGGGATGCAATACTGCAGCAATAGGAATGGGATAAAATCTCAGTTTTATCCTTGTTTCATAGCCCTCCTAGGTGATGATACTCTGTTGTCCTCCTAGGTAGCACCAACGACCAGATCTGTTGATGGGTGACCATAAGATCTTAGAGTGAAAGAGCTCAAACAGAGGTTTTCCAACAAGATCTAATCGGGGTTCAAGGTGAGGACTAGACCAAAGTCAACAGTAAACATGGTCAGGCTTGAGGAGATGGCAGGTGCCACGGGCACAAAACGACTATGGGCTTAGAGAAGATTAGGCAATGGCTCAACAAGGCTCAAGTGTGCTATGCTTGAGGCACCAACTAGAGTGTGGTGGGCTAGGCTTGGAGGTGATGACAAACACGGCCAAGCTCAGAGGAGATGAGAATCTTTTTACCTTTTTGTGCATAGGCTTGTGATGGGACTGAGATGGCCCAATCGGTCGGATTTACCTTAGTGTGAAATTTATAAATTACTAGATAATAAAATACGTTTAGATGGCAGTTTATTTTACTAAAAGAATAACAAACATTGAATTCTAACTATTTGTGGAGTTCTTTTAGCAATTTATGCCTATTTGCCTTTTGTATGGATAGGAGATCAAGAATTAATTCTTGAAGTTTAAGAGAGCCTTCAGTCCTACCCAAAGCAGTAAAGTCATCTTTGCATTTGATATTTATTTGTGAAGGAGATACAAATAGAATGATGCAAGGGAGAGAGGGAATGTGGAGAGAAGAGTAGAAGATTCTCTCAAGATGAAGGGAAGAAGAGACAGTATTCAGATAAGTAGCCAGGTCAGTTCCTTCATAAACTCTTTACCCCTTTCAACCAAAATGGTCAATGAAGGCTATGGCAAAAAGTAGCCAATGAATCCTTGCTTGCATCGTTCCTTAAATCTATTTGTCTAAGTAAACAGGGAGAGAGGTAATTATTTTGTTCCTTCAGTAAAACGCTAGAGATGTAGGATTAGCTGTGATATCATGTTAAGTCTAAAAGAGAGTTTCATCCAATCAAACTAGAAACACTTAGATGGGATAGGATCTATTGATATTAAACATAAACATATATGCAAAAGTCTTAAAAATTTATCACTATCGAATTAAAGAATAGAGTTTTTTTATTCATCTTTTTCATTGAGCTGTTTTGACATGTCTTCTTTCAGCAGCAATGCCTCGGCAACCAACATCCTACATGTCTCTTCTTGCTTAACACAAGCCATGATGAATTTCTCATTCACTAATATCTATTTTGTAGTTGGAATAATACTACAGCAACCGATACTGTTACTGACCAGGCATGAAAGATTATGATCCACTAACAAATAATCGACATTTAAATTTCAATCAAGACATCGGATAATTATTGATCAAATATTAACACTAAATTAATGATTCGACAAGATAGTAAAGCCTCAAACTATACCTCATCTGGCCTTTCATGGCTGACCAGGTGTGCACCATGAAGTTCGACCATTCTGGCAACAGGTTGAAGTTTCTCGGCAAGGTTCCTTGCGTGATTTACTTGAGCAATAATGTCATGCCTAACGTAGAAAAATCAACATTGATGCCTAATTATTTCCACGTTTTTATTAAAAAAAAAATGAGTGTATATGATCAATCCCAACCTTCCATGGATGATTGATATCAGAAATCCAGTTGATCTAATTCTCTCCAGCTCTTTTGGTGTCATTTTATGATTCCAGCAAGCATTAACTTGGCCTTCAAAGCCATGGTTCGATTGCATTCCACTTGATGATATATTCTTTACATATTCCTGGATAGCAAAAGTTTCAGAGAGTTGTGAAAATGCAAGTTGAAGTTAATTTTGTTGGAGACGTATAAGTAAAAAGATCAAAATAAGCCCACGTTGTTGGAAGAGATACAAATTCACTTTAAAAATAGATGCTGACAATTGCATAATCGTGGTTCCAAACAGTTTCAGTCTTAGAATTCAAATAATCAGTGCATTTTTCATTAAAAAAACTAAAAATGGAAAAGACAAAGGACTTATGGACATAATGTTGATATACAATCCGGTAAAACTACTTGAAACCAAAACAAAAACAAAAACAAAAAAAACACTTACTTTGTAAAGGATATCCCTTCTTCTGCATGATCCAACATGTTCGTCAAGATATTCCTACATTTTAAGAAAAATGAAGACAGTTAAGTACGGACTAGTGATTCAAAGTGGATGGGGAGACTAAAGATAAAAAAAAACAGAGTCGTAATTATTATTAACCGTTGTGTAATGAGTTTCCAAGTCAACAATAGCTCTTTGCTCTGGAGTTCTTGCGCTTAAGAAACGAAACGCGAGGGATATCATTTGGCGATCAATCTGCATTTAATAAAAAGAACAGGTTTCTGATTAATTGATGCGTGCGACCACATAAGAATCTTGAAAAATAGGTGCATCTATAAATCTATGGTTCCATAGAATAATTGTCATGGAAGAACTTAATATCCTTATCTGAGCTTGCGGCAATCAATACTACTTTCCTGCATAATTGATGATGGATCCGGAAAAGGATACCATTATGAAGATCACAAGTCTAAGAATTCTTCAATGAATCATTGTAATTCATGAAATAGTAAGATTTTAGATTATCATTGCATGACGTTCAACCATAAGCACTAAACTTGACACTAATATGAATGAAGAATGCCTAGTTCTTGATTCAAACTTAATAAATTACTCCAGCTAAGCGTGTCTAGCACGAGTGAATTTGGAATAGGGTCATTCAAATATTTTCACCATACAAAAACTAAGAAACTGATATTGTACAGGAAGATCAACTACCAGTACACACCTTTCCTTTCCACAAAGCTTGATTAGAAATCAGCATATGATGCCAAAAGCATTGTCGCTTTCTTGGCCAAAATGGAAATTAGGTTGAAATAACAAAATCTATAACCAACATTCGCCCATTGAGGGTCTTAAAGAAAATTTACAAGGATAGTTCCAACAGTAAAATCTTCGAGCTAGTCTACTGCATGCAAGGACAAGTTTCAGTTCGAGTTTAAAACAAGATCTGATTTACATATCCTTTTCAAGATTAATAGACTTAGAAGCTACCTTCGGAAAGCACTCAAAACCACCTCCTGTGACATTGAGCAAGGCCAAGGAGCTTATTCTACCAGGCGCTAGAGCTGCCAATTTGCAAGCTATCATTCCTCCTGATTACAATCGGAACATGTTGTAATAAAATGTGAGGGTTTAGAATTACTTATTTGATCTTTCCCCAGAAAAAAGACGAAATCTTAGCACTGAATGAATTATGAAGAGCCTTTATAAATAAGGAAAATTCCGGCAGTTTGTTACTTCACCTCCAAAAAAATTGATAGAAGGAAACTCACCCATTGAATGACCGAACACATGAGCTCTTTTCCAGCTTAAATGATCCAATAGAGCAAGGGCATCTCTTGCCATTATAGTAGTTCTGCAATCCAATGAAAATTTGCGTTTAGAGTACATTATCTATAGAATCAAACGGCAAACAACTCCAAAGATAGTTCATATGAAAAATAACCAGATAAATACGAGAAAATTCGAAGAATGATCTCACATTGATGGTATTGTTACAAATACATAACAAGCTTCGGTAGTCTACGGCATTGCAAATTTGTCTATGGAGCTAACCTCGAAAACTTGTAGAAATCTATGTTATCTAGACGGTTAGTCCTTAAACAAACAAAAGTATTAAATAAAATTCCAAAATGGCCGGACTTTGAAAAACTGGAGAAAAAGGGGAAATTTTGATATTCCTGATGCCAAAAATGGGGAAAGGGCACAAATCAACCACATAGTAAGAAGAAGATAAAAACTAAGAGGCGTCGTACGTGTATTCAGATTTGTGACTAGGCACAGAGCTCCGACCCATCCCACGGTTATCGAAGCAGCACAGCTCGATCCCATCCTGTACCTCCTCCTCATCGGCTGGTTCCAATCCACGATCGTCAGAAGTCACCGCCGGCAAGTCGTCGTTCGCCTCCACCGCTCCCGTCAACCCCTTAATCTGGGGCTCCCACGAATCATGCGTCCCCGCCAATCCTAAATCCAATCGGAGAACGCAAATCAAAACCCATTCTCCGAAACAGAGTTCCCGATCCCTCGACAAGAAATTCCAAAATACAAACCGATAATTAGGAGAACCTTGGTGCTGCCATGGCCAAACCTCTTGTAAAAAATCCGAACCCCATTCTCGCAGTCGCAGTAAGGCATCTCCTCACTTCGATTCCGCGAAACAAATATCCCTCTAAAATCGGAACACTCGATCTTCAAAATCACGAAAAAAGAATTAATAAAGAAGAAAAAAAAGAAGAAGAAAATTGATCGAAAAGAACGCGGATCGCGAGAAAAATGGGAGGGAGGAAAAGGGCATCGCCGCGGAGGTATCCTATTTATGGGAGGAGAAATTGCAAGTAGATGAACTTGAAATGGTCTCCAGAGGTGGACACGTGTGCGGATGCGGACGAAACGTGGACATGTCAAGTGGGAAGGTTCGTGGCGGGAAGAGCACGAGTCAAAGATGGATGCTGTGGGCAATCCGATCGCCGAACTCGCGACGTGGACCGTCGGTGTGTCGGCGCTCGCAATCAAAGCCGTCCGTTATTCATCATTTTATTTGGCCATGTTGGGTGAGGAACATGCGGGATTCTTTATATGGATAATGTTACATAAATGCTGACCAAAGAAATTATCAATTAATTTTAAAAATCAATTTATGAATATATTTTTTTAAACAGGTTGGCAGCAACAAATGAAGTCATCTTAGTAGCTCTTCCTGAAAAATCCCATATACGCGGGAAAAAAATAAATTAGGGATATTTTATTCTAATGCAATAGTCCTTTATATAGAAAAATTAGGTAGCCAATGAGGTACTTTGTATGAGAAGATCAAGTACCCGTCACTATCTCGTGTAGACTATAAAACTGCGTCAATCTTCTTCATTTATATGAAAAGTCAATCTTCTACATTAATATGAAAGCAAACGAGTGAGCAAGTGAGAGAGGTGGATACCATATATATACTAAGAAAGATTGTTAATAGAAAAATTAAGTAAACGTGTTTGAAAGTGGAGAAGATGGAGTGTTGGTTAGGGGGTGATATCGAGGTGGTTTGGATGTTGACTGTGTAAAAATTGTGAGCTGAAATAAGGTGCTGCGCAATAAAAATAGATATTGGGAGAATGAAGTATTAGTCATCGGACTAGAGAAGGGGTCCCTAGTGTAGACACTCCGATGCTTAAGTTAGAACAATAACTGAGCGAAAATGGAGAAGAAAATGAACAATAGATATATGTTATCACCTCGTAAAACATCTCTAGCCAACGGAGAGAACCCTTTTTTATACTGTCTCTTAAAACCTCTGCATTAATGAGGCGATAGAGAATATCTAGTGTCAGAGTATGTCAAGTGGTGGAGTATGTATGACAGCTTTTCTATATGCGGATGAAGGCTTCATTGCATGTATATGTTAGAGTAATGACATATTCTCTGACAAGTTGTTACGATTTTCTGATAATGTTGTCTCCTAGAAAGAGTTTGACTGACTCTTTAGCTGACCAGGAATATACTAGGAATCGTGCTCCGGAAAAGTGGAGAGTTGAGCCCCTAAGGTTTGACCGGCATTGAGGTCGACCGAGTTTATGATGAAAACCTTACATTGAAGTAGGGAGTAGGGCCCCATAAATCTGATCGGCATTGGGCCGATTAACTGTAAGTTGAGAGTCTTGTATATGGAGAAATGGGGAGCAGAGTCCCATAAATCTAACCGACACTGGAGCCAGGCGGATGTAAGTTGAGAGCCTTACATTTAGAAATAGGGAATTGGGCCTCATAAGTCCGACAGATTCTAGGGCAAGGCAAATGTAAGTTGAGAGCCTTGAATTTGGAGAAATGAGAAGCTGAGCCCCGTAAGTCCAATCGGCGCTGGGGATGGGTAGATGTAAGTTAGGGATTCGGCATCCGCTCAGACAATATGTCTAGTCGTACTTTATATCGGAATTTTATCTTGCACTCGGCTGCTATATTTGAATATAGAGTTTGGTCCAACCGAGTTATGTGCCTAGCGTGTTTGATCGACCCTTTGGTCCGATCGGCCAGAGCATTTGACAGTGACACTGAACTTATTTCGGCATTGCATTGATATGACTCGAGATTATTTGACCCTTCTTGACTTTGACCATTACATCATCCGACTTTCTTAACGTCAAACCAATTTCGGGGGTCTCACCTTACTCGCTGTATCACTAGCCTCCCCTCCAAGACTATTCGAAAGAGGTTTCAAGCTCGACTGACTATATATTTATGATCTTTAGTGTCATCGGCTTGGACGCTTGGTCCTATTTTTGCCATTCGAGTTTTATGCTAGGAGTATTGCCCATTCGAATAGTTTGCAGTTGTGATAGGAGTTGAGAACAGGCGTGAGAGCAAACCCACATATAACTCAGTCGATCAACACAAGAGTCTGAAATGTAGACGCAAGAGCATGCTCGCTTATAACTCTATCGAATAGCACGAGAGTCTGGGACATAGGCACGAGGGCAGGCTCACTTATAACTCGGCCGAATGGTGTGAGAGTCTGGGACTTGGGTGCGAGAGCAGGCTCGCTTATAACTCGTTCGGATGACATAAGAGTCCCGAATGGGCGCAAGAGCAAGCTCACTTATAACTCGACTGGATGGCACGAGAGTCTGGGACGGGCACGAGGGTAGACTCGCTTATAATTCAGCCGAGCAGCAAGAGAGTTTAGGATAGACGCGAGGGCAGACTCATTTTTAACTCAGTTGAGCATAGGGGTATAATCGAGCTGAGCCGAGCCGAGTCGAACTTTTGAATGTTTGAGTTTGACTCATTTATAATCGAGCCGAGCTCGAGCCTTATTTAACGAAGATATTCATGGCTCACGAGTTTATTCGAGTTTTTATCGATCCCAAACGAACTTAATAAATATAAATTATAAATTTAAATATTCATTAAAAATTAAATTATATATTTAGAGAAAATTATAATATTCTTATTAAAATTTATAATTTTATTCTAATAAATAAATTTAATATATTTATCTATATATTTTATAAGTAGAGTGTAAAATCTATAAATTCAATATCAAAACTATTATTTTTTTAATTTAAAAGTTGATTCATGAGCTTAACAAACATGTTCACGAGCTAACGAGCTGAATATTGTAAAGCTTGAGCTTGATTTGTTTATCTTAACGAGCCTCATTAAATGAGCTTTTATCGAATCGAGCTTCAAATATATCATGAGCGGTTTGGTTCATTTACACCCGTAGCTGAGCAGCACGTGAATTTAGGACGGATGTGAGAGCAGACTTGCTTATAATTCCTTCGAACGACACGAGAGTCTGGGGCATAGACACGAGGGCAGACTTATAACTCAGCTGAATGACGCGAGAGTCTGGGACTTGGGTGCCAGAGTAAGCTCGCTTATAACTGTTAGAGTGTATATTAAAAGCCTAGCTTTTTTAAACATTTATTTTTGAAATAAAAGAATCACATTGGTCAAATGTTTACATTTATTTGTTAAGTGTAGTTGTTCAATTAATTTATATTGTAGATAACATAGTGTGTGGTGTCACACACAGAAGATCATGTTATCAGTTCTTTATAAATTATAAACAGTTGCTCACGACTAAGATGGAAAGGAACAAACCATTGGAATAGTCGTAGTGTAATTAGGTATTAGTTTATCTTGACTAATAAATTACACTAGTACACTCTAAGTGTATTGAGTAGGACCATTTTAGGTAAGTTCTTTTTATACTGACTTAATAAAAGAACTAGACCTTAGTTATTATGGAAGTGTGTGCTCTTAATCCTAATATAATAACAAGCATATATATTTAATATTTATTTCTTTAACTTATCAAAGGGTGAGATTTAGCTCGATAAATCAATAGGCCCGATAAGTTGGGAAATGATATTACTTATAGTATGTGTTATTGATTATAGAAGGAAACTGTGCCCTAGTAATCTAGCTTGAGAATGTCCCTAAGAGGAGCTCATAAGGATTGTCATGTTAAACCCTGTAGGTAGACTTAGTTCGACATGACAAAGAGGTTGAGTGGTACTACTTTTGGACTAAGATATTAATTAAAGTGAATTGTCAGTAGCTCAATTAAATTAATGGACATTCGATATCTTAAACACAGGGAGATTAACACACTCATGATAAGAAGGAGCCCATAATGTAATTTGGGATTGATGCGGTAGTGTAATAATAACTCTCTAGTGGAATGAGTTATTATTGATGAACTTGAGTTGTGTGTTCGGGGCGAACACGGGATACTCAAGCTCGTCGGAAGGCCAAAACTAATTTCTCCTCTAGGTCCCTGTCGTAGCCTCATTAAAGCCTCAAGTACATCCATATAAAGCCCATCTTGGTGTCCAAGAGGGGGTCGACCTATGGCTTGGTGACCAAACCATAGGGGTCGGCCGCCACTTACTTCTCAAAGGGGGCCGGCCCTTTGCTTGGTGCCCAAGCAAGAAGGGGACGACCACTATAATTCAAACTACGAGGGGTGTTTTGAATTTTTAAAATCTTCTCTTTGTAGATAAACTACAAGTTTAAAAGAAGGATTTTAAATTTACAAAACTTTCCTTATTTGAATTTGGCCACATGGTTTAAAAGAAAGTTTTAAAACTTTAAAACTTTCTTTTTTTAACCATCCTCATGGTTGTTGAAAAAAAAGGAAGGGAGTTTTAAATTTGAAACATTTTATTTTTTGTAACCATGTTAAAAAAGGAAATTTTAGAAGAGAAGTTTTAAAATTTAAAATTTGATTTTAATTTTTAAAACTTTCCCTTTTTAACATCCACTTTAGGAAATTGAAAGAGAGGTTGTAAAATTTTATAAGAGCTTTTCTTCATTGCTTATAAATTTTTTACAAGAATTATTTTCTTCCTTTTAAGGGGCCGACCACCCTTGCTTGGTGCCCAAGCAAGGGGTCGGCCAATCAATGATTGAATCAATCAAAAGGAAGGAAAAGGAAAAATAAAAGGGGAAAAGGAAAAAACAAGAGGAAGATTTTAATTTTTGTAAAAATCTTTTCCTTATTTGCCTTGGGCAAGTAATATAAAAGAAGGGGAGGGGAGGCCTCATGAGATCAATTTTTATTCTCTTGTTGGAGCTGTTTGTTGGTGCAATATCCCTCAGGTCAAGGTTGACCTGGTTGACCAAGCTTGAGTCTTGGTTTGAGTTTCGATGTTTGACAATGCAGTTGTTCATTTGGGGAGATTGTTTGGTGTAATTCCGCTCTGATCAGGGTCTGATCAGGTTGGTTGAAGAAGAGTCAAGTAGGTCAAGGTTGACCAGATACTTGACTGGGGAGTCCTAACTGGGATGTTAGGCAGTAAGGAAATCTTGGTGAGTGAAGCTAAGTGAAAGCCCTGGTGAGTGAAGTCAGGCAGATGGAAAGTCCTAGTGAGTGAAGCTAGGCAGTATGAAAATCTTGGTGAGTGAAGCCAAGTGAAAGCCCTGGTGAGTAAAGCCAGGCAGGGGAAAATCTTGGTGAGTGAAGCCAGGTGAAAGTCCTAGTGAGTGAAACTAGGCAGAAAAAAAATCCTGGTGAGTGAAGCCAAGTGAAAGACCTAGTGAGTGAAGCTAGGCAGAGAGAAAATCCTAGTGAGTGAAGCCAGGTGAAAGTCCTAGTGAGTGAAGCTAGGCAGTTGGAAGTCCTGATGAGTGAAGCCAGGCAGATGAGAAGTCCTGGTGAGTGAAGCCAGACACGGGGAAAATCTAGATGGATCAAGGCTGATCGGACATCTGGTGTTGGGAAGTCCAAGTAGGTCAAAGGATTGACTGGATGCTTGGCACTGGGAAATCCAGATGGGTCAAGGCTGACCAGACATCTGGTGAAAGTCCAAGTAGGTCAAAGGGATTGACCGGATACTTGGCACGAGGAAGAAAAGTCCAAGTAGGTCAAGGGAGTGACCGAATACTTGGCATAATGAGGAAAAGTCCAAGTGGGTCAAAGGGATTGACCAGACACTTGGTGAGGGAGTTCTAGCAAGTCAAGGGTGACCGGATGCTAGGCATGATGAACCAACAGGTCATGGATTGACCGGATGTTAGTTTGGGGGCTTTGGAACTTGGTTTTGGGCAAAAACCAGCAGCTGGATCGATTGGCTGGAGCCCAATCGATCGATCGATCGATTGGGGTGTCCCCGCGAGAAGCCTTCGTCCCAATCGATCAGTGGATCGATTGGGAGGAAGTCGCGAGCGCACAGAATGCCTCTGGATCGATCAGCTGATCGATCCAGAGGTCCCAATCGATCAGTGGATCGATTGGGAAGGTGCGTTTTGTCGTGATAAGCCCTGGATCGATCAGCCGATCAATCCAGGCAAATTCCGAGAGCACAGAGGCGCTCTGGATCGATCCGTTGATCGATCCAATGCCTCCCCGATAGATTGGGAGCAATCCAATCGATCGGGATCTGACAGTTGGCGTCGTATTAAGCTGCAGGCGCTCGATTCCTTCGACAGACCTTCCAAGTGCTTACACGATTCATCTCAGATCTCCACCAGCGACTCCACAGCATCTCTTGAGGTTCAGATCGCCAGTTCTTGAAGGATCTTGGAGAGACATCCAAGTCAAGAGGCGAGAACGCAAGAAGAAGGAAAAGCTAGGGTTAGGGTTTTTAGCTGTAAAACCTGTAAGATTTCTTGTATTTGTTGTTCCCTTTGCTTTCTTCTTGTATTGAGAGTATTGTAGGACTTCTCCACCTTTAGTAGTTACCATAAAGGAGTGTTATTCATAGTGGAGGGTGTGTGAGTGTGTGGATCCTTGGATTAGTCACCTCCTTTGGAGGTGGATACCAAGTAAATCTACTTGTTAGCGTTGTGTGAGTTGTTTCTTGTTCATTTCGCTGCACATCGTCGAAGAAACAAGCAACGCGGACCACTAGCACGCGACGAGCTATTCACCCCCCTCTAACTACATTTCGGTTCCAACAAGTGGTATCAGAGCGAGGTTGCTCTTCACCGGAATCATCGCCGGAAGGGGTAAACAAAACAAGCAAAGCTAGAGGGTGAAGAAGTTGGAGCAATTCATCAAAGTCAACGAATTCAAGAAGCTCAACTTTAAGATGCAATTCCAAGATGGACTTGGATTTGACACAAGGGTGGCTCCACCATACGTTTCAACAAGCTTCGATCTTTGGAAATCAAGGATCGAGAATTTCTTAATGGTGGAGATAGAGCAATGGTTTGCTCTTATGGAAGGCCTCGAAGTTCCAAAGAATTCAAAGGGCAAAGTCCTCAAGAAAAATAAATGGAGCAAAGAGCAGATTCAAAGGAGCGAGACAAATGATAAAGTGACCAAGCTTTTGGTCAACTTATTGCCTAGCCACATTTTGGCTCAAATTGGAGAGTTCAAGGATGCCAAGGAGCTATGGAGCAAATTGACATCAATTCATGAGATCTCCTCCACTGTACTGAATCAAGAGGAATCCAAAGAGGGCCACTCATTGGAGCAAGACCAAGAGGAGGACTCCGAAGTTGAGAGATGCTCAATTTCCGAAGAAGAAGTCCAAGAAGAAGCTTCATCTTCGAGGGAATGCAATGAAGGGAACAAGGAGGGGGCATACTCCTTATTCCATGTACAAGATGATGAAGCCTCCACCTCTAGGATTGAGGGGGAGCAATCTTCATTGACACCGGATCAAGAGCAAGAAGAATCTTCTACATCCAGGTCAAGAAAAGAAGTGGAGGAAGAAGCTTCCACCTCCACCAATCAAGATAAATCTAATGGAGGAGCATCATTATCGGATCAAGAGGAAGCCTCTACCTCCGGATCCAAAGGAGAATGTGCCACCCCTACACAAGAAGGTATAAATAGTCCAATTTATAATAAAAATCATATTATATATTTTGAGTGTAGGAAGAATGGGCACTACAAGAGCAAGTGTCCCAACTTGGCCAAGAAGAAGGGTCAAGTGGCACCCAAGGGTAAGGAGAAGCCCAAGGAGACCATCCCCGGAACAAAAAGAAGCAAGGAGCACATTGTGTGCTTTTTGTGCAATCAAAAGGGACATTACCGGATTCAATGTCCCAAGGGGAAGAAGGTGGTCAAGGCTCAAGGAGGAAGCTCAATTCAAGGGGGAGCCTCCAAGGTAAAAAGAAAGGTAACTTTTATTGAGCCTACCCCTTTAAATTATGGTAAAAAGCATGATAGTACTAACCTATATCATTTTAATGTTATTTACCATGAAAATAGGAGGCATGATAAAGTTAAGGAAAATCATGTAGCTTTTCATGCTAAAACCTCTCAACCTAGGTTTAGAAAGGTAGATAGGAATTTAGACAAGAACCCTAAGGATTCTAGGTATTTGCCTAAGAAAAAGAAAAATCAAGATTTTAGTAAAAAATCTAAGGTTGAGAAATTATGGAAGGAAAATAAAGTCTTGAGGTCAAGACTTGACAAATTAGAGAGGACTCTTAGAAAAATCACAAATATGACACAAGGGTCCAAGAGTCAAAACCTAGGTCTAAAAGCATCAAAGTCATCCAATGGTTATAAGGGTTTGGGATACAAACCTAAAACCAAGAAGGATGTAATTTCTTATCATAAGGTTCCATATAACTATGGAACCAACCCTAGGCCTAGTGGGCAAGCCAAAAATACTAGGGAAGTCAACCCTAAGAGTATTTTTGCAACAAATGTGACTAAGACTTCTAAGAAGTCTAAGAAAGTCACTAAGAATGTCACAAGAGAAGAAATCCCTAGGGTTGACCAAGAAAATGTGACCAAGGCTTCTAAGAAGCCAAATAAGGTCACTAGGAAGGTATCTAGGGAAGTTATCCCTAGTGAATACCTAGAGCATCCAAAGAGCACCAATAAGTTTTGGGTTCCTATGAGCATTTTCTCTACCCCATAGATGGATTACAGAGTGTCAACTCTAAGAAGAAGGATAGTTAACCCAACTTTGAAAAATTGACACTCAAGGAGCATTTTCAAGGTTATTATTAACCTTTGAAAGTGAAATAGATTTATCATTTACTCTTTGGAAGAGTAAAATGCGCCTAATCCCGAATATATTGATTTTAATCTTAAAATGGCACAATTTGGGAAAACATAAGAAATACCAAGTTGGGATTTTGGTATTTTCTTAGTGCTACTCTTGTGGAAAAATGAAATATGCCAACATTTGAGGGATAAGATTAATTTCAATTGTCATAAGTTAATCAAGAGAACTAGAAATGCCAATTTAGGGTTTGACATTTTCTTGGAGCGTTTAGAGGACAATCTAGATTTAAGTTTTAACTTAGCTAAGGGTTAAGGATACTTAGGTAGGTAATCTAGGTATTTTATTTATGCTAAACCTTGCCATGATTTGCTTGCCCATCAAATGCCATGACATCATGATTATTTTTGCATTCATACTTTATGATGAAAAAAAAATACAAAAATATCATGTCATGCATTCATACATCATGTAGTTATAGGAATCTTTCTTTTGAAAGCTATTTCATTTTGATGTATGCCATAACATATCATGCATTATTTTTAATTCCTTAAAATTAAGGACAAATGACATTTATCAACTTGTATCAACAAGTGATCTTTGTAACAAGTGGTACAAGTGTGTCAACAAGTGACATCCTAGGTGGATGGTCAATATCCACAAAATGCCTAGATAGATATGCATGATCCCTAGATTAGGGCAAAACCAAGTTTTACATCTCACAAAGACCTATAAGATGACTTGTATGTGTTTTTGTGCACATTAGATACAAGTGAGATGTTAGGATGATGAACAAAACTCAACATGCTGATTTAGTGCATTTCCTTGAGTTTTAAGTTCATCAAAACACATAGTTATGTGTTTTCCCATCATTGGGAAAGCTAATGTACAAGTCATGTGCATTAAGCCCAAGGAACATGGTGGGATATTGGTTTTGAAAATGTTTTTAAAATGATTTTGGAAAACCTTGGTGAAGGCTATCTTTTGATAGTACTCATCATTGAATAGTTAGGCACAAACTAGAAGAAAACACTAAAGTTTTTGTAAGTTTTCAAGTTTGTATCAATCTTTGAAAATATGATGTATTTTCATAGAAAACTATTTTTCCATGATAAAGTATACCCTAAATAATGTCTACACGAATTTTCACGATTTTTGAAATTTAGTAGATTTTTCTAGGGGTTTCTGAAATTGAATTTCAGCAATTTCATGTCTCCAATCGATCAGTGGATCGATTGGAGTGCCTTAATCGATGGGGCGATCGATTGAGAAGGCATTTCTCACGAGCAGAAGCTCACTGGATCGATCATTGGATCGATCCAAGCATACTGAATCGATCAGTGGATCGATTCAGAAGGGTTCAATCGATTGGAACCCAACTCTAATCGATCGAAGTTGCTGATTTTGGCTGGTAAAGCTTGATTTCAGAATTTTTGAGCCATGGTTAGTCTAGGTAACCATTCCAAACCTTCAAAATATATTTGTATACATAAAAAGGGTATTTTCATGTTGAAAATAAGGATGGATTGGTTAAGGGAGACTAAATTGAAGTTTAGGTTGAGGTTTGATTCAAATATTGAATATTTGAACCTTAAAACTTCTAATTTGGGTTTCCTAAAGGTTTAGGGATTCCAAGTCATTGTTAGTGCAATGACAAAAGTTACCACCATGTCTTTAGGGGGAGGGACTCTTTAAAGACATGAAAACTATTTTTTCATGAACCTTGAAAGGTGGTTAACCTTCTTTTCAGAACATGCTCAAGGTTGAGCGTTTGAACTTTAACGGGGAGTGGATATCCTCATTGTTCAAGTGGTTTAAGTTAAAAATGCTCAGGGATGGGCATTTGACTACATTAATGGGAGAATGTAGGGCTAAGAATAATGAAGGGTATGAGACTTTCATTATCGTATTGATCACAATGAGTGAAGTTGTGAACAACGATGAGCAACTCTTCATGGGGAGAGTCTCAAAGGAGAGAGTTTTCAACAAGTGAATTTGTTGAGGTATGCCCAAAGATGGGCATTTGTTGATGTGTGTCAATAGGGGGAGAATGAAGGGTTTAAGTTAGGACTTCATTACCTAGAGGGAGTTTGCCCTCTTAGGAGGAGAATGAAGGGTTTAACTTATGCCTTCATTACCTAGTGGCATGAAGGAGGTTGAGGCTATGAGATTAGCCTAACTTAAATGTGGTATTGTCAAACATCAAAAAGGGGGAGATTGTTAGTGTAATATCCCTCAGGTCAAGGTTGACCTGGTTGACCAAGCTTGAGTCTTGGTTTGGGTTT
This sequence comes from Zingiber officinale, assembly GCF_018446385.1. Taxonomy (NCBI): domain Eukaryota; kingdom Viridiplantae; phylum Streptophyta; class Magnoliopsida; order Zingiberales; family Zingiberaceae; genus Zingiber; species Zingiber officinale. The sequence continues at coordinate 88,377,314 of NC_055989.1, forward strand.
CGATGTTTGACAATGCAGTTGTTCATTTGGGGAGATTGTTTGGTGCAATTCCCCTCTGATCAGGGTCTGATCAGGTTGGTTGAAGAAGAGTCAAGTAGGTCAAGGTTGACCGGATACTTGACTGGGGAGTCCTAACTGGGATGTTAGGCAGTAAGGAAATCTTGGTGAGTGAAGCCAAGTGAAAGCCCTGGTGAGTGAAGCCAGGCAGATGAAAAGTCCTAGTGAGTGAAGCTAGGCAGTATGAAAATCTTGGTGAGTGAAGCCAAGTGAAAGCCCTGGTGAGTGAAGCCAGGCAGGGGAAAATCTTGGTGAGTGAAGCCAGGTGAAAGTCCTAGTGAGTGAAGCTAGGCAGAAGGAAAATCCTGGTGAGTAAAGCCAGGTGAAAGACCTAGTGAGTGAAGCTAGGCAGAGAGAAAATCCTAGTGAGTGAAGCCAGGTGAAAGTCCTAGTGAGTGAAGCTAGGCAGTTGGAAGTTCTGGTGAGTGAAGCCAGGCAGATGAGAAGTCCTGGTGAGTGAAGCCAGGCACGGGGAAAATCCAGATGGATCAAGGCTGATCGGACATCTGGTGTTGGGAAGTCCAAGTAGGTCAAAGGATTGACTGGATGCTTGGCACTGGGAAATCCAGATAGGTCAAGGCTGACCAGACATCTGGTGAAAGTCCAAGTAGGTCAAAGGGATTGACCGGATACTTGGCACGAGGAAGAAAAGTCCAAGTAGGTCAAGGGAGTGATCGAATACTTGGCATGATGAGGAAAAGTCCAAGTGGGTCAAAGGGATTGACCAGACACTTGGTGAGGGAGTTCTAGCAGGTCAAGGGTGACCGGATGCTAGGCATGATGAACCAACATGTCATGGATTGACCGGATATTGGTTTGGGGGCTTTGGAACTTGGTTTTGGGCAAAAACCAGCAGCTGGATCGATCAGCCGATCGATTGGCTGGAGCCCAATCAATCGGTCGATCGATTGGGGTGTCCCCGCGAGAAGCCTTCGTCCCAATCAATCAGTGGATCGATTGGGAGGAAGTCGCGAGCGCACAAAACACCTCTAGATCGATCAGCTGATCGATCCAGAGGTCCCAATCGATCAGTGGATCGATTGGGAAGGTGCGTTTTGTCGTGATAAGCCCTGGATCGATCAGCCGATCGATTCAGGCAAATTCCGAGAGCACAGAGGCGCTCTGGATCGATTCGTTGATCGATCCAATGCCTCCCCAATCGATTGGGAGCAATCCAATCGATCGGGATCCGACCGTTGGTGTCGTATTAAGCTGCAGGCGCTCGATTCCTTCGGCAGACCTTCCAAGTGCTTACACGATTCATCTCAGATCTCCACCAGCGACTCCACAGTATCTCTTGAGGTTCAGATCGCCAGTTCTTGAAGGATCTTGGAGAGACATCCAAGTTAAGAGGCGAGAACGCAAGAAGAAGGAAAAGCTAGGGTTAGGGTTTTTAGCTGTAAAACCTGTAAGATTTCTTGTATTTGTTGTTCCCTTTGCTTTCTTCTTGTATTGAGAGTATTGTAGGGTTTCTCCGCCTTTTGTAGTTACCATAAAGGAGTGTTATTTATAGTGGAGGGTGTGTGAGTGTGTGGATCCTTGGATTAGTCACCTCCTTTAGAGGTGGATACCAAGTAAATCTACTTGTTAGCGTTGTGTGAGTTGTTTCTTGTTCATTCCGCTGCACATCGTCGAAGAAACAAGCAACGCCGACCACTAGCACGCGACGAGCTATTCACCCTCCCTCTAGCTACATTTCGGTCCCAACACTGTTGGGACCGATTATGTAACTAGAGGGGGGGTGAATAGCTCGGTGCGCTCGTCGTGCTCTTCGTTGCTTGTTTCTTCAAGGATATGCAGCGGAAAATACAAAGAAAGCAAACACAACATTAACACTAAGGATTTACTTGGTATCCACCTCACAAGAGGTGACTAATCCAAGGATCTACACACTCACGCACCCTCCACTATGGAAAACACTCCTTTATGGTAACTACCAAAGGCGGAGAAGCCCTATAAGTTCACACTACAAGAATAAAGGGAAAGGGAACAAAATACAAGCTAAAAGCTTACAAGTTAGCACAAGAAAATCCTAACCTTAGATTTCTTCTTCTGTTGTAGATCCACCTCTTGACTTGGATAAACCTCCAAGAACCCTCAAGATCTGGCGGTGAGAACTTTGTGGAGAAGCTTTGGAAGCCCTATGAAGATCTGAGATGAAACAGTGTAAGTTCTGCCGAGAGAACAACTCGCCAGCAGCTAAAAACGGCGCCAACGATCGGATCCCGATCGATTGGATTGCTCTCAATCGATCGGGGAGGCTTTGGATCGATCGGCTGATCGATCCAGAGCGCCTCTGTGCTCTTGAGAAATTGCCTGGATCGATCGGCTGATCGATCCAGGGCTTATCGTGCGAAATCACAGCTCCCAATCGATCCATTGATCAATTGGGGGATCTGGATCGATCGACCGATCGATCCAGCGCTGTTCTGTGCGATCGCGCACTTGTCCCAATCAATCCACTGATCGATTGGGAGGAGGTTTGTCACGAAGACTCGCTCAATCGATTGGCCGATCGATTGGGCATGAGCCAATCGATCGGATGATCGATCCAGCTCATAATTTCTCCCTAAAATCAAGTCTAAAGCCTCCTAACCCAACATCCGGTCATCCATGACCTGTTGGTCCATCATGCCTAGCATCCGGTCACCCTTGACCTGCTAGGACTCGCTCACCAAGTGTCCGGTCAATCCCTTTGACCCACTTGAACTTCCACCAGATGTCTAGTCAACCTTGACCCATCTGGATTTCCTCGTGCCAAGTATCCGGTCAATCCCTTTGACCTACTTGGACTTCCCAATACCATATGTCCGATCATCCTTGATCCATCTGGATTTTCCTTGCCTGACTTCACTCACCAGGACTTCCCTACTGCCTAGCTTTACTCACCAGGACTTCATGTCTGCCTGGCTTCACTCACCAGGACTTCCCTTCTGCCTAGCTTCACTCACTAGGACTTTCACCTGACTTCACTCACCAGGATTTCCCTTCTGCCTAGCTTCACTCACTAGGACTTTCACCTGGCTTCACTCACCAGGATTTCTCAGTCAAGTATCCAGTCAATCTTGACCTACTTGGCTATCCTTCACACATGAACGATTGCACCTGCAATCTTCATGTATTGTCAAACATCGAAACCACAACATCAAGACTCGAGCTTGACTCAATTCAAGCTTAGTCAACACGGTCAACCTTGACCTGGGGAATATTGCACCAACAATCTCCCCATTTTTGATGTTTAACAATACCTTCTTTAAGTTAGGCTAATCTCATAGCCTCAACCTTCTTCATGCCACTAGGTAATGAAGACGTAAGTTAAACCCTACATTCTCCCCCTAAGAGGGCAAACTCCCTCTTAGATAATGAAGGCCTAACTTAAACCCTTCATTCTCCCCCTATTGGCACACATCAAATTCATTCCCAATCTTTGGGCACCAACTCTCCTCCTGAAGAGTTACCCTTCATTGTTTACAACTTCACTTATTGCTCACAACACAATAATGAAGGTCTCATACCCTTCATTATTCTCAATGCTCATCCTTGAGCATATACCACTTGGTATATTCACTTGTTGTACTCACACACGATTCAAATGAAGGTCTCATACCCTTCATTATCATCAGATGCTCATCCATGAGCATGCACCACTTGAACAATGAAGATATCCACTCTCCATTGAAGTCAAATGCCCAACCTTGAGCATTTCCATGAAAGAAGGTTAACCACCTTCCAAGGTGTATGAAAATTGAATTTTCATGTCCTTAAAGAGTAACTCCCCCTAAAGATATGCACGTAACTTCTATCATTGCACCAACAATGACTTGGAATCCCTAAACCTTTAGGAAACCCAAAATAGAAGTTTTGAGGTCCATAAATTCAATAATGAAACCAAACCTCAACCTAAACCTCTACTTAGTCTTCCTTAACCAATTCATCCTTGTTTTCATCATGAAAACACCCCCTAAATGTATACAAATGTGTTTTGAGAGGTTAGAAATTGTTACCTAGACTAAAGATGGTCCAAAATGCTGAAATCAAGCTTTACCAGCCAAAATCAGCATTCCCAATCGATTGGAGTTGGGTTCCAATTGATTGAACCCTGCTGAATCGATCCACTGATCGATTCAGACTGCTTAGATCGATCGGCTGATCGATCCAGCGAGCTTCTACTCGTGAGAGATGCCTTCTCAATCGATCGCCCGATCGATTGAGGCACTCCAATCGATTCACTGATCGATTGAAGCTCTGAACAAGCTGAAATTCAATTTCAGTCAATTTCAGAAACTCCCCAAAAATTCTACAAAATTTGAAAAATTATGAAACTCGTTGTAGACATTATTTAGGGCATATAATATCATGGAAAAATAGTTTTATAAGAAAATACTTCATATTTTCTAAGATTGACACAAACTAGAAAACTCTTAAAAACTTTAGTGTTTTCTTCTAGTTTGTGCTCAACTATTCAATGATGATTACTATCAAAAGATAGCCTTCACCAAGGTTTACCAAAAGTATTTTAAAATAATTTTCAAAACCAATATCCAACCATGCTCTTTGGGCTCAATGCACATGACTTGTACACTAGCTTTCCCAATGATTGGAAAACACATAACTATGTGTTTTGATGAACCTAAAGCTCAAAAGAATGCACTAAATCAACATCTTGAGTTTTGTTCATCATCCTAACATCTCACTTGTATCTAATGTACACTAAAACACATACAAGTCACCTTATAGTTCTTAGTGAGATGTGAACTTTTGGTTTTGCCCTAATCTAGGGATCATGCATATCTACCTAGGCATTTTGAGGTTATGAACATCCACCAAGGATGTGATTCGTTAATAGATGTCATTTGTCCTTAATTGCAAGGAAATAAAATAATGCATGATGATGTTATGGTATACATCAAAAAGAAATAATTTTCAAAAGAAAATTTTCTATAACTATATGATGTATATATGACATGACATGGTATTTTTGTATTTTTCATAAGAAAACATGAATGCAAAAGCAAATATGATGTCATGGAATATGATGGGCAAAACAAAGCATGACAAATTAGCATAAATAAAATACCTAGAATAACTATCTAAGTATCCTTAAACCTTAGCTAAATTGACACTTAACCCTAGATTGCCCAAGGTGTCCCAAAAAGATGTTAAAAATCTAATTTTGACATTTTTCTCCCTTTTTCAATTTGTGCCAATTTAAATTAAACATATTCCTCAATTTTTGGCACAAATTACTCTCTCAAAGAGTAACCACTTTAAGTTAAGGCATATATTGCCTTTAATTTCCTAAGAACATACCAAAATCCCAACTTGGTAGTTCTTATGATTTTCCCTATTTGTGTCACTTAGAATATCATCCAATTTCTCAACATGTGACACATTTTACTCTTCCCAAGAGTAAACATTAATCCTTATCATTTTCGAAGGTTAACAATAACCTTAAAAATGCTCTTGGAGTGTCAACTTCATCAAAGTTGGGTTAACTACCCTTCTAATCGGAGTTGACACTCTCTAACCCATCTATGGGGTAGAGAAAATGCTCCTAGGAACCCAAAATCTATTGGTGCTCCTTGGATGCTCTAGGTAATCCCTAGGGATAACCTCCCTAGATACCTTCCTAGTGACCTTGTTAGGCTTCTTAGGGACCTTGGTCACATTTTCTAGGTCAACCCTAGGGATTTCTTCCCTTGTGACCTTTTTAGTGAATTTGTTAGACTTCTTAGAAGTCTTAGTCACTTTAGTTGCAAAAATACTCCTAGGGATAACTTCCCTTGTACTTTTGACTTGACCCTTAGACCTAGGGTTGGTCCCATAACTATATGGAACCCTATGGTAAGAAATTTCATCCTTCTTAGCCTTAGGTTTGCATCCCAAATCTCTATGGCCATTGGATGACCCTTGTTGTACTCCTAGACCTAGGTTTTGCTCATTTTACCCTTTTAGGATATTTTCCATCCTTTTCAGGGTCTTTTCCATTTTATCAAGCCTTGACCTCAAGACTTGATTTTCTATCATTAAATCCTTAGTTTTTGATTTTTCATTAATTCCTTGAGCATTTTTATTTTTAGGCTTATAACTATGGTCCTTAGTGTTATTGCTTACCATTTTACCTACCTTCCTAACCCTAGGTGTGTAGTTTTAGCATGTAGAGCCATATGTTTTTCCTTAATGCTATCATGCTTCCTATTTCTATGGTAAATAACATTAAAATGATAAAAATTAGAACTAGCATGCTTTTTACCATTATTCAAAGGAGTAGGCTCAATAAATAATACCTTCCTTTTTACCTTGGAGGCTCCCTCTTGAGTTGTGCTTCCTCCATGAGCCTTGACCGCTTTCTTCCCCTTGGGACATTGACTTCTATAATGTCCTTTTTGGTTGCACAAAAAGCACACAATATGCTTCTTGCTCTTCTTTGTTGAGGGAGCGGTCTCTTTGGGCTTCTCCTTGCCCTTTGGTGCAATTTGGCTATTTTTCTTGGCTAACTTGGGGCACTTGCTCTTGTAATGCCCATGTTCCGTACACTCAAAACATATAATATGGTTTTTATTTTTAATTGAACTAGTTATACCTTTATGTGTAGGGATGGCTTCCTCTCTCTTTGCTTTCGATGTAGAGGCTTCCTCTTGATCCAAAAATGATGCTCCTCCAATAGATTTGTCTCGACTTGTGGAGGTGGAAGCTTCTTTATCCTCTTCCTCTCTTGACCCGGATGTGGAGACTTCTCCTTATTCTTGATCCGGTGTTACCGAAGGTCGCTCCCCCTCAATCCTAGAGGTGGAGGCTTCTTCATCATCATCTTGTACATGGAACAAGGAATATGCCCTCTCCTTGCCCTCTTCATTGCATTCCTTTGAAGATGAGGCTTCTTGGACTTCTTCTTCTTCGAAAGTTGAGCATCTCTCAACTTCGGAGTCCTCTTGATTTTGATCCATCGAGTCACCCTCTTTGGATTCTTCGTGATTTGGTACAGTGGAGGGGATCTCATGAATCTTAGCCAATTTGCTCCATAGCTCTTTGACATCCTTGAATTCCCCAACTTGCTCCAAGATATTGCTCAGTAATAAATTGACCAAAAGCTTGGTCACTTTATTATTTGCCTTGCTCCTTTGAACTTGCTCTTGACTCCATTTGCTTTTCTTAAGAGGCTTGCCCTTAGAGTTTGTTGGAGCTTCAAATCCTTCCATGAGAGCAAACCATTGCTCTATCTCCATTATCAAGAAATTTTCGATATTTGATTTCCAAAGATCGAAGCTTGTTGAAATAAATGATGGAGGCACCCTTGTATCGAATCCAAGCCCGTCTTGGAATTCCATTTGAAGTTGAGCTTCTTGTGATGAAGTCTTCGACTTGTAGAATTGCTTCAACTTCTTCACCCTCTAGCTTATTGACGCTTCCGACGATGATTGCGGTGAAGAGCGGTCTCGCTCTGATACCACTTGTTGGGACTGATTATATAGCTAGAGGGGGGTGAATAGCTCGGTGCGCTCGTCGTGCTCTTCGTTGCTTGTTTCTTCAAGGATATGCAGCGGAAAATACAAAGAAAACAAACACAACGCTAACACTAAGGATTTACTTGGTATCCACCTCACAAGAGGTGACTAATCCAAGGATCCACACACTCACGCACCCTCCACTATGGAAAACACTCCTTTATGGTAACTACCAAAGGCGGAGAAGCCCTACAAGTTCGCACTACAAGAAGAAAGGGAAAGGGAACAAAATACAAGCTAAAAGCTTACAAGTTAGCACAAGAAAATCCTAACCCTAGATTTCTTCTTATGCTGTAGATCCGCCTCTTGACTTGGATAAACCTCCAAGAACCCTCAAGATCTGGCGGTGAGAACTTTGTGGAGAAGCTTTGGAAGCCCTGTGAAGATCTGAGATGAAACAGTGTAAGTTCTGCCGAGAGAACAGCTCGCCAGTAGCTAAAAATGACGGCAACGGCCGGATCCCGATTGATTGGATTGTTCCCAATCGATCGGGGAGGCTTTGGATAGATCGGTTGATCGATCCAGAGCGCCTTTGTGCTCTCGGAAAAATTGCCTGGATCGATCGGCTGATCGATCCAGGGCTTATCATGCGAAATCGCAGCTCTCAATTGATCCATTGATCGATTGGGGGATCTGGATCGATCGACTGATCGATCCAGCACTGTTCTGTGCGATCGCACACTTGTCCCAATCGATCCACTGATCGATTGGGAGGAGGTTTGTCGCGAAGACTCGCTCAATCGATCGGCCGATCGATTGGGCATGAGCCAATCGATCGGATGATCGATCCATCTCATGATTTCTCTCTAAAATCAAGCCTAAAGCCTCCTAACCCAACATCCGGTCATCCACGACCTATTGGTCCATCATGCCTAGCATCCGGTCACCCTTGACCTGCTAGGACTCACTCACCAAGTGTCCGGTCAATCCCTTTGGCCCACTTGAACTTCCACCAGATGTCTGGTCAACCTTGACCCATCTGGATTTCCTCGTGTCAAGTATCGGGTCAATCTCTTTGACCTACTTGGACTTCCCAACACCAGATGTCCGATCATCCTTAATCCATCTGGATTTTCCTTGCTGGCTTCACTCACCAGGACTTCCCTTCTGCCTAGCTTTACTCACTAGGACTTTCACCTGGCTTCACTCACCAGGATTTCTCTTCTGCCTAGCTTCATTCACTAGGACTTTCACCTGGCTTCACTCACCAGGATTTCTCTTCTGCCTAGCTTCACTCACTAGGACTTTCACCTGGCTTTACTCACCAGGATTTCTCAGTCAAGTATCCAGTCAATCTTGACCTACTTGGCTATCCTTCACACATGAACAATTGCACCTGCAATCTTCATGTATTGACTACATGTATTGTCAAACATCGAAACCACAACATCAAGACTCGAGCTTGACTCAATTCAAGCTCAGTCAACACGGTCAACCTTGACCTGGGGAATATTGCACCAACAGGAGGTCTCTATTGTGGTCGGCCCTCTCTTCCTCTCCTTTCCCCTTGCTCACTTTTGCTCCGTGGTGGTGGTGGTGGTAGAATACTAGAGAAGGAGGAAGAAGCTTTTTGGGTGGTGTTCATCTTGGAGGATCGTTGCCCACACGACGGCCAAAAGGAGGCGAGGAATACGACAGAAGATCTCGAGGTTATTAGCATACAAAGAAGAGGTATAACTAGTATTTAATTTCCGCATCATGCTAGTTCTTCTTTGTAAGAATTCCAAACACACTAGGCATATGATTCTAGATTTTCAGATTTGTTTCGAAGTTGTGTTTTTTGTTTGTTTTTCGAATTTATGATTCGATTGTTCTTTTTGGTTAAACCTAATGTTATTTTAGGAAATTAAATATTTAATTTCGTTAAGAGATTTTGTCGAGGCAGTGGTGGATGCTCCCATACCCAAGAAGGTCATGTGCCTCGCCATGTTTGTCCTGGGAATCGATTTTCAAAATAGATATTTAATTGAATTTGTAACATAGGTTGATTTGGATCAATAGTGTTAAGTTCTGCTTGCGATCCAAATCTAAACCATTAAGAACAGATAAGTTAAATTTGGAATCAATAATGTTAAGTTCTGTTTGCGATTCCTAATTTAATTTCTAATGAACACAATAGGTTGTTTAGGAAATGTTCGACACTTGTACAAAATTTTTGTACAGTGGAACCGGTACGATCTTCCTAGGACCAACCAACAATAACTCACTGCTAGATGGCACGAGAGTCTGGGATTGGCACGAGGGTAGGCTCGATTATAATTTAGTCGAGTGACATGAGAGTTTGGGACAGGCGCAAGAGCATACTCACTTATAAATCGACCAGACAGCACGAGAGTCTGGGACATATGTGCAATGGCAGACTCGCTTATAACTCAGCCAAACGACGGGAGAGTCTGGGACTTGGGAACAAGAGTAGCTTCGTTTATAACTTGACCGTGTTGGTGCAATTTGTACTAGCAGTGTAACTTAGGTTTTGATGAATGAAAAATGAGTTAAGTTAGGTATTGTCGTAGTCTAACCTTGTTATTAAGTGTGCAGGGTTGACTAACCCCAAGCAGGATGCTCGATTTCTGATTGGTTGAAGTCTGGATGTGTGATTCAGGTAAGTCAGGATGTTTGATTCCCGACAGGTTGAAGTCCGGATGTGGGATTCTGGCATGGGTCAACATGTGCGATTCCCGATTAGAGAAGACTGGATGTGCAATTCTGGCAGGTCGGGATGTGTGATCTAGTAGGTCGGGATGTTTGATTCCTGAAGTCCAGATGTGTGATTCTAGAGGTAACTCTACACTTGGTAAATAAATGTAAGTCACTAGAGGAAAGTGGCCAAGTGAGGGTGCGCCCTGTTGGGTTTTTCGGGCCGCGAAAACCGCTTTTCGCGTCGCGGAAACTCCGAATCACCCATGCCACCGGATCCGTGCAAAGGAAAAGTTCGAAAAATTTCGAGTACGAGTTAGAAAACTTCAATTTACACTAAATCTACAAAGGTTAAGATGTATATACCCTTGATGCGCGCCCTACGCGAATCCCGCTCGTCCAAAATGCCGGATCTCTAGACCGTCAAGCGTACGGTCCTCTAGAAGTATCCACACGGACAACTTAGGTGGAGAAGACCTAAACAAAGGTGTGCTAGCACCTTGATAGGCCACGGCAAGAAGAGGAGAGGGAGAGAGCAAGAAGAACTCAAGGAGGAAGAAGAAGGAATGAATTGAGAGAATGATTTTTCAAAATGAAAAGTTATTCTTCTCATTCAAGTGGCCGACCACCATCATGTGTGTAACTCTCCACATTAATGCATTAAGTGTCATTAATGTGAAGCCATTAAAGAGAATGACTTTGTAACTTCCATGAGGTGGCACCCAATGATGATGTGGAGTAACATCATTAGTCCACATCAATGCCAACTCACCAATGAGGTGGCATAAAGTCAAGTCTAACTTGACTTTTTCATCTTCCTCTCAAGTCAAGTCAAACTTGACCAAATCTCTTCCATGGTTGATCTAATCTAACCATTTGATTCAAGCTAACTTAATATAATGAATCTAATTCATTAAATTAAATTGATCTAATGAGTCATAATCTAAATTAGACTCATTGTATACATGAATCAACTTGAGTCTAACTCAATTAACCCAATTTGGATTACTCTTAATCCAATTGGATCCATCAAATGAATCAAGTCCTCTTGGTTCATCATATGAACCTAATCTCCATCTAATTGTCCTTAGTGTGTGACCCTATAGGTTCTTGTAACGTTGGCAATGCCCCTAAACCCATTTAGGAGCATAAGTAATGAGCGGTATCTAGCAACACATCATTACTACCCAAGTTACAAGAATGTTGAGATCCAACATCACCTTATGACTACTAGTTGTGACTCCTCACAATATATGACAAGTGTCCTTCTATCCTAGACATCTAGATTGGCCAATGTGAGGCATAGACCGTGTCATCCTCTGACCAATCTAAATCTTGAACTCCAAGAAGACTCACTAATTCAAATGATCTCAATATCCTATATTGACTCATTTGGGCATGGCCATGCACTTCGTGGTCTCACTCTATCAAGAATACCTATGTCACTCCCGTCATATAGGAGGGATAGATCCCATCTACATCACTCACATCCCTTTGCATAATTTGTTACATACACAGTAATCGCCTTTATAGTACACCCAGTTACGGGTGACGTTTGACGAAACTAAAGTACATAACTCCTTATGTAGGGAACAATGGTGACTTCAGGTCTAAGGACTAGTAGTCATACTAATAGCCACATGAGAAAGTATATGACACTCATATAACGATCCATGATACTTTCTCATGGCGGGTCATTCAGTATACATTCTCTAATGCATACCCATGTGTCAACTTGATATCTCTATATCCATGACTTGTGAGATCAAGTCATCGAGTTGACCTACATGCTAGTCTCATTAACATTGTCCCTGAATGTTAATACTCGACTAGGAATGATTTAGAGTAGTGTTCCCTATATCATCTCACTATCGGTTCAACTAACCGATTGATATAGGTAAGAACCTTCTACTCAAGGACATTACTATACTTAGTTTATTTGGCACCAATACAAGTAAGTATAATAACCAAAAACCAAATGCCTTAATTTATATAGAATATGATACAACAAGTCCAAAATACAATCATCAAATGATTGGCTCTAGGGCTCTAGCTAACACGCCCCTGTTTGAAGGGACAGTAGGCGTCGATCCAATTTAGGTCTATTTCAGAAACCTAAATTGAGACCCTGACTAGATCCTAGTCTTAGGAAGACAGGATCTAATTACTACTTCTTACTATGATTGTGTTAAACTTTGTCTTGCATGATATACTTTATATTGTTGGACTAACATATTTTGCAGGGCAAAAAGAGCACAAAAGACCTCAAGTGAATAGTGCCCAAAACACCTTCCATGCTATGGAAGACGCCTTTGCACTGTTCATTGAAGGGGCCTTCAGTGCCATGGAAGATATCTTTCATAGGATAAAATTTAGACTTCATCGTAGATAAGAAGCAAGCAGTTCGATATCAAACATCGCAAGTTAGAGGCGCCTTCAAGGATATGAAAGGCGCCTTCCACACCCTTTATAAGGGCATCTCGACCAAGCTTCAAACAACAACTTCCATACGAGCTTTTACGCATCTATTCATCTTTTTGACTACTCCAGCTTGTTGGTGCAACCTTAGGTCAAGGTTGACTTGGTTGACCTGACTCGAGTTGACCTGACTCGAGTTGTGTTTTGATGTTTGACGATGTTTGACGAGAAGAGAGTTGTATTCTTGATGTTTGACAAGAATAGGTGTTCGGGAGATTGTAGGTGCAACCTTAGGTCAAGGTTGACCTGGTTGACCTAATTCGGGAAAAGTCCAAGCAGGGAGCTTGGCACGCGAAAAGTCCGAGCAGGGAGCTTGGCATTGGAAAAGTCCAAGTATGGAGACTTGGCACTGGAAAAGTCCAAGCAGGGAGCTTGGCACGCGAAAAGTCCAAGCAGGGAGCTTGGCATTGGAAAAGTCCAAGTATGGAGACTTGGCACTGGAAAAGTCCAAGCAGGGAGCTTGGCGCGAAAAGTCCAAGTATGGAGACTTGGCACGGGAAAAGTCCTGGTGAGTGAAGCCGGGCAGTGAGAAAGTCCTAACTGGGATGTTAGGCAGTTGGAAAGTCCTGGTGAGTGAAGCCAGGCAGTGGGAAAGTCCTAACTGGGATGTTAGGCAGTTGGAAAGTCCCGTGAGTGAAGCCAGTGGAAAAGTCCTAACGGGATGTTAGGCGGTGAGAAAGTCCTAGCTGGGATGTTAGGCGGTGTGGAAATCCTGGTGAGTGAAGCCGGTGAAAGTCCCGTGAGTGAAGCCGTGCAAGGAAAATCCAGATGGATCGAGGATGATCGGACTTGGTGTTGGAAAGTCCAAGTAGGTCAAAGGATTGACCGGACACTTGGCGGGAGTTCTAGCAGTCAAGGAGTGACCAGATGCTTGGGATGAAGTACCAATAGGTCAAGGTTGACCGGATATTGGTTTGAAGTCTTGGAACTTGGTTTGGGCAAAACCAAGCCGGATCGGTCACCGGACCGATCCGGTGATCTGTTTGCTCGATCGGTGCGGTGACCGATCGGATATCAACAAACTCTCGATCGATTCTTGATCGATCGGTGACCGATCGCAAGCAAACAGAGGCGAAAGAAGGTGATCGGTCCGATCGTCCACGGCATCTGATCGATGTCGGGGGGACCGATCAGAGACGATGTCAGAAGCGGATCGGTGCTGGACCGATCGAGTGATCGATCCGCGCATCGATCGAGTACGCATGAAGGTTACGTGCACTAACCGTCGATGTCGGGGACCGATCGATAGCCTGATCGGTCCGTAGACCGATCGAGTTCTAGCTGCTACGCAGCGGCTAGTTTCTTCACCGCTTCTTCGCGGTATAAAGGGGTGAGGCTGCGCCGACAACTTCTTCCTCTTCTCTTCTGCTAGAGCTGCTGGTGCTTGAGCTTTGTTGAGCTCTTCTTCGCAAGCTTCGCGTGAGCTTCCAGTCGATATCCTGCTGTTGTAGGTGTTCTGAGGAGCTGCTGCTTCAACGAATCCAGTCGGCAAGGAGGCAAGAAAACCTGTGTTTTTACATTCATTGTTCTTGTCTTCTTGTATCTCTTGTTGTATTCCTTTCTTGCTGTTGCAAGAATATTGTGGCGAGGTTTCTCCACCTACAAGGAGTATATTGTATTAGCCGGTTTTTCGGGGACTCATCTGTTGGTGCAACCTTAGGTCAAGGTTGACCTGGTTGACCCGACTCGAGTTGACTTGACTCGAGTTGTATTTTGATGTTTGACTTGGGAAGATTGTTGATGCAACTTTAGGTCAAGATTGACCTAGTTGAGTTGCATGTTGATGTTTGACACTCGTGAGAGAGTTCTATTCTTGATATGGGACAAGAATAGATGTTTGGGAGATTATTGGTGCAACCGTAGGTCAAGGTTGACCTGGTTGACCTGATTCGGGAAAAAGTCCAAGTATGGAGACTTGGCAACGGAAAAGTCCAAGCAGGGAGCTTGGCACGCGAAAAGTCCAAGTATGGAGACTTGGCAACGGAAAAGTCCAAGCAGGGAGCTTGGCACGCGAAAAGTCCAAGTATGGAGACTTGGCACGGGAAAAGTCCAAGTATGGAGACTTGGCACTGGAAAAGTCCAAGTATGGAGACTTGGCACGGAGAAGTCCAAGCAGGGAGCTTGGCACGAGGAAAAGTCCTAACTGGGATGTTAGGCAGTGTGGAAAGTCCTGGTGAGTAAAGCCAGGCAATGAGAAAGTCCTAACTGGGATGTTAGGCAATGAGAAAGTCCTAACTGGGATGTTAGGCAATGTGGAAAGTCCTGGTGAGTGAAGCCAGGCAGTGGGAAAGTCCTAACTGGGATGTTAGGCAGTTGGAAAGTCCTGGTGAGTGAAACCAGGCAAGGGAAAATCCAGATGGATCAGGGATGATCGGACTTCTGGTGTTGGAAAATCCAGATGGATCAGGGATGATCGGACTTCTGGTGTTGGAAAATCCAGATGGATCAGGGATGATCGGACTTCTGGTGTTGGAAAGTCCAAGTAGGTCAAAGGGATTGACCGGACACTTGGTGGGGAGTCTTAGCAGGTCAAGGGAGTGACCAGATGCTAAGCATGATGAACCAATAGGTCAAGGTTGACGGATATTTGGTTGGAAGTCTTGGGACTTGGTTTGGGCAAAAACCAAGCTCGGATCGGTCACCGACATCGATCGGATACTGTTTGCTCGATCGGTGCGGTGACCGATCGGATCAAAGCTCTTTCGATTCTTGTCGATCGGTGACCGATCGAGCAACAGGCGAAAGAAAGCGGTGATCGGTCCACGCCGATCGGGCCATCTGATCGATGCGGGACCGATCGAGACGATGTCGCGAAGCACGGCCAGAGTTGGGATCGATGCGTGGACCGATCCGGTTCTGATCGGTCCACGCGATCGAGTACGCATGATGGGCTCGATCGATCGGTGCCGGGACCGATCAGCACAGTCTGATCGGTCCAGGCCGATCGAGTTCTAGCTTGCGACGCAACGCCAGTTTCTTCATTGTTTCTCCTTCGCAGTATAAAGGGGTGAGGGCTTCTACAGGCGAACTCTTCTTTTCTTCTTGAGCTTCGCTCTTGACCATCTTGAGCCGTGTGCTCTTGAGCTTTCTTGAGCTCTCATCGAAGCTCGCGTGAGTTTCTGCCGGTGTTCTAGCTTTGGATCCGAGAAGCTTCATCAAGGTTCGATCGACAACAAGAGGCAAGCAAGTGTTTTACAATTTCTATTGTTCTTGTTTGTTGTCTCTATTGTTGTACTCCTTTGTTTGTTGTTGCAAAAGATTGTGGTGAGGTTTCTCCACCCACAAGGAGTATATTATTAGCCGGTTCTCCGGGGACTCATCCACCGACGGATTGAGAGGCTTCGTCCACCTTACGGACACGCCGAGGAGTAGGAGTATCATCTCCGAACCTCGTTACATCGACGCGTTGAGGTTTGATCTTCTTGTTTTCGTTTCCTTGTTTGTTTTTCCGCTGCGCTAACGAATTGTAGGAAGAAACGCGATCGATTTGGGGTCGGCTATTCACACCCCCCTCTCTAGCCGTACGAAGGATCCTAACAAGTGGTATCAGAGCGAGGCCGCTCTTCATCGGATCAACACCCGTGGGAGCAAAGCTAGAGATGGATCTCTATGGAGAAGATGTCACGATTCAACCCTTCTACGAGTCTCACGACAACTTCACATATTGGAAGGTAAGGATGATGTATTTTCTTAGGACTAATATGTTAAATTGGTTTTGTGTACAAGAAGGGTTTTCCCCACCGATGGATGAGGAAGGAAAACCTATCAAGAAGAAGGAGTGGACGAAAGAGCAAATCCACCAATCCACAATCAACGACGAGGTAACGAAAATTCTTGAATTTTCATTACCTAGTGATATCTTGCATAAGATAGGTAGATACAACGATGCCAAGGAATTGTGGAACAACTTGGCAAAGTTCCATGAGGAGAGCTCAAATTCAAGCCATGAAGAGGAGCTAAGTGAGCCAAGTAGCTCACATCATGGAGGGAGCGAATTGGGAGTTGAGGGCTACTCAACATCCAAGGAAGAAGAGGAGGAGAGTTCCTCTTGTTCAAGTTCGGAGCAAGAAGAAGAGACATCTACCTCCGGAAGGGATGAGGAAGAGAGCTCACACCCATCCCCAAACCTAGGTAACTCAAGCATTTCAATTTCAAATAAGTTACATATAATATGCTTTGAGTGTAGGGAACATGGACATTACAAGAGTAAGTGTCCAAAGAGGGTAAGAAAGACTCCACCGGCGCCAAAGTTCAAGGAAGCCGGAGTCCCAAAACGCAAGGGCAAGGAGCACATCGTGTGCTTCCAATGCAAGCAAAGGGGACACTATAGGAGCCATTGTCCGAGGGGAAGGCAACCTAACAAGGGCAAGAGACCGGGCACAACGATAGGGGAGCTAAGGCAAACCCTAAGGTAACCTCTAAAGTTCATTATTGCAATTCTAATAAAACTCATGCTAGTAGTTTTGTTGCAATTGTTAATAATGATAAGCATGTTAACTTTAGGAACCAATACATGTGCTTAGGAGCTAAACATGTTAGCCTAGGTAAGGTTAACACTAGAAATACCAACCCTAGGATTAACGCTTCTAAAGTTAAGGAAAACCTAGGTAGAAATCCCAAGAAGACTAGACACATGCCTAGGAATATCTCAAGAGAAAATGACAAATTAAAACTTGAGGTATTAGAGAGAGAAAATCAAGTCTTGAGGTCAAGACTTGATAATTTGGAAAAGGCTCTTAAAAACATAGGAAAGTCATCTCTAGGGTTTAAGGGTCAAAAACCAATGTCCAAGGACAAGAAAGGTTTGGGTCACAAACCTAAGTCCCAAATGGTCAAGCCCACCTATCATAATGTTCCATTCGATTATGGAACAAAACCTAGGGCTAGGAAGACCAACACCAAGGTCACAAGGGGAGTCACCCCTAGAGTTGATCTTGATGAGTCCCAAATGACCAAGGCTTTAAAGCCTAAGAGGGTCATTAGGAGGGTTGCTAGGGAAGTCATCCCTAGTGAATTTTTAGTGAACCCAATGAGCTCAAGTAGGTATTGGGTTCCTAGGAGCATCTTCTCTATCCCATAGATGGGTTAGAGAGTGTCAACTCCAATAAGAAGGGTAGTTAACCCAACTTTGAGGAAATTGACACTCAAGGAGCATTTTCAAGGTTTTGTGAACCTTTGAAAATGAAAAGGAATTATCGTTTACTCCTTGAAGAGTAAATTGTGCCATATTTGAAAAATATCGATTTTAATCTTATTTGGCAAAATTTAAGAAAACCTAGAGAAATACCATAATTGGGATTTTGGTTTTCTCTTAGGGATATATGGGCAATCTAGGATTAGAATTTAAGTTAGCTAAGTGATTAAGGATACTTAGATAGGTAATCTAGGTATTTTATTTGTGTTAACTTACCATGGTTGTTTGCCATATGCCATGTCATGACATCATATTTAATTTATGATCATTTGAAATGTCATGATAATGCTTAGGCTAGTTTTTATGTCATGTTTATTTAAGTTTCAAACTTTATGCCATGACATCATGACATTGGCACATGTTTTCATTTATGATACCATTTTATGCCATGTCATCATCTCTTGCATTAATAATCAATTGAATTGATTTAAGAAAAAAAAACACATTTTGATATTGAGATCAAAGTTGTGTTTAGAAAATGCATGAGACCTTAGTCTAAGATACCTAAACCCATATCTCACATCAAAATTGACGTGGATGTGGTTTGATACACCTTAGATGTGTGTGAGATATTAGGATCATGAGTTAGGATCAAGGTGCATAGTTCTTGTACCTAGATGAGCCTAATTCAAGAAAGGAGGATCATAGGGAAAGCTTGTGTACAAGTCATGTACATTTAGCCCTAAGATTATGGTCCTAAATTCAAATGGTTTTAAAAACATTTTAAAATTGATTTGAAAAACCTTGATGAAGCTTTCCTAGTGATAGCATTCATCATTGGACATTGTGATACAAAATTGACTTAACTTTGAACTATTTAAAAGTTTTCGAATTTTGTATCAAGATTTGAAAATAGAAACTATTTTCATAGAAAACTATTTTTCCGTGATAGTATATAGTATGAGGAGTGTATCCTCAAAATTTTACGATTTTTGGAATTTTCTGGAATTTTCTAGGAGTTTCTGAATTTCGGGAAGGAAGATCCAGGAGTTTGGTGCGATCGGCGAAGTTCTGATCGGTCTGGTGACCGATCAGTGACGATCCAGTGCGATCAGTGAAGCGTGGATCGGTCTGGGGACCGATCCAGGGGGATTCTGATCGGTCTGGGGACCGATCAGTGCGTGCCAGTTTCTGATTTTCAGCTGTTGGTCTGAAATTTCAGCTGAAAATTGGGTTTTGTGGATTTTTTAAAGGTTTGAAACTCTCCAAGACATTGTTGGTGCAATGGTCAAGGGGGAGTTGACCTTTAGGGGGAGTTTTATCTAATTGTCAAGGGGAGTTGACTTTTAGGGGAGTTTTTACTCCTTAAGACTTGATTAGTGATATGGGATTATCACTAAGTTGATTGTTGAGTTTAGTATCAAGGGGGAAATTAAGAGTTTCAATGAAAGGTATGGGACTTTCATTAGGAAGAAACTCTTGATCTTGATACTCTCCTTTTTCTTTTTGATGTGTGTCAAAAAGGGGAGAGTGTTCATTGGAGAATTATTGGAGAACCCAAGTTAGGTTATCGGGTTAACCTAAGCTAGGGGAAGAATGTCAAGGAATGTTCAAGGAAGAACATTGGAATTCTTTTTGATGTGTGTCAAAAAGGGGAGAATTATTGGAGAACCCAAGTTAGGTTATCGGGTTAACCTAAGGGGAGAATGTCCAGAGAATGTTCAAGGAAAGAACATTGGACATTGGAAGATGGTTGGAAAACCTAAGTTAGGTTATCGGGTTAACCTAACTTGATTATGGGTTTTGTCAAACATCAAAAGGGGAGATTGTTGGTGCAACCTTAGGTCAAGGTTGACTGGTTGACCCGAATCGAGTTGACTTGACTCGAGTTGTATTTTGATGTTTGACTTGGGAAGATTGTTGATGCAACTTTAGGTCAAGATTGACCTAGTTGAGTTGCATGTTGATGTTTGACACTCGTGAGAGAGTTCTATTCTTGATATGGGACAAGAATAGATGTTTGGGAGATTATTGGTGCAACCGTAGGTCAAGGTTGACCTGGTTGACCTGATTCGGGAAAAAGTCCAAGTATGGAGACTTGGCAACGGAAAAGTCCAAGCAGGAGCTTGGCACTAAAAAAGTCCAAGTATGGAGACTTGGACTGGAAAAGTCCAAGCAGGGAGCTTGGCGAAAAGTCCAAGTATGGAGACTTGGCACGGAAAAGTCCAAGTATGGAGACTTGACGGAGAAGTCAAGCAGGGAGCTTGGCACGAGGAAAAGTCCTAACTGGGATGTTAGGCGGTGTGGAAAGTCCTGGTGAGTAAAGCTGACTGAGAAAGTCCTAACGGGATGTTAGGCAATGAGAAAGTCCTAACTGGGATGTTAGGCGGTGTGGAAAGTCCCGGTGAGTGAAGCCGGTGGGAAAGTCCTAATCGGGATGTTAGGCGGTTGGAAAGTCCCGGTGAGTGAAACCGGGCAAGGAAAATCCAGATGGATGAGGGATGATCGGACTTCGGTGTTGGAAAATCCAGATGGATCGGGGATGATCGGACTGGTGTTGGAAAATCCGGATGGATCGGGGATGATCGGACTTACGGTGTTGGAAAGTCCAAGTAGGTCAGGATTGACCGGACACTTGGTGGGGAGTCTTAGCAGTCAAGGTGACCGGATGCTAAGCATGATGAACCAATAGGTCAAGGTTGACGGATATTGGTTGGAAGTCTTGGGACTTGGTTTGGGCAAAACCAAGCTCGGATCGGTCACCGACCGATCCGGTGATCTATGTTTGCTCGATCGGTGCGGTGACCGATCGGATACCGAACAAGCTCTGTTGATTCTTGTCGATCGGTGACCGATCGCCAGCAACAGGCGAAAAGAAGCGGTGATCGGTCCACCGATCTGTCGATGCGGGACCGATCGAGACGATGTCGCGGAAGCACGGCCAGTTGGGATCGATGCGTGGACCGATCCGGTGTCTGATCGGTCCACGGATCGATCCAGAGTGTACGAGGGCTGATCGGTGTGGGGACCGATCAGCACAGTCCCGATCGGTCCGTAGACCGATCGGGTTCTAGCCGTTGCGACGCAACGGCTAGTTTCTTCATTGCTTTCTCCTTCTGTATGCTGAGGGCTTCTCAGGCGAACTCTTCTTTTCTTCTTGAGCTTCGCTCTTGACTCTTGAGCCGGTGTGCTCTTGAGCTTTCTTGAGCTCTCATCAAGCTCTGCGTGAGTTTCCCGGTGTTCTAGGCTGGATCCGAGAAGCCGCTTCATCAAGGTTCCATCGACAACAAGAGGCAAGCAAGTGTTTTACAATTTCTATTGTTCTTGTTTGTTGTCTCTATTGTTGTACTCCTTTGTTTGCTGTTGCAAAAGATTGTGGTGAGGTTTCTCCACCCACAAGGAGTATATTATTAGCCGGTTCTCCGGGGACTCATCCACCGACGGATTGAGAGGCTTCGTCCACCTTACGGACACGCCGAGGAGTAGGAGTATCATCTCCGAACCTCGTTACATCGACGCGTTGAGGTTTGATCTTCTTGTTTTCGTTTCCTTGTTTGTTTTTCCGCTGCGCTAACGAATTGTAGGAAGAAACGCGATCGATTTGGGGTCGGCTATTCACACCCCCCCTCTCTAGCCGTACGAAGGATCCTAACATCATCCACCGACGGATTGAGAGGCTTCGTCCACCTTACGGACACGCCGAGGAGTAGGAGTATCATCTCCGAACCTCGTTACATCGACGCGTTGAGGTTTGATCTTCTTGTTTTCGTTTCCTTGTTTGTTTTTCCGCTGCGCTGACAAATTGTAGGAAGAAACGCGAGAATTTGGGGTTGGCTATTCACACCCCCCCCTCTCTAGCCGTACGAAGGATCCCAACACAGCTTGCTGCTACTGCTGCCTTGCTATGACTCTACTATGCCTGACTGCTGCCGAGAAGCCATCCAAACACCGAGCTCGAGCTAATCATCTATAAGAGTGTTTGGTGACGATAATGTAATTACTGTACTTAATTTCTGTAAACGGAAAGTGTAGCTTGTTACACTCTTCCAATTCTCGTGTACTCGATCCTCTCTTCCGGTAGTTCTAGAGGAAATTTTTAGTAGATTACCCATTGATAAGTCTGTGGGACCTAGGTCATGGAGTAGGAGTCGTCAAAGGCTTTGAACCAAGTTAAACCAACTGTGCCTTTTACTTAATTTATCTTTTCTGTTTTTATTCATATTTCCTCCACACACTTTGTATTTCAAAATCGAGAAAAAAATTCAATTTTCTAAAACCACGTGATTCACCCCCTCTCTCTTGTGCATCTAGATCCAACAAGTAATATTAGAGCAGGTTGAATTAGCGCAACCACCAATCAAGCCTGGGGAACCATTTTTGCATGGATTTTCTAGTTTTTCGCATCTTATTTGAATGAGTAGAACTTACCTTTTCAAGTAATTATTTCTTGTTCGATTTTACTCAAAATTGGTGCAACACCACTCAAGTCGTCAATATATTTTCCTTTCTCAAACACTACTAATCCAGAACCAAGTCTTGGTACCTTTTTATAGTTTTCTCTTTCAGCAAATCAAATGGCCCAAGTTAAGGGATTTAGCACTACTCATCCTCCTCTCTTTAACGGAAATGACTTTCTATACTGGAAGAAAAGGATGGAAGTCTATTTGACGATGGATATCAAGCAATGGTTCACCATCCGACAAGGGTACTGGGCGCCTGTAGATGAAGCAACCAAACTATCACTCGATCCAAAAAGATAGAGTCTAGAAGATAAAAAGAAAGTTCATATCGACTCCAAAGCATTGAATATGATCCAGTGCAGACTTACAAAGAAAGACCTCAACCGAGTCAGCCCACACGAGAACACAACGGAGCTTTGGGACAAGCTCATCGAGCTACACAAAGGAACTCCCGACTCGAAGGTAATGAAGCACAACCTAC
This sequence comes from Zingiber officinale, assembly GCF_018446385.1. NCBI lineage: Eukaryota > Viridiplantae > Streptophyta > Magnoliopsida > Zingiberales > Zingiberaceae > Zingiber > Zingiber officinale. The sequence goes on from NC_055989.1 coordinate 88,400,066, forward strand.
TTCTTAATTCATTATTTAATATTAAAATATAGGACAGTGAGACCGCGAATCAGCTCCATGTATGAATCAAGGACATCCTTAACAGTCTTCACCTAATCGGAAACCAACTCAAAAATTGAGACGTAATAAGGTATGATCTCAGCTTGTTTCCTCGAAACACACTATGGACATCGATCATAGGTGTCTATAAAGTCTTAAGGAACCTTTCTAAATTAAAACTAGACAAATTATTTTATAAATTAGATTTGCATGAACAAACTAACTGCCCCAAGGTCGAGTAAGGAATTGTCTTTCTTGCAAGTACATCAAAGGGAACCAAACCTGAAGCTGATACTGAATCCAAATTAGAATCAAATGAAGAAGAGCAGCTAGTGAACCTGGTAAGGAAGATGTTCACTAGACGCAAGAAAAGTTTCACCAAATGGGACATGAAGAAAATGTCCAAGTCTGCATCCAACAACACAAAAGCAAACGTCACATGCTACGACTACAACAAGAAGGGGCACTTCAAACACGAATGCCCAAACGAAGACCAAGTCAAGAAGACAAAATAAAAGAAAACACTAAAAGCAAATTGGGATGAGTCTTTGGATGGATCAAGAGTAGACGAACCAAAGCAAGCAAGCTATCTGGCACTAATGGAAACCAGAGGTGATTTGGATTAAGAAGACGAGTCTAAATACAAGTCAAGCCACAAATCTTCATCCGCGTTAGACTGACCCGAGGTAAATTCCTTTATCAGTATAAATTCATTCAAAGTAATTGCTTGCCTGAATAAAAGATTATTTAAAACCGAGGAACATGCTAAATAACTCTAAAAGGAAAATAACATCATTAAGAAACAATTGAACATGTACTCGGTGACTAGCCAAGTTTAAGACAAAGATTCAACTGAAGTTGAAAAACTTGAGGAAGAAAACTCTGTCCTGAAAAGTCAATTTAACGAGTTCAAAGGACAGTTGGAAAAGTTTACCTCGGGAACGAAGTACCTAAACATGATACTTGAATCATAAAAAATAGTGTACAATAAATCCAAATTCGAATACAAACCCAACATAAAATATGAATCATTTTTAACTTTAATTCAAATATCAAAATCAACTAAAGCTTGGGTTTCGAAAGCATGTATAACCACGCAAGTATGACTCAATCAATACTATGTACCAAAAAGTAAAATTCACTACATAAATAAACCAAATAACTCACTGTTAATTTCAAAACTAAATTTTCAAATTTAAACCCAAAGAATAAAATAAAATCAAATTAGCCTAAATTAAACAAAAACAAAATAAATCTAAATTCAAACTATAACCAAGTCTATTACAACTATAAAGCAAATCAATACAAACCTAAAACCTAAAATAAAATCCAATAATTTAGGGGGAGACTCCAAAATAGTTGGCACCTCCAAAAATAATAATTTACCTGGTCAGGTAATTAGGTATAGATTAAATAGGGGCAAAAGCTTGACTTGATTAACGGTACTAAAGAAGTTTTGGATGATAGTAGGTTAGGGAAGTTCTGTCTATTCATGTCTAGGAAAATATGACTTTGACCTGGTGCATTTGGCTTAATAGAACTAACTAAAGTTACCCCTTACTAATCTTAACTGGTTAGACCAAAGTTTTATAATAAGTTTAGTGGATAGAGCTATTTGAAAATTTTCGAATGTATGGTTACTCTAATGATGTTTAGGTGACTCACCACAGCTTAAAAGTTTATCCAAAAAATGTATATTTGTTGAACCCAAAGCTAAACTTGAATCTAACACAAAGTCAAACCAAAACTTGAAATATAACTTAGCTCATCTCACAAAATTATAGGATTATCTCATTGAAAATATAGATCGGGTGAGATGAATAAGAATTAAAATAAAATTAAAAATTAAAACTAAACTAAATTCAAAATAAAATTAAAACTAAACTAAATTCAAAATAAAATTAAAACTAAACTAAATTCAAATTAAAATTAAGATCAGGTTAGAATTAAAATTAAATTAAACATTAAAGTTAAGATTCAATTAAAATATATCTATGTGTGTGGGTGTGTGTGTTACAACCACCGAAGGCGCCTCCGATGTAATCGAAGTTACCCTTGAAAGGGCGGATAAATTCCCACATGACCGACTGAAGGTACCTTTAGTCGGTTGAAGGCGTCTTTCATAACTCATGGAATGCGCCTTCCATCAGGTTGAATGCGCCTTCAACATTGGTTTTCACAGCGAACAGAGGTTTCTCTGTTTGCATTTTCCTCCCGTTCAAGGCACCTTCTAGCGACAAGTTAGCCCCTTTTCTCCAATTTTCTATTTCCAAACCTTGACAATGCCTCCTCGGTACACTCTAACTCAGTCTACTTAGTTAGTTTTGGTTATTTCCATGTCTCTTTTGTAAATTTTTGTGTGTATACGCTACTGTGCTACGTTAGGAAACAATGAAATATTACTCCTAGCTCGAGCAGTACCTCATCTACTGATACTAGATTCCTCTTGAGAAACTTAGGCTAGATTTTCTACAACATACATATATTGCACTTAAATCTAGATTTTTGAGTAGGTCCTTTTTCACCAGATACTATGCATCTATCATTGAGGTCATTGACTATTACTAGTTAGATAGACTAGTTTACTATAGTCATTCAGTAAACCTAGACTTGTGTGCACAGTTTCATAACAACCTAGTCAAGATCGACGATCTAACATACTCCACTAGAGTTGGCGGGAAAGACTTTAGCTTCTCCTCTACTCACTTGTATGATAGCCTAGGACTTAGAAGGTCTACCTGCCCATTTTTATATTACTCTAGTAGGGATTTGTCATTTAGCAAACCCTACTCCCATATTACATTGAATACTATCCACATGTATTTGTTTTGGAGGAGAGACTACCTACTGTGATTGACTTTAGGTCACTCTCCCTTACAGTACAGGACTATGTCCTGTATCGAGTCCTAACCACCTGCATTTTGTCGATCATATCTCGCAGCGTAGAGATGATGCGACCCTCCCACTCCTTCTTGTATGCCCTACGGTCGAGGAGCTCTTTGGAGATCCTTTGACTCCTACCCAGCCCTTGACCTGACCTCAACCTTGACGTCGCTATCTGTCGAGGACCGACTAGCTTGACTCAAGGAGTCTTCCGCACAGCTTCAGCAGTTAGTCTCGGACGGATTCAATGCTATTTGGGGAAAGATGACCACCGGATTCTCCTCTCTCTAAGAGGAGATATCTAACGGATTTCAACAGATTCTTCAGGCTTACTGAGCACCTGAGCATCCCCCACCTCCATCTGCTGACGATGATCGGATTTGATTATGTCTAGTACACTATTATATATTGTATATCTGATTGACTTGAGCTACACCTTTAGCTATTTTTTGTCTCTCTATTTGCTAATCTAGGAAGTTCCTTTTTAGACTAGGATTGTAATTTTCAAAATAATTTTTTAAATGGTTTGCAAATTCTAGGAATTTTTTTTACTTATATTTTATAAAAATTCCTATTTTCTTAGAATTTTTAAAATTAATTTTGGCCTTAGACTAAAACAAATTCATAGAAAGCATGTTCCTATAGATCTAGGAATTGAGCATCTCGTAAACACAATAGGTCTACCTTAATTATGCATAGAATGATGTGAGATGCATAGACCTACTGCTTGGACTTCAAATGCTTATATCAGTGCATCAACACATGTTTGGATGGAAAATACCCACATTACAGTGATTAGGTTAATTTATTTATCTTAGTCAAATACTAACTAGATATATTTACTTAACTTAACTAACTAAGTGAACATTGTTGTCTTCTAATAGTTAGTTAGTAACAATTGGTTAGATATTTAAGGATAGTTTCTAGATGGATATTTTTTAATAATATCATATTCAGGGGGAGGATAATTGAAGAATAATTTCAAAATGTATTCCGACACTTCTTAAAATACTATTTTTCAAGTTGAAAACTGTGTTTGAAAACTATTTTAAAAACTGTTTTGGAAATTTTTACTTAAACTTTTCCAAAATAACTTAGGATATTCTTGCTTAAAGTTTTTAAAATAATATTTCTAAATTGAAAACTCTGGTTTAAAGTTTTTGAAAATATTTCTAAGTTGAAAACTCTTGCTTAAAGTTTTTGAAAATATTTCTAAGTTAAAAACTCTAGTTTAAAATATTTTGAAAATATTTCTAAGATAAAACTCTTGTTTCAACTCACAATTACTCTCCAGATCACTCTTCAAATATTTTGAAAAGTTAGTTTGGTAATATCTTGGAAGCTACTTTAAAACTTTAAATTTTGAAATTATTTTACAAAAGTCAGCTTTCAAACCCTGTTATAAACCTGCAAGTTTTTTAAACTCCTCCCTACAATAAATCTGTAAGTTTTTATGGTTATTTTTGAAAAGTATATACTCACATCTGTATCTCCCTACTTTGGTATACTTGCATATTTTTGATGAATGCCAAAGAAGGAGGATAAGGATTAAGTAAGAAAAAGACAAACAATCGATCCTTAAAAACCCTTAACCCTAAAAAGATCAAGAGAATAAACCAATAATTAATCTTTCTTAATTAAATTTTTTCTTTTGAATCAGTTATTATTATTATTATTGCATATTTTTTCCTAACTCTAACGAGGTTGTCATTGTATCAAAAAGAAAGATATTGTTAGTGAAATTTGCACTAACGGTATAACTCAGACTTTGATAAATGACAAGTGAGTTAAGTTAGGTATTGTCGTAGTCTAACCTTGTTATTGAGTGTGCAGCGTTGACTAACCCCAATCAGGATGTATGATTTTGATAAGTCGGGATGTTTGATTCGCAACAGGTTGAAGTCCAGATGTGAGATTCTAGCAAGGGTCGGGATGTGCGATTCTCGATTGGAGAAGACCAGATGTGCGATTCCGATAGGTCAGGATGTTTGATTCCTGAAGTTTGATTGTGTGATTTCGAAGGTAACTCTATACTTGGTAACTAGAGGTAAGTCACTAGAGGAGAGTGGTTAAGTGAGGAAGTGTCCCCATTCGAAGGGACAGTAGGCATCAATCCAATTTAGGTTCATTTTAGAAACTTAAATTGAGACATTGACTAGATCTTGGTCTTGGGGAGACAAACTCTAATTACTACTTTTTACTATGATTGTATTAAACTTTATTTTGCATGATATACTTTGTATTGTTAGACTAACATATTTTACAGGGCAAAAGGAGCACAAAATGTCTTAGGTGAATAGTACCTGATAAAACCGTACTGTCGTGATACGATATCAAAAGAATTAAGTACCAAATCTATCTACATTAGTATAGCATAGAGTCAACTCGAGTCATCTCCCAACGAATGCAACGATGGAATGATAATCATAGGATTGTATGTTATTTATGTTTTTAGATTTTTGAAATGAAAATAGGAGTTTTGGATTTTGATTCTAAACCTAACAAATAAGATAGCAAAATAAGTATGAAATTTATCTTAATGAAATGAACAACATCCTATCTACCCATTAATAGTGATCTCACAACACATTGTCACTCTACGCTATAATTTCATTATCAATGGAATTAAACTAAGGAATGAAATAGCAAAGCATTAAATGAAACATAATCTAGTAAATAAAAGACAATGCCAGTAAAGGAAAGCTAACTTAACCTCAATTACAATTGCACTAGAATAAAAAGCAACATGAAGTAAAGCATCAACAAAACTAAGCATAGAACGAAACATACAACATTAAAGAAATCTAATCTAACCTAATTGCATTCAAATAAAGAACAAATATCATGGAAACATGAAACATTTAACTAACAAAGCATTGCAAGAAGTAACCTAAAGAAATTACATCAATTAAATTCTATCTAATGGAAGAGACAATTCATCAAACACATTATACGCATAAATTAAGTTGAACCAAGTGTGTGCAAAGTGAACATGGGAGATCATCAATTACAAGAATTCATTAACACTTAACAAACATCAACAATCCATTCAAATCAAGTGAAGAAATGAAACAACCCAAGCTCAGATTGTTGACAATTGAAGACTTTGCTAGAAGATGGAGTGGCTACAGATTTGGCGGAGACGAGACTGCCGGGATGATGGAGAACAAACTCTTCTCTTCTACCCTAAAGAGAAGAGGGGTTGTAAGAGAGGGACTGATGCAGCGTCGGCTGGAAAAATTGCGGACTAATCGTAGGTGGTTGGCATGCTCCACTTCTAACCCGAAGAGAGGTGGAAGGAGAAGAAGTGGGCCGACCGGGGTAGTGGAGAGGAGGAAGTCGCCGGCCGCGAGGAAGAGATGGAGCGGTGTTGGCGTCAGTGCGTGGGCGCTAAGGGCTGTCTCCGTGCGTTAGAGAGAGGTGAGGGGAATAGAAAGGTTTCTTAATGGGTTTTGGGTTTTGGATTTTAGGTTTTGGGTTGATGAGAGGAGTGAGATTCAAATCCATTAAGGGGAAGTAAAATTGGGCTCTTGTATTAGTTGGGCTTTTGAAATTGGACTTGGAATCACTTGATGCACCCTTGGATTACTTGATTGATCAACGACCTAGATGCTTCCAATCTGGATGAATGATCCAGGATGCTTCAGATCTCTATCAACAACCCAGATTGCTTCCCTACAAAACTAGATGCACCTTTTAGATAAAATTCTAGAAAATATATGAAAAATTACATCAATGTTCCAAATAAATCTCAACTCGTAAAACATGAAATAAATACGGAATTAAGCATACGAGGGGATAAAAATACTAAGTATAAGAGTCAAAATAATATATCAAAATGCTAGTTTTCAACTCCCCCCGCTGATTCTTGCACATCTCGAGCAAGCAAAATAAAACAAGAAAACAATTAAAGACTCATTTCCTAATGCAATACCCAACCATATTTGGAAGATGATAAAAGAATAGTTACCTAGGATCGTCAATATTCAAAAATCAAGGCATTCATGAACTTAGTTCTTGCATTTCTTAACAAGTATGGTAACTTCAATAAATCTTGAATAGACTAAGAATGATAAACCTCACAAGATAATAGTGGATGCTCTCATTCACACAAACAATGCAAAGGTAGAGTTCACTCTTAGCTACTCATGATGTCGCACTACCATATGCTTTCTTATTTCCTACTCTCCACCACTATAAACACAAGAATAGCATGACTCTAAAGGATTAATTAGAATCACAAAGAATTAAGAGGAGAACAAGAATAAGAAAGATGGTATAAAATGTAAGAGAGAAAACAATGAAGACATGAAACAATAGGAATGCTATCATGTTGAGTTCAACCAAACAATTTTCATTCTCTTTTATGCTTATCCATATATACTCTAAGCACAAAGTAGTACTCCAATAAATGCACATCAAAATCTACCACTACTAATTACACTCAAATTAATAAAAAGTGCACGACATGTCAATTTCTTTTCTTTTTTCTTTTTTTTCATGGGCACCCAAATATTTTTATTTTATTTTATTATCAACATGACGTGCTATCAATGCAAGTCTCTCAACAATACAAAACATCTCTCAAACAATACAAGTCTCTCAACAATACAAAACATCTTTCAAAAATAAATATAACTCAAAAAGATAAAGCATGGCTCGACCATGGTGATCAAGCACGACTCAATCATGTTACATTTCGAATCTAGCCTTTCTCTTCAAAAAGTATACATCTCCTCCCCCACAAAATTTGACCGTCTCGAGCAATAAACTCCGCAATAACAAAAGAATAGCAAGACAAGTCACATAAAATAAGGATGAAAGGAGATGGAAACAACCAAGGATGAAAAGGATGTTATCAACAAATCATGCATCACAAAGAATAGGAGGAAATAAAGAAGAAACTCAATAAGGGATAAAAAGTTGTTCAACAAAGCATGTATCAAGAAGAGTATACAAAAGAGCAAACAAGATAGCCTTCAACATAATCATGCCACTTATGCCAAATGTGGTCTCAAAAATGAGCAAAGTAAGTTCTAGAGTAACGATCATCAAGAGTGCAAACCACACATAATGAGGAAGACAAATAAGAATGGATAAAGTCCTCACTAGGTATAAAATGATCAAGCTCAATCTATCAAAATAAAATCTATCACTATACTAGCAACCACATGCAATCAATGAAGTCAACCGTGTCAAATGATTCCAAAGTTCAATGGTCAAACTTAACTAGCTTTTACAACTTTCAAGATGATATAAAGATATGCATAGGGAATTTATTCAAAATTGACAAAACCAAAACTCGTAAATCACTCAACAAGTAAAACAAGACAACTAAACAAGACAACCAAAACAACCACTACAACTAAAGCAAAGAACATATATACAAAGAAAAAGAAAAGGAAAAGGGAAGCGAACATGAAAACTCCCCTAAGTCCTGGCGGCTGAAGGCGATTCAGAAGTAATATCCACGTAGGAAAGGGAACAACTTGATGAACAATCCATCCCGATGGTTAAATACGGTTCAATAATAAAATCCACACTGGAGATGGAATGGATTGAGGTGAGGTGAGAGCCTTCTTCATGTGGTCAAAATAGTCCCGGGCTACTCCCTCCAATATCATCGCCTCCTGGAAAAGTCTCTCAGATGGGCGAAGGCGACTCAGCTGGAGCATCCACTCCGGAAGCTCATTTATTATAAGAGATAATGGAGTCTTGTTCAGCATCAATGGAAACTTTGATAGTAGTGGAAGTGTCAAGTCTGGGGGCCTCCAGCTATCCACCATTTCCCACTTTAATGACTGTCGCTCTAGCTTTGGTACTTCTGACTACACAACTGAAGAATATAATTCTGTGGATATTGTCTCCACTTCAACATCACCTACAATAATATCATGAGCATGAGTAGCTGGTAACACATAAGTATTATCCTCCATATCTAACATAATAATATCTTCACCAATAATATTTGTAACATTAATATTTTCATCTAATATTTTGCATGCCTCATCACTAGTAATTGCATCAACTATAACTCCATCATCACCGCATAGAGAAATAGAGGAGTCTTGTAGAACAATTGGACAGATACAATAATACCATTGACTTTACAATCAATCTCCTAAGGCATGTCAATACCATTAGAAATGTCCTCTGAGTGAGACTGACCGGTGTCTTGTGCTAGCATCTGGCTAATGGATGATGTCATTTGATCTAATTGGATCTACAAATTATATATCCTTGTTGCATCAAGAGTGACTTGTTGTTGCAACTGTAAGGTGACCTGCGTGATCTCTTCATATTCTTACACAAAGATTTCTTTATTAGAGCCCCTGAATGTATCTGAGAACATGCATTCGACCTGTTGAAATGTTTGTGACCATAGAAGCATTGAGTCATCCTGAAATCCCAATGTCCACTGATATGCTGAAAAAGATTGATTCAATTGTTATTGCTCGTTCCCGTGCATGAAATTTTGATGGTGCATCCAGTCTGAATTGTAACATCGAGGATGCTCAATAGCCTGCTGCTGTGTATCCAAATATTGCTCAGGAATATGTTGGGGTTGATAGTATTGGGATTGGAAGTATCCATGCCGCTCTGGAATCTGGGATTGGAAATATTGAGTCGAATAATTGCCCCAGTCATGACTATAGGTGTTAGGAGCTGAATCATATGCCTCTTGATATTGATGTTGGGAATACTGAGGTTCCATAGGAAATCTAGTAGTCTTTTGAATGAGATAACATATAGCAACTGGATGAGATGAACTGCCACAATTAGTATATATGAGTCTCACTCGCCTAGTATCATAATTATGATATTCATTAAAGTCTCCAAATTAATGAAAATAAAGATACATGCTGAGCTCAAAGAATTTCCCTGCCCTACCTGAAATAATGGCAATAAATCACCAAACACAGGAAGTAATCATGATAAAAACACATGGATATATAAAGCATAAAAGAATCCAGACACCAAACAAAAATTTCTTTAGAAAAATAGAAAAACAATCCTAAAATCACTAAACACCGCTAACACTCCCTTACAATGGCGCCAATTTGATAAAATCATACTGTCGTGATGCGATATCAAAAGAATTAAGTATTGAATCTATCTACACTAGTATAACATAAGGTCAACTCGAGTCATCTCCCAACAAATGCAACGATGGAATGATAACCATAAGATTGTATGTTATTTATGTTTTTGGATTTTTGATATGGAAATGGGGCTTTTAGGTTCTGATTCTAAACCTAACAAATGAGATAGCAAAATAAGTATAAAATTTATCTTAATGAAATGAACAATATCCTATCTACCCATTAATAGTGATCTCACAATGCATTGTCACTCTACACTACGATTTCATGATCAACGGAATTAAACTAAGGAATAAAATAGCAAAGCATTAAATGAAACCTAATCTAGTAAATGAAAGACAATGCAAGTAAAGGAAAGCTAACCTAACCTAAATTACAATTGCACTAGAATAAAAAGCAACATGAAGTAAAGCATCAACTAAACTAAGTATAGAACAAAACCTAGAGCATTAAAGAAATCTAATCTAACCTAATTACATTCAACTGAAGAACAAATATCATGGAAACATAAAGCATCTAACTAACAAAGCATTGCAAGAAGTAAACTAAAGAAATTGCATCAATTAAATTCTATCTAACGGAAGAGACAATTCATCAAACACACTATAGACATAAATTGAGTTGAACCAAGTGTGTGCAAAGTGAACATGGGAGATCATCAATTACAAGCATTCATTAACATTTAACCAACATCAATAATCCATTCAAATTAAGTGAAGTCTAAATTTTATGTGAACATGGGAGATCACCAACATCAGTACCAACAGAAGGCACATTCCATAGCCTTGAAGGTGCCTCCAACCTACGAAGTTTGATCCTGAACTACTTGCTCCTTATCTGCAATGAAATCTAAATTTTATCTTGTGGAAGGCGCCTTCCATGGCACTGAAGGCGCCTTCCATGAACAGTTCGAAGACACCTTCCATAGCATGGAAGGCGCCTCTGGCACTGATAAATAACATTTTGATGCATTATTTTGACTCTTATACTTAGCATTTTTACTTCGTCGTATACTTAATTTCGTAATTATATCATGTTTTACTAGTTGAGATTTATTTGGAGCGTTGATGTATTTTTTTCATATATTTTCTAGAATTTTATCTAAAAGGTGTATTTTGTTTTGTAGGGAAGCAATCTGGGTTGTTGATAGAGATCTAGAATATCCTGGATCATTCATCCAGATTAGAAGCATCTAGGTTGTTGATCATGATCAAGTAATCCAAGGGTTCATCAAGAAGTGGAGCTCTAATTCAATGTGATTCCAAGTCCAATTTCACAATCCCAACTCATACAAGAGCCCAATTTTACTTCCCCTTAATGGATTTGAATCTCACTCCTCTCATCAACCCAAAACCCAAAACCCAAAACCCATTAAGAAACCCTTCCATTCCCCTCACCGCTCTCTCACGCATGGAGACAACCCTCGACGCCCATGCACTGAAGCCAACACCGCTCCATCTCTTCCTCACGGCCGACGGCTTCCTCCTCTCTATTGTCGTCGGCTGGCCCACTTCTTCATCTTCCCCCATCAAGACAACTTCTCTCGGGCGCACATCAGCCCTGATGCCACCCTACTCGCCACAGCCGAAGTTGCTGCCCCTTCCTTCATCCACGACACTACAAGCATCTCTACCATCACTACTGGCTGGATTCATCTTCACCTTCTCCCTTTGGGCTGGAAGGAAGTAGACTCACCTCCTCTCCTTGGGTTAGAGAAGAGGAGAGCCAAGAACCTCTCTTCGGGTTAGAAGAGGAGCACGCCAACCACCTCCGATTAGTCCATAATTCTTCCAACTGACGCTGCATCAATCCCTCTCCTTAAATTACACTTGCACGCTTCCAGTTTTCGTTTAGCTTCATCTTTTTGTGCAATCATTGTTGTAAAGAGGTTTCTCCGCCTGAAGGAGATATTAGTGCGCTCTACTTCCTTGGATTAACAACCTTTCCGATTGTAACCAAGTAAAAACTTCTGTGCCTTTGTCTTTTTGATTTCTTCATCATTTCTTATGTAAGTGTTCTTTAATTAAGTTAGTTGTCTGAGAAATGTTGTTCTTTTGTTTTATTTGTGCGGGGGCTATTCACCCCCCCTCTAGTCGGCCGCCAGTGGTCCTAACACCTTCCACACCCTTTGTAAGGGCATCTCGACCAAGCTTCAAACATCTGTTGGTGCAATATTCCCTAGGTCAAGGTTGACCTGGTTGACTGAGCTTGAATTGGGTCAAGCTCGAGTCTTGATGTTTGGGTTTCGATTTTTGACAATACATGGAGACAAGACATGGAGATTGCAGGTGCAATTGTTCATGTGGTGAGATTGTGAAAGAGAGTCAAGTAGGTCAAGGTTGACTGGATACTTGACTGGAAAATCCTGGTGAGTGAAGCTAGGTGAAAGTCCTAACTGAGAGGTTAGGCAGACTGGAAAGTCCTGGTGAGTGAAGCCAGGCAGAAGGAAAAATCCTAGTGAGTGAAGCTAGGTGCAAGTCCCGGTGGGTGAAGCCGGGCAATATGGAAAGTCCTGGTGAGTGAAGCCAGGTGAAAGACCTAGTTAGTGAAGCTAGGCAGTATGGAAAGTCCTGGTGAGTGAAGCCAGGCAAATGAGAAGTCCTGGTGAGTGAAGCCAGGCACAGGAAATCCATATGGATCGAGTTTGATCAGACATCTGGTATTGGGAAGTCAAGTAGGTCAAAGGGATTGACCGGATACTTGGCACGAGGAGAAAAGTCCAAGTGGGTCAAAGAGATTGACCGGACACTTGATGAGGGAAACCTAGCAGGTCAAGGATGACCGGATGCTAGGCGTGATGTACCAACAGGTCATGGTTGACAGGATGTTGATTTTAGGGACTCTTGGACTTGATTGGGCAAGTCCACATGGGCTGGATCGATCAACCGATCGATTGGCTCATGCCCAATCGATTGGTTGATCGATTGGGAGAGTGGTGATCGCACAGAACAGCTCTGGATCGATCGGCCGATCGATTCAGAGCCTCCAATCGATCGACCGATCGATTGGGAGTCGCGATTCTGCGCGATAAGCCCTGGATCAATCAACCGATCGATCCAGGCATTTCCCGAGAACACAGAGGCGCTCTGGGTCGATTGACCGATCGATCCAAAGCCTCCCCAATCAATTGGGAGCAATCCGATTGATTGGGATTCGACCGTTGGCGCGGATAAAGCCGTTGGCGAGCGTCTTTCTGCGTATCTCTTCCTCTCTTCTCCGCAGGCGATCACAGAACTTCTACACAGCGATCTTTTCTTCCTCACCGCCAGTTCTTGAAGGTTCTTGGAGGCTCATCCAAGTCAAGAGGCGAGTTGCAACAAGAAGAAGAAGAAGCTAGGGTTTTCATTGTAATCTTATAAGATTCATTTGTATTTTGCTTCTTTCTTTCTCATTGTTGTATTGTGAGGTTGTACGACTTCTCCGCCTTCGGTAGTTACCGAGAAGGAGTGTTTTTATAGTGGGGGGTGCGTGAGTGTGTGGATCCTTGGACTAGTCACCTCTTCTTGAGGTGGATACCAAGTAAATCCCCAGAGTTAGCGTTGTGTGTTTGTTTTCTTGTATTTCCGCTGCACATCACAAGAGGCAAGCAACGACGAGCACGGGATCGCGCCGAGCTATTCACCCCCCCCCCCCTCTAGCTACTTTTCAACCTTAACAACATCAACTTCCATACGAGCTTCTACGCATATGTTCAGCTTTCTAACTACGCTTGCTTGCTGCTATTGCCCCTACTACGACTCTACTACGCTCGACTGCCACCGAGAAGTCATCCAAACACTAATCTCGAGCTAACCATCTACAAGAGTGTTTAGTAATGATAATTTAATTACTGTACTTAATTTTTGTAAATAGAAAATGTAGCTTGTTACACTCTTCCAATTCTCGTGTACTCGATTCTCTCTTCCGACAGTTCTTGAGAAGATTTTTAGTGGATTACTTGTCGATAGGTCCATGAGACCTGGGTCTTGGAGTAGGAGTCGCCGAAGGCTCCGAACAAAGTAAAATTAACTGTATCTTTTACTTCATTTATCTTTTCTATTTTTTATTTGTATTTCTGTTGTACACTTTGTGTTTCAAAATCGAGAAAAAAAAAGTCAATTTTCAAAAACCACGTGATTCCCCCCCCCCCCCCCCCCTCTCTTATTCATCTCAATCCAATAGATCGGATAGCACGAGAGTCTAGGACGGGAATGAGAGCAGACTCACTTATAATTTAGCTAGATGATACGAGAATCTAGGACGGGCGCAAGGGCAGATTCAATTATATTTCGATCGAGCGACACGAGAGTTTGGGATATGTGCGAGAGCAGGCTCACTTATAACTTGGTCAAGAGGCACAAGAGTCTGGGATGGGCACGAGAGTAGATTCGCTTATCACTCGGTTGGATGACACGAGAGTCTAGGATGAGAAGGAGAGCAGACTTGCTTATAACTCAGTCGAGCGGCATGAGAGTCTGGGACAAATGGAAGAGTAGACTCGCTTATAACTTAGCTGGTCAATACGAGAGTCTGGAGGCACGGTGTATGACTCGAATGCATTGGAGAGTGGAGGCATAGTGTATGACCTGAATGTCTTCAAACTTGAAGGTGCGGTGTATGAGCCGGATGCCTCGGAGCTTGGAGGCACGATGTATGACCTGAATGTCTTGGAACTTTGAGGCATGATGTATGACCCAGATACCTTGGAACTTGGGTGCGAGGGCATACTTGCTTATAACTCAGTCAGTTGGCATGAGAGTCTGGGATAGGAATGAGAGCAGACTCACTTATAACTCTGTCAGCCTACACTAGAGCCTGGAATATGTGCGATAGCAGACTCGCTTATAACTCCGTCGGTCGGCATGAGAGTCTAGAGGCACAGTGTATGACCCGAATATCTTGGAGAGCGGAGGCACAGTGTATGATTTGAATTTCTTGGAGCTTGGAGGTACAGTGAATGATTAGGATGCCTTGGAGCTTGGAGGCACAATGTATGACCCAAATTCCTTGAAACTTAGAGGCACAGTGTATGATCCGGATGCATTGGAACTTGGGGGAGAGGGCATGCTCGCTTATAATTCAGTCGGTCGACACGAGAGTTTGGGACAAGCGCGAGAGCAGGCTCACTTATAACTCATCCGGTCAGCACGAGAGTTTGGAGGCACGGTGTATAACCCAAATGCCTTGGAAAGTAGATGCACAATGTATGACCTAAATACCCTGGACTTTTTACTATGTTAAAGGCAGAGATATATTTTAAATTTTAAAATATAAAATTCAAATTTTAGACTTATTTGTCGGATTGCCTTGAGCGGATAATCTCAAGCTATTAATTAGGAACGGATAAGCCATTTGGTATGATTGAGCTGCCGGTCAAGGCATTCCTGCAACTGGAGCTATTTCGGAGCTACTAATCGGATTTGACTTGCCAATTGGATGTTGCCCATTTTGATTACTATCGATCGACGTTTGTTTGGGGATGTCGGTCGAACTTCACGTGAAGATGCCACTCGGATATTTTGATCCTCGAATTTGCCTATCGACTATTTTCTCTAAGCGTCTGCCCATCTCTTCCTACTATGTTTTTGAAGGAGATCCTTGAGAGGAGGGCAAGGTTGATCCTTATTTGCTTCTCTTGATTCGATCGTTCGACAAAGCCTCTTGGCATACTGATGACATTCACTAGTAGCATGATGAGGAGATTGATGGTAGTCACAAAAATATTTACGCCTTTCAAGTCGTGACTGATCCACTTCCCGCACTGCTCTATCTTTTTGGGATGGTGATAAATTCGGGCAAGGGTTTCTGGGGCCTACTGGAGATGGTGGTGTTTTCCAATCGGCTTGGCCGATTGGAGCTGAGACAATCACCTCCTTTTTCCGAGCGGCTTGAGCTTTTTCTACATTAATGTATTTGACCGCTTTTCCTAGCAGATCGTCGAAGTCCTTTATAGGCTTTCTGACGAGGGCTTGGAAAAATTCTCCTTCTAAAAAGTCTTTGGAGAAGATGCTTATTAATATCTCAGAAGTGGCGGATGGAACATCTAGCGTCACTTGGTTGAATCGCTTGATGTATGCTCGCAGGGATTCTTTGGTCTCTTGCTTGAGTGTGAACAGACTCAGGCTGGTATTTTGATGCCTCCTACTATTGACAAAGCGGTGCAAGAAGGATTTGCAAAAATATTTGAAGTAACAAATGGACTCAGTAGGGAGCTGGTTGAACCATCTTTGTGCTGAGCCGGAAATAGTGGTGAGAAACACTCGGCACTTAACGTCATTTGTGTATTGATGAAGGATGATTGTGTTTTCAAATTTAAGTAAATGATCTTCTAGGTCCGTCACTCTTCCGGGTCCGTAGCTCTTCCATATTCTTCTATTGCTAACGGTCGGAAGTGACTCAACAGTTTGTCCTCGAAAATCTCATGGGAGAACGACATACTTATCTGCTCAGGGGAGCTACTGGCCATCGACGCTTTCCTCTTTCGAAGGTCTCAAGTGGGCGCGCCTCCAGAAGATGATACTCAGGGCATTTCCACTCATCCTATATCGTCGAATGGGGTGCAGAACAGTGCCTTATGATATGCGACCGGGGAAGGTGGCATGGGCGACAAGCTGATTGGCTACGTAGACGCTTGCATGAAGCCAACCAGAGGAGGAACTGGTTGGTATCCAATCGGTCCTCCACTTAGGTCTCTTGCTCAGTGTGAGGCCCGCTATTGACGCAGTTGGATTGTTCTCAAAGGACAATTGGCTGCTGCTTATTATTGTACCAACCTCTGCGCTCAAGTAACTATTAGCATCTCCAAATCTTATTGTGACAAATTAACAATAGTGAGTCATCCAACCTCTTCCATCTCCGTATTTTAGATTTGGGCAAAATTCCCACAGATGACGTCAAATTTGATCATGTTTGAAAGCGGGGGAGGTGGAGCGCTGGCTAGGGGGCAACGTCGAGGTGGCTTGGATGTTGCCATGTGAAGATTGTGAGCTGAAGTAAGGTGCAACTGAGCGAACTTGCACAACAAAGACAAGAACTAGGAGAAGGAAGCGTTAGTCACCGGGCCAGGGGAGGAGTCCCTGGCGCAGACACTCTGATGCTCAAGTCAGAACAGTAGCTAATCGAAAATGGAGAAGAAGATGAACAGTAGATGCGTGCGTGTTATCAACTCGTAAAGTATCTCTAGCTGATGGAGAGGGCCTCTTTTTATACCATCTTCCATAACCTCCGCATTAATGAGACAAAAGAGAATGCTTGGTGTTAAAGTATGACGGGTGGTGGAGTATGTACGACAACTTTCCTATAGACGGAGGAAGGCTCCATTGTATGTATATATCAGAGTAATGACATATTTCCTGACAGATCATTACGATTCTTTGATAATTTTGTCTCCTAGAAGGAGTCCGACTGACTCTTTAGCTAACTGAGAATATACTGGGAGTCGTGCTCTAGAGAAGTGGACCCTTAAAATTTCACCGGCGCTAGGGCCGACCTGGTTTATGATGAGAACCTAACATTAAAGTATGGAGCATGGCCCTATAAGTCTAATCAGTGTTGGGCAGATCGGTTGTAAGTTAAGAGTCTTGTATTTGGAAAAACAGGGAGCTGAGCCCCTAAAATTTCATCGACGCTGGGGATGACCTGGTTTATGATGAGAACCTAACATTGAAGTAGGGAGCAGGGCCCCAAAAGTCTAATCGGTGTTGGATAGATCGACTATAAGTTGAGAGCCTTGTATTTGGAAAAATAGGGAGCTGAGCCCCGCAAGTCTGATAGACGTTGGGGCTGGGCGGATGTAAGTTGAGAGTCTTGCATTTGGAGAAATAAAGAACTCAGCTCCGTAAGTTCGATCGGTGCTAGGCTGAGCGGATATAAGTTGAGAGTCTTATATTTGAAGAAATGGAGAGCTAAGCCCCGTAAGTCCAACCAACACTAGAGATGGGCGGATGTAAGTTGGGGATTTGACATCCGCTCAAAAAATATATCTAGTCGGACTTTATGTCGGGATTTCATCTTGTACTCGACCGCTATACTTGAATATAGAGTTTGGTCCAACCGATATATCTAGCGTGTCCGATCAGCCCTTTGGTCCAATCGACCAAAGCACTCGACGATGACACTGGACTTATTTCGATATGACATCGATACGATCCGAAAGTTAACTCCTTAATTTTGACTGTCACATCAACCGACTTTCTTGACATTGAACCCAACTTCGGAGGTCCCAACTTACTCGCCGTATCATTAAGTATTCGTATACTTCCACAAGAAGGATACAATATTCGAGTTCATCCACAAATCGAGTGACATTGTGGAGAAAACTCCCTTTGGACATGTTTTGTTCAAAGTTTTAGTCGACATTTAAGTGGATCTAGGAGTTATTATCGCTGCTAAGATCTCCCCATCGCACGTTATGCTTGGCGGCAAGATAGTATGCTCCAACTGGTCCTCTACTGCCATATGGATAAAGCTCCGGTGCGATCCTCTTCTCCTCCAATTCCTTGAGCACCGGTGTAAAGATGGCCCATGCCGCATCGAGTTCATCGCTTCTGATAAAGAGCCGTCGCTCCCCTTCTATCGCATCCATAAGCAGCCTCTCGTATGCATCAGGAATTTCTATGGGGTACCTGCAAAGGCAAAACAATCGACTATGTTTCAGGAATTTCTTGTTAGTTTAATTGTCTCACTGATATTGGATTAGTGAATTCAAGAGTTTGAGAATAAAACGACAATACTTTTGGATTAATTAACTTAAGCAAAGTGACAACAGGCTTAACCAAAAGGGATAAAGTGGGAGTATAAATTCATTAATTATACTTTATTGACTTCTTCTCCTTGAATTTGTCCTTAAAACATACCTCGCCGCATATAGCAGATTCAGATTGCTACGATCCAATCTCATGTTTAAGCCAGGAACCTTATTGTTTATCTTTAAATATATAGCTTCATCAGGTTGCACGCGAATCACAAGCTCATTAGTCGCTTTATCCAGGTCGGATCCAAAATTTCTCTTGTATAAATTGCCAGGAACATGCCTGAACTGAACTCTAATCTCTGCACTGTTATCTCAGCTAAGTCATAAGCTAACAGAGCTGGTCCATGAACCTGAATAAAGTGGAGAAAGTAGGGGTGGATGGTTACCGCCCAGTATGCAAGGCTTTTCCGGCTTTCATCAAGAATGGGACACCGTCCCATCTAGCATTATCGATGAACAGAGCTGCCGCTGCAAATGTTGGAGTGAGGCTCCCTTTTGGTACTGTCGGATCATCTACGTATGCGGGATATGATCTTCCGCCCTTCGTGTGACCCTTGTACTGTCCAACCACCACATCATCAAGCTGTAGAACCCTCATCGACCTTAGAACTTTTACCTAAGAAACATCACATGATTAGGCAAAGAATGGTATGGTGCACAAGAATTTATGAGTATAACATGTAGTTCTTTAAGAACCTTTTCATTTCGGATATCCTCTGCAGCTAAGCTGACAGGAGTTTCCATGGCAAATAAAGCCAGTATTTGTAGAAGATGATTCTGCATTATGTCACGAATGATCCCATAGTTATCGAAGTATCTGAAAAAAAAAAGAAGATAAATGATCACATTAATCTATATCAAGCGGATCTCGAGTTACCTAAAGTTAGTTAATTATGATCAATATAAAGTTAATTATATGAATTGACAAACCCGCCTCGACCCTCTGTTCCAAAATCCTCTGAGAATATGAGTTGCACATTCCTAATGAACTGCCGTGACCATAAAGGCTCAAAGACTAGATTGGAGAATCGAAGAACTGAAAGATTTTCGACAAGCTCCTTTCCCAAATAATGATCAATTCTAGAAGAAAAAAATAATGTAAAAAGCTATAAGAGCTAACTTGCCTTTAGTTAAACAAGGAAGAGATATGTTTGTATTTACATGACAGACCTGAATATTTGGTCCTCGGTTAAATATTGCTTTAGAGACTGTGTCAATTCCGCTGAAGATTGGGAGTCACGACCAAAGGGCTTTTCAACTATTACTCTGGTCCATCCAGTCGGGGAAGATGCAGAACGGCTAGCACATCTCACGACATCAACAAATATGTTTGGTGGAATTGAAAGGTAAAACAACCGATTTGCTAACCTACCCACCTGTAAAATGTAAACTTAAAAGCCATAGTTCGATAGTTGAACAATAATAAATAAAAACAATAGTCAATTAAAAAGAATCCACATAGAGACAGCCTTTATTTATTAAATTATTTCTGGGTTCATACAGACACATAAAGCTGTGGAAATCCCAAACAACAGCTGTTATTGCCTCTGTTGTTCTTTGCCTTTGGCTTTTCTTTTGTTTTCTTTGGAGGACATACATTATTCGACTAAAAGCAATATGATTTTTTTATCAATACCTGACATTATTTTAGGGGAAGAACTCATCATGATGATAAGGGAGTTACATTTTCTTCATTTGTGTTTCTAAGTTAACTCAATAATCTTATGTGGATTCCTTACAATTTGGGTCAGGCATTGCATGGAACCCTATCATGAGATGTAATCATGAGATATTTCAGTGCATGTAACGATAAATCTAATCGTCGAGCCAAGCAGTAAATGGGAAAAGAACAAATCAAAGGAAAAAAGAATTAATTAACCTCTTGTTCTTTAAGTTTTCTATCTAGCTCTGAGAAATTTTCCTCCAGGCCATACTCTCCTGAATGGTAGAAGCACCTCTGCAAAAACTGTTCCATCTTATCACTGCAGTTTGCCCTGTAACAATGATCGAAATGAAGTTCCAAAATCATTTCACTACTTAACAGAACTCTATAGAATAATAAACAACTCAATTACTCTTCATACATATGCTAACAGTGTATGCCGACAGAACTATTTAGGTTTCAAACATTCATTCAGAACATTGTGCAGGACTGAAAGCAAAAAGGACTAAGATCATAGATGCAGATACTACAGAGGATGAATAGGTAGTTTAGCATCATTATTGTCTAGAACCTTTTATCAATTCTGCAAGCCAGAGTTTTGCTGATCATATTCCTCATTTCTTCATCAGTTAGTCGAGTTCGAGCATAGCCAAAGATTGTGAAGTGCTGCATAAAAGGAACAAATCAAACCACGAGGGACAAGAAAGCCAGCATACTTAGGCATAACAAAATAAAGAATGCAAAGAGAGCAGAGACACAAATTTACTAGAGATTAGACCTGTGGAATACAATCTTCATAAAACAGAGCAAAGAGTGCAGGAAAAATTTTCTTCTTGGCAAGATCTCCTGAAGCTCCAACAACTGTAATGCTTACTGTACTCTCCAATTCTTGTTCAACTTTAAAGTGTTCAGTATACTGTTCTTCTGCATAACAGCATAGCTAAGTCAGTTCAGCTGTCATAATTCATGTATCAAGAATATAAACACAGAAAGAACTTCAAGTAAATGCAGCATATCAAGCATAACCCTAAAAAAAAGTGAGTCAAGCGGCAAGAAATATCTTACTAAATTGAAAAAAATAAAATAAAATTAAACTCTAGTTGCAGTTGTTATTTTCCATCTAAGAAGAATATACTCACTTTTATACTAGTTATTCATTCAAGTACAGAGAATTCAGTCTTGACCAGCAATCACTAGAAGGGTTCGGCCTTTGGGATGGCAGTTCCTCAACAGTTCAAACAATTATAACTTTAAAATCCTAAGACTTAGCCATTCGACAAACTCCTATTCAAATTTCTAATTTCCTATATATCACTACTCTACAGTGAACCATAAAGATTAGCCACCAAAATTCTGCATGCCATACTCCAAACTCTTCAAAAAGAAAAAAGGAGTATAACCAAACTGGGAATAAGGAAGATTAAATTGCCAGCATAGAAATTGATTCAAGCTAAGAATTGTACATCCAAAGAAAAGGCACTACTAGAACTAATCAAGTGGAATTAGCTTCTTCGAAGAGATTTGCAAGTGTGTGTGAGATCCAACGCTCAATTCATCCTTTTTCACTATCCCACATTAGGTTAAATCCAAATCAAGCAATAAATAAATATCTTTCTGAAATTTGATTTAGAGAACGACAGCCCCAAACGTCAACGAAACACTAAACGCAAGTCAGAGATTTTCGAATGAGACATTAAGGAAATACCAGTCGACTACTTATACTGCCCGATTATAAAATACACTTTCAAACTCGATCACTTGAAAAGAGGTCATTCCAATATTGGTTGTCTGAAAGCACAACCGAATGCGGAAAATAAAGGCGAAATTCTGACTGGATGAAGTAAAAATATCAACCTTTTTGGGAGGAGACCACATTGGGAGGGTACCCATTGGATGATTTTATCTGGAACCCCCACCTTGTGACGAGTTCCTGGCCGACGATTAAGTGAAATGTGGAGGCAGGCCACGGCTTGTACTTTCTGGAGAGGACCAGGCCAGGATTTGAGGAAGCGGGAGAAGAGGCACATGAAAGATGGCCGTGGAAGCACGCAGCGGCCATCGGGGAGGAGTAGCGAGCGAGAAGAAGAGCGCGATGGAGGAGTTGATTAATTGTTGATCGCTCATTCGAACACCAGTCGTCCGACTCGTCCCCGGGTCTCCACACGATGGCCAAGATATTTATTGCGAACATTTGCACTTTGGCCCATATCTTATCCATTTCTTTAACTCGGAAAACCCATTTGAAGTTTGAAAAATACCATTAAACCCCTTTAAAAAAATAAAAATAAATAAAGCTCCTCCTTCAAAATTATCAAAATAACATCCGCTCATAATTGTGCCCTTATCTGTTTTTTTTTTAAATTTTTTTAATAATAATCTAAACAATGAAAGAAAGTATATTAAATTAACTATTATATTCTTAGATAAAAATCCTCAAAATATTTATGCATATACCATCATAAATAATAAAAAAAAATAAATTCATTCTACCACTCTCAATCACCCTCATTAAAAAAAAATTAAAATTCTAAATTAATGAATCAAAATTAAATGAAAATGGAACAAAATTAATCATTAAAAATCTGCTCCTCATCATTAAATGTGACATATAAAATAAGAGTGATTTTGATTCATCAATTTAGAATTCTATTCTTTTTTCTTAATTCGATGAGGATGGTGAAATGAATTTTTTTACTAGTTATCTCTTTTAGAGATGTTGCTTTTCTATTATTTATACAGATGAGATACATATATGAATTTGTGAGGATTTTTATCGAAAGATATAATCAACAATTTAATATATTTTTCTCTCTTAAAGTTATTATCAAAAAATAATAAAAAAGAAAAACATCTAACTTTTAAATAAAGACAATTAAATATTATTTTTTAAACACGGTTTGTTTACTTGATATCCCAAATGTCTTAAAATTATATTCTTTCCCAGCTTGTATGAACAATAACTATATCTATAAAATCCATCAATGGATGCAAGTGAGATAGCTACAAATTTAGAGGCCGAATTTGTGTTATGGTTTCAAATATATGTAAGTTAGAGAATTTGTGAAATTTTTTAGTTCATGTGTATTAAGAAGTATCCTAATTTATATCATAACTATTTCTATAGGTGAATGACCGTAGAATATTAAATGTATACAATGATAGGATAATGAATATTACATCAAGACCTCTCCATAAATAAAGATGTACTCTGATTACTTTGTTAATTGCCTCAAATTCCACGTGGCACAACGATATTCAAGGAGATTAACCTCTAATTATGGTATTTGTGTCAAAGGATCTATGGACAATAGTAATACTGAGTTTGATTACTATGGTAGACTTAACAAAATCATAGAGGTTGAATATCCTGCATTGCCTATAAAAAGGTGTGTTGGTCAAATGTTAATGGCATGATCCAACCCCCAAGAACAGGTACTAGAATATATCCAAATTATAATTTAGTTTAGGTTAATGCAAACAAAAGATTTGATAAGTTTAAACCTTTTATTTTCAAGGTATAAGCAGGTCAAATTTTCTATCTTGAATACCCTAGAAAGAGAAGAAGATCTAGTGAGTGATTGCCTATTTGTTGAATGAAGCCTCACTCGACCATACAAATGTTGAATACCATCACTGTTTAAAACTATGATACATTTCAGAATGATGAAGTTGAGAGATATTCAGTTGATTCACAACTCCAATTCACATTTTAATTACTTGTAGATGTCACTTATGAGGATATAGATGATGGGGAGTTATCTAGTAGTGAGAATCTTATTGAATTAACAGAGTCTAGTGATGAAAACTTAGAAACTGTTAATATTGATTAGTTATATGTTAATAATGATTAAATACTAGCATTATTGTTCATTAAGTAAGTTATGTTTACATATTATTTTGTATTTATATTATCATGTTAGTAAACTTTTTTATGATGTGTTGTAATGTTATTTTGCAAACATTATTATGGCAGAGCAGCAGGTAGTATCACTTTGTGACTTGCTTCGAGTTGTTGGGGACTCGTAAGTATTTTTTGTTATTAGTAATTAAAGTTCATATATAACTTTATTTATAATATAATTCTCATACCTTAATATTTTTTCATATCGATTTACCCCTATGGCCACCAGATTGCCACCTATATTATCGAAAAATTCAAAGAATGAGTATACACCTCTGGTACTACATGGAGGCATAAAGATAAGGAGACGAAGATGCTTTATTATAATAAATTTTTAGTAAGTAAATTTAATATATTTGATATTCTATAATATTTTTATCCTTTAATATACTAAATTTTCAACTTATAATTATAAAAAAAAATATACATGGGAGGAAGGGCATGAGGAACTATTTAAAGATATTTGGAATAGTTATTGCGTTAAACTTTACAGAGACCTTCTTTATTATATGAGAAAGAAGAGCACTAAATCGGTGTATGTTTCCGACGAGATATGGAGTGCATGGACGGCTACCTGGGCTATACAAAGGTGGCAAGCAAATGCTGAAAAGACTTGAGCAGACAAAAATATAGAGCTAGGTGGCCTGAGCACTAGAACCGCTGGGTATACATTAGGATCCAGATCTATTGTTGAGCATGTCATGGATCTGGTTGTTGGTGCGAGAAGCATCCGACGATCGAACCCGAGTTTTGATAATGGCAAAGGATTCAAAGTTAAGGTTATTTGTTATCTAATATGGTTGAATGAGCTTGCAAGAAAAGTCCTAAGGTATCTTAGGCAAAAGTCCTAGCAGCGGTTAGGCAAGCAGGAAAACCCTAGGGGGTGGTAACCCTAGGTCCTAGGGGGTGGTAACCCTAGGCAAAAAGACTTGGCAATTCGAGGTCTTCGGACAAAAGTCCTAGAGTCGGGGACTCTAGGTGAAAAGTCCTGGTGTCGCGAACCAGGTAAAAGTCTGGGCGAGTCATGGAGCAGACGTCCAGCAGAAAGACCTGAAGACTCAGACGCTGAGCAAAGTCCAGTCGGTCTGAAGGACCGGACTGGCAACAGGTAACTCTCCTGAGTGGAGTAGGTGAGGGCGCGTTCCCAGTTGAGGGAACAGTAGGCGTCGGTTCGACCTAGGGTTTCCAATCAGAAATCCAAAGTCAGAACCGGGCAGTCCGATGACTGTCAAAATATTTATGTTTGTCTTATTATTATGTGCTAATTTTGTGTTGCAGTGTATGCTTGGTATTTTGGGACTAACGTATCTTGCAGGGACAAAATAGCACGGTTTACCTCGGATGAATAGTACTCGAGGCACCCTCCATGGAGCTTGGAGGTGCCTCGGGTGCAAAGGCTGAGGAGACTGTGCAGCGGAGCTGGAGGCGCCCTCATGGAGAGTTGAGGCACCTCGGACAACCTTGGAGGCGCCCTCCAGGATGTTGGAGGCGCCCTCAGGTGGATAAACGAAGACTGCTTCAGAGTTTATCCATGCTGCGGATCCGACGGTGATGGAGGCGCCCTCAACAGCCTATAAAAGGCAGTCTCGAGCAGCAGCATAGAACAACACATTCCAAGCGATTCTTCTTCCGTGCGCTGCTAACGAGACGTTTCGGTTAAGCTACAACAAGACTCCGATAACTCGAAGCTACGAAACTTCAAACCTTTGTTGTCAGTATAGCTTTTTCAGTATTAAATTGTAATAATCTCTTATACTTTTGCGCGATTATAGTTGTTGCCCAAAGTAAACGCTTAACGAGCGTGAGCCTTGGAGTAAGAGTCGCCCAAGGCTCCGAACCAAGTAAAAAACTTGGGTCTTTCTATGTTGTGTTTTATATTTCCACAGCATTTACTCGATACGTTTTCGAATATGAAAAGTGAAAGCCACGAGCGTTATTCACCCCCCACTAGCGCATTTCGATCCAACACTGGTGAGTTTAATTTAAAGTTATATAAGCTAATTTTGTACTTATTATCAAACTTATGTCAAAGTTGCATTTGATCGTTTGAAAACTCCTAGGGGCCATGATAGTTCATTTTCCTCTTCTTTTATTGAGATGCAGTCTTTAAGATGGAAAAAATCAAGAACCGCGTAATCAAATTACCTCAATAGATCAGAGAATGAATAAGTAGATGGCCGCTGAGGAGCAGAGGAGGATTGGTGTTGAGCAGAGAAGAGTCGAGGATGATTGGAGGAGAGCCAATCATGAGGCTCTCATTGCCTATATGCAAGTGGTCATAGCTAATTTCACCCAAACACTATGGTTTTGAGTCATAGGAGACTCAAGACCCATCATACTGTGGTGATTATCTTTTTCTAAGATTTGTTCAACTACAACTTAATTTTTTATTTATCATACATAAATCATGCAAAATATATTTATCTGTTTTGATATTCTAATTTGCTCATTTCTAAATATTTTATTACTATATGTTTCAGGAGTCCTAGCCTATTGATATATTGATGATCATCATTATTTGCTTATTTCTATCTATGTATTAAAATTAGTTATATATATATATATAATTTTTAATTATACATAAATCTGATATAAATCAATCGTATTTGAATTTCTGTAGGATTTTCTATTAATATCTTATATATTGATGTATTATTTGGAATATTTTCTATCATGATATGTATTTAGATATGGATATTTGGATATTTTAGTTTTTTATTATTGTGATTTGTTTAGATGTTGTTTATTTGAGATGATTGTAATGGTTGGAGATTTAGACACTTTCTATTAGCTTGTTTTCATAATTTAGTATGTTTGTTTGTATGAATTTTAGTTTATTTGTGTTTGTGATAGTATGAATTATATGAAAATGTATGTATGAATTGTTAAGATGTATGAAATTTTTTTGTATGTGTGGATTGTGAAATATAAATATATGAATGTTTTTGATTGTATGTATGAAATATAATCATCTATGATGATTTATTATATATATGTAAATTATAAACAGGGTAATCTAGAATATATAAATGGTTATTGAATTTTTTTTTTAAATTACCGAGGAAATAATGACAGAATAAGTATTCCGTCGGTAAATATCGAAATGGTTTGCCGATGAAAACAGAGTTTCCATCGATAAATATCGAATGTTTTACTGACAGAAACTTTATTTCCAACGATAAACCCTTAGATATTTTCAATGAAAATGTTGTTTCCGTCGATAAACACTAACAAAAATGCTATTTCTGTCAAAAATTTCATATAGATATTCCCAATTAAAACACTATCTATCGACAGAAACATTATTTCCATTAGGAAAACTTACTACAGAAATTTAATTTCCATTGGATTTTATTACGAAATTTAGATTATGTTGGTATATCCGTCGATAAAATCATTCTTGATGAATTATTTTATGATAAATAATTTTTTATCGTAATTTCGTAACTAAACCACTGCTATGACGGAATTACAATAGATTATTCCACCGATAAACCCCTTTTTTTTTTAAGTGAACAAACACAAAATTATAACTTTATAAACGTTGATATTCAACTCTCCATTCGCCTAAAACTATTTAATCAAGGTAACATATTACAAAACTACAGGACAGATTTACATGTGGACTGGTTGGACTGCCGAGTTCCATGTGAATTAGCAACTGGTTGCAAGATGAGAATGTTACCAGAGGGGACTTGTGAGCTTGACTTAGCTCAGACAAATCCAAATAGGCGGAATGGAAATGATAGAGAGTGGAGAGGATTGTTACAAGAATGAACATGTTCCTTGCGTTGAAATAGATTGATTGAACGAGGAAAACAGCAATTAAGTTTTATTTGTTTTTGTGAACATGTTCCTTGCGTTGAAATAGATTGATTGAACGAGGAAACCGGCAATTAAGTTTTATCTGTTTTTGCAAGTACATGCAGTGAAGAAATTAATCTTCCAACTTCAATGTATTTTGCATTTAGTGGAGATCTTTGCCGCTGCACCTGGGACAGGATTTATGATATTAGATAGCATACGAAATATAATAAACTGGTAAGATAATTGGATTTGTAGTGTAAATATAATTAAGAATTGCCGTTGACTTGTTTAGATCTTATCAAGTTAGTGATCCCATCCGTCCTAATATCTGTACTGGATTGGTCCATTGACTTGCAGAGAAACAGAGATGGCGTCTACGGCGGTGAACTTGGTGCTGGAGAAACTGGGGGAGCTTGTTTCCAGCGACGTCGCCGGGATCCTCAACCTGGACGCAGAGGTCAAGCCGCTGACGGAAACACTGGCATTGATTCAATCCTTTCTCAGGGATGCCGACCAGAAGCCCAGATACGAGCAAAGCCACTCTTTGCACGAGTGGATGAGGCAGATCCGGAACTTGGCGTACGAGATGGAGGACCTGGTGGACGAATACGCGATGCAGCTAGGCCGCGCGTCAGCCGTCGACGGCCGGATGAGCCGTCTCCAACGCATCGCCGCCTTCCCCTCCCGGATCCGCACTCGCCGTCTGCTGGCGAGCCGCCTGCAGGACATCCGTACCAGATTTCAAGATGTCTGCAAACAAGCGTGGCAACTTGGCATCCAAGGCTCCTCCTCCTTGCCCACCTCCTCCTCCTCCTCATCTTCCTCTGCTGCTGACACAACGCTTGCTCGAAGGTAATTAAATAATAACAATCGTTTTGCATCTATTAGCATATATCTATCTTCATGGTTACTTTGTTGGATCTTTCAAAGATGTGCTCTAGTGGACAATTAGGTTAGGACAAAAACTTTACTTCTAATTACTCATGATCGCATGAACTTTGACATCAAGAAAGATTATTGGGCAAAAATGCACTCCGAATAATACAAATCATTAAAAGGATATTCTGTTTTCTGATAGAAAATTTCAATTTTAAAGAAAAAGGATTAATATTGAAAAAATATTATAAATTACTGGACGACTAAAAACATAAATTGACTCCTGACAAAAACAAAATTAAAAAAATAAAATAAAAGTTACAAGACCGAAAACATAATTTTATCTTTTTGACCGGGCGAGCTTTTGATGTGTTTCCATGATTTACATAATTTGATATGCCCCTTGATTTTAGCCCAAGATATATGCTAATAAATCTTTACCGCTACAGATTTGAACTAGAAGACGACATTGTCGGTTTTGATGAAGATATGAAAGACATCAAAAGGCAACTGTTTGACGTTAGTTTAACAGCTCGCGTCGTGCTTTCGGTTGTTGGTCCTGGTGGTTTGGGCAAAACAACGCTGGCTAATAAGATCTACAGGAGCGCAGATGTCAAAAACTATTTCCAGTGCAAGGCATGGGTGTCCGTGTCACAGAAGTATGTGGTTAAAGAACTCTTGTGCAGCATTGTAAAGCAAGTGTTCGACTTGAAGGACGAGCAAGTAAAAGGTATGGAAGAACTAGAGATGAAGGAAAAGTTGTCGGAGCATTTGAGCGACAGAAGGTATCTAATAGTGATGGATGATATTTGGGAGGTGGCAGCTTGGAACGCCATTAAAGCAGCTTTCCCAAAAGAATCGGCAGGATCCAGAGTGTTGCTGACTACACGCAAGATGAACGTTGCGAACGTTGCAGATGTTCCTCCACACGAGCTGAAATTTTGGAATGTCGAAGAGAGCTGGAATTTGTTCTGCAGGAAAGCTTTCCGCACGGCATGCTGCCCACCGGAGTTTGATCGATTCAAGGAAGATATCTTCAAAAAAACTAAAGGGCTGCCTCTTGCCATCGTGGTACTCGGAGGGCTTTTGAGAGGTACAAGTCAAGCTAGTGACTGGAGGAAAAAGCTGGAATATATTTCTTATGAATTCAGAGAAGGAGAAGACCAAATCCTGAGAATATTAGCTCTCAGTTACCATGATCTTCCGCATCATTTGAAGCCTTGCTTCCTCTATTTCGCAGCGTTTCCTGAGGATTATTGCGTTAGTGCAGAGAGGATAAAACGTTTATGGATAGCTGAAGGTTTCATACAAACGAAGGATAAAGTGGATCAAACAATGGAAGACGTCGCGGAGGCATATTTGAAGGATTTGACAAGCAGGTCCATGTTACAAATTGAAAGATGGGGTCAGCTTTATATACGGGAAGTTCACATTCATGATCTTCTTCTTGATCTAGCACGTCATGAAGCTCGCGAGCTTAACTTCTTCAGGTCCATTGATGACATAGGTGACGATCCAAGAGCTTTACGGCGTCTCAGTGTCACTGAAAATGTCGACGACCATATCTCATCGAACTGTTTGACCACTAAACTACGGTCACTTGTAATTTATCCGAATGAAGGTTTTCAGAGAACGCTGGCAATTGCCATCCCTGGAGCGAAGTTCCTCAGGGTCTTGGATTTGCAGAAAGTACCCATCGAACACTTACCAAAGGAGATTGGGGACTTGATCCTGTTAAGGTATCTAAGTTTGAGCCGATCAAAACTGAAGGAGCTGCCTCCATCTATTGGCAATCTCATCCACTTGCAGACCTTCAATATAGGCAATACTAAGATTCAACATTTACCGGATGCATTTTGGAAAATCCGAACTCTGAGACATGTATTCCTCAATGAAGAGAATACGAGCATGCCTAAAGCGACATACTGCTTGCAAGACATTCAGACACTTGTGAATATTTCAAGTGGTCCATGGGTACGTGATGGCGTACTGGAGAAGCTGAGGAATCTTCGAAAATTGCATTTGAATAACATATCAAGCTCTGATGAGGATGTTTTAGCCAATGCAGTCCAGAACCTTTCCAGGCTCGACATGTTGGTATTGAATGGAGAATCAGTGACGATGAGCTTCCTAACTTCATCTTGCTATCATCATATTCAGTTTCTGATTTTGAGAGGAGCATGGGTAAGGCCTGCAAGGATTCACATGGAGGCAGAAAATTCCAGGATATTTTCCAACCTGATCTATCTCGCTATTTGGCTAACAAGGTTGGAAAAGGAGGAAGATATTGCGATGCTCGCATCTCTCGCAAACCTTCAGTGTCTTCTTTTGTGTGATGATGCATTTGTAGGAAGAGTTTTGGTGTTTCCAAAGGGAGGTTTTCCTCGTCTCCAACATATCGAACTGTATGAATTGAGCGCCTTGGAGGAGTGGGAAGTGGGAGAGGGAGCAATGCCTCTCCTTCAGGAACTAATCCTTTGGCACTGCAGAAATATGAGAATGCTACCAGAGGGACTTGTAAGATTGACTGAGCTCAAACAAATTGAAATAAGGGGAATGGAAATGATAGAGAGAAGGGTCGACAAGGATACTGGAGAAGATTATCACAAGATTAAACATGTTCCTTGCATTGAAATAAATTGAACGAAGGACGATGACAATATCTGATCGAAACCCAAAAATTAATCAGGACGAACAAGTCTCGCAAGAAGCTGAAGGTTCTTTAAAGCAGATAGAAGTCTACAGCAATACCAGCACACACTGAGTTGGACAACAACTCACTCTGTGTGCTGCCATTGGCGTACATTTTTATACTATTAGAGCAAAAAGATGATAATGCACATCTTAGGTGGCTTAGTATCAGCGGCCACTGATTTATGGAAAACATTTTATTGTCTTTTATACGTGGGAGATCAAGATCCATGTAGTATGGTCACTTCATTCACACCTAACTATGTAGTATGTAGTAACTATGTAGTATGGTTACTTCATTCACACCTAAAGTGGCAGAAGTTATAGCATTCACAGCTTCCATTGTCATCATGTTTCCTTGGGATGAACAAACCCGAAGATTGTGCGACACAGAGATTTGGTTGGCATTTTCTGAGACCTCTTTTTAAATTGATAGTGATACCGAGATGCATTTTCATTCAAGTTATCTAACCTGTAGTTACATGTAAGTTTGATCACTGGAGTTGTCCTAGATGATTCCTTCAATCTAACTTGCTGATTCGGGTTTGCAAATAAGGTCTCAAGTTTTCTTCTAAAACTTCTAGGATGAGACATTCAAAACAGTCAATTATCTTTCTGAAACAGATCAGAAAAATTCAACTGCGGATGATTCATGTTGAAACAAAACGTAGTACCTGACATAGTAGCTAGAAATTAAAAAGAAAAAGAAAAAATTAATTAAATTATTAAATAAAAAATTGATATTAAAAATAAGAGTATAAGTTTTTATATAGTTAAATTAACGAACTCTAAATCCTAAATAGAAAAGGGGAAAAATTAAATTGTCCTAAAAGTTATAAACAAATAAATATATATAATCTAACATCCCCTCAAACTTACGATACTACAACTAGAAGCATTGAGAGTTTGTCAGAGAAGAAACGAAAGCATGATATGTGTATTTGAAAGAACCAAAGATAATGTGTTTTTTCTCACGAAAATAGAAGATGGCGAAATCGATTGTGCAATTGATTCTGACAATGCTAATTGATTGAGGCAATTGATTAAGAGTTATTTTTATTGTGAGAGAAGGAATCGATTAAGACAATATCTAAGACTACTTAATCGACTGGGCTAATCGATCAATGCCTTTTGCGAGAGAATACAGAATTTAGGAATCAATTGAGTAATCGATTAAGGTTTTCTGAATCAATTGTGATGACTTACCAATCAATTAGGGTTCATAAAAAGAGTCATTCTGTAGGTATTCGAACGGTCGGATGACGTGACAATTGATTAGGGAAAAACCTAATCGATTAGAGGCGTCGAGTAAACCCTAGACAAGGGTTTTTGCAAAAGCTTGAAGGAACTTCTTCTCCACCCATCTTCACCATTTCTTGGAGTTTTTGGAAGAGAAGTGTTGTTGCACTTTCCAAACTTCAAGAGACATCTATAAGTAACAAGAGATCAAGCAAGCAAGATTTTATTTGTATGGTGTATTTACTTCTTGCTTTCATTGTATTCTTGTTATGAGATTGTACGAGCCTTCTCCACCTCCAATTTATTTCTGAGAATGAGTAGATTTCATAGTGGATGAGATTATGAGGAGAGTGGACCCTAGATTAGTCACCTCAAGGAGGTGGATACCAAGTAAAATCAAGGGTGTTCAAGTTTCCGCTGCAAATCATCATCAACGAAGTGATCGAAGCTATTGACCCCCCCCCCCCCCCCTTAGCTTTCAAACTGTCCTAACAAGTGGTATTAGAGTGAAGTCACTCTTCATTGGACTAATCGTTGAGAGAGCAACGACCTAGAGGAAGAAGAAGACATTGAATCTTAAAACCCTAATTTCAACGGTCAAAGACTCATCGTCAAGGAGCTCTACTTCAAATGGATTTTCGAGATGGATTCGGATACAACACTCGGGCACCTCCACCATTTAGATTGGAAAGTTTCATTCTTTCGAAATCAAGGGTTGAAAACGTTGGTGCGGTTAGTACTAACGATCTAACTCAGGTTTTGATGAATGGCAAATCAGGTTAAGTTAGGTTTGTCGTTATCTAACACTCTGATCGAGTGTACAGGGTAAGTCCAGACAAGTCAACGGGCTGACCGGATGTCTGGCACAAAGTCTAAGCGGGTCGACGAGTTGACCAAACGCTTGACACGAAGTCCAGCTAGGTCGACGGGCTGACCGGATAGCTGGCGAGAAGTCCAGGCGGGTCGACGGGCTGACCGGACGCTTGGCACGAAGTCCAGCTAGGTCGACGGGCTGACCGGATAGCTGGCGAGAAGTCCAGACGGGTCGAAGGGCTGACCGGACGTCTGGCAGGTGAGTAAAGATAAGTCACTGGAAGGGAGTGACTGTGAGGACGCGTTCCCGGGAAGGGAACATTAGGCGTCGATCCGGCTAAGATCCATTTCGGATATCTAAGTCGAGATCGTGACTAGATTCCGATCTCGGAAAGACGGAATCTAAGTCATACTCTTGATATTGAATTTATAAAACTGTGCTAACACTTTGTTTTGCAGGAAACATATTATATATTTGCCTCGGACTAACCTTGTCTTGCAGGAGAAGGAATCTCTGGAGAAAGGTGGTCCGGGCGCCCGAAGGAGATCCGGGCGCCTGGAACAGGTCCGGGCGCCCGGGAGGCAATTTTATCCTGATCACGGCATCGCCATGTGGAGCTCGCTGGTTGGACCTGCCACGTCTCACCAGGGCACCTGGAAGGGATCCGGGGCGCCCTGAGCCTCATATAAAAGGAGGGTCAGGGGTGGAGCTCTAAACAACAACTGACAAGAAGATCTTCTACTGCTTGCTCTGCTGCTCTACGCTCCTGCGACGCTAAAGAAGCTCCGACAACGCACGTTTTCCTTTTCAATTTATTCCTTTGTCAGTATTGCTTTTATTTTCATTAGCATTTTCTGTACTTAGTTTGTAATAATTTTCGAACTGCTAGTGATTGCCCACCGAAAGCACTCAACGAGTGTGGGCCTTGGAGTAGGAGTCGACACAGGCTCCGAACAAAATAAAATTGGTATGTGTTAGCATTGCTTACTTTTTCCGCTGCGCTTAACTCTTTTCGAAAGAATTTTCGTAATCGATATTCACCCTCCCTCTATCGAAACATCACGATCCAACAGAAAACTACTTTATGATGGAGATAGAGCAATAGTCTACTCTAATGGAGGACTTTGAAGCTCCAAGAGCCTCAAAGAGAAAGTGGACCGAGAAGTAAATCAAGAAGTGCGAGGCAAATGATAAGGTAACTAAAATTTTAGTTAATTTTTTATTGAGCTCTATTTTATGCAAAATTGGAGATTAGAATATGCAAATGAGTTATGGAGGAAATTGGCCAAGCTCCATAAAGATCCCTCTACTTTACCAAATTAAGATAAATCCAAAGAGAAAGAATAATTGGATCAAGAGGAAGAGAATTCGGAAGTTGAAATTGTTGGATATAATTATCCCTATTAGGTGGGCTTATTTGTAAGTTACACACATGAATACGATCCGAACCCTTTAAAGTGATCTAACTTATGTCTAGTGAGTTTCGGGTAATTGGATGTAGATCTCATATGTGTAGAACCTATAGTCCCGCATCTATTATTATCGATGGGTTGATAATAGATGTGCACTATATAATGGGTTGGTCCCCAGAGGATTAGGGTAATCTTTGAGACGTTTCTTCGTTCCCCATTAACGAAGAGGATTCGGCGCCGTCAACCCTAACTCCTCCGGAAGGCCAACCTTCTTCTCCTTCTTCTTCTTCCGTGGGATTGTTGGATCGACGAGCTCTACACGAAGAACAATGACAATTTCGCTGCATTCAGGTTCTTTGTAATTACAGTATTTACTTTCTTATGTCATGTTCTCGATGAACTAGATCTTCTTGTTCTTGTATTTTCTATATGTGAATTCTTTATATTTTTAGAATCCATGCGGTTTAGGATTTACAAGAACTATCAGAAATATGTTTAACATCCGAAGAAGAAATTCAAGAAGCATCCACCTCAAGAATTGAGGGGTGCATAGACCATTGATGTCAAAACAAGAAAAAACATCATCATCATTCGAAGCCAATAAGGAAGAAGAAAGTATTACCTCCACAAGTTAACAAAGCACAAATTGTGAAGGTATATCAATTTCAAGTTGCAAAAATAAAAATCACATTATATACTTTGAGTATAGGGGGAAATGGTACTATAAGAGAAAGTGTCCCAAATTGGTTAAGAATAAGGGTCAAGTGACACCCAAGGGTAAGGAGAAACGAAAATAGGTTGGCTCCATGGTATAAAAGGGCAAGGAGCACATTGCATGCTTCTCTTACAATTAAAAGGGACATTATCAAAACCAATGTCCAAAGGGGAGAAATAGTTTAAATAATGATAAAAAGTATGCTAGAAATAATTTATATCATTTTAATACGATTTATCATGAAAATAGAAACCATAAAAAATCTAGGAAAAATTATAAATATTTTCATGTTAGAACTACCTTGCCTAAGGATAGAAAGGTATATAACAATTTAGACAAAACTTCTAAGGATTTTAGATATGTGCTAAAAAGAAAAGTGTCCAAGCCAATAATAGAATATCAAAATTTGAGGATTTAAGGATGATAAATTAAGTTTTGAGGTTAAAACTTGAGAAAATGGAAAAACCCCTTAAAAGAATTGGAAAATTTACTTAAGGGGTCAAAAGAACAAAACCAGGGTTTAGGAAAACTAGAGTCATCCAAGGGAAAGAAGGGTTTGGGGTACAAGCCTAAGTCTAAGGAAAATGTGGTCTCTTATCATAGAGTTCCATATAGTTATAAAATTAACCCTAAGTCTAAGAGTCAAATCGAAGTTATAAGGGAAGTTATCCCTAAAGTTGACTTTGAGAAGACTAGTATAACCAAGACTTCTAAGAAGCCTAGGAAGGTCATTAAGAAGGTCTCTCACTACAACAAAAATGTTAAAAGACAACAAATTTTATCCGTTATCGTAGGCCCTTTAAAACCGTTATAATTGATAGTGTTGTTAAAAGTGGGAGCTACGACAATGATTTTAAATCGTTGTCTTTGAATGAAAAGACAACAATTTTGCAACGATTTTAAACCGTTGTCTTTGAATGAAAAGACAACGGTTTAAAATTATTGTTGTTTAAAGCACTTTTTAATAACACTACCAGTTACAACAATTTTTAGGACTATGACAATGGTTTTTAACCATTATCTTTGAGGGTGATAGACAACAACAACGATTTTAAATCGTTATCTTTTAAACTATTATCTTTTAATATCAATATATCATATTTCAATATAAATATATAATAAAGAATCATAATCACAAAAGAAATAATATTCTCCAGATCAATGTCATTCAAAATGTTACTTATATAAGAATTACAATCACAAAAGAAGGAACATATCTCATGTTCAAATAAAATTTATTCCAATACAAATAAAAAAATAAACTCCATTTACAACTAATGAACAATAGCCAAAATACTAGAAACTTGTGATGGTGGTTCATGTTATGTAGGATTGTACTTAATTATTGTTAACCTAAGTCCCATCACAATCTTCAACTTGTAGAATTTCATTGGACTCCTCTTTCTCACTTGCTGATTCTTTCATGCCAACCTTTTCCAATATTGTTGATCATCAGTTCCATAATAAATCCAGTCTTCCCCACACTAGCTCTATCAGAAAGTCCAATCTTTCCACCCCTTTGATAAAGCACCAGGAGATCAATAACCTATTGATATCAAAAGAAATACGCTATTATATGTATGAAAAATTTGTTCTAAAAGAATAATAAATACACATATGTTTTTACAATAGTTACCATATGTGTGCCTTTGTTATTCTTTCAGAGTTGTGAATGGTTCCACAATTTAAAAAATATACATAAATTTAAGATTTTATTTCTGAATATGCAAAGATCTGATAATTTAGGTTTTATCTTTATGTTCTGCATCAGTCGTTGACCTTGTGTAGGGCAACACTGAAATAACTTCCAAGTAAATTGCAAGTGCTAACAATGCACAAGGCATAATCTACAATTATAGAAATAAAAAAAGTGGTC
The DNA here is from genome assembly GCF_018446385.1 of Zingiber officinale. Taxonomy (NCBI): domain Eukaryota; kingdom Viridiplantae; phylum Streptophyta; class Magnoliopsida; order Zingiberales; family Zingiberaceae; genus Zingiber; species Zingiber officinale. The sequence continues at coordinate 88,437,816 of NC_055989.1, forward strand.
AGATCTTGTAAAAATAATCATATAAATAAAGGAAATGTTTATCAGATCTTGTAAAAACATGCAAGCTATTTATGATCAAAAGAGACAAGTTTCAAGATCTTTGAAGAAAAAACACTTGAACTTAAAAGAAATGAAAATGCAATGTCAACTTTAAATTGACAAACTATTCAGATTAAGTTGATGTTGTTTTTTAGAAAGTATACCAAATAGATAAATGGAAAAGTACATTACATATAAATACATATAAAGAAAATCATCCACATAAACTAAAATAGAATAACTGGACTTTAAATGTTAAAGAAAAACACACTAAGTTTATAGAAATATTAAGAAAATTCATATTTTCCCATAAGAAACCACCTCATGAGTTAGTTCTTTCTGTGTGATATTATACTAATCAAACAACTAGTGCTTGGAATCAACCAAATTTATTGAAAATAAGGTACATGAAGCATATATCCTTATGAATCTGTTGATCTTATATTTTTTTTCTAGTGCATTTAAATATTTACAATTGACATATGAAAAATGCACATGAATAAGCAAGTAATGTGATATATCCCAAACACTAAAAAGCAAGTAATGTGGCATATCACAATTAACTATAATTTGACAGTGTAAATAAGAATATAATAATAAAAATAATAATATTAAACTTGGTATATATCATTCTTAGTTTGTAATGCAGAGAATGAATAAGGAATCTCAAAAAAGAATTCCAACAAAACAAGTAAAGAGTTTAAAAGCATTAAAAAGAGGATAGAAGCAACATCTCAGCAAGTATATATAACATTCTTATGGAAACTGCAGTTGTGTCTGAAACCAATTCTTGCCCACTTTATCTCTTTTCCAATCATATCAGTAGCGGGAAAAGGAAAGACCTTGTAAGCAATTAGCAGATATGCATAGAACAAGGAAAAAAATAGCATACCCTTTGGATCCATAACCACCAACTTGGTGAACTTGTTTCACCCTCTCAACATAATCTTCAGGTAAATCCCTTGTGATAGCAGAAGCTGTAAAAAATATTTAATCTTGCAACTCTTAGCAAATTTGAAGGGCATAAGTGATAATAAGAAATAGATTTCACATCAACATTCAACCTTTAAGAAAGAAAGTCTCCTTGATTTGTGGCAAAGCTTTTTGCTTAATAACATTTGGCTTATTTACTGTCATCGACGTCTTCTTAATACCAACTCTCTTTCTTCCCTCAAATAGCAACAATTAATATTAAAGAGGATATGACAGTGATTTGTATCAGGTTAAAAAAAATTATAATAGTCAATAGCTACAAAGACCAAGAGTTATATTTGTACAAAGAGTTATACCTCTATGTGGTGGATGGAAGTGGCAAGGAGAGCTTAAACAATAGCCACAAAGACCGAGATTATCTTCAAAACTGTGCAAAAAGTAGAAAAAGAATTTTAATTAAAAAGTCCTAATGATCAACCTCAGAAATAGGAACATGAGAGATTAACATGCTATGCAATGAGCAACAAAAGGTGGATTCTTAATAAGGAACTAAATCATGAATAGTTTACAATTCCTCATCCTTCGAAAGAAAATCAAGAGAAGTTGTAATATGTGGGAATATCACCAACTAAATACCGAGATACAAAATGTAAGCCTATATATCTCGTCTAATTGTTCAGAGTTCTAATAAAAGGATAAGAAGTAATTCATATAAAATCGTAAATTAACAATATTGAAAGAATATGATAAATAGATAGACGCACAAATACCATCAAGGATTTAAATGAATGGAAAATAAGTACACATAATCATATACCCAAGAGCTTTGGCATATGAATTGATGCATAGCTGTGACTTCCCAGCTATTGTACGGGCATGCACCCTTAAATACCGGCTTAGTTCCATCTGCCAGTAACGGCAAAAAAAAAATTACAATACAGAACAAGCAAGAGAAGAAATAACAAAGGTTAATTATAAAAAATTATATCAATAGCACTACCACCAGGCACAATGGTAGAGTTCTTTAAAGCTCTCCTAATTATAATGGCATCATGAAGGCTCCTTTCTGCTTCTTCAATGAACTAAACAGGATACAAAAGCAGTTTTCATTATAAGCAAAAACAATAAAATTTCATATTAGAATAACAACAACAATAATAAGTCATGATTCCTGACTATTTTGGGTTGGATATATGGAACTTAGACCACACTCATCATTGACTCTATGTAAGGCTACACGGATCTTATCAATCCACTGGACCCTATAGACAGATTATTCCATTTTAACTTTGTAAAACACAAGCCTTTTTTAGCAACAAACCTGATCTGCACCACCTCTGAGAACAATGGTTGCAGTCTGACCAAAAGGGCAACCATTAAAAATGTTAACTGTTCATTTCCAACTTGTCTTTCTTCAAATACTTCACAGGACCCAAGTACCTTTTGATAGAAAGATAATGAGCAATATGAAATAATACCGAACCAAAATTTTATATTCAACAATCAAATAGGCAGATAAGAATAAGCTAGGTACAACATATCAGAATGGAGTAAGCATGAGCTAGACCTCATCAATGACATTGTTCACAGAGGTTTGAATAGTTCCACCTATTACAGCATCAACATGCTGTAAATCTTCCTCTGTGACACGACCAACATAGAAAATATCCCGATTATTATTGGACAAATTCTTGTTTGCCGAAACATAATCAATTACAATCAAATATTTCATTTTCAAAACATAGAAAATGTGATCTTTCTAGAGTCACTTACAGGGCAATGAAACTTGGGCAGTCAGTGAGAGTTGTGAGACCACCAAACAAATTGTTGTTTCCAAATTCCTGCAACAAAATTTAGTAATCATGAGGCAGAATAAAATTTCTCTAACCTTTCAAAGTATCTGATTTAGTGGTTTCAAAAAAAACTACAAATACATTTAGAAAGAGGTATACAGTGTGATCAGATTTTGAAGCAGTCCAAGTTCCTCAGGAATCGTATCGGACAAGTAGTTTTTTACAAATCACTAAAATTTATACCAAAAATAAACAAAATCAATAGAGTTATATGTAAAAATAGATATAGATATCTATAAGACACTAGCGAAATAGAACGTATCTTACATCTCCTCAATACTCCTTAAGTCTCGGAATTCAGTAGGTATGTTACCAGAAATCTTTTCAGGAAGATAATTTAGGGATTCAAGCATTTGCTCTAGAATTTTTCTTCACTTAATGCTCAAAGATAAGTTGCACAAAATTTCTAAGAAAATAAATTTAAACAAAATTTCACAAATTACTTGGAATCGTTAAATTACTCTCGTGAGACTCACCAAATCGACGACTTTGAAGATGACCTTCTTGTACCTTGCATTGACCTTGTCTGCTAATGTTTGCTCAAAAATATACTCTTAGAGGGAATCTAAGGAAATTATATCTCTAGTTTCAAGGAATGTGAAGTGAGAAAGGATCAAAAGCTCAGAAACTTAACCTTCACGAACCTCTCAGGGGTGTCGCTCTGCGAGCCAAAGAACAATGTCGCCTTCTTTTCCCCTAAATTAGTATCTTCATATCCCTCACCATCTTCCTGGCCCGTTTACCCATCGGTGCTGGCGGTGCCACCACCTGGGTCGACTCTTTGCTACCGCCAGTGCTAGCATTCCTCTTCCAAAGCTACAGCATTGGAGATCAACGAGCTACTGCGTCGGCGCTGCACGACGAAAGGTTCTATTTATTAATGAATAAAAGAGAGGCAAATCATAGGTAGAGAGGGTAAGAAAAAAGTAGAGAGGTAGGTTAAGAGATCGTAGGTTGGACGGAGATTGTTTTGCATCTTAGAGTTCGGGAAGGCCTTTAGGCGTTTAGGTTTAGGAAGGAAAACGCGAAGGGGGGGGAAACACAAAGGCGTTTAGGCAACGTGGAAGGGTTAGGTAGAGAGGGGTTCACCGACATAGATGGGGTTCGCCGGTGTGAAGAGATCAAGAAAGAAAACATGAAGTAGCTGAAGAGATCATAGGTTGGACGAAAATACTTAGGGATCGGGAAGGCAAGGGGGAATGCGGTGGCAAAAAATGGCGAAGGGAAAAAATGGTGAAGAAAAAAAAATAACAGTATTCAACAACACTTAATAAACAAAGGGTTTTCAAAAATTGTTGTCGTAATCCCAAAAAAACGTACGTAGACAATAGTTTTTAAAAACCATTGTTGTAGTCTTCAAAAATCATAGTCGTAGTCCAAAAAAATATAAATAGACAACGATTTTTAAAAACTATTGTCGTAGGCAAAAAAAAATACTAAAAGACAACGGTTTTTGTTAAAACTGTTGTTAAAAGGCAAAAAAATAACGGTTTTGGCATAAACTCATTTTCTTTTGAGTGTTGTTGAATGAGAATTTTCTTATAGTGTTTATAGTAGTTATCCCTAATGAGTACCTAGAATATCCAAGGAGCACCAATAGGTTTTGGATTTCTAAGAGTGTGTACTCTACACCCTAGGTAGGTTTAGAGTATGTTAACTCAAATTGGAAGGATAGTTAACCCAACCGTGATGAAGTTGACACTTCATGATATTTTTAATGTATTGTTATATTTTGAAAATGAAAAGTTGATTTTTATTCTTAAAAGAGTAAAATATACTAAAATTTAAAGATCTGGACTAAATTAAATTGGCATAAATAGGATAGAAGTAAAAAAAAATGCTAAGTTGAAATTTTGGCATTTTCTTAGGAGATAAGGCCAACTTAGGATTATATTTAAATTTAACAATTAGTTAGTGATACTTAGATAGATAATCTAAGTATATTTTTTATGCTAGAATTGTCATGATTGTATGTCGTATCATATGTCATGAGATCATTATTTTTGCATTCATATTTTTATAAAAATATCATATGTCATGTTATATATATATATATATATATATACATCATTTAGATATGATAGACTTTTTTTGAAAAATATATACATTTAATGTATGTCATGATCATTCTCATGCATAAATTTTAATTTCTTGTAATTAAGGATAATGACATTAATTGACATCATAGGTTGGATGATAAAAGTTAAATGCCCAGTTAGAAATGCATGAGCCCTTAGTTAAGAAAATCCTAAGTTACATCTCACAAAAACTACAAAGTTTGACTTGTATGTTCTTTTGAGACACATTAGATATGATTCTGTCTGAAAGCAGGAAGATGGAAAGCTGGGGATATAGCAGCTTCGCTGACTGACTGTAGACCTCGCTCTGCTCTACAAAACAAGTAACGTCAGTGTCGAGCCAGGGAAAGGGTCCCTGGCGTTAGCCCTCCGACACACAAGTCAGTCACCAGAATAGTGGAAGAAAAACAGAGCAACAGTAACGCAAGCGCAAGCAGTAATCACGCGTACCTCCACCGGTGATGGGCCCCCTTTTATATAGAGCCCTGGTGAGCGACATGCACGCTCCTCGAGATATGGCCACGTTCTCCAATATGTCCTATGAAGAGACCTATCAGGACAGTACCTCTAACATCATACCTTAACAGGACATGCATATCCTTGACAAGACAGTAGAAGCTTCTGCCGTACAATCAGTCTGTCGACCATGCCCTGTGTCAACGACCCTATCTCCAAGAAGGATATTGAGAGATATGACAATGGCCCCGCTGCTTGGTTGAGCGGGGTAACCGCTCGGCCAGGACTCCTCTGCTCTGTTGATGGTCAGGTCCCGCTACTTTGCCGAGCGGGATAGTCGCTCAACCAGAACTCCTCCGGTCTGTCAGCTTCAAAGAGATGACAAGGGCACGCTGCTTGGTCGAGCGGGGTAGCCGCTCGGTCGGGATCCCTCTGCTATGTTGAACTCAGCTGCTCTTCCCTGTGATGATTGTGTAGTAGTATGCCCTCCCAGCTCAGATAAGCTCTCCAGTCTCCTTAGCATCCTGCGGCTCCACACTGACCGTCTGGTTGTCTTACCATATTATCCGAGCTAGATGGGTGGCCCGTCCGGACACTTATTGCCCAACTGGCCTCTATAGTATCTTGCCAATCGAGCCCTAATTGCCCTGATCGGCCACTGTAGCTGGCCTCCGCTCGGCCACATGGGCAAGCCTTTTGCCACCTTGGTGTTGACCACCTTGACTTTGACCTCCACCTCAACAATTGACCTTGTGTTAGGTGGGTCTCCCTATATCGTCACATTACAAGCCTCCCCCTCAAGTCTAATTGAAGGAGATTGCAGGTCTGACTGACTGGACAAGTAGTGTCTTTAGTGCCTTACACGACCGATCGGACCTTGCATATGCTCCCCAGTTTTTGATCGGCACAAACATCTTCGTTGTTCGGCTTTGTTTCGTCAGGCTGGGTCCGTAGCTGCCGCTTGGATCACGCCCCCAAAGTAGATGGTGCCATAGCTGTTCAGCTGTGTGAAAATCTATTATCTGTGTCCGGTCGGGACAATAGGCGATAACACTTGGTGAATTTTCTCCTTTCCTTGCGCTCCCTCGGTTGAGTGTCCTTACGTCATCCAGATTTCTTAAAGATCGTATAAATCTCTGATAATTATGGTCGAGCACGCGACCATATCTTTTAATTAAGCCTCATTAATGTCTTCCGCTAGCTGAACGCCACATGTCCCACTTTCTACCGCCGCACGTTTGACGTGACAGGCGCCATTTCAAATTCAACGGCTAGATCTTCTCCTAGTTTTTTGCAACCCTGGATCGGACAGTTCAGGTCAATCAGTCACAGGGTTTATAAACCTCACTTACGTCGCCATCTTCTTCCTTCCTCGCACTTTCATCTTCTTCCTTCTCTATGACGCTTCACTTCTTCTTCTTCTCTGGCGATCTTTTCTATAAGCTTCGTTGCCTTTTTCTTACTCGAATATGTTCATTGTTCTTCCTCAACTCCTCTGTTTTCGATGGCCAGTTCCTCATACCCCCCTCCCCCGTCCCCGTCCCCGTCCTTGGGTTCTGGTATACTTCCACTGAGTCCAGGTTCGACGAGGATGACATTGAGAGTCTGAAATCTACCTACCAATTTCCATCCAACTACCAAATTGTTATTCCTTCTGCCTTCGACCGGCCACATAAACCACCACTAGGTTTTTTGTGTTTCTTTAAAGATAAGTTTACCGTCGGTCTTCATTTCCCAGTTCATTCATTCTTCTCCGCTGTTTGTAAATATTTTTATATTTCTCTCAATCAGTTAGTGTCAAACTCCTTTAGGTTGCTATGCAGGGTCGTAGTTTTATTCCACCTGCACGATATTCCTTTGACCCCTCAGGTTTTTCATTATTTTTATTACCGGACCTTTTTTGTTCTAAGCCCGAGTGAGCTTCATCTTTTTTGATAAAATATCAACCTCCAATAAACATTGGAGAGACAACTACTTCTTCCTTCATTTTCCCGAGAGGTCAGATTTCTTGACCGGATAGCAGCTAGAGGTGACAAATCCCTCATGCTCGGGAAGTACAAAATCTGATCGGACTTTCTTCAGACAACCTCTAGTTTAGTCGATCAGAGATACCACAATCGTCGATTGCTACTGGAGGCATTCTTTACGTGTTCGGCTTGAGCCCGATCCATACACGACTTCCGTTCAACCTAGGTATGCTCTTTCTTCTCTTCACCTTTGAATCTAACTTCTTTTGCTTTCTTTTTTGCAGCTCGCATCATGTTAAGGGTGTGTCTGACCGACAAGAGCAAGCTCACGGACGTGGAGATCAACGCCGCAGCAGTGGCCGAGTTGGAGAGTCACGGCCTACAGACGGTCAGCTCCCACGAGGATCCACTCGACGAAGCTAAAGGAATGCAAGCGTCGACTAGCGAAGGAGGAGCCAGCCAGACAACTGCCAGTGGAGCGGCCGCTATAGCGGATCTTCCTCTTGAGCGGCTCTCTATGCTGCCGATTGCAGTGGCTTCTAAGTCGACCACTTCCGGTGAACCACTACGACAGTGTAAGAGACGTCGTGTGGAAGTGTCCTCCCGTTCCGCCACTTCTGCCCTGCAAACTCCAACGTAAAGCGTCTCACGACCATCCTCCGAGCGAGGCGAGACCTCCACACCTGCTCCTCCCGAACAAGGAGTTGCAGCACTCAACACCTCCCTTTCATCCAAGCGGACACCGTCGTTGTCCGAGCTGCCACTGGGGACCATATGTGCACCATCGGTCGCCTTCATGCCGCCACAATCGTTGTCGGTGGCCTAAGTGTCTCGCATTCAACCAGTTCCAACGTCCCAGTCTGTGGTCAGGGCTACCTCAGAACCTTTTGGCCCAAGCGATCAGAGACAAATAATGGCAATTATACATTTGTCGACTGACGAGTGGCGCAGTCAAGACGACATTGCGTCTCGTACCCCCAAGAGCCAAATACACATCCAAGGGATGCTCGCACAAATATGGGCCATGCCGGGGCCCGTCAACGGTCATCTCTCCCAGGGAGCTTGCGAACAGCTATACCCAGATGTCCACTAGGGTATTCAAGTTTCCATTGTACTTACTTCTTTTTATCTGCTCGGCTCTTATCATTTTTTTTGTTGCTATAGTACTTGGTCGAGAGCCTAGCCCTGTGCCAGAGGCTCGCATTTTTGGAGCATGAAGTCCAACAGATTCGTGCTCCGAGCGACCAATCAGTGGCTTCTGAGGTGCGCATAGAGCAGCTGACTGCTAAGGCCGCTCAACCGAAGGTCGATCTGTAAAAGACGCCAAGCTGCTGGAGGCAGAGAAGGGTAAGAGCGTCGAGCGGGCTGCACAACTAGCGTGACTCAATAAGTAGGCCAACTTTTTCAAGACGAAGATCCTTTCAGCCAATACCAGGAAGCTCCAAGCCATCGAGGACCTAGAGATCAAGAATAAGGAGGCTCGGATCCTGGCTCAAAACTTGAAGGAGACGGTCACAACTCTGAATGCCGAGCGGGAAAGCCGATCGGCCAAACAAGCAGCGGCACAAGAATAGGTCGACGACAAGGATGCCGAGCTGACTACTTTAAAGGTTGAGTTGGAGATTGCCCGAACGGCATCGGAGGAGTATTGAGGCACCGAGTCATGCCGGTTCGAGATGATGAAGCGAGACTACCTCCACTCAGACCAGTTTAACGACCGACTTACAGGCCAGGCGCTCTGCCTCTTCAACCTTGCCATTGACGGGATGCTCGACCAGCCGAAGGGCAGCGGCTATATTCCATCCACGTTGACCAATAAAGTCATAAGTCGGGATAAGCTGACTGAGTCACTACCCAATGATGTGTTTGATTATCTGGAGTGAACCCGCCCCATGCGAAGCTCGCCTCATTTTATACTGACTCTCACCAACTTGTAAAAATTTTCTAAGTCCTAATGCATGATCGCTCATTCGGCGTATTCTTGTTTATTTGATTTTATATTTCATCATGCATCGTTATTCGACGTTTCTTTGCTTTGTTGGTTGTCGCACATACTCATGCATGCTTCGTCGCTCGGCTCGAATACGACTTCGAACCACTTACCATTTTTCTGAAAACTTTCTAAGTGTGATTCCTTGTCCTCTCGATCGTCGATGTAACTAGTTGCTGGGATGTCCGAGCGAACACTTCATAGCCGCCGAACAGCCTTATTTTAGTGGAAACTATTACTTCTTCGAGCAGCACATTTCCTGGTTAGCCTTATTCTCGGCTTATATATTCGTCAATCCTCTTCTTTTGTTGTAGACTTGATTTTAGAGCGGCCGACCATTGACGAAGACATGGGTTTAAGGTCGTCGCTCGACCATTTACAAAGACATGAGTTTAAGGTCGTCGCTCGATCGTTGATGAAGACATTTGTTTAAGGTTGTCACTCGACCGTAGACAAAGACATGGGTTTAAGGTTGCCGCTTGACCATTGATGAAGACATCGGTTTAAGGTTGTCGCTCGACCGTTGACGAAGACATGTGTTTAAGGTAGTCATTCGACAGTTGATGAAGACATCGGTTTAAGGTCATCGCTCGATCGTTGGCGAAGACATGGGTTTAAAGTCATCACTCGACCGTTGGCGAAGACATGAGTTTAAGGTCGTCGCTCGATCGTTGACGAAGACATGGGTTTAAGGTCGCCGCTCGACCGTTGGCGAAGACATGAGTTTAAGGTCACCGCTCGACTGTTGACGAAAATATGGGTTTAAGGTCGTCGCTTAATTGATAAAAGCATGGGTTTAAGGTCGCTGCTCAACCATTGGTGAAGACTAGAGTTTAAGGTCACCGCTCGACCGTTAGTGAAAATAAGGGTTTAACGTCGCCGCTCGACCGTTGATTTGAGTAGACAAGAGTTTCTAGTCGCCGCTGGACTTTTAACTTGGTCGATCGACAAAAGAGTTTAGAACACTTAGATTTTTATTCATTATATTCCTGCATTCACAAGATATATAATTATATAAGTACATCTAGATTTATTCACGCACCTTGCCTCCAACTGCCTTGGGTGAATCTAGACCTCCTTCTACTCGTAGACCAGTGTGGGGGGCTCTTCCATAATGGCATTCACCTCCAAGCGTTGGTTCTTCTAAGCGGCCCTTGCTTTGGACTTGATCATCTCGGCGTAGCATCGTCGAGCGGCCAACTGGTCCCCTTTCACTTCACCGACCTTGTTGTCCACCGGAAACTTAATCTTTTGGCAAAAGGTGGACATCACCGTTCGAAACTCGTTGAGGGTCGGTCAACCCAGTATGACGTTGTAAGCGAATGACTTGTCTACCATAATGAAGTTCATGGTCCTCGTCCTCTTCAACGGCTCCTCTCCAAGCGAAATAGTCATCCGTGCTTGGCCGATGGGCATCACTTTATTACTTGTGAAGTCATAGAGTTGAGTCATCATTGGCTGCAACTCTCTCCGGTCGATTTGCAGCTGGTTGAACGCCTTCTTGAATATAATATTCACTGAGCTCTCTGTATCAACAAAGGTTCAGTGAATAGTATAGTTAGCGATTACCGCTCAGATAATGAGGATGTCGTCGTGAGGGATCTCCACTCCCTCTAAGTTTCGGGGGCTGAAGCTTATCTTAGGTCCTTCGGCCCTCTCCTTGCTGCATCCAACAGCGTGGATCTCTAGTTGTCGAGCATGTGACTCCCTCGCTCAGTTCGAATCACTGTCGATTGACCCACCAGCAATCATTCCAATTTCTCCCCAAGCGGTGTTATTCTTGTTTTCTTCTTCCCGAGTCGAGGGCTATTCCGCTCAGCAGAAGCTCGGGTAGGACTTGTATTGTTCCTTCGCTGGGGCTAATGATGTCGCCGCTCAGACGCCCCTCTCTCTTCATCCTCCCAGCCGGATGGCCGACGTCTATGATGTCGATCTAGCGATGGTGATCGCCGATGATATCCTCGTAGAGCCAGTCGGCTTGCAATCGGAGTCAGATCATAGAAGTCGCTCATATTGTGCGTCGACGACTGATGGAAAGAGTAAAATAGTGGCTTCCATGCCTTGCCTTTTGCATCATATGGGTGATCGACTGCTACATGTTGCACAGCACGTGTCCTTTGGGTGACCGGTCGTGAATAGAAGCTCGCAGAATCGATCAATGGATTGATTGAACAAGTGGCGATCGATTGAGTCTCAACCCAATCTATTGAAAATACTGATTTTGGTTGGGAAAGCCTGATTTCAGCACTTTAATCCATTTTAGTCTCTTTAACCACTCCTAACCCCTTGGAATATATTTATATACATTTAAGGATAATTTTCATGATGAAAACAAGGAGAAATGGTTAAGGAACACTAGGTTGAAGTTTAGGTTGAGATTTGCATTCAAATATTGATACTTAAACTTCAAATCTTCAGGTTTTGGGTTTCCTAAAGATTTAGGGATTCTAAATCATTGTTGGTGCAATGACAGAAGTTTGGAACATGTCTTTAGGGGAAGTTAATCTTTAAAGACATAAAAATTAATTTTTCAAACACCATGGAAGGTGGTTAACCTTCGTTGGAGTAAATGCTCAAGGGTGAGCATTGAAAAATAATAGAGAGTGGATATCTTCATTGTTGAGTTGTGGATGCTCTAGGATGAGCATTATGAAGTGGTTAATGCTCAAGGTTGAGCATTGGACACAATGGAGGGTATGAGACATTTATTGTGGTGTTGTGAACAACGAGTGAAGTTGTAAACAGCGTATGAGTAACTATTCAGGGGGAGAGTTTTTGATATGTGCCAAAGGGGGAGAATGTAGGATTTAAGTTAGACCTTTATTACCTAAAGAGGGAGTTTGCCTCTAGGAAAGGGAGAGAATGAAGGAAACCCTCATTCATGCTTTGGCATGAAGAAGAAGTTGAGGCTATGGGATTAGTCTAACTTAAAGGTATTGTCAAACATCAAAAAGGGGGAGATTGTTGGTGCAATATCTCTTAGGTCAAGGTTGACCAGGTTGACTAAACTTGAGTTGGCTCAAGCTTGAGTCTTAATGTTTAGGTTTCAATTTTTGACAATATATGGAGATTGCAGATGCAATCATCCGATTGGGGAGATTGTTGGTGCAATTCCCCTTTGGTCAAAGTTTGACCAGTTGATGTGAAGAAGAGCCAAGTAGGTCAAGGTTGACCAAATACTTGACTGTGAAAGTCCTGGACAGTGAAGCTAGGCAGATGTGAAAGTCCTAGTGAATGAAGCTAGGTAGAAGAAAAGTCCTGGTGAGTGAAGCCAGACATTTGTGAAAGTCCTAGTGAGTGAAGCTAGGCAGAAGGAAAGTCCTGGTGAGTGAAACCAGGCAGATGTGAAAGTCCTAGTGAGTGAAGCTAGGCAGAAGGAAAGACCTGGTGAGTGAAGCCAGGCACATGGAAATCTAGGTGGGTCAAGGTTGACCGGACACCTAGTGTTGGGAAGCCCAAGTAGATCAAAGGATTGACCGGATACTTGACACAAGGAAATCCATATGGGTCAAGGTTGACCGGACACCTAGTGTTGGGAAGCCCAAGTAGATCAAAGGATTGACCGGATACTTGACACAAGGAAATTCAGATGGGTCAAGGATAACTGGACATCTGGTTGAAGGAAGTCCAAGTGGGGCATAGAGGATCGGACACTTGGCACAAGACGGTAAGTCCAAGTGGTTCAAGGTTGACCGGACACTTGGCACGAGGAGAAAAGTCCAAGTGGGTCAAAGGATTGACCGGACACTTGGTGAAGAAATCCCAGCATGTCAAGGTTGATCGGATGCTAGGCACAAGGAGTCCCAACAGGTCACAGTTGATCAGATGTTGAGTTTGGGAGCTCTAGACTTGACTCAGGTAAGCTGGGATTGGTCAATTTGATCAAGCGATCAATTTGGACCAAGCCCAATCGATAAGTTGATCGATTGGGCACAGTGTTGCGACCGATCAGTCGATCGATTGGGAGCCTGAATCGTGAGCACAGAAGCTTCCCTAATCGATCAGCCGATCAATTGGGCACCGCCAATCGATCGATCGATCGATTGGAGCTAGTTTTCTCGCGTGAACGTGAGGAATCCTGAATCGATCAGTCGATCAATTCATGTAGTTTTCAGCAGAGCACAGAGGCGCTCTGAATCGATCAATCGATCGATTCAAGCCTCCCCAATCGATTGATCAATCGATTGGGTTGTGACCATTACGTAAGATACAGGTTTTGGATGGTTGAGATCACTGGGATATGACGTGGCAATCAATTGGGAGAATGCCCAATCGATTGGGAGCCCTAGAAGTGCAAATATAAAGGTAATGACGAGTTCAAACGTTGCAACAATTCTCCCGATTCTTCTCCGCCAAGCTCATGACTTTTCCGCCAGTTCTTGGAAGCTCTTGGGGACAAGTGTTGTTACACTTCCAAGGTTCAAGAGGCATCTACAAGCTACAAGGGTTCAAGCAAGAAGGTTTTTCATTTGTATTATCTTGTACTTACTTCTTGTTTTGAGTTGTATGCTTGTGTGAGTTTGTACAAGGTTTCTCCACCTCCTGTAGTTATTGAAATGGAGTGTTTTTCATAGTGGAGAGTGCATCGTGTGTGGATCCTTGGATTAGTCGCCTCTTCTTAAAGTGAATACCAAGTAAATCCTTGTATTAGCGTTGTAAGTGTTGCTTCGAGTTCTATCTGTTGCATATCAACAACACTGAAGCAAGCCAATGAGTGTGACAAGCTATTCACCCGCCTCTAGCTACAAATCGACCCTAATAAGTAGTATTAGAAAAAGGTCGCTCTTCACCAGAATCATCGCCGGAAAGGGAAACAAGCTAGAGGGAGAATAAGTTGAAGTAAATTTCAACAAGTCAAAGACTTTATCAAAGGCTCAACTTCAAGATGGAATTCCGAGATGGACTTGGATTTGACACAAGGGTGCATCCACCATTCATAATGACAAGCTTCGATTCTTAGAAATCAAGAATCGAAAATTTTTTTCATGATGGAGATAGAGCAATGATTTACTCTAATGGAAGGCTTTGAAGCTCTAAGAGATTCAAAAGATAAAATTCTCAAGAAAAATAAATGGAGCCAAGAGCAAATTCAAATAAGCAAGGCCAATGACAAAGTGACCAAAGTATTGGTCAACATATTACCGAGCAAATATTTTGAAGAAAATAGGAGAATTTGAAGATGCCAAGGAGCTATGGAGCAAATTGACTATACTCCATGAGGCACCCTCCACTGCACCAAACCAAGAAGAATCCAAAGAGGGCGACTCATTGGATCAAGATCAAGAGGAAGAGAACTCCGAAGTTGAGAAATGCTCAACTTTCGAAGAAGAAGTCCAAGAAGCTTCATCCTCAAAGGAGTGCAACCAAAAGAACAAAGAGGGAGCATACTCTTTGTTTCATGTGCAAGAGGATGAAGACAAAGAGGCCTCCACCTCTAGGATTTAGGGGGAGTGACATTCACTGACACCGGAGTAAGAAGAGGCTTCCACCTCCGGGTCAAATGAAGAAGAAGAAGATAATGCCACCTCCACAAATTAAGAAAAAACAAATGAAGGATCATGTGCCACCCCTACAAGCAAAGAAGGTATAACAATTTCAATATTAAATAATAAAATTCACATTATATGCTTTGAGTGTAGGGGAAAAGGACACTACAAGAGTAAATGTCCTAAATTGGCCAAGAAGAAGGGTCAAGTGGCACCTAAGGGTAAAGAGAAGTCCAAGGAGATCGACCCCATGACAAAGAAGAGCAAGGAACAGATTGTGTATTTCTTATGCCGTCAAAAAGGATATTATCGGAGCCAATGTCCAAAGGGAAAAAAATCGGTCAAAGTCAAGGGAGGAAACTCAAGTCAAGGGGGAGCTCTCAAAAGCAAACCCAAGGTATCATTTATTGAGATTATTCCTTTAAGTAATGATAAAAAAAAACATGCTAGGAATAGTTTATATCATTTTAATGCTATGTATCATGAAAATAGAAAGCATGATAGAATTAAGGAAAATTATGTAGCTTATCATGCTAAAACCACTCAACCTAAGGTTAGAAAGGTGAATAACAAACTAGGAAATAATTCTAAGGGTTTTAAATATATACCTAAGAAAAGGAAAAATCAAGGCTTTAGTGAAAAATCTAAGGTTGAGAAGTTATGGAAAGAAAATCAAGTCTTGAGATCAAGACTTGATTAAATAGAGAAGACTCTTAGAAAAATCATAAATGAAGCACAAGGGTCCAAGAATCATAACCTAGGTTTAGGATAAGAAGGGTTATCCAATGGTCATAGAGGTTTGGGATACAAATCTAAAATCAAGAAGGATGTGGCTTCATATCATAGGTTTCCATATATAGTTATGGAATCAATCCTAGGTCTAGGGGTCAAGTCAAAGATACAAGGGAAGCTATGCTTAGAAGTATTTTGGCCAAGATTAACGTGATTAAGACTTCTAAGAAGTCAAAGAAAGTCACCAAGAAGATCACAAGAAAAGTTATCCCTAGAGTTGACCTAGAGAAAGTGGTCAAGGCTTTTAAGAAGCCTAGAAAGTGTTAGGATCCTTCGTACGGCTAGAGAGGGGGGTGTGAATAGCCGACCTCAATCTTTCGCGTTTCTTCCTACGATTAGGTTAGTGCAGCGGAAATACAACGTAGAAAGAAAATAGGAGAAGAAAGACAAACCATATAACGAGGTTCGGAGATGAACTCCTACTCCTCGGCGTGTCCGTAAGGTGGACGAAGCCTACCAATCCGTCGGTGGATGAGTCCTCGGAAACCCGGCTAATAGATACTCCTTGTGGGTGGAGAAACCTCACCACAATCTTTGCAACAGCAATAGGAGTACAAATAGGAACAAGAAAACAAGAACGGAAATGTAAACAACACTTGCTTGCCTTCTTGAAGTCAGCAGGAACCCTGGTGAAGCAGCAGCTTCTCGGATCCAAGCCTAGCTAGAAAACCAGCAACAGGAAGAAGCTCACGCGAAGCTTTAGCACCCAACGAGCTCAACAAAGCTTAGCAGGAAGAAGAAGCAGAAGCTTCAGGCAGGAGAGAACTTCTAGAAGGAAGAAGAAGTAGCTAAAGGAGAGATTTCACCGAAGTCCTGTAGCCCTCTTTTATACCTGCGAAGAAGAAAAGCAGAGAACTAGCCGTTGCGTCGCAACGGCTAGATTCCTGATCGGTCCATGGACCGATCAGGGAACCTCCTGATCGGTCCACAGACCGATCCATGTCCGATCGGACGGGCCCGATCGGTCTTGTGGACCGATCAGGGCATCTGATCGGTCCATGACCGATCAGCGCACGACGAATGCCTGACGGTCTGTGCAGACAGTGTGGTGGATCGGTCAGACCGATCCACGGCTTTCTCGCGAGGTTGCGTTGCCTCTGATCGGTCTCGGGCGATCAGATTCTGTCAATGAGCCATCGATCCGATTACGATCGGTCACGCACCGATCGAGGCAAACGCAGATCACTGGATCGGTCACTAGACCGATCCAAACTTCTCAGCCCTAAACCTAAGGCTTCCACACCAACATCCGGTCAACCTTGACATGTTGGTACATCATCCCTAGCATCTGGTCACTCTCTTGACCTGCTAGCACTCCCCGCTAAGTGTCCGGTCAATCCCTTTGACCCACTTAGACTTTTCCACACCAGATGTCCGATCATCCCTGATCCATCTGGATTTTCCTCTTCGTGCCAAGTATCCGATCACTCCCTTGACCTACTTGGACTTTCCAACACCAGAAGTCCGATCATCCCTGATCCATCTGGATTTTCCCTTGCCTGGCTTCACTCACCAGGACTTTCCAACTGCCTAACATCCCAGTTAGGACTTTCCACTGCCTGGCTTCACTCACCAGGACTTTCCACACTGCCTAACATCCCAGTTAGGACTTTCCCACTGCCTGGCTTCACTCACCAGGACTTTCCAACTGCCTAACATCCCAGTTAGGACTTTCCCATTGCCTGGCTTCACTCACCAGGACTTTCCAACTGCCTAACATCCCAGTTAGGACTTTCCCTCGTGCCAAGCTCCCTGCTTGGACTTTTCCA
Organism: Zingiber officinale; assembly: GCF_018446385.1. NCBI lineage: Eukaryota > Viridiplantae > Streptophyta > Magnoliopsida > Zingiberales > Zingiberaceae > Zingiber > Zingiber officinale. The sequence goes on from NC_055989.1 coordinate 88,455,179, forward strand.
GTGCCAAGTCTCCATACTTGGACTTTTCCCGTGCCAAGTCTCCATACTTGGACTTTTCCAGTGCCAAGCTCCCTGCTTGGACTTTTCAGGTCAACCAGGTCAACCTTGACCTACGGTTGCACCAACAATCTCCCAAGTTCGTATTCTTGTCAACACATCAGAATACAACTTTTCTACTCTCGTCAAACATTGTCAAACATCAAAATACAACTCGAGTCAGGTCACCCTTGACCAACTCGAGTCAGGTCAACCAAGTCAACCTTGACCTAATGTTGCACCAACAGAAAGATCATTAGGAAGGTAACTAGGGAAGTCATCCCTAGTGAATACCTAGAACATCCAAGGAGCACCAATAGATTTTGGGTTCCGATGAGCATATTCTCTACACCCTAGATGGGTTTATAGAGTGTCAACTCTAAATGGGTAGGGTGGTTAACCCAATCTTGATAAAGTTGACACTTGGAGACATTTTCAAAGTTTTTGTTAACCTTTGAAAATGAAAAAGATAAATTGATTACTCCTTGGAAGAGTAAAATGTGCCAAATTTTGAGGAAGTAAACTTAATTTTAATTGGCACAAGTAAGAAAGAGCAAAAGAAATGTCAAGTTGGGTTTTATCACTTCCTTGAGAAAATGTGGGCAAATCTAGGATCAATTTTAGGTTTAGCTAAGGATTAAGGATACTTAGATAGAATATCTAGGTATATTTTATTTATGTTAAATTGTCATTCTTTGTTTGCCCATCATATGTCATGACATCATATTTTGCATCCATGCTTATTATGAAAAACAAATAAAAATATCATGTCATGTCATGTTATACATACATCATGTAGTAATAGTATATTTTCTTTTGATGTATGTCATAACTCATAATGCATCATTTTAATGTTCTTGTAATTAAGGACAATGACATTTATCAATAAGTGGCATCCTAGGTGGATATTTATAATTCCAAAAATGCTAGATAGATATGTATGATCTCTAGTTTAGGGTAAAACCAAAATCTACATCTCACAAAGATTATAAGATGACTTGTATGTGTTTTAGTGCACATTGGATATAAGTGAGATGTTAGGATGATAAACAAGACTCAAGATGTTGATTTAGTACATATATTTGAGTTTTGATTTCATCAAAGCACATATTTATGTGTACTCCAATCATTGGGAAAGCTAATGTACAAGTCATGTGCATTGAACCCAAAGAATATGGTTAAAAATTGGTTTTAAAAAATATTTTAAATATACTTTGGAAAACCTTGGTGAAGGCTATCCTTTGATAGTAATTATATTGAAAAGTTAAACACAAACCTGGAAGAAACATTGAGGTTTTTATAAGTTTTCAAGTTTGTGTCAATCTTTGAAAATAAAATGTATTTTCTTACAAAACTATTTTTCCATGATAGTATATATCCTAAATAATGTCTACAAAAAGTTTCATGATTTTTTGAATTTTGTAGAATTTTTAGGGCATTTCTAAATTTCACTGAAATTGAATTTCATGAAATCAGAGTCCTAATCGATCAGTCGATCGATTGGAGGGCTCTAATCGATCAGCTGATCGATTAGGATGTGTTTCCTGTGAGCAGAAGCTCACTGAATCGATCAGCCGATCGATTCATTCATGCCTGAATCGATCGGGCAATCGATTCAGAAGCATTTTTCATGAACAGAAGCTCGCAGAATTGATCAGTGGATTGATTGAACAAATGACAATCGATTGAGTCTCAACCCAATCGATTACAAACGCTGATTTTCACTGGGAAAGCTTGATTTCAACACTTTAATCCATTTTTAATCTCTTTAACCACTTCTAACCCCTTGGAATATATTTATATACATTTAAGGATAATTTTCATGATGAAAACAAGGAGAAATGGTTAAGGAACATTAGGTTGAAGTTTAGGTTGAGGTTTGCATTCAAATATTGATACATAAACCTGAAAACTTCAGGTTTTGGGTTTCCTAAAGATTTAGGGATTCCAAGTCATTGTTGGTGCAATGACAGAAGTTTGGAGCATATTTTTATGGGGAGTTACTCTTTAAAGACATAACAATTAGTTTTTCAAATACCATGGAAGGTGGTTAACCTTCATTGGAGTAAATGCTCAAGGGTGAGCATTGAAAATAATAAAGAGTGGATATCTTCATTGTTGAGTTGTGGATGCTCTAGGATGAGCATTATGAAGTGGTTAATGGTCAAGGTTGAGCATTGGACACAATGGAGGGTATAAGACCTTTATTGTGGTATTGTGAACAACGAGTGAAGTTGTGATCAATGTATGAGTAACTATTCAGGGGGAGAGTTTTTTATATATGCTAAAGGGGGAGAATGTAGGATTTAAGTTAGACCTTCATTACCTAAAGAGGGAGTTTGTCTCTAGGAAAGGGAGAGAATGAAGAAAACCCTCATTTATGCTTTGGCATGAAGAAGAAGTTGAGGTTACGGGATTAGCCTAACTTAAAGGTATTGTCAAACATCAAAAAGGGGGAGATTATTGGTGCAATATCCCTTAGGTCGAGGTTGACCAGGTTGACTAAACTTGAGTTAACTCAAGCTTGAGTCTTGATGTTTGACAATATATGGAGATTGCAAGTGCAATCGTTCGATTGGGGAGATTGTTGGTGCAATTCTCCTTTGGTCAAGGTTTGACCAGTTAATGTGAAGAAGAGTCAAGTAAGTCAAGGTAGACCGAATACTTGACTAGGAAAGTCCTAGCGAGTGAAGTCAAACATATGTGAAAGTCCTAGTGAGTAAAGCTAGGCAGAAGAAAAGTCCTGGTGAGTGAAACCAGGCAAATGTGAAAGTCCTGGTGAGTGAACACAGGCAGATATGAAAGTCCTAGTGAGTGAAGCTAGACAGAAGGAAAGTCCTGGTGAGTAAAACCAGGCAGATGTGAAAGTCCTAGTAAGTGAAGCTAGGCAGAAGGAAAGACTTGGTGAGTGAAGCCAGATACATGGAAATCTAGGTGGGTCAAGGTTGACCGGACACCTAGTGTTGGGAAGCCCAAGTAGGTCAAAGGATTAACCGGATACTTGGCACAAGGAAATCCAGATGGGTCAGGGATGACCAAACATCTGGTTGAAGAAAGTCCAAGTGGGTCATAGAGGATCGGACACTCGGCACGAGACGGTAAGTCCAAGTAGTTCAAGGTTGACCGGACACTTGGCAGAGGAGAAAAGTCCAAGTGGGTCAAAGGATTGACCGGACACTTGGTGAAGAAGTCCCAGCAGGTCAAGGTTGACCGGATGCTAGTCACGAGAAGTCCCAACAGGTCACGGTTGATCGGATGTTGGGTTTGGGAGCCCTATACTTGATTCGGACAAGCTAGGATTGTTCAATTTGATCAAGTGATCAAATTAGACCAAGCCCAATCGATCAGTTGATCGATTGGGCACAGTGCTGCGATAAACAGCAACCCAATCGATCAGCCGATCGATTGGGAGCCTGAATCACGAGCACAGAAGCTTCCCCAATCGATCAGCCGATCAATTGGGTACCGCCAATCGATCAGCCAATCGATTGGAGATAGTTTTCTCGTGCGGACGTGAGGAAGCCTGAATCGATCGGTCGATCGATTCAAGTAGTTTTCAGCAGAGCACAGAGACGCTCTGAATCGATCAACAGGGTTGTGGCTATTGCACAAGATACAGGTTTTGGATGGTTGAGATCATTGGGATCTGACATGACAATCGATTGAGAGAATGCCCAATCGATTGAGAGCCCTAGAAGTGCAAATATAAAGGCGATGACGAGTTCAAACGTTGCAATGATTCTCCCGATTCTTCTTTACCAAGCTCACAACTTTTCTGCCAGTTCTTGGAAGCTCTTGGGGACAAGTGTTGTTGCACTTCCAAGGTTCAAGAGACATCTACAAGCTACAAGGGTTCGAGCAAGAAGGTTTTTCATTTGTATTAACTTGTATTTACTTCTTGTTTTGAGTTTTATGATTGTGTGAGTTTGTACGAGGGTTCTCTACCTCCTATAGTTATCGAAAAGCAGTGTTTTTCATAGTAGAGAGTGTGTCGTGTGTGGATCCTTGGATTAGCCACCTCTTTTTGAGGTAGATACTAAGTAAATCCTTGTGTTAGCGTTGTAAGTGTTGCTTCGAGTTCTATCCGCTGCATATCAACAACATCGAAGCAAGCCAACGGGTGTGATGAGCTATTCACCCCCTCCCCTTCTAGCTACAAATTGACCCTAACAACGGTGACTACTGGCGAAGTGGTGTAGAAACGCCGCTCTGAAGTCCTTGAAGTTGTGGATTGATCCGTTCGACAATTTCTTAAACCAACATTATGCTGATTCAGAGAGAGTGGTGAGGAAGACTCGATACTTCACCTCGTCGAAGTACTGATGAAGTGTGGTCGCATTGTTGAACTTAGCCAAGTGGTCGTCCGGATCGGTAGTCCCGTTGTATTTCCCGATCGTCAGCGGGGTGTAATGTCTGGGCAGAGGGTCGTCCGAAAGCGGGAAGGTGGAAAGTTGGGAATGTGGCGGCTTCACTGACCGGCTGTAGACCTCATTCCACTCTGTAAAACAAGTAACATCAGTACCCAAACAGGGAAAGGGTCCCCGACGTTGGCCTTGATTGCCCTGACCGGCCGTTGTAGCTGGCCTCCGCTCGGCCACCATAGGCGAGACTTTTGCCACCTTAGCATTGACCATCTTGACTTTAACCTCCACCTCAGCAGTTCCCTATATCACCACATCAAGATACAAGTGAGATATTACAAGGATGAGCAAAACTCAAGATGTTGATTTAGTAATATTTTTAGAGTTTTAGTATCATCAAAATAATTGATTATGTGAAGTCCAATCATTGGAAAAACTAATGTATATATCATGTGCATTTAGCCCAAAGAACATGGCTGAAAATTTATTTTAAAAATCATTTCAAAATTATTCTAGAAAACCTTGGTGAAGTTTATCTTTTGATAGAGATCATCATTGATTAGTTTGATACAAAGTAGAGTGAAACATTGAAGTTTCAATCGTTTCCAATTTTATGTCAATCTTTTAAAATGAGAGTTATTTTCATAGAAAACTATTTTTTTCCTGATAGTATATGACATAAGTAATGTTTACACAAAGTTTCATGATTTTTAAAATTTTATAGAATTATTTATGTATTTCTGAATTTCATGTTGAAATTAGAAATTTAGTTATGGTAATTGATTGGGCCAATCAATTACCACACCCCAATCGATTAGGTGAATCCATTGAGGTGGATTTTCATGAGCACAGAGGCTCGCGGAATCGATCAAGTGATCGATTAAACTACTTAATTAATTGTTTCAATCGATTAAAACAGGCGTAATCGATTGAATCCCAACTTCTATCAATTCAGAGAGGTTGTAATCGATTGGTAGCTAAAATCAGTTGATTAAAAATTTTGATTTTAGTTTAAGTGGTTTGATTTCGGTCCATTAACTCATGTTTAGTCGAGTTAACTATCCGTAACCCTCTAAAGTACTTTGATAAGTATTTAAGGGTAATTTTCTTAATTAAAATTAAAAAAAAATAATAGTTAAATGAGACTAATTTAGAGTTTAGAAGAAGATTTGGATTCAAAGTTGAATTTTCAACCTCAGAACTTCAACTTTGGATTTCTTAAAGGTTTAGGAATTCTAAATCATTGTTGGTGCAATAATAGAAGTTTGGAGCATGTTTTAAGAGGGAGTTTCTTCCTAAAGACATGATTTTTTTCATTAAGGGGGCAGTAGAAGATTATAAATATTCATTGTGATGGATGAATGGTCTAAGGTGAGCATATAATACAATGAAAGGTATAAGACATTTATTGGGTTCCTTTGATAAAATTGACTTTTAAGGTGAAGAGTTTTTGATGTATATTAAAACGGGGAAAAAATGTAAGGTTTAAGTTAGAAACCCTCATTCATACTCGGGCATAAGATGAAGTTGGGATAATGGGTCATCCTAACTTAAATATATTGTCAAACATCAAAAAACGAAAAATTATTGGAAGATTATTGGTGCAATCATCCTTGGGTCAAAGTTGACAAGTTTGACTAAGCTCGAGTGAGTTCAAGCTTGAGTTTCGATATTTGGACAATATGTGAGAAGTGGTCAAATAGGTCAAGGTTAATAGGATATTTGACAATATGCGAGACGGGAGTCAAGTAGGTCATGGAGGGGGACTGGATACTTGACTGGAAAGCCCTAACTAGATGTTAGGCAAGGTAAAGACCTAACTCGAGAGTTAGGCAAGGGCAAAGACTTAACTAGAAGTTAGGAAAGACAAAGTCCTAACTCGAGGGATAGACAAAGGAAAGTCCTAATTGCGGTTAGGCTAGGTCAAAGACCTAATTGAAGGTTAGGCAAGACAAAGTCCTAACTCAAGGGTTAAGCAAAGGAAAGTCCTAATTGCGGTTAGGCAAAAGAAAGTCCAAGTGTATCAAGGATGATCGCACGTTAGCAAAAGAAAGTCCAAGTGAGTCTGGGAGGATTGCACGTTGGCAAAGGGTAAATCCTAATTACAGTTAGGCAAAGTAAGGCCCAAGTAGGTCAAGGAGGACCACACATTGGCAAAGAAAAGTCCAAATAGATCTGAGAGAATGGCACGTTGGCAAAGGAATGTCCAAGTAGATCTAGGAGAATGGCACGTTGGTGATCGAAAGTCTAACAGGAAGTTAGCACGAGATAGAAAGTCCAAGTGGGTCAAAGGTTGATAGGACACTTGGTGAGGAAGTTTCAATAGGTCACGGTTGATCAGATGTTGGGTAAATGAACCCTAGACTTGGATCAAGAGAGTTAGGGTTGAGAAATTGATTGGGCAATCGATTAGCCTTAACCTAATCGATTAGGGTAATCGATTAAGTCAAGCCTAATCAATTAGTGCAATCGATTAGGACAACTTTTTCTCGCGAGAACAAAAGATGGCATAATCAATTCCGGTTGTGCTAATCAATTGAGACAATTGATTAGGAGCTATTTTTGTCATGAGAGAGGGAATCGATTGAGGCAATCGATTAATTGTGCTAATCGATTAAGGCTTTCTGAATCGATTGGGATGACTCACCAATCGATTAGGGTTCAGAAAAAGAATCGTTATGCAGGTGTTCGAACGGTCAATTGACGTGATAATCGATTAGGGAAAAGTTTAATCGATTAGAGATGTCGAGTGAACCCTAGAAAAGGGTTTTCACGAAGGTTTGAAGGAACTTCTTCACCCTTCTTCGCCCCTTCTTGGAGTTTTTGGAAGAGAAGTGTTGCTGCACTTTCCAAGCTTCAAGAGGCATCTACAAGCAACAAGAGATCAGACGAGTAAGGTTTTATTTATATGGTGTATTTACTTCTTGCTTTCATTGTATTCTTGTTATGAGATTGTACGAGGTTTTTCCGCCTCCAATTTATTTCTGAGGAGTAGATTTCATAATGAATGAGATTGTGATGAGAGTGGACCATTGAATTAGTCATCTCAAAGAGATGGATACCAAATAAAATCAAGAGTGTTAGCATTGCTTCAAGTTTTCGTTGTAAATCATCATCAACGAAGCAATAGAAGCTATTGACCCTCCTCCCCTCTAACTCCCAAAGTGTCATAATACCAACGCCGACCCACTAGAGCCGACAGGCCAGTCTCTCAAGGTTGGCCTGCCAGTTATTCCAGCTAACAAAGCAACACATGGACCCCATATAGATTGTTAGAGCACGTGGATTATCCAAATACATAGAGTGATATGAATGACATAAAGTGATCCCCACAAAATCTCTACGATACCATACATGAATGATATAATCCTCTGACATCCACGACGTGACATGTTCTTTATTATATATATGACATTTAATTAATATAGAGATTATAAAATATTATAAAAGGTCACATCCCCACGAACACTATGTTTTCACACACACAAACTCAACACTCCTCCACTGCTCGTTTATCAATTTTTCTCCTCTATTAAACTGATTTGAACGTCGACGTCAGAGTGATTATACCTTAGACCCTTGGCCTACTTACTAATATTCTTCGTGTAATCTGTCCCTTATTCAAGGTCTTCTACCTCCGAGCAACACCACTAACATCTTACCGTTAGTTTAGCTTCACTGATATAAGACGGGATCACTTAATTTACCTAAAATGATATACTGCATTTGCCTAGCTAGCAACCCTTCAAGTATCAAGGAAACTGGATTAGAAATATAAATTTTTCTGATCTATATGCATGGGCGATTGATCTACTTCTTTTCGAAAGCTAGTAATTGCACAATTATGTGAAGTAACGTTTGTTTTACTTCGCAAATGATAATTATGACCAATATATTTATTGCGCAAATTTTCACTTTGCCCCCATATCTTATCCATTAACTCAGAGAACCCATTGAAAGTTTGAAAAATACCATTAAACCCTTTTAAAATGTAAAAAAAAAAAATTTTATAAGAACAGTCTTTTTTATTTATTTAAAAATTATCAAAATAACATCTCACTCATAATTTTCTATCTAAAATATCCTCTATTCACCTTATAGCTGTTTGGTATAAAATAACCTTACTCTGGGATAAAATTAAGGGGGCGTTTGGTTCTTTCCTAGGAATAGGAATCGGAATGGGAATCATTGTATTGTGGAATGGGAATGGGTATGAGCATGGATATCACTCTTAAAAGCAATGTTTGGTTAGTTACATATTTTCTATCGGAATAAATCAAAATTTCCTTTTTTACCCTTAAAAGAAAATAAGAGAAAAAAATTAGATGTGAGAGAAAGATGAATGTGAGAGAAAAATATGATGAAAGAGAATGATGAGAGAGAAAGTCTCATGAGAGAGAAAGTGTGATGAGAAAGAATGAAGAGAGAGAAAGTGTGCTGAGAGAAAATGAGAAAAAAGAGTGTGATAGGAGAGAGCATGATGAGAGAAGATGAGAGAGCAAATATGATGTGAGAGAAAGTATGATGGGAGAGGATGAAGAGAGAGAAAATGTAATGTGAAAAATGAGGAGAGAGTGATTGATGAGAGAGAAAGTATGATGAGAGAGAAAATGTGATGAGAAAAAAAGAGAACAGTGAGTGATGGGAGAGATTAAAGAGAGAGAAAGTATGATGAGAGAGAAAGTGTGTTGAGGGGAAAAAAGGAGGGAGTGTGACAAGAGAGATTGAGGAGAGAGAAAGTATGATGAGAGAGAAAGTATGATGAGAGAAAAAGAAGGAAGAGAGTGCAATGGAAGAGATTGAGTAGAGAGAAAGTATGATGAGAGAAAAAGTATGATGAGAGAGAAAGTGTGATGAGAAAAAAAAGGAAAGAGAGTGTGATAGGAGAGATTAAGGAGAGAGAAAGTGTATGATAAAATGATGAGAGAGAAAATATGATGAGAGAGAACAAGGAGAGAGAAGTGATATGAAAGAAAAAATAAATAAATAAATATATTTTGATATTTGATATTAAGGGAGAAAATTTTAGTTTTAGGTCAAGGGTATTTTTGGAATAAGGGAATATTTTGATTGATGAAAATAGGGTAATGAGTCATTGAAGGGGAGGTACATGGGAATGAGTTATTACCCAATTTCAAGGATTCATTCCCTTATTTGCATTCCTATTCCTATAATCCAAACATTAACAATGACAATCAATGATTCCCATTCCCATTCCCTACTCCTATTCCCCTAAACCAAACGCCCCCTAAGTTGGCTAGTATGAAACAGAATTATTACTAAAGGGTAAGAGTTTGAATTTATTAGGATGATAATTTTCACCTTTTTACTATCTTAGTATAAAATAACACCACATTATAACAAATTTACACAAAGTATTATCATTTTTTAGTTACCTAGTATAAAACAATATTGACACCGCCTTAAAGTTCATTTGCACAAAATAAACTTTAACATTATGCTATTTTCTATCCCAAATATGTATTTCATCGAAGCTATTTTAAACAAACAAAATCACATTAAAAATGTTTTTATATAAAACATCACCATCTTAGATCTATTAATTTTATATAAAACGACACTACTTTAAAATTATTTTTAGACGAAGTTATTTTTAATGGAAATTAAATTAAAATTGCTCTGAGATGAAGACCAAAATTGTATCAAAATAACTCTATTTTAGAGTAGTTGTGACCTATTTTGAGTCAAAATAACTTCACCTTTTAAGCAACTATAATTATAGTCAAAAGTGAGCTATATATTTTACTGGAATTTTAATTCAAGAGTACTTCCAAGATGGACCATAAATTGGTATTTTTTTTTTTTAAAAAAAAGAAATTATAAAAGAAATATTATTTTAATAAATTTTAAAAGAGTAATTATCTTTTATGAATAAAAAAACACCTAAATTATCTGTCTAAGAGCATTCACAATTCACTCTAATTATAATACTCATCATCTCATAAAAGATATAAAGTCCACTACTATATAATTATTATAATAACATATCTTTTCCATCTACGCTCTTTTTAATATTAACACTCATTATTTATGAATCTTACGGTCCACTCAATTATCTTAAAATTATATCATATTAAATAAATACATTTTAAAATATTTAAATTATTATTATTATTTTTTAATAATAATCTTATTTTTAAAAAATAATTTTACTATTTTTAAAAAATAATATTAAAATTTTACTGTTTTAATCATCTTACTGTTTTTAAAATTTATAATTTTTTAATAAATAAAATTAAAAAAATACCCGTATAGATATTATAACACCCTTTCATAATAATTTTAACACCAATAAAGTGTTATAAGAGCCCATTAATACATCATATTATGGACACTCTTATGCATCTCATTCGAAGAATGCCCATGGTTATGCATCTCATTCAAAGAATGCCCTTGAGCTACAAATATACCCACGGGCATCTTCGGAATTAAAAGGACTATACAGTAGCATACCATAGTTAGATAAATAATATCTAAGGACATCCACAATGTATTACCATTATAACACTCACTATCACATAAAAAAGTATGGGGTCCTCTGTCACATACTCATTATACCAATATATCTCTTTCATCCATATATTTTTTAACATTAACATTCATTATTTATAGGTCTCACAATCAATTTAATTATCTTAAAATTATATCATATTAAATAAATACATTTTAAATATGTTTTGAAATATTTAAATTATTATTAATATTTTTAATAATAATTTTATTTTTAAAATTTTAATTTTTTATAAATAAAATTTAAAAAAAACACACGTGAGGTGGATCAACCCCTGTTACTTGAACGCGTTCAAAAAATTGAACACGTTCTCCACAACTGATGTTAATATCAAGAGGAATTATAAGAGGTCAAATTCTTTGGACCGTAAAATATGATCTAGAGGATGGATGATTCCATTCATAAATAGAATTTTATGAATCGTATCTATTATACATGAAAGTCTATAGGATCCCTCTGTCCAGATGATCTGGCTAAATTATAACACCCCTGTTAATGAGAGCATTACAGATACTCTAATCACATAATACCATGTATTCATCGTGAGCGCTTCCAATCGCCCTCATTTGGTGTTATCTGATTTAATTTTTTTTTTTTTAATTCCAAAGGCGCGACAAGCTTCACCCACAAGACTGAGGAACGGGTAGCAATTACTATCTTTGGCCAATTCCAACTCCAGTCCTCTGCTGACTCGACGTCAACTTCCCTTGTCCCTGTCTCCCTGAGCGAAGCTTCTCTAGCTCATCCATGTCCTTTTCCTTCCTAAGCACACCTCTCCATCCATAGCACAAATCCTATAAACCGAGAGCTAAGGTCGCTGTTATCTCTCCGCCATCATCTCCTGTTGTTTTCCCCAAACAGAAAGAGACTGCATGCGCCATGGATTCAGCGAAGCAAGAGCTCTCCAAGGAAATGTTGCTGCGCCACCAATTCCTCCTCCCCCTTTCCATCCTCTTCCTCTCCCTCTCCCTCTCCCTCTCCCTCTCCTATGGTGTCTTCTTCCCTTCCATCGACAGGAAGGCCTTGCTCCTCCTCTGCAACGTGATCTTGCTCTTCATCACAAAACAGAGCACTACCGATGCCGGTTCCGGTTGCAGCCTGTCGGAGGAAGCTGCCACAGCAGAATGCTTCAGAATATCAGGAACGGAGGAGGAGGACGCTGCCGCAGTGGAAGATGGAAAAGAGGAAGAAAGTACGAGCTTTGTCATTGGCGACGACGAGGGTGTGGAAGAGGATGAGCTACAGGAGAAGATCGAGGCGTTTATAGAGAAGGTGAGGAAGCAGATGATGAGGGAGGCCCTTCAATCGGTGACAGTGCGAAGGTGATTTCTGTGTTTGTTTTTAGAGTTAAAAAAGATTTTGTATGAAAAAGCATGGCGTAATCTCTGTTACGTACTAAAATGATTGAAGAATAGTACTTACTGTGTTATAATTTCCCTTTGAGGCAAAAACTCCTCTCCCCTTGTAAGAAGTACTCGATCGAGCCACGCTCAAATTTGGATTGCTTAAACAATCTTTAATTGATGGTCGTCTATGATTAGCTCTAGTGGCCTCTTTATTTCGAAGCACTGATGATATAAAGAATGGATTGCACACGATGGATGCAGTTTCCGTTGTTTACTCATAACAAAAAAAAAATATGGACCGACGGATTTTACATATATCCGTGGATTAAATTTGATACGTTTTCTTGTCCATCCAAAAACGGACGGATAAATTTTTCATCTGTCCTCTACTTCAAGATTCCTCGATAGCGGCGGTAAGCATTTGGGCAACGGCGACGGCCATGGCATTGTCTATCACGCCGCGAGGTAATGGGCGAGACAAGACCTCTCTGCGATGTCGCAGGCGAGCGTGATCTCATGTGCAACGGCCTTGCTCGGTGCGCACTCGTCGCGTTGCAAGGTTGCGGGAAGATGCACAACCTCCCCAGTGATCGCAAACGACGCGTGACCTCGCCACGAGGCCATGGGAGACGCGCGACCTCGCCTCGAGGTCATGGGCGAGGCACGATCTCGCCACGAGGTCACAGACATGGCCTCACGCCTCACCTGTGACCTATTGGATAATTTTCATTGCCAGAGATTATCAGAGATAATCTAAATTTAAAATTATAAAATTAAAATCAGTCTTATTTGCTAAGAATATATGAGAATCTCAAGCCACCAAACAATATAGAAAGAATTGCTAGGATCTTGATCATCGACTAGAGGGAAATGAATAACCGATCATTCATGAAGTTCGCTTCCTATACTTGTTAGCTCAACGGAATACAAAATACAAGTAATAATGAAAGCTAATTGTAGAAGATAATACACGATAAGAAAAACAAACACAAACTCAATCATGTTCATTTAACGTGGTTTGGAAATGATGTTCCTACTTCACGATTGTCCGTAAGGTGGATGATCCTATCTGTCGATGGATGATTCTCATACAAACTCTGGCTAGCTCAAACCTTTTTGTTGGTGGAAAAAGCTCACTACAACTCGATCAAGAGCACAAGGATCACACGAGAGCTTGGAGACTCTAATTAGGAGTTAACCACTTCTAATTTCATCACTCAAGCCAGACATCCCGAGCTCTATTAAATAGAGCTCGGAAGGAAGACATCAAGTCGCTTTCCCATTACCAGTCGACTGGTAGAGACAGCAGTCGACTGACTTCGTGTGAAATTTGACTGTTACATGCCAACGACTGGATACCAGTTGACTAGTACAAGACCACTAGACTGATCCACTTCGGTTGAGAGAACAAAAATATTTTGTTCTCTTCCGAGTCGACTGGTACATACACTAGTCGACTGGTAAACCCTAAAGCTAAGGTTTATCCTGAGTACATTCTCTCAGCACTCATCCTCGCTCGCACAACCTCGACCTTGCCTTCTAACCATCTTCCATCAGCCTTGCGTCACTCGAATGTTTTCTCATCATTCACGTCTTACCTTCAAGATGCTTCCTTTAGCATTGTCCTTGTTGTTGGATCTTATCATTACCTTGCCTTCTAGCCTCCTCCATCGGCCTTATGTCTCTCGGACGCTTCCCCATCCTTCATGACTTGCCTTCAAAAGCTTCATTCGCCCTCGGTCTTCATCCTTGTCAAGCCACACTTGGACTTATGTTGCCAAGACTACATACTTTGACTTACATTGCAAGACTCACCATTGGACTTTGCTTTTGCCAAGATCACACTCGGATTTTCCTTATTGTACCTGTATCTTGCACACTCACAAGCATATATCAAATACAATAGTAATCCTAACTTAAACCTTTGCCCAAACATCAAAACCTAGGGTCATACAGATTGCTCCAACAAGAATCGCTTGGGATGACTAAGTTGCTTGGAAAACTAGTCAAAGTGATCGAGTCTGAGTCGTTGAATCCGAGTAAGCCGAGTGTTGACTACTGAGTCGGATGAGTGCCCGAGCTACAAAGTCAACCGACTGTCGAGTTAGCCTAGTCTGAGTTAGTCAACTACTAAATTGGCCGAGTGCACTTAGTGTCGAGTGGCAAAGTTGGTCGAGCTTAGGAATAGCAACGGGACGGATTCGGGCTAAGTTTGGCCAATCCCAAAACGCGCCCCGTCAGAAAAAATAGACTTGAACCTGGGTCCGCCCCACCTAATTTTTCAACCCGCCCTGCCTTGACCCTGCTCAAAACCCGACAGGTACATAATGGGTTGGACCCGCTAAGCTTTAAAAAAATAAAGACACAAGTCAACAATAAGCTATTATTATTGTATATTTTATATTATACAATATAAATATAAAACATTATTATTATTATTATATACGGGGTGAGTTCGGGGCAGATTCATTGAAATTCATAACCTGCCCCAAACTCACTTCTAAACTCGGCCAACGGGTTTAGACCCACCCTATAACCTGTTTGATCGGGGTTTAAACCCGCCCTGAATGGAACGGGTTTAATACAAGGCCAGGTTTAAATCTGATCCATTGTCATCTCTAGCTGAGCTGCTAAGTGTCGAGTCCAAGTCGGTCGAGTACAACAAGTGTCGAGACGACCGAATGCCTTGAGTTAGAAGAGTGTCGCTGAGTACTTGAGAGGTAATCCAGAGTCCGAGTGATTTTCCAAGTGCTCGAAAATAGAGAAGCCAAGGCATGCGTTCAACGCAATTTTCTTCCCACCTTCAACGGTGCTTTGAAGTTATCATGGATCATCTATTTTCCAAGATACAACTATAGATCGCAACCGCCACCAAGCACTAACAGTCGTGGTAAATTGAATTCGTACCAGAATGCTAACATAGGAAATCTACCGAGGGAAAATTGCACGACAAAGGAAAAGAATTTGAGGGGAATACGGGTGGATATAGTGTTATTTTTCTATTGCTTTCGCTCTCCTCTCTGTTCAAGATCTCACCTCTTTATATAGGAGCGCCTCCTCTTTGGCTGCATTAAATGACCAATTTAAGGTTATTTACTGTCATTACCATCTAGATCAAGACATAATTGGTTGTTTCTGTTAGAGTGTATACTAAAAGCCTAGCTTTTGGTATAAACATTTATCTAGAAATAAGAATCACATTGGTCAAATATCTACATTTATGATAAATGTAGTTGTTCAATTAATTTATATTGTAGATAACATGGTGTGTGGTGTCACACACAGAGGATCATGTTATCAGTACCTTATAAATTATAAACAGTAGCTCACGACCATAATGGAAAGGAACAAACCATTGGAAGGTCGTAGTGTAATTAGGTATTAGTTTATCTTAACTATATAATTACACTAGTACACTTAGAGTGTATTGAGTAGGACCATTAGAGGCCGTTTCTTTTATACTGACTTTATAAAGAAACAAAGATCTCAGTTATTATGGAAGTGTGTGCTCTTAATCCTAATATAATAACAAGCACATATGTTTGATATTTATTTCTTTAATTTATCAATGGGTGAGATTTAGTTCGATGAATCAATAAACCCGATAAGTTGGGAAATGGTATCACTTATAGTGTGTGTTGTTGATTATAGAAGGAAACTGTGTCCTAGAGATACTAGGTTGATAATGTCCCCAAGAGGAGCTCATAAGGATTGTCATGTTAAACCCTGCAGGTGGACTTAGTCCGACATGACGATAAGGTTGAGTGGTACTACTCTTGGACCTAGATATTAATTAAATGAGTTGTCAGTAACTCACTTAATTAGTGGACATTCGATATCTTAAACACAGGGAGACTAACATGCTCATAATAAGAAGGAGCCCAAAATGTAATTTGGGATTGGTGCGGTAGTTCAATAATAGTTCTTTAGTGGAATGAATTATTATTGATGAAATTAAGTTGTGTGTTCGGGACGAACACGGGATGCTTAATTTCATCGGGAGACCAAAACCAATTCCTCCTCTCGGTCCCTATCGTAGCCTCTAGTATATAGAGATTTATACTCACCGCATACCCACCTTCTTACCCATCCAATGGGGCCGGCCAAGCTAGCTTGGAACCCAAGCTAGGGCCGCCAAGACCAAGTGGATGAGTCATGTAGGTCGCCCAAAGCTTGGGTCCCAAGCTTGGGTGGCCGACCACTATATTAAAAGGATTTTATTAAAATTATTTCTTATGTGGATATCATGATTTTAAAAGAGCGTTTAAAATTAAAAATTTCCTTTTATAACTTTCTACAAAGATTAAGAGAAGAGATTAATCTCTTTCCTTATTTGTAGATTAAAAGGATGGTTTTAATTTTGGTAAACTTTCCTTATTTGTAAATCATCTACATGTTTAAAAGAGTTTAAAATTTGAAATCTTTCCTTATTTGTTGATTAAAGGAGGATTTTAAATTTTAAGAAAACTTTCCTTTTAACCATGTTCATGATTTAAAAGAAAGTTTAAAAATTAATAATTCTCTTTTATTAGTTTCTACAAAAGATTGAGAAAAGATTTGATATCTTTCCTTATTTGTAGATTAAAAGAGATTTTAATTTTTAGAGATAACTTTCTTTTTATCCACATGTTTAAAAGAAAGATTTTAATTTATTAAATTTCCTTTTTATAAACCAATCATGAAGGGATTAAATTATTGGAGAAATTTTATAAATTTCTGGAGACAAATTAGGAAGTTTTAATTAATTAAAACTCTCCTTGTTTATAGCTTGATGGTGGCCGGCCATGTAAATTGAGAAAAGGAAAATTATTTTTAATTAAATAAATTTTTCCTTTTCATGGCAAAAGAATTAAGGAAGTTTTTAATTAAATTTCCTTATTTGCCAAGACCAAGGATTATAAAAGAGGGGGTAGAGAAGGCTTCATGGTGAACAACCTCTATTATTTCTCTCCCTCTTTTCCTTGGTGTTGTGGCCGGCCAACCTCTCTTCTTTTCTTCCTCTTGGTGGTGGCCAAACCTTTTCTATTGGCTTGGAGCTCTTGTGGTGGCCGGATACTACTTGGAGAAGAAGAAGAAGAAGGAGAGAAAGCTTGTATCCCTTGGAGCTTGGTTGGTGGAAAAGGATCTTCATCTTTTGGAAGCTTTGTGCTTGGCCGAAACTTGAAGAAAGGAGAAGAAGGTGCTTTGGTGGATTCTCATCTCGGAAGATCGTTGCCCACACAACGTCCGAGGTTAGAAGAGGAATACGGTAGAAGATCAAGAGGTCTTTCTAAAAGGTATAACTAGTAATTTTTCTTTCCGCATCATGCTAGTTATTTATGGAAATAATACCAAATACAAGAGGCTTATGATTCTAGTATTTCGAATATGTTTTTCGAAGTTGTGTTCTTTTGTTTTATTTTTCCTTGTGATTTGATTGTTCTTTTCGGTTAACCTAAAGTTATTTTAGGAAATTAAATATTAGATTTCTATAAAAGGTTTTGTCTAGTCGGTGGTGGTTGCTCCCATATCCAAGAAGGCCATGTGCCTCGCCACGTCAGTACTGGAAACCAATTATGGAAATTAATATTTAATGGAATTAATAACTTAAGGTGATTTGGGTCGAACGTGTTAAGTTCCGCAGGAGATCCAAGTCAAAACCTAAAAGAACAAATAGATTAAGTTTTGGATCAAACGTGTTAAGTTCCACAGGCGATCCAAAATTTAATTTAAAAGAACACATGGTAGCTAGGAAAAGGTTCAGACCTTTGTACAAAATTTTTGTACAATGGAACCTCTAGGCTTTCCGAGTAGCAACCAACAGTTTCACCTGAGAGATTACGAATACACCATTAACATCCGTTAATGCATCTATTATGCATTTAAATAGGTAGCAAAAATATATTTATGTGGTAAAATATTAGTTCATTCACTTGGGTAAATTTTACCTTGATCAGTTCGACATTTGAGTCAACTTAGTTCAGTGTAATCTGGTCCATGGATTTGTATCCCCTACGGTCCCACACATGAGAGAGAGTCTCTCCCCATACATTTGTCACAACATTAATCCTTGTGAATTAATATAAACTAATAAAAGTGTCTTGCAACTTTCAATGTGGAACTAAAGTCTCATTTATAATGGAGCATCTTTCATCTCCATCTCTTTTTCATTCACATATATATCTAACAATCCCCACAAAATGAAAATAGGATATATAATAGTATTTAATAGTTGAGTCCAGTATATGGCAGGTTAAATTGATTTTATCATTTTTATTTTTTGAATTATTTTGTCAAATTAGATTTAAATCATTGATTAAATTATTCATATTTTTAATTGAAGTTTTCAAAGTAAAATTATTCTTATTAAATAAATTATTATTTAATTCTAAATTTTTAATTAAGTTTGATTTATTTAAATTTATTGAATCATGTAAATCTAAATTATCACAAGAGGGAATTATGTTATCATGTACCACTAAGGGTATTTTTGTAATTATCATCATGCATGTCATTACTACTGACAAGGATATTTTGATAAATTATACTAACCTTAAACGCAACTTCTAATTCTGTAGACTTCTTCGTTAGGTTAGACTCGAATCAGGATTTGCTTTTGACTTGTTCCTCCAAGTTCATTGGTTCCTTGTAAAGCTTGGTTAGTTGAATCAAGAACTCGTAGATATCTCGGTGTTCTCTAATTTTACATGTAATTTCGTTAGGTAATAAACTTAAAATTAAATTTATTACCTTTATGTTTGTTTCTTTGTCTTGAGTGGATTACCTTAGTGTTATGCCGCAATCAAAGTTATTTATAAGGATGAAGTTTTCCATTTACATCCTCTATAAATTGAATTTGTCCATCTCATATATCTCGTATAAATGTTGTTTGTTGACGTTTTGCCAGAATATTTCTTTGTTCATCATTTGAACTATTATAGAAAACTCAAACAGATATTCTAAGTCTAGGTCATGGATTAGTAATGTGGGAGAAAAAAATGAATAAAGTAGAAAATAGCTCGAGTGATGTTGCACAAATTTTGAGAAAAATAAAAAATAATGACAATTTTGTCAAAAAAAAATGATTGTACCAATTCTGATTAATGACAAAAAAATAAAAATGCAAAACCAAAAAAGGGCGTAGGATCATAAATCGCCTTATGATAGTTTCATCAATTCAGTGTGACCCATCTCTAATACTAATTGTAGGATCGTAAAGTGCTAGAGGAGGGGAGGTGAATAACGTGAGTTGCTTTTTCACTTTTTCATTAAAACACAAGAGATACAACGAAAAAGAATTATACAAAAAAAACATGACTAACACAAGTTTCTTTTACTTGGTTTAGAGTCTTTGATGATTCCTATTCCAAGACTCACACTTACTGAGTGCTTTCATTGGGCAATTCACTATAAGCTTGAATAATTACAACGATATAGAAAATTAAATTGTAAGTAAGTAAATACAAATATACTGATGACTTTGTGTTGAAACTTGGGTGTAGTCCTCAGAGTGGCATTTTGGCATTGTAAAGAACTTTTTAGGAGCAGTGCTTAAGTACGAAAGTTGTAGCAATTAATTGTTTGAAGCTGCTAGTCAAAGCTCCTTTTATAGGCATTTTCGGACTCCAAAACCATTGTTGGGTGCCTCCATTGAGACCTATCCGATCCTGCTTCAACGCAGAGTTATCCATCTCCTAGCGCCTGGACCACCCCGGGCTCCTAGATCGCTAACGTGGCTGCACCTTGGCGAAGCTCTAATTAGTAGCCTCTATTAGTTGGATAGAGTGAATCAAGTTGGCAGTATCAAGTGGGGGGGGGGGGGAGAGTGAATCAAGTGATTTTGAAAACATTCTTTACATTTAAAAATATCAAGTTGGCAGTGGAAATAAAACTAAGGACCAGAAGCGAGAAAAAGAAAAAGACGAGTGCTAACACAAGTAATTTTTTACTTGGTTCGAAGCCTTCGACAACTCCTACTTTAAGGCATGCACTCGTTAAGTACTTTTGTTGGACAATCATTAACAATTCAAAAATTAGTTACAAGATTTGAGCATATGAATTGTAAAATGAAATATTACCAACAAGAAGAAAGTATGAATAGAATTTCTTAATCGTAGGTTATCGGAGCAGCTTTTTAGGATCGTTAGAGCCTTCTCGGAGCAGTGTGCAAGTACAAAAGTTGTATAAAATATTGTGTTGAAGCTGCTGGTCAAAGGCTTCTTTTATAGCCCCATCTGGGTACCTGGATCCCCTCCCGGACGCCTGGACTGTGCTGACACTGCGAGCTCTCGTTGAAACTTCATCCTCAAAGTTTATCTCTCTCGGGCGCCTAGACTGTGCTGACGTAGCTAGCCAGTCATTACGCTCCAACTCAGTGTGACGATAAACTTTCTCTTGTCTGGGAGTCTGGAGCAACTTCGAGCGCCCAGACTGCTTGGGTGTTTGGCTAAGCACCCACCCGGGGCGCTCCCTGTGTGAAACTTACTCGGGCGCCTGGATCCCTTCCGGGCTCCTAGACCACCCTTTTTCTAACTTTTTCTTTCCTAAAAATAAAGAGTAAGTCCAAGAAAATATAATATATTTAACCTACAAAGCAAAGTTAACACAATAAGGATGCAGTATTAATTAGATCTCCCCGAGATCATGATCTAGTCACAGTCTTAATTTAGATTTTCGGAATAGACCTAAATTGGGCATGCGCCTAACGTCCCCAAATGGAACTCGTTCTCACTAGATCAATCTCCTCCGGTGCTTACCTTACTTACCAATCACAAACTTCTTTGATGTCAGGTCCCTTGACCCACCAGGACTTCCTACAAGATCTTAATCAATTTGGACTTCGGCCAGTTGTCAATCCAACTGGACTTCCTTCTACCAAACTCAACTAATCTGGACTTCATCCTAGCTATCAATCTAGCTAAACTTCAGCATGGTGGTTCGGTCCTCTAGAGATTAGACAAACATAATATCTAACTTTAATTCACTTGTCATTCATCAAAACTTAAGTTTGATAATTGGTGTCAACTGCACCAAATGCTATCCACTCTCAGGCGTCTGAACCACCCTTAGGCTCCTGGACGCTGACGTGTGTCGGGCAATCAGAGCGCACTAACTCATCTACATGAGTGGTTGGCTTTTAAACCATCCAAGCACTGGACCCACTCTAAGCGCTCAAACTTCCGTGCGCTTGAACCCTTCCGAGGCACCTGAAAGTCCTTTTTTCAGCCAACTTCCAGCTTCGATATCCTACATTACAGATTTAGTACAACAAGCATACTATGAAAAAAAATATATTAATTAGATCCTGTCTTACCAAGATCAGGATCTAATTATGGTCTTAACTTATAGTTCCAAAATGGATCTAAATTGGACCAGTACTTACAACCCCACTAGGGATCGTCCTCGCTGGATCACTTTCCTCTAGTGCTTACCTCACTTGTCATTGCAGACTTACTTAACTCTTAACCTAGCAGGTCTTTCTTTCAGATGCCTTATTTGGATTTAATCCAGTTGTCAGGTCCCCCAAATCGAACTGAACTTCTTGCCAGATATCAACCTATTTGGTTTTCCTGCTAATTTCTAATTAGATTTCAACCTAGTGTTAGGTCCCATCAAGTCTTTCAATCTTGTATACTTGGTAAATAAGTTAAATTATAAGTTTAATTTTAACTTTTATCATATATCAAAATATGAGTTTAATTATCACTATAAATTGCACCAACACATGTCTCCACTATATTGATGGTATGCCCCTCAATAACATCCTCAACATGATTGGAAAGTTCATTTGTCAAGAATCGAGTCAGATTCAGATTCAGTGTGGTCAAGTAAAAGAATATCTTCTGCTGTCATCTTTTAAAATTCAACCTAGTGAACTTCTCTGGCCTCTTTCCATGATTGATTAGAACATTTCTAATCGGGATGAAGGGACCTTTATTTGATGATTATATTACACCTCAGCACTTTATATGATCATCTCAATAGAAACTAATCTATTTTAAGATTATTAGACAATCTTCGTTGCCAGAGATTATAGGGGATAATCTAAATTTGAAACTACAAAATCAAAATCAATCTTATCTATTAAAATGACTTGAGTTTAAAATATCATACTGCTAAGTAAAGGAAGAGTTGTTTGAGATGGTTGAGCTGTCTGGAAGATTGGACTTCCTTGTATGGTTGAGTCTAAGTAGCCGAATTCGAGTCACCCAAGTGTTGAATTGGCCAAGTGCTATAGTTGTCAAGTGGCATAGTTGGCTGAGCTGTTGAGTGCCGAATCAGCAGAGTGCTACAGTACGCTATAGTAAAATCCTAATCCTAGGATTTAACCCCCGAGTACATTCACTCAGCACTTATCCTCACCCGATCAACCTAGACCTAGCCTTCTAGTCTCCTCTATCAGCATTGCGTCCCTCAGATGCCTCCCCATCCTTCACGTCTTGCCTTTTGGAGCTTCCATCGGCCTTGTCATTGTTGTCGGGTCTTCTTTTTCCAAGAGGTCGCGCCTCCGGGACTTCATCCATTGCCAAGTCACACTTTGACTTACATTGTCAAGACTACATGTTTGGACTTACACCGCCAAAACTCATCCTTGGACTTTCCACCTTTGCCAAGATCACCCTTGGACTTTCCTTGTTCTACCTGTATCTTGCACACTCACAATACATATCAAATATAATAATAAACCTAACTTAAATTTTTGCCCAAACATCAAAACCTAGGGTACCTAGATTGCTCCAACAATCTTTCTCTTTTTGATGTTTGGCAACCCGTTTAAATTAGGGAAACAATATAGCAATATATATGTAAATAAATATGCAAATCAACTCATTGTTGGTGTAATATCCTTTGGGTCAAGGTTGACCAGGTTGACTAAGCTTGAGTTGGCTCAAGCTCAAGTCTTGTTGTTTAGGTTTCGATGTTTAACAATACATGGAGACTACCAATACATGGAGATTACAGGTGTAATCATCCAATCGAGGAGATTGCTGGAGCAATTCCCCTCTGGTTAGGGTTTAATCAGATTGGTGTGAAGAAGAGTCAAGTAGGTCAAGATTGACCGAATACTTGACTGAGAAGTCCTAGTGAGTGAAGCCAGACAGTTGGAAAATCCTAGTGAATGAAGCCAGGTGAAAGACCTAGTGAGTGAAGCTAGGCAGAAGTGAAATCCTGGTGAGTGAAGCCAGGCAGATGGGAAGTCCTAGTGAGTGAAGCTAGGCAGATGGAAAGACCTGGTGAGTGAAGCCAGGCATGTGAAAATCCAGGTGGGTCAAGGTTGATCGGACACCTGGTGTTTGGAAATCCGAGTAGGTCAAAGGATTGACCGGATACTTGGCAAGAGGAAATCCAGATGGGTCAAGGATGACCGGACGTCTGGTGGAAGGAAGTTCAAGTGGGTCATGGAGGACTGAAAACCTGGCATGAGATGGTAAGTCCAAGTGCATCAAGGTTGACTGGACACTTGACGTGAGGAGAAAAAGTCCAGATGGGTCAAAAGTTGATCGAACACTTAGCGGTCGTAAGTCCAATAGGGAGTTGGCATGGAAATAGAAAGTTTGGACGTAGTAAACTTCCGAAGACCATAACTTTTGACTCGGATATCGGAATGAGGTGATCTCAGATGCGAAACGAAGCTGATTTCAAGCTCTACACATTTTCTGCTTGCCAATCAATTGACCAATCGATTAGGGGATTCAATCGATTGGTTGACGCGGTTTCGTGTAGAAATGGTCAGGATCGATTGAGTAATCGATCAAAACTTCCCCAATCGATTGGAAGAGTTTCTGAGCGAACAGTGAGCTTCTGAATCGATCAGTTGATCGATTTAAACCTTCAATTGATCAGCCGATTAATTGGGAAGCTAGAAATTGCGTGATAAAAGCTGAATCGATCAGGTAATCGATTCAGGCGCTTTCCAAAGAGCACAGAGGCACTCTAGATCGATCAATCGATCGATCCAAAGTCTCCCCAATCGATTGAGAGTCATTCAATCGATTAGGATTCGACCGTTGTGCAGGTTATAGCCGTTGGCGAGCGATTTTCTGCGCACTTCTTCGGCTTTCTTCTCCACGCGAGCACAACGATGATTTCAGAGTTTTTTTTTCCACTCTCATAGCTAAATCTTGAAAACTCTTGGGGACAAGTGTAGCCACACTTCCAAGGTTCAAGAGGCAACAACAAGCAACAAGTAAGCAAGAAGAAGAAGTTTTTATTTGTATCTCTTATATTTTCCTCTTGCGTGAGTTGTATTTGTTGTATGGGTTTGTACAAGGCTTCTCCGCCTTCAGTAGTTACCGTAAAGGTGTGTTTTTATTAGTGAGAGTGTTCATGTGTGTGGATCATTGGATTAGTCACCTCTTCTTGAGGTGGATACCAAGTAAATCATTGTGTTAGCATTGTATTTTTGTTTCTTGTTCTTTCCGCTGCATATCATCACCAAGAAGCAAGCAACGACGAGCGCGACGAGCTATTCACCCCCCCTCTAACTACAAATCGACCCTAACAAGTGGTATCAAAGCGAGGTCGCTCTTTACCGAAATTATTACCGGAAGGGGTAAAAAGGCTAGAGGGTGAAGAAGTTGGAGCAAAATTTATCAAGTCAAAGAATTCATCAAGAGCTCAACTTCAAGATGAAATTCTGAGATGGACTCGGATTCGATACAAAGGTGCCTCCACCATTCATTTCAACAAGCTTCGATTCTTGGAAATCAAGAATCGAAAATTTCCTTCTGATGGAGATAGAGCAATGGTTTGCTCTAATGGAAGGCTTCGAAGCTCCAAAGAATTCAAAAGGCAAGATCCTCAACAAGAGCAAGTGGAGCCAAGAGCAAATTCAAAGATGTGAGGCCAATGATAAAGTGACCAAGCTATTGGTCAATCTATTGCCGAGCAACATCTTGGAGCAAATTGGAGAATTTGAAGATGCCAAAAAGCTATGGAGTAAATTGGCAAAAATCCATGAGGTCCCCTCCACTGTACAAAATCAAGAAGAATCCAAAAAGGATGACTCATTGGATCAAGATCAAGAGGAAGAGGACTCCAAAGTTGAGAGATGTTCAATCTCCGAAGAAGAAGTCCAAGAAGCTTCATCTTCAAAGGAATGCAACAAAAAGGGCAAAGAGGGAGCATACTCTTTGTTCCATGTACAAGATGAAGATGAAGAAGCCTCCGGCTCTAGGATTGAGAGGGAGCAATGTTCATTGACATCAGATCAAGAAGAAGGAGAAGCTTCTACATCCGGGTCAAGTGGAGAAGAAGATGATGCATCCTCCAAAAATCAAGATACATCAAATGGAGGATCGAGTGTCATCCCTATATGTGAAGGTATAAATGTTTCAATTAAAAATAAAAATCATATTATATGTTTTGAGTGTAGGGAACATGGGAACTACAAAAGTAAGTACCTTAAATTGGCCAAGAAAAAAGGTCAAGTGGCACCAAAGGGCAAAGAGAAGCCCAAGGAGACCACCCCCACAATAAAGAAGAGCAAGGAGCACATTGTGTGCTTCTTGTGTAACCAAAAAGGGCATTATCTGAGCAAATGTCCAAAGGGGAAGAAAGCGGTCAAAGTCAAAGGAGGAAGCGCAAGTTAAGGGGGAGCTTCTAAGGCAAAACCTAAGGTATCATTTATTGAACCTATTCCTTTGACTAATGGTAAAAAGTATGATAGTTCGAACTTATATCATTTTAATGCTATTTACCATAAAAATAGGAGGCATGATAGAATAAATGAAAATCATGTGGCTCTTCATGCTAAGACTACCACACCTAGGTTTAGGAAGGTAGATAAGAATTTAGGTAATAACTCTAATGATTTTAGGTATAGGCCTAAAAATAGAAATGCTCAAGGACAAAATGAAAAACCAAAATCTAGGGATTTATGGAAAGAAAATCAAGTCTTGAGGTCAAGACTTGATAAAATGGAAAAGACCCTAAAAAGGATGAAAAATATCCTAAAAGGGAAAAATGATCAAAACTTAGGTCTAGGAGTACAAAAGTTATCCAATGGTCGTAGAGGTTTGGGATACAAACCTAAGGTTAAGAAGGATGCAACTTCTTACCATAGGGTTTCATATAGCTATGAAACCAACTCTAGGTCTAGGAGTCAAGTCAAGGATACAAGGAAAGCTATCCCTAGGTGTATCTTTGCAATGACAAATGTGACTAAGACTTCTAAGAAGTCTAAGAAAGTCACTAAGAAGGTCACAAGGGAAGAAATCCCTAGAGTTGATTTAGAGAAGGTGACCAAGGCTTCTAAGAAGCCTAACAAGGTCATTAGAAAGGTATCCAGGGAGGTTATCCCTAGTGAGTACCTAGAGCATCCAAGGAGCACCAATATGTTTTAGGTTTCTAGGAACATTTTCTCTACCCCTTAGATGGGTTAGAGAGTGTCAACTCTACTTGGAGGGTAGTTAACCCAACCTTAATGAAGTTGACACTCGGAGAGTATTTTCAAGGTTATTGTTAACCTTTGAAAATGTAAAGAATTAAGTGTTTACTTTTTGGAAGAGTAAGATGTGTCAAAATATAAGGAATTGAACTTAAATTAAATTGGCACAAAAAGGAAAGAATAAAAGAAATGTCAAGTTGAGTTTTGGCATTTTCTTGAGAAAATGAGGCTAATATAGGATTTAAATTTTAAGTTAACTAAGGTTTAAGGATACTTAGATAAATAATCTAGGTACTTTACTTATGCTAATTTGTCATGCTTTGTTTGCCCATCATATGTCATGACATCATATTTTACTTTCATGTTTTATTATGAAAAATACAAAAATACCATTTCATGTCATACATACATCATGTAGTTATAGAAAATTTTCTTTTGAAAATTATTCACTTTGATGTATGCCATAAATCATCATGCATTAGTTCAATTTCATTACAATTAAGGACAATAACATTTACTAACAAGTAACATCCTAGGTGGATGTTCATAATTCTAAAATGCCTAGATAGATATGCATGATCCATAGTTCAGGGTAAAACCAAACTTTACATCTCATAAAGATCTATAAGGTGACTTGTATGTGTTTTAGTGCACATTAGATACAAGTGAGATGTTAGGACGATTAACGAAACTCAAGATGTTGATTTAGTGCATTATTTTGAGTTTTAGGTTCATCAAAACATATAATTATGTATTTTCCAATTATTGGGAAAGCTAATGCACAAGTCATGTGCATTGAGCCCAAAGAACATGGTTGGATATTAGTTTTGAAAATTATTTTAAAATGCTTTTGGAAAACCTTGATGAAGGCTATCTTTTGATAGTAATCATCATTGAAAAGTTAGACACAAACTAGAAGAAAATATTGAAGTTTTTACAAGTTTTCAAGTTTGTGTCAATCTTTGAAAATAAGAAGTATTTTTATAGAGAATTATTTTTCCATGATAGTATATACCCTAAATAATGTCTACAATAATTTTCATGATTTTGAGAATGTTGTAGAATTTTTGGAGAGTTTATGAAATTCACTGAAATTGAATTTTAGACTTTCAGTGCTCCAATCTATCACCCGATCGATTGGAGTGCCTCAATCGATCGGGTGATCGATTGAGAGGGATGTTTTTACGAGCAGAAGCTCGCTGGATCAATTCTTCGATCGACTTAAACATCCTGAATCGATCCATTGATCGATTGAACATGTTTCAATTGATTGGGGCCTAACTCCAATCGATTGAGAATGTTGATTTTGGCTGGGAAGCTAAATTTCAGCATTTTAAATCATTTTTAATCTAGGTAATCATTCATAACCCCTCAACACACATTTATACACATTTAGGAGGAGTTTTCATGATGAAACATGGATGGATTGGTAAAGGGAGACTAGGTAGAGGCTTAAGTTGAGGTTTAGCTTCAATTTTGAAATTTTGAACCTCAAAGCTTCATATTTTGGGTTTCCTAAAGATCTAAGGAGTCTAAGTCATTGTTGGTGCAATGACAGAAGTTATGAGCATGTCTTTAGGGGGAGTTACTCTTTAAGGACATGAAAATCTATTTTTTCATATACCTTGGAAGGTGGTCAACCTTCCTTAGCATAAATCCTCGAGGTTGAGCATTTTAAACACAATGGAGAGAGGAAATCTTCATTGTTTAGTTGTATATGCTCGAGGGTGAGTATTGAAGGATAATGAAGGGTATGAGACTTTCATTGTTGAATTAGTTAATGCTCAAGGGTGGGCTTTGAGGATAATGAAGGGTATGTGACCTTCATTATCGTGTTGAACATAACAAGTGGAGTTGTGAATAACGGTGAGTAACTCTTCAAGGGGAGAGTTTTTGATGTATGCCAATAGGGGGAGAATGTGTGGTTTAAGTTAGGCCTTCATTACCTAAAGAGGGAGTTTGCCCTCTAGGAAAGGGGGAGAATGAAGGGAACTCTCATTCATACATTGGCATGAAGGAAGTTGAGGCTATGGGATTAACCTAACTTAAAGGTATTGTCAAACATCAAAAAGGGGGAGATTATTGGTGCAATATATTTTGGGTCAAGGTTGACCAGGTTGACTAAGCTTAAGTTGACTCAAGCTTAAGTCTTGTTGTTTAGATTTTGATGTTTGACAATACATGGAGACTGAGAATATGTGGAGATTGCAGGTGCAATCATCCGATCGGGGAGATTGCTGGAGCAATTCCCCTCTGGTTAGGGTTTGACCAGATTGGTGTGAAAAAGAGTTAAGTAGGTCAAGATTGACCGGATACTTGACTGTGAAGTCCTGGTGGGTGAAGCTAGGCAGTTGGAAAATCTTGGTGAATGAAGCCAGGTGAAAGACCTAGTGAGTGAAGCTAGGCAGAAGTGAAATCCTGGAGAGTGAAGCCAAGTGAAAACTCTAGTGAGTGAAGTTAGGTGAAAGTCCTGGTGAGTGAAGCCAGGCAGATGGGAAGTCCTAGTGAGTGAAGCTAGGCAGATGGAAAGATCTGGTGAGTGAAGCCAGATATGTGGAAATCTAGGTGGGTCAAGGTTGATCGGACACCTGGTGTTTGGAAATCCGAGTAGGTCAAATGATTGACCGGATACTTGGCAAGAGGAAATCCAGATGAGTCAAGGATGACCGGACGTCTGGTGGAAGGAAGTTCAAGTGGGTCATGGAGGACCAGAAACCTGGCATGAGATGGTAAGTCCAAGTGCATCAAGGTTGACTGGACACTTGACGTGAGGAGAAAAAGTCCATATGGGTCAAAAGTTGTTCGAACACTTAGCGGTCGTAAGTCCAATAGGAAGTTGGCATGGAACTAGAAAGTTTGGACGTAGTAAACTTCCGAAGACCATAAATTTTGACTCAGATATCGGAATGAGGTGATCTCGGATGTGAAACTAAGCTGATTTCAAGCTCTACATATTTTTCTACTTGCCAATCGATTGCCAATCGATTGGGGGGGGGTCAATCGATTGGTTAGCGTGGTTTCATGTAGAATGGTCTTGATTGATTGGGTAATCGATCAAAAGTTCCTCAGTCGATTGGTCAATCGATTGGAAGAGTTTTTGAGCGACCAGTGAGCTTCTGAATCGATCAGTTGATTAATTGAAACCTCTAATCGATTAGCCGATCGATTGGGAAGTTGGAAATCACGCTATAAAGGTTGAATTGATCGGGTAATCGATTCAAGCGCTTTCCAAAGAGCAAAAAGGTGCTCTGGATCGATCAATCGATTGATCCAAAGCCTCCCCAATCGATTGAGAGTCATTCAATCGATTGGGATTCGACCGTTGTGCAGGTTATAGTCGTTGGCGAATGATTTTCTACGCACTTCTTCGGCTTTCTTCTCCACGCGAGCACAACGACGATTTCAGAGTTTTTTTTTCCACTCTCACTACCAGATCTTGAAAGCTCTTGGGGATAAGTGTAGCCATACTTCCAAGGTTCAAGAGGTAACAACAAGCAACAAGTAAGTAAGAAGAAGAAGTTTTTATTTGTATCTCTTATATTTTCCTCTTGTGTGAGTTGTATTTGTTGTGTAGGTTTGTACAAGGCTTCTCCGCCTTTGGTAGTTACCGTAAAAGAGTGTTTTTATTAGTAGAGAGTACTCATGTGTGTGGATGCTTGGATTAGTCACCTCTTCTTGAGGTGGATACCAAGTATATCATTGTGTTAGCGTTGTATTTTTGTTTTTTGTTCTTTCCGCTGCATATCATCACCAAGAAGCAAGCAACGACGAGCGCGACGAGCTATTCACCCCCTCTAGCTACAAATCGACCCTAACACTCATGCATAAATAATGGAACCTAAATCCCTAGGCTCCCCCTTTACCTAAGCTCCCCTTGAGCTAGGATTTCTTGCAAAGGTAAACTTCTCGCCCTTTGTTAATAAATGAGTAATCGCTCCCCTTTCACCTAAGCTCCCCCTTAACTAGGATTTCTTACAAAGGTGTGTAGATTTCCAACTTAAACCTAAACTTCTCTCCCTTTACCATACATCAAAAAGAGCTCCAATAATATCTCAATTATTGAACTCTTTGACCTCTAATAACCATAATCATCATGTATTAATCTCCCATAAGAATACATACATGTTCACCACTCTTTTGGTCATTTTCTAATGTTGAAAAATATTTTTAGACCATATCAGTCAACTGTCATAAGTCCCAGTCGACCGCCATAATCAAAATAAGCTTACAAAGACATTCTGTGCTCAAAATTACTGTTACCAGTTGATTGGTAACTGTACCAGTCGACTGGTATTTTATTTATGCAAAAATCAACCTTTTCTGACCAATTTCAGAAATACACCAGAAATTCTACAAACCTCCAAGAATGACACAAAATTTAACCTTGTCTATTTTAACCTTGTCTACTTGGAAAAATTATATATAAAATATATTTATCACAAATCCCAAGAATGACACAAAATTTAAAACTATCTAAATAGTTCAATTGAACCTTAACCTAAAGTCCTAGTTTTGGCTTCCTCTTGATGAATCTGCCCAAACTAAACCACAATACTTCCCTAGCATAGGTTTATATGACATCTATACATCAAAAACTAATTTTCATGCAATATGACCCCAATGTCATATTTTTATCCATGAAACACATCCTAATTGTGCCAACCCACTAGGTTAGAGACTTAAGTCGGTCTCCTAACCACTTGGCACATTTGATAATCCATCTAACACGGGTCCCAAAGGCTCTTCCTAACCTTAGGAATCTTAACCTTAGTCACCTCCCTTGGTGACTCATCCACTATAGCTACATCCACATGGTGTACCACAGGTGACACTTGACCTACAAACTTGACTTTCTTAACCTTAGACACCTTGTCTTTGGTTAATTTCTTCTTGTCCTTCACCTTGGACGCCTCATCCTCTCCATAATTATATGCTACCCTAGTATATTCCTTCTTATTGGCCTTGGATGACTCTCTCTTGTCCTTTGTTACACCTCCCTTACTAATGTTATGTGTCACTTTAGCACTTGACCTCCTTTTGGTCTTCGAGATACCCAATTTGATATTTTTGGATTTTTGACCACCCAAACACTTGTCAAGTCCTCTAGGCCCAATAATGAACTTATCTGGGTCTTTCTCTATTTCTTTAAGTCTTACCTTCAAGGCTTGATTTTCCAATGCTAGGGTTCTAACCCTAGAGTCAACATGTCCACCTTGGACATCCCTAGACCTACCCACCTTCCTAGGCATATGTCTCCCTTTCTTGGGATTAATGCTTAGATTTTCACCCACTTTCCTTCCCTTAGGCAAAGTAGTTTGGGTCTTATTAGGTCTACCCTTAGTGTATGATTTCTTAGGATTATCTACCGTGTTAACCCTATTCCTATCATTATACCTAAATCCACGATTATGTTTGGGTAAATAATCTACATTATTTCGAACAAGCATATAAGAATTGGAGCTTGGATTAAACTTTAAAATAGGGATTACTTTCCCTTTTACCTTTGAAGCTCCCCCTTGACTTGTGCTCCTCTTCTTTTCCCATTTCTTCAAGTACGCCAATTTCTTGAGCTCTTCTCTCCTTCGGCACTTTGTGTGGTAGTGACCCCACTCACCACATGTAAAGCACATAATGTGCTTCTTCTCCTTCTTCTTCCTAAAACTCACATTAGTTTCTAAATTAACTTTAGTAAATTTAGGGTTCACCTCCTTTACCTTCTTGAGCGAAGGACACCTACTCTTGTAGTGCCTCATCTTACCACACTCAAAGCATTTGATGTGATCCTTTGTGCTCTTCTTGGTAGTTGAGGTGGAGGGTTGAGCTTCCAAGATCTCCTCTTCCTTGGATTGCTCTTCTTTCTCTTCACTTGAAGATGTGGATGATTCCACTTCTTCCTCCCTTGAAGATGTGGATGATACCTTCTCATCTTCCTTCTCCTCCTTGGATGTTGAACATGTGACAACATCCGATTGGTCCTTCTTCTCTTGGACCAATGAGTCATTCTCCTTGGGTTCCTCCACTACTTGGAGTTTTGTAGGATCTTCATGGAATGCAATGATCTTTTTCTAAAGATCACTTGTATTTTCGTAATTGCCTACACTCAACAAAATGTTAGGAGGTAATAAATTCAATAGAATTTTCATTACCTCCTTATCCGCCTCCAATTTCTCCCTTTGCTCCTTGGTACAATACCGATGCCGGAGGCATTTTCCTTTCTTGTCTGTTGGAGTTTCGAAAGAATCTTCTAATGCGATACAATGGTTCCAATCCATTTGGAACCAAGTCTCCAAGCATGACCTCCAATACCCGAAGTCTTCTTGGTCATATGGAAGTAGGATCCGGATATCCCATCCAAGCGGACCTTTGAACTCCATCTTCCTCTAGCACTTTGCTCCCTCGGCGATTAGTCCGCAAAAGAGCGACCCGCTCTGGTACCACTTGTTGGGACCTTGACGTCCGCTAGAGGGGGGGAGAATAACGTCTAACTCAAAACATCAATTTCTACAATGGTTAGTATGCATAACAGAATAAAAAAAACAAATACTAACAATAGAAAGCAAACATAACACGTTGATTTAACGTGGTTCGGAGATAAAGCTCCTACTTCACGGCTGTCCGTAAGGTGGACGATCCCGATCCATCGGTTGATGATTCCCCGGAGAACTTTCGGCTAGCTCGTGTAGCTCCTTGTGGGTGGAGAAATATCGCCGCAACCTCGTACAAGCACATTAGATCACTTGGGCACTTGGAGACTCTAATTAGGGTTAACCACCACTAATTTCGTCAACCTTAACCAAGCTTCTAATGCTTGGTTATATATGACATGAGTTGGAAAACCCCGCCTATCAGTCGACTTCCAAAATCATCAGTCGACTGCCCTTTGTAGAGATTCGACCGTTACAACCCAACGGCTCGATACCAGTCGACTGATACTTCCATCAGTCGACTGCTCCATACTAACTGAACAAACAGAGGCATTCTGTTCGCTCTCAGTTGACTGCCCGATCGACCGCACCAGTCGACTGATGAAAACATCAGTCAACTGCTATAGTACTGCTACAGTAACGCTACAGTACTGCTACAATAACACTACGGTAAAATCCTAATACTAGGATTTAACCCCCGAGTACATTCACTCAACACTCATCCTCGCCCGACCAACCTAGACCTAGCCTTCTAGCCTCCTCCATCAGCCTTGTGTCCCTCAGATGCCTCCTCATCCTTCATGTCTTGCCTTTTGGAGCTTCCATCGGTCTTGTCATTGTTGTCGGGTCTTCATTTTCCAAGAGGTCGCGCCTCCGGGACTTCATCCATTGCCAAGTCACACTTGGACTTATGTTGCCAAGACTACATGCTTGGACTTACACCGTCAAGACTCATCCTTGGACTTTCCTCCTTTGCCAAGATCACCCTTGGACTTTCCTTGTTGTACCTGTATCCTGCACACTTACAATACATATCAAATACAATGATAAACCTAACTTAAATCTTTGCCCAAACATTAAAACCTAGGGTACCCATATTGCTCCAATAAAGGTTGACTAGATACCTGACTAGGAAGTCCTAATTAGAGGTTAGGTAAGGGAAGCCCAACAAGAAAGTTGGCAAAAGATGAAAATTTAAGTAGGTCAGTGTTTAACCGGACACAGTGAGAAAGTCCTGTGAAGCCAGGTAGTTGGAAAGTCCTAGTGAGTGAAGCTAGGTAGTGTGAAAGCTCTAGTGAGTGAAGTTAGGCAGATCAAAAATCGTGGTGAGTGAAGCCAAGTGAAAGTCCTAGTGAGTGAAGCTAGGCAGATGAAAGTCCTGGTGAGTGAAGCTAGGCATGTGGAGGTCTAGGTGGATCAAGGGTGGTCAGACACCTGGTGATTGGAAGTCCAAGTGGGTTATAGAGGACCAGACACTTGGCACGAGTTGAGGAGTCCAAGTGGGTCAAAGGATTGATCGAACACTTGATACAAGGAGAAAAGTCCAAGTGGGTAAAAGGTTTGACTGAACACTTGGTGAAGAAGTCCCGGCAGGTTAAGGTTGACCAGATGCTAGGCAATGAGAGGTCTCAACAGGTCACAGTTGATCGAATGTTGAGTAGAGGAACCCTAGACTTCAGTTTGGAAGTTAAGGTTTGGTAATCGATTAAGTTAGTCAATTATCGAAGCTTAATCTATTAAGCAGGTTTCGTTAAGTGCACAGAAAGATTCGTAATTGATTAGATCAATTGATTACGAATGCTTAATCAATTACGACAATCGATTAAGCCTAGATTTTACGAATGCATAGAGAAATTGGTAAGCGATTAAGCAAGGAAGCTTAATAGCTTATGGTCTGCTCTTGCACAAACAAAAAGGTTCTTAATCGATTCAGCTAATTGATTAAGAACCCTTAAGCGATTAGTCTAATCGCTTAAGGTGGAAAATTAGCCGTTGTGCGCCCAATAAAAGAGTTTCGCATACACTGTTCTGAAACATCGCTCACAGGTTTTCTTCTCCACTCTTTTCACCGAGCTCACCTATTCTTGAGGCTTCTTGGAGCAAAGTATTGCTGCACTTCCAAGGTCAAGAGACGTTCCAAACAAGAAGAAGAAGCTAGCTAGGATTTTATTTGTGTTAATATTGTAAGATTTTTATTGTATTTGCTTATTCTTTCTTCTTGTTGTAATTGAGAGTCTTGTACGAGGTTTCTCCACCTCTAGAGTGTTTCTGAGAAGAAGTGTATTCTTAGTGGATGTGTGAGTGATGGTAAGATCTTTGAATTAGTTATCTCTTCTTGAGGTGGATACCAAGTAAATTCATTGTGTTAGCATTGGGGAGCTTTATGTCGAGTTTATCCGCTACACATCATCATCGACGAACGCGAGAAGCTATTCACCCCCTATAGCTCTGAAGTGTCCCAACATCTACTTCTTTTCCATTCACATATATCCAACACGACCTTGCTGAGAGGTAGAGATCATGACCTCATCACGGGAAGTCCAACAACAAAGAGGTCACGACGTCGCTCACGTTTCCTTTCTCTTCTTCCCTTTCCTTTCTCTTCTTTATAATTTACTTTTTCTTTCTTTCTTTCATCTTTCCATGCCCTCGTCATATGATAAAACCTAATGGTGAATTCCTTTCTCTTCTTGATCTGTATCTTCAAGTAAATAGAGTTTTAAGTCTCTATATATCGATTAGGGGCCAATAATTATTATTTTTAGTTGGCACTAGGTATCCAAACCTTGAACTCGATTAATCTTGGGGTAATCGGGCTGGTCTCACTAGAATTTTCCACCAATCACCTGGGTAAATTGGAGAACCATACATAGAGGCCCATCCTGATACCTAACGTTCTCAGGTCCGCTATTGATAAGAAGAAAATTCTCCACAATGTGCTGCAGCAGAGTCTCGAACTCTATCTAACAATTATTTGTTGATTTCATCTCGTAGCTAATGGCGTGATCTTTCTGTGGATGACTCAAATTGTGTTGTCTTAATAGAAGGGTGAAATTGAGCAATAAGCAAACTTCATCGATAACTATCATCGAAATCCAACAACACTTGCAAAAGACCTTCTAAAGTCTAAATGGTGTGCTCTGATTGCAAATCAACCATTTGCATGTGGGTTTTATGTTATGTTTATTTAGGAGTGCATATTTAAAAACTGAGAAAAGTTTCCTATAGAAAATTTTTTTCTACTGTTTACTTTGTGAGGATCCACTGCTTACTCGTTATCAAATAATGGACGAATGGATTCATAAATCTATCTATAGATCACTTTTTTATTTTTTTTTCATCTACTTAAATCAGGCGAAAAGTCTTTCTCTTCCTGTACCTCACCCTTATGTAATGGTATTGCACAATCGGCCCAATGCAACCATTGTGGCTTGCGACTGCCTCGTGTAGGGTGGCACCACGCAACCACACTAGGGCAGTCTGCGCGGTCGCCCACCTCGCACAACTTCACTTTTGTTTTTTTTTCTCTCTATCACTTTTCCACATGCTTTCCGCGGGATTCTTTTCTCTTCTCTTATCTTCCTTGGGTTGAATGACTTTTTTCACAGGTATTCCTTTCCCTCCTCAATTCACACCTCAAAGGTATGTAGGATTAAGTACACATGGGTAGACTTAATCTCCATAAGGTGGGCTTATACTTGATTAAGATACACACGACTAATTGTCATTAAAGTAACTAAACCCAATTAAGTGACCTATGCTTTCAAGCATATAAAGAGGGTTTGATCTAAATAGATGTCGGTTGTATGTGTAGATCTAAAATCCGGTTCATTAACATTGATGGGTTGTTAATGATGAATGAGCTTTAAGGAGGATAGTCCCTACAAGATGGGCTTGGTATATAAAGGATGAGACTCATGAATTATGACATGTTCTAGAGTCTCTTCAACCTCTTCTCTTTCTCATCAAGAGAAAGTAAAGGATTGCCACCACCCACTCCTGTAGAAGACTTTTCCGCAATAGCAAGAACTCTGACGACAAGTAAGAAGCATTAGCCTTAGTGATGGATTTAGGTCAGTCATTCATGTGCTATTGTTTCAATTTGTGTTGTGCTTTAAAGATTGATAGAAGCCAGGTCTTGTTGTAGATACATCCTTTAGTTTATATATGATGTATTGCAAATCTAATAATTGGTATCAGAGCTTATGATTGGCTTATTATCAGTTTTTAAGGCGTAATGATAAATTTTCAATGTTTTGGCATAAATACATCAATTTTTTCATTTAATTCCATATGGATGGGTGAAATTGATATATATTCGTTGAGTGTAGCTTGGATAGATTATGATTTAACCTTTGAATCGAGTTTTTTGCATTATCTACGAAGAACAAGATTGGTGGCGCGATTTTAGAGTAGAAAATCACATTTAGAATTAGGCATTTTCTGATATCAATCGATGGGAAGGTTCCTAATCGATTGAGAGTCGTGAATTCGCGAACAGAAGCTTCCCAAATAGATCAATTGATCGATTGGTGCTTATTAATCGATTGGCGTAAGGCTTGATCGATTGGGATGCTCAAGTTCATGAACAGAAGGGTTTGGAATCAATCGGCTGATCGATTGGTGTTTACCAATCGATCAGTATGAAGAATCAATCGATTTAGACTGTCGATCGTGACAAGAATATAAAGGAAAGCTTCTGGATTGATTGGCTAATCAATGGGGTCATCAATCGATCAGTCAATTGATTGAAGGTTGCAAGAATAAAACAAAAAGCTCTTGAATCGATTAATTAATCGATTGAGGTTCACCAATCGATCAGTCAATCGATTGAAAATTGTGAGAAGCCAACAGAGAGATTTTGGATCAATCGGTTAATTGATTAATCAATCGATCAACCAATCGATTAGAGTTTGCTAGGTTGTCCATAGAAGGTTTCTAAATCGATTGGCGAACGAGTGCATGAACAAGTGAACAAAAGCTTTCTGGATCGATCCATGTATATTCAATCGATTGGTCAATCGATTGGCACACGCGTGAATCGATTCACATCCATTCTTGATCGATTAAAAGGGTGTCAATCGATTGATATCCAATATCAATCGATTGATAACTGAATTTAGCTCAATTTATATCAATTTTTTCCTGGATTCTTCTTCTCTCTTGTTACCTAATCGAACATATACTATCATCAAAGTGAGAACTATTGGAGAGGCTAGGAGTATTAGTGTAGAGGGATATATATCCATGCTAAGGGTGATTGACCCAAAGGAAAATTATTCTTATGTCGGATATATGTTTAAGAAAGCTCACAAATTAAGTTAAACTTCTTGATCATGCACATGGTGTGTCGACCCAAAGGAAGGGGCACTATGTGGTCGATTGGAAGCATTGTGAGTGATGCTAGAAAACATAAGTTAATTAAAGGAAGCTCATGAATAAAGTATTATGCGCATAATGCGTCGGCCCAAAGGAAGGCGAGTTATATGGCAGATGAAGGTGATCATAAGTTATTTAGAGAGTACCAATAGCAATTTATAATTTAGTCCAAAGACTTAATGTAATGTTATACTAGATATCTCTATGTATGCCTATATAGTTGCATGTTTTATTTGTTGCATTTTGTTATTGCACAAGATACATGTCTTATTTGCTAAATTGAGCTATGTTCTTTGCTTTTATTTATATAGCACTCTCAATGTCTATTAATTTAAACAACATCTTCATGCTTACTGGCACAAACTTTGGACAATGGAAAGAATATATTACAGTCTTATTGGGCTGCATGGATCTAAACTATGCCTTTAGGCATGATCGCTTTATACCTTTGACTGATGATTCAACTGCAGATCAAAAGATGAACTTTGACAAAGTGGGAGCGATCAAATTGCATGAGTCTGATGATCATGAGAATGTCAATTCTGGAATCATTAAGGGGTTTAATAACTGAGAAGGAGGATGCTAAAACCTTCTTTAAGAAATTAGTGGGTCGATTCATCTCAAACGAAAAGGTCGAGACCACTATACTTCTCACGGAGTTAATGTCTATGCAGTACACAGGGAAGGATAACATTAGGGAATACATCATAGAGATATATAACCTGGTTATAAGGCTTAAGATACTAAAGTTAGACACGTCTGAAAGTGTCCTTGTGAACCTCATCTTAATTTCTCTGTCTACACAGTTCACTCCTTTTAAGATTAGTTATAATACCCAAAAAGAGAAATTGGCACTAAATAATCTCATAGCTCAGTGTGTACAAGAAGAAGAGAGATTGAGAGGTGACACATCTCAAAGTGCTTACTATGCATCCTCATCTCAGTATTCGAATAAGAAAAGGAAGAAGGGTAATGGTAAGAGTCAGGGTAAACAACTTGCAGTAACTTGAGCTTCAGGGGCATAAGGTGCAAAAGCAATAAGATTCGGACCGAACTTGTTTCTTTTGTAAAAAGAAAGGTCATCTGAAGAATGATTGCCTTAGATATGCCAACTGGTATACCAAGAAAGGTATATTTCTTAACTTTGTTAGTTCAGAAGTTAACCTAGCTACTGTACCTAATAACACTTGGTGGATAGATACTGGTGCAACTACTCACATAAGTGTAACTATGCAGGGTTACCTCACGAGCCGAATGTCAATTGATGCCGAAAGATTCATCTATATCGGAACGAGCAAGAAGGCAAAAGTAGAGACAATATGTGTCTTTAGAGTTTGTTTAGGGAACAATGCACTTTTGAAATTGGAAATTACATTTGTAGTGTCATCTTTTAAACGAAACTTAATTTTTATTTCATGTTTGGACAAATCCGGATATACTTGTTCATTTGGAAATGAAGAGTTTAGTATTTTTCGAAATTCTATCTTATGTGGTACTGGTTCCTTGATTGATAAGTTATATAGATTTGACACTAAAACTCATACGGATAATTTTGTGATGCATAGTATAGGTGTGAAGCGTGGTGTGACAAATGAGAATTCATCCATGTTATGGTATAGATGATTAGGACATATCTCTAAACAATGCCTAAAAAGTTTAATGTTATTAGAAATTCTCAATTCTCTTGATATGTTAGATTTTGGAATCTGCATTGAATGTATCAAGGGAAAAATAACTGACAAAAGTAATAAGGGTTCAAGGCGGAGTAATGGAGTCTTAGAATTTATACATATGGATATATGTGGACTATTCCCTAAGGCTTATTGGAATGATCAATCATACTTTATAAGCTTTATAGATGATTATTCTCGATACAGATACTTATACCTTATTCATGAGAAGTCGCAATCTTTAGACATGTTCAAAACTTTCAAAGGTAAAGTTGAAAATCAACTTGGTATGAAGATAAATGCCGTAAGATCAAACCGTAGTGGTGAATACTATGGTAGACGGATCATGTGAACAACGTCCTGGGTCATTTGCGGATTACCTTGCTGAGTGCAGTATTGTGGCACAATACACCATACCTGGGACACCTCAGTAGAATGATGTAGCAGAGCAACGAAACTGATGTTGGAGTGTATACTGAAAGCCTAAGCTTTGTAAACATTCATTATGAGTAAAGAATCACATTTGGTCAAATTGTCTACATTTGTTTGTAGTTGTTCATTTAATTTATATTGTAGATAACATAGTATGTGGTGTCACATACAGAAGATGATGTTATCAGTACCTTATAAATTATAAACAGTAGCTCACGACTAAAATGGAAAGGAACAAACCATTAGAAGGTCGTATTGTAATTAGGTATTAGTTTATCTTGACTATATAATTACACTAGTACACTCAGAGTGTATTGAGTAGGACCATTAGAGGTCGTTTCTTTTATCTGACTTTATAAAGGAACAAAGACCTCAGTTATTATGGAAGTGTGTGCTCTTAATCATTATATAATAACAAGCACATATGTTTAATATTTATTTCTTTAATTTATCAATGGGTGAGATTTAGTTCGATAAATCAAT
Organism: Zingiber officinale; assembly: GCF_018446385.1. Taxonomy (NCBI): domain Eukaryota; kingdom Viridiplantae; phylum Streptophyta; class Magnoliopsida; order Zingiberales; family Zingiberaceae; genus Zingiber; species Zingiber officinale. The sequence goes on from NC_055989.1 coordinate 88,496,211, forward strand.
AAACTCGATAAGTTGGGAAATGGTATCACTTATAGTGTGTGTTGTTGATTATAGAAGGAAACTGTGTCCTAGAGATACTAGGTTGATAATGTCCTCAAGAGGAGCTCATAAAGATTGTCATGTTAAACCCTGCAGGTGGACTTAGTCCGACATGATAATAAGGTTGGGTGGTACTACTCTTGGACTTAGATATTAATTAAATGAGTTGTCAGTAACTCACTTAATTAGTGGACATTCAATATCTTAAACACAGGGAGACTAACACACTCATAATAAGAAGGAACCCAAAAATATAATTTGGGATTGGTGCGGTAGTTCAATGATAGTTCTCTAGTGGAATGAATTATCATTGATAAAATTAAGTTGTGTTAACACGGGATGCTAATTTTATCGGAAGACCAAACCAATTCCTCCTCTCATCCTATCGTAGCCTCTTATTTATAGAGTTCTATACCCACCTCTACCCTAAGGGGCGGGCCAAGCTAGCTTGGGAACAAGCTAGGTTTGGCCTAGGTATGAATTTGGGTAGTGGCCGACCATAATTAAATTAAAAAGAAATTTAATTTTAATTTTATTATTATGTTGAAGATATAATTTAAAGAGAATTAAAATTAAAATATCTCTTATAAAAGATCTATAAAGATTAAAGAAAGAGATTAGATCTCTTTCCTTATTCATAGATTGGAGAGATGTTTTATTTTCTTTAAAATTATTCACATGTTGATAAAATTAAAATTATAGAAATTTCCTTTATCAACCATGAAGAGATTTTAAAGAGAAATTTTATTTTTTAAAATTTCGGAAACAAATTAGGAAGTTTTAATTGTTGATTAAAATTTGTCCAATTTGTTCTCCAATGATGTCGACCATGTGATTGTAATTGGGAAATTTTATTTTATTTTTCTCAATTAAATCATATCAAGGAAATTGAGGAAATTTTATTGTAATTAAATTTCCTAATTTGCCAAGGAATATAAAAGAAGGGTGAGGTGCCTTCACGAGACACAACATCTATTATTTCTCTCCCTCTTTGTTCCTTGGTGTGGGCCAACCTCTCCCTCTCTTCCTCTTGTGGTGGCCGAATCTCCCTCTTCCATCAAGCTCTTGGTGGTCTGATACTGAGAAGAAGAAGAAGAAGAAGAAAGCTAGCTCTTCGAGCTTGGTTAGTATTTTGGTTTTCCTCCTTGGTGAAGTTTTTCCTGTGGCGAACCTTGCTTGGAGGAGAAGAAGGTGGTTGGTGTTTTCTCATCTTGGTAGATCGTTGCCCACACAACGTCCGAGGTTAGAAGAGGAATACGGTAGAAGATCAAGAGGTCTTTCTAGAAGGTATAACTAGTAGTTTTTCCTTTTCCGCATCATGCTAGTTATTTATGGAAATAATACCAAATACAAGAGGCTTACGTTCTAGTATTTCGAATATGTTTTTCGATGTTGTGTTCTTTTGTTTCTTTCTTTTCCTTGTGATTTGATTGTTCTCTTTGGTTAACCTAAAGTTATTTTAGGAAATTAAATATTAGCTTTCTATTAAAGGTTTTGTCTAGTCGGTGGTGGTTGCTCCCATATCCAAGAAGGTCATGTGCCTCGCCACGTCAGTACTGGGAACCTTTTATGGAAATTAATATTTAATGGAATTAATAACTTAAGGAGACTTGGGTCGAACGTGTTAAGTTTCGCAGGAGATCCAAGTCAAAACCTAAAAGAACAAATAGATTAAGTTTTGGATCAAACGTGTTAAGTTCCGCAGGCGATCCAAAATTTAATTTAAAAGAACACATGGTAGCTAGGAAAAGGTTCAGATCTTTGTACAAAATTTTTGTACAGTGGAACTGATAGTGGCCCAATTTTGTCGCGAATTGGGCATCAAACAATGAAGTACCAAACCCCTCCTACGCTAATGTAGCATAGGAATGACTCGGGTCGTCCGCCAACGAAAGCAACGATAGGATGGTAAACTTAGGATCATATGTTATTTCTATTTTTTTGAGATTTTTAATATGGAATTTGGGGTTTTGGATTTTAATTCTAAATCTAAGAAATGAAAAACAGAACAAGAAAGAAATTAATCTAATGCTGAATGAAATCTAACTAAGTGCCAACAATTAATCCACAACGTATTGTCACTCTACGCTATGAGTTAATTATCAACACGATTAATCTAGGGAATGAAAATAGCGAAGCATCAAATAAAATCTAACCTAAATAATGAAAGACAATACAAGCAATGAAACTAACCCTAATGAATAAAAGACATTGCAAGTAAAGAAATCCCTATCTAACCATTGACGATTTTCCTACATCGCATTGTCACACTACGATACAAGAATATCCATCAATGGGAATAACATGAAACAAAACATTAATGAAACTAAGAATGTAATGAAACCTAAAGCATGTAATGAAAGTCTAAACTAATCTAACCTAATTGCATTAAATCAAAGCTAAAACCTAACAAAATTGAAAGTACAAGACAAAGCAAGAATTCAATAAACTAAAATATATTAAATTGAACCTAACTTTTGGTTGAAGCATTTCATCGAACACGTTGTGTGCGTGAAACTAATCAAGCATAGTAAGTGCAATTTAAACATGAAAATCTAGTTCAATACAAATATTCAATGAAACAAACTTCAACATAAGTAAATTAACATAATGCAGAATTAAACTAAGAAAACTAAACTAATCCAACAACATTCACACTTCTTCTACCGATACCAAAGACTATCCTTAGCCGTCACACAAAAGACCCGGCTCGGAACCCCCAAAACCGGTGGACAGCGCACAATCTGCTGGAATGCTGCTAGCTGTGACAACGAAGATGGTGAACGGATCTTCCACCGAAGAACCCCTCCGCTGGAAGATGGCTGGAAATGAATGTGGACTGCTGTGAACTGGAACGAACCGCCGCCTGCTGCTCCTTGCTCTGCCGCCTGAACCCCAAGCAGTGGAGCTGCCAGGAAGAAGCTGGACGGTGGAGATCACACCGGAGAACCCCTCCGGCGAGGTGGATTGGGTCGGAAATCGCTGCCAAAGCTCGCCGTTCCTTGCCGAGTTGTTGCTGCCGCTCGCCTCTGGAATCTGAGAAGAAGTATGGCTGTGGATGGCCGGCCGGCGGCGAGAAGAGAGGAAGAGAGGCCGCCGGCCGGAGAGAAGAACGAAGAAGAAGGAGGTGGTGTGGGGAAAGTTGACGCGAACCCTAGCCTTGCGGGAAGAAAAGACGCGAACAGAGAAGAGTCCCGCACTCTGCCGTGCGTGAGGAAGAAAAGGGGAAGTGGGTTTTCTTAATGGGTTCGGGTTTTGGGTTAAGGAGGTGAAGAGTTTGAGTGAGATCCGGATCCAATAATGAATAAGGATGAAATTGGGCTTTTGAATTTGGGCTTGAGAATTGGATTGGGTTTTTTTTGAAATTGGATTCCTCCCAAATTTAATTGAAGCTTTAAATGAACCCTTGGATGCCTTGATCTCTATGAACGGTCCAGATCGCTTTAAATCAGGATGAAGGGCTGGATCATTTGATCTGACTGAAGGGGTAGATCTCTCTTGATCTGGATCAACGGTCCACACTAATTCAGCTTGATCTTCCTCATTTGGCCTCCAAATCAAGCCAAATTCGATCCGGTTTGACCCTAATCCATGGCTCTTTGAATTTCCTACAAAACCACATGCAAACATGAGATTAAATTCCATAATTGTAAGAAATTTACATTCAAGTCCAAAATGATTCATACTCACAAAATATAATATAAACACCAAATTAAGCATGTGAGAAGGTAAAAATGCTAAGTCTAAGAGCCAAAATAACCAATAAAAATGCTCATTATCAGGAACCTATAGGTTTTCCGAGTAGCAACCAACAATTGGTATCAGAGCTAGGGTTTTGCCTCTGTGTATTTGGTATTTAGTTTAATTATGCACATGTCATACATAATTTAGGCAGGTTAATAGTAGGATGTGCTAACTTTGTGGATGCAGGATCCAACTATTATAGCTTTTAGTTATTATGTGTGTGATTGGACCCTTGGACATGTCAAGGGCATTTATATGTGTGTGCATGATTGTATTAAAATACAGTAGGAGCTGTATTTAGTTTTAATTAGGATTTTATTTTTGATCTAGATACATGTACATTCCTTTTATGGAATATAGGATCAAAAATGTAAAATTCTATTTATGTCGCGGATCGAATCTTGCAAAGCGTGGAACCTTCTAGGAACCAGAGGCGGGAATAAGATGGATGGTGGCCAAATATGGCAGCAGCTTGGGATGACAACACACGGAGAACAACTAGAGATAAAAGCCATAATAGTTGAAAATTAAATTTTCTATTTATTGCTTTTATATTGTGTTGTGTGTGCATGTTAGTTTACAAGTTTAGTAGGCTAGCATAGTTAAAATTCCTCATTTATAAATAACTAAGTGGGAGAGGGATTTTAAATAAATCCCATGGTCTCCATTACTGGTTTGTAAGTGATACAAACAAGCTTGCGCGTTGGCTCTGAGTGCCTTCCTCCATAACGGATGAGCTTGTTTGCGGATCACTAGAACAGACTTCCATTTTTGGATGACTATAGGAAGTTAATTAAGAGCGTGTGATATTCCCCAACGGAAGGGGCATAATCTTATTAATGGACTTAGTGTCAAGTAATGAGATACACTTAGACACATCTAATAGTATCCTCCCCAACGGAGTCATTGTCGATATCTCTTCTGTTTCGATCATGGCGAGTACTTCTACGCCCACAGTCGGAGCTCCTAGTCTTTGGTATACGACTATAGAGAGCCGATTCGATGAAGAAGACGCCTTGCGTCTCATTCGGACGTATGAAATTCCGGCCGACCACGAGATAGTTGTAGCCACTCCTTCCGATCGGCTCAATGATCCGCCGCCCGACACCATTTGCTTCTTCCGTGATCAATTTTTTGTCGGGCTGCGCTTTCCTCCACATCCGTGCATCATCAAAATATGCAACCACTTTCGCCTCCCGCTCGGCCAATTAGTCCCGAACTCGATTAGGTTGCTGAGCGGGGTGATAGTCCTTTTCAAATTGAACGATATCCCCTTGGACCCCCAAATCTTCCACTATTTCTTCTACCCAAAACAATCCGAGTGGGGAACCTTCATATTTCAATCCAGGTCGGGTTTCGTTCTATTTAGCAACATGCCGAGCTCCAATAAGCATTGGAAGGAGCACTTCTTTTTCATGCGTCTCCCCGAGCGGCCGGCCTTCCGAACGAAGTGGCAGACGGCGGTGCCGAATCAACCGGGCCTTGGCAAATTCAAGAGTCATCCGACGTATCTTCATGCAGCAAACCAGCTGGTCGGCCAACGTTACGATATTGACAAGTTACTCCTTCCTGGAGTAATGTACATATTTGGCTTGTCTCCCATTGAAGCCGATCTGCCTTGTAGCATGAGTAAGCGATTCTTATCCCCCTTTTTCTTTTGTTCTAACTGATTTATTCTTTGTTTCTGCAGCTGAAGTTATGTGGCGTGCTAAGGCAACCGAAAAGCTCAAGCTGAAAGCCGCCAATATTGAGGCGGTAAAGGACAAAGAGGTAGCCGAACGGGGTTTGGTTCCGACCGGCGCTGCAACTGAAGGGAGCGAGGGAACTCAAGTTTCTCCCGAGGCATCGGCTGCCCGCGCCGAGGCATCAACTGCCTGGGCGAGGAGGAAGGCCGATCGGCTGACGAGACACCTTTGGTGACTCGAAAGCGCCGTCGGCTAGAGCAAGCCGCTCAACAGCCTTCACTGAGGGAACAACTTGCCGAGCGGAGTGATGAGGCTCAAGCGGTTTTGGAGGCGGTCTCCTCGGAGCACACTCCGACTCAACTTGACTTACCGCCGACCATCCCTGAGGCGCAACCTTCCACCTCTCGGACTATACGTCGCCTTAGGCGACTGGGCGACCGTCCGGTCCCGATCGGCGAGTCTTCTGGCCATGCCGCTGCATCTCAAGATGATTCGAGCGGCCCGAGGGTGATTAAAACTGTCCTAAGATTTCCCTCGGAGGAATACCTTCAAGCCGTCGATCGGCCACCAGCTCCCGAACAGCAGATCACCCTCACCGGTCCGCTCGCCAAAGTTTGGGAGGACGCGTGCTTACGCGTCACGCTCATGTCCCCCAGTCAGTTAGGGGACAGTAACTTGCAGCAGGCGACTGGGGTATGTCTTTCTGCTTTACTGATGCTTTTTGTTTTAGCTTTTAGCCTAACTGCCTTTGTTCGCAGAGTTGGGTAGAGCAGATTGCGGTCAGCAATCGACTGGCCGAGCTGGAGGAAGAAATGAAAAAACTCAAGCTTTCCGAGGCGAACCAGGGGCAATCCACGGCTGCTCTGGAGAAAAGTAAAAAGCTTTTGGAAGCCGAACGGAAACGCGCTTCCGATCTGGCAAACGAGGTTGTTCGGCTTGAAACTGTGGTCAAACAACGGGATAAAGAGATCAAGACGGCGACCACTCAGAAGCGCAAGGCCATCGACGACATGGACCATATGAAGGTGGAGATCAGAGGGCTAGAGCACCGCATCAAGGATCTGGATGCCCTTCTGGCCACTGAGAAGGAGAGCCGCTCGACCGATCTGCTCAAATTTGAAGGGGATTTAAAGGATCTCCAGGCTGTTAACGATGCTTCCCTAGCCGCGCTCAAAGAGTATCAGGATGGGGAGTCGGCTCGCTCTGACGAAGTGAGGAAGGCGTTTGTCCGCTCGGACGAATTCGGAGAGAAATTCACCGACAAAATTTCCCTCACTTTCGAAGAGGCGATCAAGGCGGCAGTGGATTACTTGAAGACTAAAAGCCACCTTCCCGCCGAGCTGACCATCCCTCCAGAGGATCTGGCTACCGTGATGGGCGCCATTCCTGATGCTCTTTTTTATTTTGACGCGTGAGGAGGGTTTTTTATCAACTTTTTTGTACCCTCGCCGTTCGGCCAAACTTATTTCTGCTGTAACATCTTTTGTTTGCCCAGTGTTTGCCTTAAATAGATCATCTTTCCGTTCTCGCAACTTTTGTTTTGGCAAGAAATTTTCTTTCGTCATGTTTGAAGTGTTCTTTAAAACTCCTCCGCTCGGCTTCGTACGTTAACATTAGCTCGAGCCGGTTGTTTTCAAAAAACGCCTTTCGCCATGCGATTGCACAGCCGCTCAGCGCGCGAGCATTATTCTCTCACGCGCTCCCATCTTTAATTCGTATCAACCATCTTTTGCTTTGCACCTTACCTCAAAGGGGTTTTTCATCTATGTTTGCTAAGCGAGCCGATCGGTCGTATGTTGGCCTTAAAGGACCGGATCTATCGTCGATCAGCTCTTACCGCCGGAATGTATCACTTGGATGACTATCCGCTCGGACGTTTATAGACGCCGGCTCGTCTCTCAATATTTAACGTCGGAGCTCGACGGTCTTCCGCTCGGACGTTTATAGACGCCGGCTCGTCTCTCGATATTTAACGTCGGAGCTCGACGGTCTTCCGCTCGGACGTTTATAGGCCCTGCGCCGATCTTAACGTAGAGTCGGTCGAACGGTCTTGGCGGCGAACTTATCGGACGCTTGCAGCCTCGATATTTAACGTCGGAGCTCGACGGTCTTCCGCTCGGACGTTTATAGACGCCGGCTCGTTTCAAAATGACGTTGTAGGACGAAGGAGAATCGACCACCACGAAGTTTGCTGTCCTCGTCCTCCTGAGCGGCTCTTCTCCCAGCGAGATAGCTAGCCGGATCTGTCCGACCGGCTGAACTTCGTTACCCGTAAACCCGTATAGGGGGGTTGTCATGGGTAGCAGCTCGGCTTGATCAATTTGTAGCTGATCGAACGGCTTCTTGAATATGATGTTGACTGAGCTTCCTGTGTCAACAAATACACGGTGAATAGTGTAATTGGCTATTACCGCTTTGATGAGGAGAGCGTCGTCGTGTGGTACTTTGACTCCTTCCAAGTCCAAAGGTCCGAAACTGATTTCGGGTCCGCTCGCTCGCTCTTGGCTGCAGCCGACTGCATGGATTTGGAGCTGCCGGACGCTCGCCTTCCTTGCTCAGTTAGAGTCACCTCCAGTCGGCCCGCCTGCTATGATATTGATCTCGCCCCGGGAAGCATTGCTTCTATTTTCTTCTTCCCGAGCGGACGATCGAGGGCGTTCCCTTGACATCCGGGGATTCTCCTGTCTCGGAGAGCGATGCCGCTCGGGAGTCTGTCGTTGTCTCCTGTCAGCTACCTTCCGCTCGGCTTCACGAGGCTTCTGTCGTCTGTCGGCTGATGGCGACCGACGACCGCCACCTCTAGGAACGGGGTGGGCGATTAGTGGAAGGCTCCGACAATCCCTGGTGTTATGTGTGTTCGTCCGGTGAAAGGAGCAGAACATTGGAGTCCATCTCTTCCTTGTCCTTGGCCGCTCGGCTGCTACTTCTTGAACATGAGGTCTTGGATGAGCACGAATTGTTTCGGCCCGTGGTCCTCTGGGTGGCTGATGAACAGCGTGCGGCTTCCGTTCGACAGGGGGAGCCCGCTCGGCTGGAGTTTCTTTTTTCCGGGCCACTTGCGCTTCCTCCACGTTGATGTATTCGTTGGCCCGGTGTAGCATTTGATCGTAGTCTCGGGGCGGCTTCCGAATGAGCGATCGGAAGAAATCCCCGTCCACGAGGCCTTGTGTGAAGGCATTCATCATGGTCTCCGAGGTGGCCGTTGGAATATCCATGGCCACTTTGTTGAACCGCTGGATGTAAGCTCGGAGTGATTCGCGGGCTTCTTGTTTGATGGCAAACAGACTAACGCTAGTTTTCTGGTAGCGCCGACTGCTAGCGAAGTGGTGAAGGAAGGCCGTTCGGAAGTCTTTGAAGCTGGTGATGGATCCGTCCGGCAGTCTCCGAAACCACCGTTGAGCCGATCCTGAGAGAGTGGTAAGAAAAACCCGACACTTCACTCCATCTGTGTATTGATGCAGGGTTGCTGTGTTATCAAACTTGCCCAGATGATCATCCGGGTCGGTTGTCCCATTGTACTCGCCGATCGTCGGAGGTACGTAGTGCTTGGGCAGAGGGTCTCGTAGAATGGCCTCTGAAAATTGACGATTAATCCGCTCGGGCGATGAGTCCGTGCGGGGGGCTTTTCCTTTCCTGTCATCCCGTCTAGGCATTTCATCTGAAGAAGATCCCCGATCTCTATGAGTTGCTACGGCTTCGGGGGTGCGGAATAGGGCTCGATGAAATGCAACGGTAGCCGGTTGTGCTTCCGCTCGACCACCAGACGCTGACGTTGCTTTCTGTTTTTGCTCCACAAGCTTGGCGGCCCTCAATTCCACCAGAGCGTCGAGTTCCTCCGTCGAAAGCATCACCGTGTGTTGTCGTCCAGCCTCATCCATTGTTTCCGTTCGGATGCAGGAGTGTTCCCACAGACGGCGCCAAGTTGATCATGTCCGAATGCTGAATCAACGGACGCTGGGCACGTGGCGCTCCCGGCTGCTGACGTGGATCTTCGACTGGTTGCACGAACCTCCGGCGAACCTGCACAGAAGTCGGGCCGGGAAGGGGTTCCCGGCGGCGACCCTCCGACGCTCAAGTCAGGCAAGCAAACAGTGAAGAAAGTGGCTCCAGAGGTGTTAAACGCGTACCTCCGGCGAAGTATGCGACTCTTTATATAGAGCGGTGAAAGAGCTCCTGCACATCCACTGAGGTGCATACGTGTCCGCAACCCATACCTCGGTATGTGTTTGTCAGAAAGCTTACTTGACGCCATACTGCTACAGTCCGAATATGTCCTTGATGGGACAACAGAACACCTCGTTGTCAGACTCGGAGCATGGCCTAGCCATAGGACTTGACGGCTGTCAGAAGGTGTTCTTGTCCATCTCTACCCACCACAGGTCGGGACGTCTGTCCGTCCGGCTGGACGGGAAGTTCACGCGCCGGCCGGACGGACCTCATCTCATACTCCGGCTGGACGGAACTCCCCTCCCGTCTGGACTGCTATTTACTTCGATATGCTGGGGAGAATTTCGGTAGGGTGCTATGTAAGGAATGTTAACAGTATATTACCTTCTCTTAGGCATTCCGCTCGGCTCCTTGCTACTGTTCCACTGAGCGTCGGAACCCCGACTCCCGCCGGGGCGCCTTTTACCGTCAGATATTCCTCGGTTGGCCGGCCGGGAGCCGGTCGCCCAACTGGCCCTTTGACTTCCGCGGGGCGTTGCTCCCTCAAAATAGGGGTCCCCTGATCTAACCACCGGATCACTTATTATATATATATATATATATATATATATATATTTGATGTGATCAAAGGGGAAGGAATATGTATAAGTTTAGGGGGAGTAAGGGACACCTTTTTCTGCATTTTATTGCCTAATTTAGTTTTGCAACTTAATGCATGTTAATGCTTAACTTAATTTTACAATTTCTTTACAAACCCTATGTTATTGCAATTTGTTTGTTCTTTACCCTAACTTGAACCTGGATTGATGCACATTAAAAAGGGGAAGATTGTTGGAACCCTGTGGTAGTTTTGATATGATCAACCAGGTTAAGTTATAGCCTGTTGGTTTTGATCCTTGTGTCTAAGTGTGCAGGAGCTTAGGAACATAAGAAGTTGAGCGGAAGACACAGCTAGCGAGAAGGATGACACGGGAAGGGAGTCGATGGGCTCGGTGCATCCGAGGGATGAAGTGCTGCGGAAGAGTACACCGGTGGATGAGAATGATGTGCATGACGTTCCGAGGGACGAGAAGCCAGAGCGAAAGCCTGCTCGAGGAGAATGCCAGAAATTGGATTCAGGTGAGCCCTATTTCGATTGGTCGACATCACCTAGAGAATTGGAGCAGTAGGAGAGCAAAAAAAGGCTGAAGATGCTGTTGGAGACGCCTTCAAAGGGAATTGAAGGCGCCTCCACGCCTCGCTGTGGAAGACGCCTTCCATGGCTGGAAGGTGCCTTCGATGAACAGTACGAAGGCGCTTTCCAGCCCTATGGAAGGTGCCTTCGACCAGGCTGATTTTAGTCATTGCCAAAGGATAAAACTTTATCCTTTGGCGCCTCACTAGAGGTACCTTCCAACCCTATGGAAGGTGCCTTCAAACCATGGATAATATTTCTCAGGGGTTATAAAAAGATCCCTGGACCTAGGAAATAGATAACAACTCTTGTATTCTTTTCCTAGTAATAGTCTGAGTAATTAATGAGTGTAAGAGGCTTCTCCACCTTCACCAAAGGAGATTTCTAGAGCTTTCATTGTCCTTAGATTAACAACTACCTAGGTTGTAACCAAGTAAACTCTGCGCCTCTTCCTTCATTTTCTTGTTGTTTATTTTAATTATACTATTGCTGCTAATCTGAGTTGAACGGTCGAGAAAGATGTTTGTTTTACTTTTTGACAGATAAATTCAATCTCCTTCTTGCTGGCCCTAACTGGTCCAATAGGTTGTAAATGGTTATTCAAGATCAAATGGGATTCACATGGCAATGTCAAAAAGTATAAGACACGCCTAGTCGCCAAGGGATTCACTCAAAAAGAGGACATCGATTACAAGAAGACTTTTTTGTTGGTTTCGGCGAAAGACTCCCTTAGGGTAATCATGTCACTTGTAGCTTCTTGTGACCTAGAGCTACACCAAATGAACGTTAAAACTACGTTTCTCAATGGAAATATTGAAGAAACTATATACATGGTGCAACTAGAGAACTTTGAGTCAGATGACTTAAAACACCTAGTATGTAAACTAAGGAAGTCTATTTATGATTTAAAGTAGGCATCTTGTCAATGGTACTGGAAGTTTGATCAAGTGGTTTCTTCATATAATTTCAAGGAGAATCCAGTTGATCAATGTTTGTACATCAAGTTCAGTAGGAGCAAGTTCATTATACTTATTCTTTACATGGATGATATATTGCTTGCAAGCAATGATATGAGTCTGCTGCTAGAAACCAAGTCATTTCTATCCGATGAGTTTGAAATGAAGGATCTTGGTGAAACATTTTTTGTCTTAGGCATACAGATTGCTTGTGATCATTCAAGGTATACACTTAGACTATCATAAAAGGCCTATATTGAAAAGGTGCTCATTCGGTAGGGCATGCAGAGTTGTGCTCCCGGCGACACTCTGTTGGGGATGTTGGGTAGATATTTGAGTAACCCTATACCAGCGCATTGGAAAGTTGTAAAGAGGGTTATGCGGTATCTACAAAGAATGAAGGATTACATGCTCATATATTGGAGATCAGGTCATCTAGAGATCGTTGGATACTCAGACTCTGATTTTGCTGGATGCTTAGATAGCAGGAGGTCCACTTCAGGTTATGTCTTTATGTTGGCAGAAGAGACTATATCATGGAAAAGCGTCAAACATATGCTAATGGCCACTTCTACCATGGAGGCAGAGTTCATAGCCTACTATGAAGCTTCCAACCACGAGTATGGATGTAGAACCTTATCACAGGGTTACATATCATTGGAGGCATTGATAGGCCATTGAGGATCAACTGTGATAACAAAGTTACAAAATTATATTCGAAGAACAATCACAATTCATCGAAGTCTAAACACATCAACATAAAATTTTTGATGGTTAAAGAAAGAGTTCAAAATGGTCAAATAATGATAGATCATATCAGAACAAATTCTATGTTAACGGATCCACTCATTAAGGGTTTATCACCCAAGGTGTTTCATCAGCATATGCTGAATATGGGGGTTCTTCTTTTTGATGAAGCACCCATTGTGTAGGAATTTGTATTTTATGTGATGTTCTATGTTCATGAACACATATTTTTTTTTGGCTCATTGTATATACTGCAATTTTTCTTATATGTGTGTATGAGTTTGACTTTCTTGGACATATGGATTTCATATTTACTATTGCAGTTTTACATTTGATTGTTGTAAATATGATGTGAACTCCATTTGGAATCATAAAATTGAATCATGATTTACCACTGCAGTTTAGCATAAGGTTTTGGTAAATATGATTTGGATCCGTTTGGGTCATAAAGAGGAATTATTGAGAATAGACACTTGTAGATCACATTTAGTGCCATTCTTGTACTACACATTCACATTTGATCTATGTCGTTAATGATATTAGTACTGTGATTACTGCTGAGTCTTATTACAGTTATAATAGCTATGACTTCTTTAGTCTTGTACTAATTGATTTAATAGACGAGATTATTTAAGGGATATTTAACCCATAAAGTTTAGCATGTTGAGCTCAACTAAGGGGTTGTGTGGTGTATAAGGAATCAAGTATAGCTCAAGTGGGAGATTGTAAAATTAAGTACACATGGTGGATTAGATCCAATTGAGTCCACATGGGTGGACTTAATTTCCATAAGGTGGGCTTACCCTTGATTAAGACACACACACGACTAATTGTCATTAAAGTAACTAAACCCAATTAAGTGATCTAATGCTTCAAGCATATAAAGAGGGTTTGGTCTAAATAGATGTGAGTTCTATGTGTAGATCTAAACCCCGGTTCATTAACATTGATGGACTGTTAATGATGAATGAGCTTTAAGGAAGATAGTCCCTATAGGATGGACTTGATTTGTAAAGGATGAAACTCATGAATTAAGGCATGCTCTAGAGTCTCTTCAACCTCTTCTCTTCCTGTAGAAGTCTTTTTCGCAATAGCAGGAACTCCGGCGACATGTAAGAAGCATTAGCCTTAGTGATGGATTTAGGTCAGTCATTCATGTGCTATTGTTTCAATTTGTGTTGTGCTTTAGAGATGGATAGAAGCCAAATCTTGTTATAGATACATACTTAAAAAAAAAAAATGGAACCGCCACATCAGCGGCCCCCTAGAGTCGGTCCCACGGTTATGGAGGGAGGTAAATGCAGGTACACAGCTGAAAGCGCATAGCCGGGTATAGATACATACTTTAGTTCATATATGATGTATTACAAATTTAATAAGGTAGAGCTATCAGATGGGTCAATCCGTGGTGGGCCGACCATTTGGCAGGGTGAGAGCGATCCAACCCATCATCTTGGTGGGTTGAAAAATCTCCAACCCAACTTAATTCAAAGCAAGTTGTGGGTTAGACGGGCCAACCCATGAGCTTATTAAAAAAAATAAAAAAAATAAAATTATGTATAAACAAATTTAAAAATTTAAATTTGGTTACGAATTAGACGAGTTAAACCTAGGATTTAACACACAAATATGATGATGTTAAATAAGTATCTTCATATCCAAAGTTTAGTTGGAGTGTATATAGTCTATCTTTCAAAGCGTTTGTTTTTTCTTCTTTTGGCAATTGTTCTTTATTTGATTTTAGTACAAAAATTAACAGTCTGATTCAATTTAAGTTAAAGTCCTGTCTTCGAAGTTCTTAAATTTGTTATTTTTATTTTAAGTTTTGAGGGTTTTTTTTTAATCCTCAAACTATGTGTCAATCCAAATCCGTCGCGGGCTAATCCATGTCAGTCGCTTACCTAGGTGTGTCAACCCACCTAGATCCATCTTTAAATAGTTTGATAAAATTTTAATTCAATCTATTTAAATTATTTAGTAGGACGAGTCAACATGAAAGATCCAATTCAAATTAACGACTCTACTCAAAGGCAACTTAGCATTAGGGTTGCGGTCTAGGGTTAAGAGTTTAACAATCTTTCAACCATATAGACCTCACTTAAATTTAATTTTCATAGAAGTGCTTGGTGATCAATCAATTAATTAGTGAAAACTTTTGTTGGGTTTTTTTTTAAAAATGCTATCGTCTAAATTTATTATTTTTTGGATTTTTTTAGGAGAATTTTCTTTCCTGATTTTAAGAGCATGTTAGGGCTTTTGCCCAGTGTGAATTCGCTATAAATTATCCCCAAATCCACTGACGCACGTTTTTGGCGGATCCTCTCGTTTCGTTTCCTGGTGAGCGGGTTTCTGAGCTCGGCTTCGACCTTCACTGCTCTTTCGATCCAACGAGCTCTATTTCTTCGCCAAAGGTGGCACTCGATTCATAACCTGTTCGTCGTGTCTTCTTTGGATTTGTGCTAGAGCGATAGTCAAGGTAGATTCAAATCTACGAACCCTATTTCTTTCATAAATTTTGTCTCAAAAAACGACACCTATTTTTGATTCTTCTTTCCCAGGGAAAGGATTCTTGGTTTCTGGATGCTCGGCGAGCAAAATGATGAGTTCGACATGAAACTACTATGATGCCATCATGCTTTGCTGCCAAATGACGTACCATCGCATCCTAACGTTCTGGAGGGATTTCCATGTGCTGCGCGGATGTCTTGGTACAAACCCGCGAGTTGGTGGGAGTGTTCAGTGCTGCTCTATGTTAATTCATAACAGTCATGGTCCTGTTGCATTATTGTCCAAAATGGTAATTGATTTTCAGCTTCCATTATTACCATTCTTGATCTCCTCCTTGTTGTTCTTACTTAACGTGCTTGAAAAGTTAGTCTTGACTGAGTTTTGAGACTTTTTTTTTTTGTTAATCTGTCACCTAGGTTCTGTTTGTCAAAAATAAAGAAGCTTTGAACTATAAAATAGCCAAGCTAAATGTATCTTGTTTTGCCTACTTATAACTCTAGCACTCCGGAGGCTTCCTCCTAATCATCCTTGTGTTTCTTGCTTATTTTGAGCTAAAATGATATACTGCATTTGTCTCACAACCCTTCAAGTATCATGAAAAATGGATTAGAAATACACATTTTTGTGATCTACAAGCATGGGGTCTTTTTCTTTGCGAAAGCTACTTAATTGCACAATTATGTGAAGTACAGTTTTTTACTTCGCTAATGACAATTCCCAAACACCACTTGTAGAAGTTGCATCTTTGTGAATCCTACTTGAACAATTAGACTTCATCTATCATGTTTGGTTGCTTTGACGAAAGTCCATGTGACAGGGTTACTCCATGCAACACACTTTGACAAAGTCAGATTCATCAAATGCTACTGAAGAAGTGCCTTCTAAATATGATCTACTAAATTACACTACCAGTGGGAAATCATTGCACTGCCAAGAAACTGATTCTTCAAATATTACAAAAAGTGGACCTACTGTCAATCCTTTGAATAATCGTGTGATGTTGTTTGATGGAACTGCAATTATGTACCGATCTTACTACAAACTTCTAGGTAAGGTGTATTTATATTATTTAAAGCACGTTGAATATATTTTATTTTGACTCAACTCGAATGTTATATCTTCAATATCTTTAAATGCCTCTCATGTCTATTATTTTACTGAATTTATAATGACAGATTGTTATTAAGAATTTATTTGCTGCATCACACTGGCAAGAAAAGCCATGCTCCCCTCCCCCCACAAATAGATAATAGAATCACCATGTTATGGGTTTATTGCCAACCTTCTTCAAAATTAGTTGAATACTATGCAAACAAGATGGTGTTTTTAGGGCTGTAAACAAGCCAAGACAAGTGAAACTTTGGGGTATTTAAGCTTGTTTGATGAGATAACCAAACCAAACCAAGCCGAGCCAAATCTAAAATGAATCAAACGTTTGAAATGATTGTTCGAGTGTGGCTTGGTTTATTTTTTATGAGCTTGAGTTTGGTTCGTTTAGATGCTATCGAGCTCTCAATTCAAGCTCAACTTGAGTTTGGTTCGTCTAGATGCTATCAAGCTCTCAATTCAAACTTGTTTCACTTTTGAAAATTTTGCTTGTTTGATTGGCTTTTGAGCTTGTAATTTAAACTCGTTCGTTCATTTTAAAAGTTTTTTTTGTTTATTTAGCATGTTGATAAGAGTTTTATTAATGAACATGATTTACGAACACTGTTCACGAACGTTAACGAGTTGAATACATATGCGTTAAAGCTTGTTTTTTTAGTTTAACGAGTTGTTCAAGTTTGTTTATTTAATTAATCTTGTATATATTGAATGAACATAAACAAGATCTTACCAAGCCGAACACCAAACTTGTTCATGAATGTTTAGTTCATTTACAACCCTAGGTGTTTTAACTGATATCTTGTCAAATAGTACCTCATTAGATTATTCATTGGCAGTTTCTTGCTCAGTGTCATTTGGAACAGTACTTGTTTCCTTGATGCCCTTTATTTTGGCTGAAAACAAACTATGTTATGTGCAAATTGTAAACATATTTTTGGTTTGTTCAGCCTTCAAATCCTTGGTTTTTTTCCTACTATGATAAATCTTCTGCTCATATGACTACAAAGTTCTCACAGGCATGATTGGATGGTTTGGATTCCATATTGTGCAAAGATTTTTCATTATATATAAGAGTTGAATCCGTGTATGATTTTATATGATATTCTTTTCATTTTGCGCCAATTTTTTTAACCCTTTCTAAGATGGTGTCTGTATAATTGTTTTATTGTCTCTCTGTACCATATGATTATTGTGTCCACTGTTTATTTAATATTGGACTCAGGAAAGTGATTTACCTTCAAGCCTAACTCCTCTCACTTTTTTAACCCAATGATATACTTGAACCTTTCTTTGGCAGTCCCATAATGTTCCTGATTCTCATTTATTTTTACCATTTATGTGCCAAGGTTTTATCATAGTTGTTGTGTTTCTAACTTATTGTTTGCATTGCTGCAGCAAAGCTACATCATGGTTTGTTAGGGCATGCCGATGGCAATGGAGATTGGGTTCTAACTATATTTACAGCTTTATCCCTTGTGAGTTATGTTGGGCTACTTTTATTGCAAACCTCATGTATGCTGTCTTGTATTATTTCTAATATGCTTCAAAGCATGTTGGCATTGAACATCTGTTGCTGTCCTACTATTTACATCTTTTGTATTTCCGTATGTAATTCTTTTGTGATCTTAATGACCATACATGGATTGTAGTATATATTCTCTTATGATTGTTTATTTTCAAATGATATGAGTAAAATCCATCTCCAAGAGACTTGCATACTTGCAATCATCAGCAAGAAGTTATTGATGTAGTGTATTATATATAATAGTTACCATATTTGTATATATACTATTTGTTACCATATTATATCTATATATTATGTAATATATATATATATATATATATATATATATATATATATATATATATAGGTCAATTAGGTAAATTTGTCAATTAGCCTAATTATAATTTCCTAAGATAGATTCTAGTTTGTATATAATATATGTCTACTCTTCAATAAAGGAGGTACTCTTTTGTATCTCAAATTGACATGGTATCAGAGCCTTAGAATTCGAAATTAGGGTTAATCTACTGCCCTTTGTTTTGTCCCTGATCGCGAATGAAGGAAAAAAAAGGCTCTGCCCCTTTTCTTCTTCCACCGACCAAGGGCAACTTGTTGCCTCCCCAGCACCTGCCCACTGCCGTCTTCGTCGCGTCGACGGCCTGGTGGCTTTCCTGTCTGCGACAAAGCCAGCCAACGCTGCTGCCACTCTCCCTGATTCTGTTTATTTCGCTGACAGAAAGATCTGCGTTCGAACTCCTCTCTGCCACACAATGTAGCTTCACGCCCATGCATGACCTGTGTCGTGCCGTCTTCCTCTGCCAACGCCGACCTTGACTGTGGTCACCGACGCCGTGCACATCTCTTAGAGAAGTCTTCCTTTGCTACTTCCTCTCCGAGCAACAGCAGCTGCAATTTCCTTCAGCAGAAACAGAGAGCGTGGTCTTCCTTTGCTGCTTCCTTTCCGAGCAACAGCACAACAGCAGTTGCTGTGATTTCCTTTGGCAGAAACAGAGAGTGACAAATTGGGGCTTCGTTCCTCCTCTGCCTGCTGAACCCAACTTCTAGACACACACAGCAGGTTTCTTCTCGGCAGCTTGTCCCTGCTGTCAGCTTCGAACACTGTCCGTGATGGTTGCTGCTACCGCTGATTGAAGCCCCTGCTCCTTCTCTATTTTCTTTTGCTGCTAGATCTAGCAGATCTAGAGTTGCCAAAGTGCCCTAAACCCGTCGCCACTGTCCATCAGAAATTACCCTCAGCCTACTGCTCTCTTACTCATCATTGCACCAAGTGCCGACTCTCTAGAGCAGCGACTGCATCAGCCTTATTCCCGGTGACCATCTCAGATTCTTCTTCTATTTAACTTTCTTTGAGATAAAGTCTTATGACAGAAAATAAGTCTTGACGGATGTGGTGCCTGTGATGTTTTTTTAAAATCACAGAATATAAGCTAAATGGTTCAAATTATTTGGATTGGAGTAAAACTGTTCGTCTTTATCTACGAAGTATCGGCAAAGATGGTCATTTGATTGATGACCCACCTCAAGATGATTCAAAGCAGACATGGCTTAGAGAGGATGCTCGTTTGTTTCTTCAGATTCAGAATTATATTGATAGTGAGGTAATTGGTTTAATCACTATGAATTTGTTGAAGAATTAATGGATTTGCTTGGAATTTCTGTACTCTGGAAAAGGGAATCTCTCTTGCATGTATGAGGTTTGCAAAGCATTTTATCTTGTGGGAAAACAAGATCAGCCTCGGATCAATTATTACATAGCATGCAAGAAGACATATGAGGAGTTTAATATGTTGCTGCCCTTTAGCCCTAATGTGAAGGTTCAACAACGCCAACAAGAGCAGATGGCTATCATAAGTTTCCTTGCTGGTTTATCTCTTGAATTTGAGTCTGCTAAGTCACAAGTTCTCTCTGGCTATGAGGCTTCTTCTTTACAAGATCTATTTAGTCGTATTCTCCGTACAGAAAATATTGCACCCATTCTGCTTAGTAGTGCTTTGGTGAGTCACATTAATAGTTGTGTCTGGAAGATCAATTGGTTGTAGTGTAAACAAAGGAGGTCGCTCACAGGACATTGATACTCGAAGGACAAATTTGGGCGGTATTATGTGTAACTATTGTTGTAAGTCGGGTCATACAAAGTTTGAATGTAGAAAACTTCAGTATAAAAATCAGCAAAAACACTTGGCCCATATTGCATCCACTGATGATTCCTCTGATAAATCAGTTCTTATCTTTGTGGATGAATTTGCCAAGTTCTCAAAATATCAGGAATCACTCAAGTCTTCATCTTCCTCTATCACTACTATTATTGATTTAAGTAAATAAAATGCATGTCTTCTTTCTTCATCCTCTAAATGAGTCATTGATTCTGGTGCCACAGATCATATGACAGGTAATTCTAGTCTATTTTCTACTTTTCAGTCCAAAGCTAATACTCCTATTGTTACTTTAGCTGATGGATCTCCGTCTTGTGTTCGTGGATCTGGCACTATCAATCCTACCCTCTACTTCCTTTGTCTTACATTTACCTAGTTTATCCTTTAATTTGCTCTCTGTTAGTCAACTAACTCGTAATCTTAATTGTTGCATCTCATTTTTTCCTAATCATTACTTATTTCAGTATCTTTTAACGAAGAAGATTATTGGTAAAGGACATGAGTCTGGAGGTCTCTACATTTTTGACACTCCCAAATTCTTTTGCTTGCTCAAGTGTCACTTCTTCTTTCAAGGATCATTGTAGGTTAGGACATCCATCTCTCCCTTTGCTCAAAAAGCTTTGCCCACAATATGGAAAGATGTCTTCATTAAATTGTGAATCGTTTCAGTTTGCAAAACATCACCGTCTTAGTTCGAGTCCTAGAGTAAATAAACGTGTTACTATTCCTTTTGAATTAGTTCATTCTGATATTTGGGGACCTTGTCCTATTTTGCCTAAACCCGGTTTTAGGTATTTTGTTACTTTTGTAGATGACTATTCTCGTGTAATTTGGTTATATTTAATGAAAAATCGCTCAGAGTTATTTTCTTTGGTTTGTGTCTTCTACGCTGAGTTAACTCAGTTCAACGTATCTATCTGTACTTTGCGAAGTGATAATGCCAAGGAATATACATCTAGTTTATTCCAATCTTATATGAGTCAAAATGACATGCTTCATGAAACCTCTTATGTTGATACTCCATCCCAAAATGGTGTAACTGAATGTAAAAACAGACGTCTCCTTGAGACTGCACGGGCCCTTTTATTCCAAATGAATGTTCCCGAATTTTTTTTAGGCCGATGCAGTTTCTACAACATGTTTTCTCATTAACCGCATACCATCTACAGTTCTTCATGGCGAGATCCCTTACAAAGTCCTTTTTTCCCCATAAGTCATCGTTTCCTATTAACCCTAGGATATTTGGTAGCACTTGTTTTGTCCGGGATGTTCGTTCACATGTCATGAAATTAGATCCCAAGTCTTGGAAGTCTATCTTCCTTGGTTATTCTTGTCTTCAGAAAGGTTATAGGTGTTATTGCCCTAGTATTAACAAATATCTTGTCTCAATTGATGTTACTTTCATGGAAGACTCATCTTATTTCCCATCGTCAGCTACTCCAACTCGTTAAAGGAAGGAGGATAATTTGTTGGTGTATTCTGTCACATCTTCGACACTCGTCCCAGAACCGATTCCTGTTAAGCAACCTATTATTAAAGTTTATTCTAGGCGTCAATCTCCTGATTCATTTCTTGCACCTACTACTTCGTTATCAGATTCAGATCCAGTCCAAAGTGATGATCTTCCTATTGCGTTACGCAAAGTTAAACGTCAATGTACTTATCCTACTTCTTCTTTTGTTTCTTATAACGGCTTATCATCTTCCTCTTGCTTTTTTATTGCTTCACTCGATTCTGTCTCTATTCCTAAAATTATCCGTGAGGTCATATCTCATCTTGGTTGGAAAGATACAATGATAGAGGAGTTGAATGCTTTAGATAATAATGACACTTGGGGCTTGGTCGATCTACCTTCAGGGAAATGGGCTATTAGATGCAAAAGGGTATTTGCAGTTAAAGTCAATCCGAATGGGTCAATTGCTAGATTAAAAGCACGCCTTGTCGCTAAAGACTATGCTTAGACCTATGATGTGGATTATTCTGATACTTTTTCTCCTGTCGCAAAATTGACAGCTATTCGATTGTTTATTTCAATGGCTGCTACTCATAATTGGCTTTATACCAACTTGATATCAAGAATGCTTTTCTTCATGCTGATCTTCAAGAGGAGGTGTATATGGAGCAACCTCCTGAGTTTGCTGCTTAGGGGGAGTCAAGGCAAGTTTGTCGTCTTCAGAAAGCTTTGTATAATTTGAAATAAAGTCCTCGTGCTTGGTTTGGAAAATATAGTCAGATTGTTGAAAAATTTGGTATGATAAAGAGTAAGGCTGACCATTCTGTGTTCTATAAGCAGCCAATAACTGATATTATTCTATTAATTGTGTATGTGGATGATATTGTTATAAGTGGAAGTGATACGACGGGAATCTCATATCTTAAATCTTTTATTTATACTCAGTTTCATACGAAAGACTTGGTAGTGCTAAAGTATTTCTTAGGTGTTGATTGTTGAGGTTATGAGGGGTAAAAAAAGGTATATTCTTATCTCAGAGAAAATTTATTCTCGACCTATTAACTGAGACAGGAAAATTAGGGGCAAAGTCTTGTAATGCTCCAATGACTCAAAACATGCATCTCACAAGAGAAGGGGAACTATTGAACATCTTAAGAGATATCGAAGGTTGGTTGGGAAGTTGAATTATCTTACAGTAACTCGTTCGGATATTGCATATTCGGTTAGTGTTGTTAGTCAGTTTATGTCATCTCCAACCATTCATTATTGGGCAACGTTCAAATAAATTTTGTGTTATTTGAAGGGAGCACCTGGACGATGTATCATATATAAAAATCATGGGCACACTCATATTGAATGTTTTTCGGATGCAGATTGGGTAGGTTCCAAAATGGATAGAAGATTTACTTCAGGTTATTGTATTTTTATTGCAGGAAATTTAGTCTACGGAAGAATAAGAAGCAAAATGTTGTGTCACGGTCTAGTGCAGAGTCAGAATACAGTGCTATGGCACAGTCTGTGTGTGAAATAATGTGGATATATCAACTCTGGACTGAAGTAGGACTTAAAATTTCAGTACCAGCAAAATTATGGTGTGATAACCAAGCTGCTCTTCATATTACATCGAATCCTGTGTTTCATGAGCGAACTAAGCACATTGAAATTGTTTGTCACTTTGTTTGTGAGAAAATTCAACAAAACTTGCTTACTACAGGAAATGTGAAGGCCGAAGAACAACTTGGGAACATCTTTACAAAAGCTTTAGTTGGGGTTTGGATTGATTATCTTTGTAACAAGTTGGGTGTGATTAATATTCATGCTCTAACTTGAGGGGGAGTATTATATATAATAGTTACCATATTTGTGCATATACTATTTGTTACCATATTATAACTATATATTAGGTAATATATATATAGGTCAATTAGGCAAATTTGTCAATTAGCCTAATTATAGTTTCCTAAGATAGATTCTAGTTTGTATATAAATATGTCTATTCTTCAATAAAGGAGGTACTTTTTGTATCTCAAATTAGCTACAGCTTTATCCCTTTTGAGTAATGTTGGGCTACTTTTATTGCAAACCTCATGTATGCCTTCTTGTATTATTTCTAATATGCTTCAAAGCATGTTGGCATTGAACATCTGTTGCTGTCCTACTATTTACTTCTTTTGTGTTTCCGCATGTAATTCTTTTGTGATCTTAATGACCATACATGGATTATAGTATATATTCTCTTCTGATTGTTTATTTTCAAATGATTTGACTAAAATCCATCTCCAAGAGACTTGCATACTTGCAACAATCAGCAAGAAGTTATTGATGTAGTGGAATGGGCTTGCTATAATGAGCGTACTTTATTATTGCTTTTTGCTGCATAAGAAAATTGGAAGTAGAATATAGTAAATTAATTTCTTTTTCCTTACTAGCCGAGTTTAATAATCTGTAAAGTTTAATTTTAATATGTTACAAGTAACTTCCATTCTCATTTTCTTAGCTTTTATGACATACCTATGTCATATTGGTTTACATAGCAATGATCAGTGCCTCCTTTTTCCTACTCTTGTTTTCTTTGTGGTTTGTACATTAGGTCAACGATTGATTGATATTTGTTAAGCTCTATTGTTAACTATATCTAATATGGAGTTCCCTTATTCTTTGAGTTGATTACCTTATTGTAAGACTGGTCTACTCTTCTTTTGCAGCTCTTGGATGCATTGGAATTTGTTCCTTCCCATGTCGCGGTATGTTTTCTCAGACACTAGAAATGGTTTCGATGAATTTAATGTTTTATACATCACAATATGTCTCATTTTGATCTTAGAAGGAAATTGAACTTTAGGCATTATGGTGGTTGTTGTTGTTGTTTTGTTTCAAATTGGCTGATTATGATTCAAATCCACTGGTTTGAATAAGGATCAATGAAGGCTGATGAGATGGGGTTAATTCATAATGTCATCCCTAACTTGCTTATTTATATTTATTCATCTCCATTTTGTTTTCTAAAGCTTGTGATTTTTGCTCATGGTCTTTCTTGTTGCAGGTGGTTTTTGATCATGATGGTATGTGCTCTAGTGAGAATGCTTGCTCAGTCATTACTTTTCACAAATGCTTCTGGAGTATAATTCAGTGCTGTGTTCGTAAAATTAGATATTTTTCTTCCAACTTGGGGCAAAATTCAGTTTATTGATTGCTTTGGACTTACTTCCAAGTCAATTGCACAGTATCCACCTTTTCTTGGTGCTATTATTGTCATGGAAGGTTATTCCATTTTTTAGACAGGCGTTAAGCAAGTAATGGGATGGTCTGCTATAATTTAGTGTTTAATTGCTGGTCTACATAATCTTTAATTTGAGTTCCTTGCATCACAAGCTCTGTGTGATCTATGAGTTCATGACATCCAGACTTGATGGGAAATTGTTCTAAATTGCCAGTCTTTGCTATTGTGAAATTGTTCAAGGAGTTGAGGGATGTCCTTCTAATTTGGCTTTTTGGTTTAGTTTGCTTTGCATATAGTATATTTCATCTCCCATATTCCCCCATCCTAGGTCAAAGTTTCTTTAGTGGGACTTGGATTTTCAATTAAGTGATGTACAGCGGCCCAACTTTTGTTTTTCAGGATTTCCATTTGGTCAGTCATCTTGCATGCCATCCCAAGAACCTTACATGGGTAAAGGTGAGATATGCCTTTTGACTTTTTTATAGAATAGCACAAATCAACTATATTTTGTTATATAAGAAACTGAATTCATGTCTAGGTGCTTGGTTTAGGAAGCTTAGCTTTGTTGTCTTATAGTCTTCTTTCTATCTAAATCTACTTGTGCTCTCGTAGTAGGGGAAATTTCTTCTGAGCACAGTGTATGCTGTCTACTCTGATTTATTTGTGTGCTTTCTTGATTGTTCATCATAGTTAATATTTTGAATATATCCAATGGAGAACAATATAAATATATTTTTAATGACATTTCCTGATAAAGATACTGGAAACAAGCATCATGGACTGCAAGTCTATGTCAGCAGCATCTAGATATTAACTCAATATTGGAAACGATGGTACATTTCTTTATGGGATAGGTGTTTTGTTAACTTCCCTTGCGTAGTCCATATTTTTATTGGCTTCACCATTTGTTCATTCTTACCTTGCTGATGCACTACTGTTTTTAACTATTCTCCTACCAGTGTGATTCTGTTGACTTTTATGTGTTATTCTTTTATGCTTCTGACTACAATATCATTTTTGAAGGCATCACATTCCGTCACATGATATATCCCTCCTATAAAAGTAATCGCATTCCCACACCTGATACAGTAATCCAGGCCCTTCAATATTTCAAAGCATCTATAAAGGCAATGTCTATAAAAGTAATTGAGGTAAGAACACAGTGGATCATACAATATTAAGGATTTGTATTGTTATCTTTAAATTTTGTCAATTGTAGGTTCCTGGTGTTGAGGCTGATGATGTAGTTGGCACTTTGGCTGTAAATAGCGTTTCTGCTGGTTACAAGGTTAGTTTGATGGCATTACTTAAATACAGGAGGGGAACATGAAACTGGTTGATATCTTAGAGTTATTGAAGAGCTTGGTTCTCCGTCTTTGCCTTAATCACGCATCTTGGCTTCTATAGGTTCCAAATTGAGCATTAACTACTGTTTGAATTGTTCTTTATGTTAAGAGCTATTACATCCTCTTTCCCCTGCTCTTTGCTTTGTCTGTATTGATATATCTTCACTTATGGTCATAAATGAACGAAAGTTTTGGAAACTAGCTTGGTATTTTATTTGTATGTTTGAAATGAGAAGTAAGCAAGGCTGAACATAGGTTCATAAGCAAGATAAACATTAAGGCATTAGAACTTAGCTCATTAATGTTTTCAATAAAGCCTGTGATTGCTGGTGAACATTGTTCATAATGAATAACGTGAAAAGTTATGAACAGTGATCCTAAAAACGGTTCACTTGTACACTTATTTGCACTCTGGTTTAACTATTTAATACAACAACGCACATCCACTTGGAGCTTTAAATGATATGAAATATTTATTTTTATATACATATTGTTTGTGCATATTAATTTGGTTAGATATTTGATAAAAAAAAGTTGTTTATAAATAAAATATGATTTGAAAATTAACATAATATGCATATCAGTGAATGCACATTAGGTTTACAAGACTAATTTGGTTAATGCTTTTTGTCGGAATTGCTATGATCCATTACTACATTCTATTTGCTCTCATAAGAAAATCTACTAACTAGTTTTTCTAAGTTTTATCTGAAATTAACTATAACATGTTTCATAAATTCTCTAAAACTAAATCTTCTTTGTATATTTGATTTGAAAATCCAACTTTGGATTGTGCTAAGCTCAGTAAAAGTTCAACTAGAGCTTAAGCTCAAGAAGCTTTTTGATGAATTTTTGAGCTTGATTGAACTTCAGGTTTGCTCAAGCTTGATTAAGTTTCAAAAAAACAATCTAGATCATTGTTGATCGTCTCATTGGGTCAGTTTGTTTAGAGCTCTATTGTATTGCTTGGCTGGCTATCACTGGTGTGCATGATTAAAGCTCTAAATTTGTAGATAAACTACTCAATCTACTGAGCAGTCAACATATCGATGTGGTTTAAATGTACAAAGAAATTCAAATTTTAATCGACTAATCTTTTTAGTACTATGTAGATCTTATTTGACATGAAGCTTAATATACCTCTAGTGTAGATAACTAGCAAGAACTCGTAGCACAGAATTTCAATCGAAAGTGCTTGAGGCCTAATCAATGACATTAGAGTCTGAAACATTTTGGCGAATGAGTTCAATTGTTTGGGCATATACTGTGGATATTATCTTTTCAATATGTTCTTCATTTCATATGCAATTTTCTGTGCTAGAATACTTGAGATATGTACATCTAGCAGAGTAGTGTAATAATGTGAGCAGTAGAAGTACTAAGCTACTAGATTAGTAAGACGGCTCTTTTGAAAAGGTTGATACCTTAACTGAAGGCCTGTGTATTATTACAACTCAAACAAATAGAACAAGAAAATATAAGATGCCTAGTGATAGTAGAAAAATGAATCGTGACTTGTCTTCAAAACAAATTTGCTACAAATAATAATTTTTATGGCCTTTTGCCTTGTTTTAGTGTTTAGTAGTTGTTATGACTATTTTAAATTTAAAACAACCAACCACCTTTTAAGTCTCTGATTTACTTCTGTGACTTTCTCAATTGCGATACAAGTACTTGTGCTCACCTTTGATGCATGTCTAGCAATTAACACATGTCTAGATGAACTACTCATGTGTTACGTGCCTTATATATAGGTGTCAAATCTGTATGAATATTGTTTTCCCCCATCATTGCAGGTCCGAATTGTTTCTCCTGATAAAGATTTCTTTCAAGTGTTATCACCTTCATTGCGTATTCTACGGCTTGCTTCCCGTGGTTCAGGGTCAGTATGTTTTATCAAATTTTGGCCTTTGTTGAATTGTCATTTTTCTCCAAGAATCAACTAGATTCAATTTTCTTTATGGTTTTATGTGCCTGAGTTGAAACCAAACTGTAAAAGAGAAAGAGATCATATGTTCCTCACTTTTAATAATCCGCTTATACGTAGGAATTTATATACATAAGGAGGGAAAGAGGATTCTATAATTATGATATATCTATCAATCATTAATTACAATCAATCACAATCTCTATAATCAAGCTAATCTAAATCAATCATAATCCCTACAATTAAGGGAATCTTCGGAAGTATTCAACGCTCCCCCTTAAGCTTGAGCATATATGTCAATCATATCCAACTTGTCACAAAGTTCTGAGAATTGTTTTCCTCCTAATGCTTTAGTGAAGACATCGACAATTTGGTTGGATGATGATATGAATGGAGTGACAATTTTCTAGCTCATTACACACAAATAAAGTGACAGTCAACCTCAATATGCTTAGTCCTCTCATGAAAAATTGGATTTGTAATGTGAATAGCTATTGGTTAATACAGTACATTGGCAGTGGTTCCTTATAAGTGAACCCTAATTCTTCAAGCAAATTCTTCAGCCATAACATCTTGATTACAGTGGTTGTGTACTTAGCTTCAGCAATCGACCTAGCAACAATTTCTTACTTCGTCATATTACTAGATTTTATCCTACATAAGTGCCATACCCAGAAGTGGACCGTCTGCTGGTCTTAGATCCCATAGTCAGCATCAAAATAAGCTTCGATCTTTAGGTCCCCATATCTCTTAATGACAACCCTTTTTATGGAGATTTCTTAATGTACTTAAGAATCCTGATAGCGACATCCAGTGAACTTGCTTCGGCTTATCCATAAAATGATTGACTATTCCAACTGTAAAAGAAATGTCATATCCCGTTACTGTTAACTAAATGAGTTTCCCAGTAAGTCGTCTGTCTATAATTTGCCTTATCCTCAAAGAACTCTATAGTATCATCCCAAACACTTGAATTAATATCCATAGGTGAATCAACCGGTTTCGTTCCAAGCAATTCAGTTTCTTCGAGTAAATCTGTAGCATACTTCCATTGGCTTAATGAAATTCCAGATTTGTTGGGAGCAATTTTAATTCCCAAGAAATACTTAGGACGCCCCATATCCCTCGTCACAAAGTGTTTTTGCAAATACTTCTTAATTTAATCTAGTCCACATATATCACTGCCTGATATTAGGATGTCATCAACATAAACACTAAGAATGATAATCCGTGCTCTGTCATACAAACACAGAATGATCTTATTTGCACTGTTTGAAGCCAACAACATTGATTATATTACTGAATTTATCAAACTAGGCTTTGGGGCTTTGTTTAATACCATAAATAGCCTATTTAAGTCTATAACCATAGTAGCATTCTCCCCTTGAGCAACATGCCCTAGAGGTTGCTCCATAAATGCGGTCTCATGCAAATCGCCATAAAGAAAAACATTCTTCACATCTAGCTGATACACCAAGATTGATTGACAACCAAGGAGAATAAAACTCTAATAAAATTCAGGCGAGCCGTAGGAGAGAATGTCTCAAAGTAATCAACACTATAAGTCTGTGTAAATCCTTTGACCATCAAATGAGCTTTGTATCAATCAATAGTACCGTTAGCTTTAAATTTCGGAGTAAATAGCCAACGACATACAACAATATCAACAGAAGGTGGTGTAACCACCGGATCTCAAGTACCACGAGAGATAAGGGCAGACATTTCCTCATCCATTGCAGTTCGCCAAGCCGAGTGTTGATAAGCCTCAAAGTAGGAAGTTGGAACTTTTGTAGATAATAGAGAAACAACAAAAGCGCGGAATGCAGGACCAAGGTAATATAAGGAAATATGATTAGACAAAGGATGAGTAGTGCAAAACTGAATACCTTTACGCAGAGCAATAGGTAGATTAATATCGAAGGGGCGAGGAACATCAGGATCTACAAGAAAAAGGAGGTGAGGGACATCAATCTGGTTATGTCGAGCACGCCTTGTTTACACCTGCGATGGTTTAGGAGGTGGAGCATTTGTAGTGGGAGACATGGATAGTGGGATAGGTAATGGAGGAGATGCTAATGTATCATGTGTCCGAGCTACATTGGGAGAAAGTATGGTTGGACTCAAAAAACGTAACATCAATATAGGTGTAACTGCGTTTTGTGAGTGGGTCAAGACAACAATATCCTTTTTGTGTGCGAGAATATCCAAGCAGGATGCATTTAATAGAGCGAGGAGACAATTTATCCAAGCTATGAGTAAAAATTATGAACAAAACAAACACAACCAAATATGCAAGGAGGCACAAAGATTTGTCAGGATGAAGACAAGAGAAGGGGATATCCCCATGTAACACAGTAGAAGACATCCTATTTATGAGAAAGTAAGTTGTGAGTACAACATCACCCACAAAAACTTAGGAATGTGCATTTGACAAAGAGAGTATGAGCTATGTTTAAAATATGTCGGTGTTTGCATTCAACAACTCTATTTTGTTGGGAAGTATATGAACAAGAGGTTTGATGAATTATGCCATGAGAATTACAGAATGTAGACACTATCTTCTGAGTGAACTCTAAGTGCATTATCGGTACAAAGAATGCGCAAGACAACATAATATTGAGTTTTTATTTTGTTATAAAATTATGTTAACACCTCAAGAACCTCACTCCTATTTTTGAGTAAATATAACCAAGTCATGCGAGAATAATCATCCATAAAAATTCTAAAATACTGAAAACCTCCTCTCGGCTCAACTCTACCACAAGACTCGCACTTGAAATTAGTAGACGAAACGGGAACTAAACTTTTGAGAGCAGAAAAAGATGGGTGATCTAGACGACAACACCTCTAATAAGGAGACAATTGCTAAGAGGGCTCGGGAACTTACAGGTGTAACCGAATCTAGATAGTATAGACCATCACTCTCATGTCCTCCACTAATTATCCTCTTCTTGTGCAGTCCTGAATAATACAATAGGATGGATAAAAAGATACAGAGCAATTGTGAGTTTGTGTTAGTTGACTATGGACAGGAAACTAATAGGAAATTTAGGTGTAAAGAGAACATTATCAAGAGTGATATTTGCAATGAACTTGACAACAACTCTTTCCATAATCGGAGAATAGGTACCATTAGCTAGACGGATAGGTACCATTGGCTAGACGGACAGAGGATAAAGATGAGAAAACAAAAGAGGAAGAGAAAATAGACTTGTTACTAGTAATTTGAGCAGACGCACCGGAATCTAGCATCGAAGACTTATCATGAGACACAGCAAACGCAGCTGGAGAGGATGAGGCAAGTAGAGGGAATGCTAGCAGAAGAGCAAAGCAATTTCCCATAATCAGTACGAGAAACAGAGATCATATCATCATGACCGTCAGTGTCTGGTGATGGAGTCAATAGTTTGATAGATGCATTATTAGCCTAGTTAGGCTTATCAAAATTCGTTCAACACTTCTCGGAGGCATGGTTGGAATGATCACAGTGAACATACGAATGACTACTTTTGGTGGTATCAGTTCCACGACCATGACCACGACTACTATTACGACCTTGAAAGAATCCACAATCGTGAGCAGCCATAGCCGAAGTGTCAGAGGATGGGGAAAAACTAGTATCAGGACGACCCGTGGTCACACGAAGAACCCGAGATAAAAGGACGTCGACACAGAAATCGACAGCACAGGCGTCGGTGTTGAAATAATCGGCAACATAAGACATCGATGCCAAAATCAGCAAAAAAGGATGTCAACGCCAAAATCAACTGCAGCAGTAGGAGCAGCAATAGCAACAAGAAGTAGCAACAGGGGCGGTAGAAAAATTTGGTCAGAGAAGGAGAACCTTATACCATGTAAAAGAGAAAGAGATAATATATTTCTCACTTTTAATAATCCACTTACATGTAGGTATTTATATACATAAGAAGGGAAAGAGGATTCTAAAATTATGGTATGTCTATCAATCATTAATTACAATCAATCACAATCTCTATAATCAAGCTAATCTAAATCAATCATAATTCCTACAATTAAGGGAATCTTCGGAAGTATTCAACACAAACCAATCAAATGGCGTTATCTAGAAGACCTTTAGGTTCTTGGATGTCTTTTGACTAACTACTTCTAGGTCCGACCAACTGCTTCTCTTTCCCGACCACCTTAGTACGAGCTAGCATTAAACCATAGAATGCTGAACTGCCAATGCTAAGTCTGGCAAAATGTGAAGTTGTTGCAGTTTTTCATGGAGATTGAGTTGTACAATTTGCTATGATCCTCAATGACCCTAAAATGAGCATTAGTTGAGTTTTTGATGCTTCTAAATGCATCCAATGCAAGGTTTAATTGTTTCAATGACCTTGCCAAGTAGAATGCTTGATGGTGAAAATAGGTCCTCCAGATAAACTGAGCTCCTATTTAAATTCTGATTTTGTCTTATTGAATATATTAATATAGTTATTCCCTTGTTGCTACTTTTACTATTTTCAGTGCCTACTCTATAAGGCTAAGTTGTTATAAGATGTATCAGAGTGGCCACTGATTTATTCAACCAATAATACATAATTCTCTTTCATATTTTCTCTTCTCTCATGAAATCGTTGAACAAGACTTACAGATTGCCAAATGAGGCATGCAGATTTTTCTCATGTTACATCAATAGGTCAACTGCCTTGTCAGTGTGTTATTATTATTATTGTCTTCTCTCTTCTTTTACCGCACGCAAATTGTCTTCTCTCCATTGTTTATTGCAGCAAGTCTTCCACCACTTTGCAGCTGCTTGTCTTTTTTTTTTCTCGCTACACTATTGCACCACTTTTTCTCAACTGGGCTTCTGGTTGGCAGAATTCCATTTTGGAACTCTTGACTAATTTAAATTAGATATCTAATCATCATTGTAGAAGAAAATAACACAGTAGTTATAAGGCATTCATTTCTTTTAGTTTACTATGCTATAATTTTTTTGTACAACATAGTTATAGCTATTAATTTGTCGTCTTTATTGAATAGGATGGTCTCCTTTGGGTTAGAAGATTTTGCTAAAAGGTATGGTGATTTAAAGCCTTCCCAGTTTGTTGATATTGCTGCTCTTGCTGGCGACAAGTCTGACAACATCCCAGGTTTTATTTGTATGCATGGATTTCAATATCTGCAATTTCTTTTAATGATTCTATATATCAAACACATGAAGACCTTTGCCTTGATTGATATTTATGTCCAAAATTTCTAGCTATTCTGGAACCGTTCTTCTTAGTTTGGCGACTCCTAAGCAAATTATTTTTAGCCTATTATGGTGGTGATATTGAATTACTTTGACTTAATCACAAATGTGTGCTTTTTTCTGGTCTTTGCAAGGGGGAATACAATTACTTGTCTTCCTATCTGAACGAAAAAGAGACAGCCCTTTTAATCTTAGTTACACCAGTCAGTAGTTGCTATTAGTTTGTGAAAAACTTATTATCTTGGTGAATGTGATCTTTTTAATGAAATATCAGAATACCAAAGTTAAGGTGATTTTGTTTTTTTTTAAAAGTCTACATTTAGATAGATGATTTTTTTTTTCTGTTTAACATATTTCCAGAATATGGTTAGTAATTAATGTAATCCTTTTAATGAAATGCCACAGATTATCAAAGTTAAGCTAATTTTACTATTATTATTATTTTTTCTATTTTTTTTTGTCTTTAAAAAAACAAAAAAGCCTATATTTGGTTATTATTATTATTTTTTTTAAAAAAATTAACATTAAATTTTGGCTTCTGAGTTTTTAAGAAAATTTGACTACTGATGCCATAAGTGTAGGCACTGACACCATAGGTATAGGATAAAATCACCTTATAGTTTGCCTAGAATGTTTTCCTACTGCAATGGCACGTTCATTTTTTGTTTCTCTTCATACTCCAATTCAAAGAGATAGGGGACTGATTTATTTATCCTCTTTTGTAGTCTCTCTCATTTGGGCGTGTGATTGTATAGTTTTATGATTTCAAACTTTGCCAATATTTGCAGGAGTCGAAGGTATTGGGGAAATAAATGCATTGAAATTGATCACTAAGTTTGGTATGTTTGTCTTTCTCCGTCATATAACATATTGAATTGCAAACTTAAAATCAAAAGACAAGTTTTTAAATTTTTCCTGATTTCAAATAGTCTAAATTTAGTTTCAGATATTTAGATTTCAGTTTACTGTAAATGGACTTAACTAGGCTGTTTTGACTGTCAAAAAGCAATTTGGAGTAAATGAATTGAATTGCAACTAAACTGAAAACTTCTGGGTCAGCATGTCGGAAGCCCTGTGCTTTGAATTCTTCTATGTACTACATATCCTTGGCCTTTGCATCGAATAACTTATGTATTGTTAAATAAAAGACTATATTCATAAAAAAATATACAAGATCTAAATGTTTCAACCTATTTACATTTGTTTTGTAAATGGTTACTTCAATTCCTAGATAGTTAAGGGCGCACTTCATAGAATTTAATGTCATCCTCACAAATCCGATGCAGAATGGTAATTCTTAGAATAGTTTACTAATCTAGTGCTGCTGGAAAAAATTTCTATCTTCTTATCTCCTCTTTGGTTTCCTTCACGCGTAGAGCACGCCTAAGGTTGTGGTATTGCAAACATTGTTATTTTATATTGCAAACCTTTGTATTTTGATGCATTAGTACTGTCTTTGTTTTCTGGATATTTGATGTCTTGTAATGTGCAAAACTTTTTTGCTTGATAAATACCTTCTATTAAATGAACTGAATGCATTTGCATCTTTGTCACTGCAGGTTCATTGGAGAACTTGTTAGATTGCGTTGATCAAGTTGAAGACGAACGCATTAAACAGGTTCTTTGAACATTCACCAAGTAATTCGTTTGTTTAGCACCATGGAAATTAACAAAAAAACTCTCTCGACTACCTTTTCAGGCCTTAATGACTAATGCTGATCTTGCTCGTCTTTGCAAGAACTTGGTAATAGCTTGGCCTCTTATGTCATTTTTAATCACCTGAAGGAACCAATTCTTTCATTCTGGATTATTCTCCCTTGTTAATCTTGTCCCCTTTGCATTGCATTCATGTGTTTCTACTTCTAAAATAGGCTAATGTTCATTCTATGTTGTGGCAGGCAACTTTACGTTCTGATCTCCCATCTTATATGGTCCCATTCGAGACGCCTAATCTTGTATTTCGAAAACCACAGGTATGTTGGTCTTTCCTTACACATTCTCACTTCTCAGAGTCAATTTGGTGATTCAATTCAATGTGCCATCTGATATCTGCGGTGCTTCTACAGGATGGTGGAGAAAAATTTATAGGTCTCCTGAGAGCCATTGGAGCATATGCAGAAGGCTTTTCTGCCGATCCCATCATCAGACGAACTTCTTACTTATGGAATAGACTTCGAACATGATGATTCATATTAATTTTCTTTGTCAAACTAAGAAAACAAGACCGCACGAGCAGAGCTTGGTAAACAAGCAAATCGAAGCACAAAGTGACATTCCCCCCTGCATTGTCAATTTTTCTAGCTGACATTTGAAGTCCTCTCAAAATCCAATCCGGTACTTCATCAAAAGAGCACTGGCATTCTGGAGGAGGATTTCTAGCCATCAGTATGCGGTTCGTCCAGCGCTCAGATGATTTTACATTGTACTCCATTTCAGATTTGTCAAATTGTCCGAGTTACACCTCTTTGCAATCGCGTTTCAGATTGGCATAGTTGCTTTATAAACAATCTTCAAGAAATCGCCAAAATGTTGCAGAATTGATTCAGTTATCACTTCAAACTTTGTGAAAATTTCACGATGGCATGTAGGTCATACGGTGAAGTTACTAAGACCTTCTTTACCATCTTATTAATTTTCGAGTTTCCTATAACTTGCTGCTTACTCATTTAAAGGCCCTCTCATATTCTATGAGTATGAACTCTACAAATCAAGCCTATAAACATGCAAACGTATTAGCATATTTGAGCTAAATGAAATTTACAGAACTTCATTTCTAATTATTGGCATTGGGAGAATGAGAAATTTGAGCAAAAATTAAGATTTTTTTTTTATCAGAATCATTAAAAATGATATTTTTTATTTATTATCAAAATAATATTTCATTTCGTTTTAATGTTTTTTTTTTGTTTTTGAAAATATTCTTGTTAGGCGTTGTTATAGTAATTACAAGAGTATAATTATTATAACATGTATATTTTAATTTTGATTAATATTAATTATATTATCTTTGATCAATTATTTTATTAAGAATCATAATTAATCTTGGTGATTACTTATTGGTAATTTTTTTATTATTTTTTATATAAAAAATATGTGCTAACATAATTTTTTTATAATTTTATATTTTAGAATTGGTAATGTCGTGAGCCGGGAGAAAATTCTATAAATATTTTAATCGTGATGTTATAAAATATATTTTTATTGACTTTTTGATTAAGATTAATTATAATATAAAAAATTAAATTAATTTTTTTATAAAGAAATATATAGTAATTTGTTGAGTTGTTGAGTATATACAATGTGTGGGCATATATCATAAAAAATATTTTTGAAAAGAAATTTATCAAATATTCTTGTGAATATTTTTCGAGAGGCCTAAACTTGTTATGTCGTTTGCTTCTGGAACCTTCATTTCTCTATTTCCCTCCACCGACTTGTCTTCACCGCCCGTAGACATACAGCGTAGATGTCTCACCGGAAACGGCAACGGAACGGAAGCAGCGGCCGTCTCTCTTCCATCGACGGTGCTCTTGCAGATGATTCCTCCTCTCCTCCTGCCGCCATGCCAGGTAGCTTCAACGACCCCGTCACCGCGGACGTCACCCTCCGCCTCGAGTTTTACGACGACCTAATACCCGATCTGGACGCTCCCATCCCCTTCCTCGACCTTTCCGTTCGATCGGACGCCCTCCGCCGCTCCCACTATTTTTCTTGCCTTCTCTCCGACCGCTGGAAGCAACCTGACGGCTCCTCCGACGAGTTTCCTGTCCGATTGACGCTCAAGATCTCCCGGGACGACGATCTCCGCCGCCGTGGTCCATTCCACGCCCACGTCGCCGTCCTCCGGCTTCTGCACACGCTGGATTTCTCCGGATCGATCGCCTCCGTTTCCGACGCGCTGGACATGATTCCGGTCGCGTTGGAGCTCGTCTTCAACGATTGCGTCCGGGCTTGCGTCCGGTTTCTCGAGGCTGTGCCGTGGACTGAGGATGAGGAAGAAAGGGTCCTCAAGTTGATGCCTTTTCTTGGTAAAGAGGAGTCCGAGGAGCTCCTTTCCAGGGTTCTTCCCGTGGTGTCAGCTTCTAGGGAATGCGATAGCATACCGGAGTCTATGCTCCGTGGGTTGATTGATACTGCGATCCGTCGGAATCTGAATGGGGCGACCGTGAAGGCCTTTGTAGCGAGGATTCTGAAGGATTTCCCATCTCGGGAATTGGTGGAGAAGGTGCTGGGCCAGGCATTCTTGTCGAGCTTGGAGAGGGTAAAAGACTACATGGGGAAGTATGCCAGCCCTGAAGTCAGGATCGCCGAGAATAGTAATGAAAGAGAAGCCATCCAGAAGGTGAACTTGCACGCCGTGCTGGTCAATGTGAAGCATCTACATTGGCTGATTGATAGGATTATGGAGCTGAGGGTCGCAGACAAGGTAGTCAGGGAGTGGAGTGAGCAGGAGACCCTGGCAGCTGACTTGATAAAGACCTTCAGGGATGATACTTGGAAAAATATTGTGCCTGGATTGGCTTTTTTGGTCACAAGGTGCAGCTACCGCCTGGCTGATGCTGTTGCTTCTGGCATTACTTTGGCTCCTCAACAGGTCTGTTATCACATTCCTCTTGCCTTTCATACCATATTTGAGTCTGATAAGTGTTTATGATTATTTGGTCATGGTTGACAGATTGATAAGATCTTCTAAACTTTCAAACATTATGAAAACTGTTAGCCCCTGGAATGAACGAACTTAAACACTTATCACCTCTAACATGTTATAAATAAACACATTCCCAGTTTAAGCCACAATAGAATTGTTTGCAGAATTCATGTATTGTCACTATCAAATTTTTGTGGATAGTTGCGTTCACTATCGAAGTTGACGAAGTTACCTAACCATAGTACTACTTTGTCTTAGGTGAGAATGAGACTTGTGAAGACCTGGCTTCCTGTGTTAAATGTGCTCAAGGATATATTTTTACAAGAACACCCTGTCGGTTATATCTTTCGAAATGAGAGTGTTGGTGATAAAACACTATACCTTGACCTTGAAGAAACATTCCTAAAGATTATATCCACGTTGCCACTCTCCAGTGCTCAGGAACTGCTGCAGCAGTGCCTGTGCTTCTCCACTCGCAATCTTGACAACTGCCCCCACTTGACATCTGCATTCAGAACATGGTTCAGGCGTGCTAATAGATCTCCACTTGATTTAAGAAATATTTCATAGAAGCTGCCAGGACATTGTTGTTATCAGGTTAGTTTTAGTATATTTTTTTCATGCAGATTGAGCAACTGCTTATTAGTATCATTTATTTAACAACTTCTGAGTTTGTTAATCTTGTTGTATGACACAGCGATATGCAATTTCTGTTATAGTTTACTATCTTTATCAATCAAACCAAAGCATCTGACATTGTTCAATGTTGATTTTCCTATAACAAGAACAAGTAGAGTGGCAACCATTACACATCTTATTCCATAATTAAACTCTATATTGCTTTTTCTCCACCAATATGACAAACTAATTTTATAACAAACACTGTTGGCTCTATATAAGGTCATATCCTACCAATATTAAGTTCCATATTTCATGAGATTGTTTGCATACCTTTACATGGTTTCTGGACCTAACACCATCCTCCACCTTTTTCATCCATGGTTGGGCTTGGGACCAGCATTTGTTAGGTCATGTCAGCATGTGCTTGGTTCTGTAGGAAGTTATATTTATGTACGCGAACATTTTCTTTCTTGTTTGATGCTTGCTAGAATTCTAGTCTACTGAATTCATGTCGTGGAGTAACTATTCACGAATTTAAAGCCACCTATTGTGATATTAGGAACAATGACTTTTTTTTTTTTCTAAATGCTAGTAGCTTAGACTAACTATGGTTCATGATGTGAATTTGGGAAATATAGGTGTGGAAGCATGTTTTTTCCCCATAAATTGACCTCATTGGCATTTGTTTGGAACTTAATTGTAAACATGTGTGGACATCATTGTAGATGTACAAGCTACGTGGATGTGGATGTAAAGATAATATATATGTAAGATTTTTACGAGTTTCACATGGTATCAGAATCAATACCTAATTCATACGTTTGTCCTTCCTTCAAACCTCATGATCTCACCCTTCACACATGCTGGAAAGCCACTTGTCTTCTCTCTCCAGCAAGTCATCACTATATGCATATTCTTCCGCGGTTCCTTCAGTCGCCTGCTTCCTCAACAGTTCCATCTTCTTCTTGGATGTTTGTCACTATAAGTGTTTTTTTCCTCCAAAAAGTTGGTGTAGATGGAAAAGACTAGGGTTAATCACTCCAATTAGTCCCTTCTAATGATATATATTATATGTATATGGCATGGCTGTCAAGATCAACTAATACTGAAACGGCTTGTCCGAGTTGCATTGTTATCAGTAGAGGTCGATCCAATTGTTTTTGAAAAAATGGTTATCTCAGGAATATTTGATTGAAGAAATCTAAAAAAAATTAAGACTCAAAGAAATTAGTTAAAAATGAATTGGATTTTACTAGAAAATAAATGGAAACAATTGAAATTTGATCAAATTGAGAGATCTTTGAAATTTGGCTGAATAGGTTGATTTGGTAAACTCAAGGATCTAGTAAACTCTTTGCTGATCTGAGCTTGATTCCTAACAAATTTGCATGGGAGTGTGTGTGAGAGAGATTTCTTTCTTATATTTAACTTAAGTTCCCAACTTCGCTACCTGCTACCTGAGATTGTCAAGATCAAATCATTTAACCATGCTACTACTTGGTAAACAACCACTGCCAACCAATTGTCTCATCTCTCTCTCAGATTTGATTGAGAAGTTTTTTTGTTTAGAAATCCTATCAGTTCAATTGAGATGTGATTTAGGTCCAACTATGCCTTATGATATATGAAATATTGAATCATAATCTAGTTTTGTCAAATAACATTTTGATCTTCCCACTTTACATCTTTCCTACAGTCTTCGAGCGAACAACATATCATAATATTTCGTTCCTAAAATCTGGCCTACTTTCTCCTCTAGTGAACAAAGCGTATGATTTCATTTCCATTGGATCTCTGAGTATTCAAGATAACTTTAGAGCACACTAATTTTAAGATTCAAAATGGAGCAAGAGATAGAGCTGAATAACACAATGTAAAATGTGAAAAATAAAAAGATCGCCTGTCTATCTTAATAACTGTGTTTGCAAAACCAAGAGGCAATTGGTACCTGATAAACTCACCGATCACATTGCATAGGGTTTATCCCTGAGTAAGTTGCTACAGAAGGCCTACAGGTATGAGATAGCTTCTAACTACTTTAATTCAGTTGAGGAAATCAGAAGAAGAAGAAAAGACCCCTAGAATGAAGAATAGCTTTCAGGACCTTCAAGGTTGTGTATTGGGTTGACACCCTTTGGATGAGTTTAGTTGTTTTTTTTTATACATGTAGTTGTCTGGTTTTTCTCCTTCCAAGTAAAGGTTTTATTTCTACAAAGCAAGGAACGAAGATGAGGAGATGATCTACCAAGTACCATGCTGTAGCTTTGCACTGGATCCAATGGGCCATAATAACTAATTTTCAACGGT
Source organism: Zingiber officinale (assembly GCF_018446385.1). Lineage (NCBI taxonomy): Eukaryota > Viridiplantae > Streptophyta > Magnoliopsida > Zingiberales > Zingiberaceae > Zingiber > Zingiber officinale. Next base: position 88,536,756 of record NC_055989.1, read on the forward strand.
TGGGATTTGCTGCTGCTGACATCTGTAAAGTGTAATGCTTGCAAGCAGACTTCGAACTGTTCTCAATGTTTTTCTTTTTTTTTTGATCTTATAATCTAGCTTGCCCAAGTTTCGTTCGAATAATCCTGAAGTTAGTTTTCATCCATCGGTAAATTCGGAGCACAATTTATACACATTTACTTTAGCCCGATCTCTAAAATATCCGTTGTCCCAACTGGGGTTATCTTGACTACAAATAAATTCGTTATCCTTATAGCTTGTGTGTTAATGATATAATAAATAGATCGATAATTATTATTTCCAGTATTATTTATTTTACTTACCAATAAATATTAACCTTTCTGTTGCTACGAGCCCGAACAGTTTTAAAGTTTGCTCGTTCACTGATTAAAATGAAAAATAACTCAACTTAATCTTTGTTTTTGTTATGAATCTATTAAGATATATTAAGTAAATTAAATTAATTAATTAATAGATTTATCTTACTCTCGTGGACTTTTGATGGGAAGGTAAAAGAAACAAAACAATAAAACATTCCATTTTTATTTTTGCACAATTCAAAATAAAGAGGGTGAAAACAAAGTTCCAACATATTATGCAGTGATTGCTCTTATTTTCCACACCCACGCGCTGCTGGAGAACTTGACGCAAACTGAACTAAAAGTATTCTCAAGCAGTGAGCTCAACAAGAACAATTCGTATGACACAATAAGAACATGCAATTTAGAAAAGATGATTAAAGAGCACAAGTTGATGCAGAGATTCTTTTTTGGCTGAGCACAAAGAAAAAAAATTATTGAATGTAAGCAATTTGCGAGTTAACTTACAAGTAAATTCCACTTTCTTATTGTGTGTGAGATTACAATGTAGGCAATACCATGGAGAATGTAATGAGGTTTGCGAGCAAGATGAGAATACAAATATGTATATATATATTTTTCACATATCTCTCTCTTTTTGTCACTCTTTTATGTTGTGCAATCAATAATGGCCGCTATCATCTCGGGCTGGAGGCCATCGCGTCTGACTAAAATTGATCCAATCACCCATAATAACTTAACTAGTCCTGAATGACAAATGACAATCTCCAGATACGATAGGGCTTCCACGACGTTCCTTGCCATCTCAATGTAAATGAGCCAATTGAAGGAAGAATAATAATTGATAGAAACGCCAATTATGTGTTCAAAATCCTGTAGATTAAGCCCTTTATCAGTTGTCATAATCAACCGCAAAGTAAAGCAGAAGAATGAAAACGACCTGGTCAAAGAAAGCCTAGTCTTACCTTGTCGGGATTAAAAGATATTTACTCGAAGAAAGCATACTTGATCATGCATGCAAATCCAGCAGATGGCTACTTGGTTTTACAGTAGATTTACGGATGTATGGTTGCGTGTACTGAATATCAACTTAAGGTAAAATTGAGAATACTTGATATAACCATATATTTTCAGATGCCTTCAATCGCTAAAAGTCTCAGGACGAAACGAAAAAAATGTAAGCTTTCCGTCATAATTTTGGACAGAATCAGTTCGTCTTAGACTCAAAGTAGGACCAAATGCATTGCTTGTTGTGATGTGACCTAATTGTCTTGATATCTAACCTTTACTCTCTGTTTCAATCACATGGGCTCATTACTAACATTGGCTTTTCCGCGGATAGTAAGAGAACAAGAATGTCCATGCATGTATAAAAGAAGTCCCATGGGATTGAGAATGTAGCTCGCTGAATATATATATTTGACATGAACTAATCCCTCAGGATTGACATTGCCTCTTTACATGAACTAGTCCTATGTAATTGCTAATACTTACATCACTTAAATCTCTTTTAAGAAAGTAAATTTCTTTGGTCTTTCTCTACCACAATCAATCAACCTACTTTTTGGTTGTCTATTCTTTCACCCCAAGTTAACTACAGCAGACAACTTTAAATAGAAATCTAGAGAAGAACACATTCCTTGAAAGTTAGAAAATATATGCACCTAAATTCTGATCGTAGCAGCTATCCTTTGGCAATCTAGATGGAACTGTTTAAAAAATAGAAATACTTATCTTTGACCCCTTCGGACAGCAGTAGTGGCACGAATAGTGATGGATTGAGGAGGCAGACCAACAATTGCCACAAGACCGCTAGCAAAAGCTGCAATTGCTCCTACAGCAAAAGCTGGTGAATTGCTACCCCCAAATAACTGATCCAAAGGCCCACTTCCCACAGAAACAACCATCTGATATAGGACAATTTGCATCAGTAACATATCAAAGATAATATATATATATATATATGTGGAATTTACTCTACACACCCACCATGGGCAACCACCATAGCCGCCCGCCCCTCACAACTCAAGCAAATTGATCGGTGGACCCGGACGCCTCAACTTGTGAGGGTCGCCCACGGTGGTCACCCATCGTGGGTGTGCAGGGTATCAACCCTATATAAATATTCAAGTATTTTGTCTTTCTAGAAAATTATTGTAATAAATAAGTGATAAGAGATAAATCATAAGGCGATCTGCTTCTAATTTTACCTACTGCATTGATATAATAATTTTTAACTGAGATGTAGACCAATGGTGCCCCGAGGATTGTATAAAAAACAGTCAAAGGTTCTTAAAAATTTTCCATGGCCATTTCTACCTTTGTCTACCTTTATCAACAATGGTAAGGATAAAAAAAATTGGAAATTACAAAAATAGAAAGGACGTTAAGCTTCTCTTATCGACAAAATTCTACAACTAAGTCATCATTTGTGTTAAACATCTCTAGCAAGATGACACACTAAATCAAATAAAAGAGACGTGTCATAGACTTTTGACACTTGATTATCTTAAATTCTAAACAAAATCAAGGATGAGAACATAACATACAAAAAAAAATGTTTCAAGTTCACACACTAGCATTGTTTGCTACTTGGCCCAAGCCTGCTTGAAATTTGTCATACTTTAGTCATTGTCCTGTGAATAAAGAAAAATATAGAAGATGGAAAATGTCTACCTGAGGTACAACAATTGCCAGATTCAAAATGCCCATTGACAACCCTGTAGCAATGAGAGGTGTTACGCTAAACAATTTACGCATAAGAAAAATGCTCAAGAAAGTGATGGGCCACTCACCCTGGCCAAGCCCCAAAGGTTCTATACGTGCAGAAATCATTGCATAAGGGATAGTGTAGGTAACCTGCAAAATAATAGTTAAACAAGTAGCAATATATTTCCATCAACACTAAATAATTACAGAAATCACTTACAGACAAAGGTGCCCCAAGAATTGTAAAAATAACAAGTGCAGCAATAACAAGACCACTTGGAGGAAGACCATTTGGTGGGTAATCAATATTCTTTGCCAGAGAAGATATTATAAGCATTGCGAGAAAACAAAAGAACATGATAATGTTGGAAATTCCCCAAATCAAGCCAGCACCAAACTTCCTGCAGAGTTTTTCCAAAACCACTGAAGTAAAACCTAGAACAATAGAATTTAACATGAGACCAATAGCCCCCATTCTCACTCCAGTTTGATACATTTGCCCTTCGTCTGGGTCTCCTTTGTAAATTTCCCGGCCCATCCAATCAGTATCAAAAAGGGTGAAGGGAAACCAACCTAACCAAGTAAGTGCAGTCGCAATGAGAACCATCCAAACCGGGAGCGTAAGATACCTACAAGAACCAAATAATTCCCATAGAAAAGCCTCATGTCCATTATCTGACTGTGCGGTTGAATCTTCGACAGAAGTCATAACTTTGTTAGCAGAAGATAGAGGAATTTCCTTCGCTGATGACACACTAATACATGTGGTCATCAAAAGAAGAACAACGTCAAGAAGAAAGGCAGATTTGAGGTTGGCACAATTTATGCTGCATGCTGAAGTGACATTGAAGGGAAATATGCTATACCAATGGCTAAAGGAACCAGTAGCAAAGCCAAGTATATTTCCCAGTGCCATGAAGAGTGAAAAGTAAGCATTAGCTACACGTGTCCGTCTGTGATCTTTCCCTGAAATTGCAGGAAAAACATGAAAAACTTGAGAGTAACTAGCTTATTGAGCTTTATGAAACAACTTGAGCACTGACCATGCTGGATTTATATTTTTCAGGAGCAAATATAGGTTTAATAAATAATGCTACTGTGGAATCTTAAGTTGTTAGGAAGCAAATGAAACAAATGCTCATGAACTGCTAAGTGTGATTGATGACCGCTCGTTTGAACATGGCTTAATAGTTAACTGAATCAAATCTGAATTATAATTTATGCTTACTCACGCAAGGACACAACCCTGAACAATACAAAGGATCAGCTAATCTTTAAGGGGGGCCAGCACAAGTAGGTCAAGCATAACAAAAGTCAAGGAAAGATAGCGCTCGATCAGCCAGTCTATTATGACTATTCGGGGTTTCGCCATGTTCCTGATGCCTACTCCCAAACCCTCCTAGCCTTAATAACTTCATGATCGGGGAACCTCCAAGACCGAGAAAGCTCAGGGGTGTAGTCTTAGAGGTGCAAGCTTTCTTTGATTTTGTTATACATGATCTGATCTGACCATTCTGACATCGGTGTTTGCCTTGCTCTTGCCTCACTCGGGCTTGAGCTGGCTTGAGCGGGCTCGACTTGCGTTAATATGGTTTTACTTGTGCCTAGCTTGACCAAGCCATTTCTGACGTTGGTGATTGCCTTGACCCTACTTACCGCCTTGTGCATTGTTACTGGTGTTTGAGTTTCAACCTCTTTTTGAGAAAGAGTTTTTACCCTAGGAAATCTGAGTGAGGGTTAGAGTTCGATCCGGTTTGAGAGTAAATTCAGTCTTGTGAGTCATCGGATCAAAGTTCATATTCATGACTTGAAGGTAATGCATAAAAGATATTTGACAACAAATTTTTAGTAGTAACACTAACACATTTGCTTAGTCCTCAAGAAGTTATTCGTTAACCTAGAGAAGTGCTCCTTTTTATAGCCGTATGCTCTCTTGGATTTGTTTTCTCCACAGTGGATTTTTCAATAGACCCTAACAAAACTAGGACACTCAAGAATTGGTTTGAAATTCATATTGCACTCAAGCTTAGAGATTTTAGATTTATTTATTTTTTAAAATAATAGATAATTGATCCTGTCTGAGACCAATGGAGATGACGCGCTGGGCACGGTGGATGAATGATTGACCATCAGAAGACCTTTCTCTCCAAAAGAAGTTTCTCCTTCAATCCTGCGTACAAGGAGACGATCCAACAAGACATCAGTGCCTAGAAACCAGGGGGAGTCTCTGGCGAAGGCCCTCCGACGCTCAAGTCAGTCCGTTCGAACGAATGGAAGAACAGTCAAAACACATGCGTGAGTAGAGTTGCAGATGTCAGTGAGCTTACCTTCGTCACGGAGAGGACTTCCCTTTTGTATACCACCTCACATAACCTCCACAATCATAAGGTGGCAAAGTGTGTCAAAGGTTGCTAGGCAATGCACTATAATTATTTGAAGAATCTTTTTCTTACCCACATGTATACCTCTTTTATCATTTATACCTTCTGTTATTGCCGAGGTTGATAAATGTTATTGCCGAAGTTGATGAAGAAATATGTTGTTATTATTGGTCTATTGATAGGAGACACGATGACTCTGAAGAAGGTTCTAAAAGAATATTCTCTGATACAAAGTTGTTATTGTGACAAGTTGTCGGGATATTGTCTGCTGAATATGATTCGGCCGGTCCTTAAATCGACCGCCCTGTTGAAGTGTTGTTATCGATTGAATATAACCCGACCAGTCTTTAAGCTGGCCACCCTGCTAGGATGATGTCGTTGACTGAATAGGTCTCGACCGGTCTTTAAGCCAGCTACCTTGTTGGGCTGATGTTATTTGATAAGTATATCTCGGCTAGTCTTTAAGCCAACCACTTGATTGGAATACTTGCTGAATATATTTCGGCCGGTCCTTAAGCTGGCCGCTTGATTAGAATATCTGTTGAATATATCTCGATCGGTCCTTAAGCTGGCTGCTTGATTGGAATACTTGCTGAATATTTTGCGTGGCCTCGAGACATTCGCTTAAGAATGATATAATGTCTTATTCATGTTGGAAATTCGCTCAAGGAATAATATAGTGCCTCATGCTTCCTAGAAGTCCTTTTGATACCATATGTTTTGTTGAAATCCCGCCCGGGTGATAATATGAGGACAAGTGCTGCAAACCTGATCGCCCCTTTATCTGCCCGGGCCTATAAGGGGTTACTAAGAGAGATGCAGCCACAATGTGTCATTTTCGGACCGGATATCTATATGATCAGAGCATACATGTTCGCCCGGCTTTAAGAACGAGCGGATACACGTGCATGCTACCCTCTATAGTTAGTCTGCTATAGAGCGAGTCAGTCATTCCGGCCAATACGTAAGGCTGGTCGACCTTAATCTTGGTCGCCTCAAGGTCTGACCACCCCTAGGACAAAAAATTCCTTAATTCGCTAGGCCTAAGGGATGACTATCTTTCCTCGATCGGCTTAAATCCCGGTCTGGTCAACTTAAGAACATTAATACTAGGCAGCTGATCTAGGCCAAAGGAGGGGATGTTACTTCTTCTGGAGTAGGACTGCCACGTCATCTTGACTTTGACCGCCACGTCACTTTCTAGGTCCATCCGTCATAACCTGTATCACTAGCCTCCCCTTTAAGTCTAGTCGAAGGAGATGTAACCGACTGATTGAACTCAAGTCTTAACTTTGCTCGCTCAACCTTTCCGCGCTTCCTTCCTTTTGTACCTTGGAGGCTTGGCAATTTTTTCAAAAACCGTCTGCTCGCAACCAGTTTTTCAAGATGAGATTACCGAGGCTACGTGAAGAGGTTCATGGTTAGAGGAATAATGTGGTTGTCACTTTTATTATAAATGCCCATTCATGGGTTGATGCCACGTGACTTATCTTTTTATTTTCTGAAACGACTTCTGGTGCACGCTAAGCTGCACGAATTAACGATATGCCTTCCTTGCATAAATTCCTTTTGTTCCTTGCACGCTAATCTGTTTTGTACCTTGCATGTCGTTTTAATCAAGCAGCCGCAGTTAAACTAGTTTTTATAAAAAATCCTAAGCAGTCGATACTCTTAGCACTTGCACTTCAACGTCTTCCGTTTCTTTTCAAGCGAACCTTCCTCCGTTTCTTCTCCTCCTGTGCCTTAAATGATCTAGTAAGTTGTTCACTTCCCATCAATTTTTCTTATGGCTCAAGAATTATTCGCCCCCTGGTATACCTCTACCTATTCCAGCTTTGACAATTATAATGAGGCTTACATCTGGTCTAAGTATGAAATCCCTAAAGGGTATACCATCGTCCTGCCTTCTCCCGACGATCGACCTCACCTTCCTCCCCTAATCACATCACCTTCTTTTCTGACCAGTTAGCGACAGGTTTACGTTTTCTTGTCCAACCTTTTTTGTCGAAAGTAAGTCGATACTTCCGAATCCCCTTACAACAGTTCATCCTCAATGCCTTTCGGTATATGTGCGGGATGTTCATGTTGTTTCGCCTATTCAACATTCCCTCAACATCTCATAATCTTTTTCTCTTCTCCTATCCCAAGAAATCAGAACCCGGTGCCTTTCTTTTCCAGTCCCGACCAAAGGCGGTATTCTTTGAGGATATTCGGTCTTCGAACAAAGGCTGGAAATCTCATTTATTTTTCATGGAAATGCTTAAGCCGGCTACCTGGCCTATCGAGTGACAATCCTTTTTTCCTCCTCTTCCTAACCTCGACCAATTCAAACAGGATCACATTTTTGTTTCTTATCTTCCTAAATTGAATAATCAACGTTTTAAAATTCATAGGTGGTTACACGAAGACTTCCTATATCTGTTTGGATTAAGCCCCATCCCAAGAAACTATTCAGCTCCTTTGGTAAGTTTTGATAATTCAATCCTTACGTTATTGCTGACTAAGGTGTTTTTTCTTTCGTGCAGTGGATGCTATTTTGAAAGCTCTGGTCGATAAAGCAATCGACCTGAACACATCAAAGATTCACGCAAGAATTATTAGCCGAACGGGGTTTACCTTAAACCGTCTCTTCTGATGAAGCTTCCGGAAGTCATGCAACTGCATCCATCACGATTATCACTTCAGGAGAATTACCCCTGATGCGCTTCCAACATCGGAGGATTGCCCAGTGGAGAAGGGTGCCTCCCCAAAGAAAAAACACAAAGGGCGAAAGATTACCCTTGCCCCCTCCTCCCAAGAGGCTAATGGTCTCCACGAAGACACCTTCTCTACCCTTGTCTTCTACCGAGGAAGATTCTGCCCTGGAGGATACACAAGAGCAATCTCCTGAGCAGACCCTGTCCGCCCTTTATCCGGCTCTCTCTACCCCTAGTTCCATGCGAACTCGAAAGGACCTTTCTTTATCAGGCGATTCTTCAGACCCCAACTGCTCCGCATCTCCTGACAAAAAGACCACCATTGCCGCCCTAGAGTTGCCTCATCAATCATTTTTTTCTTTACCCTCTGCCCAACCTCTGATCTCTTCAACATCCACCCCTTCTCCTACCCTTCCGATATTAGTAGGAGATCGTTTAATAAATGTCTGGGAGGATGCAAAAAACTAGTTTAGTGAGCTTACTCCTATAGAGTTAGGAGACAAGTTTTCATATGAGCAGACTAAGGTAATGTAATTTTAATTGACTATCTTTCACCCATTTTAGATGTTTATAACTATGTTTCACCCATTTTTAGCATTGGGCAATTAGTATGAGCGCTGCTCAACAATTGTACGACCTATCTCGGGAAATTGAGTCACTAAAGCAACGAGTTATCGAGGCAGTTTCCACGCGTACCTCTGAGCAGATAAAAGAGCTAGATAACCAACTACAAGAAGCTCAAAAGATGGCTAAAACCGAGCTTGAGAAGGCAACCTAGTGGAAAGCTACCTTGGATACTTTTGAAGCTCAACTTCAATCGGAAACAAGTCTCCGAGTAGAAATAAAGACGAATCTGGACGAACAAACGACAGAGAACGCACAACTGTCCGCCCAACTACAGGAATTGAAGGCTACATACAATGTTGAACTAGCTACCAAAGAATCTAAACTGATGGTTTAAAATGTCGAGCAGGATTTCATGCTATTAGATTGGATGACTGCTCAAATTGAATCAATTGTAGTTCGGACGGAGTTGGCAGCCTATCAAGTGGGAGAGGACGAGCGATTTGAAGTAAAGAAAAAAGCTATATTCCTAACACGAGACTTCAATGCCCCCATCGCTGACTCCATTACTAAAGTACTTTTTCTTGAAGCGGAAGGAGCAATGGAGCAATTAAAAAAAGGTGGATAACCTCCGATCCTCCCGTCAATTTTTTGGATCACAAAAAGATAACCTGTAGTGCTCCTCCCGATCTATTTCTAAACCTATTGTGATCCATCTTGTTCTTCTTTATTTGTCTTACTTGATGATTTGGATATTAATTTCTGTTGTATGCCCTAATGTAAGTTTTGGTTGAACCTATCAGATATCTTTTCTTTAAAATTTGATTGGGTATCTATTTATGGTTTTACTTAACACATATGCCCTACATTAAGGATAATCTGAATCCGTTCGGGCGAAAATTTGGACGGGACAAGACAAGAATGCTTAGGGTTGACCATCTAAGTCGGACGAACTATAGCACCTAACACTTATTCACCTAAGGACGCCAATCTTTATGGCCAACCATAATTACAACTTGTTCAAGTTTACTTTTGCCCGGGCTTACACTTGTCTGTACCTTAAGCTTTAGGATAAGACGAACTGCAGCAAATATTGTTTACTCCAAACTAATCGAAATTGAACCCGCTTGGTACAACATTGTCTGGGTAAACAATCAATCTCGTACAAATCTGTTGGGGTTTTAGCTTATTATTCCCCAAGTCAAGTCATAAAGGCTCATTCAAGCTTGGGATTGGCCATGCTTCTAAAAGAGTTGCACAAAAAAACTAAGCTTACCTCAAAAACATCATCGATGCTTCGAGATGACTGCCTGTCAAATCAGTTACTGCTGTAAATTTTTTATTGGTGACACGTGTGCGCATTTCATCCTAGCTATATAACTTTTCATCTACTCACTGCTTTATCTAACCATCCAACATTCACAGGTGACCCTGTCTTTTCACTATTATGATTCGACGATTTGACTCAAAAAAACATTTTCGAAGAATCCGTATAAAAACTTTGTGAAAAAGAGAAAAACCCTAAGGCTTTGTCCTCTTCTTCTTCTTCCTCAGTATTTTCACACTTTTCATTCTCCTCATCTTCCCGTTCACCATAGTTGAAGCTCACACATGGTACACTTAATGCTCCGCCAACTTTACTATTGATAATGCCTACGACTTCACCATTAACTACGAGCTTCCATCTTGCATGGTTATTCCTACTGACCAAGACCACCCTCATCTTCCGCTGCCGGAGAGTATTGCTGTCTTTAGAGAACAAGTCATAGCCGGATTCCGTTTCCCCCTGCATCCTTTCTTCGTTGACGTTAGCCAATATTTTGACATTCCATTTCATCAGCTTATTCGCAAATCGCTTTGCATTTTAAGTGGTGCTGTTATTGTTTTTCGCTTGTTCAATGTTCCTCTTTATCCTCGTCTGTTCCACTATTATTGCTTCCCCTAACAAGTAGAGGACGGTCTATTTCTTTCAGGCTCGCCCTAAGGTGATTTTGTTCAATAGAATTCCAGCCAGGAGGAATGAAGAGATAAAATATTTTTTCATATACCTTCCGAGCTTTTTGTCCTGCCCCATAACCTCGCAGCCAAACCTTCCCCCTATTCCTGACTTGGGTAACCTTCGCACAGACCCAACCCTTTGCCAAGCTCTAGATCAATTGAGAGGTTTGAAGTTTAGCTTGCCAGAGTTGACCATAGAAGGTTTATATGCTTTTGGGCTTAATCCAGTTAACCTTGAGCTAAGCACCACCTTTAATAAGAAAAAATCTTTGTCTTTCCTTAGTCATTTGTTATCTCCTAGTCACCTTTTATAAAGATTTCTATTTGCTCACTTATTTTTACAGCGGAAGCCATTATTCTCGCCTTCCTCTACAAAAATACGCGGCTAACAAAAGAAGCTTTAACCCGAATAGGCGAGAACCTACTACAGGAGCGTCTCTAGTCTCTACTCTCTCCGACCGAACCTTCCCATAATTCTTCCTCCAACGCTACAAATTCGGATGCACCTCTCATAATTAAGCACAAAAGGGCCCAAGCAGAGCAACCCATCACAAAGCGGGATTCTTTTGCTTTGGCCGAGATCTCTTTTGCTCAAGGTAAAGTGCCTGGATCTCAAAAACATAGTCACTCTCGTTTTACAATTGCTATGATGGGGCCAGACGTTCTTATACTTATGTCTCGTGCGACCACCCCAGATATTAGGCCCATCGAGACAATGCTAGCCCCTATACCAACTCAACCAATTCCGCCATAAGCCTTGAGCGTTTCTTCAACTACCCCTCATGCCAAACGAACTCCTAGTACAAGATTAGTCGGTCGTACATATGATCGATCATTACTCGAGCAAAGTTCTAGGCCGGTTGAGCAAATATCAGAATCTTTACCTGTTCAACCGACTTCCGTTCATTCGCAGTCGCCTAAGATCTCTCTTACACTTCCTTCGAGGCCTACTTCTTCAACTAGTTCTCAAAGCCTTTTCAAGTAGTCCTATGGGTTGCCCTCCCAACAAAGACTAAATACCACTTCTTCCTCACCTTTCGGGATACTTAAGTTGAAGGGTTCACTGGACGAGTCATGGATGCAAGCACATAGACAAATACAAGAGACCACACTTTCAGTGTGTGCTGACGAACATACCCGAAATGCTACTGCGATGAGTCCATGACTAAGTCTTCTTAAATTACCTTTATGAACTATAATTTTGTCGTTATTTCATCCAATTTTATGCTTTTGGACTACATTTGGGCCAATTGGTTGTGGACTTGGAGCGGACCAACAAAGTTTGGAAGGATCGCGTGGAAGAACTAGAGGTCACTTCTACTGCTCCTAGCAATGAGATGACCAACTTGCAAGGAAAAATAGAGGAGCAGGCTGAGCTCATTTCTGGTATGAAAAATACTTTACAAGAATGCCATCAATTAATGAAGTCTCAATAGATGGACAAGCATAAATTAGATCTCTTGCTGCAAGGCAGCGAGTCCGAGCTCTAGGTAGAAAGAGCAATGAAAGATACAGTTATTTCAGACATAACTCACAAGATTACTTTGCTAGAAGAGCTAAGGCTTTCACATGCATCCAGATCCCTTGAACTAATCTAGGAACTATCCACTAAGAACTTCTTGCTACTGAAGAAAGAGGTGGAGTTGAATACACGAGAAACCCAGCTAGAGTCCATGCAAGCCGAGTTGAATGCTGTAAAGGTTGAAGCGGACACTGCTCGGACTGAGTTATCCATTTATAAAGATGGATAGAATGGATGCCTTGAGGCTAGGAGAAGAGTTTATTTAGATTCTATGGACTTTAAAAGAGAACTAGGCATCGACTCACAGGAACACTTAACCATTCTGCCAAAGAGGTAGTCCAACAATTATAGGAGGACGGCTATCTACCAACAAATCCTTCCCAACAAGCTATTGATCAACATTGACTTCTCAACGAGCTCCCCACAGACCTCTTGAACATATTCAATTAATATTTTCTTTGTTGTGTATTCCAATGTGTAATGGTATACAAGTCTTAAAAAGAACCGAAGTTATCCTCCAAGATGTGTTGAAATGTATTTTTAAGATGTGATAAAGTAGACATTGAGTAAGGTTAGATGACACTTGTTTCTCGTGCATATCTTCAGAACCACCAGTAAGTTTATAAAGTAACTTCCATGCACCCTTGTCATGTTGTATACGTTAAGATGCACAATAAACCAACCGAGGTAATAACGCTGAACGAAATAGTCCAACCGAACAAATAAATTATTACCTTCAAAGAAACTTGCCATAATTGATTGCTGGATTGAGTAATAAGCTTGGCCCCGACTTAACGTCGAGCGAAATAATCAGGTCGAATAAAGAAAATTTACCCATAATATATGCTTGCTTGTAACCTGGCCCACGACTTAAGGGCTTAGGATAAACCCGATAGCTTGGGAACTAAAAATTTATAGGCGTGAAAACAAGCTTACTTATAACCCGACCGAACGGTTCGAGAGTTTATGATATTTCGATCTTTAAGTCGCTCTGGATTTATCTGAACCGTGAGAGCATGTTCGCTTATAACCTGACCGAACGGTTCGGGAGTTTGGAATAGTTTATTCATTAAGCCGCTCTGGATTTATCTGAGCCACGAGAGCATACTCGCTTATAACCCGACCGAGCGGTTCAGGAATTTATAAGATTTCGGTCTTTTAATCCACAATGGATTTATCTGAGCTGCGAGAGTATGCTCGCTTATAACCCATAACTCGACTGATCGATTCAGGATTTTGAAAATAGTTCGGTCATTAAGTCGCTCAAGATTTATCTGAGATGCGGGAGCATGCTCGCTTATAACCTAACTGAACGGTTTGGGGATTTACAAGATTTCAATCTTTAAGCCGCTCTGGATTTATCTGAGTAGCGAGAGCATACTCGCTTATAACCTGACCAAACGGTTCGGGAATTTATAAGATTTCAGTCTTTAAACCGTTCTGGATTTATCTGAGCCGCGAGAGCATGCTCTCTTATAACTCGACTGATCGATTCGGGAGTCTGGAAATAGTTCAGTTATTAACCAGCTCTGGATTTATCTGAGTCGCGAGAACATGCTCGCTTATAACCAGACCGAATAGTTCGGGTATTTATAAGATTTCGGTCTTTAAGCCTCTCTGGATTTATCTAAGTTGCGAGAGTATGCTCGCTTATAACCTGACAGAACAGTTCGAGGATTTATAAGATTTCAATCTTTAAACCACTCTGGATTTATTTGAGTCGCGAGAGCATGCTCGCTTATAATCTGACCGAATAGTTCGAGAGTCTAGGACTTGCTCGGTCTTTTAGCTGGGGGTTATAATATATAGTTTGTAAGAATCTTTAGATAAATTTGCTTGCATTCTCATTAAGCGTAAAAAATTTTACATAATGCACGAGTAAATTACAGGTGTAGTTGTCAAGCCCAATAGGACTGTAAATGATTACTCTAGGGTCTGTCTAATCTTTTGCCTTCTGCATCCTTAAGATAATAGGAGCCAGAGACGAGCTTTTGTACCACCTTGAATGGTCCTCCCCATTGTGGCTCTAGCTTGTTTACATCCTCGACCGGCTTGACTCGCTTACAGACCAGACCGTCAACCTGAAAAAATCAAGGGATAACTCTTCTATTGTAATTTTGTCTCATCCTTTACCAGTATGCCATTAACCAAGCCCTCGCTTTGTCTCTGACTTCCTCTATTAGATCAAACTCCATTAAATGTCGGTCGTCATTGTCTTCATCATATAGTCGCCTCCGATCGGATTCCACATCAATCTCAACCGGGGCAACGACTTCACCACCATAAACTAGATGAAATGGAGTTATACTTATCGCTTCCCGGGGAGTTATACGATATACCCATAGTACACTAGGGAGCTCATCGACCCACCTTCCTCCAGCATGGTCTAATTTGATTTTAAGACCTTGGACGATCTCCCTATTAGTTACTTCTGCTTGACCGTTACTCTGATGGTATGTCACAGATGTAAAGGCCTGTGTAATGCTATAGCCTGAACACGATTCTCTGATTTTTCTGTCATGAAATTGTTTTCCAGTACCTGAGACTAATAACCAGCAAATAATATGCTGCCATAAGAATTTGATAACCATCTGTTTGGTTATCTTGGTTAATGGTTCGACCTCCACCCATTTGAAAAAATAATCCATCACTATTAGCAAAAATTTTTTTTGAGCGAGTGCTAAGGGAAAAGACCCTACTATATCCATATCCCACTGATCAAATGGGTAAAAGACAATAGAAGTCTTTAACAGTTCCGTGGGATGATGAGGGATGTTCTGATGTTTCTGACAAGATAAACATGTTCTTACTAGCCGAGCAGCGTCAACCTGTAGGGTAGGCCATAAATACCCGACTAACAATACCTTCCGAGCGAGAGACTGCCCGCTCGCATGACTTCCGCAGGAACTTTGATATATCTCCTGTAAAATGTATTGTATGTCCTCCGGCCCAATGCACTTGAGCAAAAGACATGAAAACACCCGCTTATAAAGTTGATCATCAATCAAAGTGAACCGACCGACTCTCTTCTTAATTATACGCGCCTGCTTGCCCTCGGCTAGTAAACTGCCCTGCTGTAGAAATAATATAATTGGGGTTCTCTAATCACTCTGTCTTTCAATGCAGGCTACTAACAGTGTCTGCTCTACTAGCTTGTCTATATTCTAGGAAATGATGGCGGAAGCTAGCTTGGCCACGTTATCCGCCATTTGATTTTCTGATTGGGGAACCTTCTGGATAACTACCTCTTGGAATTCTGCTATGAGTTTCTCGAATGCTTCCGCATAGAGCTTAAGCCACTTGTTATTAATTTCAAAATTGCCCGATAACTGTCGTGCCGCTAGTTGAGAGCCAGAATAAATTAAAACTCGAGCGGCGCCCACCAGTCTTGCAGCTTGTAAGCCAGCTATCAATGCTTCATATTCAGCCTTATTGTTGGTGGTTCGGTAATTCAATCGAACAAACAACTGCATTCTATCTTCTCAGGGGGATATCATAAGAATACCTATTCCACTGTCCTGTCGAGTGGAGGACCTATCTACATAAGATTTTCCAAGTCTCCTCCAGCTCGGATTTTAAACCTCTGTTAGAAAATCTACTAAAGCTTGAGCCTTAATGGTTGCTCGGAGTTGATACTGTATATCATACTCACTGAGCTCAGTGGTCCACTTGATCAACCTACCAGAGGCCTTCGGGTTGACAAGTACTCAGCCCAAAGTACTGTTAGTGAGTACTATGATCGAATGAGAAAAGAAATAAGGGCGTAACCTCCGGACAGCTAAAACTAATCCGTAGGCTAACTTCTCGTGTGTGGTATAATGACACTCGGCTCTTGTCATTAAATGACTTAAAAAATATACAGGTTGCTCCCTCCCCTCTTGTCTCACTAATCCTCTCCAGATCGTGTCTCGCCCGCTATGGGCTTGGCGAGTATAAGTAGGGCAGACAGGTAATTCTTCAGCTCCTCAAAGGCTTTATCGCAGTTGGCATCCCATTAAAATTTAGTCACCTGACGAAGTATCTTGAAAAAAAGTAAGCTTCGATCGGTCGAGCGGGAGATGAAACAAGAGCTGGCAGTAATCCGGTCGGTCAGTCTTTGAGCTTCCTTCAGATTGCGTGGTAGGGTCATATCTTGAAACGCTCGCACCTTGCTCGGATTAGCTTTAATCCCTTGCTCGATCACAATATATCCTAGGAACTTCCCGCTCTTGGCTCCAAATATGCACTTTCTGGGGATAAGCTTTAATCCATACTGCCTTATGGTGTTGCAAGTTTCTTCCACATCCACACAAAGATCGACCGCTCGAAGGGACTTAATGAGGATGTCATCCACATACACTTCCATATTCCGTCCGATCTGCTTTCGAAAGAATTTATTCATTAGTCGTTGGTAGGTAACCCCTACATTCTTCAATCCGAACGACATAACATTATAACAATAAGTGTTCTCGACAGTTATGAAACTAACTATTTCCTAGTCGTCCTTGGTGAGCGGAACTTGGTGATATCCTTGGTATGCGTCCAACATACAGATAAACTCACACCCAGAAGTGGAATCCACCACTTGATCGATGCGAGGGAGTGGATAATAATCTTTTGGACAGGCCTTGTTAAGATCTTTGAAATCGATGCAAACCCGCTATTTATTTCTTGGCTTTGACACTAAGACCACATTAGCCAGCCAACTCGGAAATTAAACTTCACGAATGTAACCTGCCTCCAGTAACTTATCCACCTCATCCTTGATGATCTTATTTTGCTCGGCTTCAAAATCCCGCTTCCTTTGCTTGACCGACTGAGTGTCTAGATATATATGTAGCACATGCTCCATGACTGTTGGTGACACCCTAGTTATTTCTGCAGACGACAAGGCAAAAACATCGCTGTTATATGTAAGACGCGCAACCAACTCCTTTTTAAGTTCCTGGGCCCAAGGTTTAAAATTTCGACCCGTGCCGAGGTTTCGGTCTTAGACCGGAACGATACGGTTTCGGTATCGTATCGTGCCGTGCCGATACAGTTTCGATATTTTTTATTTATATATAGTAATTATAAGATAAATATATTTACGGTGTAAATAAAAATAAGCTGTATATTGATTTATTATAAGTTCTCAATTATTGAATAATTTAATATTGTTAGAAAAAATAATTAAAAATAGTTTAATTTAAATAGAATTAATAAATCAATAATTCATATTAAAATGGAACTATCTATAATAATAATAATAATAATAATAATACAAGATATAACTTTATATATAATAATTATTATATAAATTAACTATTTATTCATTTAATTAATTGTTAATTAATAATATATATTTTAAATAGTAAAAAATTTAAAATAATAAAAAATATCAGAATATAAATATAATTTATTAAAATTTTTTAAAAAAATTTGGAATTAAAAAAAAAATTAGAATTTTTAAATTTTTTTTAGAATTTTTAAAGAATTTTTTAAAAAATTTAAATGAAATTAAAAATAATAAAAATATATTAGAATATAAATAAGAATTATTATATAATTTTTAAATGATATTTAAAACATTATGTTTTTTAAATATTAATTAATAAAATTTATTAAATTTATTTTAATTTAAAATATATTTTTTATATATTTTATTAGGATAATTTAATTAGGGTTTATTAAAATCTCTTTGAAATATCACACATCCTCCTTAAGAATTGTTTAAATTAATTAAATAAAATAATTAATTATTGAAAAAGAAAAAGCTCGCGGATGCGAGATCGTCGGCGTCTCGGCGATCATCGCCCACGATCCTTGCGGGGGTGTCCGGTGGCGCCAGAAGTGTTCGGCGACGCCGGTAGGATCGCTGGACGCTTTCGGCGACACAGAAGGCGTCGCGCGTGACGCTTTTGGTGCCGAAGACATCGCGGGACGCCGTCGGAGGCATCCCACGTCTCCTGCGTCGCGAGACGGGGACGTCTCCTGTGCCGATTTTGGCCACCCGACGGAACGGTAAAAACCATCCGTTCCGGGCAGCACGGAACGACATTTCAACCCATGCCTGGGGCAGGTTGGTCGCTACTTGAGTAACAGCTTTCGACTAGCTCGGTCGGATTTGAACCTCCTTTTCTTCATAGACCATGGCGGGCGGTGCCTCCTGGACGGCATTGACCTCCATTCATTATAACTTCTGGGTGGCATTGGCTTTAGTCTTTGTTATATTAATATAGCATTTGCGTACTGCCAATGATCTCCTCGAACTTCTCCGACTTGATCATCCACAGGAAACTTCATTTCTTGACAGAAGGTAGAGACTACTGCTCGAAACTCATTCAGGGTCGGACGACCCAAAATGATATTATAAGCCGAGGGCGCGTTAACAACGATGAAGTTCGATCGACGCGTCCTTACTAAGGGTTCCTCCCCCAAAGATATAGCCAAATTTATTTGGCCGAGTGGTTGAACCTCATTACTCGTGAACTCATATAGCGGAGTCACCATGGGTTGGAGCTCACTCGGGTCTATCTGCAGTTGCTCGAACATCTGCTTGACAATGATGTTGACAGAACTACCTGTGTCAATAAAAGTATGAGAAATATTATGGGTATAACAACCTTGATTATTAGTGCATCATCATGGGGTATTTTCACCCCTTCTAGATCCTTTAGTCCGAAGCTAATTTCAGGCCTGACCGTCGGTTCTGCGCTGCAGCTGACCGCATGAATTTTCAATCGCCGAGTGTGTGACTTTCTAGCTTGGTTGGAGTCTCCATCAGTCGGACTTTCTGCTATCATGTTGATATTGCCCCGGCAGCATTATTATGGTTCTCCTCTTACCGGGTCGGGAGCTCTAGTTGATTTCGAACGGGAGTTCGGTCCACTAGTGGTGGTGGTGGTGGCAACGTCCTCTGCTGTCGCTCGGCCTCGCGCTCATCTCCTCTGTGTGAGCCATTTAGTCTTCGATAGGGTCGGCGGTTGGGTGACAGAGTGCACTGATGAAATCTCCGATTACCGCCTTGGCGATTAGCTAGCATGTAGCAAACCCGCGTGTCGAGTGGTCGACCGATGAACAGCGCACCACCGTCTTAGAGCTTCTTGAGGAGGTTCTTGGTATCTTTCTTGCACGACCCTCACATGTTGCACGTCTTGTGGTCGTGGTTCTTGATGAAGAGGTTGAGGGGCTGCTTGGGGTCCTCTAGGTAGAGGAGCGAGCAATGCTCGGTGCTCGGGCGCCGGAGCCGGTGTTGGTGCAGGGGTGTCTTTCCTCCGGGTGACTTGCACCTCTTCAACATTGATGAATTCGGTCACCCGGTCCAATAGATGATTAAAATTCTTCGGGGATTTCCTGACCAAGGAGTTGAAGAAATCATTATTGACAAGCCCTTGGGAGAAGACGCTCATTAGGATTTCGATAGTGGCGGAAGTAACATCCATAGCCACTTGGTTGAAGTTTTTAATGTAGGACCTCAGTGACTCCTTAGGCCCCTGTTTAGAAAACTCAGGGGAATCGGCTGCTTGCAAAGTGGTGAAGGAAAACCTTGCGAAAATCCTTGAAACATCGAATAGATCCAGCGGGTAGTCACTTAAACCATCTCTATATAGAATCACCGAAGGTGGCGAGGAACATCCGACACTTCACCCCATCAGTAAATTGGTGGAGGGCGGCGTACTCAAACTTGATAAGATGATCCTCAAGGTCAGTCAATCCTGAGTATTCTCCTATTGCTAAATTCCGATAATTCTTTGACAACTTATCTTTTAACACCTTCTAAGAGAACGACGTGCTAATTTCTTCAGGGGAGCTATAGCGTGCCAGAACTTTTCCCCTTCACCTTCAAGTACTTCTCCAGAAGACTCCTAGTGAGGTTCTTCTTGATCCATATGCTCAGGTGGCATGCAGAAAAGAACTTAGTGGTGTGGAGCTGGTGAACAAGATGCCCTAGACAAATGGGCCAGACCTTCCTGCTATACTCCTCTTTCCCGCTGGTGAGCCGTCGTTGAAGCAACAGGATTAGATGGCAATAAAACACCGTCGGGAGCTCCTTGCTGTTGTTGTTGCTGCTGTTGCAACGCCATTTGACCTCGAGTGTTGATGAGTTAATCTAGGTCCTCTTACGTTAAAGTAATAGTGGTGAGTTTTCCAACCTCCTCCATCTCCAATTCTTAGATTCAACAGAGATTTCCCCGTACGACGCTAAATTTGATCCTGTCTGTGACTTGAGGAGATGACGCGCTAGGCACGGTGGATGAATGATTGATCGTCAGAAGACCTTTCTCTCCGAAAGAAGCATCTCCTTCAATCCTGCGCGCAAGGTGACGATCCAACAAAATGTCAGTGCCTAGAAACCACGGGGAGTCCCTAGCGAAGGCCCTCCGAAGCTCAAGTCAATCCTAGTCCAAACGAATAGAAGAACAATCAGAACACATGTGCGAGTAGAGTTACAGATGTCAGTGAGCGTACTTTCGTCATGGAGAGAACACCCCTTTTGTATACCACTTTACATAACCTCCGCAATCATGAGGTAGCAAAGTGGGTCAAAGATTGTTAGGCAATACACCATATTTATTTGAGGAATCTTTTTCTTATTCACATGTATACCTCTTTTGTCATTTATAGTTTCTGTTATTGCCGAGGTTGATGAAGAAATATGCTGTTATTATTAGTCTACTGATAGGAGACACGATGACCCTTGAAGAAGGTTTTAGAAGAATATTATCCAACACAAAGTTGTTATTGTTATAAGTTATCGGGATATTATCTGTTGAACATGATTCAGTCGGTCCTTAAATCGATCGCCCTGTTGAGATGCTATTATCAATTGAATATAACCCGACAAGTCCTTAAACTGGCCACTATTAGGATGATGTCGTTGACTGAATAGGTCTTGACCAGCTACCCTGTTGGGTTGATGTTATTTGATAAGTATATCTTAGCTAGTCTTTAAGTCAGCCACTTGATTGGAATACCTGTAGAATATATCTCGATCGGTCCTTAAGTCGGCCGCTTGATTGGAATACTTGCTGCATATATCTCGGTCGGTCCTTAAGCCGACCACTTGATTAGAATATCTGCTGAATATTTTGCGCGGCCTCGAGACATTCGCTTAAGAATGATATAATGTCTTATTCATGTTGGAACTCTGCTCAAGGAATAATATAGTGCCTCATGCTTCCTAGAAGTCCTTCTGATACCATATATTTTACTAAAATCCTGCCCGGGTGATGATATGAGGACAAGTGTTGCAAACCCAGTCGCCCCTTTATCCGCTCGGGCCTATAAGGGGTTACTAAGAGAGATGCAACCACACTGTGGCATTTCCCGGCCAGATATTTGTATGATCAGAGCATACATGCTCACTCGACTTTAAGACCGGGTGGATACACGTGCATGCTACCCTCTATAGTTGGTCTGTTATAGAGCGAGTCAATCATTCCGGCTAATGTGTAAGGCTGGCTGGCCTTAATCTTGGCCGCCTCAAGGTCTGACCATCCTTAGGACAATAAATTCCCTGATTTGCTCTGCCTAAGGGATGACCATCTTTCCCCGATCGACTTAAACCCCTATCTGATCAACCTAAGAACCTTAACACTAGGCAGTTAATCCAGGCCAAAGGAGGGGATGTTACTCCTTCTAGAGTAGGACTGCCACATCATCTTGACTTTGACCGTCATGTCACCTTTTGGGTCCATCCGTCATAACCCATATCAATAATCAAGTTAGATGTTTATGAAGAATTGATCCAACTGCCAACCTATAACTAAAAGGGATTCAAATCCATTGTATTGAATCATCTTTTACTTAATACTATTATTTTTGTTCGATGAGTTGAGTTGTTTCTGCCACTGCAGATCTTCAGTTCAATGGTCCATTGACTCCTTAAGTTGCATTTCGCCTCCCTAATATTATTTTTTGTTTTTGTTTTCTTATGATCATATCTTAATCTACATTTCTAGTTCATGAAACAAAAATTGAGCATAGATAGTGTCCATGCCCTAACTTGAGAGAAGTGCTAAGTGTTAGGTGCAGTGGGTAATCTCATTTTACTACTTCTAGGTTTAGGCTTTCATCTCGAGTTTATGTTTACCGATGTAATGATGATGATTTTATTATAATCTGATCCGATACTTCTTGTGGCCAAAGTCAATAATGCGTGTCCATATGAAAAGAATAGACATTCAGAAAAGTGGCTAAGCCGCTAAGTGGCAGTCGACGTCGCCCACCAACAGCGAGAGGAATTTTTGTAGTATTTGGGATAAGTGGTCCTTAAGATGTCGCTTCTTGTATTTTTGTGATTCACAATCCTGCAGATTAAAGTACTATTTTCCGACGCTGCTACACACATTGCACCAAATCAAGAACAGTTTCTCTGCATCCAAACTAGAACCGCTTTATGAAGGATAAATGTCGATCGAAAACACCGGAAGTAACTTGGCAGTTTTACTTGTATAATCTAAGTGAAATTTGAGCGCGTGTGGACAACCCAAAATCACAATAAGGAACTTGTGGCAAACGAAAAATCACTTTGAAAGAAACTAGAACGAATGAGATGATTATTAACGAACCTGTGAGATCTGCGAGGAGGGCTCTGCAGGGGCCCTGGGTAGTGTTGTTCCCCACGTCGAGAAGCCAAAACCCTACTAGATAGACAGAGATCGCCCCGTACCGTGTCTCCCCGCCTCCGCGATCGCCGAGGATGCGGCCGATGTCTGCGGAATAGCCGATCAAGAGAACGGAGAAAGCAATGGACAAGGCTCCGCCGATTATAAAGGGCCGGCGGCGGCCTAGCGAACTAGCGCACCGATCGCTCATGTGGCCGACGAAGGGCTGGACAAGGAGGCCCGAGAGGGGCCCGCAGAGCCACACGAGGCTTGCGAACTGGTGGGGAATCCCAAGCTCCTGCACGTAGGGGGTGAGTAGCGAAAGCTGGAGCGCCCATCCAAACTGCACGCCGCACGCGACCGACGCCACCCGGAGCAGCACCCGCCGCGACACCTTGGGCGGCGGCGGCGGCGCTAGTAACGCATCCCTGCCAACCGTCGCCCTCGACTCCGCCGACGCCGCACTCTGCCGTCCGGGGATGGCCATCGTCTACTCTAGTCCTCCGTCCTCTCTCGATCTCCCTGCCCTCTCTCTTCCTTACTAGCTTCAGCAGGCTGATACATGCAGCATTAGAAAGGGAAAGAAGCCGAGGAAGGTACGTAACAGATCTTTAATCCCGGATAAAACGGGCCCGAAAGCGATTTGTTACGAAGCAAAGAAGCGCCCGAGCTGGGCTCCGTTACACTAGCCTACTCGTCGTTTTGTGGTCGTCTCTGACAGATGCTGTGGACCCGCCACCTCCCACCTGTCGCCACTCTCTTTAAGCGGGCCCCAGCGCTAGGTGATTCTGGTGGGTGAGTCTGACCGTGTCTATTAGGCCGGCAGGAATTTGTAGAGTTGGCGTGCACGACGTGTTACGTGTTTTATATCAGGCACAAAACCCCGCTAATATCGAATCCGTTACAGAATGGGAAAAGCGGGGAGTGGCCATCCAACGGCTCTGTTCTGATCACTATATTAATCAACTTTCAAAATTTTAATTTATCTCAATTTGCTTGGGTTGAAGGTGTAGTTTGAAATAAACTAAATTAAGTGGAGGAATTTATAACAAAAGTAATCCAGCCAAGACTCATTTATTAAACTCCGGGGTCGGTTGTGGAGTGAGTCGCACTCCAAGGGGCAGGTACGATGAGGAAGAACCGAAATGCCATCGACTCGTTCACATCCACCGATCAATATACCAGTAAGGACATTGGACATATGGCAGATGTCAACGGTCCTTTCGCCGTGGGTAAATAATGCGGTACGTTGAAACTACCTAGTGGGCCCCGTGGGCGGTGTCATGAGATGTTGCCTCGGGAGTCCCATTTTGGGGCACGTGTTGGTCCCCCTCCAAAGTTTAACGTTTTTGCTGTGCGTATTATTATCAGAATTCAACTTCAAAATGTTTTTTTTTGTTTTTTTTCTTAAATAAACAAATCTGTTTCGAGCTCCTTTTGTTATTCTATTAGACTGAATTTGATAAATTAATTTCCAAAAAATATTTAATATTGTTTGATATATAAAACGCCAAATTGGAGTAGTTGACTAAGACGTCCACGGGCTTTAAAAAGATAGTTAAAGGGACTTGATATTTAGGCCCATCGGAGCCCAGCCTGTCAACAAAAATCGAACGGCCACGATCCAAAGAGCGAATCCTCCGCCTTCCCTCCTTAGGCTTGTCGTGTCTCGACCAATAGCAGCTCGGCTCGCATCATTCTCTTGCTTCTCATTGGTCCATTGTTTCCACGTCATTCTTCGATTAATATTCTTGCTCTTTTTATTTAAATAAGGCCCCGTTGCTCGTCCCCCATTTCGATTAAAAAACACTTTTTTAATTTCCTTCTTTGTGCATCCATGGCGGATCGTTCCCTGTTATTCACAGGATTCCTCGTACTTCTCACGGCGGGAGCTTCTTCAGGTGCTCTAATCTCCTCGAGAGCGTCTCCCGGACGAGCTATTTCGGTAGGCAAACCCCTAGGTTTCTTGATTTTCTCCCCTGGCTTTGGACTCCCTTAATTGATTCGTGTATATGGTTTTGCCATTGCAGGATTTGAAGGATTCGATTGTGAGGGCGCTGGGGTTCCAGGCAGAGGACGTGGAGGTCTCGGGGTTCCAGGCCCGTGACGCGCAGGTGGGGCATTCGCTGGCGTACGAATTCGAGATCGAGATCGATAAGAAGGTTATTCCGATCAAGTTGTTGGAGGACGTGAGCCGATGGGAGGCTGCGGATTTTCCGACATTTGGAGAGGACGCAGAGAATGAAGGAGATGGAACAGAGTTGGTGAACATCGAGAGGTGGTCGAATTCTAGGGCTCCGCCGACCTTGCCGCCGTTTCAGCTCGCCGGCCCTTTGGAGCTGTGGATTCAAGACGCCGATAGCCTGAGAATTGCATTGCCGGTGAGGTTTCAACTGTGATTTGACTCGTGATGTTCCGGTTTGAGAGATTAATAAAATTGCTTTCTTTTTTCCTCTCCGGCAGCACGAGGTCGAAGCCGGAACGTTGAGGAAAGTGATTTTAACAGACGATGTCGCCGTCACCGTGAAGGGCGCGCGGTCTGTAAGCCTCCGGCTGCCGCTGCAACTCCCCCTCCCTCTCAACCGCACCCATCCCGACAGCCGCCGGCCCGCGTCGGGGCTGCTTGCCATCGCCGAGGCCGCACGTCAGTCCGCCCGTTCATCAGGCGAACCCCTCCTCTCCCTCCGCGTCGTCGGTCCGACATCCCTCACATCCTCTCCATCGGCGTCACCCCACGACAAGCTCAAGCTCAAGCGGCTCGCCCCGGGGCTCGTCGAGCTCTCCTCGCGCTCCCTCCCGTCGACCGCCGGAGCGCAAAACCCGACTCTTTGGCCACTGATATCGCTGAACGGATCCAATTCCAACATCCAAGGATTCGAGGAGCTGTTGGCGTCGTTGCTCGGGCGGAAGGGCGAGGAAGAAGGATCGTTCACGCTGCTGAAAGCAGATGTAGCAGCGAGAAGCTACATGAAGATTGGATTCAAAGTAGAGAAGCAGATTGCGGAAGGGGAGGTGGACTGGTCCAGTTATCCGGAATGGAGGACGAGGCCGGAGAAATCCACGGCTCACTTCGAGGTTCTTTCTCGGATAGAGGAGAATGGAAAGGTCATCCCTGAGAGGATCACGGAAGTAAATCCTGCTGAAATACTCGACAGCGTAGCGCAGAGTGAGCTAACTGGAAACTTTTCCATGTCTCGAGCTTCAATTGTTCATCCTCCTCAAAGTTTCTTCACATTGTAATCTTGTCGTCTTCTTCTTCTTCTATTCTTCTTCTTCCGTTCTATATACTTCAAAAAGAGAAGCCATCGACCTCGTGCTGCCGAAGTTGGAAGCATTGGCTCGGCAATAAATTGATTGGAATTTTCTTTCTTCTGTTTATGTTCAAAGATAACAAGCTATAGCTATATCTTGATTAGTTCCTATGATTCGTTAAGCAATGCTGGATGAAACATTGTAGTCTGTTTCACTTGAACCTGCAGTGAAAGAGTAGATAGATTTATCTTCTAATGGAACCTTTAAATTTTGATTTCAAAATGATTTTAAAGTTTTTTTCGAGGTATATCTATGGAAATGTTCTTTTATGTTCATCATGCAGCTTGTTTTAGAACAACTATTTTGACTATTGTTCTCGAGTCATAATAAACAATAAACATGTATGTCTGAGACCATGTTTTCATCTTGGTGGTCTTTGTACATGTTTGAGCGCTAAGCATATGAAGTCCATTATCATAAATGCTTAACTGTCCCGGTTAAATATCATGGACGGTCAAACTACCAATCAACGAATTCCGGAGATTGTAGGTGAAGGACATAAAGGGACCTGAAATACACTCAAGGAGAGAGGATTAGATTGGCCAGGGGATGGATCTCAGGGCTACTCCAACACTCAAGTTAGGGAAGTTAGGGTTTGCTTGAAATGATATATTGAAGGATGAAGGTGGAGAATAAAGGTAGAATATGGTGGAGTTGGAGAAAAATAGGAATCCTTCTCATTATATTCATGAGCGCTTATATGATCTTCTCAAGAGCATCTCCACGCCAACTAGAATATCATCATTGCAAGGGTTGAGGAGGGGACCAGATCCAACGGTTATTGGTTATCTTCCCACTCGTCAGCCACCACATGTCAGTAGGGATATCTAGCAGACCAGGTCTGACAACCATGCAACCGCTCCTCCATACTCAGCATGCCACGTGTCTAGGAATATTTGCAGTCATTGTTAGCGAGCATGTATAGGGCATATATTGGTGCAATTTCCCTAGGTTAAGGTTGATCAGGTAAACTAAGCTTGAATTGGCTCAAGCTTGAGTCGTAATGTGCGAGTTTCGATGTTTGACAATATATAAAAATTATTTTGACAATATATGGAGATTGCAAGAGCAATCATCCATTTGGGGAGATTGGTCAAGATTGACCAGTTTAATGTGAAGAAGAGTCAAGTAGGTCAAGGTTGGTCGGATACTTGATTGGGAAGTCCAACGGGAAGGTTGGCAAAAGATGAAAATCTAAGTGGGGCAGTCTTGATTGGACACTTGGTGGGAAAGTCTTGGTGAGTGAAGTCGGACAGAAAGAAAATCCTGGTGAATGAAGTCAGGTGAAAGACCTAGTGAGTGAAGCTAGCCATATGGAAAATCATGATGAGTGAAACTAGATGAAAGACCTAGTGAGTGAAGCTAAGCAGATAGAAAATCCTAGTGAGTGAAGCTAGGTGAAAGCCCTAGTGAGTGAAGCTAGGCAGATGAAAATCCTGGTGAGTGAAGCTAGATGAAAGCCCTGGTAAGTGAAGCTAGATAGTAAGGAAGTCCTGGTGAGTGAAGCCAGACACGTGGAAATCCAGGTGGGTCTAGGAGGACCGGACACTTAGCACGGAGAGAAAAGTTCAAGTGGGTCAAAGATTGACCAGACACTTGGTGAAGAAGTCCCAACAGGTCAAAGTTGCCCGGATGTAAGATTTGAGAACCCTAGACTTGAGTTAGGCAAGTTAGAGTTGGTCAAGTTGATGAGGAGATCAATGGAACCAGAGCCAAATCGATCAACCGATCGATTGGGAGAGTGCTACGAGAAAAAAGGGCACAATCGATCGGGTGATCGATTAGGAGACATTCTCACAAGCACAGAGAAGTTCCTAATCGATCAACCTATCAATTGGGTACCACGAATCGATCGGTCGATCGATTGGGGCTCGGTTTCTCGTAGTGACTCGAGGAAAAGCCAAAATCGATTGGTCAATCAATTTCGGAGCTTTCTGTGAAATCATAGAAAGCCTTTAGATTGATCATCTAATCGATTCAGCTATACCCAATCGATTAGTCAATGGATTAGGATATGATTGTTAGTAGGATGTAGGTTTTGGACAGTTGGAATTGTTGGGATTTGACGTGACAATCGATTAGGAGCCCTAGATCACGCAGATATAAAGGCGACATCGAGGTTCAAACAAGATAGCTCTTGACTCCATCTTCTTCACTACTGTTCGCTGGACCTAAAGCCTTGGAAGACAAGTGTTGCTGCACTTTCCAATTGGTCCAGAGGCATCTACAAGCTACAAGAGATCAAGCAAGAAGGGTTTCATTTGTTTTATCGTGTATTTACTTCTTGTTTTGAGTTGTATGCTTGTGAGAGTCTTGTACGAGGTTTCTCCACCTCCGGTTGTTTCGAGAAGGAGTTTGTGTTCATAGTGAAGAGTGCGCACCGTGTGGATCATTGGATTAGTCACCTCTTCTTGAGGTGGATACTAAGTAAATCCTTGTGTTAGCATTGGGAGCTTACTTCGAGTCTATTCCGCTGTAAATCATCATCATCGAAGTGCGAGAAGCTATTCACCCCCCTTTAACTCCGAAGTGTCCCAACAAGTAGTATCAGAGCGAGGTCGCTCTTTATCGGACTCATCGCCGGAAGGGCAATGAGCTAGAGGAAGAAGAAGTTAAAGCCTAAATTTCATTAAGTCAAAGACTTCATCAAAGGCTCAACTTCAAGATGGATTCTGAGATAGACTCGGTTTCGACACAATGGTGCCTCCATCATTTACAATGACAAACTTTGATTTTTGGAAATCAAGAATCGAAAACTTCTTTATGACGCAGATAGAGCAATGGTTTGCTTTAATGGAAGGTTTTGAAGCTCCAAAGGATAATAAAGGTAAAATCATCATGAAGAATAAATGGAGTAAGGAGCAAGCTCAAAGATGTGAGACCAATAACAAAGTGACCAAGTTATTGGTCAATTTATTGCCTAACGACATCTTGAGCAAGATAGGGGAATACAAAGAGCTAAGGAGCTTTGGAGCAAGTTGGCGAAGATCCATGAAGAACCCTCCACTACACCAAATCAAGACAAATTCAAAGAGGGCAACTCATTGTATCAATAAGAAGAGGACTCTAAGGTTGAGAGGTGCTTAACATCGGAAGAAGAAGAAGTCCAAGAAATTTCATTCTTAAAGGAGTGCAACGAAAAAGGCAAAGATAGAGCATACTCTTTGTTTCATGTACAAAAGGATGAAGATGGAGAAGCCCCCACCTCAAGGATTAAGGGGGAGCATGGAACATCAATGTCGGATCAAGAAGAAGTCTCTTCATCCGGATCAAATGGAGAAAGTGTCACCCCTATAAGTAAAAGTATAGAAATTTCAATTGTAAATAATAAAGATCATATCATTTGTTTCGAGTGTAGGAAAAAAAGACACTATAAGAGAAAGTGCCCTAAATTGGCCAAAAAAAAGGGCCAAGTGACATCAAAGGACAAGGAGAAACCCAAGGAGGTCGGCCCCATGCTACATAAGAGCAAGGAGCACATTGTGTACTTCTTGTGTAAATAAAATGAACATTACCGGAGCTAGTGTCCAAAGGGGAAGAATCCGACCAAAGTCAAAGGAGGAAGCACAAGTTAAGGGGAGTTTTTAAGAGCAAACCTAAGGTATCATTTATTGAACCAACTCCTTAACTTTAAGTAATAATAAAAAGCATGCTCGAAATAATTTATATCATTTCAATGTCATTTATCATGAAAATAGAAGGCATAATAAGATTAAAGAAAAATATGTAGCTTTTCATGCTAGGATCACCTCACCTAATTACTAAAATTAAGGTCTTTAAGGACACATAAACGCCCTTATAGTATACTTTTTGTGACACTAAAATTATGGTGACATCACCAAAAAATGTATTCAAATGTGGTGTTAGCATAGACCCTCTAGTATTCCTGACATTTGCATAATGTCATTATAAAATATTTATGCTAACTTCAAAAGTTTCTTAAATATACGAATATATTGACAATAAAAAATGTCACGAAAAAATATTTCATGGACATTTATGCATGCCTTTTTATTATCTAAATAAGGACAGATATAAATGTCACCTAAACTAATTTATATTGACAATTATAAATGTTTTAAATTTTTATATAAGACAATAAAATATGTTAGTAATGATAATTTATAAGGATAATTTAAACTGTCATCTTATATAACCTATAATGACATTATTAAATGTCAATTATAATATTTTATAAAGACATTAAATAGAAACATTTAGAATACACCACAATAAATTACTGATATTTATTAAGAATACAAAAAATTCATTACATAATAGAAAAAATTACACATTATCACAATTTAACCATCATAACAATTCACCACAATAAGAATATAAACGTTTTACATCCAAAATATCCAATTCTTTTACCATATCATCACAATTCATCCCATCATCACAAAAGTACAAATGCAATACTAATGTAAAAGTATTGAATCCAATGCTAACTAAATACTAATAAATCATTGAGTTTTAAAACTAACAAAGTCTTATAAAATAAAAACTCAACTAATTTACTATCAACCATCTTCAACCATCATATGCAAAATTCAAGTACCTGTCACCTACAAATACAATCCATAAATTTGTATAAGTAAATTAAACAATGAAAATATAAACCTAATAAACATAATTTAAAAGATTGAAAATCATACCAAACGAGAAACAGATAAAATATCATTCTATATGCACTAATAGAAATCTTCGCTTATTGCCAACTGCAAATATATTTCATATTTATTTAAAATTTTAATAACATGATAAATATAAAAAATTAATAATATTTCACTAAAAGATTTAGATCGTACCAGATGATAAGGCCAAGCTATCATTCCTCCAAGTGTATCCTCAAGCGTTTGTAAAAGATCATAAGGTCTAATTAAATTTTTTTCAGATTGTAGGACAACTAATACTTGTACTTCACACCAATTTGATCCTAGTTTTTGTCTCCCTACTATATTATTTGGATCCATGTTGAGGAGTACTCCTTTTGCCATAATTTTTGTTAAATCAAATAAACTTTTGATCAAGACAGAACTTCCAGTCTACATGAAAGTGAAAAATATAACAAAATTTTCAAGATGTGTGGAATATATAATAAAATAGAAATTAAAAAAAAAAATCTTACCCATAAGGTTGGATGAGATGGAATAGAACCTTGTGGATTACTACTCGATGAAGTTTGTTGACTATTATTACAATTTGAAAGAGGATTTGTGCTTGATTGATCAGAAATCTTTATTTCTCACATTGTAATATGTTGGCCTTGCTTTTTGATTTTTTCACTCATCTTTTCTAACTTTGCATTCTGTTCCATAACTAGTCGATTACATGTGTCATAACTAGGAACTGCTCCCCATAAATCAGATGGGCTAATACCATCACCAAGCATACGTACTTGACCAGGTCTATCTAGCCCCATGATTTGAGCAAATATATCATTCGAACTCACTTGATCATTATAACCTTCAGGAAGTTGATTTTCTAGTTCTTTCATTGTAGCCTTTAAGACATGTTAATACTTATTTAATACATAATGATAATTAAAAAATACTTTAAAATAAAATAAATGAAGAGTATAAAGTATCTTACCAATCTTTCTTTTACAATCAATCTCATTTCTGCTTCTCTTAATTCTTTTCAATCTCTCTTAGGCACTTTGCTTTCAATTTCCATTGATATATTTAAATAAACAGTGTCCACTCATAATTTTATACCAAAAATGCATATACACATTGTAGATTAGAATGAAAAGTGGATTACTAAATAATGGACTAAAGTGGTGTCTAACAGAAATGAATTATAAAGCCTTAAAATTTACTATGAACACCCCATTAAATAAAGCCTTAAAATCATATACACTTGAAATCTTCCACCTAGTACTTAGTTGTCACTACTTTCTATCTTTCTTCAATATTAACAAGATATAGGTTCCATGATTTCACCCAACTTGATAATAATGGTCTAAAAGAAAACCAACTTGACCCTATTGAAGTTGAATGCTTGAAGGAAGAAATATTTGAACAAAACTAACAACTCAAGTTAATTTGAAGATGATGTTTTTTATCCAAGGATATAGTTGAACTATTTTTGCTAATATTAGAACGATTAGGATGAGTAGAAAACTGACTTAGTAGAAGTCTCCAACTCAGCCATAATAATAAGGTAATTTCATAGAACCAACACCTCTAGGTTGAGCTCAATGTTGAGAAGTAGAAGTATTGAGAATAAACATGAGATGTAGAGGTGACCAAGTTGAAGAAATTAAGAATCTCTAAAAGTCTCACAAGATCAAATATTTTTACTCTTCTTGTGCAAAGCAACTAAATTATGATTACAACTACAAGCGATACAACCACTCCATGGCTCTATTGTCGAACCTTTCAAAGGATGCCTTTAAGCTAGTTATATTTTGTGCAAAGAACAAGATATAAGGGTGAATTTGGTAATGTAGTACCTTTAGGTGATGAGCAAGGTCATAGTTGACATTTTTTAGACCTCAAATGAATTTTTAAAAAAGGTCCCTCTCAAACAATATTACCTATCTGGCTAAACAAATGTTTATTGATTATATCTAGTAAAATATTATAAACATATTGAGAAATATGAACTATATTTATTATAAACAAATTTTTATTGATTTCTCAAATGCATAAATTATTGAATTCTTTATATACAATTAACTCAAATACTTTAAATCTAACTCGAGAAATATGAATACATTACACATAAATATATAAATGAGTGATTGTATACTTGTACAAGAAAGAACAACTAAAGAAATTGAAATACCTGTTAGAGATAAATATATTATGACTAATTATTTTTATAAAACTTGAGTGTCTAACTTTATAGAATCTCCCCTTAGTCTCCCCCCATATACTCAAGTCAATTAAGTAACAGTAGAGCAATTTTTAATTTATACCAAGGGAAAAAACTAATATATACTATCAAATTAATTAACAAAGTAACAAAAGGCTATCAAAAATAAAATGCACATGACACATGATTAGCCAAGTGGAGCAAACTAAAAAATCCCTAGATCTCATAACATCCACTAAGATTGAACACGTTACATAAGAAAGAAATATATCCATTGAAATTCAAAGAAAATAAACCAATCACACATACAAGTGAAGCTTGTTAGATAAGGATTGAAACTTAAAACTATTATTATATATACCTGTTTGATTCCGTAGAAAGGATCAAGGTGACTATCAAAACTTCCAATCCACAAACCTAAAGAAAATAAGAAATGAGCAAGAAATGAGTCAGGAGCATATACAAAACAAAACTTCCAATCAACAACCTAAAAAAAATAAATTACAAATCAACATCAACCAACCAGCAGTGTTTCTTCCAATTATATAGAGTCAGCTTCCATAACTATTGTTCCTCTATTGAAGTTCATATAGAGGTGACTGGCAGCGGCGACGATTGGCAGTGTTGGTGAGAGAAGTGGCGATGGTGAGAGGAGCAGTAACAGGGATGGATGAGCATAGGTGAGAGGTGTTGGACCCCGTGGTTATTTTAATGTGATCAACCAAGTTAGGTTAGGTCCTGTTTGTTATTTGATCCTTGTGTCTAAGTATGCAGGAGCTTAGGAGCGCAGGAAGTCGAGCAGCAGACGCAGCTAGCGAGAAGGATGGCACGGGAAGGGAGCCGACGAGCCCGGTGCCTTCGAAGGACGAAAGAGCTGCGGAAGAGTACACCGGTGGACGAGAAGAACGTGTGCGACGTTCGAGGGACGAGAAGCCGGGATGGAAGCATGCTCGAGGAGAAGGCCGGGAGATGGGTTCAGGTGAGCCCTATTCCGGATGGCCGAGATCACCCAAGCAAGTGGAGCCGGAGCGAAGACCCGGACCGAGGCGAGCTGAATTGGAGCAGAGGGCCCGAACCGAAAAAGTCAATGAAGTTGACTTTAAGGTTCGAGCGCCTGGATTAGAAAAGTCAACGAAGTTGACTTTAAGGTTCGGGCGCCTGGATCAGAAAAGTCAACAAAGTTGACTTTAAGGTTCGGGCGCCTGGATCAGAAAAGTCAACGAAGTTGACTTTAAGGTCCGGGCACCCGGAAGTCCGAGCGCTCGGAATCATTCCGAGTGTCAGGAATGTGAATTTATCCAGATCATGGTCAAACCGCGATTCGTGCGAAAGGGATAAAACTTTATCCCCTTTCAAGCTCCTAGAACCCTTCCAAGCGCCCCGACCAAGGCTATAAATATAGCCTTGGTCCAGAAGCTTAGATCATCTCTGTAATCAACTCTATATTCAACTTCTAAGCAACTGTCTGAACTTCTAGCATGTAAAAGGCTTCTCCGCCTTCAGAGAAGGAGACTTTCTTAGTGCGCTTTCCAACCGCCTTGGATTAACAACCTTCTTGGTTGTAACCAAGTCAATCGCTGAGTCTTCTTTCCTGTCTTACTTTTATTTATGTTATTTTCTTATTATTAGTGTTACAATTTTTGAGTTGAAAGTTTGAGGAGGGTATCTTTTATTTGCAGACAATTCACCCCTCTCCTCTTGCCGGCCTCCAAAGAGACCAACAAGTGGTATTAGAGCCCAACAGTCTTAGAAGGACTAAACAAAGATCAAGACAATGGTCGGTGCGAACATTCATCCCCCAAAATTCAACGGAGACTTCGCTACATGGAAATGACGAATGGAGATATTCTTCAAAACATAATTTGAAGTCATTTTAATAATGAAATATGGATATACAGCTCCAAAAGACAAAGAAGAATACAACTGGACGAAGAAGGAGCAAGCCGATTTTGTGACCAACGGAAAGGCAGAATTCCATCTGCTCAGTGTTTTGCCGCCCCAGGAGGTGAGTCGGATCGGAAGCTATGACTCCGCCAAAGACCATTGGGAAAAATTCCTGGAGCTCCACGAAGGCACATCAGAAGCGAAGTTAGTAAGGCAGGACATCCTCCGGACTCAGTTAACGAATCTCCGGATGAACAACGGCGAGAAGGTAGCGCAACTCCAAGTGAGAATCAAAGAATTGATAACTCAACTAAATAACCTCGAAGAATCGGTAACAAACCGAGACTCGATCCGGTACGCGCTCAACGCCTTTCCAAGATCTCCAGAATGGGCATCCTTAGTAGATGCATACTACATCTCTAAGGACTTTGAGGTAGGTACTTTAGAAAATTTATTTTCTACATTTGAACTTCACGAGTCTTGAATTACAGAACCAAATCAAGTGAAGTCAAATCTCAATGTTGCCCTACAAGTCGAGATGGACAATCCCGACTCTGAAGAGTCAATCGACGAAACTGAAGCGATGCTATTGGTAAGAAAATTGAATAAATTTAGATCGCAGCCAAAAAGGCATCAACGCAACAAAAGGACGGTTCATTGCTACAATTGCAATGAAGAAGGACATATCAAGGATGACTGCCCGAAGATGAAGAAAAAGAACAACGAAAAAGAAAAGTACAAAAGACCGACATCCTCTAAATGCAAGAGTCTGAAGGCTACATGGGATGAATCATCATCCTCGGAATCAGAAGTCGAAGCCTTCTCGAGATTAGAACTGATGGCCAACCATCTTTTCGAAGAAACCAGCTTAGAGATGAGCATAGAAGGGGGAGGATCATCAGAAGAAGAAAGCTACGATGAAGGAGGAGCATCAGAAATAGAGGTAAGTCAGGTACGTAATCTAACTCCCAAGCAGTCCTTTCAGTTTATCAAAGTGCTCACTAAAGACTTAGTCAAATAAAAAAAATTGCTAATTTAAAAATACTGTTAGAGAATTTGAACATAGAGAATGAAAAACTGAAAATTGAAATTGAAAAATTGAAAAATTGAAAAACAATCATGCATGCTTAAATAAATTTCAAAAATCAAAACTTAGAATTTATGGAAAGTTAAATTGGTACATTAGAAAACATCAGGGACAACTTAAAAAAAATCTCAGAAACTATATACCCCCAAAGTTTTTGATTAATCCAGTAGGAATGAACCTATACTGGGTTCTAAAATCTTTACTAGACTAAATTTTTTAAGTTAAGCTTTCAACGAGAAAATTAAACGTTAAAATTTCTTTATGAGGCTTTGTCTTAGGAAGTGGTTGTTTCTCCAATAACCAAAAAGGCCTAGTGCCTCGCCACTACCTGGAAGCCAAAATATTAAAATAAAATATTTAATTAACTTTCTGGTAAAACATTAAAATTAAAATTAAAATTAAAATTAAATAATTCTTTAAAAAGTTATTTTTTATAAAATTGTCTATAAAAAATTACCTAAGTTTGAATTTTTTTCCTTGCTTGAAATTTTTGTATGCTGAAAAATGATTTTAGAAAAAACTTAGAAAAATTTCTCAAAATTTTTTCTTCTTAAAACATTTTTACTTAGAATTAATTTTGAAAATATTTTATCAACTATAATTGTTTTAAAAATGTTCAATTAACTTGAAAAATATTTTTAAAACTTGACCATTTGTACCTGCTTTTTTTATATGATCAAAGGGGGAAAGATAGTACAGTTTAGGGGGAGTTAATATTTTTTTTTAAAAAAAAATTAGTTGTAAATTTTTATTATTGCAATCTTTATGCTTAAAATGTTAGCTTAAAAAGTTCTTTTACTTAGAACAATTATTACTTATCTATTTTTTCCCTAACTTGAACTTGGGTTGATGCACAACAAAATGGGGAGATTGTTGGACCCCATAGTTATTTTGATGTGATCAACCAAGTTAGGTTAGGTTCTGTTTGTTATTTGATCCCTGTGTCTAAGTGTACAGGAGCTTAGGAGCGCAGGAAGCCGAGCAGAAGACGCAGCTAGCGAGAAGGACGAAACGGGAAGGGAGCTGACGGGCTCAATGCGTCTGAAGGATGAAAGAGCTGCGGAAGAGTACACTGGTGGACGAGAAGAACGTGTGTGACGTTCGAGGAACGAGAAGCCGGGATGAAAGCCTGCTCGAGGAGAAGGCCGGGAGTTGGGTTCGGGTGAGCCTTATTCCGGATGGCCGAGATCACCCAAGCAAGCAGAGCCGGAGCGGAAGACTCGGACCGAGGCGAGCTGAACCGGAGCAGAGGGCCCAGACTGGAAAAGTCAACGAAGTTGACTTTAAGGTATGGGCGCTTTGAACCATTCCGGGCGTTCGGAATATGAATTTATCCAGATCATGGTCAAACCATGATTCATGCGAAAGAGATAAAACTCTATCCCCTTTCAGGTGCCTAGAACCCTTCCAGGCGCCTCGACCAAGGGTATAAATATAGCCTTAGTCCAGAAGCTTAGATCATCTCTGTAATCAACTCTGTATTCAACTTCTAAGCAACTGTCTGAGCTTCTAGCGTGTAAAAGGCTTCTCCGTCTTCAGAGAAGGAGTCTTTCTTAGTGCGCTTTCCAACCGCCTTGAATTAACAACCTTCTTGGTTGTAACCAAGTCAACTGCTGAGTCTTCTTTCCCGTCTTACTTTTATTTATGTTATTTTCTTATTATTAGTGTTGCTATTTTTGAGTTGAAAGTTTGAGGAGGGTATCTTTTATTTGTAGGCAATTCACCCCTCCCCTCTTGCTGGCCTCCAAAGGGACCAACAAGAGGAGACGACAATAGCAGGTTAGGGAGGAGAAAAGGAGAGGAATGACAAAAGGATGAGTGAGCATGGGTGAGAGGAGCGGTGACGGTGAGAGAAGATTAGGGAGCCGCGACGACAAGAATGGGCTAGGGTGGAGAAAGGCAGAATCACGGTGGAGGCAGTGCTGTGGAGGAATCGTAGTGGCGACACGCGATGGAAGCCGGCGGCGGCACAGGTATGCATGAGCATGGGTGAGAGGAGCGGCGACGGCCAGAGTAGATTAGGGAGGAGAAAGGGAGAGGAGCGGCAATGACGAGAGCAGATTAGGGAGGAGAAAGGGAGAGGAGTGGCGGCGACAAGAGCAGATTAGGGAGGAGAAAGGGAGAGGAGCGGCGCTTAAGCGTGGGTGAGAGGTGGGATAGCGAGAACAGAGAAGAAAGAAATTGATCGGTGCATGTGAGGGCTTAGCGTTAGGTTACAGTAGGGAAAAAACAAAAAATGACTTAATTAAGTTATTATTGTTAGGATCGATGATCGCGGCTAGAGAGGGGGGTGTGAATAGCCGACCCCAAATTATTTCGTTTCTTCCTACGATTAGGGTTAGTGCAGCGGAAATAACAAATAGAAACGAGAAAGGAGAAGCAAACCTCAACACGAAGATGTAACGAGGTTCGGAGATGATACTCCTACTCCTCGGCGTGTCCGTAAAGTGGACGAATCCGATCAATCCGTCGGTGGATGAGACCCCGGAGAACCGGCTAATGTAACACTCCTTCTGGGTGGAGAAACCTCGCCACAATGTTTTGCAAAAGCAATACAGGAGATACAAAGAAGAGCAAGAACAAAATATACAATGAATGTACAAATACTCGCTTGCCTTCTCGTCGACTGAAGTCCCGGATGAAGCACCAACTTCACGGACGAATGCCAACAAGCAACACAGTCGAAGAAGCTCACACGAAGCTTCGGAGCTCAGCAAAGCTCAAGAGCACAACAGTTCAGAGGAGGAAGTAGCAAATCTGTAGAGGCCCTCGATCTCGTTTATATGACCTCTGATATCCTGAGTCAACCTGCGAACCTGCAAGCAAAAAGGCCAGAACACAGAAGCCCGAAATAGCCTAGCCGTTGGGTCACAACGGCTAGGGCTGGACCGATCAGGCTCCACCCTGATCGGTCCAGGGCACCTCTGATCGGTCTTGGGGACCGATCAGGCCCCAGTCTGATCGGTCGTGGAGACCGATCAGACTCCCTGCTGATCGGTCCCCAGACCGATCAGTTCACTCACAGAATCGTTGGCTCAACTTCTCTGATCGGTCTCCAGATCGATTACAGAACCCTTCTGTTTGTTATCTGATCGGTCACCAGACCGATAAGATAGTCAGGCGTATCACTGGATCGATCCACTGATCGATCCAGAGCTTGGTTTTTGCCCAAACCAAGTCCCAAGCCTTCCAAACCAACATCCGGTCAACCTTGACCTGTTGGTACATCATGCTTAGCATCCAGTCACTCCCTTGACCTGCTAAGACTCCCCACCAAGTGTCCGGTCAATCCCTTTGACCCACTTAGACTTTTCTCTTCGTGTCAAGTATCCGGTCACTCCCTTGACCTACTTGACCTTCTCAATACCAGATGTCCGATCACCCTTGATCCATCTGGATTTTCCCTTGCCCGGCTTCACTCACCAGGACTTTCACCTAGCTTCACTCACTAGGGTTTTCACCTGGCTTCACTCACCAGGATTTCCAATCTGCCCGGCTTCACTCACCAGGACTTTCCAACTGCCCGGCTTCACTCACCAGGACTTTTCGTCTGCCTGGCTTCACTCACCAGGACTTTCCAACTGCTGGCTTCACTCACCAGACTTTCCCACCGCTTCACTCACCGTGACTTTCCCGACTGCCTTCACTAACCAGGACTTTCCACATCCGGTCCAGAGAACGAGCTACCGAGCCCTCTCTGACCACAGTTCGGAGAACGAGCTACCGAGCCCTCTCCGACTTCCATCCGGTCCAGAGAACGAGCTCCCGAGCCCTCTCTGACCTCAGTCCGGAGAACGAGCTGCCGAGCCCTCTCCGACTTCCCATGCCAAGTTTCCATACTTGGACTTTTCCCGTTTCCCATGCCAAGCTCCCTGCTTGGACTTTTCACCAAGCCAAACTCCCTGCTTGGACTTTTCCCATGCCAAGCTCCCTGCTTGGACTTTTCCCGTGCTAAGCTCCCTGCTTGGACTTTTCCGAGTCAGGTCAACTCACCTCGGGTCAACCAGGTCAACCTTAACCAAGGGTTGCACCCACAACCTCCCAAGTTTCTGTTCTTGTCAAACATCAAGATACAACTTGAGTCAGGTCAACTCGAGTTAGGTCAACCAGGTCAACCTTGACCTAAGGTTGCACCAACAATCTCCCATCATGTTCTCGTCAAACATCAAAATACAACTCGAGTCAGGTCAACTCGAGTCAGGTCAACCAGGTCAACCTTGACCTAAGGTTGCACCAACAATCTCCCCCTTTTTGATGTTTGACAAAACCATAACCTAAACTTAGGTTTTCTAATGTTCTTCCTTGAACATTCTCCCCAAACCTACACTCTCCCCCTTTTTGACACACATCAAAAAGAGTGAATCAAGGTCAAGAGTTTCTTTCTAATGAAAGTCTCATACCTTTCATTGAAACTCTTAATTTCCCCCTTTATACTAAGGTTCAACAATTAACTTAGTGATAATCTCATATCACTTAAGTCTTTAGGAGTAAAAACTCCCCCTAAAAGTCAACTCCCCTTGACTAATACGTAAAATTCCCCCTAAAGATCAACTCCCCCTTGACCATTGCACCAACAATGTCTTGGAGAGTTTCAAACCTTTAGAACTCTAAACACCACTTCCACAGCTGCAATTTCAGACAAACAGTCGAAATTCAGCAGGTTGGCACGCCCTGATCGGTCACCAGACCGATCAGGCTCCCTCTGGATCGGTCCAGTGACCGATCCACACAGACCTGGACCGATCAGGGAACCTCCTGATCGGTCCACAACTCTGATTTCTGATTTCTGAATTTTTCTTCTCCCGAAATTCAGAAACCTCTAAAAAATCATAGAAAATTTGAAAAATTATGAAATTTTGAGGATACATTCCTCATAACATATACTATCATGGAAAAATAGTTTTCTATGAAAATAACTTCCATTTTTCAATCTTGATACAAAGTTCAAAAGTCTTTGAAATAGCTCAAAGTTAACTTATCTTTGTATCAACTTGTTCAATGATGAATGCTATTACTAGAAAAACTTCATCAAGGTTTTTCAAATCAATTTTGAAATGATTTTAAAACCTTTAATTTAGGACCATAATCTTTGGGCTAAATGTACATGACTTGTACATAAGCTTTCCCTATGATCCTCAATTTCGAATTAGGCTCATCTAGGTACAAGAACTATGCACCTTGATCCTAACTCATCATCCTAATATCTCACACACATCTAAGGTGTATCAAAAACACATCCAAGTCAATTTTGATGTGAGATATGGATTTATGTTAGCTTATTCTAAGTTCTCATGCATTTTTCTAAACAACAATTTGATCTCCATATCAAATTGTGTTTATTATCCTTAAATCAAGTTAATTGAGCATTAATGCACAAGATGATGACATGACATATAATTGTATCATAAATGGAAACATGTGCCAATGTCATGATGTCATGGCATAAAGTATGAAACTTAAATAAAGCATGACATTTAACTAACCTAAGCATTATCATGACATTTTAAATGATCATGAATTAAATATGATGTCATGACATGGCATATGGCAAACAATATATGGCAAATAACATGTCAAGGTATAGAAAATACCTAATTCTAGCCTTAGTTGCCATTTTTGATAATTTTGATCATTTTGCCATAAATTCTATATTCCTAAGTGTAATAGACCTAAAATCACATACCAAGGATGTTTAGATCACTATGTGCCAATTAAATTGACCTAAGAGAACTCCTCAAATGTGATTGGCACATCCTAATCACCTTAGGAATAATTTTCAATTTCATTTTCAAGGCTTGATTGCACCTTGAAAATTCCTAAAGTGCCACCTTTTGCCATGATTAGGTTAACTACCTATTCAAGTAAGGTTGACACACCCTAACTCATCTAGCGTGATGAAATCACGCTCCTAGGAACCCAATACCTATTGGAGCTCATTGGGTTCACTAAGTATTCACTAGGGATGATTTCCCTAGCAACCCTCCTAATGACCCTCATAGGCTTTGAAGCCTTGGTCATTTGGGACTCATCAAGATCAACTCTAGGGGTGACTCCCCTTGTGACCTTGGTGATGGTCTTCCTAACCCTAGATTTTGTTCCATAATCGAATGGAACATTGTGATAAGTGGGCTTGACCACTTGGGACTTAGGTTTGTGACCCAAACCTTTCTTATCCTTGGATATTGGTTTTTGACCCTTAAACCCTAGAGATAACTTCTCCAAGTTCTTAAGAGCCTTTTCCAAAGTATCAAGTCTTGACCTCAAGACTTGATTCTCCTTCTCTAATACCTCAATTTTTCATTTTTCATTTTTCTTTGAGGTATTCCTAGGCATGTGTCTAGTTGATTTGAGATTTCTACCTAGGTTCTCCTTAGCCTTAGATGAGTTAGTCCTAGGGTTGGCTTTCCTAGTGTTATCCTTATCTAGGCTCACATGTTTGGCACCTAAACATGTGTATTGATTCCTATAATTAACATGCTTATCATTATTAGCAATTGCAATAAGGCTACTAGCATGTGTTCTATTTGAATTGCAAAAATGAGCCTTAGATATTACCTTAGGGTTTGCCTTAGCTCCCCCTATCGATGTGCTCGTCTTCTTGTCCTTGTGAGGTTGCCTCCCCCTTGGACATTGGCTCCGATAATGTCCCCTTCGCTTGCATTGGAAGCACACCACGTGCTCCTTGCTCTTGCGTATCAGGACTCCGGCTTCCTTGATCTTTGGCGCCGGTGGAGTCTTTCTAACCCTCTTTGGACATTTACTCTTGTAATGTCCAAATTCCCTACACTCAAAGCATAATATATGCAATTTACTAGAACTTAAATTGCTTGAGTTACCTAGGGTTGAGGTGGGATGAACGCTCTCTCCTTCATCCCTTCCGGAGGTAGAAGCTTCTTCTTCTTGCTCCGAACTTGAAGAAGAACTCTCCTCCTCTTCTTCTTTAGATGTTGAGTGGCCCTCAACTTCTAAATCCATCCCTCCATGATGTGAACTCCTTGGCTCACTTGACTCCTCTTCATGGCTTGAAGTGGAGTTCCCCTCATGGAACATAGCCAAGTTGTTCCACAACTCCTTGGCATTGTTGTATCCACCTATCCTACACAAAACATCATTAGGTAAAGAAAATTCAAAAATCTTCAATACCTCATCGTTAACTAGGGATTGGTGGACTTGTTCCTTGGTCCACTCCTTCTTCTCTAGGGTTTCTCCTTTCTTGTCCGTCGGAGGCTTGAAACCTAATTGGACACAAC
Organism: Zingiber officinale; assembly: GCF_018446385.1. NCBI lineage: Eukaryota > Viridiplantae > Streptophyta > Magnoliopsida > Zingiberales > Zingiberaceae > Zingiber > Zingiber officinale. The sequence continues at coordinate 88,579,872 of NC_055989.1, forward strand.
TCTAATTCTCAAGATTAGTCATAAGAAAATATTTCATTCTTACCTTCCAAAACGCGAAGTCATCGCGATCGTAGAAAGGTGGAATCGTGACATCTTCTCCAAATAGATCCATTCTCTAGCTCGTGCTCCCCCGGGTGTTGATCCAACGAAGAGCGACCTCGCTCTGATACCACTTGTTAGGATCGATGATCGCGGCTAGAGAGGGGGGGTGTGAATAGCCGACCCCAAATTCTTTCATTTCTTCCTACGATTAGGGTTAGTGCAGCGGAAATAACAAATAGAAACGAGAAAGGAGAAGCAAACCTCAACACGAAGATGTAACGAGGTTCGGAGATGATACTCCTACTCCTCGGCGTGTCCGTAAGGTGGACGAATCCGATCAATCCGTCGGTGGATGAGACCCCGGAGAACCGGCTAATGTAACACTCCTTCTGGGTAGAGAAACCTCGCCACAATGTTTTGCAAAAGCAATACAGGAGATACAAAGAAGAGCAAGAACAAAATATACAATGAATGTACAAATACTCGCTTGCCTTCTCGTCGACTGAAGTCCCGGATGAAGCACCAACTTCACGGACGAATGCCAACAAGCAACACAGTCGAAGAAGCTCACACGAAGCTTCGGAGCTCAGCAAAGCTCAAGAGCACAGCAGTTCAGAGGAGGAAGTAGCAAATCTGTAGAGGCCCTCGATCTCGTTTATATGGCCTCTGATATCCTGAGTCAACCTGCGAACCTGCAAGCAAAAAGGCCAGAACACAGAAGCCCGAAATAGCCTAGCTGTTGGGTCACAACGGCTAGGGCTGGACTGATCAGGCTCCACCCTGATCGGTCCAGGGCACCTCTGATCGGTCTTGGGGACCGATCAGGCCCCAGTCTGATCGATCCCCGGACCAATCCCACCTCTCTGTAAGAGAGGTGGCTGTATCTCTGATCGGTCATGGAGACCGATCAGACTCCCTGCTGATCGGTCCCCAGACCGATCAGTTCACTCACAGAATCGTTGGCTCAACTTCTCTGATCGGTCTCCAGATCGATTACAGAACCCTTCTGTTTGTTATCTGATCGGTCACCAGACCGATAAGATAGTCGGTATCCGGATCGATCCATCGATCCGGAGCTTGGTTTTTGCCCAAACCAAGTCCCAAGCCTTCAAACCAACATCCGGTCAACCTTGACTGTTGGTACATCATGCTTAGCATCCGGTCACTCCCTTGACCGCTAAGACTCCCCACAAGTGTCCGGTCAATCCTTTGACCCACTTGGACTTTTCTCTTCGTGTCAGTATCCGGTCCTCCCTTGACCTACTTGACCTTCTCAATACCGGATGTCCGATCACCTTGATCCATCTGGATTTTCCTGCCCGGCTTCACTCACGTGACTTTCACCTAGCTTCACTCACTAGGGTTTCACCGCTTCACTCACCAGATTTCCAATCTGGCTTCACTCACCAGGGACTTTCACCCGCCTAGCTTCACCAGACTGTCTGCTTCACTCACCGGGACTTTCCAACCGCCTGGCTTCACCAGGACTTTCCCTCGCTGGCTTCACTCTCCAGGACTTCCGTCTACCCGGCTTCACTAACCAGACTTTCCACATCCGGTCCGGAGAACGAGCCCTCTGACCACAGTTCGGAGAACGAACTACCGAGCCCTCTCCGACTTCCATCCGGTCCAGAGAACGAGCTCCCGAGCCCTCTCTGACCTCAGTCCGGAGAACGAGCTGCCGATCCCTCTCCGACTTCCCATGCCAAGTTTCCATACTTGGACTTTTCCCGTTTCCCGTGCCAAGCTCCCTGCTTGGACTTTTCACCAAGCCAAACTCCCTGCTTGGACTTTTCCCATGCCAAGCTCCCTGCTTGGACTTTTCCCGTGCCAAGCTCCCTGCTTGGACTTTTCCGAGTCAGGTCAACTCACCTCGGGTCAACCAGGTCAACCTTGACCAAGGGTTGCACCCACAACCTCCCAAGTTTCTGTTCTTGTCAAACATCAAGATACAACTTGAGTCAGGTCAACTCGAGTCAGGTCAACCAGGTCAACCTTGACCTAAGGTTGCACCAACAATCTCCCATCATGTTCTCATCAAATATCAAAATACAACTCGAGTTAGGTCAACTCGAGTCAGGTCAACCAGGTCAACCTTGACCTAAGGTTGCACCAACAATTATTAGGATGGTATACGGTGACATTAATGAAATTTGTCACTATAGATTGTCTAAAATGATATTTTTATATTTAAAATAATATTTTTTTGATAAATTTCTTTAAAAAATATTTATAGTGACATTTAAAATTAAATGTCATGAAGAAACTATCGTAATATGTAATATTTCTAGTACTGTATAAGGTTAGGAAGGTAAATAATAATCTAGGCAAAAATTCTATGGATTTTAGATATAAGCATAGAAATAGAAATACTCAAAGACCAAATGAAAAATTAAAATCTAAGAATTTAAAGATGGAAAACCAAGCTTAGCAACATATAGGCTGAGTGAGGGATGAGTCCCTAGCAACACTATAAATCTGATCGACTAACCCTTACAAGCGATTGTTGATTGGGTCACAGGAGGAACTTAGTCGGCTTGCCATGTAAGTATATTATAGGCCCCTCAATCCAACAATCTCATATTCCTTTTTGGCGTCTTGTGTCACGGATGACAGAGAATATTCTGCATGCAAGCTGTACATTAGAAGCTTCCTCTCTGCTAAATGTAGAGATTACGGATCCATTTTAGGAAAGGTATCAAAACATCTTTATGGTCCGTCCTTTTTTAGAAAGGCTTTGAGATTCGTGCACAAACAAATACTAATACTATAAAAGGGGGTCTCCATCTATAGGTGAAGGGGTGTGATGCTACTTAATTTTACACACTCATAGTTACTATTCATTCTACTATTCATCTATTCAACTTGATCACTGACTTGAGCGTCGGAGGGTCTACGCCGAGGACCCCTTCCCTACCCCGATCACTAACACTCCTTTTGACACGTAGGACCACTCGAAGTCACTTTTTACTGAATCAGAGTTTTCAAGTAGTTAACATCAGAGTCACTTTCCTAGCCAACCATCTTCTCCACTTTCAGTCAAGATCAGTTAGGAAGTGGCTTATGGAAAACTATTGGAATTAGTTTTTGCATGAACATGTGATAATCGTGACTCTTCATTCTAAACATTTTTGATCTGTTCATATCAACACAACAAGACATATTCGACACATATCCATCAGGAAATTTGATTGCTTTCAACTAAGTACATAATGCTTGATTACCTTCTTTATTTAATGTATAACATGTTTTCGAATATTTACGAGTTGTTTCATTTTGATGCAACGCAAATTTGTTTACTAATTGTCTTAACTCCTCGTGTGATTTTGCTGTATCTTTAGTTTTTCCATGAACATTCATCATAGTATTTAAGATGTTATCAAATAAATTTTTCTTAACATGCATCACATCTAAATTATGTCGAATAAATAAATACTTCCAATATGGAAACTCCTAAAATATGCTTCTTTTCCTCCAACCACACTTGTTCACTCTAACAATGTACTTATTTATATCATCGGACCATCCTGATATACTGGTAAAAATCCATAACTATCAATTTCATCAAGAACTTCTTTACCTTACTTTGGTACTAGAGGAAGTTTCCTAATCATTTCATTCTTTTAAAAATTTTCTTATTTCATCTAAATGAGTGATTAACTGGTAAAATTTTTTGATGATTATCAAACCAAGATATCATTCCACTATAAGATAATGAAAATGTATCAAATTCACTCATGCAATATGGGCATACTAACTTGACAATTGTGCTCCATCCTGACAACATTGAGTATGCTAAAAAAATCACTAATCATCCATAACAAAGCAACATGCATTGTAAAATTTGATTTACTAGTAATGTTATAAGTCTCAAACCCTACATTCTATAAATGGTTCAGCTCAATAATCAAAGATTGTAAAAAAATATCTATTTGCCCTTTTGGATTCTGAGGACATGAAATAATCATAGTAAGAAACATGAATTCGTCTTTCATGCATATCCATGGAGGTAAGTTATATGATTTTAATATAACTGATCAAGATGAATATTACTGTTCATAACTTCCAAATGGTTGAATCAATCTGTGGAAAGTCCAAGTCTCACATTGTACAGTTTAATTGCAAAGGATAAAAATGTTGTATCAAGATGTTTCAATGCAGGTGAGTCACAAGAATAACACATTATATCTCGTTCGTGTACATGGTTTTGATGTCACCTTATGTGACTTGTTATTACGACAGATGCAAACAAACATTGGAGCTTAGCAGTTAACGGAAATGTTTTCCTTCTTCTTCCCAAGCATGCAACTACTCTACTTATAACAAGGGTGATTACACATTCTACATTTAGTCAGTTCACTAGTTTCATTCCAAAGAATCATGCAATTATTGATACAATAATGAATCTTTTTTACTGGTAACCCCAAATCTCTAATCAATTTCTTTGTATTGTGGAAGTTACCAGTCATGTAGTTATTAATGGGGAGCAACTCTAATATCAATTGACACATTTCATTGTAATATCGTTTAGAGAAATAATGTTTTGCCTTTATGTTCAATAATCTTACAGTAATTGATAGTTGAGAATAGTCAAAAGGAATGCCTCCCCATAATTCTCTTTTACTAGCCTTCAACATGTCATACATTTTTTAACCTTTAGGCTTGGTGTTTCCTCTATATTCGATTTATCATATGCATTCACTGTGTAGTAAACCATTGATTGCATTGCATTCACATACCTTAATGATTCCTCTAGATCAATTAGGTAGGATGATGATGCAATGGAAGGTCCAATTTGGTTAAATACATACGACTCTCTATGACAATATCAGTTGTAATAATTTGGAATAAACTCATACCTACATATATGGGTTTTCACCATAGTTTGTAGAATCACAATCCTACGCAGAATCGATTTAGGACCAGGATCGGATCGATCAAGATTAGATCGTAGAATTGTACGATCCTACCAAAACCCCTTAAAATCTTATTATACATGATTAATAATACCTAAAAAACTTATTTACATATAAATAAATAACTAATTTTGTATATATATGTAATCATTTACACTCAACACCTCAAATTACATTACTACATGTACAAATTTAAATTAACTTGTAATTCAACTATCATTCTCGTATAGTAATAATATTTATATTTTCATATCATAAAATGAAAGAATATAAAATTTCTATTAACACAATAATAATAACACATTCAATATCAAAAATATTTCCTTGGTTTATAAGATAATTCAATTTAAAGGCCAACAAAGCACCTAACGTATATAACAGAAGCTATTGAATCCTTTGATTCAAATATGAACGCCGGAAATAATCTACTAAAGACAGGTTGATGTCACACAATACTAGGCAATATGCATCCAAAAACTCATTATTTTGGGGAAAAGAAATGATAGAATATTATTGATAAAAAACTAACTCAAAAATAATTAAACATATGTTTAAATAATTTAAAACACTAATAAGATAAAAAAAAATAATAAAAAAAGATAAAATCTTCTAGACATCCGAAAATGATTTAAATGATATTTTTTGGATTTGAAATAGGGTGGTTAAGGATAAACTTTGAAATTTATTAAAGATCTCTGAACGAGCTTTGATTTGATATATTATATGCTCCGTGGTTCAATCCAAGTCAAAAGTTTTGTCCTCTCAAAGCTTCTACCAATCCTGTTGCAATTCTGCTCCGATCATGTTCTGATCCTACTAATTCTGTTCCGATCCTACTGCAATCTTACTATAAAAAGTGATTCTGCATAATCCTGGATCGATTTTGAGTTTTCGGATCATAGGATCGTACGGAAAGTTGTATTTCTACATCTGCACTGATTACATGGACACTTTTACTTAGCATCATTCAAACATTCTAGATGAGACTTAACGAAGTTTACAAACTCTTCAACCCTAGTAAAAAATCTTTGACTGATAAATCTATTGCCTAACCTATTGTACATCCAAGCCTTGTTCATATATATTGTATCCTAATTGGAATAAAATCTTCAACATGGTTAATTATGTCAAACTAAGCATGATTATATTTAAATCATTTAGGTCTCATGAAACTATGCAAGTTGTCTATCAAGTTATCGAACTATGCAAATAGGATGTCATCTAGTGTCAACGACGCTCGATTAGTGCTAGTTGAGGCTGTCGAATAGTGTCGCGACTGGCAAAGAAGGGTCATGATCGACACTGCTCGGCCATGACCTTGCTTTGCTGATCGTGGCCTGCACTGCTCAGTAATGTCGTAGCTTGCACTAGCCGAGCAGTGCTAGCTGCGTCCAGCTTTTGCTGAGTAGTGCCTAAGGAGGAGGAGAGGAGTACCTCAACGCCAGAGGAGGAGAAGCTAGAGGAGGGAAGAGGAGAAACTGGAGGAGGAAGGAAAGATTGCCGCAGTCAAATCGCCGGAGAAGGGAAGAAATGGTCGATTGTGCGTAGAGAATAGTTTTTGTGCACGAGAGACCTAATATCCCAAATTTAGCGACTAAAAATATTAGTGACAGAGTATCCATCGCTAATTTATCGAAAATGACATTTTTTGTCAGCTAAATATTAAGGACTAGCAATGGAAATCAATTAATCCATCTCTAGTAATGACGAAAATTAAAATAATCCATCGCTAATAATGAAGGAAAATCAATAAATCCATCTCTAATAGTGACAAATAATTAAAAAATATGTCGCTAATTGCGATGGATAAATATAGTCCATCGTAAAATACAGATATTAGGGTTTAGCACTTCCTACTGGTTAAATGCAAAGGGCTAGCGACAGATTAATTGAGTCATCGCTATCAGCAATCGAAACTAAATTATTCTGTCGCTATTAGTGATAGAAAATAACCTATTTCGTCACTAGTAGCAACGGAAAATAGATTAATTCGTCTCTATTAGCGACGAATTTTAGACTAATCTATCGCTAATAATATCGGTTAATATATTTGTCCGTCTGTTGTTAATCCATCATCAAAAATGGGATTTAGCAGCCTCGATGGTTAAGTGTAGAGGCATTAGCAATGAAATGTTGTATTCCATCGTTAATTAGCGATAGGATGTTAATATCCATCGCTATTAGCGATGGAATTTTAATGGTTGTTGTTAATTCTGTCATTATATGTTGCGTTTTTTGTAGTGTGAGGAGTCTAAGGCTAAGATATAATCAACAGTATATCCTTTAATTATGGGGATGAATGTACTGGGCCCATTTGATTAGATCTGAGTCGCATCTAAGCAAAGTTAGTTATCCCTTAGGTCAAGTTTGACTCATTTTTACTTTAACTGACATATCAATATGACTCTTGATCTATGGACATGTAGGTATAGAAAGGAACTTTTCGCATCACAAATCTCCCCCTTTAAATCTAGTTGAAGGAGGCATGATCCAATTGATTAGACTGTGATGAGTTGTTTACCACCTACACTCTCTTATTTCTTTAGAATGTTGGTATGATGTGTTTGTATTTTATCGGGGTAGTTGTCCGAAGATCAATTGCTGGAGAGAAAGCCTTGAAATTAGGGAGACATGAAACACTGGGTCATGTATCACGTCAATGATTGGTGCACTATACTGTTCCATTAATGGGGGGCATACATTATCCACTTCAAGTTGTGTGAATACAATACTACATTAATTATGGAGGCGTACCGAAGCTTTCCTACCGGCGGCATCCTGCATCTAATTGGAGGCGTGTTGGTGCATGTGTGTCCTTTACATCTTACGGTTGTTTTTAAACCACCTTAGGAATTGATGTTATGCTTCATAACTTATCGCTGCCACGCTTTAATGGTGAAGATTGTGTTGAGATCATGATCATTCAGCCGAACAATCCAACGGTAAGGAAAAGAACTTGTCATCCAATAGTTTGGGGAGTCGGCGTAATAATCCTACTATTCCGCCACCAATGTCTATCAAGTTAATCAAAAGGCAGCATCACATTCATTCACTTTGTTTGGTCTTCTGCAGCCTTTTCCTTCATTTTCTTCTTCGCATCCAACCATATAGTAAGTTTGTCATGCCTCCTATTTTTTGACCTCTTATGTTAGTTCTTTTTCTTCCTTGTTGAGATCATGGCTGTTGGGGAACTCTCGAATAGGTGGTATGAGTCCCAATGGACCATGCTGACCAAAGGCGTAGTCTCGCTGATCCATAAAACCTTTGCTATACCCTCAGACATGAAATTAGGATCTCCTACCAGAGCACCGACGTCATGAGCCACCCACGGGATATATTACTTGCTTCTTTGGCCAATTGGGCGGAGGTCTTAGATTCCCCCTTCATCTTTTCTTCTGGGACTTATCATATTACTTTCAAATTTCTTTGTCACAATTAATCTACAACTCATTTCGTTTGATTTGTAATACGGTCATTTTTTTCCAACTATATCAAATTACATTTGACCCCACCACTTTCCACTATCTTTTTTTACCTTCGGCAAAAAAAAAAGGAGTTTTCTTCTTTGGAGCTAGATCTAGGTGTACCTTCCTGGGCAAGTATCCTTCTTCTCATAAGGGGTGGAAGAGCCTCTTCTTTTTTATTAAGTCACCCTAACCATATACTTGTCCCACACCATGGCTAGATGATTTACTTGCTTCGCCTCTATTGGGCGACTATAAATCAGAACCAGCATACTTGAAGATAATTGGGATCTTGTTCAGACTAAAGTTCAGCGCCTCTCTACTCGCAAAGAGCAAGACCTTGTTGTACCAGGCTGGACTAAGCCCCTTTTTAGTGGAGCAAGACAACCCCTTGAGTAAGACACTCTTCAATTAGGTTTCCTTTTTCACTAACTTTTTTGTCTTTGCAGAGCAAGTCATGTACAATGCCTCAATCAGCAAGAAACAGAAGTGAGAGCTAGTCTCCACGGAGGACATATGCGCCCTAGAAGGTGCCATCGGGAGATCTTTCGAAGCGTCATCTTCTCATCATTTTGTAGTGGGTGACTCTGTGGTCGCCGAGGCTCTTGTTATTGTAGCTACAACCCTGGAAGTTTCAATCGAGACTTTTACCCTTACTGTGCCAACTCCAATAGCCACAAGGACGTGAGGGTTAGTTTTTGATCTAACTGAATTAGCGGGGATGGAGACCCCATTCAAAGTCAGATCCAAAAAGAAGAAACAAACCCTAAGGTATCCTGCATAAATCCTCCTTATGCCAGTTCCTCTAAGACAACCCAAGGTGGCAAATAGAAGTCAATCTCCAAGACTGATACATCGTAAAAATGTCCATTTGGTCCCTAGATCTAAGATTCAGAGGGAATCGACCTAGACACCCAAGCTCTAAAGAAGAAGAAATTGGTCCGACATTTGGGGGAGACAGTTTTAGCACCTTTGCCCATGAGAAGTTTCCCCTTGAAGAGAGTGAAAAGGAGACAACTGGGGTTTCAAGGGACAAGGGAAAGGCTCTAACGACTCCTCCTACTTTTGATCAAGCGCAATCAACTCCCAGTAATGTGAGGCCCAACCCTATTCCAGCCCTGCCATCCCAAGAACCTAGGACTAAAGATAGTTCAGATGGGGCGACACCTCACCCCTCTAAGCAACTGTTTGTTTACAAGAAAGAAATCATACCGCAGATGAATTGCCTGAAATTGAGCGAGAATCTAATCTAGTCAATTCAATGTGTAAGTTTTATATTTAAATTCAGTCTTTTATGGAACATTTGTAGTTTACTAATTTAACGACAGTGCAGGGTGGAAGCAAAAGGGATGCATCTCTATGTGGACAATCTCCTCAAAAGGCATACCCAGATGGAAAATAAAGTGGCTAAGTTGGAGAGACAGCTTGCTCAATTAGGATTAGAGGATCTAGTGGACAATTTGATAATCACGAAGAAAAAGGCCAAAGACGATGTAGTAAAATGGGTCACTAAGGCCAACACTCACTAAGGCCAACATTTATTTTGATAGGATTCAAAAGTAAGGTGGTGATTTGGCTTAAGCCCAGGCTACTTCTCATGCCATAGAGGAATAGAGCAAACAAGCCTAGGAGGAGCTTCTTCAAGCTCAACAAGAACTTGTTGTTGTGATGGAGAAGTTAGCTACCTCATATACTTAGCACCTACAACTCCAAGGTGATATTCAAACTAAAATCTTAACCAATGAGAAGGTGATATTCAAACTAAAATCTTAACCAAGGAGAAGTTGATGTTGCAAGTATATGAAGCTAAAGAGAGGGAGATAAAGATAACCACTAAGACTAAGATGGAGATTGCCAAAATGAACTAAGTAATTATAAGGCTGGGGAAGAGAGTCATCGAGAAGAACAAAAAAAAACCTTCTTGACCTCGGAAGAGTTTCATGACTTTGTCTCGACTAGGAGCAGCAACATGTTGAGGTATGTCTTTAAGGGCGCTCTCCACCAATGCATCGAAAAGGGGCCTGATATTTTTAACTTCTGCTTGCTTTTTAGGACCGAATTTTATGTTGTTCTTACTTGTACTAAGAAATTGTATGATGAATGTTGGATCGAGACTGCGCTAGAAGGGGGGGTGAATAACGCTCGTGCCTTTCACTTTTTCGTATTTAGAAAACATTCGAGTTAAAGAAGCGGAAATGATAAATGAAATAAGCACAAACAGAGAAAGACACCAAGGGTTTACTTGGTTCGGAGCCTAGGGCGACTCCTACTCCAAGGCCCGCGATCGTTGATCGTTTTCGGTGGGCAACAACTATAATGACACAAAATGGTTACAAGTGTGTATTACAATAAGTGCAAATAAAAAGTTATACCGACAACACAAATTAGGAATCTCGAAGCTCCAGGTCGTCGGTGACTTGTAACAGCACTTCAGGGCGTCTCTTGAGCAGCGGACAATGACTAGATCACTTGTGTATTGTTATCTTAAGGATGTTGTTCGAGTCTCCTTATATAGCCTGCTTGAGGCGCCTCAAACCCCATTCAAGGCGCCTCCAAGTTGCCGAGTCAGCCGCGTGGATCAGCGCTGAAATCTTCTCCTCTTATCCTGCTTGAGGCGCCTCCATGGTCACTCCAAGGCGCCTCCAAGCCCTAGTCCGAGGCGCCTCTAGCTCCTCTTTGCAGCCAACTTCTGCTTTGCACCCGAGGCGCCTCCAAGCTCCATGGAGGCGCCTCAGACACTGTTCATCCGAGGCTTAGTTTGTTCCTTTTGTACCTGCAAGATATGTTAGTCCCAAAATAACAACATACCCTGCAAGACAAAGTTAGAACAGAATAAATATAATAAAATGTTTGACAGCTTTCGGGCTGTCCGGTTCTGACTTCGGATTTCTACCGGAAATCCTTGATCAAATCAACGCATATTGTTCCCTCTTCCAAGGAACCCGTCCTCACCTACTCCACTCAGGAGAGTTTACCTTTTGCCAATTCGGTCTTCTAGACCGACTGGACTTTTGCTCAGCGTCCGATGCTTCCGGTCTTCATGCCGGACGTCCGGTCCACGACCCTTCCAGACTTCTACCCGGTTTGCGACACTAGGATTTTAACCTAGGGTTTCCACCCCCTAGGATTTTTGCCCGAAGCTCCGACCCGCCAAGGCTTTCCACATAGGGTTACCACCCCCTATGACCTAGGGTTACTGCCCCCTAGGGTTTTTCACTTGCCTAACCGTAGCTAGGACTTTTCCTGCAAAGCTCATTCAACACATCAGAAAACAAAACATCTTAACTTTGATCCCTTTGACATAATCAAAACATAGGTTCAATCGTCGGATGCTTCCCGCACCAACAATGAATAGAATTCATTTTTGAGACTTGTCTTATTTATATGTGTTGATTGTCCCTTCTTGCTCATTGTCTAAGATTGCGGCTAGGGCTGAGATAAGAAATTATTAATCATTGAGAGTGTTGGCGACTGAGACTGCGATAGAGAGAGAGTCAATGGCCGAGACTATGAGAAAGTCTATGATTGAGATTGTGAGAGAGTCTAACATTGAGACTTAAGAGGGAGTGTGGCTAAGACTATGAGAGGTCTTGACATTGAAACTGAGATGGAGTTTATGGTCGAGAATGTGAGAGAGTTTGTCATTGAGACTAAGAGGGAGTCTATGGTAGAAAATATGAGAGAGTCTGGTGTTAAGATTTATGAGAGAGTCTGTGGCCAAGATTGTGAGAGAGTCTTGCGTTAAAATTAAGATGGAGTTATTGGCTGACACTATACGAGGGTTTGGTGTCGAGACGGAAAGGGAGTTTATGGCTGAGATTGTGAGACAGTCTGGCGTTGAGACTGGGATAGAGTTTGTGGTTGAGACTATGAGAAAGTCTGCATTAAGACTAAGATGGAGTCAGTGGCTAACATTGTGATAGGGTTTGGCATTGAGACTTAGAGGGAGTCTATGACCAAGACTATGAGAGAGTCTAACGTTGTGACTGAGATAAAGTCTGTGGCTGAGACTACAAGAGAGTTTGTCGTTGAAACTAAGGTTGAGTCTATGGCATTGAGACTAAGGTGTTGAGACTTAGAGCGGGTCTGTGACCTAGATTGTAAGAGAGTCTGACGTTGAGACTTAGTGGGAGTCTAAGCCATTGGCGAATAGGGCTAAGGGAGTTATTTACTCTTTGAGAAATCCAAGCCAGTCATAGGTTGAGATACTAGCACGAAATAGCAATAGTCTATGTAGAAGATAGAGAGAATGTAGTGAATTGAAATGTTATATAGAATTGATGATAAGCTTATTCATTCATATGACTTGAGATGATAATTTAAGCGACCATGTAATGAAAGATAAGACAAAGTCTATTGTGAGCTACACTAATAATGAGGAGATAGAAATACCAAGAGCTCCTCCGATTATAAAGTCGCCCTAGCGAGAAGGAACAAGTCAACAAGGGGAAGTAATTTTTCTTGACAAATCGTGAGTACACAAGGATGAATCATAGAAAAAAGAGAAAAAAAATGTAGAACAATAGTACTCGAGATTAGATATGATAAGGCCTTAGATACATAGCGTGCCAAGGTTGCTTGAGCTCTTTTTCCTAGGGTTCATTCAAGTAATAAGGTCCTCTCTCGAGCCTGTGAGTGACTCAGTATAGTCCATCCCAACGTGGCTTTAGTTTACTGATGTCTCCCATAGGCTTTACTTTCTTCTAGATGAAGTCTCCAATGTGGAAGGATTGAGGAATGACACACTTGTTATATACCCAACACATGAGCTATCGGTGGGCTTTGAGTCACATTTTTGTTTTCTCCTGGGTCTCTATAACTAGGTCCAATTCTAGGAGTCTCTTGCTTGAATCTATCTCAACATCTTCGTATGTGCTGACCTAGGCTAATTCAAGAACAACTTCGCTTGGGATGACCACCTCTCCACCATAGACTAGTTGGAATGTATCGAGCGGTGTTATTTAATAGGCCCAGAGAATATTGGAAAGTTCTTCTACCCAACCGCCTTTAACATGTTCTAGTTTGGCTCTTAGCCCTCGGATTAGCTCTCAGTTAATCACTTCTATTAATAGACCTAGGTAAACGCCTATTGAATGTCTAAACCCTAATCCCTAAACCTTAAATCTAACTTTATCAATCATCAAAATCTGAGTTTGACCATTTTTGTTTACTGCACCAACACCTTTTCTGTGATTTGAGCTAAGGGCTCAACTTCCATCTATTTTGAAAAATAGTCCACGTTGACCAACAAAAACTTCTTCTAGTGAGGTCTAATTCCCACTCATCAAAAGGATAGAACACCGTGGAGGAATTTAATAACTTTGTGGGCGGATGAGGCAAAAGTTGGTATTTTTGGCAGTTAATGCAAATGCCCACTAGTCAAGTTGTATCTGCTTGCAGTGTAGGCAAAAAGTAACTCACCAGGAAAACCTTTTATGCTAGATTCCTACCCCCAATATGATTTCCACAGCAACCTAGGTGGGTTTCCCTCATGACATAATCAGCATTTTCGGAGCTTATGCATTTAAGCAAAGGGCGAGAAAAGATATACTTGTATAAGACATCACCCTCCAAAGTGATTCACGCAGCACACCTTTTGAGAATCTAAGCTTGGTTAGAATTATTGGGCAGGATCCCATATCGTAGGAAATAAATAAGCGATGTTCTCTAATCGGTCAGGTTACTTGAGTAAGAACCATGATTGATGTAAGAGACCAATTGGTCTTGTATTACAGGCTCTTCTACATCCCAAATTGCCAAAGTGTTAGCCATTTTAGCCAGCTCATCTGCCTTTTGGTTTTGTGCCTTAGATATCTTTTGTATAATGACTTTTTAGAAGTCGGTTTTCAACTTCTCAAAAACTTTAGTATATCATCTGAGCCAGTCGTTGTGAACTTCAAAAGTACCTTATGTTGGTATAATTTGCACTAGCGGTCTAACTCAGATTTCGAAGAATGGTAAGTGAGTTAAGTTAGGTATTATCATGATCTAACCTTGTTACCGAGTGTGCAGGTTGACTAACTTGATGGGTCAAGAGGACCTGACACCAAGCAGGAAATTCGGTCGGGATATGTGATTCCCAAGTGGCGAAGTCTGAATGTGTGATTCTGACAAGAGATCGGGATGTGCAATTTCTGAGTGGCGAAGTCTAGATATGTGATTCCGACAGGAAGACCTGGTGGGTTAGATTGACGTCAAGGAGGTAACTTGACACATGGTAAGTAGAGGTATGTCACTAGAGGAGAGTGACTAAGTGAGGATACATCCCGATTGAGGGAACAATAAACGTCGATCTAATATAATTTAAGTCCATTTCAAAAACCTAAATTGAGATCTTGACTAGATCCTGGTATGAAGGATAGGATCTAAGTCATAAATTAATCTTATTATTATTATGCTAACTTTATTTTACAGGTTAGATATTATCGTGTTGGACTAACCTAACTTGCAGGCAAAAGGAGCAAAAAGACCTCAGGTAAACAGTACCTGAGGTACCTTTAAGCATTGGAAGGCGCCTTCTATGAACAGTACTGAAGGTTCTAGAAGACACCTTCCAATGGATAAAATTTAGACCTCATTGCAGATAAGGAGCAACGATTTTGAGATAGGATTTTGCCTATGGAAGGAGCCTTCAAGGCTATGGAAGGCGCCTTCCACCCTCCATAAAAGGGGATCTAAACCAAGCATTCAACATCAACTTTCATACGAGCTTCTATATATCCATTTGATTTCTCGACTGCTCTGGCTTCCTACTGCTGTCCTGCTACGACTCTACTATGCCTAACTACCGCCGAGAAGCCGTCTAAACACAGAGCTCCAACCGACTATATACAGAAAGTGTTTGGTAATGAAGTGTTAATTTCTGTTCTTAATTACTTCAAACAGAAAGTGTAGCTTATTACACTCTTCTGACACTTTTTGTACTTGATCACCTCTTTTGGTAGTTCTGGAAGAGATTTTTAGTTGATTATCCGTCGATCGATCCGTGAGACTTGGATTTTGGAGCAATAGTCGCCGAAATCTCTGAACCAAGTAAAACTGAACCTTGTCTTTTACTTTTCTATTTTCTATTCTTATTTCCATTACATTTACTTTATTCTTTAAAAGTAAAAGAAAAGTTTTAAAACCCACGTGATTCACCTCTCTCCTTTTATGTGTGTCTCGATCCAACACCTTCAAGTTGTTGTGCTACTAACTATGAATCTAAATGAATAAGGACTCAAGTGGCTCTAACATGTTTGACTACGTGTAGGCTAGTGATCAAGGTTTTATATTCAACCTAATTATTTGATGCCTTAAAGTGGAGTTTTATTGTTAATTGTATATTGTCTCCTTGAGGCTAACACAATAGAATCCCCACTCCACTCCCATTCTTGGTAGATGATCCATTAACAAAAATCTTTCAAGTTTCTTGTAATTCTTGACTGGGAATCTCGGTCAAGAAGTCTGCCAGGGCTTGGGCCTTGATAGTTGTCCTTGGTTAATATTGGGCATCGTACTCATCAAGCTTAATGGTCCACTTGATCAAGCATTTAGAGGCTTCCAGATTGGTCAGCACCCAACCTAACATGCTATTGTTGAGCAAAGGATTTGAAAGAAAGCAAGGTTAGAGTCGGCAAACAGTCAACACTAGAGCTAGAGCTAGCTTCTCCAATGTTGTGTAGCTAGTTTCAATCTCCTTTAATAAATGACTAGAGAAATAGATAGGTTATTAATATTGGATCGTAGAAGTCGTTAGGGGGGGTGAATAGTGATCAAAAATTTGTTATCAAATTAGAGTAAGCAGTAGAAAAAGCACAAAATACAATGCTAACACAAACTAGTTCTACTTGTTTCGGAGCCTTCGTCGACTCATACTCCAAGGCCCGCACTCGTTAAGTGCTTTCGTTGGGAAATTACTAATAGTTCACAAACAGAATTACAATAGTAAGTACATGAACTATTAAAAAGAAAATATTGATAACAATAAAAAGAACTTGAGCCACAGGTTGTCGGAGAAGCGTCGTCGCGTCGTAGGAGTAGAGCGCAATAGAGCAGTCGTAGGAAGCAGTTATATTTTTCAGCTCTAGTGGTAGGCTCCTTATATAGGAGTGCTCTGGGCGCTCGGATCCCTTTCGGGTGCTCGGACCGTGACGTAGGCCCGACCAATCAGCATGCTCCATATTACGACGAGATAAGTTTTTGCCTTCCGGGCACTCGAACCAGTTCCGGGTGCCCAGACTAACTCCGGGTGCCTGGATCCCTTCCAGGCGCCCAGACCACCATTTTCTAGAAAACTCCTTTTCCTGCAAGAAAATGCTAGTCCAAGGCAAAATAAAAGTTATGTTACTCTGTAAAATAAAGTGTTAGGATAATTTATAATCAAACAGAGTAGTAATTAGATTATGTCTCCTCGAATCGGAATCTAGTCACGATCTCAGCTTAGATTTTCAAAATGGATCTAAGTTGGATCGACGCCTAAGTTCCCTAACTGGTAACGCATCCTCACCAAGTCACTGTCCTCCAGTGACTTACCTTAACTTACCTGCTAGACGTTTGGTCAGCCCGTCGACTCGTCTAGACTTCGTGCCAGCTATCAGGTCAGCCCGTCGACCTAGTTGGACTTCGTGCCAGACATTCGGTCAGCCCGTCGACCAATCTGGACTTCGTGCCAGCTATCAGGTTAGCTCGTCGACCTAGCTGGGCTTCTCCTGCACACTTCGTCAAAGTGTTAGATCACAACAAAACTAACTTAACCTATTTTATCATTCATCAAAATTTGAGTTAAACCGTTAGTGCTAACCGCACCAACAATTGAGTATTACTTTCTTATCATACAAGGACTTAGTCAACGGCCCCTTCAGAGGCTAATAAGTATAACCATAGGGTCTCCTGCGCCACAGTCTTAGATAGGATGCGCAGATTAATCAAATAAACCTTCAATTTCATGAATGCTTGTTCACACTTCTCGTCTCATGTGAACCACGTGGCCTTGTGCAACACCTTGAAGAATGGGAGGCTCTTACTGGTTAATTGGGAAATGAATTGAGATAACGTGGTGATTCACTAGACTAGTCATTGTATTTCCTTAGTGTTTCTCGAGGATACCATGCTCTATAAAGCTTGAACCTTCTCTAGGTTGACTTATATTCCTCGCTTGGTAACAACATAGTCAAGGAAACGATCAATCTTGATGTCAAATAAGCACTTAGTTGGGTTCAACTTGAGGTGTAAGATGTTGAAGTTTCACTTCTTCTGTTGGACCGATCGAGACTCTGGAAGACATTGAGTTGATACTCCATTACAGAGGGTGACACTCCTGTGACCTCACACATCGACCAAGCAAAAAGGTCCTTATTATGGGCAAGACAAGCAAGTAATTTTTCCTTTAATTCTGGTGCCAAATCGGTTTTTACTTGAGTAACATGGTTGGATTGACTGGGTACAATGGAAACTTTCTCTTTTTCTTTGGCCAGTTGGGACACAGGCATTTCCTCTATGGAATGTACTTCCTTATTATGGGTTCTTTATCTTTTTCAATTGTTTGTTTGGACAGTACCCACACAATATTTACAAACAACACTTAGATCTCCATTGACTGAGCCAACCTGATCAACAACCAAGAATGTCAGCTTTTGATGAAAGGTGGAGATGACTGTGTCGAATGAACTTAGAGCTAGTCTTCCAAGGATGACATTATAGGAGGATGGAGCATCAACCACAGCGAAGATGGTACTTCTGGTTTGCTTCAAAGGCTCTTCACCTAGTGAGAGGGAAAGATGAATCTGCCCAAGAGGTTGCAATTCATGGCCCGTGAACATGAATAGGGGAGTTGACATGAGTCGTAACTCATCTCAATAAATTTACATCTGGTAAAAAATTTCCTTGTATAATACATTGACAGAGCTCTCTATGTCTACAAACACTCGATACATTTATAATTGACTATAAGGACACATATCAATAGGGCATCATTGTGTGGAGTGATGGCCCCTTCTAAATATTAGGGCCCAAAACTTATGAGAGAACCATTTTCTCGACACCTACCAATACTAACACTATAGCTTTTCATCCTCCTTCCGTGAGTTTTTCTTGCACAGTTGGAATCAGTATTGGTAGTGTTGGTGCAAGGTGTACTATAATCAAACTTGAGTTTTGATATTGTCAAAAGTTCAAGTTAAGTCTTGTTATGATCTGATGAACTAACTAAGTGTGCAAGATGTTTACTCAATCAGGAAAGTCCTAGTCATGGCTAGGCAGGAAAGTCTTAGTAGATTGTGGAAGCCAGGTAGGAAGTCCAGGTGTGTTGAGGACCTAACACTTGGCAGTTAGACTCAATAGGTCTGAAAGACCTGATATGGCTAGGCAGGAAAGTCTTAGTAGATTGTGGAAGCCAGGTAGGAAGTCCAGGTGTATCGAGGACCTAACACATGGCAGTTGGACTTGATAGGTCTGAAAGACCTACTATCGAGGGGAAGCCCTAACAAGCTGATCTAATGTTGAGTCGAAGTCAAAATAGGTCTAGAGGACCCGATATTTGGCAGGTAGCTTGAGGTAAGCAACTGGAGAGGAGTGATTGAGAGGTCGTGCCCTTAGAAGGGGCAAACCCTAGGTCACTTGTTCAACTGAAGAAACTGGAAGGTTTTCAACTTGAGATCAAGATAGATCTTACTGTCTATTCTTACTCATGTAGAATTATATTACTATACTAACTTTATGTTGCAGGATACTTTTTATATTATGGAACTAACCTGGTCTTGCAAAATTTGAAAGGATCTGTCGACCAAGTAGGAGGTTCAGTTGACCGAACATAACTGATGTAGCAGGGTTCAGATCACGCAAAAAAAACTTGGAAGTCAGGCAGATCTATCTACTGAACCCAAAAATTAGTTGACCAAACACATTTTGGAAACATATTTTGGAAACATAGTTGTGTTGGTTGGACCTCGGAAGATCGTACCGGCTCCACTGCACAAAAATTTTGTACAAGTGTCGAACCTTTCCTAAACAACCTATTGTGTTCTTTAGAAATTAAATTAAAAATCGCAAACGGAACTTAACATTATTGATTCCAAATTTAACTTATTTGTTCTTAATGGTTTAGATTTGGATCGCAAACGATGCTTAACATTATTGATCCAAACCCACCTATGTTATAAATTCAATTAAATATTAATTTCTAAAATTGGCTTCTAGGACTGCATGGCGAGGCACTAGTCCTTCTTGGGTATGAGATCATCCACCACCGCCTAAACAAAGCCTTTTAAGGAAATCTAATATTTAATTTCCTTATATAACTCTAGGTTTAACCAAAAAGAACAATCGAATCACAAATTCGAAAAACAAAAAAAAAACATAAACTTGAATCTCAAATTTGAAACTCTAGAATCATATGTCTCTTGTGTTTGGAATTCATACAAAGAAAAACTAGCATGATGCGGAAAATAATTACTAGTTATACCTTTCTTTGTATGCAACGACCTCTTGATCTTCTACCGTATTCCTCTTCTTATCTCGGACGTTGTGTGGACAACGATCAACCGAGATGAGAACCACCCAAGCCCTTCTTCTTCCTCACCAAGTTTCGGCCACCAAGACTCCTCCAAGGATGTAGAGGTTTGGCCACCACCACCAAGCTCCAAGGGATGCAAGAAACAAAGCCTCCTTTCTCTCCTTCTTCTCCTAGCTAGAACCGGCCACGAACAAGTGCTCCAAGAGAGGATGAAAACTGACCACTAAGGAAGAGGAGAAGAGGAGAAGAAGAAGCTCTAGGGTCGGCCACCACCAAGGAAGAGAGGGAGGAAAATAGAATAGAGTTATTCGCCATGAAGGCACCCCTACCCCCTCTTTTATAATCCTTGGTCTTGGGAAATAAGGAAAATTTAAATAAAAACTTTCTTATTACTTTGCCATGAAAAGGAAAATTTAATTAATTAAAACTAATTTCCTTATCTTAACTCAAGTGGTCGGCCACCTCATAGCTCCTAAGCAAGGAAAGTTTTAACACAAAATTAAAACTTCCTAATTTGTTTCCGGAAATTTTAAAATAAAAATTCCTCTAACAATTTTTCCCTTCAAGGTTGGTTATAAAAGGAATTTTATAAATTAAAATTTTTCTATTGAAACATGTGGATGATTTCCAAAAAGGAAAGTTATCTTTAAAATTAAAATCTTCTTACAATCTACAAATAAGGAAAGATATCAAATCTTTTCTTAATCTTTTGTAGAAACTTATAAAAGGGAATATTTAAACTCTCTTTTTAAATCATGAACATGGTTACAAAAAAGGAAAGTTTTATCAAAATTAAAATCTTCCTTTCAATCTACAAATAAGGAAAGATATCAAATCTTTTGTAGAAAGCTATAAAAGGAAAGATTTAAATTTTAACTCTCTTTTAAAACCATGGAATCCACATAAGAAAAATTTTAAAAATGAAATCCTTTTAATTTTATTGTGGCTAGCCACCTAAGCTTGGACTCAAGCTAGGGCCGGCCACCACTTGGTTCATCCAAGGATTAACTTGGCCGACCCCTTGCTTGGGCTCCAAGCAAGGCTTGGCCGACCACCTTAGGATGGGTATAAAGGTGGGTATAAGTGAGTATAATACTTTATAAATAGGAGGCTACGATAAGGATCGAGAGGAGGAATTGGTTTTGGTCTCCCGATGAAATTAAGCTTCCCGTGTTCGCCCCGAACACCTAACTTAATTTCACCAACAATAATTCATACCATTAAAGAATTATTATTGAACTACTGCATCAATCCCAAATTACATTTTGGGCTCCTTCTTATTATGAGTGTATTAGTCTCCCTGTGTTTAAGATATCGAATGTCCACTAATTAAATGAGTTACTGACAACTCTCTTTAATTAATATCTCAGTCCAAGAGTAGTATCACTCAATCTTATCGTCATGTCGGACTAAGTCCACCTGCAGGATTTAACATGACAATCCTTATGAGCTCCTCTTGGGGATATTATCAACCTAGATTACTAGGATACAGTTTCTTTCTATAATCAACAACACACACTATAAATAATATCATTTTCTAACTTATCGGGCCTTTTGATTTATCAAGCTAAATCTCACCCTTTGATAAGTCAAAGAAATAAATACTAAATATATATGCTTGTTATTATATTAGGATTAAGAGAACACCTTTCTATAATAACTAAGGTCTTGTTCTTTTATTGAATCAGTATAAAAAGAACTTACCTTAAATGATCCTGCTCAATACACTCAGAGTGTACTAGTGTAATTTATCAGTCAAGATAAATTAATACCTAATTACACTACGACTATTCCAATGGTTTGTTCCTTTTCCATCTCAGTCGTGAGCTACTGTTTATAATTTATAAGCAATTGATAACATGATCTTCTGTGTGTGACACCACACACTATGTTATCTACAATATAAATTAATCGAACAACTACACTTAACTTATAAATATAGATATTTGACCAATATGATTCTTATTTCTAAGTAAATGTTTATACAAAAAGCTAGACTTTTAGTATACACTCTAATAATCTTCCACTTATACTAAAAGACTATGTTGTCATATACCCTGCCATACATCTGATTCCCAACCCTTTATTATGCCCATCAAAAACTCTTGCCTTAAGGGCCTTAGTGAAAGGATCTCTTAGGTTATCATCTGATGCAATCTAGGCGGCAACAACTTCTCCTCGTTACACGATGTCTCGTATTGGATGGTACTTGCACTTTATTGTGTTTACTTGCCTTATGGACTTATGGTTTCTTCGAGTTTGCTACTGCACCACTATTATTACAATAAATTGTAATAATTTTTGGACAAACCAGAAATCATATCTAAGTCCATCATGAAGTTTCTGAGCGATACAGCTTTTATGGTTGCCTCAGAGGCTGCCACATACTCAGCTTCTATGGTGGAGTTTGAAAAATATCTATGCTTAACACTCCTCTATTGTTATGGCTTTACTTCCTAAAGTAAACACAAAACCCCGAGGTCGACTTACTATTATCCTTATCTGATTGGAAGTCAAAATCCATATAACCCACAAGGATCAAATTATCTACCTTGTAAGCTAGTATATAATCTCTAGTCCCTCTAAGGTACTTTAATATATGCTTTACGACATTCTAGTGTCCCGGTCCTGGATTACTTCGATATCTGCTAACTATGCCCTGGGCAAACAGATATCCAGTGTCGTACACAGCATTACATACATTAGGCTTCCGATAGCCGAAGCATAAGGAACTGCTTTCATGTCCTCTATCTATTTTGATGTCTTCGGAGACATCTCTTTAGATAAAGATTCTTTTTGCCCAAAAGGTAGAAAAACCTTTCATGGAGTCTTGCATGCTAAAATGAGCTAGGATATTATGAAGCTCGGGATAAGTACAATATTCTTTTCTTGTGATCCCTTTGATCCCGAGAATATGTGCGCATTCTCCCAAGTCCTTCATATCGAATTGTTTGGACAACCATACCCTTACTTTTGACAACACTATGATATTGTTTCCAACTACCAAAAATGTTATCTACGTATAGTACAAGAAATACCACTACGTTTCCATCACACTTCTTGTATATGTAAGACTTATCCGGACACTGAATAAATCCATAGGTCTGGATTACTTCATTAAACTGGATATTCTAAGACCTTGAAGCTTTGCTTCAGTCCATAAATAGACTGATTGAGCTTACATACTAGACGCTCTTTGCCCTTTACAATGAACCCTTCTGGTTGCTTTATATGGATGCTTTCTTCAAGACTTCCATTAAGAAAAGATGTCTTGACATCCACTTGCCAAATCTCATAATCCATATGAGAAATAATAGATAAGAGTATTCGGACAGACTTAAGCATGGCTACTGATGAAAAAGTTTTCACATAATCGATACTCTTTTCCAACAAGCCTTGCTTTGAAAGTTTTCACTTTCCCGTCTGTCCTTTTTCTATTGTAGACCTATTTTCACCCAATGGCTTTTGCACCATTTGATGGTTCTATAAGCTCCCAAATTCTATTAGAATACATAGATTCTATTTCTGTATTCATTTCTCTTTGCTAAGATGTTGCATCTTAATCTTGGAGTATTTTGTCATATGTCTGGGGATTAGGTTCATGTTCACTAGGGATCAAGTCCAAAGACTCTCCCAAAACATGAATCTTTTAGGTTGCATAACAACCCTCCCACTACGACCAGGCACTTTGTGCAATTGTGTATCATTTGTGATACGTGTTGCAGTTTCTTGTGATATTTCATCTTGTACAGTTAGTACTACATTAGACGTATCCTTTATTATTTCCTTAAGAACAAATTTACTTATGGGTATGTTGTTCATTACATAGTCATCTTCTAAAAATCGGGCATTGGTGCTTACAATGACCTTCTGATTTTTAAGGACTATAAACCTCCTTTCATTTCTCTAGGATAACCTATAAACAAGTGAACTCATGTCCAACTTATCAGTGTCTCCCTTCAGCACATGTGCTGGACTACCCCAAATCTGAATATGCTTTAGACTAGGCTTACACCCATTCTACAATTCTATGGGAGTAGAGAGTTCTGACTTTAGAAGGTACTATGTCCACTTTCGTTTCCAGAGTATATCCTTAAAATGAATTTGGTAAATTTGAATAACTCATCATTGATCTAACTATTTCCATAAGAGTCATATTCCTTCGTTCTACTACGCCATTCTGTTGGGGTGTACCAGGTGCAGCCAGTTGGGATTGATCCCGACTTCTGATAAGTGACTCCTAAACACTCCTAAGAGGTACTCGCCACTATGATCTCACCGTAGTGTCTTGATATTTTTACCTTGACGTTTCTCCACATCAGCCTTGTACTCTTTGAACTTATCAAAGCACTTAGACTTGTGGCCCATCAAGCAAATATACACGTATCTCAAAAAGTTGTCTATAAAAGAGATGAAATATTTGAAACCACCTCTTACTTGGATAGTCATAGGTCTACAGAAATCAGAATGAATCAATTCCAACACTTCTTTGGCTTTATACCACTTAGACTTAAAAAAAAACTCTTGGTCATTTTTCCTTCCAAGTAAGACTCGCAGGTTAGAAAGTTTTCCACCACCAATGAACCCAAAAATTCATCAGCTATTATCCTTTGAATCCTACTCAAATCAATATGACCTAGCCTTAAATGCCAAAGATATGATTGGTTCATTTCCGAAGGTTGCTTTCTCTTATTAGAGTTAGAAGATGTGTTATTAATTTTCATTTATTGCATCGTGGAATTTATTGGATTTATATGAATTGACAACCAACGTACCAGAACAGATAACTTTCCTCATTATTCTTGATAACAACTTTGTTGTCAAAAGAGATAGAATATCAAGTTCTTTGATAGTTTAGAAATCGAAATCAAATTCTTTCTAAACTTGGTACGTAAAGACAATTTCTCAAAATCCATATTTTATTCCTATCAGAGGATTAACATCTCCAACTGCAACAGCTGCTACTTTTGCAGTAGTCCCCATGTAAACAGTGTTTTTCCTTTCATATAGTTGTCTAGTTTCCTGGAACCCTGCAATGAATTGTAGACATGATCAATGGCTCCTCATATCTGCACACCAGGTACCAGTAGATAACACCACTAAACATGTTTCAACAACTAATAAATAAAATACACCTTATATTGTTCTTAGTTCTGAGAGGGCAGCTCATCTTAATGTCCAAGTCTTATTTTCAATCATTATAATTGGGACAACTAAGTCTATTCTATAGTATAACAACTAGGGGATTGACAAACATTTGAAATCCTAAGAATCACAAAAATATTTGGTCAAGACCAACACCTTAAAATCCTCGTGAATTTTGTATGTCACGATAGTGTGGACGTATACAAAATCAAAGAGGAGATTTTATCCATTAATTTTATTATCTCGTCAACCTAACTTTATGACAAATAAAATTAATAGTTGGTCTATCTCTGATCAAATATTTGGTCAAAACTTTAAATTTAAAATAATATTGATTCCTCAAAATAATATCATTTAAATTCACCAACACCTCAAATACCATGAATTTTGCATGCCACGATAGTGTGGACGTATACAAAATCAAATATTTGTAAGAAGAGGGTTTTACCCATTAATAACCTTGTCAACCTATCTTTATGACAAATAAAATTACCTCAAACACCATGAATTTTATATGCCACGCTAGTGTGGACGTATACAAATCCAAACATTTGTAAGAGGGGTTTTACCCATTAATTTTATTATCTTGTCAACAAATAAAATTACCTCAAACACCGTGAATTTTGTATGCCACGATAGTGTGGACGTATACAAATCCAAACATTTGTAAGAGGGGTTTTACCCATTAATTTTATTATCTTGTCAACTTGACAAATAAAATTACCTCAAACACCGTGAATTTTGTATGTCACGATAGTGTGAACGTATACAAAATCTCAACATTTGTAAGAGGGGATTTTAATTTTATTATCTTGTCAACCTATCTTTATGACAAATTAATAGTTGGTTTTCTTTTGGTCACACAAATAATAGCAGTGACTCCGATGGGGAGGATACTATTAAATGTGTCTAAGTGTATACCATTACTTGATACTTAGTCCATTAAATAAGATTGTGCCCCTTCCGATGGGGAAGATCACACGCTCTTAATTAATTTCCTATAATCATCCAAGATGAAAGTTTGATCTAGTGATCCGCAAACAAACTCATCCGATGGGGAGGGAGGCACTCGAAGCCAACACGCAAGTTTGTCGCATCACTTACAAACCAGTAATGGAGACCGTGGAATTTATTTACTAATCCCTCTCCCACTTAGTTATTTAAGGTGAGGAATTTTAACCTAGCAAGCACACATCACACACATCACAGTAAATAAAAGTAATAAATATGAAAATTAATTTTACAACTATTATGGCATTTTCCATCATTGTCCTTCACGTGTTGCCAGTCCTAGGGTTCATGTCGTCGGGTCTATCGATCTTCCTTTTCTGCTACGCTTCTTGTCCTCTAATAGCACCACGCCTTGCAAGGATACGATCCGCGACAGAAAATAAAATTTTACATACATCGATCCTATATTCCTCAAGGGAATGTACATCAAGTCTAGATCGAACATAAATGTAAAATCCTAGGGTTAATATAGCTCCTGCTATATTAGTTAAATACAATCATGCACACACAATAAAATATCCTTAACATGTCCAAGGGTCCAATCACACACAATATCTATAAGTCATAATAGTTGGAGCCTGCAATCACAAAGTTAGCACATCCTACTATTATCCTGCCTAAATTATATATGACATGTGCATAATTAAATTGAAAACCAAACACACAGAGGCAAACCCTTGCTTTGATACCAATTGTTGGTTGGTCCTAGGAAGATCGTACCGGCTCCACTGTACAAAAATTTTGTACAAGTGTCGAACCTTTCCTAAACAACCTATTGTGTTCTTTAGAAATTAAATTATGAATCGCAAATGGAACTTAACATTATTGATTCCAAATTTAACTTATTTGTTCATAATGGTTTAGATTTGGATCGCAAACGATGCTTAACATTATTGATCCAAACCCACCTATGTTATAAATTTAATTAAATATTAATTTTTAAAATTGGCTTCCAGGACTGCATGGCGAGGCACTAGTCCTTCTTGGGTATGGGATCATCCATCACCGCCTAGACAAAGCCTTTTAAGGAAATCTAATATTTAATTTCCATATATAACTCTAGGTTTAACCAAAAATAACAATCGAATCACAAATTCAAAAAACAAAAAAAAATATAAACTTGAATCTCAAATTCGAAACTCTAGAATCATATGCCTCTTATGTTTGGAATTCATACAAAGAAAAACTAGCATGATGTAGAAAAGAATTACTAGTTATACCTTTCTTTGTATGCAACGACCTCTTGATCTTCTATCGTATTCCTCTTCTTATCTCGGACGTTGTGTGGGCAACGATCTACCGAGATGAGAACCACCCAAGTCGTCCTTCTTCCTCACCAAGTTTCGGCCACCAAGACTCCTCCAAGGATGTAGAGGTTCGGCCACCACCACCAAGCTCCAAGGGATGCAAGAAACAAAGCCTCCTTTCTCTCGTAGCTAGAACCGGCCATGAACAAGTGCTCCAAGAGAGGATGAAAACCGACCACTAAGGAAGAAAAGAAGAGGAGAAGAAGAAGCTCTAGGGTCGGCCACTACCAAGGAAGAGATGGAGGAAAATAGAATAGAGTTGTTCACCATAAATGCACCCCTACCCCCTCTTTTATAATCCTTGGTCGTGGCAAATAAGGAAAATTTAAATAAAAACTTTCTTATTACTTTGCCATGAAAAGGAAAATTTAATTAATTAAAATCAATTTCCTTTTCTTAACTCAAGTTGTTGGCCACCTCATAGCTCCTAAGTAAGGAAAGTTTTAACACAAAATTAAAACTTCCTAATTTGTTTCAGGAAATTTTAAAATAAAAATTCCTCTAACAATTTTTCCCTTCAAGGTTGGTTATAAAAGGAATTTTATAAATTAAAATTTTTCTATTAAAACATGTGGATGATTTCCAAAAAGGAAAGTTATATTTAAAATTAAAATCTCCTTACAATCTACAAATAAGGAAAGATATCAAATATTTTCTTAATCTTTTGTAGAAACTTATAAAAGAGAATATTTAAACTCTCTTTTTAAATCATGAACATGGTTACAAAAAAGGAAAGCTTTATCAAAATTAAAATCTTCCTTTCAATCTACAAAAAAAGAAAGATATCAAATCTTTTCTTAATCTTTTGTAGAAAGCTATAAAAGGAAAGATTTAAATTTTAACTCTCTTTTAAAACCATAGAATCCACATAAGAAAAATTCTAAAAATAAAATCCTTTTAATTTTATTGTGGCCAACCACCAAAACTTGGACTCAAGCTAGGTGTAACACCCCACCCTCCTCACTACTAGTCTGTGAGGGCGGAGCGCTACTGGACTACTAACTTTACTTAATTAGAGTTGTTCACATGTAAAGATCAATACATAAACTCTCTAAACATGCAACTAATAGCAGCGGAAAACATAAACAACTTATCTCTACATTCTACTCCAGCATATGATCACAACTAAAACTATACATCAATCTAATCATGCTGAATTATATGTATTAATCTGAACATGCATGCAACCATTATACAACTCAGATAATAGGTCTAATGTGCATAACAATTTAAATGAAAGAATTCTAAATACATGGCAATCTTAATAAATTCTTATGCTAGGTCCCAAGGCTTCTATAGTCCACACATCACACATCCATCCGCACCTCCTTGTCGCCTTCCTTTGCTATAGCTTTTCCTTTCCTTTATCTGCAGTAAGAAGAAATGCAACTATAAGCAAAATTACTTAGTAAGCGCTATCTAACTCACAAAAACTCGAGTATGCATATAAGCTGAAAGAAATCTAAAACTGAATGCTCAAAACAAGATACTACTCATGCTCATCTAATAGCCAAAAGAAACTTACTGAAATGCTAAACATGTAAAGCAAATCTATACAATCATGCTAGCATAAAGAACTAAACTTGCTGATCTTAAAACAAAGTGAAACTTATTTCATTTGTTCTAAACTTATTCTTTTATTTCACTTGTTTAAAACTTATTCTTTTAATTCACTTGTTTAAAACTTATACTTTAATACTTCAAAATAATAATCAACTTCTCTTGGGCCCAGGCGTAGTACCATCTTATGTGTGTTCTCTAATAGGTTGGGGTAGCGAGCCACCAATCCTAAAAGAGTATACCTTGGTCTACCAGGGCCAAGACCTCGGAATTGAATACCTGGATTTGTTTAACGACAACCTCGGAAGTCGGGTACTAGCCTCTTCAAATTAAAATATCTTATTATATTAGGATTAAGAGCACACACTTTCATAATAACTAAGGTCTTATTCTTTTATTAAATCAATATAAAAAGAACTTACCTTAAATGGTCCTGCTCAATACACTCAGAGTGTACTAGTGTAATTTATCAATCAAGATAAACTAATACCTAATTACACTAAGACTATTCCAATGGTTTGTTCCTTTTCTATATCAGTCGTGAGCTACTGTTTATAATTTATAAGGAATTGATAACATGATCTTCTGCGTGTGACACCACACACCATGTTATCTACAATATAAATTAATCGAACAACTACACTTAACTTATAAATGTAGGTATTTGGCCAATATGATTCTTATTTCTAAGTAAATGTTTATACAAAAAGCTAGGCTTTTAGTATACATTCCAACAGTTACAACTGAGAAGATTGTTAATCCAAGGCAGTTGAATTGCACTAAGAAACTCCTTCAGGCGGAGAAGCCTC
Organism: Zingiber officinale; assembly: GCF_018446385.1. Taxonomy (NCBI): domain Eukaryota; kingdom Viridiplantae; phylum Streptophyta; class Magnoliopsida; order Zingiberales; family Zingiberaceae; genus Zingiber; species Zingiber officinale. The sequence goes on from NC_055989.1 coordinate 88,609,617, forward strand.
TTACAACAATGAACGCACAGAAAAAGAAAACTAAACAAAACAGAAAGCGTATACTAGTATTGTTGCACTATTTCTTGTTGTTGTAAAGCTTTGAGAGCAAGACTGCTTATATAGCCTTGCTCGGGGCGCCTGGAGTGGGATAGAATTCTATCCCTGACGCGTCAGTCAAAGTCCATGTCAATCTTGATAAAATTTGGATTCTGGGTGCCCGGAAGGGTTCCGGGTACCCGGACTGCTCCGGGCGCCCGGAATGGTTCCGAGCGCCCCGAAGGGGAAATTCAACATTTTGTTGACTTTCTCTTCGGGCCTCCAACTTCAGCTCCACTTGCTTCAGTCCAGGTTTTCCACTCCGACTCCGCTCGCTTGGGTGATTTCGGCCATCCAAAATAGGGCTCACCCAAACACAACTTCCGGCCTTCTCCTCAAGGAAGCTTCCGCTCCGGTTTCTCGTCCCTTGGAAACGCCACGCACCTCCTTCTTGTTCGCCCGTATACTCTTCCGCAGCACCTCGTCCCTCAAATGCACCCAGCCTGTCGGCTCTCTCCCGTACCGTCCTAGGATTAAACACAACATGACCTAACCTAACTTGTTTGATCACATCAAAATAACCTTGGGGTACCAATAGTTTAGCCGAGAGAAGACCGAACGAGTGTGAGGATGCCTGTATGCGTTCGACCAGGCAAAGCCCAGCCAAGCTTAAAGGCACTTAGCCTTATAAAGTTTCTAGGATATATTCGACTGAGCGAAGGCCAAATAAACATAAGGGTGCTTGTATGTGCTTGACCAAGCAAAGCCTGGCCAAGCTTAAAGGTACTCATCTTTACAAGACTTTTAGCATATGACCGGCTTAACGACTGGTTAGGATATATTCAATAGAAGGTGTTCTCATGATACAACCAGTTTAATGACCGGTCGAAATATATTCAACAAAAGGTGTTCTCATGATACGACCGTCTTAATGACTGGCCGGGATATATTCAATAGGAGGTATTCTCAAGATACAACCATCTTAATGACTGACCAGTATATATTTAGCAGACAAGTAGTCGACAACTTCATGATAGCCTACCAAACTTATCGGAAAATATTCTCTCAAAGCTTTTTCATTAATCAGTTACAATGCTAAACTCCTTCGCATATGTCATCAGGGGTTCAAATCATAAACGACAAAGATGGTACATCTGGGGTAGAAAAAAAATTCCTCAGACAATTATCACATGAAGTCTAGGTTGTACTTCTCTCATCTCCTAACAAACTCTAACAAACTGGGAACCACTTCACGATCGCGGAGGTCATGTGAGTTGGTATAAAAAGAAGAATCCTCTCCGCTGGCAAGGTATGAAAACATAATTCTTTGCATCTAAACCCTACTTTGACTACTGTTCTTCTTCCACCTTCAAAGGAGAAAACTAACTTGAGCGTCGAGGGGCCTAGCCAGGGATTCTCATCCCGATCTCAAGTCACTAACTCCTTATTGGCTTGTCTAAGTGTGCGCAGGATCATCGAGGAGTTCTTCCAAATCTCTAGAGGCTCATCATCTTTTGATCAACCACCTATCAAAGCCAGCACGCCATCTCCCTTCACCTTCAAATAGGATCATACAAAAAATGATTCGATTGTGAAGACAATTCTTAATAATTTTCATACAAAAAATGCTCTCTCCGCTATAGTGGTGGCGACCGGTAAAATCAAAGCCAAAGTCACAAGTTTGTAAACTAATGAATATATCACATCTCTTCTTGTCTGAAGCATCTTTCTATAAATATCATCAAGCCCTTGTAATTCAGAAGCTTCAACATTCACACACATATCCATCACAAAATTCTCAAGTTGATCCAGAAGTGACAAAAGCTCAATAGGTGAAATATCTTTTAGGTAAAATTGAGCCAATTTAACCAATCATTGTTTGTCAAATGCAGCAAATGAATTTGATGGATTTAGGCATGTCACACAAAGCAACAATTTTGTATTTACCTCATTGAATCGAAAATTCAATTCTTGCAATTGTATATCGATAATTGTGTTAAATAATCCAACATGATAATGATGTGAATTTGTTACTTTTTCATCTTTTTGCCTTGATCTTCTCTCACCAACATATAAATCATTCATATTCAGAGTGTCAATATGAAACTTTTCACAAAAATTGGAAACTTCTTCAAGTAATAAACTCCATCCATCATCCCGCATTCCTTGAATTCTCTTCTTACATATACCAACTAACAACATGGCTTGCCCGATATCTAGGGACAAATCATTTATTATTCCTAATATTGATTTCAAGAAATGTAAATTAAAAACAAATTCAAATGATTGCATCTCTTTACCAAGTGCAATGCTTCAGCTCTTTGATCCGAATGTGATCCATCATCCACAATCTCATCAAGCACATCAATTACGGAGCCAAACATTTGAATCAAACTAAGTAGAGTATTATAATGTGATCCCTAACATGTATCACTTAGCCAAATGAGTGTGCTCTATTGATTCAAGCTTCAACCCTTGGTGATTCCTTTATTTTCCAAGGCTTATACGATTCTAGTAACCTATTTCTCTAACAAAGCATCATGGCGCTTACAAGGAGCCTCCAACCACTTTAATAATATTACAAAGTACGTGAAAAGTGAGGCAATATTAATATGATTATTTCAAATACGATTTTGGAACCTAATATAAGTTCCTTTCAACTGGATTAATCAGAAATTTCTTAGGTACATATTTTCTTGACATTTTTCTGATTTGACCTCTATAAAATCTAAGGCACCAATTTAAATAATTATATCTTTTAATATGTGTGCATGTACGATTTTTCAACTCTTCTATTTCTGTTTTTAATTTTTCATTTTTCAATTTCACTTTTTCAAAATCTTCTAATCGACAAGAAATAGCTAATGTTGATTTTAACTCCTTATTTTCTACTTCTAATTTATGAGATGTTTTAGTCAGAAAGTTTATAAATTTAAATAGTTTATCAAGCGGTAAGGATCGTACCTGACTTACCTTGTCGATTTCATCATCTAAGACTCCCCCTGTAGAGCTGCTCTCTTTTGATGTTGTTCCCCCTTCATCAATGCTCTCGATGCTCATTGCGGAAGAGCTTGCTTCGTCCTCTTTGTCTTCATGACTTGCCATTAGTGTGATTTCGGCGTAGGCCTCGATTTCTTATTCTAATGAGGTTTTGTCCCAAGTTGCTTTTAGGTTATTATGTCTTTTCTGGGTTGGTCTTCTGTCTATGCTTATGTCCTTATGCTTGTCCTTGCTTTTCATTTTTGGACAATTGTCTTTTACATACCCTTCTTCATTGTAGTGGTAGCATTTTACCTTTCTTTTTCGTCTCTTACCCTGAACTTGATTAAACTTATTGGATTTAAATAATTTTTTAAATCTCCTTACCATTAAAATCGTTTTTTCATCGTAAAGTGATGTCTTGGAATCTGGTTTGTTCACTTTTGCTTTTAAAGCAACGTTTTGCCTTGGTTCTTTCTTTAGACCTACACATCTTGACTCATGAATTTCAAAAGTTGGAAAATATTCTTCTAAGGTGCTTACCTCTAAATCCTTAGAGATGAAATACACATCTACTAAGATTGACCATTCTGGAGTCCTAGGAAATGCATTAAGCGAGTACCTTAACGAATCTCGGTTAGATACCTTTTCTCTGAGATTCGTGAGTCCGGTGATTAGCTCCTTGATTCTTGAGTGGAGGTGTACCACGGTTTCACCTTCTTCTAACCGAAGGTTGCTGATTTGGTTCCGGAGCAAGTCTCGTCTTGCTAGTTTTACCTCCAAGGTCCCTTCGTGTAGTTCCGAAAATTTCTCCAAGAGCTCTTTGGCTGACTCGTAGGCTCCGATATGGTTGACTTCTTGAGGTGGTAAAGCACTAAGCAAATGAAATTCTGCTTTGCCATTTGCCACGAAGTCGACTTGCTTCTTCTTCGTCCACTGATATTCTTCTTTATCTTTCGGGGCTAGGAAACCATCACTACAACAAAATCCCTCATAGACATCAGTGAAACAACAACGGTTTTAGGCTAAAACCGATGTCTTTGAGTATTTTACACCGGTTTTTCTAAAAATCGGTGTCTATGAGCGCAGATTTTCGCTCATAGACATCGGTTTTTTAGGCGATGTCTATGAGCGCTTTTTTTTTCGTTAATAGACATCGATTTTAACATCGGTTTTTAAAATCCGATGTTAATGAACCAAAATAAAATATTTTAATTTCCCCCCACAAGCCAAAATCTGCACACTGTGACGTTCCCTCCAAACCTAAATCTTTATCCCGCCCGTTCCTCCGCGCGACATCTCTCGCGTAAACCTAAACCGAGACATCTCTCTCAGCCTAAACCTAAACCTCCGACCATCCAACCATCTCTCTCAGCCTAAACCTAAACCTCTGACCATCTCTCTCAACCTCATCTCCCTCTTCCCCCTTCCTAGATCCTCTCCCGATCAGGATCAAGACACGGCGAACTTGCTTCTCTGTCCAACCACACCGCATCTCCTCCAACTCCTCCATTTGGTTGAGAAGAGGAGGCCTTCTTCGCATTCCAGTAGTTTTTGCTTCATCCATCTCCGGTCCAGCATTCACTGCCACCGCTCGAGTCCTTCTTCACATTCCGGTAATTTTTCCTTTATACATCATCGCTACTGAATTTCTTCCTCATCTTCGACAGTTGCATCTTCTTGATCTCTTGTTTGCAAGTATTAATTGATTGATGCATGCAATGTGTTTGATGAATTTCCTCAAACACTACTGATCCTGTCCGAACCAAGAGTCAACGGACACTGGGCACGTGGCGCTCCCTGCTGGATCCTCGAGCGCTCCGGCGAACCTGCAGCAAAACCGAGCCGGGAGGGGTGTCCCGGCGACGGCCCTCCGACGCTCAAGTTAGGCGAGGAATAACGAATAGGTGGCCTCAAGATGAAGATTTTTCTCCTTACCTCCCGTGAAGAAATGGAGGCCTTATATAGACCTCTCGAAGAAGCCTGGGCGCGCCAGTCGAAGCAACCACCTGCCTTTGACCATGCCCAGGTATGGGTCTGTCAGAAGGGCCATGCCCAAATATGGATCTGTCAGGCAGACGTCCATGAGACCATACTGCTACTGTATCAACCTTTCCATGATGTGACGGCAAGATCCTCCATCGTGCGATCTTGTGTACGACCTAATCATCCTTCTGTTGATATCCCATATCCCGAGCTGAGCGCATAGGCCGCTCGGCCACCTTTATACCCTCGCCCCTATCCTGGCCGAATGGACCACCCGATCGGCCCTTCGGTCCCAGCCGAGCGGACTTCCGCTCGGCCCTTCGGTCTTCCTACCTTGGCGTCGGAAACCCAAGCCCATGGATGAGTTATCTCTAGCTCCGCTCGGACCACTACCCGCTTGGCCAGCCCTCCATCCGTCCTTAGGTTGGGACCCTTCAGAAGGTGGGCCCCGCATTCTTACCGCCGGATCAACTACCTTGAGTTGATTTTATCATTTTTGTTTGATAGATTGAGGAGTTGTTAGTTCCTGTTGCTAAGTTGGTTTTATGTAATCCTTGAACTATCAAGTTTCTTTTATGTCTAGGCTAATTGTTTTCACTGAAATGTCATGGTTTCTGGTTTAGAAATTTATTGGTATAATGATGAAGTAGTTGGTTTCTGGTTTAAAATTTATTGGTATAATGATGAAGTAGTTGGTTTCTGGTTTATGAAATTTATTCGTATCCTTTTCTTGGTAAGCGTAGTTGGTTTCTTGGAGGACCCGCATAGTTAATTTATTTGTATAATGATGGATTAAGAATTTTGGCTCATTGTTGTAATTGTCTTGATATTTTTGATTGATTTTAGATTCATTAGTACAACAAAATGGACAAGGCATGGATGGCAAAGGATAGATTATCACATGAGTTTGAACTTGGACTAGAATCTTTCTTGCAATTTGCGCTGCAACATGCTACTAATCCTACTAGTATACCTTGTCCTTGTACGAAATGTGGCAATCTATGGAACACTAATATTAACAGCATAAGGGCACATGTGTACTGTAATGGTATAGACTTAACATACAAAAAATGGATATGGCATGGGGAAGAAGCAGTATTAGGCGATCTAAAGAAAGAGAATGATGCAGGAAAAAGTGAAAACTATTTTGCTGATAAACCTATAGATATGGTACACGCTGCATATGAAAGTTCAGAGAATCCAGATCAATTTATAAAATTACTTGAGGATGCTGAGAAACCCCTGTATGTTGGGTGTACTAAATTTACAAAGTTATCTGCAATTGTGCAATTATATAACTTGAAAGCGAAATACAGCTGGAGTGATAATAGTTTTACTGAACTACTTGTCTTGTTTGGAGAAATGCTTCCCGTTGACAATGAATTGCCTTTATCTTTATATGATGCAAAGAAAAGCTTATGTGCAATGGGGATGACTTATAAGAAAATACATGCTTGCCCTAATGATTGTGTCTTATACTGGAAGGAGTATGAGGATTTTACCGATTGTCCTACTTGTGGGTTGTCAAGGTGGAAGTTGGCCAAGAATTCTAGGATAATTGAAGGAGTCCCTGCAAAAATTTTATGGTACTTTCCTCCTATTCCTAGATTTCAAAGAATGTTTCGGAGCAAGGAAATATCTAAGGAGTTAATTTGGCATGCTAATAAAAGAGTATGTGATGCCTATATGCGACATCCAGCTGATGCACCTTGTTGGAGACTTGTGGATCATAATTGGCCAAATTTTGCTTCTGAGACAAGAAATCTAAGGTTGGCCATAGCAGCTGATGGAATCAATCCTCATATTTTGATGAGTTCTACATATAGTTGTTGGCCAGTTATAATGATCACCTATAACCTTCCTCCATGGTTGTGTATGAAGAGAAAATATATGATGCTCACGTTGTTGATTTCTGGTCCTAAACAGCTGGGAAATGACATTGATGTGTACTTGGCGCCTTTGATTGATGATTTAAAAGAATTATGGGAAGTTGGTGTTGAAGCATATGATGCACACCGAGAAGAAAGATTCTTGCTTAGAGCTGTCCTATTATGGACAATTAATGATTTTCCGGCATATGGAAACCTGGCAGGATGCACTGTAAAAGGATATCAAGCATGTCCTATCTGTGGTGAGGAAACTTGTGCAAAAAGGTTGAAGCATAGTAAAAAAATGTCATTTACAGGTCATAGATGGTTTCTTCGTAGAGATCATCCTTATCGAAGGTAGAAGAAGGCATTTTATGGGACACAAGACTTTACTATGGCCCCAAAACCACTAAGCGGTGATGAAGTTTTAAAAAAAGTAGAAGGAATTACATGCCGATAGGGAAAAATTAGAGCAAATTTTCAATCAAAGGAAAATGATGGTAAGTCCTGCTGGGAAAAAAATCGATATTCTTTGAACTTGAGTATTGGAAAGATCTGCATGTTCGACATGTTCTTGATGTGATGCACATAGAGAAAAATGTTTGCGAAAGTTTGATTGGTACATTACTTGATATGCCAGGAAAGACAAAAGATGGAATTGCAGCAAGAAACGACCTAGTGGATATAAAAATTAGGGGAGAATTAGCACCACAAAAAGGGGAGAAAGGGACATTTTTGCCCCCAGCATGTTATACATTAAGCAAGGATGAGAAAAGAAGACTTTGTAATTCATTGTTCGGAATTAAGGTTCCCACGGGTTACTCCTCCAACATCAAAAACTTTGTCTCAATGAAGGACCTAAAACTGGTTGGTCTTAAATCACATGACTGTCACACCTTAATGCAACATTTGCTTCCAATTGTCATCCGTGGTGTTCTACCCAAGCATGTCAGAAATGCTATCACAAGGTTTTGTTTCTTATTTAATGTGTTATGTAACAAAGTAATAGATGCCTCAAAGTTGGATAAAGTACAAATAGAAATTGTGACGACGTTGTGTCTGTTTGAAAAGTATTTTCCACCTTCATTTTTTGATATAATGGTTCACTTAACAGTTCATCTCGTGCGTGAGGTCAAGTTGTGTGGACCAGTTTGGTATAGATGGATGTTTCCATTTGAAAGATATATGAAAACATTGAAAGGTTATGTGCGGAATAGAAATTGTGATACCATGCCATGCCATGCTTGCATATTTAGTATATTTTTCAAACAGCATGATTTAAAATCATATTTGCATCGTATGCATGCTTTTGTGAGGTAGATGGTTTCTTACTAAGCTTATTGGCTTACAGATACTACTTTTCTTATACTGCAGATACCGGTAAAAGGAAAGTGGATTAGCGGAGGCTGGAGGGCGATGCTACGATGATGTGTGTGTGCAAGGGGTCTGGAATAAAGATCCTTGGGATCTATACGCTTTTATTTCAGTTTTAGCACTTAACATGTCTAGTTTCATACTTAGTCTTGTTATTAATTGTTCTAGCTTAGTAACTATGTCTTGTTTAGCTTATCACGTTTAGAACATTAGTACTTATATGCTAGAATGTGTTTCCATTGTTTTAGAACTGTTGTGTGATGTTTTGGCACGCCAAAGTGCTGGAATCAGAACTCTCGAGTGAAATCAGACACTGATCGGTCCCCAGACCGATCAGGGTCTGAGCTGTTCCACTGGATCGGTCAGCCGACCGATCAGGGTCTGAGCTGTTCCACTGGATCGGTCAGCCGACCGATCCAGCGAGATACAGTATGCTACTGTATCCTCGATCATCGAACAGAGGGCGTCCCAGCGTCTCCAGGTGCCTGGATCGGTCCGCAGACCGATCCAGACACACCTGGATCGGTGCTTCCGACCGATCCAGCCTCTGCTGAATCGGTCCGCAGACCGATCCAGCAGGGCATAGAATCGTAGTAAGCTTGATCGATCCGTGGATCGATCAGCAGCTAGCTGGGAAGTTAGTTTGAGTTCCTAGCTCAAATGGGAGGTCAAGAATCCTCCTTAGCACATGTACACCAACCGGAAAGGGTCTTGAATCCTTCCTTATAACCGCATGGGTACATCAGTTGTCAGATTAACAGAGTCAGTTAGTGAATTTTATTTTACCCAGTTTTCCGTACAGTACGGCACAGTAGTTAATGTAGCGATCCGGCTCACAGCCTAGTACCCAGGAGTTGGGTCGTTACAGAGTGGTATCAGAGCAAGTTCCTTACTTCCTACACACACATCAGCATTGTGCCTACAGCTTCCAAGTAAGAACATCTCTCACTCAGTTTTGTTTTCAGCTTTCATATCAGTTATATGTGCTTTCATGTTTGCTCTCATGTTGGTAGTTAATTAATTCATGTTTACAGTAATAGTATTTAACATGTTACCAGTAGTTAACTATAACATGATAGCCTAGTTATATTTATGTGTTCTCTGCTATTTAGAAAATGGTACGAGGACGTCCAGCTAAGAAAGCAGCAGCGGCGGAGCCCCCGGACCTTACATTAGTGGCTCAGCTAGCGAGCAGAGATAGCCTCCTTAAAGGCTAACCACAGACTACTCCCCCAGTCACTCCAGTACCAAACCTCACGACTCCAGAATCACAGAGGTAGTACCAGCTCTGAGAGAGAAGCTTACCTTATCCGGTGGCAGAGAATTAAGCCCGAGAACTTCTCGGCACCAGCGAACCATGGAATGCTCAGGCATGGTTTAAAACACTGAAAGCACGATGGAGCTTCTAGACTGGGGCATGGAAAGGTGAAGTGTGCCTCCTTCGCTTAACAGGAACGATGTGGTGGGAGCGGATTAAATCGAAGTGGCCAGAAATCGATGACATCGACTTCGAGAAAGAATTCTTGAGGAATTCTTTCACATGCAAGTCACGAACCGACACTATGACGACTGAAATTCGTCAGGGCAACCTATCGGTTCAGAGGCCATGAAGAAATTCAACAGGTTCGGTCTGTGTCCGTAACTAGTCACTCGTAGAAGGAACGAGTACGGTTGATGTTGAACTCGGACTGGAGATCGCAATGAATGTGGCTGGTGGCGTTCATAGGCCACAAACCACAGAGGAGCTAGTGAGTAGTGCTCGATCAACGAGCAATATCACCCAGCAGAAGCAGGTTTCCACAGAGCCCAAGGGACAAGCTAGCTCTGTACTCAGCAGAAAGGACATAGCTCCAACTGGAAAGGGAAACGCAAGGCAAGCAGTGACCCAAAAGGAGGACCAGCTGGAAAACATTCCAGACATCCCAAGTGTGCTACTTGTGGGAAACATCATCCAGGAGTTTGCCGCAAGGGTACGCGAGGTTGTTTTGAATGTGGACAGGAAGGGCACATGGCTAAGCAGTGCCCGAACAAGAACAGTCTTCCTCAGCCTCAGCCGATACAGTATGGAGCTCAGCCAGCGCAGCTACACCAGATGTATGCAGCCTTAGATGGTCCACAGATCAGTCAGGGCAGATTAGAAGCCCCCACAGCTAACACAAATGCCAGGATTTTCTCACTGACCAGAGAGGACGTAGCAAATGCCTCGACAGTTGTCACAGGTCATCTTTTTCTGAATATCAGGAAAATTAGCAACACTTGGCTGGTCAAGTCCAACAAGTGATGAATTTTCTACATGGGATACCCCTACTGACCTAATAAGCTCAACACATTTACTTCAGATGATTAATACTCATCAACTCGATTTAGATTCTCTAATCTCTATATTAGAAAAGCTAGAAAGTATTGGTGAAAATCCACTCAAATACTGAGATAGGGACAAAGTATACTACAAACTAGAAATCATTAATCCGGACCTAACAATTAAAGCCCTAGATTTTAAATATTCCAATTGGGAAACTGAAGAATGCAAGATGCATATCCAACAATTATTACATCTAGGGGGCATTCAAAGATCTACCTCAAGGTATAGAAGCCCAACTTTTATACTCAACAAAGGAGCTACCAAAAATGTGGACACTGTGAGATTGAATTTGAGATAGAGCTCATTCCCAGACAAATCCAATTTCCAAGGCACCGCACTGCATGGCTCCAGGAGCAATTACAGGAGCTTCTTGACAAGGGTTTCATACGCCCTAGTCACTCACCATGGGGAGCACCTGTGTTGTTCGTGAAGAAGAAGGATGGAAGCATGCGCTTATGCATGGACTACCGTGCTTTGAACCAGGTCACAATTAAAAACAGGTACCCTCTTCCCAGGATATCACCAGGTTAAAGTCAAGGAAGGTGATATACCTAAAACAGCCTTCAGGACTAGATACGGACATTATGAGTTCGTAGTCATGCCTTTCGGCGTGACAAATCTGCCCGTGACAAATGCTCCACTACTTTCATGGACCTCATGAACAGAGTATTCAGAGAATACTTAGACAAGTTTGTCATCGTGTTCATCGATGACATTCTTATCTATTCGGTCACTCAGAGGACCATGCAGGAAAGACAGTTTTGCAATCCTGTAGCAGAATCTGTGCCAAATTCTGAAATGTGAATTTTGGCTAGACCAGTAGCCTTCCTAGGTCACATCATCTCCAAGGATGGTGTTATGGTAGATCCAAAAATAGAAGCGGTAAGCGGAAGAGACCGAGGCTGAAATCGAAGCTTTACGGGATTAGCAGGCTACTACAGAAATTCGGACTTCTCCAGATAGCCTCCCCACCGACAGCTCTCACCAGAAGAACAAGAAATTTCGGTGGACGGAGGACTGTGAGAACAACTTCAGCTGACAGTGCTCCTATTTTAGCTATACCAAAAACACAGACATCTACAGTGGCGCCTCTAAATTGGGATTAGGAGCGGTACTGATGCAAGGAGGTAAGGTGATCGCCTATGCCTCCGGACAACTCAAGGATTATGAGAGGAACTATCCTACTCACGACCTTGAGCTTGCATGGTGTTCGCTCTCAAGATTTGGAGACACTATTTGTACGGAGCTCAGTGCAGAGTGTATACAGATCATCAAAGTCTGAAGTATTTCTTTACTCAGAAGGATCTGAATATGCGACAGCGCAGATGGTTAGAGCTGGTCAAGGATTATGACATAGATATCCTCTACCATCTAGGGAAAGCTAATAGGGTAGCAGACGCACTCAGCAGGAAGTCCAGTGCTTCCTTATTTTCTTTAGCAGCTATGTCACCACCCCTAAGGAAGGAGATTACAGCTTTTAGTCTCGAGCTTATAGTCGGGCAGCTTTCCACTATGTCTTTAGTATCTACCTTGCTTGATAATATCCAGACAGCTCAGGAACAGGATCCTGAAATCCAGAAAATCAAGCAAGGGTTAGCAGAATCAGAAAGTGGAGAGTTCAGAGTGTCCGCCAGTGGGGTAGTGTACTGTGGTGACAGACTTTGTGTTCCAGATCAGGAGGAACTACGAAAATAGATTCTAGACGAGGCTCACAGGACTCCCTATGCGATGCATCCTGGTTCCACCAAAATGTATCAGGATCTAAAGAAACGATTTTGGTGGCCTGGGATGAAGCGAGATATCGCCAGATACGTCAGCATCTGTCTAACCTGTCAGAGGGTTAAGGTAGAACATCAGCGACCAGGAGGAGTTCTACAGCCGATACAGATTCCAGAATGGAAGTGGGAGGATATCTCTATGGATTTCATAGTGGGATTACCCAGAACCACGAATGGTTTTGATGCTATCTGGGTAATAGTCGACAGGTTGACTAAATCAGCCCACTTCTTAGCTATCAGAATATCCTATTCCATGGAGCAGTTAGCTCAGTTGTATCTCAAGGAGATAGTCAGTCTGCATGGAGTTCCTGAACCATTATATCGAGAGAGGCAAGATTTACATCACACTTACGGAAGTGTGTGCGACTATGGGCACCCGGTTAAAATTCATACCTTCCATCCTCAGACGGATGGTCGACGGAGAGTAAACCGGTACTCGAAGATATGCTCGAGCTTGTGCCCTAGATTTCAAGGAAGTTGGTGCAAATATCCGAGTCTAGCAGAATTTCAACAACAGTTATCGAGCCACTATCGGCATGGCACCTTATGAGGCACTCTATGGGCGGAGGTGCAGATCACCAATCTGCTGGTATGAGAGTGGTGAGCAGAAGGAACTAGAGCTTGCAGATCGATGCGAGATACCACATACAGAGATGGGTCGCGGAGGATAGAGGCAGAGCCGTCGGAAGAGCTATCTTGATACACGACCCCTAGAGTTTCGATTGGGGATCATTTTCCTCGAGTAGCTCCCATGAAGGAGTCATGCGTTTTGGGAAGAAGGCAAGCTAGCTCCGGATATGTGGGACCATACCTTATCACGAAGAGTGGGCAAGGTAGCATATGAGCTAGAGCTACCTCGGGAGATGTCACTGTCCACAACATATTTCATGTCTCCATGTCAAGAAGCATATGCCACCCGGTGATTGAGCCCCAGTTGGTACAGGTCCGTGATGATCTCAGCTATGATCGGCCTATTCGGATAATAGACCGAGCAGAAAGAAATTACGAACAAGGAAGTACCATTAGTCAAAGTCGTATCACAGCAGCAGAGGTGACTTGGGAGACAGAGGCCAGCATGAGACAGAAGTACCCATAATTGTTTTAAGTTCGGGGACGAACTTTTTATAAGGTATGGGGATTGTAACGCCCGAAAATTCTCAAAACTATATTAGAATTATTGTACGATTTTTCTGGAATTTTTAGATATTTTTCCGGAATTTTTCCGAGTAGCGGAAGTAGCAAAAATAATTAGAACCGTAAAATAGCTTAGGCGGGAATCGAACCCGAGACCTATGGTTTACGGATAAGTTTAGTAACCGGTGAACCCAGCAGGGCCGTGCTGAAAGAAAGGAGAACCAAATATATTTATATTAGAGTTGGGTTCATTAAACCACTTAATATAAATAATAAACTTAAGTTGGGGTTTGAGTTATTTTGGTTCGGCACATCCTTCTCCACCGAAACCCAACACCACCGCCGCCTCTTTTCTTCTCCTCTTCCTCACGCACGACACACCAAGCCAAGGGTCAAGGGATCACCTTCCGGCGACGACTCCAACACGAAAAAGGTTCATCTCCGCGAGAGGAACGCGAAGACGTGAACGGATCGTCGAGAGGATCAGTTTTCCGGAAGACCTAGCGGATAGAATTGTAAGAAAACCTTGCGATTGAGGTAAGAAACCCCTCACCTGCAGTATAATTGCTCTCGCTTGTTAGTTTTGGCGTTAGTTCAGTAATTTTACAGTTTTCAGTTTTAGGGTGTGCTTTTAGTGCACACCAAGCATTCGGTAGAATGCCCAGTTCAGAAGGATGCACCAATAGGCGTCCTAACAGCATGTAAAATATATTAGAAACATTTTTATTCAGTTATTTATCAGTTATCACAGCTATATGGATCAGATATCCATTGGGTAGGCTCCCACAGTAGCCTCTAGGTTCAGATAACCTAGCTCTAGGTTCAGATAACCTAGAACAGCAAAGTAATATTCAGTATTTTACTTTTATTCAGTTGGCATTGTACTTGGATCAGATATCCATGGGTTGGACTCAGTCGTCCCTAGGTTCGGATAACCTAGTAACCTCTTTGGATTGAACTTGCAATCCGGGTCTCGTAGGGATCTTGCATAAAAGGTTATCGGGGCCCAACAGCATGTTTAGTATTTTCATCTATTATATGTATAGTTTTCAAATTTGAAACCAGTGATGAGAACACTAATTTAGCTTTCAGTTCAGTTCAGGTTCAGTTTACTTGATTTGAGTTCGTGTACAGATTTAGATATATGCTTGACTAGTTCAGTTTCATGCTCAGTTTATAAGTATGCCATGATCAGTTTAGAGCATGCTCAGTTTATATGTTATGCCATGCTTTGTGTGATACCATGCCATGCCATGCTTGCATATTCAGTATATTTTTCAAACAGCATGATTTAAAATCATATTTGCATCGTATGCATACTTTTGTGAGGTAGATGGTTTCTTACTAAGCTTATTGGTTTACAGATACTACTTTTCTTATACTGCAGATACCGGTAAAAGGAAAGTGGATTAGCGGAGGCTAGAGGGCGATGCTACGATGATGTGTGTGTGCAAGGGGTCTGGAATAAAGATCCTTGGGATCTATACGCTTTTATTTCAGTTTTAGCACTTAACATGTCTAGTTTCATACTTAGTCTTGTTATTAATTGTTCTAGCTTAGTAACTATGTCTTGTTTAGCTTATCACGTTTAGAACATTAGTACTTATATGCTAGAATGTGTTTCCATTGTTTTAGAACTGTTGTGTGATGTTTTGGCACGCCAAAGTGCTGGAATCAGAACTCTCGAGTGAAATCAGACACTGATCGGTCCCCAGACCGATCAGGGTCTGAGCTGTTCCACTGGATCGGTCAGCCGACCGATCAGGGTCTGAGCTGTTCCACTGGATCGGTCAGCTGACCGATTCAGTGAGATACAGTATGCTACTGTATCCTCCTGGATCGGTCAGCCGACCGATCCAGCATCGAACAGAGGGCATCCCAGCGTCTCCAGGTGCCTGGATCGGTCCGCAGACCGATCCAGACACACCTGGATCGGTCCTTCCGACCGATCCAGCCTCTGCTGAATCGGTCCGCAGACCGATCCAGCAGGGCATAGAATCGTAGTAAGCTTGATCGATCCGTGGATCGATCAGCAGCTAGCTGGGAAGTTAGTTTGAGTTCCTAGCTCAGATGGGAGGTCAAGAATCCTCCTTAGCACATGTACACCAACCGGAAAGGGTCTTGAATCCTTCCTTATAACCGCATGGGTACATCAGTTGTCAGATTAACAGAGTCAGTTAGTGAAATTTTATTTTACCCAGTTTTCCGCACAGTACGGCACAGTAGTTTCAGTAGTTAATGTAGCGATCCGGCTCACAGCCTAGTACCCAGGAGTTGGGTCGTTACAGAAATCGACCAGAAGGATGCATGGCTGAATGTTATATTGCTGAAGAAGTTGTAGAGTTTTGCTCAAAATTTCTATCTAATATGAACACGATAGGGATTCCATCAAAGCATCGTGAAACAATACTCACTAAGTCCTTGTCAGGTGCCAAGGTGCACTTCTGTTGTCACGATGAGTGGGAACAAGCACATCGGTATGTATTGGAAAATGAAGCTGAGGTTGATCCTTACATTGTGTAAGCCCTCTAATTCAGTAATAATCTCCTGAAATTGTTTAAAAAAATATCTGATTAATCTCTTCAAAAAAATTTGATTAGGGAACATATGACACACTTGAAGCAAAAATTTCCTATTAAAGGTGCAAAGTGGTTACAAGATAAACACCATAGAAGTTTTATTTCTTGGTTCCATGAACATGTAAGTACCATAAATATTAGCATGTTTATTATTGAACACAGGAACTTTAAGACTTTTAATAATTAAACCCCCTTATGATGAATTGTAGGTTACAAATACAACATCATCTTCCTCCAATCAATTATCAGAAAAAGTGAAGCTGTTGGCAAATGGACCTAGCAAGCAAGTGCTAAAATACTCTAGTTATATGATCGATGGGGTCACTTATTACACGAAAGAACGTGATAATGTTACAGTTGTTCAAAACTCGAGTGTAAGCTTGCTCGCACAAACAATGCAAGTTGCAAGTTCAAAGGATAAGAATCCAATTATATCAGACATGATGTATTATGGTGTGATACAAGAAATATGGGAACTCAATTACCATGATTTTCGAGTTCCAATGTTTAAGTGTGATTGGGTAGAGAATAACACTGGTATTAGAGTAGATGATAATGGTTTCACCTTGGTAAATCTTAAGAGAATGGGATTCAAATCCGACCCATTTATCTTGGGCACTCAAGCAAAGCAAGTATTTTATGTAGAAGACCCTCAAGATCCCACATGGTCTATTGTACTTTCAACTACAAATAGAGAGTATTTTGAATACATCACTGATGATAAGTTGGGAGATCCTTCAATCCACTACCAATGCTTCACAAAAGGGATGCCATCAATGGATATTGACGACACTGATGACAATGAACCATCCTGTATTCGTGGAGATTGTGATGGGATTTGGGTTGACAATGAGAATTTTTAGTTTGGTAACTTTATTTATGGTTTATATATGTGACTATTTACTTTATTTTGGTAACTTTGGTTAATTGTTTGGTAGTAGTTTTTTTAAAAAAAATATACGAATGTTTATTTTGTTGTGATTTTGAATGATATGCTCTGCTCTATTTCAAATTCTCACTGTTATGATTAGGTTTTCGACACAATGAACACTAGAAAAAAGGCCAATTTAGCACATGATGATAAGTATTCACACACAAATGCAAAAGACAAAGAACAAGATCAAAAAGAGGGTGCTGAGGATAGCCAGGACATAGGATCAGATGGGACGGCCCAAACAACAAGATCAAAAGAGGTCGTACACAAATGAATAAGCTTGTTGTTCAAAGGATTCAGGGAGTCAAACAAAGTGTCAAATTTAATGAGTATGGACAGCCAGTTGGCCAAAAGGCTTCTGAATTGCAAAGTTTTATTGGTGTGCTTGCTCGGGAAAAAGTTAATATTAATTACAACTCTTGGAAGCAAGTGCCGAATGAAGTTAAGAACATGATATGGGAATCTGTCAATGTAAGTTACATGAAACTTTCTTATGTGAAGCATTTTTTTTCTGTTCTTTTATTTATATACTTAAGATATTTGTTTGTGTAGTTGACATATCAACTGGACCCAAAATGGAGGAATGGGTGTTTGATCTCTGCAAACACCAAGTGGCGTCAGTATAAAACTCACCTCACCAGGACATTCATCCAGCCAAATAGAAATAATCCGAAGCTTCTCAATAAGGTACCTCAAGGGCATTGCATTTCACGTGAAGATTGGAGTAGTTTTGTGATTAATCGGATGTCTGAAGACTTTATAGTAAGTTGTTTAAGGTGGTCTTTTTAAATTCTAGTTGATATATGTGGTTATAATTCATCTATCACTATGTAGAGGAAAAGTGAATTACAAAGTCAAAGAAGCAAAGCAAACTTATACCCTCATCGTCTTTCTCGAAAAGGATATGCGGGTTTGTCTGAAGAAATAGTAAGTATTTAGTTAACATTAAATTCCTACTTATGGTTGTCATAGTTGGTGTTGAGTACGTTGACTTCATGTGGTTTTTTGCTTACAGTCCAGTGTTTTATGTGATGACGAAGAGATAAACAGAGCCATCCTCTGGAAGAAAGGGCGGCTCAACAAAGCTGGGGAATTTGTTGGCGATGAGTTGAAGCAAACAGTGAATAAAATTGTAAGCAAAAGTATACATAAATTGCTTATTTTGTACATATATGATATATGCATATATTTAAAGTTATTGTATTTGGATGCATGACAGGATGATTATATTGTCCAAAAGAAGGATGGTAAGATGCCCTTTACCAAACCATTTGAGGATATTCTCACGAAGGCCTTGAATTCTAACGAACATGGTGGACGTGTGAGAGGCATAGGAGCAAATGTCACTCCATCATCCTTCTTCAAGCTTGCTAGAGGGAAGGTGCAAATTGATAAGGCTGCCTATGAAAGGCAACAGAAAGAGTTTAAGGAGGCAAAAGCTATGCTTTCTGATCAAGGTGACAGAAAAAAAAAATTGGAAGCAATGGTGTTGAAACTTTCTGGTCGAGAATTTGAGAGTGAGGAGAAGGGTAGCTGCTCAGTTAAACCACAATGCCTCCTCGATATAAAACCTGAAGTTGAACGTCATAGGCGCCTCTCAAATGAAGGCCTAGAAGAACATGATGATGATGATGTGAAAGTTATTGAGAAGGATTCGGCTTTACAGGTTAAATATATATTTCATGTTGATATT
The DNA here is from genome assembly GCF_018446385.1 of Zingiber officinale. Lineage (NCBI taxonomy): Eukaryota > Viridiplantae > Streptophyta > Magnoliopsida > Zingiberales > Zingiberaceae > Zingiber > Zingiber officinale. The sequence goes on from NC_055989.1 coordinate 88,628,331, forward strand.
ATTATCCCATCGTTAGTATCTAATGAATCTTGTAAAGCACTATCTGTTAAAGATTCATAAATTGTTTGTCTTATAGGGAAAAGCAGTGATGTTGTTATTGCAGCCTAATGACAAGACTGTTGCATATGGGACAATTGTCTCTGTTAATGGACCTGGCAACTTTATTGATGATGTTCCATTACCCGTGAATTGCATGAGGATTGCCATTGATAAAGCAATTGATCAATCAGCACCACTGCCTGTTGCAATCCCGTCTGCATGTCAGAGTATTGGGGATGCTGTAGGTGGCCATGTGGCTTGGCCTGTGCACTTAATCAGCATGCGGGATGAGGTAAATGTGATAAAGTGTTGTCTAAATTTTGTGTACATTTAAAGTATGTCACATATCTAATATATATATGGTTGCATCTACATATGTAGAAGACCAGGAAGAAACAAGTTGACAACAGACAAGAGAAGAAGTTACAATCGTCCAATGTGCCAAGACCCTTACACATCTTATATAGTTATTTTCAGCGTCTTGATGAAACAGAGAATGTGATTTTGGATTTAGTTCCTGATGTATTTGGCATGGAGCGCACAGTCCATGTTAATTGCGATGACATATTTCCCTTTTGTGAATTGAAGCCAATCACAGACACTTGCATAGTTGTGTATATGTGGTAAGCTTTCAATTGAATTGGACTTTATTTATATGTTTCATTAATTTAGATTTCATCATTTTTTTGGGATATTTTCCAATTGTAGGCATCTATATAGAAAGATGCAGGAAAAGATGTTGCTGCAGGATTTCAGATTGGTGGATCCAGTGCCTGTGGAATATGTACCATCAAGAAATTAGAATAGAGATTTCATCCAAGAACAGTTGAATCAAAGGGCTTGTTACTTAAGCAGTAGGCTAATTGGTACCTCATCTGGTCAATTGGTTGTTGTGCCATGCAACGTTGGGTGAGTAAGAATAACATTATATATCACTCTCACTTGCATATTTTGAGAACTTGCAAGATGCATATATACACTAATTATATTTCTTTGTGTAGTTTTCACTGGATTTTGACTATCATCAATGTTGAGAAGGAGATTATTTTTTTGTTGGATCCTCTTAGTCACCGCATTCGTGATCAAGATTGGAAATATGTTGTCAACATGTAAGTTTTTTGGCTTCTTTTCTTACCTTTGTTGAAACATGTAAGTATTTTGATGTGGGAATACAATTCCCACGGGTTATATGCATGTAGGGCCTTGAAAATGTATAATGCGGAGGCTGGAAGGAAAGGGAAAAAACAACCAACATGGGTAGCTGTCAAGGTATATCCTTTTGATTAGCAACGGTTTCACTATCCTTGAAGGAGTTATTCCAATATTTCTTTTCTAATATAGGCTCCTCAACAACCGGATGCGGAGCAATGTGGTTTTTATATCATGCGATATATGAAAGATATAATTGAAAATTTTGGAGTTGACCACAAGGATTCACTTCCAGCAATGGTAATAATACAATATTTACCCCTGGTGATTTTGATAATTTCGATTTAGTTCCCCTGGTGCTTGCTATGATTTTTTGATACAAACCGGATGCTATGCTTTTGTTACAATGATTTTTTTTATACAAACCGAATGCTATGCTTTTGTTACAAACCAGATACTAGTTGGAGACTAAATGATTGCCTAAGAAGAAAGGAATTAGAGATTAGGAGATGCAGTGAGTAGAGTGGCTGGATAAGCTATCTTAAATGGTAACCTTAGGATTAAAGGATTGATTACATTTTTTGAACCTGCTCAACTTCCTCTAAATATCTAACACATTGATACTCGAATTTAACCTAACCTATTAAGATAAATGGGTAATCAATACTAATCCTTATTTTGATTGTTTAAATGTTGGGCTCCTGTTTCATAGCAAAAGGTTCATTTTGTGACTCTAAACTAAGTTTTTTTTATTGTTTAAGTGTATTTTCTGAATTTTGAGAACCAATTTTTTTTTGTACATCTACCATCAAGTATGACCCTACTTTATTAGATGCTATCATGTTTCTTTTTTTGCTTCAATTGACAATCTGGTGGTTCGCAGAATCTGGAGTGTGGACAATCTGTTAAGGTTGTCTTTAATCAGATTTCGATTGTGCTACTAGAGATTCATAAATGAATATTTGTCAATCTAATCAGCTGGTTTGGCTTAAGAATAAGATCAGTAATAGCCAACCAAAGTCTAGTAAAAATGCCCTCAAAAGTAACTAGAGTGGCCGAAAAGAGGGAATTAGAATTGGAGAAAGACATGGAGATTATTAAGGATATCAATGTATATAATTAGTCTCTTTCTTTCTTTCCTAACAACTTAGCTTTTAGGATAAATAGTCAGCCAATCAAATTTGAGAGAAAAAGAGAGGAGAACCTTCACTAGTGCAATTGGCGACCATGCACCACTCTTGTTGTCCGCTGTGCTGTAAGGCAGAGTTGACGGATGTAAGTGTGATATGTTAGGATCTTTATGTTCTTGAATTTGGGATCGTTTCCAAGGTTTTTCTGAAGTAAAATTGCTGCTTAGGATCTCAGCGTCCTATCATAATCGATGTTTCTGAGTTTTGTGACCTTGTGCCCTATGATTACAGTAATTGGCTAGTTTGCTTCAAGAAAATTCCCTGCTCTTGATAAGAAAGAAAACCATTAAATAGCTTCCTGATTGTGAATACTTTATTACTTGTAAATTAACTAGATATACACTTTTCAGTTGATCTGTTACAGTAAAAGCCAGTAATAGAAACTACTTAACCAGATATACACTTTTAGACCCCCATCTTCATGCACACGGCTAACTGTACTGATGATGCAACATAGAAACAGGTAATTTGCTGCAGTTCCACTTAATTAACACTTTCACTGCATATCAACCCACCTTGTGTTTGCCTGCTTCATTGATTGCGTGGTGATGGTGAATTTTATAGCTTTTGCTCCTTATTGTATTATATCTATTAGCCATGTGTATACAAAGGGCACAGTTGCATTCTTGCTTATGAGATTTGGAAGATGGCATCAGAGGTAGTACAATAAATAGTATATCTATTCATTTGCTTGTTAACTATGAACATTTTCTTTGTTCTTCTATGCTTCCTTCACTATTATATTCGTTATCTTCCACAGCAGCCTTTAAAAACTCAGTATTCTATTTTATTTGATACATGTACACATTTGTTTTAGTTATTTGACATATGGTGGATTTATATGTTTTTACAGTTTACAAATCTCAAGTACTCCAGAGTTGAAATTGATGAAGTGCGGTTCGCGAGTGGGCTGAATGCATGCTAGATTACATTTGAGACAGTTGTACCTTGATGTGTTAAAAGAATGTTATACTTTGATTTTGATATCTATTAGCTAGCTTTTGATGTAAAAAGAATGTTTGGGTATTTTATGGATATTGTTGTAAGAAGATTATTTATATAATTTGTGAATATTTATGTATTTTATGGATATTATTGAATGAAGAATATTTGTACAATTTGTGAATATTTGTGTATATTTTTTTTTGTTATTGTCGGTTTTAAAATCAAATCTGTGCTGTTAAAAAATATACATATTACATCGATTTTCCACCGATGTAAAACCGGTGTTATAAACTAATATTACATCGGTCATTTACCGCTGCCAAAACTGGTGTTATTAACATACAATATTACATCGGTTTTACACCGTTGATGAAACGGTGTCGTTAAGTGATACTACACCGGTTAATAACCGATTCGAAGACCGGTGTCGTTAAGTGATACTACACCGGTTTTAACCTGATGTCTAAAATGGTAGACTTTTAACATCGGCTTCATAGACATCGGTCGAAAATCAAATAGACACCGGTGGAAAACCGATGTCTATGAAGGTTTTTGTTGTAGTGCATATTTCATAATGATTAATAATTCAAAATCTATTTTAAAAAATAGCTCCATCTTCTTTTTCCAGTTCACGAATTCCCCCTCAAACTTCGATGGATGGATGCTCGATTCGGCCATCTCGTGTGCTTCGTTCGGCGATTAGTTCTCCTGAAGCGAACTTGCTCTGATCCACTTGTAAAACCGTTGGTTGCCGGCTAGAGGAGGGTGAATAGTCTTGACAAATAAAAAGAACCTTTCTCGAATTTACGGCATAATTAATTTAACACTTGCATAAATAAAATAAATGACTGAAGGAAAAGAGGCATGAAAGGGTTACTTGGTTATAACCGGGGAGGTTGTTAATCCAAAAAAGTTGGAGTTTAGTAAACAATCTCCTTCAGGCGGAGAATCCTCTTACAGCAGTTGAAGTACTCAATTATAGAACAAAACAAAATTAGAATAAATCACAAGTGTTGTTCTGAACCTCTTGGACCAGGGTTGTATTTATAGCTCTAGTTGGGGTGCCTGGAAGGGTTCCAGGTACCTAGAATGGGATATAATTCTATCCCTGATGAAAAGGTTAAACGCCACGTTGATTTGGGTAAAGTTTAGATTCCGAGCGCCCGGATGGTCTGGGCACCCCGGACTGGTTTTGGGCGCTCAGACCAGGTCGGAGCGCCTGGACCAAGAAAGTCAACATAGTTGATTTTTTTTGTTCGAGTCTTCCTCTCTGGTTCCGCTTGCCTCGTTCTGGGTCTTTCACTCCGGCTCCTCTCGCTTAGGTGATTTCGGTCATTCAAAGTAAGGCTCACTCGAACCCAACTTCTGACCTTCTCGAGCAACCATCCGCTCTAGCTTCTCGTCCCTCGGAAACGTCGCACGCCTCCTTCTCGTCTGCTCGCATACTCTTCCGCGGCACCTCGTCCCTCGACGCATTGAGCCTGTCGGCTCTCTCCCGTGTCGTCCTTCTCGCTAGCTGCATCTTTTGCTCAACTTCCTGTGCTCCTAAGTTCCTACACACTTAGACACAAAGTTAAACCCAATAGGACCTGACCTAACTTGTTTGATCACATCAAAACTACCTTGGGGTTCCAACAAATAGTTCACCATGAAATGTTCAATTATAGTATCTATAGAGATGTTTTTCAACTTTATCAGAGGGCAAAAATTTATCATTATGACACTTTCTACACGAACACCTTACCTTATTACCATCCATATACTCAACTTGACTAGATGCAAAAGTCAAAATTTGCCTCAAGCTAGTGATAAACTCAACAGTTAATTAAACCCTGATGGTTAGGCAAATTCTTGTTATATATTCAACTTCTTTCATTCTTCATTTTGTCTATTTACAATAAATTACATTAATAAAAACTCTTACACAACACACTATTGGTTAATATGTACCAAGTGCACATATAAATGAAAATAAATAATATGAAATATTACACTAATGCCATCATTATTAATTAAAATTAGGGGTGTAGGTATAACAAATAGAGGTCGACAAAGACATCGAGTGTCTCTTAAACACATCTAATATAGACCTGAAGAAACAATATTACACAGTCAATTATACAGGTCGAGAAACACAAATAAGCTCGCTACAAACAAGACTACAAGGTTGGGTTCAGCCAACAAGTCTCGGTCGGCTTGGCCATGGCAAGGGTGGTGAGGGCTAAGCAAGGGTGGCACAGGCCGAGCAAGGCCCGCCAAGTGTGGTGTAGCATCCCGTGGTCAGCCAAGCCTAGCAGTGGCCAGGAGCAGGTCGTGGCTGGCCAGGGCCAGCCGCAGGCTCCTGTGGCCTACTAGGGCCAGCCACGGGTGTTGGGACCAAAATGTAGCTAGAGGGGGGGTGAATAGCTCGGCACGATCCTCGTGCTCTTCGTTGCTTGTTTCTTCAAAGATATGCAACGGAAATACAAGAAACAATACATACAACGCTAACACACCGGATTTACTTGGTATCCACCTCAAGAAGAGGTGACTAATCCAAGGATCCACACACTCACGCACCCTCCACTATGTGAACACTCCTTTTCGGTAACTATCGAAGGTGGAGAAGCCCTACAATCTCACAGTACAAGAAGAAAGGGAAGGGAAATACAATACAAGCAAAAGCTTACAAGAGATGCACAAAAACCCTAACCCTAGCTTCTTCCTCGCCTCTTGACTTGGATGTGCACCAGCACAAGCCTCCAAGAACCTTCAAGATCTGGCGTGAGAGCTTTGTGGAGTCATTGTGAAGATCTGGGCTGAAATCGTGAGCTCTAGAAGTTCTGCCGAAGATGAACGCACGCCAACAGCTATATCCTGCGCCAACGGTCAAATCCCGATCGATTGGATTGCTCCCAATCGATCGGGGAGGCTTTGGATCGATCGACCAATCAATCCAGAGCGCCTCTGTGCTCTTGGGAATCACCTGGATCGATCGGCTGATTGATCCAGGGCTTATCATGCGAAATCGCACCTCCCAATCGATCGCCCGATCAATCGAAGGCTCCCAATTGATCGGCTGATCAATTGGGAGGCTTTCTGTTCGCGTGACACTTCTCTCCAATCGATCCACCGATCGATTGGGAGAAGGCTTGTTGCGGGGACTTTCCCAATCAATCGGTCGATCGATTGGGCATGAGGCAATCGATCGGCTGATCGATCCAGCTCTTGTTTTTGCCCAAAAATAAGACCAAAGTCCCCTAAATCAACATCCGGTCAACCATGACCTATTGGTACATCATGTCTAGCATCTTGTCACCCTTGACCTGTTAGAACTCCCTCACCAAGTGTCCGGTCAATCCCTTTGATCCACTTGGACTTTTCTCCTTGTGTCAAGTGTCCGGTCATCCTTGACCCACTTGGACTTATCTCTACCAGGTGTCCGATCAACCTTGATCCACCTGGATTTCCCGTGCCAAGTATCCGGTCAATCCCTTTGACCTACTTGGGCTTCCCAACACCAGATGTCTGATCAAACTTGACCCATCTGGATTTCCTGTGCCTGGCTTCACTCACCAGGACTTTCCTTCTGCCTAGCTTCACTCACTAGGTCTTTCACCTAGCTTCACTCACCAGGATTTTCCTTCTGCCTAGCTTCACTCACCAGGATTTTCCATATGCCCGACTTCACTCACCGGGACTTTCACCTAACTTCACTCACTAGGATTTTTCCTTCTGCCTGGCTTCACTCACTAGGACTTTCAGTCTGCCTAACCTCCCAGTTAGGACTTTCACCTGGCTTCACTCACTAGGATTTTCTAGTCAAGTATCAAGTCAACCTTGACATACTTGACTCTCCTTCACAATCTCACCACATGAACAATTGCACCTGCAATCTCCATGTCTTGTCTCCATGTATTGTCAAACATCAAGACTCGAGCTTGATCCAATTCAAACTCAGTCAACCAGGTTAACTTTGACCTAGGGAATATTGCACCAACAATCTCCCCCTTTTTGATGTTTGACAATACCACTAGTAAGTTAGGCTAATTCCATAGCCTCAACTCCCTTCATGCCAATATGAGAATTATGGTTTCCTTCATTCTCCTCCTTTTCTAGAGAGCAAACTCCCTCTTAGGTAATGAAGGCCTAACTTAACCACACATTCTCCCCCTATTGGCATACATCAAAAACTCTCCCCCTGAAGAGTTACCCAACGTTGTTGACAACTTCACTCGTTGTTCACAACACAATAACGAAGGTCCCATACCCTTCATTATTCTAAACGCTCATCCTTGAGCATATACCACTTGGTATATTCACATACGAATCAAATGAAGGTCACATACCCTTCATTGTCATCAATTGTTCATCCGTGAGCAAACACCACATGAATAATGAAGATATCCACTCTCCATTATAGTCAAATGTCCAACCTTGAGCATTTTCGCTAAAGAAGGTTAACCACCTTCCAAGGTGTATGAAAAATAAATTTTCATGTCCTTAAAAAGTGACTCCCCCTAAAGGCATGCATGTAACTTCTGTCATTGCACCAACAATGACTTGGAATCCCTAAACCTTTAGGAAACCCAAATTTAGAAGTTTTGAGGTTCAAAAATTCAATATTGAAACCAAACCTCAACCTAAACCTCTACTTAGTCTTCCTTAACCAATCCATCCTTGTTTTCATCATGAAAACTCCCCCTAAATATATATAATTGTGTTTTGAGGGATTAGGAAGGGTTACCTAGACGAAAGGTGGTTCAAAATGCTGAAATCAGGCTTTCCCAGCCAAAATCAGCATCCCCAATCGATTGGAGTTGAGTTCCAATCGATTGAACCCTGCTGAATCGATCCACTGATCGATTCAGACTGCGTGGATCGATCGGCTGATCGATCAAGCGAGCTTCTGCTCGCGAGAAATATCTTCTCAATCGATCACCTGATTGATTGAGGCACTTCAATCGATCGGGTGATCGATTGAAGCTCTGAAAAGGCTGAAATTCAATTTCAGACAATTTCAGAAACTCCCCAAAAATTCTACAAAATTCAAAAAATTATGAAAATTCATGTAGACATTCCTTAGGGCATATACTATCAAGAAAAAATAGTTTTCTAAGAAAATACTTCATATTTTTCAAGATTGACACAAACTAGAAAACTTATAAAAACTTTAGTGTTTTCTTCTAGTTTGTGTTTAACTTTTCAATGATGAGTACTATCAAAAGATAGTCTTCACCAAGGTTTTCCAAAATATTTTTGAAATCATTTTCAAAATCAATTTCCAACCATGTTCTTTGGGCTCAATGCACATGACTTGTACATTAGCTTTCCCAATGATTGGAAAACACATAACTATGTGTTCGATGAACTTAAAACTCACAAAAATACACTAAATCAACATCTTGAGTTTTGTTCATCATCCTAACATCTCACTTGTTTCTAATGTGCATGAAAACACATACAAGTCACCTTATTGTTCTTAGTGAGATGTAAACTTTTGGTTTTGCCCTAATCTAGGGATCATGCATATCTACCTAGGCATTTTGAGGTTATGAACATCCACCAAAGATGTTATTTGTTAATAAATGTCATTTATCCTTAAATTGCATAAAATAAATTAATGCATGATAATATTATGGCATACATCAAAAAGAAATAATTTTTAAAAGAAAATATCCTATAACTACATGATGTATGTATGACATGACATGATTTTTTTTTTATGTTTTTCATAATAAAATATGAATGCAAGAATAAACATGATGTCATGACATATGATGGACAAACAAAGCATGGCAAGTTTTAGCATTAATGAAATACCTAGATTACCTATCTAAGTATCATAAAACCTTGGCTAACTTAAAATTTAAGTCCTAGATTGCTCTTAATTCCCTCATAAAATGCCAAACTCCCAACTTGACATTTCTTTTACTCTTAATTTGTTGTGCCAATTGAAATTAACTATATTCCTCAAATTTTGGCACAATCTACTCTTCCAAGAGTAACCATTTGAGTTAAGGCATAGATTGCCTTTAATCCCTTAAGAAACTACCAAAATATCAACTTGGTAATTCTTATTATTATCCCAATTGTGCCAATTTAATTTAGAAACACAATTCCTCAAGGTTTGACACATTTTACTCTTACAAAAGTAATCATTAAAAATAAGGCCTAAATTGCCCTTAACTTTCTAAGAAAATGTCAAAATCCCAAATTGGCATTTCTTTTACTCATATTTTGTTGTGCCATTGAAAATACATCAAAACTTCTCAACTCATAGCAAATATTACTCCAATTAAGAGTAAATGATGATCCTTTTCATTTTTAAAGGTTAATAATAACCTTGAAAATGCTTCTTGAGTGTCAACTTCATCATGATTAGGTTAACTACCCTTTCAATTTGAGTTGACACTCTCTAACCCATTTATGGGGTAGAAAAAATGCTCCTAGGAACCCAAAACCTATTGGTGCTCCTTGGATACTCTAGGTACTCGCTAGGGATAACCTCCCTAGATACCTTCCTAGTGACTTTGTTTGGCTTCTTAGAAGCCTTGGTCACCTTTTCTAGGTCAACTCTAGGGATTTATTCCCTTGTGACCTTTTTAGTGACTTTGTTAGACTTCTTAGAAGTCTTAGTCACTTTTGTTGTAAAAATACTCTTAGGAATAATCTTCCTAGTATTTTTGACTTGACCATTTGACCTAGACTCGGTTCCATAGCTATATGGAACCCTATGGTAAGAAATTACATCCTTCTTAGCCTTTGGTTTGTATCCCAAACCTCTATGGCCATTGGATGGTTTTTGTTATCCTAAGCCTAGGTTATGCTCATTTTGCCCTTTTTGGATATTTTTCATCATTTTTAGGGTCTTTTCTAATTTATCAAGTCTTGACCTCAAGACTTGATTTTCTTTCCATAAATCCTTAGTTTTTGATTTATCATTAAGTCCATGAGCATTTCTATTTCTAGGCTTATAACTAAAATTCTTAGAGTTATTATCTAAATTCTTATCTACCTTCCTAACCCTGGGTATGGTAGTTTTAGCATGAAGAGTCATATGATTTCCCTTAATGCTATCATGCTTCCTATGTTTATGGTAAATAGCATTAAAATGATAAAAATTAGAATTAACATGCTTTTTACCATTATTTAAAGGAGTAGGCTCAACAAATGATACCTTTCGTTTTACCTTGGAGGCTCCCCCTTGACTCATGCCTCCTCCTTGAGCCTTGACCGCTTTCTTCCCCTTAGGACATTGGCTCCGGTAATGTCCTTTTTGATTGCAAGAGAAACACACAATGTACTCTTTGCTCTTCTTTGTTCCGGGAGCGGTCTCTTTGGGCTTCAACTTGCCCTTTAGTGTCACTTGGCCCTTTTTCTTGGCCAATTTGGGGCACTTGCTCTTGTAGTGCCCATGTTCCCTACACTCAAAACATATAATGTGATTTTTATTTTTAATTGAAACATTTATACCTTCATGTATAGGGATGACACTTGATCCTCCATTTGATTTTGCTTGACTTGTGGAGGTGGAGGCTTCTTCATCCTCTTCTTCTCTTGACCCGGATGTGGAGGCTTCTTCTTGCTCCGGTGTCAATGATCTACACTCCCCCTCAATCCTAGAGGTGGAGGCTTCTTCATCTTCATCTTGTACATGGAATAAGGAGTATGCCCTCTCCTTGCCCTCTTCATTGCATTCCTTTGAAGATGAAGCTTCTTGGACTTCTTCTTCGGAAGATGAGCATCTCTCACCTTCGGAATTCTCCTCCTCTTGGTCTTGCTCCAATGAGTCACCCTCTTTGGATTTTTCTTGGCTTGGTACAGTGGAGGGGATCTCATGAATCTTGGCCAATTTGCTCCATAGCCCTTTGGCATCTTCAAAATCTCCAATTTGCTCCAAGATGTTGCTCGGCAATAGATTGACCAAAAGCTTGGTCACTTTGTCATTTGCCTCACATCTTTGGATTTGGTCTTGGCTCCACTTGCTCCTCTTGAGAATTTTTCCCTTTGAATTCTTTGGAGCTTCGAAGCCTTCCATTAGAACAAACCATTGCTCTATCTCCACCATTAAGAAATTCTCGATCCTTGATCTCCAAAGATCGAAGCTCATCATTGTGAATGGTGGAGGCACCCTTGTGTCGAATCCAAGAACATCTTAGAATTCCATTTGAAGTTAAGCTTGATGATGAAGTCTTTGACTTGATAGAATTTGCTCCAACTTCTACACCCTCTAGCTTTGTTGCCCCTTCCGGCGATGATTCCGATGAAGAGCGGCCTCGCTCTGATACCACTTGTTGGGACCAAAATGTATCTAGAGGGGGGTGAATAGCTCGATGCGATCCTCGTGCTCTTCATTGCTTGTTTCTTCAAAGATATGCAATGGAAATACAAGAAACAATACATACAACGCTAACACACCGGATTTACTTGGTATCCACCTCAAGAAGAGGTGACTAATCCAAGGATCAACACACTCACGCACCCTCCACTATGTGAACACTCCTTTTCGGTAACTACCGAAGGTGGAGAAGCCCTACAAGCTCACAGTACAAGAAGAAAGGGAAGGGAAATACAATACAAGCAAAAGCTTACAAGAGATACATAAAAACCCTAACCCTAGCTTCTTCCTCGCCTCTTGACTTGGATGTGCAGCAGCATAAGCCTCTAAGAACCTTCAAGATCTGGCGTGAGAGCTTTGTGGAGTCGTTGTGAAGATCTGGGCTGAAAACGTGAGCTCTGGAAGTTCTGCCGAAGATGAATGCACGCCAACAGCTATATCCTGCGCCAACGGTCAAATCTCGGTCGATTGGATTGCTCCCAATCGATCGGGGAGGCTTTGGAATGATATGAAATCACTTCCTATGGGTTCCTGTAATTCCCATAATTATATAAATCTCCTCAAACACTAATTTTACCCAATCAGTGATTTTTTGAACGTGAACATGTCCAAAAAATGTTAATCACCTTTAAAAAAATTACCGATTTCAATATATTAGTTAAAATTCATATTTGAGGGCATTTATATGATCATAATATTTATTGGAACTCACAGGAACTGATTTTATGTCATTCCGAGATTTCTAAATTCATCAACCATCTACAAATATTTTAAAATAAGTCTAACACATTAAATTCATAACTCTTTATAGAAATTTTACTAAGTCTTAATGCACCTAATTGATCTAGGAATGAAAAAAAAATTATTCAAGCAAATTATTATTTAAAGGCACTTATATAATCAGGGATTTAAAGGAATCAATAGAACATGTTTCATGTCATTTCGAACATTCTACATACCTTAACTGGTTTCGAAAATGTTTATCTTTTTTTTTTAAATATAATATTCTGTGACGAATTTCCAAATTTGTCCAAAATTATCAAATATTGTTATACATAAATTTTAATTTTATGAAGACGATTAAATTACCTAGAGAGCTCGGAATGAAATGAAATAAATTTTTATGGGTTCTTATAAATCCCCTAATTATATAAATCTCCTCAAATATTAATTTTATCCAACCAGTGATTTTTTGTCTGAAAAATATTAATCACCTTCAAAAAATCACCCATCTCAATATATTAGATAAAATTAATATTTGAAGATATTTATATAATCAAGAGATTTATAGAAATTCATAGGAACTAGTTTCATCTCATCTCGGCCTTTCTAAATACCTCGAACGGCTTTGAAAAAATTATTTTTTAAAAAAAAATTAACATTTTACGATGAATTTATAAATTCATCGCAGATTCAAAAACAAATTTAGAAATTCTTGCGATGAATTTGGAAATTCGTTGTAGAATTGTCAAATATTTTTATATATAAATTTTAACTTTCCGAAGTAGAAGTAGGTATCTAAAGAGATCGACGAGACATGAAATCAATTTCTATGAATTTGTATAAATCCCTGATTATATAAATCTCTCCCGACACTAATTTTATCTCACCCATGATTTTTTAAATAGGAATATATCCGAAAAAAAATATTAATCGCCTTGAAAAAAAATCACGGACTCACGCTTTTAAGACGAGGACCAGATATGAATTAGAATGGAAGATCTCTCTTCTCGGATGACATTAACTCATATCTTTTAAGATAGGAGTTGGGTAGTCATCAACGTCGAGAGTAACACTAACACTCTCACAAGCACACCAACTTATGTTAGTCGTTACCCTCTATGTCAATTTTGAACGTCCTCTTAGGTCCAACCGCCTGGTTGATTGAACTATGAACCCAAACACCAAACAAAACTATCAAGACCACTATCCAAGTACATCGAGATCAATGTATTTGGTCCTCATTTGACACGACTGGACCAGCATTGATTAACTCACTCGGTTCTATTCGATTTTGATATTTTTTGATAAATTATTCAAAATTATACAAACTAGAAGATATTATAAAAAAAATGTTAAATTTAGTTGGGAGATTGTAGATGTTTTAGTGATAATATAGTATCCTTTAATTTTACTGTAGTCCCGAGGACATGGAGAAGTTATTGTAAAAAAAATAATGAATTAGATAACACCAAACCTGAAGCAACTGATCTGACCCTAAGAAAGTTTTGTATCAAGCTCTAGAAAAAATCTGGAATCACTTGCGGCCGGTGATCCAAAAGCACAACATGTCATGGTTGCGTACATATCCCATTTAAGGAAAAAAATTTAACACATACATCGTAGCTGGGGATCAAATCGTGGATGTTTGAGTGACAACTTGTCACTCTTCCACTACATAGCCTCAGGGCCATGGAGAAGTTATTGTAAAAAAAATGTTGAACCATGTAACACTAAATCTAGGACAATCGACCTGACCTGAAGAAAGTTTTTTATTGACTTTCAGAGCAAATCAGGAAACGTTCACGATGGGCAATCTAAAAGCCTAGCATGTGCCCCATTTAGAGGGAATATCTTTATAAATGCATCGTAACTGGGGATAAACTATGGATATCTAGCTGACAATTTGATGCATTGATGACATGGAGAAGCTATCGTAGCAATTAGGCATGGAAAAAATGATTAACTAAGTCGGGTAACGTCAAATATGAGACAATCGACTCGATCCCATAAAAATTTTCCATTGGTCATAAGGTAAATCATGAAGCACTTATGATGGATGACTTAAAAGTTCAACATCCCTTAATTATGACTCCTATATAGAGGAACCATAGCCCTGAGACAGCAATTGGACATGAAAAAAATGATAATAAATTTAATTAGTTTTATTAATTATCTTAATGATCGATTTAGTTCTATAAAAATTTTCGATCGATCATTATAATAAATCAAAAAGTGTAGGTGACAATCAATTTAGAACCTAGCATTTTTTAATTACACGCCTAATTTAGAGAGAAAAAAAAAAAGCAGCAATCAGGCATGAACAATGAGGAATGGTGGTTGATGTGTCGTAATCTTACAGCTTTTGCATTTGGATTCATATATAGATGCGGTTATAGGCACATATAGCTTGTCCTCTTATATTGATCGATCAAATCTTTAATTTCCAAATATATATAACCAATAATTATATCTTACATTATACAGCGCAGTTTTTTTTGTCCCCCGAAAAAATATTTTTTTAAAAAAAAACTCACTTATTAATTCCAGTAAATATATTATTTAACCATTTTGTCGGTTCCCTCGGCCGTAAATTAATTATCGCCTCCAATAATATTCGAAATAATTATTTCGCGAATATTATTGGGGGTGGCCCACCGCCAGTCCAGATTGGATCACCGGCAGCGGAACCTGCATGACGTGTCGCAGGTCGTATGGAGTCAAAAAAAAGTTTCTTCCCATTTTTTTCGCAGAGGATGACGAGGGTACACGTCAGCATCCTGTTACTTCTTCCGCCGACAATGTTCGCGGTCGTACGGAACAGAATAAAAAAAAACATAAAATATTTTTTTAGTAATGCTTAATAATTCGGTAAATTAAATTAATTTGTTATTATGACCCGTAAAAAATAAATAAGCAACCCACGCACAACAGTATTAGATTTCAAATAGTTCTCACATGAGTGATCAATTGATGAGAGAGGGATAGGTTTATTATAATAGGATAAAGTATTAATTTTTATGGATATATTTTTTTTTAGAAAGAAAATATCTTCCACCCCTAATTATTTGAATGATCGATTATAAACTAATGAACATAATAATTTTTTACTATAATTACATTTCAAATATAGTAATATTATAGTATTATTTTTTAAAAAATTAATAGCATAATGGTGCTAGTTTTAAGATTTACCTTACATTAAAAATTAAAATACTGTATATTACAGTGTGATTTATATCGCTCTAAATAGTTTTGTTTTTTTTTAAATTAACACATGTTGTGAAATGTAATATCACAATAATATTATTTTTTAAAATAATATTAAAAAATGGAAAATAAATATATCTTTTAAAAAAATATAAAAGTAATGTGCTTTTTTTTAATTTAAATTAAATGGGGTCTATCGATTCAAAATTATTAGTTTGAAATATTCGGAATGGCTAGGGAAGAGACAGGGCGAGCGTTGGGGAGAGTAAAGTGAGCGGGACCCGGCGACGGCTTGCCCTGAGCTGGAAGGCAAGCCCATCTGCTTCGGGGCCCACCCGCTGGGTAAGGTTTTTTCTGAAACCCAACCCCAGTTTCCCGCTATAAAAATCCACCCGCCCTCCGCAGAACCCAACGTACTGAACCGGATAATTCGACCGAGTTAAACGGGTCAATGGACCGGAGCCGCAGCGACTATTTCTGCTTCCTCTCCTCCCTCCTCCTCCCTCTCTTCGCCCTCGCCGCCGCTCGGCCCGCCAGCTTTCTGCAAGATTTCCGGGTCTACTTCGCCGGAACCCACATACGGCAGACGGAAGGCGGCTCGGCGGTCCAACTGATGCTCGACCCTTCTTCCGGTAATTAATGCTTTTTAATCACTCCCGTTAATTAACACCGTCATTATCGACTCTAATCGCTCTCGTCGATCAGGATGCGGGTTCTCTTCGAAGAAGATGTACCACTTCGGCCGGGTCAGCATGAAGATTAAGCTCATTCCCGGCGACTCCGCCGGCACCGTCACCGCCTTCTACGTCCGTACCATTAACGCTTAATTAATCGCTGTGATAATTAATTACGCAGATAATTAACTAACGGGGGCGCGCGTGCAGATGAACTCGGACACCGACTCGGTCCGTGACGAGTTGGACTTCGAGTTCCTGGGGAACCGGACCGGCCAGCCGTACACGGTCCAGACCAATGTGTATGCTCACGGGAAGGGCGACCGGGAGCAGCGGGTCAACCTCTGGTTCGACCCGTCTAAGGAATTCCACACCTACTCCATCACGTGGAACCGCCAACAAGTCTTGTAATTAATTAACCCTACATTTTACCGCGTCTTAATCGAGGATTAACTTGCGGTTTTAATTAATCAAATGAGGGGGGCGGTGGCGCAGGTTCGCCGTCGACGACGTGCCAATCCGGGTGTACAAGAACAACGCGGCGGTGGGGGTGGCGTACCCGTCGGCGCAGCCCATGCGGGTGTACTCGACGCTGTGGGAGGGCGACGACTGGGCGACGCGCGGCGGGATGGAGAAGATCGACTGGAGCAAGGCGCCGTTCTACGCCTACTACAAGGACTTCGACATCGAGGGCTGCGACGTCTCCAGCGCCGCCGACGCCGCCTGCGTCGCCGACCAGCGCAACTGGTGGGAAGCGCCGGCGTACCGCCAGCTCAGCCCGGAGCAGGCCAGGAAGTACCGCTGGGTGAGGACCAACTTCATGATCTACGACTACTGCACCGACAAGACGCGCTACCCAGTGCCGCCGCGCGAGTGCCTCGCCGGAATCTGAGCCCCGCCGCCCCCGGCGGACGTCGGTCGCATGCATGGGTAATGAAGCTTTTGCATGAGTATATATGCATAATGTGATTTATGCGGTTATATAAAGATCAAATGGTTTATATGTCGATCTCTATAAAATAAATTACGGATCAACTTACCAACGGTCAAATATTTATTTGTATTCATGAAACACAATAATGAGAAGCAATATAATAGCTTAATTGATGAATTAAGCGAGATCTGACCTGTAATATTATGATTACGTTTGACTTTAATGCTCATATATTAAGTCTTTAAGAGTCATCATTGATATGTTGACCATGTCAACTGCTTGACCGACATGTTTCATTAATGATAGGAAGTTCACATGCAGCTAATAAATAATTGCAGAGGCGACATTACACATCAGTAAAGGCATCATGGATGGATAGACGGTGTGATGGTTGAAATATGAAATATTATCCTATAAAATATTAGGATTGAAATTTAGTAGGTTTAAGTATATTTTTTTATATTAAAATATTTACATCATATATTTTATTAAATATTTTATCTTAAATTTTAGATAGGATAGTTAAAAAAATTTTACATCAATTAGTTTATCCATTCCCTAAATTATACATTTATGAACACTACTTTTTAAAATTTAGGAAATTAATTCTATTCCTTAAATATTATAGGAGAAGAAGAAAAAAAAAATAGAAAATTGATATATGATGTATTGAAAAGTAGATGATCCTGTCCGAATCGCTGAACCAACGGACGCTGGACACGTGGCGCTCTCCTGGTAGCTGACGTAGATCCTCGGCCGGTCGGACGGTGCTCCGGCGGACCTGCACAGAAGTCGGGCCGGGAAGGGGTTCCCGGCGACGACCCTCCGACGCTCAAATCAGGCAAGCAAGCAGTGAAAAAGTGGCTCTCCTAATATTAGAACGCGTACCTCCGGCGAAGGATGAGGGCCTTTATATAGGGCAGCGGACATACCGAGGTGTACACGTGCCCGCGGCCCATACCCCAGTAAGGGCTTGTCAGTGAGCTTACCTGACCCATACTGCTACAGTCCAAGCATGTCCTCGATGGGACAGCGGAACCCCCTGCCATAAGATTTGAAGTATGACCTACACGTGGAACATACCCGCTGTAAGAAAAAGATGTCACTTGTCCTTTTGCCTTTACTCCCCGGAGAGAGTCCGGACGGCCAGCTTCCGCGACATCCGGCCTGACGTATGCGGTGGTTTACTTAGGGAGGTTCTCAATCACGTGCTTTGTGGAGACTATTAGCAGTATGCTACCTGATTGTTTTGGCCGAGTGTGCAATCCGATCGGCTCTACGATCTTGTCCGCTGAGCGCCGGAACCCTGACTTTCGACGAGACGCCTTTAACCAACTAGACACCGGCCGACCGCCCGGCCGGTCGAACCCGCCCCTCGCCGCCCGGCCACCTACCACTTTGACTTACAAGTGGCGTTGACCCCACCGGACGGGGGGCCCCTGTTCTTACAACCGGATCACTTGCCTCCCCTTCAAGTCTAGTCAAAAGAGGCGATTAGTCCGACTAACTGGACTACTAGTCTAGCCGGTCGGCACCTTCAGGCACTCCTGCTCCGCTCGGCTTCCCGCAGGGACGACCATAAGGTCAGTCAATTCACAACCTTTCTCGGATCTCCTCGTAACCTGCGCCAATCCTCGACATTAAGGCTGAGCATGCGCTCATTAAATGCCTCGAATGGCTGAATGCCATGTGGCGCACTGTCGTCATCGTACGGTGGAGGCGGCGTGGGGCTTTGATGGGATCGAGGCGGTTCGAAATGGACGGCGCGATGTGCACTTTGACTCCCGTGACCTGGATCCAACGGCGGAGGCCGCCCGGCCCCCGCCATATAAAATCTTCGCTCTCTCCCATTCCCCTCACTTGCTTTCGCGATTTCAACCCCTGCCCCCAGCGCTTGGAGCTCCGGCGATACCGTTTCTGTTCTCCGACACTTTCCGGTGCCTCTTCCTCGATCCTTTTCCCCCGCAGTAAGGCTTTACACCTTTTCTTTCTTGCTTCCGGTGTTTACTCCGTATTTGTCTCCCCAGTTTCAATCCTTGAAACCTCTTTTCGCTCGTTGTTTTTCTCCTGCCTTTTGCTTTTTTGATTTCTTCCGATCGGCCCATGGCTAGCTCTTCCCATCCCGAAGACCAGTCCCTTGGTCCTTGGTACACCACCATGCAATCATGATTTGATCAACGTGACTTTGACATTCTAACCGATAATTTTGAAATCCCCGAAGATTTTAAACTTCTTTTAGCTGGTCCTTCCGCCCGGCCGCACCGGCCGCCGCGCGGAGCTTTCTGTGTCTTCCGCGACCAGTTTACTGCCGGTCTGCGTTTCCCGGTACATCCGTTCATCATAGACGTTTGTAATTTTTTCGGTGTGCCGCTCGGCAGTCTAGTACCCAACACCTTTCGTATCCTCTGCGGTGTTGTTGTTTTGTTCAAGATTCACAACATCCCCCTCCGACCGGAGGTCTTCTTTTATTTCTATTACCCCAAGCAAGCCGAGCTGGGCACCTTCATGTTCCAAGCTCGGCCCGGCTTAGTCTTCTTCAACAAACTACCCACTTCCAATAAACATTGGAAGGATTATTTTATCTACATTCGTATGCCCGATCGGGCCAACTTCCCGACCAAGTGGCAGGTCGGCTTGCCCCCCACTCCCGAGCTGAAGAAATTCAATACTCGACCGGACTACCTCTATGCGGCAAATATGCTAGCCGGTCTGCGGCTTGACATCAATAAGCTTCTTCACGAAGGAGTGATGTACATCTTCGGCATGAGTCCAATGCGGACTCCCCTTCCGAGCGACTTTGGTAAGCATTTTACTTTGGTCCTTTATTTTGATTGCTAACTGATTTCTCCCCTTTCCTTTGCAGCGGACATCGTCATGGAGTCGGTAATGGCCGACATTCTGAAGAGAAAGGCGGCGGCGCTCGAAGCCGCGGCGGCCAAAGAAATGGAAATGCTGGGTATCCAGCCGGTCGGATCCCATGAAGGGGAAAGCGGGACTCAGGCTGAGTCGGCCGCTCCAGCTTCTCAACAAAACGTGGCCAGCGGAGCCACCCCCACTGGGGAACCAACTGTCCCCGAGGAAGGTTCCGCTCGGGAGGAGGAGCAACCTCTACCAAAGAGACGCCGAGTGGAGACTCCCCTGCGGTCGGCTACCTCCGCGGTCCAACCATCCGAGCGGGTCACTGCGACTGCTCGGGGCAAGGCGCCAGAGGTCGAAGCCATTTCGTCTAACCGGACGCCTTCCGAATGGGACGAGCCGGCTATTCCAATTGAGGCTACTCCGGTTAGCACCCTTCCGCCCGCTCGTCACTCAGTCCAGCGCTCAACCATTCATTCTCAGTTTTCTGCGCCGGCTTCTGATCCCCTTCCGACCGCCGGTCGGACGACCCCCGGCCATGGCCGCACTGTACGAGTCTCTCTTCATCTCCCGACTGAAGAGCTGCTGCCAGAGGCCGACCGCCCGACCGTGCCCGAGCATACCATCACCTTGAAGGGGCCCCTAGCTGAGATGTGGGCCGACGCTTGGGCGCGCGTCGCGTTGATCCCCCTTCGGAACTTGGCCAATAGCCACATGCAGGAGGCCACGGGGGTAAGTCCGCTTTCTTCGAAGTTTTGTACACATTGTTTCCGATCGGCCACTAATAACTCTAATTTTCTTTTGCCAGAGATGGGTGGAGGAGATTGCAGTCTCCAATCGTTTAGCCTTGGTGGATGAGGAGTTAAGGCAACTGAAGGCAGCGTGCGGTCCGTCCGGCTCTCAAGGCCCGTCTTACTCAGAGCTGCAGAAGGAGCTGAAGAAGGCTCAGTATCTGCTGGCGGTCGAGCAGAGGAAGGCGGTTGATCAGGCTCATGCCCTGGCCGAGTCCGAGCGACAAGTCAAGTCGCTTGACACAAAATTAACTCTGGCCACCACTCGGAAAAATACGGCCATCTCCGATCTGGAGAAAAAGAACGTGGAGGCTCGGGGCCTGGAGCTGAAGGTAAAGGAGCTGATGGAGCAGCTCGACATGGAGAAGGCGGCCCGCTCGGCCGACGCGGACAAGCTTCAGAATCTGAATGAGGCCCTTACTAGCTCCCAGGCAGCTTTCAAAGAATATCAAGATGCCGAGCCGAGTCGAATCGCTGCCTTGAGGCAGAGCTACATCTGCTCACCTGAATTCTCGGAGAAAATCTGCGAGCGGATGTACACAACCTTCGACTTGGCCATGACCGCCACCACCACTTATCTGAAATCTAAGGGTTTTCTTCCGGAGTCCACTACTATTCCGGCCGGCGATCAAGTGGTGCTCTTGGAAAGTATCCCCAAGGACCTTTATGACTACATTGAGTAGACTGTCTCTATATGTAATTAGGTCGCTCGGCCAAAAATCGATCTTTTTTTGTACTTAGGCCGCTCGGCCTAAAGTTTTAATCTTAATGCAACGCTTTTCTTTCACGTACTGTCTTTTTGCTAGTGAATATGTATGTTGCCCGCTCGCCTATTATCACCTCTCGGGTATTCGAAAGGTTACCAAGTATTTGGCGTTGCTCTTCTGCTCGGCTTAATACGTAATATTTCTAAATATTTCGCTTTGATGTCGGTCGAATACCTTTAGGTGCTGGGCCGAGCGGAACGTAGAGATGATCTAACACTATTGGAGGCGAATTTCTGGGGCAGTTACATTCTTTTAATTGACATATTCCGCTCGGCGAGTTTATAGACGCCGGCTCGTCTCTCGATATTTAACGTCGGAGCTCGACGGTCTTCCGCTCGGAAGGTTTATAGACGTCGGCTCGTCTCTCGATTTTTAACGTCGGAGCTCGACGGTCTTCCGCTCGGAAGGTTTATAGACGCCGGCTCGTCTCTCGATTTTTAACGTCGGAGCTCGACGGCCTTCCGCTCGGAAGGTTTATAGACGCCGGCTCGTCTCTCGATTTTTAACGTCGGGCTCGGCGGTCTTCCGCTCGGAATGTTTATAGACGCCTCGTCTCTCGATTTTAGCGTCGGGGCTTGACGGTCTTCCGCTCGGAATGTTTATAGACGCCGGCTCGTCTCTCGATTTTTAACGTCGGAGCTCGACGGTCTTCCGCTCGGAGGGTTTATAGACGCCGGCTCGTCTCTAGATTTTTAACGTCGGAGCTCAACGGTCTTCCGCTCGGAAGGTTTATAGACGCCGGCTCGTCTCTCAATTTTTAACGTCGGAGCTCGACGGTCTTCCGCTCGGCGGTCTTCCGCTCGGAAGGTTTATAGACGCCGGCTCGTCTCTCGATTTTTAACGTCGGAGCTCGACGGTCTTCCGCTCGGAAGGTTTATAGACGCCGGCTCGTCTCTCAATATTTAACGTCGGAGCTCGACGGTCTTCCTCTCGGAAGGTTTATAGATGCCGGCTCGTCTCTCGATTTTTAACGTCGGAGCTCGACGGTCTTCCGCTCGGAAGGTTTATAGACGCCGGCTCGTCTCTCGATTTTTAACGTCGGAGCTCGACGGTCTTCCGCTCGGAATGTTTATTGACGCCGGCTCGTCTCTCGATTTTTAACGTCGGGGCTCGACGGTCTTCCGCTCGGAAGATTTATAGACGCCGGCTCGTCTCTCGATTTTTAACGTCGGAGCTCGACGGTCTTCCGCTCGGAGGGTTTATAGACGCCGGCTCGTCGGTCTTCCGCTCGGAGGGTTTATAGACGCCGGCTCGTCTCTCGATTTTTAACGTCGGAGCTCGACGGTCTTCCGCTCGGAGGGTTTATAGATGCCGGCTCGACGGTCTTCCGCTCGGAGGGTTTATAGACGCCGGCTCGTCTCTCGATTTTTAACGTCGGAGCTCGACGGTCTTCCGCTCGGAAGGTTTATAGACGCCGGCTCGTCTCTCAATTTTTAACGTCGGAGCTCGACGGTCTTCCGCTCGGCGGTCTTCCGCTCGGAAGGTTTATAGACGCCGGCTCGTCTCTCGATTTTTAACGTCGGAGCTCGACGGTCTTCCGCTCGGAGGGTTTATAGACGCCGGCTCGTCTCTCGATTTTTAGCGTCGGAGCTCGACGGTCTTCCGCTCGGAATGTTTATAGATGCCGGCTCGTCTCTCGATTTTTAACGTCGGAGCTCGACGGTCTTCCGCTCGGAAGGTTTATAGACGCCGGCTCGTCTCTCGATTTTTAACGTCGGAGCTCGACGGTCTTCCGCTCGGAATGTTTATTGACGCCGGCTCGTCTCTCGATTTTTAACGTCGGGGCTCGACGGTCTTCCGCTCGGAAGATTTATAGACGCCGGCTCGTCTCTCGATTTTTAACGTCGGAGCTCGACGGTCTTCCGCTCGGAGGGTTTATAGACGCCGGCTCGTCTCTCGATTTTTAACGTCGGAGCTCGACGGTCTTGGGCGATCCTTAACACAGCCGCTCGGCAAACACGATAGCCATCCTTTTAATTCATTTCTGCTTCCTGCATTACAAGGACATGGGCGACTAGAATATACACAAAAATGAGTTACACCAGTGCACCTTTCATCAGACACGATAAGGCTGGAGATGATTTGCACTCCATGGCCGATCCAGCTGCTGTCCGTCCTCATCCTCCAAATAGTAAGCGCCCGAGCGGAGCTTTTCGATAACCTTGAAGGGGTCCGCCCAGGGAGCTTCAAGCTTGCCGACGTCACCGACCGGCTTGACTTTCTTCCAGACAAGGTCACCGACCTAGAATGATATGGGGATTACGCGCCTGTTGTAGTTTTGCTTCATCCGTTGGCGGTACGCCATCAGCCGGACGGGCGCCTTGGCTCTCTCTTCATCAACCAAATCCAGCTCCATGTTCCTCCGCTCGGCGTTGCCTTCATCGTAACTCTGGATCCGGACGGATTCGACACCGACTTCAACGGGAATCACCGCTTCGCCGCCATATACCAGATAAAAAGGCGTGACGCCCGTTCCTTCCTTTGGAATCGTTCGGATGGCCCATAGGACGTCCGACACTTCATCCACCCAACTTCCTCCCAAATGGTCGAGCCGAGCGTGCAGAATATGAAGAATTTCCCGATTGGCTACTTCGGCTTGACCGTTGCTCTGGGTATAGGCTACAGATGTGAAGTGTTGCTCAATGCCGAAGCTTTTGCACCAATCTTCGAGCAATTTTCCTGTGAACTGCCGCCCATTGTCGAAAATAAGTCGACGAGGGATGCCGAACCGACAAATGATGTTCTGCCAGATGAACTTCTTGACCATCTGCTCGGTAATCTTGGCTAGCGGCTCGGCCTCCACCCATTTGGAAAAATAATCAACTGCCACAAGTAAAAATTTCCGCTGCCCGGTCGCCATAGGGAATGGACCCACAATATCCATTCCCCACTAATCAAACGGACATGAGACCGTTGACGCCTTCATTTCCTCCGCCGGTCGGTGGGAGACATTGTTATACTTCTGGCAGGATAGGCACGTCGACACGGTCCGAGCGGCATCTGCTTGTAAGGTTGGCCAGAAGTATCCGACTAGCAGGATCTTCTTAGCTAGTGATCGTCCGCCCGAATGTCCACCACATGATCCTTGATGCACTTCTTGGAGGATGTAAGCCGAGTCTTCTGAACTCACGCATTTCAGAAGCGGACGGGAGAAAGCCTTCTTGTATAGTTGATCTCCAATGAGTGTGAACCGACCGGCTCTCCTCCTTAACAGCTCGGCTTCATTCCGGTCGGACGGGGTGGCGCCCAAGCGCAAAAACTCCGTGATGGGTGTCCTCCAGTCGCTCGGCAACGTGAGGCCCTCCATCCGATCGACGTGCGCCACCAAAGATACTTATTCAATTGGCTGCTGGATGGCGATCGACGTTATTGAGCTTGCAAGTTTGGCTAACTCATCAGTCGCTTGGTTCTCCGCTCGGGATATCTTCTGGATAATAACTTCTCTGAAGTCGGCTCTAAGTTTCTCGAAGGCTTGAGCGTAAAGCTTGAGTCGAGCGTTGTTGATTTCAAAAGTACCTGTGAGCTGCTGAGCGACCAGTTGGGAGTCGGAATGGAGCGTTACCCGTCCGGCCCCCACATGCCGGGCGGCTTGTAAGCCAGCTATAAGGGCTTCATATTCTGCCTCATTATTCGTAGCTCTATAATCCAGCCTGACGGATAAGTGCATATTCTCTTCTTGGGGAGACAGCAATAAGACACCAATACCGCTCTCGAGCCGAGTGGAGGATCCGTCTACAAATACCTTCCACATGGCTTCGGGCTCTGGTTTTTGTACCTCGGTGACGAAATCCGCCAAGGACTGCGCTTTTATCGCCGACCGGAGCTGGTATTGAATGTCGAACTCGCTCAACTCGGTTGTCCATTTGATGAGCCGTCCGGACGCTTCGAAATTCAACAGCACTCTTCCCAATGGGCTATTCGTCCGGACGATGATAGTATGAGCCAAGAAATAAGGACGGAGGCGCCGAGCGGCGAGGACCAAAGCGAAAGCAAGTTTCTCGAGCCCGGTGTAGCGAGATTCAGCATCTTTTAAAATATGGCTCAGAAAATACACTGGCTCTTCTCCGCTCAGCCGACGGCTTGTTCAGTAGAAGATAAGTAGATACAAAGTGGCTCACCCGCAGCTGGCTTGGCTAGTACCGGAAGAGAATTCAAATATGTCTTCAGATCTTCGAACGCTCGATCGCATTCTTCGTCCCATTGAAACTTGGCGGCTTTGCGCAAGATTTTAAAGAAAGGCAGGCTCCAGTCAGCGGTTTTGGAGATGAACCTAGACAGGGCAGTTATTCGACCGGTCAAACGCTGCACTTCCCTTAGATTTTTTGGAGGCGGCATGTCTTGTAAAGCTTTCACCTTGCTGGGATTTGCTTCAATACCCCGCTCGGTCACTATGTAACCTAAGAAGCGTCCTCCTTTTGCTCCGAATAGACACTTCTGGGGATTTAGTTTAACGCCATACCTCCTCAGTGTTCGGAAAGTCTCCTTCATGTCTTCCAAGAGGTCGGCCGCTCGGACGGATTTGATAAGAATGTCGTCCACGTATACTTCTAGATTCCGCCCGATCTGCTCTCTGAACACTTTGTTCATCAAGCGTTGATACGTGGCTCCCGCGTTCTTCAATCCGAATGGCATCACCTTATAGCAATAGGTGTCGTCGGTTGTAACGAAGCTAACTTTTTCTTGATCTTCCCGAGCGAGCGGCACTTGATGATAACCTTGGTAAGCGTCAAGCATACATATTAATTCGCAGCCGGCTGCAGAGTCCACCAACTGATCTATCCGGGGCAGAGGATAAAAATCTTTCGGGCAAGCTTTGTTGAGATCCCGAAAATCTATGCACAATCTCCACTTGTTGCCTGGCTTGGAGACTAATACTACGTTAGCCAACCAGCTCGGGAACTGCACCTCGCGTATATGGCCGGCCTCCAGAAGCTTCTCAACTTCCGCCCGGATGATGACATTCTGCTCGGCGCTGAAGTCCCTTTTTCTTTGCTTTACTGGCCGAGCGTCCGGTCGGACGTGGAGCTCATGCTGTGCTATACTTGGTGAAATTCCGGGCAGCTCATGTGTCGACCAGACGAAGACATCATGGTTTCTTCGGAGACATTGGATCACCTCCTCTTTCTGATTCGCCTCCAAATCGGACGCGATGAAGGTCGTGGCCTCCGATCGGGTCGGGTGTATCTGCGCTTCCTCTTTTTCTTCGTAAACTAAAGAGGGAGGCTTTTCAGTGATGGCGTTTACCTCGATCCGGGGCGTCTTCCGAGCGGAATTGGCTTCTGCTCGGACCATCTCGATGTAGCATTGCCGAGCGGCCAGTTGATCTCCCCGTACTTCTCCTACTTTGTCATCCACGGGGAACTTGATCTTCTGGTGGAAGGTGGAGACGGCCACTCGGAATTCGCTGAGAGCTGGTCGCCCCAATATGACGTTGTATGCCGACGGAGAGTCCACCACGACGAAGTTTGCTGTACGCGTCCTTCTGAGCGGCTCCTCTCCCAGAGATATGGCCAGACGGATCTGTCCGACCTGCTGAACTTCATTGCCCGTAAACCCGTAAAGGGGGGTTGTCATAGGCAGCAGCTCGACTCGATCAATTTGCAGTTGATCAAATGCTTTCTTGAATATGATATTGACCGAGCTCCCTGTGTCAATAAAAACGCGGTGAATAGTATAGTTGGCTATTACCGCTTTGATGAGAAGGGTGTCATCATGGGGGACTTCAACTCCTTCCAAGTCCCTGGGTCCGAAACTAATTTCTGGTCCGCTCGCCCGTTCCTGACTACAGCCGACCGCATGGATCTGGAGCTGTCGGACGCTCGCCTTTCTTGCTCGGTTAGAGTCACCTCCGGTCAGCCCGCCAGCAATGATGTTGATCTCGCCTCGGGCAGTGTTACTTCTATTTTCTTCTTCCCGAGCGGACGGTCGAGACCGTTCTCTAGACATTCGGCGATTCTCACGCCTTGGAGAGCGATGCTGATCGGGAGTCTGTTGTTTTCGCCTGTCAATTTGAGTCCGATCGGCTTCATGAGTTCTCTGTTGCCTATCGGATGAGGGAGATCGTCGACCACCATCCCGGGGAACGGGTTGAGCAATCAAAGGAAGACTTCGACAATCTCTTGTGTTGTGCGTATCTGTCCGGTGGAAGGAGCAGAACATCGAGGTCCATTTCTTCTTTGGCTTGGGCCGGGCGGCAGCTACCTCTTGCACTTGGGACCTGGCATGGGGGGAGCGGATTGCTTCGGCTCTTGGTCCTCTGGGTGGGTGAGCAGCATGTTGCTTTCGCTCGGCAAGAGGAGCCCGCTCGGTTGGAGTTTCTTTTTTTCGGGCTGCTTGGGCTTCCTCCACGTTGATGTACTCGTTGGCTCGGTGTAGCATATGGTCGTAGTCTCAGGGCGGCTTTCGAATGAGCGATCGGAAAAAATCCCCATCCACTAGGCCTTGTGTGAAGGCATTCATCATGGTCTTCGAGGTGGCCGTTAGAATATCCATGGTCACTCGGTTGAACCGCTGGATATAAGCTCTGAGCGGCTCTCTTGGCTCTTGCTTGATGGCGAACAAGCTGACACTCGTCTTCTGATAACGCCGACTGCTTGCAAAATGATGGAGGAAGGCCGTTCGGAAATCCTTGAAGTTTGCGATGGACCCATCCGGCAGCCTCCGAAACCATCGTTGAGCCGATCCAGAGATGGTGGTTAGAAAAACTCGACACTTCACCCCATCCGTATATTGGTGAAAGGTAGCAGTGTTGTCGAATTTACCCAGATGATCATCTGGATCGGTAGTCCCATTGTATTCGCTGATCGTCGGGGGCACGTAGTGCTTTGGCAAAGGATCCTTCAAGATGGCTTCTAAGAACTGGCGATTAATTCGCTCGGGCGATGTATCCGCTCGGGGGGCTTTCCCTTTTCTGTCGTCTCGTCTTAGCCTTTCATCCGAAGAAGATCCCCGATCCCGATTAGTTGCTGCGGCTTCAGGTGTGCGGAATAGGGCCCGAGGGAATGCAACGGTGGCCTGAGGTGCTTCCGCTCGGCCTCCTGATGCTGATGTTGCTTGCTGCTCTGCCCGCTCGGCTGGTGCTTTCTGTTTCTGTTCGACGAGCTTAGCGGCCCTCAACTCGATCAGAGCGTCGAGTTCCTCCGTGGAAAGCGTCACCGTATGCTGTCGTCCAGCCTTGTCCATTGTTTCCGCTCGGATGCAGGAGCGTTCCCACAGACGGCGCCAAATTGATCCTGTCCGAATCGCTGAACCAACGGACGCTGGGCACGTGGCGCTCTCCTGGCAGCTGACGTAGATCCTCGGCCGGTCGGACGGCGCTCCGGCGGACCTGCACAGAAGTCGGGCCGGGAAGGGGTTCCCGGCGACGACCCTCCGACGCTCAAGTCAGGCAAGCAAGCAGTGAAAAAGTGGCTATCCTAATATTAGAACACGTACCTCTGGCGAAGAATGAGGGCCTTTATATAGGGCAGCGGAGAAGCGAGTGTACATATACCGAGGTGTACACGTGTCCGCGGCCCATACCCTAGTAAGGGCTTGTCAGTGAGCTTACCTGACCCATACTGCTACAGTCCAAGCATGTCCTCGATGGAACAGCGGAACCCCCTGTCATAAGATTTGAAGTATGGCCTACACGTGGAACATACCCGCTGTCAGAAAAAGATGTCACTTGTCCTTTTGCCTTTACTCCCCGGAGAGAGTCCGGACGGCCAGCTTCCGCGACATCCGGCCGGACGTATGCGGTGGTTTACTTAGGGAGGTTCTCAATCACGTGCTTTGTGGAGACTATTAGCAGTATGCTACCTAATTGTTTTGGCCGAGCGTGCAATCCAATCGGCTCTGCGATCTCATCCGCTGAGCGCGAGAACCCTGACTTTCGACGATACGCCTTTAACCAACTAGACACCGGCCGGCCGCTCGGCCGGTCGAACCCGCCCCTCGCCGCCCGGCCACCTGCCACTTTGACTTACACGTGGCGTTGACCCCACCGGACGGGGGGCCCCTGTTCTTACAACCGGATCAGTAGATATTTAAATTTAATAAAATAACTTTTTAGCATAAATTATATATTTTAGATATAAAAGTTGGTGTGGATGCTTTTAGCCATCTGCACTAATGGTTAATAGTCACCCGTGATTTACTTCCTCCGTGTTGACTTAGGGAAGAATTGGCGGGGGTGCTGAAAATGAGCGAATTGTCTTTTTTTACCATATGAACGGTCAAATAGCTTCGAGACATGATTGGTGTAAGAGATTTGATATTTTAAAGAGTTTGATTCTATGTAAAAATATATTTGCAGCTAGAGGTCGAGTTATCGTACTTTTTAAATTTATTTAGAGCATAATATGAGATTAGACAATCTATTTTAAAATTAGTCAAATTGTAAAATCTAAATATCCTGTATAAAAAATCATGGATTGTTAAATATATTTTTAAAATGATAAAAAATAATTAAATTTCCAGAAGGAATGAAAAGGAATTAAAAAATAGAGTATAAGTCACAAGAGCATCTCTATTTACCATAGTAGTTATTACTATTTATTCAATCCACTTACTTAATATTTATATTACAGTAGCTATAAAATTATAATTACAATAATATATATAATAACTATAGTGAGCGTCGGTGGGTAACATGATCAATTTGACAAAAAAAAAAAAAAAAAAAAAAAAAAAAAAACGTCAGGATCTTTAATGATTTTGTAAAATATATGATGCCCTTTAATTTTTTTCCAAAATTTAATGGCCTTATTTACTTTATATTTACATGTGCTCGTGGCGGATGATCTATTAACCAAATTTTTTTAGATTAATTATTCATTAAAAAAATTTAACTGGTTAAAACTGAGGCTTAATCATCAAATTTTTTTTCTCCGGACCACTTTATATTCTTAGGAAAGAAGAGACATTTAGATCAATTAAAGAAAGTACATCAAATATATTATGCTTTTTTTCTTTTCCACTCTATTTCCATCATAATAAACACATCATTATTGAGAAAATAATGATAAAAAATAAATACGTTATCGAGTCGTTCTCTAATTAATATGGAAAAGATAAATTATGAGCGATCATTAACCTTTGGAATAATAACAAATATATCATAGAGACATTTACATCAATTTTACCGAGATTTGAACTTTAAATTTTATGATGATAATATATCATGTGTTAGCCATCAAACTCTCGGGACATCATTATTAGAAAAGTGACCTATATTAGGGATGTGACATTTTACTCAAGAGTGCATTGATGTTTGATAATTATCAAATCCGTCACTGGAGTTTCAGATTTATGAAAGGGTGCACTTTAATTTTAAAATAGTATTTAAACGTTTTAAAAAACCTTAAGAAATATTTTAATAACCTTTCATCGCTTGACCTACAAAAATATCTTATACATTGAAAAATTAACACACTTTGATGATTTTCTAATGGTGAAAACAAAAAAAATATAAAGTCATTAATTGTTTCTTATTAGGAGCATCATAATCACAATAATTGTCTTTTAATGTTTATTCATATTCTTATTTATTTATTTATTTTCACCATTAAAAAGCTAATAACATTCTATTGGTCAAAATAGTAAAATCACCATTATTTTTACAATGCTCTCATAAATACATCCGTGTCGTTATTTTTGTTTTTTTTTCCTAATAAAAAATGTGTTTTGATAAAAATAACTTAATGAAATTTTTTATATGATCAAAATGATAATATCGTACTATTATTATAAATATATTAATGGAACCTTATTAAATGAACAATATCAAATTACTGTACATTCTCAGGATTATAATATCACCCTAAGATATCTAAATTATCATCTAGTTATTTATAATGTTCGAATCTAATTATAACATATTTCCAAGATTTTTTTTTCTAAATGAGAGGCATAATCATGCTCATGGGGTTGGATCTAATGAGCTCGGATCTTCTGAATCGCTTTTTACGATTCAGGGGATGGTCTCTAGACATGTATTGATGGGGATGAATAATCCCCATCTATTTTATAAGTGGGAGTCATATATTCTACCAATATATATTTAAGAATCATTCCTTAAATCGTAAAAAGTGATCTAGAGAATCTGTCCTCGAGATCAAATTATCGTTTGTAAGAGATTATTTATTTATTTTTGGCATGCTAATTAAATATTTTTAAAAAATTTAGAAAAAAAATTGAGTTAAAATTAGATCTCATCCGTTAGATTCAGATCTACATCGAATCGAATGAACGGAACCGATCCGGTTCATTAACTGGTCCAGAAATCGATTCCGATTCGGATTCATCAGTGGAATCAGAATAGGATTTCGGGAAAATTTTCATTTTGCTCTCCTAAATTTACCTATTTGTTTAGAATATCTTATAAATCTAAAAACTTCTTAAAATTCATCAAAATAGTTAGCATTAACAAGGAGTTGTCTAATTTTCCTATTAAATGATGTAATTATAAATTAACTGGTAAGAATTTAAAAATAGTTTTTTTTAAAAAAAAAACTAGCATTAGATATCCAGTCAGGCTTTCGGATCAACTAATTTGAGAATGATCGATTCGATGTTAGAGGAAAATATTTTACCTGTAGTTGAACATTAAACTATATCTGAGTGATTGCATAAATATTAAGATTAAGGTACTTTCGAATAAGAAATCAATTATGGAAGTGAAATGAAAATTCCTTCGAGGGAATCATCTCCTTTTTTAGGTCGGATTCGACCGCTCGGCGGCTCGGTATCTTGGTCCGGTTCTTGGTCACGGAAATGAGCCGCCGCCGAAGCGATAAATCAAGAGGGAGAGAATTTTGACCCTCTTTCCGTCTTCCTTCTCCGCAGATTCAGCGAGGGGACGTAGGATTCTCGAGGGAGAGGAACCGGAGATCTAATGGAGCAGAGCCTTCTTCTTCCTCGGCTAAGAGTCGATCATGGCCTCATCCTCGCGTCCCCGTTCATCACCTCCGCTCATGCTTCCGGTTGGAGGCGCTGCCATTCCTCGTCGTTCTCTTCGCTCAAGGTCCCTCCTTTCCTTCCTGATCCATTTTGTGCTTTTCTGATTATATTGTCCCTCTTTGTTATCTCTCTCCCTCTTCCCTGGTGATTGATTTGAGAAGGCATGGCCCGGTTTGTGCAAGGACCTAACTCATCGTAGAATGATCGTGAAAAATAATTCCTTTTGTGCGGTTGAATTAGATTGACGTTGCGTAAGCCCGTCAGGATTAAGGGTTCCGGAAAGATGATTTGGTGATTTAAAGGCCTCAGAGTTGTTCCAAGTCTCATGCGAGGAAACACACGGTAGAAATGAATGATTTGCGGCTCAGTAGTGACAGTCCTACCATGTTGAGCAAGCATCGCTAATGGTGAATAATTGATTAGGTGGTCAGGTGCCACCACTTTGTTAAGTTAATAAACGTGAAAGAGCTGGCTATTGGGCATTCATCTGCTCTCATGATGAAAGAGCAGACTCATAGATCTGTATAGCTCGTGTAGTATAGTTTCTGTCATTGAAGTTTTTGGCTGTGATGGCCATAAACCTTAAATAGTGGGAACAGTCCTAGCAAGGGGCATTGAAGTAATGGTGGAAGATTCCAACATGTGGGCATAGAGCTTCTTGGGTTGGTGATTGAACTGTAGAGAAATTTTGAGTTCAAATGTAGGGCTAATGGAGGAAGAAGGGTAGGTCAGTGAAGGAGGCAACAAGAGAGGGTTGGCCTAGGAAGGAGTTGACAATGTTCTTAAAATCAAATAGAGGTACGAAAGGTGTTCTCAACGCGAATGAATGCCCTAGGCATTCAGTGTGGATAGACCACCAAACCAAAGGACATAGAATAGGCACATGAGAGAAATCACATGCGGAGGAGTAGCTTGTGCAGAATGGGCATGCACAATTAGATGGGAATCCACATTGAGATTGACTGATTAGGCAGCAAAGATGAATGGAGGTGGGGATTTCTCTAATACCATGTGAGGTGAATAATATTGGGATAAAATCCTAAGTAGCTCCCTTCTGCCTATATATGAATCTTATTAGGCATATGAGACATTACAAATAGACTTATAGCTTTACATATTGGATCCATAACAACTAACAAGCGGTTGCTCCCTTATTCATCTTCCTCTCTTCTACTAACTCCATTTTTTTATCAATGATTACTATTTTTTCTAGTTTTCCATTATTGTTGATGTTCTTGAACTTTAGAATGAAATTTTGGTTAATTCCTTTAGAAATTTGGCTTAGAAAGGAATTCTACTTTTTGGCGTTACCATACTACATTTTCCACTATATATTATTAAGAAGTTTCATGCTATTGCGATAGCTTGGCCATTATATGTATATTTTTTAAGCAGCCTAGTGCATGAAGTTCTCATCAAAGCGGGGTCCCGAGGCAGCGTCTATTGTACGCAACCTTACCTTGTTATGCAAGAGGTTATTTCCAAGCCTCGAACCCATAACTTATAGGTCACATGACAACATTTTTACTGATGCCAAGGCTCCCCTTCTAGCCAATTAGATTTTAAAAGTTAAATAAAAAATTCATACTCTTGAATTTAATATGTGCTCAATTTAGTATTTTTCATTACATGTCCAAAAAGATCTTATTCCCATTCTTAACATTTTCAGATTCAGAGTCAGCTTCGTCCAATGTCTGTGGTTTCAGGGCCCTTTAGCACTATAAGATGTGCAGTAACTGAAACAAGTGTTTACAGGTATGTATATGCATATTTTTTACCTTCCCACTTGAATTATATTTTTGAATTTTAGCTTATAGATGATGTATTTATGTACACATGACATAGAGAGTTCATTTGTTTTTTCTTGCAGATAGCTTAAATTGAACATTATGATCATTAAGGCTGTTTTGAGTTTGTCATGAATTTTTATGCATATAAAGGCAGCTCTCAGTTCTGCAACACTAAACCTTTTTAAGATTTAGCTATGCTAATTTTATTACTGATCGGTTAGAAGCAATCTATTTGTGTTCTTTTTTACCTTCAACAAACTCTACCTTTCTTGATTGTACTTGTGATTTAAAATTGGACAATCACTCAGCCTATACGGAACAAAATTATGAACTTGGAATTCTGTTTGCACATTCCACAACTATTATGGATTGCTTTGTTGGAATAACCAAACTCTTGGATATTATAATTCTATGTTTTAGAAGAATTGGAACTTGAGAATCCTATTGACAACTTGTTTGCTATCAATTCTTGAGGGAAAATAATTCTGAGTCTATAATAGCAATAATTTTCAAGAATTAACTTTTCAGATCTTATGTTTCAACTGATGGGAAATGGTATTTTATTTCTCAATGTACTTTACTAACTTTTTCATGTACTTGTGAGTAGACAGGCTTCTATATTAAATATGGGTAAAAAACAATGAAGCAAAAGAGTGAGTGGATTAGATATTAGAATTCTAGTTCCCAATTTTTTATTACTCCAAACAAAAGATTCCATTGGTACTAATGAATTGGACTTTGGATTACATGATATGTTTCTGGGACTGTAATTCTTTTTCTATGTTTTTTTTTTGTTTTGAAATTGCTTATGTGCAGATACTCTATGTGTTTGTAGCAAGGAATCTACGGAAACAGTAGACTTGGACTGGGATAATCTTGGATTTGGACTGGTTCCCACTGATTATATGTATAAGATGAAATGTACCCAAAATGGGATATTCACAGAAGGAGAATTGTTACGTTATGGGCCCATTGAATTAAGTCCATCTTCGGGAGTATTGAATTATGGGCAGGTTAGCATAGAGCTAAAATTCATGATTCGTTGCATTTAAACAGATATTTAATATTTTTATGTAACTATGGGACATTGAGATATGCCATTGCATCTGTTTTTGAAAGGGATGGAAAATATCTTGTTTGTGACAATAAATCCAAGCAATTTGGTCTGTATTCTATATATGCCTTGAGAATTAATAACTCATCTCTACTTTTATGGCCTCAACATTCATACTTTTTTCATATATTTTAAGAACCTATGTTGCATTAAGTTGTTAGTTTTAAACCAAACATTCGAATGATCTAACTTTTTCCTTGGATTTCATTCGTGCATTTGATTCCATAATTGCAGATCCTTAGCACTACATGATGCACATTAATGTTCTGTTTCTGCGTATGAATATTATACAAGTTTTATAAAAAGTTTCCTAGGCATCTAAATTTAAAGTGATTATTCATTCTGAATAACATAGCATTGCTGTTCATATTAGGGAAGAATTGAAGATTATTATAACATCAATTTTTTATGTTTCAGGGATTATTTGAAGGTCTCAAAGCATACAGGAAGGAAGATGGATCTATTCTATTATTTCGACCTGAAGAAAATGCCTTACGAATGAGAAAGGGTGCTGAAAGGATGTGCATGCCTGCACCATCAGTGGAAAAGTTTGTTGATGCTGTAAAGCTCACTGTTTTGGCAAACAAGCGCTGGGTAGCTTACATCCACTACTATCAATTTGATGGTTTTTTTTTCACGAGGGATGTAAGAAGTCTAAAAAACTACTTTATTTGCATTTATGTAGGTGCCACCTACAGGTAAAGGTTCACTGTACATTAGACCACTTCTTATTGGTAGTGGTGCTGTTCTTGGTCTGTCACCTGCTCCTGAATATACTTTTCTTATCTTTGTCTCACCTGTTGGAAACTATTTTAAGGTTGGTTTGTTGTAAAATTTTGGATTTTCACTTTTTGAATCTTAAATACTCTTTTGCTTAATACAACCTGGCCTTTTGTGGTCATTCATTCTCTTCTAATAATATTTGCCATGTATCATATCACCATGCGTGTGGTTGTGTTTTGTATATTATTATTTCCAGCATTATGCATCTACTTTGTTTGTATGACATTGACAGAAGAGAATAGTCTTTTTGGGAGCTAGCATATGTTTGGTTGAGGAGTATCTTGTTTATGCTGCATGCAATAAATTACCAAATGGAGGATAAATGTGGGATTGGAACTTTAACATATAGAGACTTAATTATTATTTAGTTTTGTATCTGTAATTGTTTTGCATCTGGGGGAAAACTTACAAGTCCATGATAGGAAATTAAACCTTTGGAGATTAATATTCAATATTGTCTTTTGCATGATTTTGTTCTCTTTAGCTGATCATGGATCGTACCGATAAATTTCCCTTGTTTACATAATCTAATGGAACACCTATGCCGATGAACTTAATTTCTACCCAAAATAGCATGAAAAAGATCAAAATATAACTGAATTTAATTTTGGTATACTTAATGTATTTTTAGAAAGTGCAATTCTAGCTTTTCTTCTTTCTTCCCTCATCTCTTTCACTCTCTCTTGATGCTTTAATGTTTTATCTATGCATTTAAACAATTTTTTTCAGTTTGCAGCGAACTGAATATAATTAACAAAAAACAAACTGATTAAACTATATTTTTCAGGAGGGCTTGGCTCCAGTAAACTTATTAGTTGAAAATGAGTTTCACCGTGCAGCACCAGGTGGAACAGGGGGTGTTAAGACCATTGGCAATTACGCATCAGTAAGTGAACTTATAGATAGTACCTATGCATAAGTAAATATAGGTAACTACGTTTAGTTATATGGTTTCTTTGGTACTTAGCTGGAATCTCTACATTTGCATATCCTTTCATTTTGCTTTTATTGAAGTTCACTATAACTCATGATAATCATAGAATTCTTCTGTGATTTCTTCTTGGGACTATCTGCTTCATTGCAATTTTGGATTAGGCTTCAATTGATCGACATACTTTATAATCCTCCTCTGACCTTTATTGCAATGTGCTTTGTGGATTGGCTCATTAGTTTGAGTTGGCTTGGTAGGGAAGGTTCTACTTTGGTCTTTCATGACGCCTGGTATCTATTATCCGCTCCCATTCTCTATGAATTGAACATGCTAGTCTTGAGTATAACATAATTAGACAATCTCATTTTAAAATATTTTCCATAATCTAGTCAACGAGGTGTTTTTGATTTCTATGTAGGTCCTCAAAGCGCAAAAGAAAGCCAAGGAGAATGGTTTTTCAGATGTATTATATCTTGACTCCACTCACAAAAAGTATCTCGAGGAAGTTTCATCCTGTAATATTTTTGTTGTGAAGGTATGGATGTCTTAGGTTTTTTTGTTATCATGCTATGTGCTTATGATATCTGAAGCATGAACTCTTCAGAACTGCATTAATTTTTTATTTAATATATGGCGTAAAAATAATCGAAAACATTGATTTTGAAAGTCTTTTTAAGTTATATTTTCCTTAATAATCTTATGCTGAGTTAGAATAAAGAAACTCTAATATGTTCTTAGTTTTTGCTACTTATCTCAGTTTATTTTCACCTTTATTCATAAGGGTTTTCTTTTTCCTCAAGAAACATAGAAATTTCTCTTGTGATATCTTGGACGTCTCTGGTCTTTGTGCGGCAGCATATAATGTTTTTTTGAGCACTGTAAATTAAATCTATCTTTTCCTTCAAAGTTCAATAGTCGGATAAAGTCCATGTAACCAACCCCATATTATTGTAACTCTGGCTCATTGTTTTTAGAGGTTTACTATTTTAATCATATTTGTAATGCACATGATGGTCGGCTATTGGATTGTTTTTGCATATCATCGCCTGAATTTATTACTATTTACTGTAACCGAATGTCTTATTTCCTTTCGACAGAACAAAGTCATTTCCACCCCAGAAGTAAAAGGAACTATATTGCCTGGCATTACGAGGAAAAGTATAATTGATGTTGCTCTAGGTCAAGGCTATCAGGTACAATCCCAAGTGATAATACAGAAATAAATGTGGATTTGGTGTTCATACATGATAGGCTGCAAAAAGTGCAATCGATCACTGTTTTTCGGTACTCATCTTATGATCGAACATTCTTATGTTGCTCTTTTGCATCTTTATTTTTTAGTCTACATCTAAACAAGGCTTTTGTACCAAAGACTGTGTTTTGGTTCATATCAAGTCTACATATTTGCGATACTCTTTCATCTGCTACTCCTTTTGGATGCACAGGTCGAGGAGCGTGCAGTATCAGTGGATGAAGTGCTTGATGCTGATGAAGTTTTCTGCACCGGAACAGCTGTCGTGGTAACCCCGGTGGGAAGTATAACATTCCTAGGAAGAAGGTAAGATCGATCCAATCTAATGGAGTAGTAGAGACGAAGTTCGAATAGTTGTTGATACAACCATATTCATCCATCCATTGGATCGCATAAGCATGCTCGATGCTCAACCAGTTATGTCAATCTAAACCATTTGTGAATTGAGGCTTTGGTTCTCTTTGTGGTTTCAAAACTTTTGCAGGGTGGAGTACGGCAACAAAGGAGTTGGGGCTGTGTCTCAAGAACTCTACTCTGAACTCACAAGATTACAGATGGGCCTTTCGGAGGATAAGATGGGTTGGACAATGAAGTTAAACTAGGAATTTCGAAACCAAATAAACAATCAGTGCATCTCTCACGGTCGTTGTTTAATCTTTGAAGGTAGACGGTGGTAAATTATTTGTGGGCACTCAGAATTGTCGTTGTATTTTTCTTGAATTATGTTTCTGTCCAATGATTGTCACAGCAAGTCAATCAACACTTTTACCTTTTATCTATTTCTTTTAAAAATTATTTTAGAAGTGTTTTTGTTATGTATTTTATTATTGATTATTTAATAAGGGATAAAAAAACGGTCCATAGGATTTGCTCTCCCCAAATTGATTGGGAGTGTCGTTCATAGTGGGTGTGCACCAAGTATCAGGTCTATATATCGGTCTATTGGTGTCATTGTTGTGTTGTTACTTGTGTGAAAAACATTCTTGAGCAATTAAAATAAATATTACAAATGAACAAAAATAGAAGATGTTTTCCTTTTATATATATATATTAGTAAATTCTCTAAGGGTGCGTTTAGTTGGAGGTTATCTTGATAATTTTGATCATCTATCTAAGATTATTAACGAAAATTTTATTTGATTTAGATAATCGTTCATTAAAATTGAGATTTTTCTCGATTATGAGGTTAATAAAATTTTTTTTATCTAAAATATCTTCGAATAAGAGAAAAATATGAAATAAAAAATTAAAAAAAATGTAAAAAAACATAAATAAAATTTTAAAAATAAAAAAAACATAAAAAATAAAAAAAAACATAAAAAATAATTATAATATATAAAATAGAAAAAACATAAATTTTTTTTAAAAACATAAAAAAATAAAAAAAAACATAAAATAAAATTAAACAAATTTTAAAAAATACATATAAAAATTAAAAAAAAACGTGAAAAAGAAAATAACGTAGAATTTAAAAAATTATATATATATATATATATATAATTAATTAATTAATTAATTTTTGTATCTAAGGATAATATTATAAAATATTAAACTATCTTATTCAACTTTCAAATAAATAAATTTTGATTGCAACCTTCCCCTTTTTCCCACGCTGCGTCATCTTTCTCTGAATCGGGTCGCCTCGACTGAAGCTACGCAAACGGAGAGCGCTGCTTCCTTCTTCCCTGGCGCATTCCACTTGCCTTCTCGGAAGGCAGGTGAGCTTGGACTTGCAAGATCGACCTTTTTTGTCCCTTTTTGTGCGAGATTACCGATGTTCTCGGTTCTCGACACTTTTTGGTTTCTGCACGCTACTTACATCTGCATATTTTTGTACCAAACCTACAATTGTCCGTCGCAAATGTGGAATGAATCTAGGTGTCAAACCCATCGCTTTATCAAGTTAGAACAAGGGATCAAGGAAATCCAGGTTCTGGTTAGGGTATCCCATGTCATGTCGACGCGGATCGCAGAGGATAACCCTAGAGTTTGTGTGGCAAAGATCTCAATGGGGTCTATTTGAAGGTACTGCTTCTCGCTCTTCCGGCCAGAGGACAATGTACGCCGCCGAATGCACTTCATCCATGCCGTCAAGGGGACAGTAGCTCCTGCATCAGATTATGCACCATTTGGTAACGGATCGATCGATCGGTTTTAGACGATGCAATGTAGTCGATACTATTGTAATTTATCTTTTTGTTTCCTGGCTTATGAAATCATATGAGCCATTGCTAACAGATGAAGCTTTAGTGATCATTTATTAGCTCAATCAAATCTTTCACAACCTTAAGCTAACTTTGAGGGATTGGTCAGCACCAGTAGATTGTGAGTTTTTTTTTCTTCACAAAAGTAATATCATACAAGATTTTTCCTCAGAGTGAAACTTCTTCAGGCTTTGAAGGCACAAACACAAGCCAAAATTGAAGGATTCACAGATGTTACATATCTTGATTCTGTTAAGACGAAATATTGGGGGTGTAAAGGTATCACTTGTGCCGAAATTTTTTATAATAAGGCTTCTGCTTTATTATTTTCTATGTCTGATCATGTTTGATTTGCCTTGATAATATGGTAGTTTAATCAAAGTAAAGAATGGAACTGTGTGAATGTGCCTGACATTTTACTAACCTTCTTTTGTCTCTTGATGTATCTGTAACTTGCTCTGGGCAATTTACTTAGATCTTTTTTTACTTTTATGTTTCAAGTTTCAACCATTTCTAAAATGAATCAGTGCAATGGCATTTACTTTGCTCAAATGATGCTGATGAGACTGTATATCTCACACAGGGGGATGCCATGTCAACACAAGTTGCATCAGGAACTATTTTATGAGGGATCAAACGCAAAAGTATCATCTGAAATTGCTATTGATGTAAGTTACCAGGTTAGTTTTTCCTATTTTAAATGCTAAAACTAACTCAGTGATTCATTGCTCAATACATTTGATAGATAA
The DNA here is from genome assembly GCF_018446385.1 of Zingiber officinale. NCBI lineage: Eukaryota > Viridiplantae > Streptophyta > Magnoliopsida > Zingiberales > Zingiberaceae > Zingiber > Zingiber officinale. The sequence goes on from NC_055989.1 coordinate 88,669,690, forward strand.
GTAGATACAACATGCACTATCTTATCTTACCGAAGGTTTAACAATCGGTGGAATTTCCACTTCCCTTATTATGCTCATCTTCTTCTTTATAAATAAAAATGTCAGAATACTCTTTAGCATTTTCAAACCATTATTATTAATTCAATAATCACGTGATAGGTATTCGTTGAACAAGTTATTAGGATTCAAACATATGTCGCTCTCGTAGTGACTCAAATACATTTGGTAAAGTGGATAAGTTCTTTCTATACAAGGAGAGACTTGAAAAACTATTAGACATCAATCATAATCAGACATTTGGTCGTGGCTCATTATCCATCCTACACACAACACAATCACTTCCAATAAGTCAAGAATTGAAATGAATGGATAATGCCTAGTTACTTTGTCCTCTAAGCTAAATCAATGAAGCCCACACACATCAAACATATCCCTATATATCCCCTCACAAGTCTTGGAATCTAGTCCAAGAGGACTAAAGCTAGCTTATGATGCCTCTTTTCGTCTAATTGATCGGCTTGAATTGCCTTTTTCTCACATGTGATTATCCATTTTGAATGCTAACTTAGAAAGAATGAAGAATTGAATTAGAAAGTGAGACGGAATTAAGCTTGATGCTACTTGGAACTTGAAGTGATGGAGAAGTCATTTAGGATAAGTAATCTCTTGAACAAGTCCAATGTCATTTACTTCATTGAATTTCTTATACATGTAAAATAACCTTGGCCCCGTAAAAATCCAAGTTGATTACAGCGGTTCAAGGCCAAAAAGAAAAGAAGGAAATAAAACAATGACTAGCTTTAAAATCTTATGAGATGTGTTTACATAGTAAATAAAGTGTTTAGGGTGGATTTTAAATTTTCTTTAGTTTATAATCATCGTTCGGACTTGAACTCAGAGGATGAAAAATGAGACACCCATTTGATGAACTCCCTTGAGGTGTTATGTCCCTTTGTGTCACTGCTTTGGTAGGAGTCTATAAAAATTTTTAGCCTATCTAAAGCTATTTCTAGGGTTTCTTCTGAAGTGTTTGCGAAGCAAATTCGGAACCACCCTGGCTCATCGCAATGGCAAGAAGAGCCCGGCGAGATGTTGAGCCTCACTTGGTACACTATCTTCTTCCATAGCTCCATCTCGGCTTCAAATGTAGTCGACCTATCGATATATATATAGGAAAATATGTTAAACTAGAAGGTTAGGAAGAGATTAAAATTTCTATTTTATGTTTGAAGTCTTCTAATTTTTCTCATTGAGTATTTTGTGGCATTACTGAGGAAAATTTATTAAGGATGCTTAAATATTAATATATTTTTCAGTTAAATGCCTGAAATATTAAGAATTCTAAAAATACCTCAGCAGGTGACGCATGTCGACCCAGCAGAATAAACCGGCGCCGCCTTCCAGGCACCCGATACCCATCGCCTCCAGCCCCTGCACCAGCCTCCGCCGCCGCTCCCTCAGCCGCCTCTGGTTCTCCGCAATGTACCTCCCGGTGAACTCGCCGTCCCCCAGCAGAGCCGCCAGCAGGTACTGCGTCTGCGAAGAAACCAGCCCAAAGCTCGACATCTTGGTGGCCGCCGACACCACGCCTTCGTCTTCGGAGTATATCGCCCCGACTCGGAACCCGGGGAGGCCGAGGTCCTTGGAGAGGCTGCACACAATGTGGACGCGGCCGGCGGTGGACGCGGAGGCCGCCGCCACCTCGGCGACGCTGACGAAGCCCTCCGGTGCAGCGCCGGCGTAGATTTCGTCGCTGACGAGGTGGAGGTCGTCTCGGGAGGAGACGAAGTCGAGGAGGGCGTCGATCTCGCCGCAGGCGAGGGCAGTGCCGAGCGGGTTAGAGGGGTTGGTGACGAGGACCCCCTTCACGCGGAGGCGCCGCTCCTGCGCACGGCGGCAGGCGGCGTCGAGGGCCGCCCGGGTGATGCGGAAGCCGTTGGAACTGGAGCAGAGGACGGGGACGATCTCCACTCCGGTTCTCCATTTCAGATCCCGATCGAACCTGCTCCACAAACATTTGCTCTGCGTCAGCATTTCACGTGTGCATGAAAGAAGAACAGAGTCATTATTTTTGTCTGGAAATTTCATTTTGAACCTTATATTTTCAAAAATTTATCATTAACCGCAGGATTTATGCCTGTAGGAGTCTGTCATGGCGAAGCTAATTCTTAAGGGGTAAAGTGAACAGTGGAATTTATACCCTGGATAGTAAGGAGTTGGCACAAGGAAAGCTTCACCAGGTTCAGCGAGGCAGAACATCAAGATCTCGTTGGCAGAAGTTGCACCGGCAGTGAGCACGAGCTTGCTGGGGTCGAACCTCACTCCGTTTCCTCTCACTTCCGCCATGTACTTGGCTAATGCCTGCATTACTAGCAGTGTTCAGCAAACGAAATCGCACTCAAAGAAGATCCGGAACTGATTCGACGATTACATTCTTGAAGGCAGGCAAGCCGTGGTAGTCCTGGAACAGAGCAAGCTCCTTGAATATCCTTTTGCCGTCGTCCCTCTTGAATCCTCCTGCCTGAGGGTGCTTCTCCAGCCACGTCTCGATCAGGTCGAAGCAGAGCTGCACGCGCGCACACCATTTAAAAGAACAGTTCGACATTAACTAGCTAGTGCAACAAGGTCAAGGGATCGTCGACCTGGTTCTCTGCGAGGCCCATTTGGATCATCCCTTTCGGGTTGGAGATCGGATCGTAAGGGTCGTTCTCGTACTCCTGCCATCCTAAGAAGTAAGACGAGTCCTGGCCGTGGGCGTTGCATGCAGCCTTCCTGGACAGCAACTCCCGCTGCATTCTACTGTTTACAGAAGAAGAAGAAGAAGAAGCAGCAGCTGGCCTTAGCAAAAAGATGGGAGATTGGGAAAGTGGGATCTGCTGCAGGAAGTAAGATTTAGTGCTATTTATAGACTATGTTTCTTACTGGAACAAACAAAATTGTCTACTTGGGGTTGACGCTGCGCAGCAATGAAGAACACACCTGCCGACACGAAATCTGCTGGGGCCACCGTGCTGGGCGAAAGGCGAGGTTCCTTAGCTTAAGAACCTCTCGTTTTTACACGAGAATGAGAGAGCGAAAAGACGTGCTTGGCTTTTTTGAGGATCCGGTGGCACACCAAGTGGCAGCGGTTAATGGATAAGGAATTGCTGGATTTCGTATGAAATTGGGTCAAGGATCGATCGGTGGATGATGGTCAGCTGCTCCAGGGTCAACGTGTCTTCTCAATCTAAAGTATCATTTCCGACAAGTCTTGTAGCCTACCAAACTCATCACGGCTGTTGCCAGAGAGTCCATTGGGATACGTCCGCAGTATTTCTTTCACCAACAAAGATATGGTGGATTTTCAACGACCGCGTTCAGATTTTCCCACTCTTTTACAATGGAACAGCACAGTGATAGTTAGAGATTCAGAATGACTTTTTCACCAAACGCGGAAGAGTTTAGAAGTGATTCGATCTTATAGTTAGAATGTCTCATGGGCAAAGATCACTGGATTAGATATATTTTGATTCTTTGTCGACTCTTCTGACGTACGCATGTTTTTTCGTCGACAGTTTGGTGCAGCAGCAGGTATGGCCTCTAAACCAAGTTCTTAGACTGTTGTCGTTCGCATTATTTCATCTTTCAGTGCGGTAATATTCTCAAATTGTCTTTGAAAGCGGCGGAGATGATGTGCGGGTAGGGGGTGGCGTTGAGGTGACTTCGATATTGATCATGTGAAGACTCTGAACTGGAGTAAAGTGACATCGAGTGAACCTGTGCAGTAAAGATAGGAATCGGGAGAAAGAAGTATTAGTCATCGGACTTGGGAAGGCGCCCATGGAACAAACACTCCGACGTTCAAGTCAGAACATTAGTTGAGCAAAATGGAAAAGAAAATGAACAGTAATAACAACTGATGAACTGTAGTGGCAAGATCTCGCGTACTTGAGCCCCTTGGCCAATAAAGAGGATCCTCTTTTTATACCGTCCCTCATAAATTTCGCAATTAATGAGACTGTGTAGAATATCTGTCAGAATATGTCGGGTAAGGAAGGATGTACGGTAGCTTTCCTATGGTTGGAAGAAAGTCTCGTTGTATGTATATGTCAGGATAATGACAGGTTGTTATGATTCTCTGATAATATTTTCTCATAGAGAGAGTTCGATCGGCTCTGGACCGACCGACTGTAAATTAGAAATCATGCTCATGTGAAGTGAGGAGTTGAGCCTGGATGTCTAATTGACGTTGGGGTCGACCAGTTATATGTTGGGAGTTATGCTCATGAGAAGTGGGGAGTTGAGCCTCGTAAGTTCAATCAGTGTTGGGAACAGACAGATGTAAATTGAGAGCCTTGCATTTGGAGAAGTGGGGAGATGAGCCCCTAAGGTCCGATCGACCTTTGAGCCGATCGGGTTTATGTTGGGATTTGGCATCTGCTCGAATAATATGTCCGGTCGGATTTTATGTCAGGGATTCATCTTACATTCGGTCGCTATACTTGAATATAGAGTTCGGTTCAACTAAGCGATGTGTCTAGCGTATTCGATCGGCCCTTTGCTCCGATCAACCAAAGCACTCGATGGTGACATTGGATTCATTTCAATTTGGCATCGATACAACTCGAGAGTTGACCCTATCTTGACTTTGACCGCCATATCAGTTGGCTTTTTTATAATCAAACCCAACTTTGGGGGTCCCACCTGGTGTTGGTGCAATTTGTACTAACGGTTTAACTTAGTTTTGATGAATGACAAGTGAGTTACGTTAAGTGTTGTGATATAATACATTGACCGAGTGTGCCGGGTTGACTAACTTGGTATAAAGTCTAGTCGGGATGTTCGATTCTTGATTGGCAGTTGGAATGTTCGATTCTCGATTGGAAGGAAGTCTAGTCGGAATGTTCGATTCTCGATTAGAAGGAAGTTCAATCGAGATGTTTGATTCCCGATTAACAGTCGGGATGTTCGATTCTCGATTGGTTGAAGTTTGGATGTGTGCTTTCGGAAGGAAGACTAGGATGTTCGATTCCCGAAATCCGGATGTATAATTTCGAAAGGAAGATCAGGATGTTCGATTCTCGATTGTTCACTCGACATTGGTTAAGTGAAGGTAATTCACTTGAGGAGAGTGATTAATTAAGGACACATCCCGGTTGAGGGGACAGCAGGCGTTAGTCCAATTTAGGTCCATTTTGGAAACTTAGATTGAGACCCTGATAGATCCTGATCTGAAAGACACGGTCTAAATTATAAAATAATCATATTATTGTTATGCTAATTTTGTTTTACATGTTAGATTATTATTGTGTTTGATTAACCTAACTTGCAGGGCTAGGAGCAAAAAGGTCTCAAGTGAACAGTACCCGATGCGACTTCAAGTATTAGAAGACGCCTTCTTGGTATGAAGGCACCTTCGGTGCTATAAAAAGCACTTTTCGTAGGATAAAATTCAGATTTTGTTGCAGATAAGGAGCAATGAGTTCGGGATCAAACTTTATAGGTTGGAGACGCTTTCAAGGTTATGAAAGACATCTTCCACAGTCTTTATAAGGGTGTTTCGGCCAAGCTTCAAGCATCAACTTTCATACGAGTTTCTACGCGTCTAATTGGCTCTTCGACTGCTGTGGCTTGTTGCTGCTGCCTTGCTGCCACTTTACTACACTTGACTGCCGTCGAAAAGCCTTCCAAACACCGAGCTTGAGCCGACCAAGTACAAATAGTATTTGATATCAAGGTAAATTATTGTACTTAATTTCTACAAATAGGAAGTGTAGCGTGTTACACTTCGCCGATTATTTTTGTACTCGATTCCCTCTTCCGGTAGTTCTGGCGGTTCCGGAAGAGGTTTTTAGTAGATTATCCGTCAATAGATTCGTGGGATCTGAGTCTTGGAGTAGAAGTCGCTTAACACTCCAAATCAAGGAAAAATTGAATGTGTGCTCCTTTGCTTGCTTTTTCTATTTCGCTTTCTTACGTAGTTTTCTACTGCGTTCTTTGATTTCAAAATTGAAAATCAAGTTTTTTGAAAACCACGTGATTCACCCGCCTCTCACGTGCGTTTTGATTCAACAATTTATCTTATTACGAGTCTTTCATTCAAGTCTAGTCGAAAGAGTCTGCAAACTCGACTAACTAGATACTTGGTTCTTTGGTGTTATTGGCTTGGACGCTTGGTCCTATTTCCATCGTTCGAGTTTTATGCTAGGAATATTGTCTATTCGAATAATTTCCAGTTGTGGTAAGATTTGAGAACTGGCACGAGAATAAGTCTTTTTATAACTCGGTCGAGTGGTACGAGAGTCTGGAACAGGTGCAAGGGTAGACTTGCTTATAACTCGATCTGACGATGTAAGTCTAGAACATGCACGAGGGCAAGCTCGCTTATAATTTGGTTAGATGGTGTGAAAGTCTAGAACTAGGGCGTAAGAGCAGACTCACTTATAACTCTATTGGTCGGCATGAGAGTCTGTGACAGGTGCGAGAGCAAGCTCGCTTATAACTCGGTCAAGCAGCACGAGAATCTGGGACAGGTGCGAGGACAGACTTGCTTATAACTCGGTCGAGTAGCACGAGAGTCTGGAACAGGTGCGACAATAGACTCACTTATAATTCGATCGAATGGCGTGAGAGTCTGGAGGTACAATGTATGATCCGAATGCCTTGGAACATGGACGTGAGGGCATGCTCGCTTATAACTCGGTTGGTCGACACAAGAGTCTGTGATAGGCACGTGGGTAGGCTCGCTTATAACTCAGTCAAGCAGCACGAGAGTCTAGAACAGGTACGAGAGTAGACTTGCTTATAACTCGGCCAGATAACGCAAGAGTCTGGAGGTTATGGATGATCCGAATGCCTTTGAATATAAACGCGAGGGCATGCTCGCTTATAACTCGGTCGGTCGGCACGAGAGCCTAGGATAGTCGCGAGGATAGGCTCGCTTATAATTCGGCTGAGTGACATGAGAGTCTGGGACAGGCGCGAGGGCAGGTTCGTTCATAACTCGATCGAGCAACACGAGAGTTTGGAATAGGCGCGAGAGAAAGCTGGTGCGAGAGAAAGCTCGCTTATAATTCGGTCGGATGGTGTGAAAGTATGGAGACACGGTGTATGACCTAAATGCCTTGGAACATAGACGCGAGAGCATGCTCGCTTATAACTCGGTTGGTCGGTCGGCACGAGAGTCTGGGACAGGTGTGAGAGCAGACTCACTTATAATTTGGTCCGATGGCATGAGAGTCTGGAGGCTGCTCTCATGCCGACCGACCAACCTGGTCCCATGAGACTCACTTGAATGCTTTGGAACATGGGTGCAAGGGTATGTTCGCTTATAACTCAGACGATCGGTATGATAGTTTGGGACACAAACACAAAGGCAGACTCACTTATAACTCAGTCAAACGGCAGGAGAGTCTGGAACACAGGCATGAGGGCAGACTCTTTTATAACTAGGCCAGTTAGTATGAGAGTATGGAATATGAGTACGAGGACAGACTCGCTTATAATTCAATCGGACGGTGCGAGAGTCTGAAACTTGGGCACAAGAGCAGGCTCGCTTATAAATCCATTGGATGACACGAGAGTCTGAGATTTAGGCATGAGAGCAGACTCACTTATAACTCAGCTAGATGACACGAAAGTCTGGGACTTGGGCGTGAGAGGAAACTCGCTTATAACTCGGCTAATCGTTATAAGAGTCTGAGAGGCACGGTGTATGAACCGAATGCCTTGGAGCTTGGAGGTATAGTGTATGATCTGAATGTCTTGGAACATGGGCCCGATGACATGCTTGCTTATTACTCGGCTGGTTGGTATGAGAGTCTGGGAGGCATGGTCTATGACCTAAATATCTTACAGCTTGGAGGCACAGTGTATGACTTGAATGCCTTAGAACATCGGCGCGAGGCATACTCGCTTATAACTCGGTCGGTCGACATGAGAGTCTGGGAGGTATAGTGTATGATCCGAATATTTTATAGTTTGGAGGGTACAATGTATGACCTGAATGCTTTGGAATATTGGCGCGATGACATGCTCACTTATAACTCAGCTAGTCGGCACGAGAGTCTGGGAGACACAGTGTATGACTCGAATGCCTTGGAGCTTGGAGGCATAGTGTGTGACCTAAATATCTTGGAACATGGACATGAGGGCATGCTTGCTTATAACTTGGTTGGTCGACACAAGAGTCTCGGAGGCACGATATATGATTTGAATGCCTTAGAGCTTGGAGGCACTGTGTATGACCTGAATGCCTTAGAACATAGGTGCGAGGTCATGCTCGCTTAGAACTGGTCTGTCGGCACAAGAGTTTAGAGTTTCTATATTGCTAAAAATAGGGATATATTTTGAACTTTAAAATATAAAATTCAAATTTTGGACTTATCCGTCGAGCTAGCTTGAGCGGATAATCTCAAGATACTGCGTAGGGATAGATGAGTCACTCGATATGGCTAAGCTGTCGATTGAATTTTCCACCTAGATTTTAATTGTCAATCAGCTCCTACTTGAGGATGTTGATCATAATTTAAGTGCAAATATCGATTGGACGTCTGATCCGAGCATCTGCTATGCCCTTCCACTATGTTCTTGGAGGAGATCGTTGGGAGAAGAGCGAGGATGATTATTTATTCATTTCTCCTAATTCAGTCATTCGACGGAGCCTCTTGGCATACTAATGACATTCACTATAGCATGATGAAGAGATTGATGGTAGTCACTAAAATGTTTATGCCTTTCAGGCGGTGACTGATCCACTTTTCGCACGGCTCTTTCTTCCTAGACTGGTGGAAGATTTAGGTGGGAGTTTCTAGGGCGTTCCGGAGGTGGTGGTGGTTTCCGACCGGCTTGATCGATCGAAGTTAAGACAAACACCTCTTTTTGGGTGGCCTGAACTTCCTCTATATTAATGTATTTGACCGATTTCCCCAGCAAATCATTGAAATCTTTTGGGGTCTTTCTGATAAGGGTTCGAAAAAAATTCGCTTTCTGGAAGGCCATAGGAGAAAATGCTTATTAATATCTCGGAAGGGATGGACGGAACATCTAGTGCCACTTGGTTGAATTGTCTGATATATGCTCGCAGAGATTCTTTAGCTCCTTGTTTGAGCATGAACATATTCAAGCTGGTCTTTTGATACCTCATGCCATTAGCAAAGTAGTGCAGGAGGGATTTGCGAAAATCTTTGAAGCAACAAATGGACTCAACCGGGAACCCGCTGAACTATTTTTGCGCCGAGTTGAAAAGGGTGGTGAGGAACACTCGACACTTAACATCATCCGTGTATTGATGAAGGATGCTATGTTTTTAAATTTAAGTAGATGATTCTCTGGGTCTGTTGCTCCATATTCTCTGATCGTTAAAGGGCGGAAGTGACTTGGAAGTCTGTCTTTCAAAATTTCTTGAGAGAATGACACATTTATCCGTTCAGGGGAAATACTGGTCATTGGCACTATCTTCTTTCGAAGGTCCTGAGCGGGTGCGCCTCCAGAAGATGATATTTGAGGTATTTCCACTCATCCCATATTGTTGAATGGGGTGTATAATAGTGCCCTATGATACACAATCGGAGAGGGCGGTACAGGTGGCAAGCTACTCGGCTGCACAGGTGCTTGCACGAAGCCTCCTGGAGGAGGAATTGATTGGAACCCTATTGGGTCTTCCATTTAGGTCCTTCATTCGGTGTGAGGACCCGACATTGACGCAGCAGGGTTATTCTGTAAAGGACATTCGACTACTGCTTGTTGTTGCTGCACTCGGGTAACTATTAGTAGCTCCAAGCTTTCTTGCGACAAGGTAACAGTGGTAAGTCATCTAGTCTCTTCCATCTTCACATTTCAGATTCAGATGAAGTTTCTTATAAACGACACTAAATTTGATCATATTTGAAAACAGTAGAGATGACGTGATGGGCAGGGGTGGTGTCGAGTTGGCTTCGATGTTGACTGTGTGAAGACTTTGAGTTGGAGTAAAGTGACACCGAGCGAACCTACGCAGCAAAGAAAGGAACTGGGAGAACGAAATGTTTATCACTAGGCCAGGGAAGGGGTTCATGGAGCAGACACTCTAATGTTCAAGTCAGAATAGTAGTCGAGCGAAAAAGAGAAGAAGATGAATAATAATAATTGATGAACTGTGGTAGTGAGACCTCGCGTACTTGAGCCCCTTGGCCAATGGAGAGGACCCTTTTTATACTACCCCTCATAACCTTCGTAATTAATGAGGCGGTAAAGAAAGTTTGATGTCAAAATATGTCGGGTAGTGAATGATGTACGGTAGCTTTCCCATGGTTGGAAGAAGGTTCCGTTGTAAGTATATGTTAGGATAATGGTATGATTGTTATGATTCTTTAATAATGTTGTCTCCTAGAAAGAGTTTGACTGGCTCTGGGGCGGTCAACTATAGATTAGGAGTCATGCTCATTTGAAGTGGAGATCTGAGTTCCGTAAGTATGACTTGTGTTGGGGTCGGACAGATGTAAGTTGAGAGTTTTGCATTTGGAGAAGTAGGGAGTTGAGCTCCTAAGATTCGACCAGCCTTTGAGTGATCGGGTTTATGTTAGGGATTTGACATTCGCTCAGACAACATGTCCAGTCAAATTTTATATTGGACATTCATATTGCATTTAGCTGCTATACTTGAATATATAGTTCGGTTCAACCGAACGATATGCCTAATATATTCAGTCGGCTCTTTGATCCGATTAACTATAGCACTTGATGATGACATTGAATTCATTTTAGCCTGTATTGATAGGATGAGTTAATCCTGTTTTAATTTTGACCATCTATTAGTTGACTTTTATTTGCTTTTTATCGAACCTAACTTTAAGAGTTCCACCTTATAGTTTCTTGAGTTATCAATGTGCATTTTTTTTATTATCAGCATTGTAATTAATATGATCGCACGCAGTGACATTGTTTACTGAGATGTGTTATTGGCTTTTGAGGACAAATGCACTAATTAGCCTTCTGAATTCGTCAGCATAAACTCATCAATGCTCAGTGCTCTGTTTATCTCGAGGAGTGGATGGAGGATCGAATAAAAAACAAGAATAATAATCAGAAGGGCTTTTATGTTCCTTTTTGATTTTTTTTTTTTAAAAATGGCATAGTTGTCTTAAGTGAATTATTTTCTCTAATTTTAATTTAGTACATCATCCCACAATTAGATTGTGGAATATAGTTCCAACATCAAGGACTTTCATGTTCTCCAATTGAAGTATGGAAACTCATTCCACCGTATTTTAGGCGGATGAGAAATTGAGGAGAAGAAAAAAAATCCAAGGAAGGATTTCGAATCCATATGCAAATTATTTTTAAACTAGATAAATAAGGAAAGATTTCTCAACAACTATCATGCAATTTATCTTTTTCTTAGTGGAAGCGATTGCATATGTTGGCATAAGTAATCATAAAGTACTGAAACCCACCTCAGTTGCCACCAAGATTAGAAGAACAAGCTACTAAAGAAGTTGACTTTGTTCTCTGCCTTTGTTTGTCAGCCATGGTGTCATCATCCCTGCTACTACTGCAAATAAAATGCTCCCCACCGGCAAACTTTTTAAAGAGAAAACTCGAAACTAAGAGGACTCCTACTCACAGCCAGGAGGACAAAGATAGAGACCCTCTTCTCTCCCAGTCCGTAGCATTCGGCTGACATTGTGTCATAAACAAATGTTAGTAATCATCAACTCAAGCCTTCAACTATCATTAAAATGCCACCTTCAATGCCCTGGGTTATGGTGCGATGATAAGAAGTGGAGTAGATTTCCGGAATAATGAAAATTTAAATCTCATACATTATATATGGAGAGTTTGAAAAACTTATGATGTTGGATTATTCGTTAGAACTCATCTATACTTTCTGATTTAACCTAATGGTTAGTAGAAGTCACAGCATGATTCCAACATATCATCCTTGTTCTTTGATCTCCCAACTAACCCTTAGACAATGATGCTGCTTACATTCCTATGGAGTTTACCTTGTCGATTGTTTTCCCCTTGTTGTGGCGGAGATAACAAGGACCATGCGGTAGTGTCATGGCTCAGTCAACGTAGATCCTGCCTTGACCATGTGACTCTCGAGGACTTGATTAACAAAGATCTTGTGCCAATCAGTTCGAGACGAACTCAAGTCTAGTTGGACCAATTCTTTCGAGTTCAGCTCTAGTCAACCACTCTTAGGACTTTATCAATGCACTCAGGTTGAGTTAGCTAACTCATGGTCGAACTCGGATTAAGTCAGCCAACTCATAGTCGAGCTCAACCTGACTCAACCAGAGTCACATCCGAGTGAAGTCCAGCTCGTCAGAGCTCAAGCGTGACATGACATTTACAATAACACGAAGGGACATGATACAATAGCACGAAGAGACAACAATTACAATAATATATGTTTAAGAAAAGTTACACTCTTTAGTGAAGAAGAAAAAGGTACAACCTTTGGAAATCCTACTCATCTTTTTGCTCCCTATATAAGGTAATGGTGACAACAACAAAAGGTACCATGTGTAATGTTCCTGTTCGAAAGTAGAGAAGACATAAAGTTGGAGATGTAGCTGAAAGTTTGATGCGGCGAAGACTCCTCGTGGTCTTGCAACACAAAAGCATCAGTGCCGGGCAGGTAAGGGGTTCTCGACGTTGGTCCTCTAACGCTCAAGTCAATTTCCAACGATGTAGGGAGTAGCAAGAATTTTAGCAAAAGAACGTGTAGAATGACAAAGTTACGCATACCTTTTCCTGTAGATAGAAACCCCCTTTTATAGTGCCACTATAGTCTTTGCGTATGTATCTCAAAGTATGCACATGATTTCCCAAACATCCCCTGAAAAGACAAGTCACAAAAGTGTTTATGATATTTTTCCTTAAACGAGCATGCATATCTCTGATGTGATAGGATGGAAGCTTCCGAAGTACGATTTATCTGCGAAACATATTCTGTTGTCAGTGGTACAAACCCTCAAAGGAGTAGAAGGATATGCACAGGTGGGTCCCACTATAGGCCAACGGTGGCAGTTCGGCTGCGACACATCGCCGCTTGATTGTACTATACCAAACAGTCTCCCTTCACTTAGCTCTTTCGTTGTCGGAGGACCACCTCTCGTTAGGACGGACATCCTTCCTACTGGCAGGGACGGCGGCAGGGAAATGCCTTGTATGCTTGTCTCTTAGCCTTGCGTGATCCGTTGGCCTTGCTTGCTCGCCTGGACATGTCGTCCGTAATTGGCCTGCTTGGTCGTAACTGGCTCGCTCGGCCGTAAGTGGCCTGCTCGGCCAACTTTAACTCCCTCATTGACTTTGAATTCCACATCAGTCGATCTTCCTATCTTGGTAAGACTTTTCTTCATCACCGCATCATGTAATATTGAACATCGTTATTTCTTACTTTGTTTTCTCTTTTTTCTATCTTTAATTTCTTCAAAATCTGGCATGAGCGTGGGAGAGACTGTCAAGGTTGGTCTTGTCCTCCCTTCTAACCTCTTTTAGTCCTCTTAGTTATCGTCACCTGGAGCCTTCACCAGAGTCGTTGCATAGCTCGGTCCGACAGAAGCCGACCCGACAAAAGCCAACTCAAGAGGAGCTGACCTAACGTGCATCCAACCTACCAAAAGAGCTCGGTCACGGATACATCAAAGAGCTAATTCATCCCCTGATCTCTGGGACCGAATCACCCCTTCAATTCCTCATTACTAGTAGATAATCCAAACATGTTAGTGCGTTAATTTATCAGGCCAAACAACCACAACTTGGGAACAATCGGCTGCATAGACAAGTGAGCAAGGCAACACTACAACAGTGTATATCTAGCGAGCTGTTACAGTCAGTCAACTTTGTTTTTCAGGCATTTTGATCCTTCAAGCTTTGCAGAATGCTACGACCTCTAAGTCTTTTGTGAGACTCAGTAGTACTGTTATTAGTTTCAGAAGTCGATCTTTAGAATATTCATCTTTAATTTGATTCAAATTCGATCTTCTTCGTTGTTATGAATAATGATACTTTACCACTGTACCACACCTTAATTAATCTTTGGAAATAGCCAAATAAAGCTCCTCTTTTCAATGGACCTAAAGAATCTAGGTACCTAGATTATTCTTCCATAACGATGGACCTAAAGAATCTAGGTACCTGTCAAAGATCGAAACTTCTACCTGCACAATTCAAAATTATGAACCTTGATTCCGCGAAATCCAACTCCAATAACAAGTTGTTATGCTTTCTCTAATCGTCTTTTTTGATGGAAGCCTAGTGGCTAATCACTAAACTAATCAGCATGCATAAAACGTCGATCGGTTAGAGAGAAACACCAAAGCAAAAAAGGAATAGTTATTAAGGATAATCTTAATTAATCTACTCTCATTGTCTTCTTTGGAAGTGGGTAAACCATGCAAAGCAATTAGACTTCTCTTTTGTTCTCTTCCATAACTCATGATATATATATATATATATATATATATATATATATATATATATATATATATATATATATATATATATATATATATATAACGTTCTAATTAATGAGCTTGTCATTAATTATGCCATAATTAATGATATTTATTACTATTCTTTTAGATTAATTAACTATTTATCACCATTGGTTTGTTCATCATCAACTGATGCCATGGTTTTCTGCAGCCCCTATGTATTGTGTGGTCAAAAGTCATGCTGATTTATCAGCCCATTTTAAGATGAGTCAAAGGACGTGAGACTTTGCTCAGATAAGACTCAGGTTTGGTTAAATTGACTTATTACGCTTATTCCAGATATTTGAGATTGATTAAGTACAGATCTCAGCTCCTAACCCTGACTTACCTCCTGGCTCAGTCTTAGTAACAGACTCTGACTTTGACTCTATCTCAATCTTGACAACTGACTCCAATTTCGCCTCCATCTCAGTCCTAGGATTGACTTTGACTTTGTTACTATCTCAATTTCAACCACTTACATCCTTCAGGTCTTAGTTTTTGACCTTGACTCACCTCCTTAGTCTTAACGACTGACTCTAACTCTAGCTCAGTCTCGACGATTGACACTAACTCAATTTTGGATCCTAGCACCATCTACTTGGTTCAGTCTTAGTTGTCGACATTGTCTTTGGCTAAGCTCCAGATCCTAACATCATTTACCTGGATTAGCCTCAGTTGCTAATCACATTGTCTTCGGCTCAACTCTAGATCCCAGCATCATTTACCTGACTTGGCCTCAGTCGCTGACATCTTGTCAGCTCATTCTCGAGCTTCGGTAACATCTACCTGGTTTGATCTCAAACACCAATATGTCTAGGGCTTAGTCTCAGGTCCCAACTTCATCTACTCTCATGGTCACTTTGGAGTAACCTTGCTCATCCACCCCACGTGGCTTGCTCAAGACATGGGAAGGACAATGTAACCTTCTTATTATTGAAATCATTCCTCTGGAATATTCAGGGTACATGCTGCTAGATGAATAGAGAATAGATGCTATCCTCGAGACACGTAGTGTTCCATAGATGGAAAGATAGTTAACGACTGTTGAATCTGATCTCATTATTGGCTCACATGAGGATAATGGTGAAGGAATTTATAATATCCACGTGGAGACGCTCTTCTTATAATTATAAAAATCCTAAAAAAGGTCAATACAAGGGATCTCGATTCCAAAACCCTACCCCAAGTTTTCTCCTTCTTCTCCATCTTTTTTTTCCTGAATATTACCTCAAGAAACCCTAATTCAAGTATCAGAGTGATCTACTAGGACTCTCTGACACCAATTTAACCCTCTTTTGGAGTTAGGGTTGTAAATGAATCAAGCGTTCGTGAACAAGTTTGGTGTTCGGCTTGGTAAGAGCTTGTTTATGTTCGTTCAATATACATAAGATTAATTAAACAAATAAGCTTAAACAACTCATTAAGCTAAACAAATAAGCTTGAACATATATGTATTCAGCTCGTTAATGTTCGTGAACAATGTTCGTGAACAATGTTCGTAAACAATGTTCACGAACAATGTTCATTAATAAAACTCTTTTCAATATGCTAAATAAATAATAAAATAAATAAATAAATTTAAATTATCAAGCTCAATAATCAATTAAACAACTAAAAGTTTTAAACAATCAAACAAGCTTGAATTGAGAGTTTGATAATATCTAAATGAACCAAGCTCGAACCAAGCTCAAGCCAAGCTTGAATTGAGAGTTTGATAACATCTAAATAAATCAAGCTCAAGTCAAGCTTCAAACAAGTTCAAGCTCATAAAAAATAAACCAAGTCAAGCTTGAACACTCATTTCAAAAGTTTGGTTCATTTTAAGCTCGGCTCGGCTCGACTTGATTATCTTATCAAACAAGCTTGAATACCTCAAAGCTCGACTAGACTCGACTTGTTTACAACCCTATTAATTTGGAGTGTATTTTAAGGCCTCTCATCTTAGTCACCAAGGAATCCCAGAGAGAGAAAGGCGCATGCTAGTACATTTGATGACTGATAGTTTGATCATCAACCGTATTTGATCCGATCATCAACCATACTCTTATTATAAATTATTTTGATGAATGGTGTTACATTTAAAATTTACAATTTGTTTTCATAAAATTTTCTTTTCATTTAGTTTTCCTCCTATTTTTAATCTTGAATTTCTACTATATTTATATTCGTAATTGAATGTGCTCTGACAAATGGTCCATGCATATTATACATAAAGTGTTCGTACACTATATTGAATGTATTTAAATTCCCGTTTGATAGTACGATGTATAGATTCATACTTATGACCGTATTAGGTCTGGGTCGAAATTTAGACCATTCGAGCATAATTTTTTTATATCTTAATCATCTGTACTAATAGTTAGTAGTTATTTATAATTTATCTCTTCTGTATTAATTTAGAGACTGATTAACAAAGACACTGAAAACGAGTAAATCACTTTTTGTCACGTGATGTATAAATTCAAACTTGGGCTAACACACATATATTCATTAAATAATTGAGAAAGACCGGTTCTAAGTGGGCCGCTGATGTAGCGGTTCTACATTTTTTTATTAAATAATTGAGAAAAATGAATTGATTTATATTTGTTATATTCAATTGTGGCAATTGTTATATTCAAGCACCAAGCCTTTCAGGGTTCATAAAACCTCGGTTAGAAAGAAACATCCATTACAAAAAAATCATTGTTTTGGGATGAATTCTGGGGAAAATTTATAAAAAAATTTCGTTGCAAAATTTTTCGGGATGAATTTTGGGACAAAAACAATTTTCGTCCCAAAATTCTCGTTGCCAAGTTGGCGACGAATTTGGGGACAAAATTAGCGACAAATAAATTTTTTGTCGCCAAATTCGTCTCCAAATTTGCAACAAAAATAATATTTGTCGCAAATTGTTGTAAAATTAGGGGTGAATTCAGCGACGAAATTGACAACGAATTAAAATTTTGTCGCCAAATTCGTCCCTAAACCCCAAATTTTTTTTCGTCAGCTTGTTTCTGCAACTTCCAATCTCATACTTATAAAGCAACTTCCAATCTTATACATATAAAGCTGTGTACAAGCAAATTAAATACCACATCGTAACATTCAACACATTCTAATTAATTATCACATCCTATTTAACATATATACACATCTATTAATATCTAAAATCAATTTTACAGTAATACAAATTCAAAGTTCTCAAAAAATTATACAAGAACTTTCTTCTTAAGAGTCCAAGAACTACAAGTCCAATAGTCCAAAAAGTAATACAAATCCAACACCTCCTTAAAATTATACAATTTTTTTTTCAAAATAAACAATACATACATGAACTCATCTTTACCCACAAACCATCTTCATTATCAAATCTTTTTTTCCTGCATAAAAACATACAAACAAATCAAATCATTTCTAACAAGAAAGATAATTTCTTAAATTATAAAGTATCCTAAATATGATACAACTTATTTCACTATATCAAATTATAACTACAAGTATCCTAAATATGATACAACCTATTTCACTACATCAAACTGTAGCTACAAAAATCCTATTAGTTTTAATCTGACATGGACAGAATGGGTTGCCTTGTTAAAATTCTTATCATATGAAAATGTCTCAAATGATGAAAACATAAAATAGTCAAGATCAATTAGGTGATACTAGACTTGCATTTAGTGCTCATGGTTACTTTGCTGCTAATAAAATTCTAATCATAATTCAAAATTCTAGCTACTGATATAGTAGTTATAATTTTCAACAAGTTTGTAAAAAAAATGACGTCCTTCTTTAACTCTTTCATTAACTCTTCAAAAGTAATTAATAAAATAAATAAATAAAATCACAAGTACCACATATTCAACTAAGGGTGTGTTATGTAATATCTACTTTTTCTTCGACATTGATTTTTGGCTCACCAACCCTGCTAAAAACAAAATAATAATAATAATAATTAGAATAAAAAATCGAAAGGTTCACAATTCATAAATTAATGGTTAAAAATACTAATTATAAGACAAATAACATTCATACGTAATTAAAATTATGATGAATCATCACCACTATCGTCGTGGTCGTCATTGCCATCATCACCGTCATCGGAAGGAATCTGACTTAGAGCGGAGCTCAACTGAAGATGTCGCATGATCAGTTTTGTTGTCGACGCATCTCTCTCATTTCTTGATCCCTTTACATCCTTTCTTCATCTCTTTGCAATAATATTCTTTTCAGATTGCTAACCTCTTCAGTTAAGGTATCTACATGGGTTCTCAGTGCTGGTGTGGAAGAAGATGCACCATCTATTCTTTAGGTTTTGCTCAAGGAATACATCCCCAATATTCTTCCCCCTTTTGGTCCTCCACTAGTCTGCAGCTATAAACTAAAATTATTGCCAACAGAGGAATCAGACCCGTGAACATTGACACCAACTTGTGAGCATGTCTAGGCTTAACCCGAGCTCATCATATTTTTCCTGCCTTTTAAAACACATATATTGATTAGATATAAAAGATACACATATAATATTAAGAGAGAGAAGATGCCTAACTAATAAAATCTAAATTATACATAAAGATCAAATAAATAAAAATCCCAACCTTTACTGCTTTTGCTCTAGCCCCACTCCACAAGTCTCATCTTTTTTTTTTTTTTGTAAAAGTGCGGGTGAAAGTATCTATGAAAGTAGACTCCTTCCCCATCTCTCTAGTCTAAAAAAACATGGTTACAAATAATGAAATAATTTGATATAGATAAAAAAATTACCAATCTCCGTCTATGCTTATCTATATTAATAGAGCCTCCCGTATATATCGTAGCGGAGTCACCGAAATTGTAAGATTGATTCATTCTATTCAGATTACTCCTTTGTTTACTCTCCTCTGTTGCCCAAAAGTTGGTGATTCTCTCCCAATTTTCATCGATGATGAAGTTTGTCTTTTTCCCTCGACTCTTGGCATGATTCAATACTTGCCTGATGTGATCGCCACATTTTTTTTAAATATTCTTTTAATCTCCATTTCGTCAGTTGGGTCACAATTATTTAGCCGCTAAAATGGAGAAAGAAAATACATGATTATATATTCACTTTAATTTGAATATAAACTCAAGCAAATATACCTTGAACTCGCTCCACCATAGTTCTTTTATGGTTACTAGAGTGCTTGAATATGTCATTAATTCTTCTCCCCAATAGTTATTCACGATTCTATTAATTTCGTGAATAACTTGAACATGATTTTCAAACTTGCATTAAATTACAAACAAACAATGTTAAATAATTAAGATAGATCAATAAATAAAATAATTTATAGTACTTACAACACTACAAGAAAACAGGACTTCAGAGACGAAAAAATCCGTCTCTGAAAGTCATTTTTCCGTCTCTAAAGAAAATTTGAGACGGAATATTTTGTCTCAAAAATCCGTTAGTGAAAACCCCGTGGCTAATTTTGAGACAGAAATATTCCGTCTCTAATTTTAGAAACAGATTTAAAATCCTTTTATACATCTGTTATTAAATTGACCAAATTAAATTAATTTTATATATTAATTTTAAATATAATTTTAATCTGTTTATAAATCCGTATATATTTCTATTTATAAATTGTATATAATTTAGTCTTTAAATTTATCACTAAAATTTTATTATATGCTATTTTTACATTTCTCATCTACATAATATTTTACAATAAATAATCACACATTTCAAATAAATTAAAAAATTAAAACAATTAATTTCTAATAAAAAGTATCATTCAATTAACATTGAGATAAATAAATATTCAAAACATCCAAACAAATTTAACCATTAATCAAACTATAAGTAACTGATAAAATTTTAAATCCCACCACAAATAATTTAATCTTTATTTCTGCTATCACGACTCTCATATAAATCAAATCCTTGGTCCATTTGCTCATCTCCTAAATAAGGCCTAAACTCTGGAAGGTCAAATTAGTGACTTGCAGTTGTTTTGGCAACACCATCATCTATGTATGCACTTAGATATATGCTTTCAACTTTTGCATTAACTGACTTCGTGTGTATAGAAGAAAGTAGTCCAAACTTTAGAGATGAAATAGTTGTTGGTGGGGGTGGAGTAGTCATGGGAAGACGGGAAGGTGTCTTTCCAACTATTGCATTCTTCTTCATCTGGATGGAGAAATAACAAAATTCAGATACAATAAACATAATATTCAATATAAAGGAAACATTTTGAGGAAATCCTACAAATATGAGCAAATCTCTCTAATATAAGTTATAAATGTTTCACTCGCTTTTTGGAGCTGGGCAAATATATCTACCTATAAATAAAACCAAAGGTTTCACATCCATAGTACAACAAAATATTAAATGAAAGGAATAATATTAATAGTATTTGGAACAAGGAATTCACCTTGGGATAGAGTTGAGTAATTCTATAGAGTTTATATAAGGTACGATCACCACCTTCAGTTAAGCAAGTTGATAACCATATCAGTAGTGGTCAAAGGAGAAAATCAGAAAGTACTAATGTATTCATAATTTATTTTACCTGTATTACAAGAAGAATAAAAATCAATTCACAATTTCAAACAAAAATAATATCATAAACATCAAGTATATCCACACTTGTTGCCACCAACATAACTAACAAAGACTTATAATTGCTTGCAAAAGAAAATTATACCTCAAGATCACCTTACCCTATCAGATTTACCAAAAGATTTAGGTCAATATAAGCAAATATGATCTGTGACGCTCCCATAAAGAGATATCCTTTATAGCAGTACTTCATAGTTTCACTAATTCATGCAAAACAGTTTTAACCATATCAAAGATATATATTTTATTTAATATCAACGATAAAAATTTCATTTAAAAAAAGCTTAAAATCTGCTTAGATTTGGTATTAGAAAGAAAAATCTTGGGAATGCTAATAAAATTTTAGAACTTGGGAATTGCCTCATTCAAGTAAGCTAGCTAATTGGTATTTGTATAACAAGAGCATAAGATGGACTGTTGAAAAAAAAACACAATTTCTTACATCTAAGAAAAATAATACAAGAGAACAAAATAATCTTGAATTTACCAAATCAAGGCGCCTTTATAACAATACAAAGCATAGTCAACCTAGTACTATGTGGAAGGAATATAAATGCTCATCTAACCTCAATGAAAAATATAATAAACCATATAAATCAAGAAAAAATATCTTTATTCCGCTTCAATCCAATGCCATTTCTGTTGGCGGCATTTGGTCTCTCCGATGGGGACTATAAAAGCTCTATCATTTCTGAACTTAGCAAATGAGTTTCTTACTGAGTCAAGAAGATCTATGGGGACTGGTGATGGTACCGGCGACGGCGAATGCGAAGGTGCTGAAGAAGGTGTATGAGATGATCCTACCTAATCAGGGGGTGACGTAGGTACACTGGCAAGTGATGTATTTGTTTGATCTTGTGATCTTCGTCTACGTCCACCTCGTCGAAAATATGCTAAAAATTCCAATATAGAATAAAGTAAATTTGATGTTTTTATTCATAAAAAAAAATTAAAAAACTTACCATATTTATGTAATGCTTGGAGAATAAGGGAGGAAAAAAATGAAATGCCACCTCTCATGACCTTTAGGAAAAAAATACAGTGTATTAACAAATAAAACATATAAAATTAAAAATGAGATAGTATACAAATAACTCATGATTTTTGTAAATTAACATAATAAAGGTAAATGTTCTTGTAAAAAAATCAATACCATATATGGAAAAATATGACAAATTTTTTAAATTAGGCTAACAAAACTTACGCGTCATCAAAAATCAAAGTCCTCATTATCATCCTCATCCTTGTCCTCCTCATCCTCATCCTCCTCGTCCTCATCGTTATCATCAATTTCACTTGTATCCACATTTATCACTATACCGCTGGGATCTCATAAAGTTGGAATAATATATTCCTCAGTATGAAAGGTATATATTCACAACTTCCTCTTGTTGATATGTAATGTTTTCCCAACGTGCCTCAATTTTTTTTGTGCTTTTATTTTACCAACAGCCAACCAATCAATCTTATCATGTTTCAAAATAGGATACGAAGAATTGAATGTTTGAATTGCTTATTGTGCCAACACAAATGGTTCATATATCTTATAAAGTCTCTTATGATTTATTTCAACCAAATTATAATGTGGATTAACCTTCATCCCTTTGACTGGGTCAAACCAGCGACACATAAATAAGATAACTTGCATTTCTCGCCCTGGATATTCTGCCTCTATAATTTCATCAAGCAAAGCATAAAAATCATTGCTTGTACCTCCATCATTGGATGACTGAACATACACCCCACTATTTATAGTATTCTTCTCATTTCTATAATCTTGAGTATGAAAATTATATCCATTTATGAAATATGCTAGCCAAGTGCGTCTTAATGCTTTTGGACCCCATGACAAATGAAATAGTCATTCTTGTTCAAGGTGAGCTCGATTACCATGAACCTAAGGTCAAAACACCCATTGTTAAAAGTATGGATGTGTTAAACAAATATAAATTTTTTACTTACATATGATTTGAACTATGTAGCAAACTCTTCTTCGCAAAATTGATCAAATTCTTGTGTCAACAATTCAGAATATGAGTTTTGGAAAATCCTACTAAAAAAATATATTATAATACAAACAATTTATGACATTACAAAAATAAAAAAAATACTTACTCATAACATAATGATACTTCTGGACAATTCAGTAAAATATAAGTCTGGGCTGCCCGCCATTCTTTACTAGTTAAGTATCTTTGTTTACATGGTCCACTTGGTCGACCAAGGTAGTTGAAAATTAAAAATGAGTTTACATTTAGATCAATAGGACCCTTATCATTTCTGCCCGCTCTTCGCCTTTTTCTTTGAACATGAGGTTCAAAATAATACGATGCAAAAGTTGTTACTTCCTCCACAATATATGCATTAACAATAGAGGCTTCAACTCGTGTTTTATTTTTAACTTTTTTCTTCAAATGATATAAGAATCTGGTGGTTAAAAAAATAAATTGTATTAAATATTAATATATAATAGAAATAGAAATTTTTTATGCATTCAAAGAGTCGAAGTATAGAAAATGAAAATTCAACCTTTCCAACGAATACATCCACAAAAAATGGGCAGGTCCTCCAACCTTGGCCTTGTATGACAAGTGAACCAAAAGATGCTCCATGGAATAAAAAAAGGTTGGTGGAAATATCCTTTCCAAATTACATAAAATGATTAGAATGTCTCTTTCTAACTTCTCCATTTGTGAATGTCTCAAAACTGTTGAGCAAATATCATGTAGAAAATATTTAACTCCGTAATCGCACCCCATACAAAATGTGGTAAGAGTTCCTTAAGAGCAATAGGAATGAGTCTTTACATTATTATATAGCAGTCATGACTTTTCAAATCAATCAATTTGCATTCTTTTATATCGACACATCTTCCAAGATTAGAGACATACCAATCTAAAAATTTTAAAGATTTCAACCATTCACAAAGAACACATCTCTGATCCTTATTTAATGTATAAACTGCCTTTGGCTTTGGTCCCCTACTGTTTTTATCGACATCAAGAGTGGGTCTTTTACAAATGAATCACATATCTTTTCTTGTATTGAGATTGTCTTTGGTTTTTCCATTGATATCCATCACTGTATTTATCAGGTTATCAAAAATATTCTTCTCAATATGCATTACATCGAGATTATGATGTATCAAATGAGTAAACCAATATGGCAAATCCCAAAATATACTTCGTTTAGTCTATTTATGCGTACTTCCATATTCAGCTATTGTACCATGTGACTTTTTATAAACAGATGGAAAGTGAAACACTCTGTACCAAATATCTAGACCTATCAATCTCAATGGCAGAGGTGTTCTTTCAATTCTATTCTTTGTGAATTCATCTTTATTCTTTCTGAATTTATAATTTAGCGGTAAAAATTGTCTATGACAATCAAAATAACTTGACTTCTTTCCGTGTTTTAATCTAATTGACTTTGATCTCTCCATATATATTGGGCATCCAAAGATCCCAGAGGTACTCCAACCCGATAGCATACCATAAGCTGGAAAGTTATTTATGGTTCAAAGAAGAGCAACCTTCATTACAAACATCTGATTAGTATGAACATCGTATGTAGGAACACCTTCATCCCATAGTTGTTTCAATTCTGCTATTAGGGGTTGCATATAAATATCTATTAACTTCTTCGAATTTTGTGGGCCAGGCACAGCCAATGTTAAAAACATATAAGGTGTTTTCATGCACATCCCAAGTGGAAAATTATATGGAGTTAAAGTAATTGGCCAACAAGAATAAGGTCTTCCTGATTTACCAAATGGAGCAAATCTATTAGCACACAGACATAATCTAATATTTCTAGTCTCCGATGTAAATTCCGGATATGTTTTATCAAAAATTTTTCATGCATCTGCATTTGATGGATGACACATTAGTCCTTCTATTTGATGAGTTGCATGCCAAGTCATGTGTTCAGCAGTTGCCTTTGATGTATAAAGTCTTTATAACATAAGAGTTAAAGGCAAATAAAACAACTAACTATATGATTTACGTCGCTGTTGACTCCTTCTAGCAGTCTTGTACCTATCTTGATTACAGAATTTACAAACATCTATATCTGCATCATCTCCCCAATATAACATACAATCATCTCTGTAAATATCAATTTTTTCCACCGAAAGACATAATTCTTTCACCAGTTTTTTCATACTATTAAAATCAGGAGGCAAAATATGATGACGTGGCAATGAGTCATCAAAAGCTTGAACAAAAGCATTAAAGCAATCTTGCGATGCCTTTATATTTAATAGTCTTGCGGTGAGAGATAATTTAGTTTGATTGTTACAACCGACCCATAATGATTCATCTGTAGCACTCAACACTTCTTGAAATTTGTGATATGTTTCATCCACACCTGGTACTTCTAACTCCTCCAACGGTGATGTATAAGTAGTAAACAATTGTTCAACTGAGAGAAACTAGAACTTGCACCAAATGTATCGAGAATGAAATTCTGACCTCTTACATCAATTACCATTCTCTGATATGGATTTAATTGTTCATAATAACTCTGATCCCTACTAACAGAGACTTGGATATTCCATCCATAATCCTCATCAGATATGAATGATTCACCATGACATGTCCAATTATAGTAATTTGGAGTAAAAACAAATCTACAAAGATGTTCTTCAACTTTATCGGAGGCTAAAAATTTATCATTGTGACACTTTCTATACGGACATCTTATCTTATTGTCATCCATATACTTAACTTGACTAGATGCAAATTCCAAAAATTACCACAACCTAGTGATAAACTTATCAGTTAAATCCCAACGATAAGACAAATTCTTGTTATACATCCAACTTCTTTCATTCTGCATTTTACATGTATTTATTTATTTAAATACTATTAAAAACTAATACACATAAATCTTACCATCGAAGACAAAGTAACAAAGAGCATTTTATCAAAATAAAGAAACACGCATATATATAAAATATTATTATGATAAAAGTTAGAAATGAACACATATCAGTACAAGGATGTTACAGGGAAGATCAACAAGAACTCTTATGAAAATATTAGATTTATTACAATTAATCAGAACACACCGTACGATAATAAATCATAGATACGAGTGCCACCAACAACACCGAGCTAGATCTGCACAAATAACATTACAAATTTAGATAATATCTTACGATAATAAATCAAAAATTAAATTATGTAATATAAACCCCATATCAGACATCTACAACTGCAGCCATCGGGGGCAGTCGTTGCCACCGAGGCAACCGCGACCACCGAGGGCATGGTGCAAATGGCCACTGGGACTAGCCGCAGCTAGGCCTGGCCATTTGGCCAGGGCCAGGCGTAACCACGCGTGGCCAGGACCGGAAATGCGTGACCACGCGCGGTCAACCGCAGCTAGCCGCGGTGACACGCGACCAGCCGCGACGACGCACGGCCAGTCGTGGTGACATGTAGCCACACACAGTCCCACACGACCATGCGCGAGCTACCACAGGCCGAGAGGGGAGAGGGGAGGGAAAAGAGAAGTACCAAGACACTGCGCTGCCGCTGGAGAGTGTTGTGGTCGCCGCCGGAGATTGCTGCCGCCACTGAGAGAAGAAGTTGTGAGTGGTAAAGGAAAATCTAGATGTGGCAAAGAAATAAAGGATAAAGTAGATCTGGATCTGAGATATAGTTTTAGGGTTTTTTGCAACAAATTATGGATTCATCACCAAATCTGGAACGAATCCGGGATTCATCCAAGATTTGGTGATGAATCCAAGATTCGTCCTCAAATCTGGGATGAATCCATGATTCGTCCCCAAATCTAGGATGAATCCAGGATTCGTCCCAAATTCTAAAAAAATAATAAATAAAAAAAATCAATCGGAAGCCCTAAATATTGACCTAGAGATGTCAAAATTTTATAAAACAAGTTTCTTTGGGTTCCTAATTTTCTCCTGATCATAAATATGTCATCATCCATAATTTTAATCTAACATATTGAGTGTGGTGATTTTTTAACATGAATTATGTCATATTTCATGTTAAAAAAATCACCACACTTAATATGTTAGGTTAAAATTATGGATGAGGACATATTTATGATGAAGAGAAAATTAGAAATCCAGAAAAACTTGTTTCATAAAATTCCGACTCTCTAGGTCGATATTTTTAAATTAGAGCTTCCAATTGATTTTTTTTAATTTCTTATTTTTTAGAATCTCGGACGAATCCTGGATTCATCCCAGATTTGAGGACAAATCCATGGATTCGTCCTAGATTTGGTGACGAATCTAGGATTCATCCCCAAATCTGGGACGAATCCATGATTTGTCCCAGAAGTACAAAAATAATTAAAAAAAGAAAAATGAATCGGAGACCCTAAATATGGACCTAGAGATGTCAGAATTTCATGAAACAAGTTTCTATGGGTTCCTAATTTTCTCTTGATCATAAATATATCCTTATTCATAATTTTAACCTAATATATTGAGTGTGATAATTTTTAATATGAATATGACATAATTAATGTTAAAAAAAAATCACCATACTCAACATATTAGTTCAAAAGTATGGATGAGGATATATTTATGATTAGCAGGAAATTAGGAACCATAAAAATTTATTTTATGAAATTATGACATCTCTAGATCAATATTTAGTGAAACATATATAATTTACTATTAATTAAGTATGTTAATGTTCAACGCATGTTTGGATATTTGTCTCAAACTTAAAATATGGAGCTAAAGATGTCAGAATTTTATGAAACAAGTTTTTTTAGGTTTCTAATTTTCTCTTGATCATAAATATGCCCTCATCCATAATTTTAACCTAATATGTTGAGTGTGGTGATTTTTTAACATGAATTAGGTCATATTCATGTAAAAAAATCACCACACTTAATATGTTAATTTAAAATTATGGATGATGACATATTTATGATCAGGAGAAAATTAGAAACCTAAAGAAACTTATTTCATAAAATTCTGACATCTCTAGGTCAATATTCTTAAATTAGGGTTTTTGATTGATTTTTTTTAATTTCTTATTTTTTAGAATCTGGGATGAATCCTGGATTAGTCCCAAAAGTACAAAAATAAATAAAAAAATAAAAATAAATTGGAGATCCTAAATATGGACCTAGAGATGTTAGAATTTCATGAAACAAGTTTATATGAGTTTCTAATTTTCTCCTGATCATAAATATGTCCTCATCCAGAATTTTAACCTAACTATTGAGTGTGATGATTTTTTAATATGAATATGACCTAATTAATGTTAAAAAATCATCATACTCAACATATTAGTTCAAAATTATGGATGAGGATATATTTATGATTAGTAAGAAATTAGGAACCCATAGAAACTTATTTTATAAAATTCTGACATATCTAGATCAATATTTAGTGAAACATAAGTTTACTATTAATTAAGTATGTTAATGTTCAATGTATGCTTGGATATGTTTCTCAAACTTTAAATATGGAGCTAAAGATGTCAGAATTTCATGAAATAAGTTTCTTTGGGTTCCTAATTTTCTCTTGATCATAAATATGTTTGTAATTTTTAACATGAATTAAGTCATATTCATGTTAAAAAATCACCACACTTAATATGTTAGGTTAAAATTATGGATGATGATATATTTATGATCAGGAGAAAATTAGGAACCCAAAGAAACTTATTTCATGAAATTCTGACATCTTTAGGTCGATATTTAGGGCTTTCGATTATTTTTTTTAATTTCTTATTTTTTAGAATCTGGGATGAATCCAAGACTCGCCCCAGATTCTTAAAAATAAGAAAATAAAAAATATCAATAAAAAATCTTAAATATGGACCTAGTGATGTCAAAATTTCATGAAATAAGTTTCTTTGGGTTCCTAATTTTCTTCGGATCATAAATATATCATCATCCATAATTTTAACCTTTCATGTCGAGTGTGGTGATTTTTTAACATGAATTAAGTCATAATTCATGTTAAAAAATTACCACACTTAATATATTAGGTTAAAATTATGAATGAGGACATATTTATGATTAGGATAAAATTTGGAACCCAAAGAAACTTGTTTCATAAAATTCTGACATTTTTAGGTTGATATTTTTAAATTAGGGCTTCCGATTGATTTTTTTTAATTTCTTATTTTATAGAATCTGGGACGAATCCTGGATTCATCCTAGAAGTACAAAAATAAATAAAAAAAAAAATAATAAATTGGAGGCTCTAAATATGAACCTAGAGATGTCGAAATTTCATAAAATAAGTTTTTATGAGTTTCTAATTTTCTCCTAATCATAAATATGTCCTCATCCAAAATTTTAACATAACATACCGAGTGTGATGATTTTTTAATATGAATATGACTTAATTAATGTTGAAAAATCACCATACTTAACATATTAGCTCAAAATTATGGATGAGGATATATTTATGATTAGCAGAAAATTAGAAACCTATAGAAACTTATTTTATGAAATTTTGATATCTCTAGATCAATATTTAGTTGAACATAAGTTTACTATTAATTAAGTATGTTAATGTTAACGCATGTTTGAATATGTGTCTCAAACTTAAAATATGGAGCTAAAGATGTCAGAAATTTATTAAATAAGTTTCTTTGGGTTTCTAATTTTCTCCTGATTATAAATATGTCTTCCTCCATAATTTTAGCCTAACATATTGAGTGTGGTGTTTTTTTTAACATGAATTAGGTCATATTCATGTTAAAAAATTACCACACTTAATATGTTAGGTTAAAATTATGGATGATGATATATTTATGACCAAGAGAAAATTAGGAATCCAAAGAAACTTGTTTCATAAAATTTCGATATCTCTAGGTCAATATTTAGGACTTCTGATTGTTTTTTTTTTAAATCTGGGATGAATCTCAGATTCGTCCCAGATTTGGTGACGAATCTCGAATTCGTCCAGATTTGGGGGCGAATCTCGAATTCATCCTAGATTTGGGGGTGAATATCTGGATTCGATCCAAATTTGGGAACGAATCCTAAATATGTCCCATATTTGCTTTTTAAGTTTCTGCGACAAATTTTTAATTCATCACAAAATATGCAACAAATTATTATTTTGTAGCAGAATTTGCAAAAAATCTCATTATCATTGCAAAATCGCCAACGAATATTTTATTTGTCGCATAATTTGGAATGAAAATTAAGTTTTGTTGCCAAACTGCAACGAAATGTGCGATGAAATTTTATTTGTTACTATTTCTAGGATGATATTTTTTGGTTGCAAAATTCGTTGTAAATTTGGGATGAATTATTTTTTATTGCTAAATTTATTACTGATTTGGGATGAAAATTATTTGTCCCTAAATTTCATCCCTAATCTATTGATTTTTTGTAGTGGTCGAAGCAAAAAAGGAATAACTATTAAGGATAATCTTAATTAATCTACTCTCATTGTCTTCTTTGGAAGCTATAAACCATGCAAGCAATTAGACTTCTCTTTAAATGATGCTCAATTTGATGGAAAATATATTAGATTGTCTTTAAATGTGCTAAATTTAGGAAAAATTATATTAAGCGGAAAAAAATCGTACTCAATTTGATAGAAGATATACTTGATTCAATTTAAATGTACTAAATTTATAAAGAATTATACCTCATTTTAAAACTTTTTTACCTAAAAAAGATGAGGGGCAATTAGGTAATAATATTCATATGTAAAGAGTTGAAACAAATAAAACTTTACATATATGAAGTGTAAATAATTTTTTTTTGACATGGTAACTGTATGTAAAGTTTAAATTGTGATTGAGAATTTTAAGACAATTTTCCCTTATAATTTCACTTTATAAAATATTTGAGCTATGATAAACCCAGTTAAGTTAAATTTAGTTTAAAATAAATTAAAATGATTATTTAAATTTAATTTAATTTAATTTTTAATTTTTCATGAATTTGAGTTTTGTTGATTTAGAAGTGATCTCAAATTCGAGTTTGTTTGATTATTTTTAATTTATACAATTGATTATTAAGTTGATAATATACATTTGTTTGTTTTTTTTTAAAAAAATATTTATAATAAGAATTTTATTGATGAACTTAATTTTTAAATTTTTATTCATGCAATTTATGATATTTATTCATGAACATTAATAAATTAAATATATATACTTTTTAAAGCTTGTTCATTCTAATACCAAATTTACTCACTAATATTTGATTCATTTATACCTTAGAGGTCTAACTTTGTAGTTTGACCAACTAATAAGCTCGCAATGAATTAATATTTGTTGTGGTCCCTCGAAGAACCTTTAATTGGTCAAAACATTCGTTGGACTAATTTATTCCATCACATGAGGAATTATAGCGTTATATGAAGATTATGGCCTCTAGACTTCATAAATTTATAAGAAGAATTAATCTCATCTTTAATGATCATGTTCAATTACTCTTAAATTTATTCTAATCTAATGATCAACATTAATGGAGAAAAATAAGGCTAAAAACAAGAAAATAAAATAGAGTTTTCCTCCGAATACAGCGGAATGATTTACTCAAGCATCCATGAATCTCTACGGTGGATTATAAGATATTTTTCTCATGTAGAATAAAAAAAAATTTGGGATTATAAAAAATGGAGGGTTTTTATGTCAAAATCCGTTATTACTATTTACTCTTACCGGTCGAAAAAGAAAACCACTCCGGTTTTCTGCGCTCCCCACTCCGCCCTTTAAAACCACCTTCAGCCTCCTCGTCCTCCCGACACCAAAAATGCTGCCTTTATCCTTCTCCTCTCCGGAGCGCATGGCTTCCCTTTTCATCTAGCGGTGGGCTGCGGCCGCCACGGAGGAGAAAATGGACTTTAGCGGGGTTATTGGCTCCGGCGTCTCTTCTGAAGCTGCTGTTGGAGGCATCTTATTCTTATCCTCTTCGCCCTTGCTTTCGGACGTGGAAATCAGCAGCAAAAGAGGGCCCTTCGGATCCGTGCTTCCGAAGCATGAGAGGTCGGTCAAGGCAGCGAGGACTGAGGCATTGGCCGAAGCGCCGGGCAAGGCGGCTCCTTTCCTCCTCAAACCCAACTCCTGCCCTCTTTTTCCTGAAGGAGAGCAAATGCTCAGCTTCACGTCGAGATCCCAGATCGAAATGGTGGTCGGCGGTGATAGAACCTTGCCTTATTACAAACAACCCTCGGCGACTTCTTCTGCTCGATGCTACATCCCGGGGAATGCAGGTAACTCAAGCTTTTATTGAAGTTTTTGATCCTTTTATTTCGATTCTTGTCAAGGAAAAAGTTGGCTCCTATCTCTAAGAAACTGTAAGGAAGAATGAACACTATCTTTACTCTGTCACTTCCTTCTACCATCTCTCTTCTTATTTCTCTCGAATCTAAACCGATTGCTAAAGAAACAGGGAAAATGTGATATTTTCGCAACTTGATGTGCTTCGCCAAATTGTGCGGACAACTTGGTGTCTCATGAATTCCTTCTGATATGGTTTCCTTACCTTCCTTCTCTTTCCACTTCAGGTTTGACCTCAAATTTGAACATGCAAAGCGTCATGGCGAGGGCCAGGGGACCCTTCACCCCTTCTCAGTGGCTGGAGTTGGAACACCAGGCCTTGATCTACAAATACCTACTTGCAAATGTACCCATACCAGCTACTCTGCTCGTTCCCCTAAGGAGAAATACGACCTCGGGGTTCCCTCTGTCAGCTGGAGCTTTCGGCTCAGGTGCTTATTGGACTTTTCAATTTAGCAAAAAGAATGGTTACCTTGGGAAGATTTTGTTGCCAACCCATATACTTATTGATGCATGTTGTTTCTAGCTTCAAGAAAATATTATAGTTTCAGAATCTTCATTAGCTCTCTGGCATTTTTAGCTGATAGCAAATAAGTTGATGATTGTTTTTGCACACAGCACAGCATATATATATATATTTTTTGTCATACCTTTCTTCTCTTCTTAGTACACTTTAAACTCGCAAAGTTCTAAATTACTCTGTGAAGATCTTTTTGATTCTTTCTCTTCACAATAAAATGTTTGTTGTGGATTTAAAAGAATGTATTTTATATGTTGGTTTCATGATCTTGCTGCCATAGAATGCTGCAAATTCAGTTCTAGTAGGCATTAGGGAGTATGTTGGTGTTAATTTTGTAAATGTTCAAAGATGTGTCAATCCAATCCGATCCAATCCAATCTAAAATGACAAGACTTTAAGTTTTGGAGGTCCCTTTGATACTTAAGCATGCCCACGATGGCCTCACTTAGCAACGTCGAACTAGAGGGTAGGGTTTTTTCTTCTCCTCCCTCACTTTCTCTTGACTCTCTTTAATATTCACCTTTGTCTCGTCATCATCTTTCACTAAGGTGAGAAGTATCTATTTCAACTCAAAATATCAAGACACTTAGATGAAGATCTCTTTGATACTTGTGCATGCTTATGATGATCTCGCCTAGCAATATGTAACTACAAAGGATGAAGTTCTTGCGACTCCTTTAACAAATTTTGGTTGCATTTTCTTTCCAAATGTTGTAGGAGGGTGGGGGTCACTCCATCTAAGCTATTCTAGAAATGCTGATCTAGAGCCTGGTAGATGCCGTCGGACTGACGGGAAGAAATGGCGTTGCTCCAGAAATGCAGTTGCTGACCAGAAGTATTGTGAGCGACACATGAACCGGGGCCGTCATCGTTCAAGAAAGCATGTGGAAGGCCAGAGTTGCCGTGATGCCAAAGTGACACCGATTGTCACATCTTCTCATCAGACATCTGCTGTATCTGTTGGTACTTGTAGTACTCTCACAGTTACACAGCAGCAGAGTAAAGCCTTGCAGGCAACCATCGCACACCCAGTGCAACCGAATGGGTAAGTAACCTCTGGCGATAAATTTTGGTTTACACTTTTGGTATATAGCATAGAGATTTTTTGAGCTAATGAATTTTGTTGGCAGAGTTAGCTAACTAATTTTTTTTTTATAAAAGCAGTTATGAATTCACTTTCATAATACTCATGAGCTTGTCAAACCTGTAATCTTCGTTGACTAGGCCATAACAAATACATTCTTCTTGATCAATGCAAAAGGATACATGAAGTATGTCTCACTAATAACAATAAGAAATTATGATGAGTAAAAAACTATTTTTTTTTAAGGGAGTAACTGCTGCTAGAATTCATTCTAGTGCTCCAATGAAATAGTATAAAGACAATTGAGGGACTAGGAAGATTTTGTTTTTTTTTTAATTTTCTTTTACATGATATACAATTTATGATGAACTACATTGTGTGCCAACCAGAATTTCTGTTTTACTGACCATTGTGAACTGAGCATCGTTGTACTGACCATGAAAGATTATTTGGGACTCTGTAGGTTGTATCTCAGAATTAATTTCTCTTCTTAGTACTATATAATTCTTAATATATTTCCCGAAAATGACCTTTTAACATGATTCTTTCTTTTCAATATGCAATTCTTATATATGTTGTCATCTGTAGGAT
This sequence comes from Zingiber officinale, assembly GCF_018446385.1. Lineage (NCBI taxonomy): Eukaryota > Viridiplantae > Streptophyta > Magnoliopsida > Zingiberales > Zingiberaceae > Zingiber > Zingiber officinale. Next base: position 88,704,155 of record NC_055989.1, read on the forward strand.
ACTGAATGGCAAAGAAGTTCAAGATGATCATGCTCTGAACCCCCAAAGCATCTCCATTCCTAGTCCTGTTGAGCAAAGGCCTGATAGTAATTTATATACTCTCTCAAAGCAACACACTCTGCTTGAGGGAACCTCCTTTGATGCTGCATTCGATCTCGTTTCTGATGGCTCACTTTCAAATACCCCAAGGAGCTCATTTTCAGAGAACAACAATTTTACTCCCATTTCAATGCTCAATGACCAGCATCTCGAGTCCAATCCCCTTTGGCACTGTGGCGACGACAAATTGGCACTTTCAGCACTCAAGTGGTCAAGAGAATACAACCCGGCACAACTGGGCCTAGGTGTCGGGGACCTTAATGATGTATGCCGAAGGCAGGCGAATTGGAGGCCAATCTCTTGGGAGGCTTCCCTGGCTGGACCTTTAGGAGAGGTGCTGGATAGAACTAATTGCAATTGGAAGGATCAAAGCAAGAACTTTCCAACCCTACACATCACAGCCAATGATTTGGATTCGAGTACGCGAATGGAGTTCTCACCGACTGGCGTCTTGCAGAAAACTTCATTTGCTTCACTGTCGAGCAGCCCAGGAAGTAGCCCCATGGCCGACAACCGCATGCTTCATGAGGGCACTAGTAGCTTGTGCAGCGACCTCCTTGCTTCAACTCTTCTAACGTAATGCTCACAAAATCACAATGTGAAGGTAAAACCGGTGTCGACTAAGCTAACCAAGAACTAGGAACAATGAGGCTTGATGTTCTTGCTTGTTTACTAGTTTCTGTACAATTAAACTGCGTGCATCGATCTATAGTTTACTGAATCTCCAATCTGTTTTGATGTTGCATTTTGGAGGCATTTTGCACTAGTTAAATGCACTTTGTATTGCTGTGATGGCAGTTATTTCCACTTTCTATTTTCCGTCCGATTAGAAGTTGTCACTTGATTTAAATTGAATTATATATGATTTTAAATTTGTTTTGAATTCAATTGGCAACAAAACCATAGTGAGTTTTGATCATTCACAATTTTTCTAGTTCGCTATTAATTAATTGATTTACAAGGATTAATTAGGCATTATTGATTGATTAGTACAAGATGACAAATATACGATAAAAAAGAGCAAAAAATTAAAGAGTGCCCCTTATTTTATTATCATTAAAAAAACATTCTATATTTTAATAATTTTAGTCAATAATTTTAATTATTGACTCTTAGTTAATAATTAGTAACTAAAATTGCTATAATAATGTTAGGGAAAGAATATTTTTAAAATATGGGATACCTTTAATACGTTTTTATTTATTTATTTTTACCAAATTCAAACTACTACTAAAAATAAATGATAAATATATATTCTATCATTATTTTTAAAATTTCAATTTCAATTTTTAAAAAGGTGGTTGATTTTTTTTTATTCTGTAAATTAATTCTCAAATAACGTATTTTAAATTTGTTAAAATTATTTATTTATTTATTTATTGCGTGAGAGGAGAGAGGAACACTCCACTTAATCGCAAAGATGAGATCCTCTATCCCGAAAATGTTATGTCCCCGTGTCCCAGCGTCGATCGGACGACTATGACATTTTCATGATGTACACTGTATCCTTTAGATGTGATTTAGTTCGTCCGATCGACGCTGGGACACGGGAACATGGTATTTTTGGGACAGAGGATCTCATCTCGTAATCGCATGAGATGAGATCCTTTGTCCCGAAAATGTCATGTCCCAGTGCCGATCGGACGACTATAACATTTTCATGATGTATACTGCATCCTTGAGATGTGATTTAGTTCGTCCGATCGACGTTGGGACACGGGAACATGATATTTTCGGGACAGAGGATCTCATCGTCTATTTTCACTTTTGTTTTGCTTTTACCCCCAAATCATTTGGTATGATTGGAATCTACAGCTCAGTACGAAGGCAGACTGATGGATGGGAGCAAGTTCGATTCTAGCCGGGAAGGAGGAGAGTCTCTTATAAATGTTTAATATCATATCTAAATAAGTCATAAATGTGAACTAAGGAATATGACTTAATGCCTTATGTTTTTGTTTTTTATCAGTAAAATTCTCTGGATATTAGGAAATATGCAAATTGATGATCATTTCTAAATTGGACGGCAAACTATTCTAGAGCAATCTATTTCCATTTCTTAAGAAATTATCCTATTTTGGTCTGATCATCAGTTTACAATTCGTAAGACATTATATATCGTCTTTTGGTTTTCAGCGCCTCCTATTCTATTTTCCTGGTTCATCGCCAGAATCGAAGAAATTCTATTTTTGGATTCTGGGCTGCTGGAATAAGGTCATCGGCCACATCCACAGTCGAGTGGCTACCGAAAATTGCTGTAGGAGGGCTGAAAACCCGTCGATTTTGGGAGCGATGAACATTTGCATCAGTTGAGAAAGTAACGTGGTTTCAGTTTTCATACAGTTGCGTAGTGGTTTCGTATGTGGTTTAAGATTAGGGATATTTTTTTTTAATTAAAAAAAAAAAACTAACGCAACTTTTAGGGGAAGAATAGAAGGTCACATGTGGCGTCAAGGGCACGTACTTGGTGTAAAGGTAACGTTTTATGTGAAGGCCACATTTTGTTGTTTATATATACATAACAGTCCATTAATTTTAAATCAATATTATGTATATATATATATAATTAATGGATTATATAGATTCTATTAATATCTATTATTTTAAATTAAATTAAATTTAAATTATATATCGTCTAAGTGACCTCTATTATTTAAATTTAATTTTATTTGACCTATTGAGATATGACCTCTATTATTTAAATTTTATTTTATTTTACCTATTGAGATATTATTGAGGTATTAAATAAAATATAAATATTTATATTTATGTGAGTATTAGTCGATTCAAAGGAAGATTTATACTTAACGAATTATACATATACGTGTAACAATAAACACATATCAATTATAATGATTTATTTGTTATTTTTTATAAATATAATAAATCAATCCAAAAATGAATTTATTATTTATCATACATTATTGTTAGTATTTAATTATTACAACAAGAGTACCACTTGCAAATAATATTATTATCCTAACACTTGATATTGTTGTTGCATTCCTTTAGATGGGTTTTATCATTTATTTTAATTGTTTCAATATAAGCATGTTATTTATGTTATAGTTTTTATGTTATCTTTTCAGCAAATGTTGCTACTATTTCTGTTAATTTAAATTTAGTATCGATTCTTAACGGTACAAATTTTAAGAATTGGAAGGAGAATATTCTTATTGTTCTTGACTGCATAGATCTAAATCTTACGCTTAGGACAGATCAACTCACTGCTCCTACAGATTCTAGTTCTTCTTAACATAGGGCTAAATATGAGAAGTAGGATGCTCTAACCGCATGAGTCTTATGATCATTAAATGCAGCATATCTGAGGCTTTTAGGGGTGCAATGTCTAATAGTGTCGCTAAAGCTAAGAAATATCTCGATGAGATTGAGAAGCACTTTGCCAAAAGTGATAAGGCGAAAACAAGCACAATTTTGAAGAGCTTGATTTCCATGAAGTATATGTTAGATCGAATGGGTGCGATAGAGGGGGGGGGGGGGGGGGGGAATATCACGCTTTTAAAACTTTTCTTTTACTCGTTAAAAATAAAGTCGTGCAGCGGAAAAATAAAGAACAGTTCGGTTACTTGGTTCGGAGCCTAGGTCGACTCCTATTCCAAGGTCTGCGATCCTTGACCACATCGATGGGCAATCCACTAAAACCCTTCTTTCCGAAAACCTCTGAAAAAAGCAGCGCGTACAATATGCAAGATAGTAACACCCTACTATCTTGTAAGAGTTTAAGTACAATGCAAGTATTAATAAATGTACCGACAATAATAAAAGACGAAGTTTGGTCGACACTTATGGATGGAGCAGCTTGCAAGTTGTAGGGTAGTAGCATGATCAGCAGAAGTTTATATAGTGATTAATTTCGAACCAAATAGCGTTATCCAGCCTCAGGCCTCGAGCTCTCTTTTATAAGAATCGTCGATGTTCGGTCGACCAATCCTTGAGTTCAGTCAACCGAACCAGCTCCCTTCCTTCACGACTGAGATCCGATGTTGATTCGATCTTCGACAATTAATGGCTATTAAGGGTTTGGTCGACCGATCCCTGTGTTCGGTTGACCGAACAGGCTCCTTCTCTGTTCGTCAAGATTTGCTGAGATTTGCATTTACTGTGCCTTTAATATTGATCGTTCGGTCGACCGATCAGTGTAGTTTCCTTCGCTGTTGATCGTTGATGATTGAATTGATCTGTACTGAGTCAACCTGGTTTGGTCGACCGATCCCTACGTTTGGTCGACCGATCAGGTCATAATCTGCAAAACAGTGTTAGACGAAGTATCCCTGCAACACAAAGGTTAGCACAGTAATATATAATGCATGAGTAATATTAGACAATAGAACTTGTCTTGATCTCAACTTGGAAACCTTCCTGGTTTCTTCAGTTGGATCAACGACCTTAGGGTGTTCCCTCCAGGAACTCGACCTTTCTGTTGCTCCTCCAGCTGTTTACCTCAACCACCTGCCAAACATTGATCCTCCAAATCTTGTTTGGACTTTTCACTTAGCCTTGAACGACTCGCAGGACTTTTCTCTTGATCTTCGACCCTCCAGACTGCTCGATCGCACCGCCAAGCATCGGGTCCTCTTGACCCACTTGGACTTTCACTTAGTTTCCACGATCTGTTAAGACTTCTCTTGCCTTACCTCCAACTAGGTCTTCCTCGATTGAGTAAATATTCTACACACTTAGCTAACTTGTTAGATCACAACAAGACTTAACTTGAACCTTTGACAACATCAAAACTAAGGTTTGATGCTGGTGCAACCTGCACCAACAATCTCCCCCTTTTTGATGTTTGGCAACAAAGGTTCAAAGTTAAGTTAAAAGTACAAAAATAAATAAGCAAGCATTTTCACTCTCCCCCTAAGTTGAATATCTTCCCCTGAATTCACTATCCCTCCCCCTTTGACAACATCAAAAATAAGGGAAGCTCTTAAAAGAAAAGCAAAAGCTAAGTATCTTTAAAAATTTAGAGGAAAAGGTTTTTAGAATTTGAGAAATTATAGGTAAAAAAATATCTAAGGATAAAATAAGAATTTTGAACACTGTGTAAGGTTTGAAAAGTTGAAGACATTGCATTTGAAAAGTGAAGCCAAATTTTGAAAAAAAATCTTAAAGCGGAAGATTTGAAGAGTATAAATTTTCTTAAAATATAGCAAAGGTATAGAAAAGAATATGAACATTTGAGTGCAAAGTTTAAATTATTAAAATTTTAACAAAGTTAATATTTTGAAAATTTGGTAAAGTAAAGCTTTAGCTAGAATAAAAAAAAAATTAGAAAATTTTAGTAAAGATAAAATTTGAAAAATTACTTAAGGAAACAAATTTGAATAAACTTTTCTAAATTCATAAGCTCCCCCTAAAATTGATAATTCCTAAAAATCTAAGCATGAATTAAAAACTAAAAAAAAAATATCCTTATGATGAAATGTCCAACCTTCGTACAAAGCTAACTACCACAAGATAGTAGCTATTGTTTAGTACCACAAGATAGTAGCTTAGGTTGGTCAATTTGAGCATTTAGAACTAACTAGTTTGTTACTAGCCAGTAAACTCAAACTGATAACTGTATTTTGTTTAAAGCCCATATTTATAGCGATGCACTGACTTAAACATCTGAAACATTAAGCTAAGTCCTAAGCATCCCATCCAATCTAGGTTGTACAAGCAAGGGATCCTACTGTGCTTGTGAGATGCTAGCTCCTAAAACTATAGGATTATACAATTCTACGGTAGGAACTAGGATACTCTAGAAAGAAAAAAATATTTTGAAAGAATTTTGGAAAACAAATTTTGAAAGGGGAAAGTTTACAAAATTAATTTTTAAAAAACTACTAAGTAATATTTTTCAAAAAAACATGTGAAGAAGCCTACTCTATAAAGCACATCCCTAATTATCTTCTTAAGTTACTAAATTCAGCTTTAGGTAATGGTTTAGTAAAAATATCAGCTAAGTTGGATTTTGATTTAATATAGTTAAGTTCAATATTTCCTTTGGAGACATGATCCATTATGAAATGATGTTTAACTTCTATATGTTTAGTCCTAGAGTGATGTACTGGATTTTTAATTAGATTTATAGAATTTATATTATCAATGTATGTTTTTACATTCTTATATTCAAGATTAAAGTCTTTTAAGGTATGTGACATCTATAGCAATTGAGCTACACATTCGCCCATTGCTATGTATTCGGCTTCAGTGGTAGATAAGGCAACACAATGTTGCTTACGGGTAAACCAACTAACTAAAGATGATCCTAGCAATTGACATCCTCCACTAGTACTCTTTCGGTCTAACTTACACCCAGCATAATCTGAATCAGAACATCCAACTAAGTCAAATTGTGATGTTCTAGGATACCACATTCCTACATTAATGATTCCTTTTAGTTATTTAATAATTCTTTTAACCAAAGATAAATGAGACTCTTTTGAACAAGTTTGATAGTGAGCACACATACTTACTGCAAATAAAATGTCAGGTATGCTTGTAGTTAAGTAGAGTAGACTACCTATCATGCTTCGATAATATTTTTAATTAAGTTTAAAATAAGTTTTAAAATAATTAAGTTTTTACAATAATTTTTAATTAAGTTTGAAAGAATTTTTAATTAAGTTTGAAAATAATTTTTAATTAAGTTTTAAAATAATTTTTAATTAATTTTTTAAAAATAATAATTAATTAAGTTTTAAAATAATTAAGTTAATAAAAAATAATTTTTAATTAAGTTTTAAAATAATTTTTAATTAAGTTTTAAAACAATTTTTAATTTGAAAAATAATTGAATTAAGTTTGAAATTAATTAAGTTTGAAATTAATTTAATTTTAATTAATTTTTTAATTAAGTTTTTAATTTGAATTTGAAAAAGGTTATTGAACCCATGTTAGATTCAAACTTAGCTTTGGGTTAATCAAACATGCTTTCTAAGGATAAGTTTTCAGTTCAGTGGCGAGGCATATGACCTTCTTGTATATCAACGATGGACCACTTGCTGAATACTTTCCAAAATAGTTCTGCCTAAAAAACTTAATACTAAGTTTTAGTCTAACTAGCCCATGTTTGACTGGGGTAGCTTCAGTCAGATCTGCTAAGTCTAGTGCACCAGGTAGAATTCACAAGATTCAGCCTAGACATGTCTTCGACAAAGCTTCCTTGACGTACTATCATCCCAATCCATTCCAATGCTATGTTGTAGGGTTTGGTAAACTTTTTCAACTAACCGTTCTAAGAAGAAAGTAAACCTAATCCTAAGTGTGTAAGATTAATTAATTATGTTGGTTGAACAATTTTTCTAATTGCTCCCCCTGAGTCATAGCTTAGATATGGTCTATCTAAGTAATGAATCTGACTTTTAGGGATCAAGTAGAGATTTGGCTTAATTGGTTTGGTTAAATATTTTATTTGGACCCATGCTTGGACTTGACTTCTAACATTTTGACTAATTAATGACAAATATGGTTTGTTTGTTTGATTTGGTTTATAGCCAAGTCCTGATTTGTTGTACACGGCTCGTTGCGATCCAAGTGCCATATTTAGATACTTGGATCCCAGTTCGAACTTTTCCAACATTTTTTTGAGTCGGTCGACTTGACCTTTCAAGTTGGAATTTTCTTCCTCAAGTTTTGCAACTTGAGTTGAAGTTCCAACTTGAACTTGGTTAGTCGAGTCACTCAAGTTAACTTGCTTCTTAAGGTGGTCTATTTCCTTAAGTAGCAAATTATTTTGTTTTTCAAATTTTGATAATTTTCTAAACAAACATTTAACAACTTTAAGTAAATTTGACTTCGAATAAATTGTTACCATATTTGGACCTTCCGAAACGGATGCGGATCTGTGGCTTCTCTCGGGCTCGATGTCGACCTCAGAATCGCTGTAGTTTCCAGACTCGTACTCTTCCTCGGAATCAGATTCTTCGTTTCTTGCCATAAAGGCAAGATGGCTGGAATGCTTCGGTTTTTCCGTATCAGATTCCTCGGAGGATGACTCATCCCATGTCGCATAGAGGGCTTTCTTTCTTCTTGTTGACTTGGGCCTTTCTTCCTTCCAATTTGGGAATTCTTTTTTGAAATGCACCTTCTTGTTGCATCTATAACAAATCATTTCTGATTTGTTTTGCATCTGGTTGAGTGGTGTCTTCTTGGCACTTCTTTTGAATTTCTTCTTCATCAGCAATCTTCAGACCATGCTGACTGGTTCTTTTTCATTTGTTAAGTCAGAGTCTGACTCACTCTCTGACTTGATCTTTGTTCTTGATTTGGTTTCCTTGCTTAGACTTGCATACAAAGCAACTCCTTTCTCGACATGGCTCACGTTAGATTGTTCGTGTAATTCCAATTCACAAAATAACTCATCTAACTTAAGAATTGAAAGATCCTTAGAAACTTTGTAAACATCTACAATTGATGCCCACAAAGCATTCCGCGGAAAGACATTTAGTGCGTACCTTATTGTGTCGCGGTTCTCCAGATTGTGTCTGAGTGATCAGATGGAGGTCATTCAGAATGCCCTTTAGTCGAGCATGTAGTTGCGAAGCCGTTTCTCCAGGAAGCATTTTAATGTTAAATAAATTGTTTAATAAAAGGTCTCTTTTATTTACCTTTGACTCGTCGGTCCCCTCGTGTAGCTTTACCAGACAGTCACATAGTTCTTTAGCGTTGTCGTAGGGGCTGACTCGGTTCAACTCCTCCATTGTGAGCCCACACTGAATGGTGTTGATCGTCTTGTAGTTTAGTTGTGCCTTCTTGATCATTGGAGGAGTCCACTCTTCAGGTTCTAGTGATATTCCATCTTTTGTTGGAGGTGTGTAGCCTTTCAGTATTGTAAACTACAGTTTAATATCAGACTTAAGGTAGCACTCCATCCTGTTCTTCCAATAGCTGAAGTTCTCCCCTTTGAATAGAGGAGGTCGGATGGTGTTGTATCCTTCTCGGTAGGAATTTGACATCATTGACTATAAGGAAAAAATAACAAAACAAATTTCCAAGACTTTTATCTTGGGATTAGTAGTGCTGGAAAAGAAATAAAAAAAGAAAGAGAATTCTAAAAGAAAAAGAAAGAAAAAGTTTTAAAAGTGCTATGAAAATGGTTAAGTATTTTCAGAGCTACGAGGCTCTGATACCAATTATTAGATCGAATGGGTGCGATAGAGGGGTGAATATCGCGCTTTTAAAACTTTTCTTTTACTCGTTAAAAACAAAGTCGTGCAGTGGAAAAATAAAGAATAGTTTGGTTACTTGGTTCGGAGCATATGTCGACTCCTACTCCAAGGCCCACGATCCTTGACCGCACCGATGGGAAATTCACTAAAACTCTTCTTTCCGAAAACCTCAGAAAGAAGCAGTGCGTACAGTATGCAAGATAGTAACACCCTACTATCTTGTAAGAGTTTATGTACAATGCAAGTATAAATAAATGTACCGATAATAATAAAAGACGAAGCTTGGTTGACACTTCTGGATGGAGCAACTTGCAAGTTGTAGAGCAGTAGCACGATCAGCAGAAGCTTGCACAGTGATTAATTTCGAACCAAACAGCGTTATCCAGCCTCGGGCCTCGACCTCTCTTTTATAAGAATCATCGATTTTCGGTTGACCGATTCCTGGGTTCGGTCGACCGAACCAGCTCCCTTTCTTCCTAGCTGAGATCCGATGCTGATTCGATCTTCGACAATTAACGACCATTAAGGGTTCGGTCGACCGATCCCTGTGTTCGGTCGACCGAACAGGCTCCTTCCCTTTTCGTCGAGATTTTTCGAGATTTGTATTTACTGTGCCTTTAATATTGATCATTCGGTCGACCGATCCTCTGGTTTGGTCGACCGATCAATGTAGTTTCCTTCGGTGCTAATCGTTACTGATTGAATTGATCTGTGCTGAGTCAATCTAGTTCGACCGACTGATCCCTACGTTTGGTCGACCGATCAGGTCATAATATGCAAAATAGTGTTAGACGAAGGATCCCTGCAACACAAAGGTTAGCATGGTAATATATAATGCATGAGTAATATTAGACAGTAGAATCTGTCTTGATCTCAACTTGGAAACCTTCCCAGTTTCTTCAGTTGGATTAGCGACCTTAAGTTGTTCCCTTCAGGAACTCGACCTCTCTATCACTTCTCCAGTTATTTACCTCAACCTACCTGCCAAACATTTATCCTCCAAATCTTGTTTGGACTTTTCACTTAGCCTTGATCGGCTCGCTAGGACTTTTCTCTTGATCTTCGGTCCTCTAGACCGCTCGATCGCACCGCCAAGCGTCGGGTCCTCTCGATCTACTTGGACTTTCACCTAGATTCCACGATCTACTAAGACTTTTTCTGCCTAGCCTCCAACTAGGTCTTCCCCGGTTAAGTAAACAACATGCACACTTAGTTAACTTGTTAGATCACAACAAGACTTAACTTGAACCTTTGACAACATCAAAACTAAGGTTTAATTCTGGTGCAACCTGCACCAATAATATAAAGGAAAGGGAAATATTTAGGTATATCTAGTGGAAATGTCCCATCTTGCATCAACGTTGAAGGCACTTAATCTTGAATCGTCAGATAACATGCTTGTGCATTTAGTGCTCATTTCTCTTCCGAACCAGTTTAGTCAGTTCCAAATCAATTATAATTGTTAAAGGGAGAAATAGACTCTTAATGAGCTCATTTTATACTATGTTTAAGAGGAAGATAGGTTGAAGCAAAACAAGGTTGAAAGTGCCTATTTGGCAAGCACTCCTTGTTAGTGCAGGTAGGGCCGGCAAGAGGAGGGGGGATGAATTACCTATAAAATAAATAACACAAAAATCATTCTCGATTTTTCAACTCAAATTAGTAACACACTTATAAACAGGAAATTAAGCAACTAATAAGTAAAAGATACAAAGGAGTTACTTGGTTACAACCTAGATGATTGTTAATCTCAGACATAAGAAAGCGTTGAAAAGATCTCCTTCGTGTAGGTGGAGAAGCCTATTACAGTCATTGAACGCTCGGATAGTTGCTAGGAAATGAATACAAGAGTTGTTGTCTATTTTCTAGGTCTAGGGTGTTGGTGCAACATCCCTCAGGTCAAGGTTGACCTGGTTGACCAAGCTGAGTCTTGGTTTGGGTTTAGATGTTTGACAATAAGATATTGATTGAAGAAGAGTCAAGTAGGTCAAGGATGACCGGATACTTGACTGGGAAGTCCTAACTGGGATGTTAGGCAGGAGGAAAATCCTGGTGAGTGAAGCCAGGTGAAAGACCTAGTGAGTGAAGCTAGGCAATTGGGAAGTCCTAGTGAGTGAAGCTAGGCAGGAGAAAAATCCTGGTGAGTGAAGCCAGGTGAAAGACCTAGTGAGTGAATCTAGGCAATTGGGAAAGTCCTGGTGAGTGAAGCCAGGCAAGAGAAATCCAGATGGGTCAAGGTTGACCAGACATCTGGTGAGAGTCCAAGTAGGTCAAAGGGATTGACCGGATACTTGGCACGAGGAAGAAAAGTCCAAGTAGGTCTTAGGGAGTGACCGGATACTTGGCAAGAAGAGAAAAGTCCAAGTGGGTCAAAGGGATTGACCAGACACTTGGTGAGAGAGTCCTAGCTGGCCAAGGTGACCGGATGCTAGGTCTTATGTACCAACAAGTCATGGTTGACTAGATGTTGGTTTAGGCTTTGGGCTTGGTTTTGGGCAAAACCAAGGTTTGGATCGATCCGTGGATTGATCCAAGAGTTTGATCGATCCGTGGATTGATCCAGAAGATCCGGATCGATCCACCAATCGATCCGGTGAGTCCCTGCGAACTTCTGGATCGATCCGTGGATCGATTCAGAGGTCCCAATCGATCGCTGGATCGATTGGGACAGCTGCAGTCCGGATCGATCCGTGGATCGATCCGTGGTTCGAGACAGGCACTCGGATCGATCCGTGGATCGATCCAGCCTCCCAATCGATTGGGAGCAATCCAATCGATTGGGATTCGACCGCTGGCGCTTATAGCCGTTGGCATGCGATTTCTTCGAGAGAACTTCCGATTCATTCTCAATTCACAGCTCCTCCCCAGCACTCTCTAAGCTCCTCACCGCCAGTTCTTGAAGGTTCTTGGAGGTTCATCCAAGTCAAGAGGCGAGTTGCAACGAGAAGAAGAAGAAGCTAGGGTTTTTACTGCATTTCTTGTAAGCTTTTGCTTATTCTTTACTACCCTTTCTTCTTCTTGTACTGAGAGTCTTGTAGGGCTTCTCCGCCCTCGGTAGTTACCGAAAAGGAGTGTTTTCATAGTGGAGGGTGCGTGCGTGGTGTGGATCTTTGGATTAGTCATCTCCGTTGGAGGTGGATACCAAGTAAACTCCTAGTGTTAACGTGTTTGTGTTTGTTTATGTATTTTTCGCTGCGCATTCTTGAAGAAACAAGCAACACCGAGCAACGAGCACGCGACGAGCTATTCACCCCCCCCCCCCTCTAGCTACTTTTGGTCCTAACATAGGGGTCTTTTATAGCCCCTAAAAAAATCTTATCCGAGGCTGGAAGGCGCCTCCAACAGGCTGGAAGGCACCTCCAACAGGCTGGAAGGCGCCTCCAATAGGCTGGAAGGCATCTCCAGCGAAGCAAGAAAGGATAAAGTTTGATCGTTTCCCAACATTTACTTTTGCCCAGTCGAAGGCGTCTTCAACTGCTTGAAGGCGCCTTGCATGAAGGTTTGAAGGCACCTTCCAATAGCTTGAAGATGCCTTCCATGAAGGCTTGAAGGCACTTTCCAATAGCTTGAAGGCACTTTCCATAAAGGCTTGAAGGCGCCTTCAGCAGTTGCTACCGAGCTCCACTTTCTTTCTCTTGCTCTTTCGCTGCTCCTCTCACTTAGGTGATTTAGGCCAACCGGAATAGGGCTTACCCGAACCCATTTTCTAGCCTTCTCCTCGAGCAGATTTCCTCCCGGGTTCTCATCCCTTGGACCGCCGTGTGCGTCCTTCTAGTCCACCAGTGTACTCTTCCGTAGCACCTCGTCCCTCGGATGCACCAAGCCCGTCGACTCCATTCTCGTGAAATCTTCTCGTTAGTTGCGTCTTCTGCTTGACTTCTTGTATTCCTAAGCTCTTGCACACTTAGACACAAGGATCAAATACAACAGGACCTAACTTAACTTGGTTGATCATATCAAAACTATCACGGGGTTCCAACACTCCTATAGATAAGAGCAAGAAAAGAAATAATGAGGTTACTAAAGGTTCACTACAAAAAAAACTAGTATTGCCGACGGGATTACCGATGGAAAAATATTTCCGTCGGTATATTTTGGATTTCCGACGGAAAAAACTCATCCTGTCGGTAATGTGCACAATTTATCGACGGAATTCATATTTCTGTCGGTAATTATAAACATATCGATGGAATTTAGTTTCGTCGAAAACTAGATTATCGATGGAAAATGAATTCCGTCGGTAATCCTGCCTAAAAACTAGGGCTCGCTCGTGCTCGATCCTTTTCCTTCATACACGCGGCCTTCTCCGATCTCACTTTGGTGATTAGGTACGTTCTCTCTTTCTCCCTCTTCCCTTTTCTTCTTGACGCCGACAATGATTGGCGGTTGGCACAGCACGCAGCTGGTGTGCTATAACGGCCGCTAGCACGAGGTTGGCAGTCGCCTGTAGCGCCTGCGGTGGCCGCCTGCGGTGGCCGCCTGCAGCGCCGGCGACGATCGCCTGGAGATGTGAACCCATCCATCCTGAGTTCTCTGGGCTTTGCGAGCCTCCACCTTCACCATGTCTACGTAGCACCTTCGGGAGACCAACTGTTCTCCTCTTACTTTCCCAACCTAGTCGTCTACCGAAAATTTGATCTTTTGTTGGAAAGTGGAGATAGTTGTCCGGAACTCATGTAACGCCGGTCTCCCCAAGATGACATTATAGGAAAATGGTGAATCCATGACGATGAAGGTGCTCCTCCTTGTTCGCACCAAGGGTTCAGTACCCAGAGATATCGCCAACTTGATTTGGCCCATGGGGCGTACTTCATCGCCGGTGAAGCCGTACAATGAGGTGGCCACAGTTTGAAGCTAGGCGTCAATCTACATGCTCTCAAATATGCTTCTGAACAATACATTGACAGAGCTCCCGGTATCCACAAAAACTCTAGCTACACAACTATTGGCTATGACAACTTTAATTATGAGAGCATCGTTATGAGGAAGCTCTAGCCCCTCCAGACTTATGGCCCAAAACTGATTACGAGCCCGGTCGCCTGCTCCTGACTACATCCCACAGCATGCACCTCCAGACGGTGCTCACGGGATTTTCGCGCCCTAGTAGAATCCCCATCTGTGGGCCCCCCAGAGATCATGTTGATCTCCCGGGCAGTCGTGTTGCCCTGGTTTTCTGCCTCCCGGGCTTCCCCAGGCGCCTGGTCATGATTGGGTCGCTGATTCCCCTATCTAACAAGATCGGGCTGAAGCTGGCCAGATTGACCTGCTCTATCCCTGACCTGTTTGCTGGCCAGCATTCTTTGTTGAGTCCTAGGTGCGATTTCAGGAGGAGGTAAACCCATCTCCGGGGCCCGTCTAGAGTCTTGGGTGAACTGAAAGCAATCACTGGTGGCATGAGTGTGGGATCTATGGTATGTGCAGTAGCGGGGTCCCCATGACCCAGGCCTTGGGGCTTGTATAATTGCTACACGCGGAATCGGTCGGGCCTCCAGACTGGGACCGAAGGGTGGTCGGCCATCCTGAGTACGCGGAAGGGGCTGGGCTGGCGGTTGTGTCGGCTTCTTTTCCGGTTTGTTGGTGGGAGTAGACGTCTTGTCTACTTTCCACCGAGAAGCTTGAGCCTTTTCCACGTTGATATAATTGGTTGCCTTTCCCAGCATCTCGTCAAATTTTTTCACGGGATCCCGAATGAGGTCCTGGAAGAACTCTCCTTCTACCAGTCCGTGTGAGAAAGTGTTCATCAATATTTCAGAGGTGGCTGAGGAAACGTTTTGAGCCACCTTATTAAAGCGCTTGATATAGCTTCACAAGGGTTTAGTTGACCCTTGCTTGAGCGCGAAGAGACAATGGTCCATTTTTTGGTACTTCCTGTTGCTGGCGAAGTGGCGCAGGAAGACTGTCTTGAAGTCATGGAAACAAGTGATGGACCCGTTCGATAAACCATCGAACCATTTTGTGTCGATCCAGATAAAGTGTTAAGGAACACTCGACACTTGATCACGTCACTATACTGATGTAACAGAACAACATTCCTAAACTTTCTGAGATGATCTTCCGGGTCTTGGCTACCATCATATTCTCCTATGGTAGGAGGCATGTATCCCTTAGGTAACTTTTCCTCGAGCACCCTTGTGGAAAAAGACACTTGCTCCTCAAGATCCGCTCTGAGCTCTTCTCTGAGCACTGGGCTTTTACCCTTCTTAGAATTCTTGGGCAGGGAACTTTCCACCTTTGAGGTCTGCGGTTGCTCTTTCTTATTATAGCCGTTTGGACCCTTGCGATGGTAATCGAGGTCAGACTCTCGATAGAAGGCCGAGGGAAACTCCTCGGACTGCTTTCTTTTGGACTCTCTATCATAGGCATGGGTCAGCTCCTTAGAGATTGTCGGCATCTTGTAAGATCGAGAAGCGGTGGTCTGCTTCTCGGAAGCTGCCCGCCTCTAGGCTTCTTTGTACAACTCATATTCTCCCGCCGTCATAGTGACATTGATTCTACCAGTGTCCTCCATCTTCATGCCCCGGAACAGGCGAAGAAGTTTTTCACAGACGGCGCCAAATTGATCATATCCGGAGTCTAAGTCAGATGAAGGTTGGATGAAGTGTCGTTAGTGTTGATGGGGAGGAAACTATGATGTTGCGGTTGCACGAGCTTCAGAGAACAGACCCCCACAAGGCCCAGAAGAACTGCTAAGCCTGAGCTGGCGATATCAGACCTCGACACACACTCAGACAAGCACACAGAATGTTAGAGACCAAGAACCAGGGGAAAAGTCCCCGGAGCAGGCCCTCCGACGCTCAAGTCAGGTACTTTTTTCCCCAAAAAATAGTGTACGAAGGAAGAAGAAAAGTAGACCAGTGTGTGAGTGAGCGTACCTCCGCAAGGGAGAGGACACCCCTTTTTATATGACAATACATACCTTCTGGAGACTGACCCCTGTCAGAGGATGTCGGATGTCAGGAATTGTTGAGTGGTGGAGGACACGTGTCTTTCTTCTATAGACTGGAGGAAGGTTCTACTGGCAGATGATCCCAACCACTAGAATATTCTCTGTCATACAGCAGATATTCTCTGACAGATAGTTATAATTCCCTGACATATTGTCGCGTAGTGCCTCTATCCTACCCGACATGATTGAAACAACCCTGGTCTGTCTGTTGAGTGCTGATGCACAGACTGGTCGGACCCCTTCTGCCGGCTTTTATGGTTCCAACCCCACCGAGAGAGATAAGTTTGCTCACATGGGTCAGCTTGACCATCCTTGATCGACAAAGCCAGGTCGGGTTTGGTCCTGACCGCTCTTCTTGGCACAACACTGGTTTCCCGACCAGGAGATTCCTTTCTGCCTTCAGACCTGAGATGGCCCCGAGCTATCCCACCTCCTTGACTGCCACATCCCTTAACTTCTGACTACCACGTCCTTTGACTTCCGATTGCCACATCCCTTGACTTCCGACTATCAAGTCTATTACTTCTGATTAACACGTCCCTTGACTTTTGACTATCATACCTTCTGACCAGACCCTACTATTATGCATCATATCATGTATCCAAGCTTTCGAAAGGTAAAATGCGGATGCCCTGTCGAGGTGCTTCTTTTGCTATTGATTAGGTGATGGATTTCTTCATGGCGCGAGTAAAACATGCTCTCCTTTTTTTTTTTTTTTATTCTATAAGCCTCGTCGAACTATTTCAACATCGATTTTAGTGTTTACTCGCTGCACTTGTTTTCCAACTATGATTCAGATGAACACCATTCACGGTTGTTCCGTATGGATTATCTGTGACTTGCGTGAGATTTGTATTATTATGCACAAAGAACAAGTTCTTTTCTTCTTCCAAGATTCTGGACTCTAAAAGAGTTACTTTCATTTTGGCAAAAAGACGAATATTCTCGTCACCAGCGCCCTCGTCAGCCCGTCCCAAGATTAACACGGAGGAGATAAATCACGGACGACTACTAACCTTTGGAATAATGACTAACACATAAAGGAGATATTTACCTCGACTTTACCGCTAGAAATTACTTTCATGATCCATAAAATATTTTACGTGATGTAAACTTCATAATTGTCGAGTAAGTTATCGTATGAGAAAAAATCGACTTAGCTCCCCATTTCAACGTCTTGAAGGGCCAATCTATCGGTGCAGTGGTAAAATACTTAGAGAATAAACAATAGAATCCCAATAGAAATGAATATACCGTTTAAATGTATATAAATTATACTTTAAATTTATTTAATAGGGGAGGTCATCTACCTCTAATATTAGTCTTGTGAAATTGAATACTTGAATTATATATATATATATAAAAATAAATGACAGATATCCTGTCCAAGAATAAGACATGAACAGTTCAAGAAAATGCGAAATTATATGCAGAGGACAATAGAGAACAAAATGGAGGTATGAAAGGAAAATATTTAATAATATATTGTTAATAATTATAATAAAAAGTTGATTATGTTCATTTCGCCCTAAAAGCCTGTTCGAAGGGAGATAAATTATAAAATTAATTTATAGATGATTGTAAAATTAATTACAAAGCAAGAGAGTAATTTTTCTTTTTATGATATGCGTTAATCAGGAATTTGATTCTTTACCCCTTAAAAAGTTTTCAATAATACATTGGTAACAAGATCCTTGATCTGTGTCTAAAGGGGGAAAAAAAAAAATCAAATTATACATCAATTTGACGATAACATATGATAGACTTTGATTGTCCTACTGCGAAGTTACAAACAATATAAATAATAACACAAAACAAGCATAAACGTAAGTCTGGGTGGTGTAGTTGGTTATCACGCTAGTCTCACACACTAGAGGTCCCCGGTTCGAACCCGGGCTCAGACAAATTTTAGTTTTATAATTTTTGTCAGATATATACTCTCCTCTGTTGAAAATTTTCATTATTTTTTTTTTGTATATCCAAATTGGAAAGTACCTGATAGGGATACCATCGCTCCTGTCCTCCACAATGTTTTGCTTATAAATTTTGATTTTCTTTTTGTGATGATATTATTTTTCTTTTTGATTTTTTTTTATATTAGTACAATATTTAATGGTATGTTATTTATTTTTATTTAATTTGTTTTTGATGTTGGCTTATAAACAGCATGATACTCTAGCAACTCACATAATAGACTCTAAACAATTATAAAAAAACATCAGTTTTTTTTCCTTTTGAAATTCAATCAAATCTTAATAAAAATAGTATCTATATAAAAATTAAGGGATGGACGATATTTTAAAACTAAAGGGCTCCAAATAACTTAGACAGAGCCTTTGTAGAGAAAACCTAAAAATAGTAGCCTTTCACACAATTCTTTTGAATGCTGTCTCATAAATTGCAAGCATTGTTGTTTTGAGGAGAGGGAAGGTCTATTATTATCGTAGACAACTTTATTCTAGTCCATGATTCAAACTAGTGATCACTACATCAAAGTTCCCTTTCAAAGACTAAGATAGCAATAAGGATGTTGCTGGAATTCAGATACATATCACAACTTTAATGTCATTTTTGTTTGAATAAAGGAGCAAAATAAGTGAGAGGGCTCGGCGGTATGAACGATTCAAATCGCACACTAGGCCAGCTCCTTCGAGGCCAAGCGTAACTTGGCCAACACCAAGAAACTCTGGGCCATCGAGGACTTGGAGATCAAAAATAAGAATTTTCGAACGCTGGTTCAAAAACTGAAGGATACATAGGCGTGTCTGGTTGCCTAACGGGAGGGCAGGTTAGCCGATCGGTCTGCAACGAAGACCCAGCTCAACGCCAAAGATGAAATGCTGGCCAAGTTGAAGGAAGAGTTGAAGGCCTCTTGAGCGGCCTTAGAGACTTATCAGGGAGCTGAGTCGAGCAGGTTCGATCTCATGAAGTAAGTCTACATCCGCTCAGACGCTTTTAACGACAAAGTCGTTGATCGGGCACTCCGTCTATTCGACCTTGCTATCGACGGGATGTTTGATCAACTGAAGGAAGACGGCTACCTCCCCTTTGCTCTGACAAGCAAGGTCATCAGTCGAGACAAGCTGACTGAGTCGCTGTCCGATAATGTTTTGGATTTTTTGGAGTGAGCCTGTTCGTGCGAGGTTTGCGTCTATAGTTTTTTGAAATATCAATGAATGATCGTTCATCTGATAAACCTTTATTTTTTTTTTCCCTTTCTCGTCGTTCGGTATTTTTGGTTTCGACTTGCATTTAGTTCATGCGTTGTCGCGTAAACAAAGTACCTGCACTTTTACCCTTTACCCAAGCCTGACTGGTTTAGTTATACAGATACCTGACTTGCTAATTAACCAACTATAATTCTTGTCTCAGAGCATGCACATTTAATTGCATGAACATATATATGGTTCGGCTATCATAAGAAGCAATCATCTCTGGGGGCTTAAAAATATTAAAGGTAACTCTTCCTTTATTTTCTCCATTACAGAGAAAAAGTATACAATCAATCAGTTAATCTCTAGATTATTAGTCATTGAAGGAGCTTATATTGTTATTTTTTATGTTTCCTTCTTTCTCATACGGACATTGATATTCACCATGCAACATGCAACGTTGGACTAATTTGTTGTGCATACTACATATTATGGTTACATTCTCATTATCTTGTAGACACGACATGTACTAATAATGCATTATATTTTGTTGTACAGAGTAGGTTATTCTGGATTAGATTGTGCTGTGGCAACAATGGTGAAGGGTGAAGTTTCTGAGGAGACTTTGACCCCCTGAGAATGGATTTGGAAATGATGAGGTTGAGAGGAATTCAGTCATAATACCCCCATGTTCAATATTGATATATTTATAGAGTTGGTTTAATATAGGAAAGGGATCTATGGGATATGACGGGTCTCGAGAAAATAGAAACTGCAGAAAGAACCAAAAATTCAGGCAATGATCTTTTCAAGATTGCCAAGTTTCACTGCGCTGCAAAGATGTATGACAAGGTAGTTCAAATAGATGTCAACTGGGTTTTGGCTCAATTATAACTTGTTAATGAAATTTTACAGGCTCTTAAATATATTGATGGTGATGTAACTTTTGAAGACAATGAGGAAAAGCTAGTGAAGTCTCTTAGAGTCTCATTGTGGTTGAATTCAGCAGCTTGCTGCCTGAAACTGAAGGACTTTCAGAGAGCAATTAGATTATGTTCACAAATAAGCATTTATTGAAAGCTCCAGATATTAGATATTGAGTTCTGGAAATTTTTGTTTCTATTGAAAGCTCCAGATATTAGACATTTTTGTTTATATATTGAATTCTGCACTTTTAATGGTATTCATATATAAGTAGGAGTTATACCCTGAATAATTCTCCTTTTATAATTTCATTAATGGAGCTTCTTTTAGTCCTCATTGGGTGTATTCACTTTCAGTTTTTCTTCCTATCATGAACCTTATTTTTGGTCCATTCGTATCATGAAACTTGAAATCATATTTGAATTCTTTTTATCTGTAACTCATCCTAAAACTCCTCTTTTAAGAACACGTCGGAGTTCATCAGTTATTATATTAATCCGCAGAGGCCTGAATAAAACAAAGCACCGCAAACAAGATGAGATTTGTATCCAAGCTTTCGAAAGGTAAAATGCAGATGCCCTGTCGAGGTGCTTCTTTTGATATTGATTAGGTGATGGATTTCTTCATGGCGCGAGTAAAACATGCTCTCCTTTTTTTTTTTACTTTTTATTCTATAAGCCTCGTCGAAGTATTTCAACATCGGTTTTAGTGTTTACTCCCTGCCCTTGTTTTTCAACTATGATTCAGATGAACACCGTTCACAGTTGTTACGTATGGATTCTCTGTGACTTGCATGAGATTTGTATTATTATGCACAGAGAACAAGTTCTTTTCTTCTTTCAGGGTTCTGGACTCTAGGAGTTATTTTCATGATCCATGGAAGGTTGTGATGTAAACTTCATAATTGTCGAGTAAGTTATCGTATGAGAAAAGGATCGACTTAGCTCCCCATTTCAACGTCTTGAAGGGCCAATCTATTGGTGCAGTAGTCAAATAGTTAGGGGAATAAACAATCGAATCCCAATATAAATGAATATACCTTTTAAATGTACATAAATTATACTTTGAATTTATTTAACAGGGAGGTCATCTACCTCTAATATTAGTTTTGCGAAATTGAATACTTGAATTATATAAAAAAAATATGATAGATTAATTATCAAAGAGGGCACCCGGTTAAGAGTAACATATGAACCAGTTCACGAAAATGTAAAATCATATGCAAAGGACCAAAAAAAAAACAGGAGGTATGGAAGGAAATTACTCAATAATATATTGTTAACCATTATAATAAAAAGTTAATTATGTTCATTTTACCTTAAACAGCTCATTTGAAGGAGGTAAAGTTAAGTTGACTAGAAGTGAGAGAGTGATTTTTTTTTTTAATGATATGCGTCAATCAGGAAGGAATTGATTCTTTACTCCTTAGAAAATATTCAATAATATATTGGTAACAAGATTCTGGGGAAGAAATCAAATTATACATCAATTTGACGATAACATATTATATCTGCGAAGATAGAAAATAATATATATAATAACTAAAACAAAGCATAACCATCAGTCTGGGTGGTGTAGTTGGTTATCACGTTAGTCTCACACACTAAAGGTCCCCGGTTCGAACCCGGGCTCAGACAAATTTTAATTTTCATTATTTTTTTGTTGTATATCCGAATTGGAAAGTACCTGACAGGGATACCATCGCTCCTGTCCTCCGCAATGTTTTGCTAATAAATTTTGATTTTCTTATTTTTTGTGATGATAGTATTTTCCTTTTTGATATTTTTTTATATTAGTACAATATTTAATGGTACGTTATTTATTTTTATTTGTTTTTGATGTTGGCTTATAAACAGCATGATACTCTAGCAACTCACATAATATATTCTAAACAATTATAAAAATACATCAGTTTTTTTTCCCTTTGAAATTCAATCAAATCTTAATAAAAATAGTATCTATATAATTAAGGGATGAACGATATTTTAAAACTAAAGGGCTCCAAATAACTTAGATAGAACCTTTGTAGAGAAGGCCAGATCTTAGAGGTCTTTTATTGTACGTTCATGACTCAAACTAGTGACCACTAAATCCAATAATTTTATTGTTACATCAAAGTTCCCTTTCAAAGACTAAGATAGCAATAAGGATGTTGCTGGAATTTAGATACACATCACAGCTTTAATGTCATTTTTGTTTGAATAAAGGAGCAAAATAAGTGAGAGGGCTCGGCGGTATGAACGACGACTCAAACCGCACACCAGGTCAGCTCCTTCGAGTCCAAGCGTAACTTGGCTAACACCAAGAAACTTCGGTCCATCGAGAACTTGGAGATCAAAAATAAGAATTTTCGAGCGTTGGTTCAGAAACTGAAGGATACAGAGGCGTCTCTGGATGCCTAACGGGAGGGCAGGTTTGACGATCGATCTGCAACGAAGACCCAGCTCGACGTCAAAGATGAAGAGCTGGCTAAGTTAAAGGAAGAGTTGAAGGCCTCCTGAGTGGCCTTAGAGACTTATTAGGGAGCTGAGTCGAGCATGTTCGATCTTATGAAGTAAGCCTACATCCGATTGGGCACTCCGTCTATTCGACCTTGTTATCGACAGGATGCTCGATCAACTAAAGTAAGGCGGCTACTTCCCCTCCACTCTGACAAGCAAGGTCATCAGTCGAGACAAGCTAACTGAGTCACTACCCGATGATGCTCTCACTACCCGAAATCAGCCAAGGCCTGAGCTTTTATCGCCGTTCAGGGTTTATATTGAATATCAAACTCGCTGAGTTTAGTTGTCTATTTGATCAGCCGCCCAGATACCTCTAGGTTGAGCAGGACTCTTCCCATGGCACTGTTGGTCATTACAATGATCGGGTGAGCCAGGAAGTACGGACAAAGTCTCTGAGCGGCAAGCACCAAAGCGTAGGCTAATTTTTCAAGACCAGTGTAGCAGGACTCGATATCTTTCAATATATGGCTTAAAAAATACACGGACTATTACTCATGGTCGTTCTGCCTAACTAATGCCGACCCGACCGCATACTCGGTCAATGACAGATAAATCCAAAGTGGCTCTTCAACACTCGACTTAGTTAAGATATGCAAGGAGTTAAGATACTCCTTGAGCTCTTCGAACACCCGGTCGCACTCCGTATCCCAATGAAATTTAGTCGCTCAGCGGAACACCTTGAAGAACGGCAGGCTTCGGTCGTATGACTTGGATATGAATATGGATAATGCGGTGATCCGTCCAGTCAACCATTAGGCCTCCTTCAAGCTACACAACGGTGGCATGTCTTGCAAGGCCTTGATCTTGCTTGGATTTGCCTCAATCCCCCTTTCGGTGATGATATATCTGAGGAAGCGTCCACTCTTAGCGCCAAATAGACACTTACTTGGGTTTAGCTTCATCTTGTATGTCCTTAAGGTTTGGCATATTTTCTCGATATTTGCACATAGATCAGCAGCTCAGACTAACTTTATTAATATGTCGTCGACGTATACTTCCAAGTTGTGGTCGATCTGCTCCCGAAACACCTTGTTCATGAGCCTCTGATAGGTGGCGCCGGTGTTCTTCAGTCCGAACAACATGACGTTGTAGAAGAACGTTCCATCGGTCGTGATAAAGCTAACATTTTCTTGATCCTCTTTGGCGAGTAGTACTTGGTGGTAGCCTTGATACGCATCAAGCATGCAGATCAGCTCGCAGCCTGCCATAGAGTCCACCATCTGGTCTATCCGGGACAGTGGGTAAAAATCCTTCTGGCATGCCTTATTTAAGTCACGAAAGTCGATGCAAACCCACCATTTATTGCCCGGCTTGGAGACGAACACCACATTAGCGAGCTAGCTCAGAAATTGGACTTTACGTATATGATCGGCCTCCAGCAGTTTCTCTATCTCCGTCTGGATGATCAGGTTTTTCTCTATACTGTAGTCCCTTTTCTTTTACTTCACCGACTGAGCGTCCGGTTGGACATGAAGCTCATGTTGTGTTACGCTCGATGAAATTTCGAAGAGCTCGTGGGTTGACCAGGCAAACACGTCATGATTCTGCCTAAGGCGGGCAGAGAGCTCTGCCTTTTTCTTGTTCTCCAGATCGGCGATAATGAAGGTGGTCGCCTCCGACCAGTTCGGGTGGATCTAGACCTCCTCTTTTTCTTCATAAACTAGCATAGGGGGCTTCTCAAGGATGGGGTTAACTTCTAGGCATAGGTTTGTCGGAGCGGTCCTTGCTTCTGATCTGACCATTTCGACGTAGTATCATCGAGCAGCCAATTGGTAGTAGGTGGACACTACCACTCGAAACTCATTAATGGTCGGTCGACCTAATATAACATTGTAGGTCGATGGTGCGTCTACCACAATGAAGTTTTTGTGATCCTCATCCTCTTCAGGGGCTCGTCGTCTAGTGAGATGGCTAGCTTGGTCTATCCAATCGATAACATTTTGTTGCCTGTGAAGCCATAGAGCGGGATCGTCATTGACAGTAATTCATCCTGAACGATTTGTAGCTGGTCGAACACCTTTTTGAATATGATGTTCACTGAGCTTCCTATATCAAAAAAAGTTCGATGTATGGTATAATTGGCGATCACCACTCGGATGATCAGTGCATCATTATGAGGGACCTCCACTCCCTCTAAATCGCTAGGGCCGAAGCTGATTTCGGGTCTTTCATCTCTCTCGCCGCTGCAGCTAATAGTGTGGATCTCGAGTCACCAAGCATGTGACTTCCTTGCCCGGTTGAAATCTCTACCGGTCGGCCCATCGACTACCATTCCTATTTCTCCCCGAGTGGTGTTACTCCGGTTCTCTTCCTCCCACGTCGACGGTTTGTTCCGCTCGGTAGAGACTCGGGCAGGAATTGTATTGCTCCCATGCTAAGGTCGATGGTGGCGTGGTTCGATTGTTGTCCCTGTTGGATCGAGTAATTCGCTAGAGGGGGTGAATAGCGATTTAGAAAATTATCGTAGAAAATCAAGTACGCAACGGAAAGATAAAATCGAGAACAGAACAATGCTAACACAACCAATTTTACTTGGTTCGGAGCCTTCATCAACTCCTACTCTAAGGTCTATACTCGTTAAATGCTTTCGTTGGGCAATCCACTAGCAGTTCGAAAATGTGATTACAAAATTAAGGTACAAGAACTTTGGAAAAGAAATACCGACAACAATAAAGGAAATAAAAGGCGACACGTTGTCAGAATAGCTTCGTAGCATCGCAGGAGCACAGCACAACAGAGCAAGCGTTGGAAGATCTTGTTGTGAGTTGTTCTTTGCTTCAGGGCTCACCCTCCGTATATAGGAGGCTCCGGGCGCCCGGATCCCTTCCAGGCACTTGGACTCTGACGTAGCCCAGCCAACCAGAGAGCTCCATGTGGCGAAGCGACGAAGTGATATAATTTGCATTCCGGGTGCACGGACCCCATTTTCCAGTAGCTTCAACTCCCTGCAAGAAAACGTTAGTTCGAAGCACAATGTAAATTATATCACCCTGCAAAATAATGTGTTAGAACAGTTATGATAATCAAACATAGTATTAATTAGATTCCGTCTCACTGAGACTGGAATCTAGTCAAGATCTTAATTTAGAGTTTCGAAATGGTTCTAAGTTGGATCGGCACCTAAGTTCCCTTCCCAAGAACGTGTCCTCAGAGTCACTCCCCTCCAGTGACTTACCTTAACTTACCTGCCAGACGTCCGGTCAGCCCTTCGACCCGTCTGGAGTTCGTGCCAAATATCTGGTCAGCCCATCGACCAGTCTGGACTTCGTGCCAACTATCTGATCGACCCGTCGACCTAGCTGAGTTTTGTGCCAGACATCCGGTCAGCCCGTCGACTTGTCTTGACTTCGTGCCAACTATCCGGTCGGCCCGTCGACCTAGCTGGACTTCTTCTGCACACTTGGTCATAGCGTTAAATCAGAATGAAACTAACTTAACCTATTTTGTCATTCATCAAAACCTGAGTTAGATCATTAGTGTTAACTGCACCAATAGTCCCGTCTTCTTCCCATCGACCGGTTGATCATCGCCTTTGTCGCCAATCAGGTGATGGGGATTGACGATGATATCTTCGCTGGGCCGGTCTGCTAGCTGCCAAGTCATAGCAGTCACGGGTGTAGTGCGTTGCCAACTGGTGGAAGGAGCAGAACATAGACATCAACATCTTGCCATTTGCAGCCTTTGGATGAGCGGTCGCAACATGCTGCATGGCATGTGTCCTGGGCTTATTTGGCAGGGCTCCTGATTGAGGCCCCTTGGGGGGTTGATGGCTGCTCGGCTGTCGCCGTTCAGACATTCCGACGGGCCCGGCAAGCGTCTCCTTCTTCCTTGCCGCCTGGGCTTCTTCCACGTTGATGTATTCATTAGTCTTCTTTTGCAAGTGGCCAAAGTCCTTCGGCAGTCTCCGGATGAGCGACGGAAGAGCTCTCTTTCGGTGAGCCCTTGGGTAAAGGCGTTTACCAACACATCTGAGAAGACCGCCGGATGCCCATCGTCATCTGATTGAAGTGCTGGATATAGGCCCTTAATGGTTCTCGAAGCCCCTGCTTCAACGAGAATAGGTTCACACTCGTCTTTTGGTGGCAGCGACTGCTAGCGAAATGATATAGGAAGGCCGCTCGGAAGTCCTTGAAGTCGTGGATCGAGCCGCTCAGCAACCGTTTGAATCAACGTTGCACCGATCCAGATAGCGTGGTGAGGAAGACTCGGCATTTCACTCCATCCGTGTATTGGTGAAGTGTGGTCGCGGTATCAAACTTGGCTAAGTGGTAGTTGGGGTCGGTCTCTCCATTATATTCTCTGATCGTCAGTGGAGTGTAATTCTTCGGTAGAGGGTCATTTAGAATCCCCTCCGAAAATTGTTGATTGACCCATTCGAGTGAATTTTCCTTTCTGAGTGCCTTCCTTTTCCTTGCATCTCGAGTGGATGCCTCTTCCGAGGATGATCCCCGATCTCTTTTCGCTCGGCCCCTCTCTTCCGCTGGAGTCCATAACGGTGCTTGGTGGAATGAGACCGACGCATGAGGAGCTTCCCCATAGGTGTCAATCGGCCTCTTGTTTGGTTCCCGAATGTCTCGATCCCCTCGCTCAACCTCAGTCTGCCGTCCTGCCGTGGAGGTTGCAGGCTCCTACGCTTGATGTTTGGACAGTGCCTGCTAGAGCTCAACCAACGCCTGTTGTTGCTGTTGTTCCACTATCTTTGTCATTTGAGCCTGTATCAGTGTGTCGAGTTCCTCTTGCATCAGCATCACCGTTGTAAATCGTCCAACGTCTTCCATTTCTCGTTCGAATGTAGGTTATATTCCCACATATGGTGCAAAAATGTTCCTGTCTAAAAGTGTGAAGTTAGAAAGTCAGGGAGGTGACAGTTCTACTAATTGTACGAAAACCTCACTCCTCTCTACAAAACAAAACTAAACTAGGGAAGGGATCCCGGGCGTTGGCCCTCCAACGCTCAAGTTAGAAATAGAAGAACAGAAAGTGAAAGCACTAAGGGCCCAGATCAATCTTACCTTTCTTCCTCCCTATCATACTCTTTTATACCTATTTTAGTGACCCTTTATATGCCCCTGTCTAATGATATAAATTGCAGACAGAAGATATCTTTGTCTTGACTTTTTCGCATTCAATAATAAATGGAGTGTTTTCTTTTGTTTTCTCTCTCCCTTATTAAGTATTCATCTTTTCCTCTTTTATTATATCGGTTCATTACACAGTCAATGACATACCCCGAGCAGGACGAGTGGCTCGCTCGACCCGCTCTCCTGTTGATCGGGGTGACCAGACGTTGTTTCATCCAGACGGCCAACCAGACTGCGGTTCCTCCAATCGGCCTATGTAGCCCCCTCTCGCTCGGGCAACGCGATTGAGCCTTTGAGCCCTGACGTGATCGTTTTGACTTTGACCTCCACCGTGACTATTGACCTATGTCAGATAGGCTCTTCCTTACCGCCGCATCAATGCACAAAAAAATAAGTTCTTTACTTCTTTCAGGGTTCTAGACTCTAGGAGTTACTTTCATGATCCATGGAAGGTTGTGATGTAAACTTCATAATTGTCGGGTAAGTTATCATATGAGAAAAGGATCGACTTAGCTCCCCATTTCAACGTCTTGAAGGGCCAATCTATTGGTGCAGTAGTCAAATAGTTAGGGGAATAAACAATCGAATCCCAATATAAATGAATATACTTTTTAAATGTACATAAATTATACTTTGAATTTATTTAACAGGGTGGTCATCTACCTCTAATATTAATCTTCCGAAATTGAATACTTGAATTATATATATATAAAAAATGACAGATTAATTATCAAAGAGGGCACCCTGTTAAGAATAACATATGAACCAGTTCAAGAAAATGTAAAATCATATGCAAAGGACCAAAAAAAAAAACAAACAGGAGGTATAAAAGGAAATTATTCAATAATATATTGTTAACAATTATAATAAAAAGTTGATTATGTTGATTTTACCTTAAACAGCTCAGCTCATTTGAAGGAGGTAAAGTTCATTTGAATGAGGTAAAGTTAAGTTGACTAGAAGTGAGAGAGTGATTTTTTTTTTTTTTTTAATGATATGCGTCAATCAGGAAGGAATTGAATTGATTCTTTACCCCTTAAAAAATATTCAATAATATATTGGTAACAAGATTCTGGGGGAAGAAATCAAATTATACATCAATTTGACAATAACATATTATATCTGCGAAGATAGAACATAATATATATAATAACTAAAAACGAGCAAAAACATCAGTCTGGGTGGTGTAGTTGGTTATCACGCTAGTCTCACACACTAGAGGTCCCCGGTTCGA
Source organism: Zingiber officinale (assembly GCF_018446385.1). Lineage (NCBI taxonomy): Eukaryota > Viridiplantae > Streptophyta > Magnoliopsida > Zingiberales > Zingiberaceae > Zingiber > Zingiber officinale. Next base: position 88,733,268 of record NC_055989.1, read on the forward strand.
ACCCGGGCTCAGACAAATTTTACTTTTCTAATTTTTGTCAGATATATACTCTCTATCCGAATTGGAAAGTACCTGACAGGGATACCATTGCTCATTCGCTCCTGTCCTCCGCAATGTTTTGCTTATAAATTTTGATTTTCTTATTTTTTTGTGATGATAGTATTTTCCTTTTTGATATTTTTTTATATTAGTACAATATTTAATGGTACGTTATTTATTTTTATTTGTTTTTGATGTTGGCTTATAAACAGCATGATACTCTAGCAACTCACATAATATATTCTAAATAATTATAAAAATACATCAGTTTTTTTTCCCTTTGAAATTCAATCAAATCTTAATAAAAATAGTATCTATATAATTAAGGGATGAACGATATTTTAAAACTAAAGGGCTCCAAATAACTTAGATAGAACCATTGTAGAGAAGGCCAGATCTTAGAGGTCTTTTATTGTATGTTCATGACTCAAACTAGTGGCCACTAAATCCAATAATTTTATTGTTACATCAAAGTTCCCTTTCAAAGACTAAGATAGCAATAAGGATGTTGCTGGAATTCAGATACATATCACAGCTTGAATGTCATTTTTGTTTGAATAAAGGAGCAAAATAAGTGAGAGGGCTCGGCGGTATGAACGACGACTCGAACCGCACACATAGATTAAAGGCACAAACACAATAGCAGCATAGATTATCGACTACAGCTTTTCCCGCACATAATAGAGAGCAAAGCCTTGGCTCTACTACTGTACATGTAATGTAATATTTCAGCTCAAAAGGATCTGCTCCAACTCCTGTCAAATTATGCTACTTGCAAGGCTTCTCGGCTTTTGATGTCCAAGACCCTGTACAATGCTTCCTCCACGACCTGCATAAACGAGCTCAATTATGTTTATTTGCTATATACATATATATACTATTATTGAACGAGTATAAATAAACTCTTATCAACACTTTTATTACCTTATCAGGAGTGGAAGCGCCTGAGGTGACGCCGATAGTTATTGGTCCAGCAGGAAGAAAATTCTCTTTCTCTACAAGCTCCCCGTGCTATTTGTAGAAACAGATGAGGTGATAATTAAAGCGATGGAGTTCATAATACAAACTGGTAAAATGTTGTTTGTGTGTATGACTTACGTTTAACTTGTAGGTGATCTTGTTTCCTGGTCCAATTCTCTGTTCATTGTCAATCCAATAAGATGGGATTCCCTTGAGCTCTGCAATTTCTTGGAGATGTGAAGTGTTGCTGGAATTCCAACCGCCGACGACGAGGATGAGATCAAGTTTCTCTTGCACCATCTTGAACATGGCGTCTTGCCTTTCCTGAAATAGTGCAAGAAAATGATAGGAGGGGCACTGAATCAGTAATTCAATTGAGTACCAAAGGCAGGAGAAACTCCAATCACAAGAAAATATTCTTTCTCGTTTCTTCAAATTTAAAACTAGAAGTATATTGAGAAAATCACATTTAGATATCTCAAATTTGAAAGAGGCACTTAAGAAATAAGGCTTCATTGTAGGACCTAATTAACTTTATTTTCGGTCCTAAAGAATGATAATCAATTTGAAAGAAAATGAAAAACAAGCCAATGGACCATGCTTAATCGCGTGACAAGACAAGATCGTTCAAGGTTATTGACAATAGTCCTAGTGGAGTCAAAATCTTATGAAAGCGAGAAGACTAATTCCTCACTTCCAAATAAATTGCAGTACTCTAACTTGCAAAATCTAAAGAGCAAATAAATGGTAAGATAAATGAGGGTTAAAATCTTGGTAGACGGCTTACTGTATCCTTAAAGCATATATAGATTATGCATCAAGGTTATTGGCGAAATTGTACAAAATTTCTACAGACATTAGAGAAAAAATTGACAACAATATTCAGAAAAATAAAAGATTTTTTTTGCATTTTGACATTATGATTTAAGGGGAACAAGTTAATTGTAAGAATTTAATAATATAGAAGCAAGAACACAAAAAACCACAGGTCAACAGTTTGAATTGAATTTACAATTTGAAAAATATATAGAAAAAAGACAAACTTTCAATAAACACACCTGGGTAGCATCACATATGGTGTTGAAGCTGACAAAATGATCATTGAGGTTTTCTACACCGTGTTTTCGCATCATGGTTTTCTCAACTAATTTACCTGAATTCTCAGAGTTTAGTTGAAGAGTAAACTTACAATCGGATAGAAACTTACAATTGGATAGAAACAAAACACATCGGAAATATTTAACTTACCTATGTCCTCTGTTTCACCCTTTAGCATCGTAGTTTGATTTGCAATGCCGACTTTAACTAAGTCGACATCTGGATCAAATCCCGCAGAAACAGCAAATTTAAATTTCTGTAACACGTGAATACGTTGTTAAAACTTTCCTTCTTTTGTGCAAATATTACGAAAGAAGAGAGTCAATATACCTCAAGAAATGCTTCTTTTGTTGAGCTAGACCCATCTAATTCCCCACCAAGAATGTAATCACACACATACATTGCCTGTTTTTAATATAAAAAAAATGGTTATATACAATGTTCATTTATAAATAACATTCACATCAAAAGATCATTGCTTAACGTATCATTACCTCAGCCATGTTCTTTACGACAATATATCTTCCTGCAAATGAAGCTGTTGCAATAGTCTCTTCATGTGAATATTTACCATGTATGATTGAAGTGTAATCACCCTTCTTGTGCTTCTCAACAGTGTTCCAGACCTTTAATGGAAATTAATACATATTATTGGAGAAAGAAATATTTAAGGGGAAATACAATTCCAAGTCCCTTATTGTCAGATAGAATGGGAAAAAAAAATTACCTTTGAAACCCATGGACAAGTAGTATCAACTATCTGGACTTGTTTTTCACTCAAGAGGAACATTTCATCGATAGCAGCTCCAAAAGCTGGTAAAATCACAACATCACCCTTGTCAACAACCTCAAATTTTTTCTTGCCGTCCTCAACAGGAATATTTTTGACGTCCATTTCTTCCAATCTCTGCGACATTTAGAACAGAATATAAGCAATCTCATAGAACTGAAAATTTATCAATGCACAAGGAAACTAACTTAGAAATAAAAGAACAACCAAATATTCATCTAGTGAAATATTTCTTCAAACAGAAAAATAAGTATTAGCTCTGTCAAAATAAGTATTCATCAAGCTTCTTTTGACCACTACACATAAAATTACTGGTAAAAGCAACAGTGAATGTTAAACCCAACATAGTATCTTGAAGATTCAAGCAAAATTATATGCTTTCATACTCTAGAACCTAGTATAATAATTTCCCTACCACCGAGCTCAAATTTTTACTGTGTAGTATTTCTGTTTCTTTGGCTAGCTCAAGAATATAGGAAGTTCGCTATTTAATAAAGAAAATTTAGGAAGCCATCAAAATAAATAGGAATAGGTAAGAATCAAGATTATATATTTGAACAAGCTAACTTTTCCCCTTTTTGGAGAAAAAATTGAATGAGATTAGACAACTAATAGATAGGAACAATCGCAAACCTTGTTGACCGTGGGATTGTGGATGATTTCGTTGGTAATCCAAATATTGTCTTCTGGAAATTGCTTCCTCGCCTCGTAAGCAATCTGGACTGCTCTCTCAACTCCCCAGCAGAACCCATAGGCCTCCGCGAGCTTCACAGTCACGTCGCCCCAAGTGTACACATTATTGTTCTCCTTCAGCGTCTTGACAACATCGCCTGAGATCACACAAACCCTAACCGGAGTCAGAACCCCAATTATCCCACAGGCAGCAACACCCACACAGACACACATAAAAAAGAGCCCAAATCCCTAATCTTACTCGTGTACTCCTGGTCCATGAGCTCGAGTGTCTCCTTCTTGTGCCCAAACCCGCGTCGGTTGTAGTTTTCGCTTCGGGTGAGGTTATGGCGGAAAGCCTTTTTGTCGAAGTCCGGCTCGAGCGCGTTGTCGCCGCTGCAGCGGACGGTGATCGGCATGCGCGCCTTCGGCGCAGATCGGACGCGGGAGGGGATGGCTAGGCTGGAAGAGAAGCGCGCGAGCTGCATCGAGATCGCCATCGAAGAGGAAGAAGAAGAAGCGACGACGACGGCGAGAGGCTCAGTGCGGGAAAACGGCACACCTCGCTCGCCCTCTATTTAACGACTCGCTACGAAACGGATCCGACTGGAAAGTGGGGCCCGATCCCCCAGTGCCGTGCCTCGCGAACCGTTTCAGCCGAATCAAACGGTGTTCTAATTTGACACGTGTCCCATTTGTGCAGTTTTCTTTGAAAATTGATGTGGGCCAGTCGTCAAGGACGCGCGACGCCAGTTGACTTCCTCAAGGGCAGCGGACGATCCACGCCGTTGACCGTGGAAGAGTTCCATTTTTTTGTTAAAAAAATAATATTTTCAAATTCTTCTTTATTTAATCGGGCGGTGCCGTTCAACTTTGATGGGTCGTGAACGATTACTGCAGAGATTGACCCGGCGTTTAAATGAAGATAACTTAATAGGATGAGTTGGTTCAAAAAAAAATAGATACCTACATTATCAAAATAAAAAAATAAAATTCTGATTACCCTGGATTTATAGTGGCAGAACTATTAACTAAAAATTAAAAAATAGATTCAGATTTAAGGAGTATGAATTTTCCACCCTGTGCTCCTCGGCCAACTGTTAATAATATAAAATTTTCATTCTACCAAGAAAATATTCTACTATTCTCATATGTCACATATGTGATATGGTAGTCAAATTCACGGAAAGATGATAATTAAAGTTAAAATAAAATAGTAGTCAAGGTGTCACCCTAATGAGGGTTTAGCTCCTCGCTCAATGCTAGAGCCTTTGTTAGAATCGATTTGTAGCTAGAGAGTGCGTTTAGCTCGTCGAGCTTAGTTTGCTTGTTTCGGTGTTGTTGATTTGCAGCGGAATAAAGTTGAAACAAGACTCACAATGCTAACATAAGGATTTATTTGGTATCCACATCAAGAAGAGGTGATAAATCCAAAGATTCACACACGACACACTCTCCACTATGAAAAACACTCCTTCTCGATAACTATCGGAGGTGGAGAAACCTTGTACAACACTCATACAACAAGATACAGTGCACACAAGAAGTAAATACAAGAATACAAATAAAAAATCTCTTCTTGCTTGATCTCTTGTTGATGAAGATACCTCTTGAACCTTGAAAGTATAACAACACTTGTCTCCAAGAACTTCCAAGAACTGGCGGAGAGTAGGCGGAGAAGGTCGTGTGTTGGAAGAAGGCTCGAGCGAAGAACTACTGAGAAGAAAGCTCGCCACGGCTTTACACAATGCGCCTCTAGGGCTCCCAATCGATTGAGCTTGCTTCCAATCAATTGCCACATGAGATCCGTGCCATCTCAGCCGTCCAAAGTTCGCTACCTGCGCAACGGTCATATCCCAATCGATTGGTCAATCAATTGGGGAGGCTTGAATCAATCGACTGATTGATTTAGAGCATCTCTGTGCTCTCACTGGAAAAGGCCAGAATTGATTGCCCGATCGATTTAGCCTTCCTCGCGTCGCGCGAGAATTCCAGCCCCAATCGATTGACTGATCGATTGGCGGTGGCCAATCGATCGGGCGATCGATTGGGCTACATTCTGTGCTCGCGATAAAGGCTACCAATCGATTGACCGATCGATTGGGTTGTTGTTTATCGCAACACTCTCCCAATCGATTGGTTGATCGATTGACTACCCTTGACTTGCATAACTCAAGCTCAAGGGTTTCCAAATCCAACATCCGGTCAACCATGACATGTTAGAACTCCTCATGCCTAATATCCGGTCAACCTTGACCTGCTGGGACTTCTTCACTAAGTGTCCTGTCAATCCTTTGACTCCACTTGGACTTTTCTCCTCGTGCCAAGTGACCGGTCAACCTAGACCCACTTGGACTTACCGTCTTGTGCCAAGTGTCCAGTCCTCAATGACCCACTTAGACTTCCTTCCACCAGATGTCCGATCATCCTTGACTCATCTGGATTTCCTTGTGCCAAATATTTGATCACACCTTTGACTTACTTGAACTTCTCAACACCAGGTGTCTGGTCAACCTTGACCCAGCTAGATTTCCACGTGCCTGACTTCACTTACCAAGTCTTTCCATCTGCCTGGCTTCACTCACCAAGACTTCCCATCTGCCTGGCTTTACTCATCAGGACTTTCACCTGTCTGGCTTCACTCACTAGGACTTTCACCTAGCTTCACTCACTAGGATTTTTACCTAGCTTCACTCTCCAGGATTTTCTTACTGCCCGACTTCACTCACCGAGACTTTCCCCTGCCTGGCTTCACTCACTAGGACTTTTACTTAGCTTCACTCACTAGGATTTTCACCTCGCTTCACTTACTAGGATTTTCCCACTGCCCGACTTCACTCATCGGGACTTTCATCACCAAGTATCCGGTCAAGACTGACCCACTTGGATTTTTTACTTCTGCCAACCTTCCTGTTGGATTTGCCTTTGCCTAACCTCCAGTTAGGACTTTCTAAATCAAGTAACTAGTCAGTGTTGATCTACTTGACTTTTCTTCACATCTAACATGGTAAATCCTTGACCAGAAGAGAATTGCACCAACAATCTCTCCAATTGGACGATTGCACCTGCAATCTCTATATATTGTCAAACATCGAAACTCAAATATCGAAACTCACATATCAAGACCCAAACTTGAGCAAACTCAAGCTTAGTCAACTTGGTCAACCCTAATCGAGGAATATTGCACCAACAACCTTCAGTTCGAGAACGACCGACCAAATAACCGGTCGAACCTAAGAGACCTAGTGTTCCATTCAAGTACTAAGACACCTGATCCTGTCTGAGATCTAGGAAGATGAGTGTTGGCTCTGATGAGTGACGATGACCTCCAATGAAAATGAACTCCTACGATCCGAAGAAACTCCTCCACGCTCCTATGCACAGTGAGACGAGCTAACAAAGCGTTAGTGACCTAAGACCGGGGTGGGGATCCCTGGCTAGGCCTTCCGACGCTCAAGTCAGTTCCTCTCAAAGATGGAAGAAGAAGAAGAAGAAGAAGAACTCTAGTGAAAGATAGAGTTCTGATGCTAGAATTTGTGTACCTCGCCAACGGAGAAGATCCCCCTTTTTATACCATCTCACGTGATCTCCGTAGTCATGAGGTGGTCCTCGATTCGTTAGAGTTTGTTAGGAGATGACATCATGTTCGATACTTCGTGCAATAATCCTTTAAGGAATTTTTTCTATACCCTAGATGTACCCGTTTTATCGTTTATGACTCGTATTAATAATGGAGACACATCATCATATTTGAAGAAACTTCTAGAAGATATTTCCCGCCAAATATTCTACCGAGCACGCCTCGACCGGCTGTTTAAACTGGTCATATATACCTCCTGCTGAATAGATCTCAGCCAGTCGTTTTAGCCGATCATATATGTTATGAAGAATACTTCCTGCTGAATATATCTCGGCCGATCGTTCAAACCGGCCATATATGATGTTAAGAATGCTTCCTATTAAATAGATCTCGATCAATCGTTTAAGCTGGTCGTATACACTGTTAAGAATACTTCCTACTGAATATATCTTGGCCAGTCGTTTAAGCCGACCGTATACGCTGTTAAAAATACTTCCTGCTGAATATATCTCGACCGGTCGTTCAAGCCGGTCGTATGTGCTGTTAAGAATGCTTTCTGTTAAATATATCTCGGTCGATCGTATATGCTATTAAGAATGCTTCCTGCTAAATAGATCTCGGCCGGTCATTTAAGCTAGTCGTATATGCTATTAAGAATATCTTCCGTGGATCCTTTTCTTTATATTCGGGCGGGCTTTGCCCGGTTGAACATATACAAGGGCGAGGGCGCTTACTCGACCTACAGTTGGCCGATAAGATAGAGGGAATATTATATACGGCTAAATGCATTTATGCTCAAGCGAACTTTGCCCGGTCAAGCATATACAAGCGCGAGGGCGCTCGCTCGACTTGCGGTTGGCCGGTAAGATGGAGGGAATATTATATAAGGCTAAATGCTTTTATGCTCGAGCGGGCTTTGCCCGGTCGAGCATATACGAGTGCGAGGGCGCTCGCTCGACCTGCGGATGACCGGTAAGATGGAGGGAATATTATATAAAACTAAATGCCCTTATGCTCGAGCGGGCTTTGCCCAGTCGAGCATACACGAGCGTAAGGGCGCTCGCTCAACCTGTGGTTGGCCGGTAAGATGAAGGGAATATTATATAAGGCTAAATACCTTTATGCTCGGACGGGCTTCGCCTGGTCGAGTATAGACGAGCGCGAGGGTGCTCGCTCGACATGTGGGCGGCAGATAAGATAGTGGGAATATTATATAAGGCTAAATGTATTTATGCTTGGGCGGATTTTGCCCGGTCGAGCATATACGAGCGCGAGGGCGCTCGCTTGGCCTGCGGTCGACCGATAAGATGGTGGGAATATTATATAAGGCTAAATGCCTTTATACTCGGGCGGACTTTGCTCGGTTGAGCATACACGAGCGCGAGGGCGCTCGCTCGGCTTGTGGTTGGCCGGTAAGATTATGGGAATATTATATAAGGCTAAATACTTTTATGCTCGGGCGGGCTTTGCCCGGTCAAACATACACGAGCGCGAGGGCGGTCGCTCGGCCTGCGGTCGGCCGGTAAGATGGTGGAAATATTAGATAAGGCTAAATGTCTTTATGCTCGGGCAGACTTTGCCCGGTCGAGCATACATGAGCGCGAGGGTGCTCGCTCGACCTGCAGTCGGCTAGTAAGATGATGAGAATATTATATAAGGCTAAATGTCATTATGCTCGGACGAGCTTTGCCCGGTCGAGCATACACAAGCGTGAGGGCGCTCACTCGGCCTGTGGTCGACCGGTAAGATGGAGGGAATTTTATATAAGGTTAAAGGCTTTTATGCTCGGGTGGGCCTTGCCCAGCCGAGCATACATAGAGGCAATCACTCGGCCTTTGCTCGACCGATGATTATAGCTCTCCTATCTTTTTATTCTTACACTCTTCCTTCTCTTGCACGACCCATCTAGCATAACCCGCATCAACACCTATTATACATCCAATCAACAAATAGCCGATCAAGTTTAAGGGATGATCGACCTATCATAAATTCGGTCGATCATAAGTCAGGCTAGATTTAGAGGACCTAGCTTCCCATTCTCACAGTACAAGTCTTTCTGCATATGGTCGGCTAGCCCTAAGCCGGTCAAACCTAGGGGTCTTCTCATATGCCAACCTTCCAGCATATAGCCAATCGGTAACAATTCCAGTCAAGTTTGCACAGCTCAGGCAATTCTCATTATAAGCTCGGTCGAACTTCTAGATCTCATGTTATCATTTCAAAGACAAGTCTTCTGTTATACGAACAATCCGTTTAAAGTACTGATCAATTCTCTTGGGATTTGGTTATCCATTCTGAAAGCAAGTATCTCAGCATACGGTCGATCGATCATATAGTCGACCGAGCCTGTAGGACTTGGCTCCCTATTGCTTCAATATCATATTCCAGCATCACATAGGAGACTCAGTACCGGAATGGTCGTATGGGATTCACTGGATAACTGTATAAATTCCAAACTGTATATCTTCTATTATCCAACATCTTCTGACACCGAATATCTCTTGTCACCTCATTACTGTAGAGATTATGAGAAGTGATATAAAAGGAGTTCTCTTTGCTAACGAAACATGCAAGACATTCTAAGACAACTTTTCCACACAAATTCTTATTTTTTATTATTCATCTTCTCTATATTTTACTCAACCACTATATTAACTTGAATGTCAGAAGTTCTACGTCAAGAATCCCTCCTTTGATTTTTATCTTAACATTTTATTATCGCCACACAAAAAAAAAAAAAAAAAAAAAAAAAAAAAAAGGTCAAAAAGAGCACCAGATGTCGTTGTCTCTCCCTGTCAAAGCCTTCTCTCAAAGCATCGTCAAAATCACCCTCCTAACGCATCATCTTCACTTTCACACAGAATAACCATTATTAAAATTTGCATTATGGTTGTTTGGAAAACTACGTCACGTCTCACTGTTACACCATAGACCGAGAGGCTATACTTGCCTTCTTCGAATGTCCTATATTGCATTGTTTCGAAATCCAAATCAAAATCAAAATCAAAATCAAAATCAAAATTAAAATCAAATTTAAATTTAAATTTATGGTATGGTTACTTGGGCATGAACTTTGGACGCAGAACTTTGCATTGTATTATCGTCTAGTGAAGTTTGACGAATGAAATAAATATGCACACTCACAGCTTGCATAATCAATCTTGGCAATTCACCTATGCTCCAGGAAGGCTATACACGAGTCTTCTTCGACTGTCCTCTTCTTGTGTCAACCGCACGCCTTCGATCTCGACCTCAGCCGTGAAGGCAACGGCAGTTAGCCATGGTAACAATTATGATGCTCGATCGGTTTACATGTTCTGGTAGAGACTGGGCGGCCAATTTCTCTCAGAGCAGAGCGCGTTGATGATGGATTCTTGAGGGAATCTGTATGACAAACTGCCCGCCGCGGCTTGCTGTGCCACCGGGCGCACCATGCGCCCACTTCTGCTGCCCGCAGTGTTGACGTCCAGAACTTGATCGACGATGCTGTCTCCCTCTAGAATCCGCAGGACCTGAAGATCATACGCCATGAGTCATGAGTAGTTTGAGTTGGCGGTGATGGTAAAGGGGCAGTGCGACGTGAACCAACCTTGGACATGCTCGGCCTGGACTGTGGCTCTCGGCGGAGGCACAACGAGGCAGCGTGCACCATTGCTCGTAGCTCCTTGGTGAAGAAGCGAGCCTGGTTCCGCTCCAAACGGGGGTCGAGGAAGCGATCGACTGGGACCGTTTGGCCATCCTCCCATGCCAATGAGAGAAGCGGCTTCACCCACTCGACGAGGAATTGCTTCCCCTTGGGCAGGTTGGTATCCAGGGCCCTTCGGCCTGTTATGAGCTCGAGCAGCACCACTCCGAAGGCGTACACATCGGATTTGTCCGTAACGAGCCCATGTTCAATGTACTCGGGAGAAAGATAACTGAGTTACAAAAAAAGCGATTACTCTTTTTTTTTCGACGATAATTAACTGGGATTACAGGTGGAGGAATGCGATCGATGTGTTTACCCGAATGCTTCAGGAAGATTGGTGTTTACGGATAGAGATTCCTCCGTTTGCCATCTTGTGAGCCTGAAGTCCCCCAACTGGTAAGGAATCAAGTAAGTTTAGTTGTTAAACAAGCGATCATCTTTCTATAGGGATGAACTTACCAAAGGTTCGAAGTCATGAGTGAGAAGAATGTTGTTGGGTCGCATGTCTTTGTGAACGACGAAACCCACCCTGCAATCCTCGTGCAGATACCTCAAACCCCTTGCAACTCCCACTGCGATCTTAACCCTCGCAGACCAGTCCAATGGAGCCTCCCCCTCCTCTGCCAGTGAGAAATTAATTGATGAGCATCCGATCTCGCATGTTGAAATGAGTATGAAGAACGGAGATATATACCATAGAGATGACGATCGAGGGAGCCATTGCAGATGTACTCGAACACCAGAGCTCTCCTCGACGCTCCCTCGACGCAGAAACCCGCCAGAAGCACCACATTACGGTGCTGCGCCCGGCTGAGCACCTCAACCTCCTCGCAGAACTCCTCCTCCTCGGTTGGCGGGCCCTTGAGCCGCTTGATGGCTACCACACGTCCGTCTTCCAGCACACCCCGGTGGACGCGCCCACTGGCGCCCTCCGCTACGAAGGCACCCTCCGCGAAGCCGCCGGTGGCTGCCTCCAGCTCGCGGTAGGAGAACCGCCGCGGGGGCTTGCCGAAGACGGGGGCCTTGTGGCGGCAGAGAGAGCAGAGGGGAGGAGGAACGGATGGAGAGGTGCTGAACAGGGAGACGGCCTCCCTGACGTCGGAGCTGTAGGGAGAGCAGCTGGTGAGGTTGCAGTGGTCGTGTTCGGGGGTGGCGGAGGTGGGCTGCGGCATGAGCAGGGAGATGGTTTCTAAGCCGGCGTACTTGATCATGGATTCTTGCTTCGTTTTAGTGGGGGGCGATGGTTTTGAGAGTCCGCTCCTCCGAGATTTCTGCTCCGGCAGGTGGTTGGATTGAGGAATCCAATAGACTCGATGGTGCGCAGGAGGACTAGCTCCGCCGGCATTACCATCCGACTCCGACGTGTCCTCGCCGTCGGAACCCACGTCCTCTATCGGCGTCAACCCTCCTTCGCGTAGCTTCTCGAACAGTGGGTTGTGCTCGCGGACAAAGAATGAAGAAGACTTCGTCTTCGCCGAAGGCGCCTTCGTCACCCTCGCCGTCGCAGTGGCATCAGCAGAGCTCGATCCCACTTTCTTAGCCTCAGGTTGCTGCGGCGCCTCCTCCACCGGCGCATGGCTGCTCACCGTCTTCACCAGAGCTGTTCGAGAGTTGTTGTCCAGGAACTTCTCGCTGCAGATGGAGATGTGAGCGGACGACAAGGAGAAGGGAGGCAGGGGCTTGTTGTGGATGCCCCCTAGGTTGAGCCGCATCACCTTGGCGCTGGAACCCTTGACCACTACTATGTTGCACTGCAGCTCCGCCATGCAGTGCTTCTCCTCCTGCTTCAGCTGCCTGAGCACAACGCCCACAATCACATCAAATTAAACCAGATGAAGCTAATTCATTAACAAAGATAATTCAGTTCAGGAAATGCACAGATTTATATCGACTATTCACACGCAGATGATCTTAATTAAATTCACAAACTTTTGGGGGCAAGATAAGAATGAGATCACGTGTTTGCAAGCAGACAAATTTCCTTTTGGAAGGTAGCAGGATGGGGGCGACAGCGGCCATGGCGACCGAGGGCGACAATTCAACCGAGGGCAGCAGTAGCTGAAGATAAGAGCAGGCACCACTCTGTAAACCTATCAGCATCTATCAGCTATGCACACTCGTCGTCGCTCCACCATGAATGACAATGGAACTTACATGCGCAAGGTAAAAAGCATCCTCGTGTGGGTTCAAATCATTGCATGATCTTTTCCATCAGATTACTAGCCGAAGGACAACCAACGGTAACTGTGTACCTGATGTTAGATTGTGGCCATCTGGGCAAGTCATCCTAAGTTTGATGAAAATTTGCTAATCTCATTATAGTGTCCAAGTGAGTTCATATTGAGTTAGGTACCAAGCTTGTTCTTGACCACTATTCCTTTCATCTTTGCTCCAAGATGATGACTGGCCGTGATCAAAATCTAACATCAACAATACCAAACCAGATTGTTTTCTCTAATTTTAATTTCAATTTATATAGTTTATGAGAAATATGGCTCACAAATATGAATTTTAAGTTGGATCAAATTTAAAACATAACTGAATCATTAGAATTTGGAAGAAGAAGTTCAAAATAACAACACAGCAGAAACACAGGAAATGTAGGATGACAAACAAGCAAAAGGAATCTTAAATTACGGAAACAACAAGCAGTGCATCCTTCAAACAAAATTTGACTGAATCTCAAAAGTTGTTTTTCAGTATAAACTAAGCAACTCTTGCACAACTTCCATTGCTAAAATGGTTGGGATTCACAACTTAAAAGTTGTCGCTTTATAGATAGATTTCAAGATCTTGTCAAAAACTTCAAAATAGGCGTTTACCCAAGTGAGCTACTCCATATTCTAAGCAATTAGTACAGAATCATTATTTTATAGTATGCATATGACCCAATATTCAATATGCTGCTACATTAATAATTCAATGTTTTGTTTGATTAATGAAGTTGCACCCTTGTTAACACATCTCCAAGGTCCTTTTGTCTGTTTTTGGTTTCCGTGTTCAAGAAACAAAACCTATTCAATGCGCAATGAGGAAGGTTCCTTGATCTAGGCAAGGTTGTCCCAAGTCGGCTTATTTTTCCAGGGTTTCTAGAATTGATTATTTGAACCAAGAACTCAAAAATAAAGTAAACATAATTGAGGAGTTAGATATCCGTACTAAATAGTCTAAGGAACGAAGTAAATGCAAGAACTGTGCTGTCAGAGTTCTCTTCCTAACCGAATCTCCATAGGTTTAGTCTATACGCAGTGCACATGCTCATTTACAGTTTTATTTTTGTGTTGGTACAAAGAAGGTATCTGTATCCCAGAGCAAGCTACGAACCAATCATGTTACTTTGTCATGTTCTTCAGTGAGCAATAAAGAAAGCGAGAGCAGTAGAGCATTGCAAACAATGTGTTTTGGTGTGCAAAAATATTAAGATCAGATTATTTACTTGTAGAGCAACGCATGTTCCATGGCTTTTAATCAATGCAGGTAAGCGAGAAATAGAAAATGGCAGCAGCACATGGAGTAACAGTGGTAGGGCAAATCGTCGAACAGTTGAAAGGCGTAAATACGGCTCCTGTAGCAGAACGAGTCTTTGGGTATTACCTGTCGAGTACGACCCAGTTGGCACCAACTCGCTTTGATTCCGCAACCACTACGCCGCCGCCGCCGGTGGCGGAGGAAGACGACGATGAAGAGCCTGGGGCGGTGGAATCCGATCCCACCACCTTTATCCTCACGTTTATCTGCGTAATCGAGGTCTGAGGTCATGGCCGCATCCGATCGAAAAAAACTGACAGCTACAAAAAGTGAACCAGAGAGAAAGGAGCGAAGTAAAAAGGCGATAGAGACATGACTGTCTCGTCACGCATCCCGTTTCGATTCGCTAATCAAAGGATAATCGATTCCAGCGGAAAGAACAATCTTCGGCTTGAGATTTGGTATTCACCTCATTCCGGCCATCGATTTGAAGCGCCATTTGCGAGCACAAGGCGGAGATCTGGCACCGCTCTCGACTGCGGTTGCGGTTGTCGCCGCCGATTCGAGGGAAACCCCACAGCAACCTCCGCCGCCAGCCTGAAACCGCTACAAAGAATCAAATAAAACGAAGCGAAACCGGGTGGGAGGGGCCGAGATGGGTAGAGCGGGACACGGCAGCGCACCGGTGGCCTCGCGATCGGCAAGGACGGCGAGCAAAGTGACGAGGTCGCCGGGGCGGACGACATGGGTGAGGGTCCAAGCGAGCGCCGTCTTAGAGATCTCCCTCTCCGCCCTCACCGCCACCACCACCACGTTCTCCGGCGACGACATGCCTACCACCACCCCCACCCCTCTCTTCTTCTTCTTCCGCCGCTTTATCTGCTGCCTTCGTTCGCCTCCCCCATCCCCGCCCCCTCCTCTTACCTAATTAAACCCTCCTTCCGCTGCCGTCGGGTCACGTCAACGCAGCGCCGTTGCGAGCGCAATTATGAGCTTTCCATTTCGCCACTCGCGTCGCTGGGCGCACGCAGAGGGCAGCAGTTAATATAGCGTGGGAATGGCCTCCCAACAGGGTCATGCAATCAATGGAACAAGGATACTATAAAAAATTTTCATCCATTATCAAAGTAAATCAATAACTCCTCCTCCAGTTCCTCAACCGGTCTGGTCTACCTTATAATCGCGACTCCGATCCGATCCAAGACGGCGACCAATCGAACTGACCAATCCTCGATCCTTCGAATTATGAAACGATCATGTGGCTGGGGCTGGCCAAGAATGGTCCCACGAGTCGATTCCCGTGGCGCGTGAGTGGTCCAACCAGTTAAGTAGGTCCGCGGCACAGACCCGGCATTTACTGTGCATCTAATTGAATGCGAGGCTGGTGGTCACCAGTTTGACAATTGAATTCTCCATGTTTAGTGTAGCCCCATGGCCATGGTTGCCTCAGATTGCTGATCGACCTGCAAATGTATCGAAGGATACGGCTGTCTCGATCGGCAATGGGGCGGACCCGAGGTCGATCCGATCCTATCGAAACAGAAAATGAAGCAGTTCGGTAGATTCGATAAGAAAAAAAAATTGAACTGAGACTGATAAAAATCACCGTGTTTACCTAATTGTTGAATCCATGTGCAGAGTAAGTGAGATAGTGCTAGTTTCCAAATTATTGGCAGGTTGCAAGAGACAAAAAACAGTAGGGCTGGTGGTGAGGGGGGAGCCACCACCAAATCCCTCACTATAGTTCTTAAATTCCATGTAAGATAATCGAGCTCCAAGCGTAACTTCTTACATAATAAATCAATTCAAATATAACAATATATAAATATGATATGTGCGTATTGTCTTGGATTCTAGCCTATATTTTTTTAAAAAATATATATTATTAATATAATTTTTTTATTTAACTCGCTAAAAACCACTCATATCGATGCATGGACTCATTTAGTATTTTTTTTTAAAAAAAAATATTTTATTTTAAGATATATATATTTAGGGTTTAAAATTTTAGAATTTAAGAATTGGGTTATAATAAGTTTGAGTCAAAAAAAAATTCTTTAGGGTTCAGGTTTTCCTCTTGGATTATAGTGTTCAAGATTAAAAATTTTAGATACTCATGAGGTATATTACATGTACTTAGGGTTTAAGATTTTAGAATTGAAGGATTATGTTATAATGAGTTTATTCTAAAAAGATTTTTCTCTAGGGTTCAAGCTTTCCTCTTGAGTAGATTTTATTTTAAAGCATGCAGACTTCATCCATGACAATGGCCAAGGCGCCTAGATTGAATCCAGACATTTTAATTAATTTAGTAGCATTTTTTATATTTTTTTTAGTTCCAGAGTTAAGCTAAGTAGATTTTATTTTTAAGATTTAGGGGTTAAGGTTATAGTATTTAAGTTAAAAAAAAATTAAAAACGAAAAAATTTTATATGCTCATAAGATATATAATATATGTATTTAAAGTTTATGATTTAAAAAAATATTGATTTTTAAAAAAATAAAAAAGTAACCACTCAAGCGCAGACCGTTCCAAATTAGAAATTTTTTATTTAACTCCCTAAAATATGAATTTTTTTTTTATAACAATATATAAATATGATATGTGCGTATTGTCTTCGATTTAGCCTATATTTTTTTTAAAAAAAAATATTATTAATATTAATTTTTTATTTAACTCGCTAAAATCCACTCCTATCTAGGTGCATGGACTCATTTAGTAATATTTTTTAAAAAAAATATTTTTATTTTAGGATATATATATTTAGGGTTTAAAATTTTAAGATTTAGGAGTTGAGTTATAACGAGTTTGAGTTAAAAAGATTTTTTCTTTAGGGTTCAGGTTTTCCTCTTGAATTATAGTATTCAAGATTAAAAATTTTAGATACTCACGGGGTATATTATATGTATTTAGGGTTTAAAATTTTATAATTTAGGGGGTATATTATAATGGATTTAATCTAAAAAGATTTTTCTCTAAGATTCAGACTTCCCTCTTGGGTAGATTTTATTTTAAAGCATGCAGACTTCATCCATGACAATGGTCAAGGCTCCTGGATTGTATCCATGCGCTTTGATTAATTTAGTAACCTTTTTCATTTTTTTTAGTTTCAGGGTTAAGTTAATTAGATTTTATCTTTAAGACTTAGGGGTTGGGTTATAGTATTTAAGCTAAAAAATAAAAATTAAAAATTTTTATATGCTGGTATATAGTATATGTATTTAGGGTTTATGATTTAAGGAAATATTGATTTTTAAAAAATAAAAAAAGAACCACATAGGCGCAGACCATTCCAAATTAAAAATTTCCCACCAGTTATCAGATAAATTAGGAAGGGTTATAGAACAGCCAACATTCTTAGGTCACTTCTCATGAAGGAAAAAATCTCTTACAATGTGCTACAGCTGAAACTCAAATCTTTCTTAGTTATTTGTTGAAGGATCTAGCCATTGTAATATTACCTGGAGTCAAAAAAAAAAAAAAAATAATAATAATAATAATAATAATAATAATAATAATAATAATAAATAATAGATTATGTATTGTTTTGGAGCAATGGTGTAGCGATATAATATTTTCTTAATTTTCTAAATATCTAAGAATTAACTCTCAGTTTTAATGAATTAATAAATAAATTTATTTTAATGGATTAACATAAGGAGACAGTGCTTTTCAATTTATGTAGATGGCTAATGGAAAATTTCGGCACAATTGGATGGTCACCCAATACCATATGCTAATTAAAAAAACTATATATTATTTTAATTAATTACTAATTTTAAAAAATATTTATTTAACAGTTTGACTCTAAAATTGATAGCTATGTTTTAAAAAATTAAATTTATTTACTAATTATTTGACCATATCAACTGGTTTAAATTAACATTAATTAGATTAGTTTTAAAATCTTTTTAAGACAATTAATTTAATTAAGCGAAAGTAATAATTTAATGATTTAATTGCATGTACAGTGATCCTATCGGAAGGCTATGAGATGGTGCGCTAGCTCCGATGGGTGATTAGTTGAAGAATAATGAGCTTCTCGAGATCTAAAGGAACTCCTCAACAATCTTGCGTACAATCAGACGAGCCAATAAAGTGTTAGTGGCCTAAAACCCGGGTAGGAATCTCTGGCTAGGTCCTCCGACGCTTAAGTCAATCTCCTCTCTTGAAAGTGGAAGAAGAACAGTAGAGCAAGTGCTAGAAAGTAGGACTTCAGATGTAAATGTTTACGTACCTTGCCAGTGGAGATGATTCCCCTTTTTATATCACCTCACATAACCTCCGCGGTCGTAAGGTGGTCCCCGGTTTATTAGAGCTTGTTAGGTGATAGAAGAAAGTACAATCTAAGTGTTTTATGATAGTCCGAGGAATCTTTTTCTTACCTATAGATGTACCTCTTTTGTCGCTTCTGAACCAGCCTCTCGATGAAATACTTCAAGGAATGTGACGTGGTAACTAATTAATCAATGAAGAAACTTCGAAGGAATATTCCCCGACAAGTTTGTCAGACTGTTCTAATATTGTCGATTGTTTATCTACAAGATGTATCTCAACCAGTTATTGAGCCAACCGGATATTTAGAATGTGTTTTGCTGAAAGTATCTCGGTCGATCATCAAGTCGTCTATATATAAATGTCTTCTGTTGAACATATTTCGACCGATCCCTGAGTCGGTTGTATGTAAGTTGTATGATAGACAACCTGTTATAATTATATTTAGTGCCTCATATGAAGCTATTCTGCATTTATACCTGATCAATCTGAAATCTGATTATAATATGAAAGTTACTGACATCAAGAACATGAAGCCTGGTCAAGCACACCTTGAGGAATTTATGTTCGATCGGGCTTCACCCGGCTGATCATCTGTTAAGAGTTTTATATAAGGTTGATTGCCTTTAAGCTCATCCGGGCTTTGTCCGGTCAAGCGCACATAGAGAGCCTAAAGCTCGATCGGACTTTGCCCGGCCGATCATATGTTAAGAGTTTTATAGGACTAATTACCTTTAGGCCCACTTGGGCTTTGCCCGGTCGAGTGCCAATAGAAAGCCTTATGTTCGATTGTCCTTTGCCCGGCCGATCGTATGTTAAGAGTTTTATAGGGTTAATTACCTTTAGGCCCGCCCAAACTTTGCCCGGTCAAGCACCCATGAAAGTCTTACATTTGATCAAGCTTTACCCGGCCGATCGTATGTTAAGAGTTTTATATAAAGCTTGGCTAAGTCTTAAATGTCTAGAGCCTGGACAACCCTTCAGCCGGTCGAGCTTCCCTAAATCCGACCGCCGATTGTCTGACCGGGCACATTAGTTCTTGAGTTTCAGAGTAGAATCCTAGGGTCATTATACCCGACCGGGTTTATAACCTGTCGACCCTCTTTGAGTGTCTTGTTGTAGGACTGCACGATCAAGATCCAAGAGCCCTGATAAACATACCCAAGTGAGGAATATCTTTTTACCCCGAATTAACTCACTATATCGCCCTAACTTTAATTGCCACGTCCTCCTTTGAATTCGCTCGACATAACCCATATCATAGATATTGATTACATTCTTAAGGATATTCACTAAATTATATAAACTAAATATCTAAAGCTAGTGACTAAACAATTAATGCATTTTCTAATAAATAACTAATGTTTAATAAGAAAGAAACATTGGTAAATTTTTAATCGCAAAATGAAAAACAAGAGAGAGCCTAAGCATCAGTTAAGAGGGATATAGGTTGCAATAAGTAAGAAGGTCAACCGATCGAGTTGAATTTGTAGGATCGAAAAGAATTTTGATATATCCACAATGACATGATATTGTCCACTTTGGGCCTAGGCCCTCATGGCTTTGCTCTTGAGCTCTCCCCAAAATGCCTTATCCAATGGAGATATCTTTTCTCTTATAAACCCATGATCTTTCCCATGTGTTTCCAATATGGGACTATGTTTGCAACCTTGCAACCCCAACAATCCCCCCCTCAAACAAAGGACCATAGGCTTCCCACGTCCGATCCTCGACCCACCAGGTCTTTCTGCCCCTTGGTCCACCCGACCTACTAGGACTTCCTTGCCTAGTCGCAACTAGGACTTCCTACCTGGTGTCTGGTCCTCTTGATCTGAACATAGGAGCCCCCACTTACTTTGTTCGATGTCAATATTGTACCCACATGGTTCAATCAGACCATAGCTCTTGTGCACAGTCAGTGATTAAACCTTCTGGTAGTCCGGGCTCTGATACCAATTGTAGGATCGAAAAAAATTTTGATATCTCCACAATGACATGATATTATCCACTTTGGGCCTAGGCCCTCATGGCTTTGCTCTTGGGGTCTCCCCAAAAGGCCTCATCCAATGGAGATATCTTTTCTCTTATAAACCCATGATCTTTCCCATGTGTTTCCAATATGGGACTATGTTTGCAACCTTGCAACCCCAACAGAATTAGGCAGACTAACTGGGTAGGCCAATCAGATCAGGTAGGCTGATCGATCGAGTTGAATTAGATAGACTAATCGGGTAGGTCGATCAGATTAGGTAGGCCAATCGATTGAGTTGAATTAGGCAAACTAACTGAGTAGGCTGATCAAATTAGGTAGGTTGATTGATTGAAAAGGTTAAATGATCTGAAAGGTAATTAGAAGGTGCTACCTGAATAAAGAGGTCAACAATTCTACTAAGATAGCGGGCAAAGTAAAGAAAGAGTCGAGTCATCCCCCAAGTCTATACGACCTCAAATACCGATAGCCCCCAACTCTGAGGTGTTCCCAACCCCTGGTTGTTCATCCCCGAGCTTCCCCCAGACTCGGCGACATCCTGACTTCATGACAATCCCATCATAGGTTGAGTGTCTCCAAGCCTCCTATCGACTTGACGGTGCCCCTGACCTCATGACGCTCTCAGTCGAAGACAATGTCACTGTTTATTTCAAGAGAAGATAACGATTGTATGAATCTCTGGATTTCAGACTATTTTAAGAAGAAGATAATAATCACGTGAATCTCAAGATTTCAAACTATTTCAGGAAGTAAATAACAAATCGTGTGGATTTCAAGACACGTGGAGAATGTAGGAATCAACCATCGCTCTATAAAAGTTAGCTCGCCCCTATGAGCTCAAGTACACACACACATATCCAAAACCCTAAACACCTCTTCGTTCTGCTTCTTGCTTCTTTGTCGAAACTTACTTGAGCATCAGAGTCGTTGCACCAAGAACCCCTGGGTCATCATTCTAACCCTCTTTCTTTCATTTTCTTCTGTCCAGACTCCAACAAATCTCCCTATTAATCCTCATTATCTTTAGGCGATTGGTGACCAAGTTAGCATCCCCACTAACTCACCTATGGTTTGTTCGTATGCAGACTAGCCGAGTAGGAAAATCAAATCAGGTGGGTCGATCGATCGATTAAAAAGGCTAGATAATCCGAGAGGTCATCAGAAGGTGCTACATGGATAAGTAGGCCAACAATACTACTAAGATAACAAGTGTTGGATATATGTGAACGAAGAAGAGGTGAACAGGAAAGAAATTTCATTGTGAATGAGACTTTAGTTTCACATTGGGAGTTTCAAGGTATTTTGATTGGTTTATATTGATTCACATGCATTGATGATGTGAACAAATGCATGGGAGAGGTTTTCTCTCATGTGTGGGTGCGCAGGGAGGATGCAAATCCAAGGCCCGGATTACACTGAACTAAATTGATTCATGTGCGAGCACAACCTGCACATGCTAAATATCGGACTAGTCGGGACAACATTTGTCCAAGTAGAACAACCAATATTTTGCCACATAAATCTTTTTGTTGCTTATTTATGTGTGCAATGGATACATTGAATTAAAGATTAATGCAGAATGTAAACGATCGAGTGAAACATTGGCGTTTCACAACTCGATGAGTAATAATCATTAATTGATTATTAATGTTACCTAATGATCTGAGCTCCTATATAAGGAGGCTGTGATCACAGACAAAAGACACACACAAAAAGCTAAAGCTCTCCACCTACGTTTCCCCTTCTCCTCTGTCGTGCAGCTCTTGGTCGGCAGAGTATCCGTGATAGCAATTAGGTACCTCTCAATTCGTCGTGACCACCGGTGCTTAGTGGAAATCACGGTTAACCGTTGTATCATGGGAAACAGACAACCCGAGAAAATCTCGAAGCACAGTCGGAGGTGCGACGAATCTATTTCAAGGAAATTGTGTCCATTGCAGGCATCACTCTACCCACTCGGGTTGCTATGCCTTTAGGCCGCTTTGCCTTCTACTGTAAGGATGCTCTGCCCGGTCATCCCCTCTGCGATCTGTCACTTGATCGATATGTCCACTCTGCCACTGGGATATTCTGCCTCACGACTCGATATGTCTGCTTTACCGTACTACTCGATTTGTTGATCTACTCGGTCGGTCACTCGATCTAATCCGCGACTCGGCCACCCTTCTCACTCGGCTGCTCTGCGCCACTCGACCTGATCAACCACTATGTTGTACTGCCCACTCAGAAGCTGCACTTGGTCGGTGACTCTGCTCCACTCATCTACTAAGACTCAACATTCGACGATCTCCACCGCTCTGCCCACTCGGCCGCTCTGCCCGCTTGGCCGATCTGCCCGCTTGGCCGATCTACCCTCTCGGTCGACTTGCCTGCTCAGCTGTTCGGCTGCTCTGCCAGCTTTTCCATTTGGCTGCTCTGCCTCATGACTCACTTTGCTCGCTCGATCGATCTGCCCGCTCGATCGATTTGCCCGATCGAACGATCTGCCCGCTCGACCGCTCTGCCCAATCGGCTGATTTACCCTCTTGTCCATTCTACTAGCTCGGCTACTGTGCAGTCTGCACTTAACACTTGGCAGAAATCAGCCTCTGTTGGTAGCCTGAGATTATTTGCTCAGGTCTGTTGGGTTCTTCGGGCCGCGAAAACCGCTTTTCGCGTCGCGGAAACCCCGAATCGCCCAAGCCACGGATCTCGTGCAAGGTAAAACCGAACGAAAATACGAATACGAGTTTGAAAAACTTTACGATCTACAGTAGATCTACAAAGGAAAACACTTTATACCTTTGATGCGATGCCCTTCGCGTTCCCGCTCGTCCAAATGATGCCGGATCTCAAGACAGTCAAGCGCCGGTCCTCTAGAAGTATCCACACGGACACACTAGATGGAGATGACCAAAAACCAAGGTGTGCTAGCACCTATGTGGTTCGGCCAAGGGAGGAGAGAGAGAGGGAGAGCTTGAGAGGGAGAAGGAAGAAGATGCACACAAGTGAATGAAAAATGAATTTTTCACCCAAAAACCAAGTGGCCGGCCACTTTCAAAAATCACATTAATTGCATTAATTGCAATTAATATGAAAACATTAAGAGAGTGACTTTGTAACTTCCATGAGGTGGCACCCATGATGATGTGGAACATCATTATTGGTCCACCTAATGCCAACTCACCAATGAGGTGGCAAAAGGTCAAGTCAAAATTGACCTTTGGTCTTCCTTCTCAAGTCAAGTCAAACTTGACTCAATCTCTACCATGGTGGATCTAATCCAACCATTTGATTCGAGCCAACTTAATATAATGAATCTAATTCATTAAATTAAATTGATTCAATGAGTCAAAATCTAAATTAGACTCATTTAACACATGAATCAACTTGAGTCGAACTCAAGTTAGCCCAATTAGGATTACTCTTAATCCAATTTGATTCATCAAATGAATCTAATCCTCTTGGTTCATCATATGGACCTAATCTCCACCTAATTGTCCTAAGTGTGTGACCCTATAGGTTCTTGTAACGTTGGCAATGCCCTAAACCCATTTAGGAGCATAAGTAATGAGCGGTATCTAGCAACACATCATTACTACCTAAGTTACAAGAATGTCGAGATCCGACATAACCTTGTGACTACCAATTGTGACTACTCACAAAATAATGACAAGTGTCCTTCTATCCTAGACATCTAGATTGATCAATATGAGGCATAGACCGTGTCATCCTCTAATCAATTTAAATTTTGAACTCCAAGTAGACTCACTCGATCAAATGAGCTTAACATCTAATGTTGACTCATTTGGGCATGGCCATGCACTTAGTGGTCTCACTCTATCAAGAATACCGATGTCGCTCCCGTCATATGGGAGGGATAGATTCCATCTACATCACTCACATCCCTCTACATAATTCGTTATATACCCAGTAATCGCTTTTATAGTCCACCCAGTTACGGGTGACGTTTGACGAAACTAAAGTACATAACTCCTTATGTAGGGATCCATGGTGACTTCAGGTCTAAGGACTAATAGTCATACTAATAGCCACATGAGAAAGTATATGACACTCATATAACGATCCATGATACTTTCTCATGGCGGGTCATTCAGTATACATTCTCTAATGCATACCCATGTGTCAGCTTGATATCTCTATATCCATGACTTGTGAGATCAAGTCATCGAGCTGACCTACATGCTAGTCTTATTGTATTAACATTGTCCCTGAATGCTAATACTCGACTAGGAATGATTTAGAGTAGTGTTCCCTATATCATCTCACTATCGATTCAACTAATCGATTGATATAGGTATGAACCTTCTACTCAAGGACGCTATTATACTTAGTCTATTTGACACTAATATAAATAAGTATAATAACCAAACAAATGCCTTTATTAATATACAAGAATATGATATACATGAGTCTATACAATCATCAAATGATTGACTCTAGGGCTCTAACTAACAAGGTCATCTCGACAGATAAGTTGAATTTAATTTAGTATAATTTAAATTTGGCTAATTCTCTAAAATCTCTGGCAGATTATCCAATAGCAAACAGAGTAAAGGAAGAGTCAAGTCATCCCCCAAGTTTGTACGACCTCAAATACCAGTAGCCCCTGACTCCATGGTGCTCCCGACCCCAGGTTGTTTATCCTCGAGCTACCCCCAGACTCGACGACATCCCGACTTCATGAGGATCCCGATCACAAGTCGAGTGTCTCCAAGCCGCTTATCGACTTGATGGTGTTAGGGTCGAAATGTGCTAGAGGGGGGTGGGGGTGAATAGCTTGTCGCACTTGTTGATGTGCTTCTTCTATGATGTGCAGCGGAATAAACAATAAGAAACACAATCTACAATGCTAAAATAAGGATTTACTTGATATCTACCTCAAGAAGAGGTGACTAATCCAAGGATTCACACATGCGAGTACTTCTTCACTATGAAAACACTTCTTTACGGTAACTACCGAAGGTGGAGAAGTCTTACAACACTCACACAGCAAATACAACACACGCAAGAAAAAGATACAATGAATACAAATAAAAACCCTCTCTTCTTGCTTACTTGTTGCTTGTTGTTACCTCTTGAACCTTGAAAGTACACCAATACTTGTCCCCAAGAGCTTCCAAGAACTGGTCGTGAGCAGTGGAGAAGATCGCATGAAGATGAATCGAAGAACTGCGGAGGAAAGCGCTTGCCAACGACTTTAACCTGCGCAACGGTCGGATCCTAATCAATTGAATGACTCTCAATCGATTGGGGAGGCTTTGAATCGATCGGTCGATCGATTCAGAGCTCCTATGTGCTCTCTGGAAATCGCCTGAATCGATCGACCGATCGATTCAGTTCAATTGTGTGATTTCCAGTTCTCCAATCGATCGACCGATCGATTAGAGGTGCCCAATCGATCGGCTGATCGATTGGGAGAGGTTTTGTGCGTGTGATTTAAGCTCCCAATCGATCGACTGATCAATCGGGACATCTGCTTATCGCGGCACACATCTAATCGATCAACTGATCAATTGGACTTCGATTCAATCGATCAGTTGATCGATTGACCCGCCTTTGACTAGCCTAAACTCAAGTCCAATGTCTCCAATTCCAACATCCGGCCAACTGTGACATGTTAGAACATTATGCCTAGCATCCGGTCAACCTTGACCTGCTAGGACTTCTTCACCAAGTGTCCGGTCAAACCCTTTGACCCACTTAAACTTTTCTTTGTGCCAAGTATCCAGCCAACTCTTTGACCTACTTGGACTTCTAAACACTAGGTGTCCGGTCAACCTTAACCCACCTGAATTGTCACATGTCTAACTTCACTCACCAGGTCTTTTCATATGCATGACTTTACTCACCAGGACTTTCACCTAGCTTCACTCACTAGGGTTTTCACCTGGCTTCATTCACTAGGATTTCCCATCTGCCTAGCTTCACTTACCAGGATTTTCCATCTGTCTGGCTTCACTCACCATGACTTACACCTACCTGGCTTCACTCACAATGATTTTTACCTAGCTTCACTAACTAGGGTTTTCACCTGGCTTTACTCACTAAGATTTTCCATCTACCTAGCCTCAAGTTAGGACTTTCCCAATCAAGTATCCAGTCAACCCTTTAACCTACTTAACTATTCTTCATATCTAATTGGTCAACCTTGACCAGAGGGGAATTGTATCAACAATCTCTCCAAAAGGATAATTGCACCTGCAATCTCCACGTATTATCAAACATCGAAACCCAAACATCTAGACTCAGGCTTGAGCCAACTCAAGCCTAATCAAACAGGTAACCAGGTCAACCTTGACCTAGGGATATTGCATCAACAATCTCTTCCTTTTTGATGTTTGACAATACCTTTAAGTTAGGCTAATCTCATAACTTCAACTTCCTTTCATGCCAAAGTATGAATGATGGTTTTTTTTCATTCTCCCCCTTTCCTAGAAGACAAACTCCCTCTTTAGATAATGAAGGTCTAACTTAAATCCTACATTCTTCCCCTATTGGCACACATTAAAAAGAACTCTCCCCCTGAATAGTTACTCATCGTTGTTCACAACTCCACTCGTTGTTCACAACACCGCAATGAAGGTCTCATACCCTTCCCCGTATTCAAATGCTCACCC
Source organism: Zingiber officinale (assembly GCF_018446385.1). Taxonomy (NCBI): domain Eukaryota; kingdom Viridiplantae; phylum Streptophyta; class Magnoliopsida; order Zingiberales; family Zingiberaceae; genus Zingiber; species Zingiber officinale. Next base: position 88,760,449 of record NC_055989.1, read on the forward strand.
TTGAGCAATAATGCTTATCCTTAAGCATTCATCATTTCAACAATGAAGGTCTCATACCCTTCACTGTACCAAATACTCACCCTTGAGCATTACTCTATGTTATGAGGCTCATCCTAGAGCATCCATAACTTCACAATGAAGATATCCACTCTCTATTGATTTTCAACGCTCAACCTTGAGCATTGTTTTTCTAAACGAAGGTTTAACCACCTTCAAAGGTTTCGGAAAATAATTTCCATGTCCTTAAAGAGTAACTCCTCTTAAAGACATGCTTCAAACTTCTGTCATTGTGCCAACAATGACTTGGAATTTCTAAACCTTTAGGAAACCCAAAAATTTTAAGTTTTGAGGTTCAAATATCAAAATTTAAATGCAAACCTCAACTTAAACTTCAACTTAGTCTCCCTTAACCATTTCCCCTTGTTTTCATCATGAAAATTCTCCCTAAATATATACAAATGTGTGTCAAGGGGTTAGGAATGGTCACCTTGACTAAAAATGATTTAAAATGCTGAAATTATGCTTTCCCAGCCAAAATCAGCATTCCCAATCGATTGGGGTTGAGTGCTAATCGATTGAACCCAATTCAATCGATCCAATGATCTATTCAGAGAGGTTCTGTTGGCAGAACCTACCTCTGAATCGATTGCCCGATCGATCCAAGAGAGAATAGATCAATCAGCTGATTAATTCCGTGAGCTACTGCTCATGGGAAATACCTCCCAATCGATCGGCTAATCGATTGAGGCACTCCAATCGATCGACTAATCGATTGGAGCTCTGATTTCTTGAAATAAAATTTTAGTGAAATTCAAAAATTTTACAAAATTCTAAAAATCATGAAAATCGTTGTAGACATTATTTAGGGTATATACTATGATAGAAAAATAGTTTTATATGAAAATACTTCATATTTTTAAAGATTGACACAAAATTAGAAACTTACAAAACTTCAATGTTTCTTTCAATTTTGTGCCTAACTATTCAATGATGATTACTATCAACAGATAGCCTTCACCAAGGTTTTCCAAAAGTATTTTAAAAATATTTTCAAAATCAATTTCCAACCATGTTCTTTGGGTTCAATGCACATGACTTGTACATTAACTTTCCCAATGATTGGAGTACACATAACTATGTGTTTTGATGAACCTAAAACTAAAAAAATGCACTAAATCAACATCTTTAGTCTTGTTCATCACCCTATATATTTAACGTGTACTAGAACACATACAAGTCATCTTATAGTCTTTGTGAGATGTAAAGTTTAGTTTTGCCCTAACCTAGGGATCATGCATTTCTATCTAGGCATTTTAGAAGTTTTGACCATTCACTTAGGATGTCACTTGTTAGTAATGTCTTTTGTCCTTAATTGCAAGGAATTAAAAATAATGCATGATGAGTTATGACATACATCAAAATGAATAATTTTCAAAAGAAAATTTGCTATAACTACATGATATATGTATGACATGACATGATATTTTTATATTTTTCATAATAAGTATGAATGCAAAATATGATGTCATGGCATATGATGGGCAAACAATCATGACAAATTAGCATAAATAAAATGTACCGGGATTACCTATTTAAGTATCCTTAACCTTAGTTAACTTAAATTTAAATCCTAGATTGTCCATATTCTTTTCAGAAAATGTCAAAATCCAACTTGGCATTTCTTTTGTACTTGATTAATTTGTGCCAATATAAATTAAGTTAAATTCCTCAAATTTTGACACATTTTATTCTTCCAAAGAGTAAATGATAATCCACTTTATTTTCAAAGGTTAACAATAACCTTGAAAATGCTTTCCGAGTGTCAACTTCATCAAGGTTGGGTTAACTACCCTTCCAATTTGAGTTAACACTCTCTAACCCATCTACGGGGTAGAGAAAATTCTTCTAGGAACCCAAAATCTATTGGTGCTTCTTGGATGCTTTAGGTACTCACTAGGGATAATCTCCCTAGATACCTTCCTAATGACCTTTTTAGGCTTCTTAGAAGCCTTGGTCACTTCCTCTAGGTCAACTCTAGGGATAGCTTCCCTTGTGACATTTTTAGTGACTTTGTTAGACTTCTCCGAAGTCTTAGTTACTTTTGTCATTGCAAAGATACTCTTAGGGATAACTTCTCTTGTATCTTTAACTTGACCCCTACACCTAGAGTTGGTTCCATAGCTATATGGAACTCTATGGTAAGAAGTCACATCCTTCTTAGCCTTAGGTTTGTATCCCAAACCTCTATAGTTATTGGATGACTCTTGTACTCCTGGACCTAGGTTATGCTCTTTTTGCTCTTTTAGGATATTTTTCATCATTTTTAGGGTCTTTTTCATTTTATCAAGCCTTGACCTCAAGACTTAATTTTCTTTCCATAAATCCCTAGATTTTGGTTTTTCATTTTGTGCTTGAGCATTTTTATTTCTAGGCCTATAACTACGGTCCTTAGAGTTATTGCCTAAATTTTTATCTACCCTCCTAATCCTAGGTGTGGTAGTCTTAGCATAAAGAGCCACATGATTTTCATTAATTCTATCATGCCTCCTATGTTTATGGTAAATAGCATTAAAATGAAATAAATTAGAGCTATCATGCTTTTTACCATTATTTAAAGGGGTAGGGTCAATAAATAATACCTTGGGTTTTACTTTAGAAGCTCCCCCTGGACTTGTGCTTCTACCCTTGGCTTTGACCAGTTTCTTCCCCTTAGGACATTGACTCCGGTAATGTCCTTTTTGATTGCACAAGAAGCACACTATGTACTCCATGCTCTTCTTTGTTGTGGGGGCGGTCTCCTTGGGCTTCTCCTTGCCCTTTGGTGCTATTTGTCCCTTTTTCTTGGCCAATTTGGGACACTTGCTCTTGTAATGCCCATGTTCCCTACACTAAAAACATATAATATGATTTTTATTTTTAATTGAAATAATTATACCTTCATGTATAGGGATGACACTTTCTTCTTCTTCGCTTGACCCGGAAGTAGAAGCTTCTCCTTCTTCTTGATCCGGTGTCAACGACGGTCGCTCCCCCTCAATCCTAGAGGTGGAGACTTCTTCATCTTCATATTGTACATGGAACAAAGAGTATGCTCCCTCTTTACCCTTTTCGTTGCATTCCGTTGAAGATGAAGCTTCTTGGACCTCTTCTTCGGAAGTTGAGCATCTCTCAACTTCGAAGTCCTCTTCCTCTTGATCTTGATCCAATGAGTCGCCCTCTTTGGATTCTTCTTGATTTGGTACAGTGGTGGGGACTTCATGAATCTTTACCAATTTGCTCCAAAGCTCCTTGGCATCCTTGAATTCTCCAACTTGAGCCAAAATATTGCTTGATAATAAATTGAACAATAGCTTGGTCACTTTGTCATTTGCCTCGCTTCTTCGAATTTGCTCTTGGCTCCACTTGCTCCTCTTAAGAGTTTTGCCCTTAGAATTTGTTGGAGCTTTAAAGTCTTCCTTTAGAGCAAACCATTGCTCTATCTCCATCATCAAGAAATTTTCGATTCTTGATTTCCAAGAATCGAAGCTCGTCATTGTGAATGGTGGAGGCACCCTCGTGTCGAATCCGAGTCCATCTCAAAATTCCATTTGAAGTTGAGCTTTTGTTGAAGTCTTCAACTTTATTAATTTTGCTCCAACTTCTTCACCCTCTAGCCTTGTTGCCCCTTCCGACGATGATTCCTATGAAGAGTGGTCTCGCTCTGATACCGCTTGTTAGGGTCGAAATGGGGGGAGGGGGGTGAATAACTCATCGCACTTGTTGATGTGCTTCTTCTATGATATGCGGCGGAATAAACAACAAGAAACACACTCTACAATGCTAACATAAGGATTTACTTGGTATCCACATCAAGAAGAGGTGACTAATCCAAGGATCCACACACGCGAGCACTTCTTCACTATGAAAACACTTCTTTACGGTAACTACCGAAGGCGGAGAAGCCTTACAACACTCACACAACAAATACAACACACGCAAGAAGAAGAATACAATGTATACAAATGAAAACCCTCTCTTCTTGCTTACTTGTTGCTTATTGTTGCCTCTTGAACCTTAGAAGTGCACCAACACTTGTCCCCAAGAGCTTCCAAGAACTGACCGTGAGCAGTGGAGAAAATCGCGCGAAGAGGAATCGAAGAACTGCGGAGGAAAGCGCTCGACAACGGCTATAACCTGCGCAACGGTCGGATCCCAATCGATTGAATGACTCTCAATCGATTGGGGAGGCTTTGAATAGATCGGTCGATCGATTCAGAGCGTCTCTGTGCTATCTTGAAATCGCCTGAATCGATCGACCGTTCGATTCAGCTCAATTGTGCGATTTCCAGTTCCCCAATCGATCGACCGATTGATTGGAGGTGCCCAATCGATCGACTTATCAATTGGGAGAGGTTCTGTGCGTGCGATTTAAACTCACAATCGATCGACTGATCGATCGGGACATCTACTTGTTGCGGCGCACATCCAATCGATCAACTGATCGATTGGACTTCGGTTCAATCGATTGATCGATTGATTGATCGATTGACCCACCTTTGACTTACCTAAACTCAAGTCCAAGGTCTCCAATTCCAACATCCGGTCAACCGTGACCTGTTGGAACATTATGCCTAGCATCCGGTCAACCTTGACCTGCTAGGACTTCTTCACAAAGTGTCCGATCAATCCCTTTGACCCACTTGGACTTTTCTTTGTGCCAAATATCCAGTCAACCCTTTGACCTACTTGGACTTCCAAACACCTGGTGTCCGGTCAACCTTAACCCACCTAGATTTCCACATGCCTTACTTCACTCACCAAGTCTTTCCATCTGTCTGGCTTCACTCACCAGGACTTTCACCTAGCTTCACTCACTAGGGTTTTCACCTGGTTTTCCTCACTAGGATTTTCCATCTGCCTAACTTCACTCACTAGGACTTTCACCTGACTTCACTCACCAAGATTTTTCATCTGCCCGGCTTCACTCACCATGACTTACACCTACCTGGCTTCACTCACCAGGATTTTTACCTATCTTCACTCACTAGGGTTTTCACCTGGTTTCACTTACCAGAATTTTCCATCTGCCTAACCTCCAGTTAGGACTTTCCCAGTCAAGTATCCAGTCAACCCTTTGACCTACTTGACTGTTCTTCACATATAACTGATCAACCTTGACCAGAGGGGAATTGTATCAACAATCTCCCCAAACGGACAATTGCACCTGCAATCTCCACGTATTGTCAAACATCGAAACCCAAACATCTAGACTCATGTTTGAGCCAACTCAAGCCTAGTCAACCAGGTAACCGGTCAACCTTGACCTAGGGATTTTGCACCAACAGACGACGCCTTGACTCAATGGCGCTCTCAGTTGAAGACAATGTCACCATTTATTTCAAGAAGAAGATAACGATTGTGTAGATATCGGGATTTCAGAATATTTCAAGAACGAGATAATAATCACATGGATCTTGGGATTTTAGACTATTTCATGAAGTAAATAACAAATCTTGTGGATTTCGAGATAAACGAAGAAAACAGGAGTCAACCATTGCTCTATAAAAGTTAGACCGCCCCTATGGGATCAGGTATGTGCACATACGCATCCAAAACCTTAAACACCTCTTCATTCTACTTCTGGCTCATAAAATCCCTTAATCATCAACTTTACCCTCTTTTTCTCATCTTCTTTTGTCCAATCTCCATTAAATCTCCTCATCAATCCTCATTATCGTTAGGTGATTGACGACTAAGTTAACATGCTCACCAACTCACTGACTATTTAATTATCAGCGTTCTTAGACAGGATTATTAGATAAGTTTACTGCCACAAAGGGGACATAAGCATCCAATTTAGGAAAATAACTAACTAATGGATTCATTGAGGTCCAAGGCGTGGTCCTGGGGGAGACAAGGCAACTATACAAAAGAGTGGCATTCAGCGACGAGTGGAAGGCAATGGCGAGCTGAGCTGGGTGCCCATGGCGCGGTCACTGTCCTCGTCTCTGTAGCACAACCCACCGGATACTGACGGAACACATAACTGTGTTGGTCGGATAATTGTTTTACTCTCCGACTGTGGTACAGCGAAGGGGAAGGTGTTAACTACAACAAAATGGTCATTTAACAACCGACTGGCTAGATAGATGGTGATCTAAGTGAATCGAGTGGGCTAAGTTGAATGAGACGGAAAGGTCGAATGAACGGATCACATGGACCAAACAAATCACTCAAACTAATCCAATTGTTCTCTTCGGTAGGCTAAGCCAAATAGATGGATCGATATATGAAGAAATTGATAAAGAAACATATCAAAATTAACACAAATGCCATTCATAAACGGAATAGAATTAAAATAGTTTTTTTCTAATTCTATTCTAATATTTGGATGAATAATTTGAGGTAAATAGAATTTAATTGCTAAAAACAAATTATGAGTTAATTGAGTTGATTGAATTAGGCGAGTCGCGCTGCCGATTAAGTGTTCGCACGAAATAAACTGATCAAGCTCAACCGACCAAACAAAAAAACAAAATTGCATTTATTATTCAGATTGATGATAAATTTAAATTTGATGTAGCCTTTTAATTTTTTGCCCGCAGCAAGCGTTGACCATCTTAGAATTGTATATTCCTCCGTTGACATTTGTAGATCCGATCCATAAAACACCCCTTCCGGGGCTCATCGTAACGGCAAACCGATTAGATCGATTACAAGATTGCATTCGATCTCGGATCCTCATGAGCAGCGACAATGCCGTCAGCTCGGATCCGAACTCGTATGGCGGCCCGGCGGCGGCGCCGGAGCGGCTCAGCAGTTTGGTTTACGGCCTCGGCGTCTCCGCCGGCATCCTCCTCCTCATCACCACCATCACCTTCATCTCCTTCCTCTGCATGCGTGCTTCCGCGGCCTCCGCGCCGTCCCCGGCGCAGCGGCGTCGGCGTCGGGCTGAGGAGGAGGCGGCGCCGCCGGGGGTGGAGTGTTCCGGGGGACTCGACGAGGCGACGCTGGGGGGTTACCCGAAGGTCGCGTACGCGGAGGCGGGGAAGAGGGGGATGCCGTTGACGGCGGCCAGCTGCTCGATTTGCCTGGCGGATTACCAGGCCGCCGACGTGCTCCGCCTCCTGCCGGACTGCGGCCACATGTTCCACATCGACTGCGTCGACATGTGGCTGAAGGCGCACCCAACCTGCCCCGTCTGCCGGTCTTCGCCGGTGCCCACCCCGCTGCCGACGCCGCTTGCCGACGCTGCGCCGCTGGCCATCACACGGCAGTCGTCGTCGTATACAATTAATGTAATTAACCATTTATAAAATTTCATTTATTTATTTTCGGTAAAAATAAAATCATTTATTTATATAGGATTCGGATATCTAATTTAATTATTGGGGAGCAGATACAAAAAAAATGGATCCACTTATCGGATTATGATCGTGATCCGATTGTAATTAATATGATCCCTTCCTATATTCTTCCCTCTAGATTATAGTTTGGATCGATACGAATGACCAGAAGTCGTCCGAAGGACGTCGACGATGGACAAGTGGCCAAACAACCTAGCGCTGAGCGAGAGGCGGTCTTCGGCCATCCGTCCCGACCCAAACTATAATTTAAGGGACGATGAACTCAAAGAAAAATCCATCCTTCTAATTTTTTTTTATGGAGCAAGAGATCTAGGCTCTATGTATTCTACATTTCATATTGCATACCAGAAAAATTTATACATTCAGCAAAAATAATAGGAATCAAATAAAATATTGAGGTTCAATTCAAGCAAGTTTAATGACAAAAAGATGCTCCTACAGCAATGGTCAGCCCTCCAATAAATAACTAAAGATTTAAGGTTATCTCGGTGGAAAGAGCTGGGTGCCAACTCTTGGATACCAAACTCCCACTAGTACACGATTCCAGAAAAGAAATATAGAATCAGGCCGTACTTGGTCGATTATATACTGTCTTAATAGATTTTATAAGAGACTAAAAAAAAATACTAGAAGTATTATTAAACAACAAATAGCTCAAAAAAAATTTTTAAAAAAAAAACCACCATGCAAAGAATAACTCTCATTCCATAAAGAGAGATATGCAACTATGAGGTAGAATTATAAGACAAATAATCAGAATTTTGACTTATTCCCACTCTTAAATTCAAGGGGACGATGTCAAGAACATATATTAGAAAAACAAAACATTAGATGTTAAAGGGAGGACACTTTTTTCTTGAGTATAAGCAACAGGGAGATCATAGGTCAGAAGCATTACTTACAATTGAGAAAAACAACTCTACCTCCTTGTTATCACTAAGAACATTGAAAATGGAAAAGATTTCCTATGGAACCGAAAAGATCGGAGAGCTAAGCAACCTCCACTTCCAAATTTACAGATGGCGTTAGCAAAAATGCCTGCTCTGGTTCAGTAGGCCATGACAACTCCGACGAGACTATCTCCCATGAGAACTTGGTTGCTGTCTCTCTTCTCCCTGAGGGCTCAGTCTCAGACTCTGTAGGACTGGAGAGCTCAGACTCTGATTGTGGCGAATATAGAAAATCCAAGGTTAGTTCTCGTTGGGGTTCCGTTGTTTGCTCTTTGGATCTCTTGGTGTAGTGGAAGTCGATCTGAAGCCGTTGATGAATTTGTGTGGAAGTGGCAGGTCGTTTTCTTAAATCAGATTGGAGTTGCCTGATTGGAATGGCAGCAAGGAAACTCTTGATGTAATCCTTGCAGGACTCCTTGCCGTGACATATGAGCTCATCCTCTGAATCAGTGCTTCCGATGTTTGATTCTTGCTGGACATTATCAGAGGCTGACTGGACTTCGCTTTTCACTTTGTGGATTGTTGTGGTGTCATCAAACTTCAAAATGTAAGCCTGGTTGCACCCTTCATGAAGCCTCTCGCCGAGTGTGTCTATGATATAATAAGCGTCATGCTCAACCTTGAGAATGAAAAAATGGTCATTCCAGCTAATGATGTAGAGGTGAGGACCACCAGAAGAAGACTCAGATCGAGCACAGCTGATTTCATCCCAAATGTCATCAAAAGACTTTGTTTCCTTAAGGAAGTTGAGTGTCTCACTATCCTCGATCACTTCAGCTTCGGGATGGAAGAACCCCACAAAGGACTTTGCAGGGACGATAGAAAGATGTCGGATCTTGGCCTCAAGGACAGTCTCAATGTCAAAGTGCCTATCATGAAATCGCTCCCTATATGTATCGTTCTCACAAAGGATCCTCCAATCAGAAGAACCTTCCCGTATGAGTTGGTCTAATTGAGATTTAATTGGCATCATGTCAGGATTAGCATGAAACCAGTCAGCAAAAATGGTGACAAGGACAGCGCAAGCAGCTTCACCAGATGCTTTCTCACTCCTCTGATCGATTGAGGCAAAGAAGACCTGGGTTATGAGCTTCAAATGTCCATCACGGCTGAATATCTCTTTGGGCTCCCAGCTTCCTACTACAAAGTCATCATCGCCAAAGTTAGATACCGATGACCCACTTGTACAATTACAATCCTGCAATCGCATTGAAGATCTCATGAGATTAACATGCTCTTCTTTGACAAAGTAAATGCGTAAGTAGAAATGTCTAAAATTACTATAAAAGCACTCCAATGTATCATGAATCAAGAAAATGGATGTTTTAATCCGAATAGGATGCCATTTGTTTAATCTATAAATTTGGCTTTAATATATGAAACACAAAAGTAAATGGCAAAGGAAGAAATCATAAGAAAAGTAAAATTACAAGATATAACAATGCTTTATGCATGCATCTTGATATACCTATAGCCAGTTCATGACAATTTTAACTACCACATGAGGAGATATGAATTATGGTAAAAGAACTAAACAATGTGAGCATACCAGCATAAAGGTTGAGTCTCCTAAAGAGCTTAACTGTCGCCGATCAAAATCAATGTCATCACCACCCTCTGCTGCATTTGCTTTCTTTAGAAGGGGCTCCTCTTTAGTCTTTCGAGTTTTGAAGCTAAGCCCATTCTTTTTCCAAGAAAGAATACTTCTCTTAAAGAAGTAGTACGTAAGTTGTTCAGATGCAAACATTTTTGTGTCATCAGCACATGAATAACTGGTATCAGATTTCTGGTGACTATAGTAAACCATGTCCTGATTGTCCACCATGTCTATAGAAAATGATCCTCCTATGCAGTTTACAGAAGTAAGATTTCCATAGCCGAAGGAATTCCTTTCACCAGAATCATTCATGATAGATTGGGCATCTTCATGATCTTCATCAAATGAATCTGAGTCATATGGATACTCTGGTCCTCTATCAATGTTTCTAGGAGAAGAATTCTCTTCACTGACATAACCAATCTGGCATGCTTTTTTGGATTTTCGAAATAAAAGTAAAGCTTTTAGTGCATTAACTTTTATAAGACCAGCTTTTAGGGAAGAAGATTCATCCTTCTCGGAAGGGAAAGCATCACAGGTGGGAGGTGACAATGGAACAGGAACTACAGAACTCTGCAAAACTTCGACTGATTCAGGGACATTTCTCAACTCCAATAGGCAAAGTGTCAACTGCAGAGGGAAGATGCCACTTTGTAATTATCACTGAACATGAACAGTAATAGAAGGTAATACATGCAACTTACTATCACGTTGTGGCCTATCTTTGAGAAGATCTCATTTTAGTGTGCCGAATTGCCAATAGTTTAATGTTTAAAATCAGTTATGAATAGAAACACAAAACATCTTTAGAAGAGCTAAGTTATATTGTTTTAATCAAGATCTGGCTTGCATAAAACAAATTTATGATTGCTAAAGATCAAGGCATACTTCTAATGTTAGATGGGAGTGAGAAGTGGCACTTATAGGTGACAAAGGAACAATGATCTCAAGCTCTTTCCCATCTACTGTTGAAGCAAACTCTGCCAGGTTCAAAGAAGCCACACCAACCACAGCGTCTTTTTTCTTAGTAACTTCACTCAGACCCTATCAGTAAACACCAAAAAAACTTAACGTGAGATCTATGTAGAACTCTAAAGGGAAAAAAAGATGCTAATTACTTTTGCAGCAACATAAACTTGTTTAGAGAGATAACAAGAACTCAGGAGGAAAAGATTGTGGACAGTTGCAACCAAAATGAGAAAAAGCAAAGAGAGGTAAAAAATAATTAAAATTGAACCTTCTCTGCAGAATCAAGTTGTAGAGATATGTATAAGAAATTAAAATAAAGGCAAACACTTACCAATAAACAAAATTCAAAGTCAACAGTAGTCATTAGCCAAAAGTAAACTCTTGCTGTCACGATCGTATTTAATTTTTTTTTTCTAAGGCATTCAGTAGAAAAAACTATTATGTTTTCAAATGTAAAATATTAGATCACACACGCGGCGTTCTGATTCAACATGCTTCCCTTAAGTCAAAGGAAGGACCTATTATGTTAAGAGTAATTGTGTGATCACCAATCAGCTTCTGAATTGAATGCAGCAGTCAAATTCGAAGTGACATGAAAATGAAAATGCTAAAGAGATAGAAGATCGAAGCCATCTAGGGAAGATTTACAAATTTCTACTGTTCTGAAAGGATCGCGCACAATTTTATATGGGTTGTTCAAAAATCAAAACAAAAAAAAAGAAGGTTATCGACAGAAAGGAAGAGGAATCCTTCAATACAGTTTCATGATAATGAAAGAAAGTTGAATCCAGAGAGGCCGTAGAAGGGAATAAAACCAGAGACAAGGGAATACCCAAGACAGAACATAGAGAAGCAATAGGTAAAAGGCTAACAGCCATAAACATTTCAGAGCAATCTAAGACGAGTACAATTGAGAAATCTGAAGAAAAAAAAATTGTCCAAACCAACTGTTCGAAACCTAAATGATCACCGGACCATATATTTTCCTAGATAGATAGGATATAGGTGTAATTCAAATATTCGGAACAACAAAAGAAAACAAATTTTTCAAGGAAAATCAAGCAAAGAGCAAAACAACAACGGGAAAAAGAGAATCTGTTCCCAAGGGGCATCCAACTCACGGAAAAGACGGTTATAGCGATTTCCCAAGGGAGGAAGCCGTCGCCTCCCTTGTGAGCGGTGAGGGTGCAGGCAGTGAGGAACTCCTGGTCCCACACGACCACGCCTCCTCCTTCCCGGACATCCTCCTCCCTCGTCTGGTCCCGCCTCACCCCGCCTCGGCGCAGCGAGTTGAGCGCCGTCTTCGGCCCCTTCCACTTTACCTCCGCCACCGCCTTGGCCCCCGCCTCCGGCAATCCCTCGATCCGGCGCACCACCATCCGCACCTCGCATTTCCTGGACTTCGCCGACGGCCACGGTAGCCACCTCCTCACCATCGCCGCCATCGCCCGGCGCCGGAAAACCAACGGTGTGGATTGGGAGAAGGGATCTTCCTAGGCCAAAGCGACGCCGTGGACCTGGCATTTTATTACAACCGACCGCACCAGCTCACATTCTGCGGGCCAACATTACCATCATGCCCTGCCACTTCCGGGAGAATTACCAGGAAAACACGCAAAGAACCTGGCCAACAACTCAGGAAAAGGAAGGGTAGTTAAGTAAATACGCAATCGTAACCATCCGATGGATATAATCTTGTTGACCGAATAAAAAGAAATATAATTAATGCCAGCTAATTATCTATTATTTATAAATGGACAAAAACGTTAATTATTAATATAATATTTATAAATATGCATGGAAGATAAGGTAACTTGGCTTCTGCCTTTTAAAGAAATATTAGTATTTAAAGCTGACGTAAAATTTGAGGCCACCTTGAAACAGCCCTACAAATTTCCATTTTCCGAAATTATTAAATTTTTTTAAATTATCGCAATTTTTTAAAATGATAGTTATTGTTATTATCGCAGCCCATTCTGTTGCGTCGCCGTGCTGGACGACTTTTTGATTCCGCCCTTCGATGAGGTGATTAAAATGGAGGGCATGGGTGTGGGGCCCAAAGTACCCTCACGGTGGCCCCGGCCAACTTTGCATTCAATTTGTCAATTTTGAAGGACTTTGGGAGATTAAAGTGATGGTGACTCATTCTGACGTTGGGGCCTTTTAACGATTCAACGCCACCCAAAAAATAGAGATTGAAAAAAAGTAAAATACCCCAATAAAAAAATTCAAGATGAATAAAATTTTTAAATAAAATAAAATAAATTATTGTATCGTTGGTTCAAATTAAACTGTTGGCCAGTTCACGTACATTATAAAAAAACAAGGCTTCAAGATAAAAAAAAAAAAAATTCATCTCTAAAAATTATTTTTCCGTCTCAAAAAAAATATTTGAGATAAAATATTATATCTCAAAAGTTTATTAGTGAACGCATCGTAGTTAATTTTTAGATAGAAATTTCAATCTCTAATTTCATAAACAGATTACAAAATTATTTATAAATATATTTTTAACTTAATCAAAGGAAATTAATTGCCAATAGAATTTTTATCTCTAATTTTATTTTAAATCCATTAATAATCACAGTATATCAAATATAATTTTAATATATTTATAATTCTATTTATAAATCCCTATAGAATTTTATTTTTTAAATTTATCATTAAATTTTATTATATTCTATTTCTATATTTCTCATCAACCTATTATAACAAACAATCACATATTTAAATAAATGAAAAATAATTTAAAAAAACTAATTTCTAAATCCAAAAGTACCATATAATTAACATTAAGATAAATAAATATTTACATCATCCAAACAAATTTAACTCTTAATTAAACTATAAGTAATTGTATACATTTTAAAATGTCGCCACAAATAATCTAATCTTTACATTGTCTATCGCAATATTCACGGAAGTTAAATCCTCTAAGATATAAATGATTTATATATTCTGCCTCTTGAATTATTTTATGAGCCATCCCTTTGAGAATTTTTTTTTCTTTGTCTACATTCTTTGATAAATTTTTCTTCCGTCGACTTACTTTTTATAACAACGAGTTCCATATTTTTTTTACTTTCAATAATTTATTCTTCCATCCTCTTATTAATAGCACACATGTCTTTAATTTCTTCCCTCTACCCTCTCTTGTCATTGAACTCCATAAGATGAATTATTTCTTTTATATAGATTAATGAATCAACTAAGTTTACAATATGAAACCAATAAGTCTTACAATATCAAAATTTTCAATATAAATAAATTGAAAATATACCAAAGTCACAATCGATATCATTATTCATTGGATGATTAGTCCATACTTAGTCATCAATGCTAAAGAATTTTAAAAAAAAAGTGTTAATGAAGACTTTTTTTTTTTTTTTGACTTTGAAACAATGAGCATCACAAAAGTATGAAGATCAGTGCGAACAAATATTTAAGTATAATTTTCTTTGAATATGAATCTTAAAATCTATCCACAAAACACAATAGGACATGAACTCTAAACTTTGCCAAAAAATAATCATGTAACGTTAGTAAACAAAACTATAATTATGAATGCTATCAAACACCTCAAGGCACTACTAATCAAATCAACAACACCCGTTCAAAGAAACAACCTTGCATTTCAAGTAAAACCTAACAAAAATCCAAAAGTAGAATTGAAATTTAAACATTGAATAACCACATTTAAAATAAAAAAGAAAATAAAAGTAATCAATTTTCTAGAATCAAAAGTTGGTAAAATATTAGGTTGCAATAGTGTTTAAAGTATAGTAGTAAGAGAAAAATTCTAGACCTACTAACAAAGATAGATTTAAACAAATTATGTTCAAAGAATTAGTTACATATTGATTATCTTAACAACTTGATTTTTAGTAGCAAAGCATCCTCCTTACAAGTAATCATGGACTAATGTAATAATAGTTACTGAAGGAATGTCCTGGATGTTGGAAACATAGGGGAAAGTACCAATACAATTCAAGTGATCACAAAGACATGAAAAACATAGAAGATCTTTTCTTTAACCCAGCCAACATAATGTCCCTGAAAACAAAATGACCCAACTGCACTAAAGTAAATTAAGGAGTTACTCATATTTTAATACAGTAGTGTACCCAAAGGTCATGGTAAGTATCAGCTGCTCTATCTCGATTTTTTTTCCTTTGTGTGTGTGTGTGTGTGTGTGTGTGTGTAACATAGACTAGCGACCGAGCGAATCGAAGGCTTCTGTCGACCAAGAGAAATAGGCTAAGGCCGACCGAGCGAAGAGTCCGACCGAGCGAAGCTTAAGACCGACCGAGGGAATCAAAGGCTTATGCGGAGCAAGTTGCTGCCGAGTGAGTTGTTGTCGAGCAAGTCGAAGGCTTCTGCCGAGTGATTTGCTGGGCGAATAGCAACGTTTCCTAGAAAGCGGTCAGACGAGTGAACTGAGTGAACCGAGTCCTGCGACGAACGCAGTTTCCTTGAAATAGATTCACCTCACCTCCGGCTATACTTTGAGACTTTCTTGGATCGTCTATTTCCCAGGATACAATGGTGAACCTTGATTCCCACCAAGCACTGATAGTCACATCGAATTGAGAGGTACTCGACTGCTATTACGGGCACTCCACCGAGCAAGAAATGCACGATAGAAGAGATGAGGAACGTAGGTGGAGATTCAGCCTTTCGTGTGCATAACTTTTTGTCATATGATCGCATCCTCCTTATATAGGAGCTCAGATCAACAACAACATTAATGATAGATTAATGATCATTACTCACCGAGATATGAAACGCCAACGTTTCACTCTCTGCATTAATCTCTTCCGTTACAAGCAGCAAAAGGTTTATGTGACAAAATGTTGGTTGTTCCACTTGGGCAAATTTTGTCTTGACCGGTCCAGCATTTAGTGCGCGCAGGTCGTGCCCACACACAAATCAACATGGTTCAATGTAATCCGAGCCCTGGATTCGCGCCCCCCACCCACACCCACGCATGAGAGAGAGCATCTCCTCATGCATTTGTTCACATTGTCAAAATATGTGAATCAATATAAACCAACCAATTTTCCTTGAAGCTCTCAATGTGGGACACAAATCTCATTCACAATAGAACTTCTTTCTACTTCCACCTCTTTTTCCATTCACATATATCCAATAACTCCCTTAAGACCCTGTATAAATAGAGGGATCCACGCTCATAGGGGTGTTGTCATGTGTGGTATCGATTCCCTACTACACGGGATTTTCCTATTCTTTTTAGTGGAAAAATAGATAAAAAATCTCTCTTGCTTGTAAGACTACGTTTGGTAGGGTGTAATATGTCTTGTAATGTAATCAGGATTACATTACAAGATTGATTATTTTGTTTGGTTTAATTTTAAAATTGTAATGTAATGTAATCTGGATTACAAAATGTAGTGAAGTTTTGTAATCTGGATTACAAAACAAATACTATGTAATCGGATTACATTACGAGGTCACTGTTTAACCAAAATTTAAATGCCGAATATACCCCTAGTCCATTGTGGCCGCCATCCACTGTCGTCGGCTGCCGCTGCCCACCGCCGGCGACGAGCCCACCGCCGTCGACCCCGCCTGCCGGTCGTCGCCGGCGACCACCGCTGGCCGCCGACCACCGCCGCCGCCGGCACAGGTGCGACGACCATCGGTAGAGGTCGCAGGATATTTTTGTCATTTTATAATAATACGAATTACATTCTTTATAAAAAATAATGGACATCAAACAAAAGAATGTAATCATCTTTGTAATCAAATATTACATACATTATATTACCAAACGTAGTAATGTAATCAAGATTACATTACATTACATTACATTACAAATTTGATTATATTACAAGTAAGATTACATTACACCAAATCAAACGTAGCCTAATTTTCTAGAGTGAGCATATATACAATCGACCTTATTGCTGACTTTCTTCCGTGATTACTGTGGAAATTGCATAAGGTATCTTTATTATCTGTTTGCTACATATCATTCTAATCAAATGATCTGGCAATTAGTGTTTCTTAGATCTTTATGCTTGCTCTACTTGCTTCTCGGTGAAATGATTTGTTGTGTGTATATATATATATATAAAAGATCTTGTATCTATTCCTAGACCTAACTGTTCTGTGAGGAGACTGATTATTACTGAAGATGAGAAAGGGAATGCCATGAGATAGGGATTGGATGCTCATACTTGTCGACGAGGACGGTAACAGAGGCCTTAGAGTGGAACATTTCTTCCTGCTCTTTGTAGCGAAACCAGATTTTACTTCCCTTTTAAATGATCTTTATACCCAAGTTATCTGCTTGTCAATTTTATTTAATTTTATTTTTTTATTAATTTTGTTTACTATTTTTTATTTTATATAATTTTTAAAATAGATAGAATCGTTTCTTTTAAATTATCTTCCTAATTCGACACCTCACTTCACTTCTTAAAATATATTCTACACTTCACTTTTTATATATATTTTTTAATGTATCTATTTTTCAGTTTTATTTAATTTTTATTTAGTTTATTAGTTTTTTTAATAAGTTTTATTTGTTATTTTTTCCATCAATTTTTTTTTATTTTATTTAATTTTTGACACATGTCAAAACCTCCGGTTCTTTTTAAACTACCACTCCTCAAACTCTTAACAACTTCTGACATATATCAAAACTTTTCTCTCTTTTAAATTATCCCCTAGTCTCCCCTCCCTTTAAATTACCCCATCCAACCCTTGACACATGTCAAAACCTCTCACTTCCTTTAAATTACTCTCTCTCCAACCCTCGACACATGTCAAAATACCTTCCTCCCTTTAAATTACCCGCATTCAACGCTTGATACATGTCAGAACCTCTCCTCCTTTTAAATTATTTCCCTTCCAACTTTTGACACATGACATTGGTTAGAACCTCTCATTCTCTTTAAATTATCCACCCTCCAACCCTTGACACCTGTCAAAATACCCCCTCCCTTTAAATTACCATTCTTCCAACCCTTGACACATGTCAAAATTTTTCACTCTCTTAAAATTACCCACCCTCCAATCTTTGACACATATCAAAACACCCCTCTTCCTTTAAATTATCTCCTCCAACTCTTGACACATGTCAGAATCTCTCCTCCCTCTAAATTACCTCCCTTCCAACCCTTAACACATGTCAAAACCTCTCATTCGCTTAAATTATCCCCTTTCAACCCTTGACACATTTCAGAACTTCTCACTCTCTTTAAATTACGCACCCTAGAATCATTGACACATGTCAAAATACCCCTCTCCCTTTAAATTACCTCCTCTAACCCTTAACACATGTCAGAATCTCTCCTCCCCTTAAATTATCCACCTTTCAACTCTTGACACATGTTAGAACCTCCCCCTTTAAATCCTTCTCTCATACTTCATTTTCAGTCACACCTCCCTCCACTGTTATCTCTCTCTCAGCCTCTCCTCTCTTTCTAGAACATAGTTATTTTCTTAGCTATTATTTTTCATAATTCATAGAAGAAAATTATGGTTGACTATTTGGGTTTATTTTTAGATAGTTAGTCAATTGAGAATGATGTTCCTAGTAGAGAGAGTATCTCCAACAACAATTATTATTATACAGCTGAATTTACCACATATCAAGTTAGTTATTATCATTGTTTTATGCATATTCGTTATTTATTTTATAAGTAGAGAAATTATGTTAAGATTAGATAATGTCATACTCATACACCTTTATTATATTTTTATATAGATATTTAAAAATAGAGAATATATGATAAATTGAGCGAATACAGTTGGTCTAAAATATGGTATTGTAGTGGTTTTTAGAAATTCTGCTAATTTAAAAGGTGGCAAGCTGCCAAAGTCTCATCTTATGTATGAAAGAGGTGGAAAGTACAAACCACCATGATATCTAGTCGATGGGCAATCCTTAAAAAAATACCGGGACTAAAAAATGTGAATGCCCATTTGAACTATGAGGTATACTAATTATCTCCAGATGATGTGATGTGGGGTTTAAGGATTGTCTATGGTTTTTATAATCATCAATCAGTAGAATATATTGATGACCATAAGTACTCATGTAGGTTAAAACCAATAGAGAAAGAATTTGTGCTCGACATGGCCAATAACACCACACCTCGTGAAATTCTTAGTATTTTGAAGGAAAGAGACCCGTCAAACACTACGGGGATCAAAAGCATTTACAATGTCATTTTCGCAAACAAATTCGCTAAACGGGACCGCCTAAATTCTATTCAGTATGTCTTGGAGTAATTAATCAAAAAAGAATACCTCCATAATTATCGTACAAATCCAATCACAAATATTCTTTGGGTTCATCCAAAAAGTCTAGAGCTATCTGTCAACTTTCGGTCAGTGTTGATCATTAATGTCACATACAAGACTAATGAGTATCAGATACTACTATTAGAGGTTATGAGTATTACATCAATGCGAACTTACTCACTTATGTTCGCATATCTTAATAATAAGAGGACAGAGCAACTGACATGAGTATTAGGTACCTTAAAGAAGTGAATGGTTGAAAAGGAGTCATCGCTGCTATTGGTGTTTGTTTTAGATCTGGATTTGATGCTTATTAATGTCATTGAAACATGTTTTCCTAATGCACGTCATACTCTTTGTATTTGGTATATAAACTAGTGTGTAATGAATACATGTTCCCCTATGCTTGGTCTAAAGTGATAACATTTTTGTGCATTGATACGGGTTATGTTAGATGAGTCGAGCAAGTGAAGGAGGGATTTAAGTCCAGAAAGATAGGAAAGTTATATTATCGGTCGAATAAAGGCCGAGCGATTGTCTCGGTGCCCATATATGCTCGGCCAGGCAAAGTCCACCCGAGCATGAAGGTATTTAGCTTTATATAATATTCCCAGTATATTACCGGCCGACCGCAGGTCGAGTGAGCGTCCCCGTGCTCATATATGCTCGACCGGGCAAAGTCCGCTCGAGCATAAAAGTATTTAGCCTTATATAATATTCGCAGTACATTACCGACCGACCACAAGCCGAGTGAGCACCCCTGCGCTCATATATGCTCGACCGGGCAAAGCCCGCCCGAGCATAAAGGCATTTAATCTTATATAGTATTCTCAATATATTCCCGGCCGACCACAAGCCGAGTGAGTGCTCCCGTGCTCATATATGCTCGATCGGACAAAGTCCGCCCGAGCATAAAGACATTTAGCCTTATATAATATTCTTAGTATATTACCGGTCGACCGCAGGCCGAGTGAGCACCCCCGCACTCATATATGCTCGACCGGGCAAAGCCTGCCCGGGCATAAAGGCATTTAGCCTTATATAATATTCTCAGTATATTATCAGCCGATTGCAGGTCGAGTGAGTGCCCCAGCGCTCATATATGCTCGACCGTGCAATGCTCGCCTGGGCATAAAAATATTTAGCTTTATATACAACTCTCAGCATATAACCGGCTGATCATAAGCCGAGTGAGTACCCACGTGCTCATATATGCTCGGTCTGGCAAAGCCCGCCCGATCGTAAAAATATATGCAACAGGAGGTAGTCTTAACAGTATATACGACCGGCTTGAACGATCGACCGAGATATATGCAGCAAGAAACACTCTTAATAGTATATACGATCGACTTAAACGATCGGTCGAGATATATTCAGCATGAAACACTCTTAACAGTATATACGACCGACTTAAACGACCAATCGAGATATATTAACAAGAAACACTCTTAACAGTATATACGACCGACTTGAACGACCGACTAAGATATATTCAGCAGGAAGCACTCTTAACAGTATATACGACCGGCTTGAATGATCGATCGAGACACATACAGTAGGAGATATTCTTAATAGTATATATGACCGACTTGAGTGATCGACCGAAACACATTCAGCAGAAGGTATTCTTAACAGTATATATGACCAGCTTAAACAGCTGGTCGGAACATGCTTAGCAGAATATTTGGTGGGAAATATCTTCTAGAATCCTCTTCAATTATGATGACGTGTCCCCATTATTAATGCGAGTCATAAATGATAAAACAGGTACATCTAGGGTACGAAAAAGATTCCTTAAAGGATTATTGGATGAAGCGTAGAGAATGACTTTATCTCCTAACAAAACTCTAATGAACCAAGGACCACCTCATGACTATGGAGGTCACGTGAGGTGGTATAAATAGGGAGATCTTCTCCGTTGGCAAGGTACGCAAGTTCTAGCATCTAAACTCCGTTTTTCACTTCATTTACTCTTCTTCTTCTTCTTCTTCTTCCATCTTTGAGAGAAACTGACTTGAGCATCGGAGGGCCTAGCCAGGGATTCCCACCCTAGTCTTAGATCACTAACGCTTTGTTTGCTCATCTCATTGTGCGTAGGAGCGTTGAAGAGTCTCTTCAGATCTTCGGAGTTCGTCTGCATCGGAGGTCATCATCATCCATTATATTGGAACCAGTGCACATCTCCGCAGATCTCAAATAGGATCATGCGTCATGACACTCACTCATTAGTTCATCAACAAAGTGGTCTTACCAGTAGAAGTGGGATGTCATGCGCGAGGAGTATCAATGATTCGAGGGTGTTCTAAATTACTTTTGGGAGATATGGTTAGACCCTTACAAAGAGCGATTTATTTCAGCATGGGTTGATATATGTATGCACCTCGGGAGTAATTCAAGTCAAAAGGTATAGTCACTTTATAGCTTTATTTATTTCAATTTTGTTCATTGATCCGGCGGTAAGAACAGGGGACCCCCGTTCTGGGGAGTCAACGTCACGTGGAAGTCAAAGGGCCAGGTGGTCGATAGGAGAAGGATGAACCGACCCGACACCCGAGAAAAGGTTGGATCAATAGGCCGACCGGAAAAGCAATGGCCGATCGCCCGGCCGGCCGACCGGTGTCCAACTGATGGCAAAAGGCGCCCCGGCGGGAGTCGGGGTTCCGGCGCTCGTTGAACAGGATCATAGGGCCGAGCGGATGACACGCTCGGCCGAAGACATTAGGTAGCATACTGCTAACAGTCTCCACAGAGCACATTACCGAGAATCTCCCAAGTAGATCACTATATATGACCGGTCGGACGTAAGGCGAGTGCTGGTTGGCCGGACGACCGGCAGGGAGTAAGGAGAAAAGGACAAGGGACATCTTCTGACAGCGGGCATGCTCTATAATCCGGCCATACTTCAAATCTTACGACAAGGGGTTCCGCTGTCCCATCGAAGACATGCTTGAACTGTAGCAGTATGGTGTCAGGTAAGCCTTCTGACAAGCCCTTATTGAGGTATGGGCTGGGGACACGTATTCGCCTCGGTATGTGTGCATGAGCTCCTTCCCAGCTCTATATAAGGAGCCTCGCACTTCACCGGAGGTACGCAATATCACATATTCGACGTCATTTTCTTGTTCGCTTATCTGACTTGAGCGTCGGAGGGTCATCGCCGGGAACCCCATCTCGGCCCGACTTCTGTGCAGGTTCACCGGAGGCCCGTGCGAACAGTCAGGAGATCTACGTCAGCCGCTTGGAGAGCGCCACGTGCCCAGCGTCCGTTGATTCAGCTTTCGGACAGGATCATTCATTATTGTACTATTGTAATTCTTTTCATTATTAAAACACAATGTATTTTTTATTACAGGGCAGAGTCTGCACATGTGAGACTGAAGTTATATTTGGGAGATATCATGTCATCCCTACAAACATTACATAAGATGTTGAGAATTCAATTCAGGGATATTAAGAAGTCGTTAGAGAGATCTTTCAACATTCCACGCCATCAACATTTACATGATGACATTTCCAGTCAAATAAAGTGTCAAATTTAATTAGAGACAATGAAGTTGATTTCTGGTCAGCTAAAATACGTTGAGGAAGCATCTCATCATCTAGTCGGCAGATGTAACTGTTCTATCAAAATTATATACGGATTGTCATGTGAGCACGATCTTGCACATTATCGTTACTTTTCCATTCCAATTCTGCTACGGAGTATCAACGCACATTGGAGGAGATTGTCTATACACGTACATTCATTTAATGACGAGGGAGCACACCCCAATAGAAGATCCCACGTTGTTGAGATATTAGATGGGATGGATCCACATATGCGAGAGCATATGATAGATAAGGTTTTCGATATGATAGATCTATCTTAAAGTACAATTCGAGCCCCTTCATACAACACAGAATATATAGGTCGACCTACAAGTATATAAATAAAGTAGACGTCGCATACCTTCTTTTGAAGATGCATCATCCACTTAAATCTAGGGTCACTCAACCATCTGCAACATCTCGAGGGAGAGGAAGACGAGTCCCCTCGGATGGGTCTAGTAGCTAGCATATGAGGTGTTGCCACCATGAGGTCTGGGGTTCGAATCTCGGTAAAGTCGAGGTAAATGCCTCCCTTATGTGCTAGTCACTATTCCAAAGGCTAGTAACTGCCCGTGATTTACCTCCTCCGTGTTAGCCCTTGGACGTGTTGGCGAGGGCGCTAGGGGTGAGCGTATTCACCTTTTGCCACCTCGAGGGAGAGGAAGACGTGGAAGGGGGTCGAAGGTTTGCAATACTCAAATGACCCATAATCACTCTTTAGTTCCACCCATCCATAATACTTATATTGAGAAATTACTTGTGCCTACAACGTTATATTGCTCACACTGTTGAAGTTCAACCTGACGGTCATTGTGGATTCAGGGCAATAGCTGCACTAATTGGGTATGGCGAAGAAGGTTGGTTTCAAGTACGATTCGAGTTTATAGAAAAGACTCAATAAAATAAGGATCTATATGATCAACTTTATCCAGATCAAAATTTGGTAGCCAATCTATTATTCTCATTAAATTGGTTCAAGCCGTGGGCACCAAAAATATATTGGATGGACTCTATGCCTTTTGGAATTGTCATCGGATCAAGGTACAATCTTGTACTGCATGCATACATTTGTTGCGAATGTTGGGAGTTGTTTTACTCACATGCCATTAAGAACTTCTCCATTTCAAAACCAAGAGCATCGAGAAATAGTTATTGCCCATGTTGGCAATCACTTCGTGCAAGTTTTCTTACAACCTCATCGCCCTGTACCATCCATTCCAACGCGGTGGTGGCAACATTTATCGTATGAAGCTAAAGGATGTGTTACTCGTTATAGGACACGTGTTCATTTATAGTACGAAGTAATAGGTACACCACCAAATGCGTCCAGAGCAGAATTTAGAGACAATATTGATTAAAATTTCTATTTTATATATTTTCATGTATTTTTTTTTGTGTATTATTACATGTACTCTTCATTTGAAAAAAATATTTATTCATAAGCTATAAATGTAGTTGTTAGTATTTTTATTAGTTTCATATATATAATTTTTATTTTGATCCATATTTTTATATTTTTTAAAATTTTTACAAATAATAACTCCTAAGATCTGTAATTAAAAAATAAACAAAAGATTACACACATATAATAATAAAAAATATTCAAAAAGAAAAATAAAACTATAAAAAAATCATATTGATAAAAAAAAAATAAAAAAACAAAAAAAAAATAGAAGCGTAAAAAGGTATAAGCATAAATACAATTAAACTTTAAGCTGGGGGAGGAGAGTGTGTGAGGGTGTGAAAAGCATCTCTCAATTGCTTTTTATCTAAATCCGACGGGAAAAATGTTGACGAACACATTTATAAATTTATTTGTCTATTTTTTTATAAATAAACTCTAAAATATTATTACAAATTTATCCATCAAAAAGGAATATCCCTAGACACAAAAAAAAAAAAAAAGTGTTAGTAAAGAAAAAACAAAACCGATAAGTGTGTGAGCTACTTGATTTGTTGTCTGTCGTGCATATAGCAATTCGACTCCATTAATATGTTAGACCCAAAGCTTTAGAAGGGGAGTGAATGGCTGTTGTGGTTCTTTTAAGTTTTTTAAATTAATCGAGAGTAAATGTAGCAGAAAGTAAAAGTAAAGAAAAGAAATTACTGATACTTTTCTTTTATTTGGTTCGGAACTTACGATAACTCTTACTCTAAGGCCCATATTTGGGAGTGTTTTCATTGGATAATCACTAATTAATCGAGTCGTAAAAAAAGCAATTCGAATTTAAGTACAAGTAATAGAAAAATAAAGGATACTGATGACTTAGAAGAAGATATCTTGAGTGTAGTCGTCATCGGAGTAGCGTTCGGGCGTCGTAGAGTCGTCTATCGAGCATCGCACAAGAGAGAAACTTGTAAAAGAAGATGTACTAAAGGTGCTAGTCGAACTTTCCTTTTATAGCCATATCCGGGCTCTTGTACTCCTCCCCGAGCACCCCCACTGGGCTGATTGACGTGCTTTAGTCGAAACTTCATCCAGCAAACTCTATCCATCTTCGGGAGCCCGGTCCGATCTGGGCGCCTGGACCGTTGATGTCGGTCGGTCAACCAAAGCGTGACACCATAACTTGAAGATGAAGTTTGCCCGATCTCGGCACCTATGCTAGTCCGGGCGCCTAGACCGTCCAAGTGCCCTCGGTGACGAAGGTTGGCCACCTGACGCGCTTTATCTCAACATTGACCCGAACGCCTGGAGCAACTTCGGGCGCTTGGACCCAATCTAAGTGCTTGGAAACCCTGTTTTCCAACTTTTATGTCATTTTAATCACATGCACCACAAAGTTAGAAACAAGCAATAATATGTAAAGTAATGAAACATATGATAGTCTTCGGATTGTCCGGTCTCGACTTTGAGTTTCATTGAAACTCTAGGTCGGACCGACGCCTACTATTCCCTTTACGGAGAACGTATCCTTACCTACTCCTTTTAGAAGAGTTTACCTTTTACCAAAACAGTCCTCCAGGCCATTTGAACTTTTGCTCAGCATCCGAGACTTCAGGATATTCACCTAATGTCTTCGACCCTAAGATTTCTTGCCTGGTATTCACGACCTCTAGGACTTTCACCTAGTGTCCTCAACCTTAGGATTTTTGTCTGACGTTCTTGACCCACCAAGATTTTGCTAAATCCCACTGACCGGAACTTCCTTACCTAGTCGGAAGTAGGACTTTCTACCTGCCTAGTGTCCACTAGGAGTTTCTTTGACTAGTCTCAACTAGGACTTTCACCTTGCCTAAGATTACTTAGGACTTTTCTGTACACTGAATCAAACTTATCAGTATAACAGTAAGACTTAACTTTGAAGTCTTTGTCAATATTAAAACTAAAATTCGAACGTCTAATACTCCCTGCACCAACACAATCCTATCCAATAAAAGTTTGATCTTTCTGATAGTCGTCCCTGAACATCCCAAATCTTCAGATGAGACGATGACTGCTTGCACCACCGTCAAAGAATATGAGGCAACTTGGTCGATCCTTGCGTTCAGTTGAGAAGCTATCTGGAGGCCCTCCAAAATTGCTATAAGCTCTCCATCTTTCACTGAAATCGGTCGTGTGGTTTGTTTTCTAAATGCCTAAACAGCCTATCCTTGGTCATTACATAACACGCCACCAATTCGATACTGATTCCTGTCGTAATTAAGTCGAAGTGCATTCGTCGGCGGGGGTTGCCAACTACGTAGCTCCTCCTCGATCGGATGGCTAATAACAACACCAGGAAAGTCCCTTTTAGCCCGATGGAAGTCCCATAGCCACTTGACTGCCCAAGTTGCGTCCTTCCTTTGAAAATCAGAGGTGGTTCCATTGCCCAAGTTATGATAGTAAATTCCTCAAACAATTGTCTTTCCATCTGCTACTTGATCTTAAAAATAAAGTTTATAGTGCCTTTATCCTCTCCCTTTTTGACAATAAGCCATATTTCTAAGTTTTTCCACGTAGCTTTTGAATCTGGACATCGAAACAAAGCATGAATGGTGCTCTCGTTTCCATAACCGTAGTGTGAACAATGAGTTAGTAGCTGCTCTACCTCTCTGTAGCCAGTTCTTATTGTACATGTACCCTTTGGATCTTTTGGCCAGAAACGAGAATCCGGAATGGGTTGACAGTGCAGCGGGATTGCAATCACCTCTTCTGCAATATACGACAACAGATTGGCCCTAATCCATGTTTCGTTCCATTATACCTTGTTGGATAAAATGACCAACTTTTGCATCCAGATCCAAGTTTGTTCCCACCACAGGTATTAGATCATTTAAAGTTGGTATCCACTTATCCTTGAAAGCCCGAATTGATTCCCCATAATACAGCCCTTTTTTAAGAAGATCCTATTGGGCGTGTGCATTGACACTTTGACAGCATATCTTGACGGAAGAATGAGTATTGATTAATTGTCTATTACTCTTCCTCTTCTTCCATCCATCATGTAAAATTAAAATTTACATTATGCAAAAAGGTGAAAAGTTTGGAAGGTAAAAAGTTTACCTTCTCAAGAGGAGTTCATCATAAGAGTGAAGGAAGAACGTAAAAGAATGTTTGGAATTTGGTTCGTGAAATTTTGAAAAAAATTTTGATTCTTTAATCGTTCTTCTAATGACAAGTGACAAGTGAAGTTTACGTATTTATGTATTTTATGCATTTAGATCAACAGATCTTTGCTCTAGAGGAGTGATCTCCATATTTATGAAGGTTGTCTCCCAAGTTCTGCATCCATGATATCCACATGTCTGAAGTAGCGTGCTTTCAAAACTCGAGCTACCAAGGATCCTGGTTTTCGAATAAGTCGTCACAGTTGTTTAACAAGTAATAAAAAAGGTAGTCCGGTGCACGAAGTTCTCATCATACGGGGTCCCGGAGAAGAATTCATTGTACACAGCCTTACCCTTCTTTTTACAAGAGGCTATTGTTGGACACAAACAATCTAATGCCGGATATTTATGGGTATTAGTTGAATTTAAGCTACACTGAATTAAATTCAACTTACAGTCGAAATGACCTGAGCGGATAATTTCAGGCTGCCAGCAAGCGCTGGTTTTTGTAAAGTGCAGAGCGAAAGACCAGGTCAGCAGAGCGGAAGACCAGGTCAGCAGAGCAGAAGACCAGGGTAGGTCTGCAGAACGGTAGACCAGAGCGATAGGGCAGGCCTGCAGAGCGGCAGACGAGAGCAGTAGACCAGAGCTGCAGTGCGGAAAACAAGAGCAGCATGACAGGTCTGTAGAGCGGTAGACTAGAGCTGCAGTGCGGAAGACCAGAGCTGTAGAGCGGCAGACCAGACCAACAGATCAGAGAGGCAACGCAGGTCTGCAGAGCGGAAGACCAGAGCGGCAAATCAGAGAGGCAGCGCAGGTCTGCAGAGCAGAAGACCAGAGCTGCAGGGCAGGTCTACAGAGTGGCAGACCAGAGCATCAGTACAAGTCTGCAGAGCAGAAGATCAGAGAGGTAGAGCAGGTCTGCAGAGCACCAGACCATATCTGCAGAGCGGAAGACCAGGTCTGCACTTGATCTGGCAAAAGACAGATCGGGCGAGGAGACTGGCCGACCGGGAAAACTGACCGAGGCCTGCGAGTAGAGCTGTCAGACGGGCCAACCCGTGGCGGGGCGGGTCGGCCCGTGGCGGGCTAACCATTTGGCGGGGCGGGGCGGGCCAACCCGCCAACTTGGCGGGTTGGGAAATTTCCAACCCAACCCATTCTAAGGCGGGTTGCGGGTTTGGCGGGCCAACCCGCGGGCCCATCAAAATTTTTTTAAAAAATTTAAAAATATTTCATATATTCAACATTTTACTTCGAAAAAGTTTTCTACACTTAAATGTATACATAAACATGTATTTTAAATATAAATGAACACAAACGAGAACTTATGTTGGATGAAAAATACTGTTTTTATTTCAAAACTATAACAAAGAAATATAATAAATTGGCCTAAAATTTAGCTTACATGTGTTTTTCAACCCACGGGCCAACCCAAGCCCGAGCGGGCCGACCCGCGCGGGTCGCGGGCCTAGGCGGGTCGGCCCACGGCGGACTTGGGTTGATAAAATTCCAACCCAACCCGCTTAAATTGTTTGGCGGGGCGGACCAACCCGACGGGCCCAACCCAAATTGACGGCTCTACCTGCGAGAGTTGCAGTTTCCTTGAAACAGATTCACCCACCTCTGACTGTGCTTCGAGGCTTACAAGGGTCGTCTGTTTCCCAGGATACAATGGTAGACCGTGAATCCGACCAAGCACTTGTGGTCACGGCGAACTGAGTGGCACCCGATTGCTATCACGGGCACTCCGCCGAGCATGAGCTGCACGACAGAGGAGGAGGAAGAAAATGGAGAGTCTTTGCTATGCTGTGAGCGTAACCCTTTTGCTTGTAGTCACATCCTCCTTTTATAGGAGCTCAAATGAACGACAAAATAAATGATCGATTAATGATCATTACTCACCAAGCTACGAAATGTCCTGCATTAATATTCCTTTAATGCATCCGCTACATAAGTAGCAAAAAGATTTATGTGGTAAAATGTTGACTGTTCCACTTGGGCGAATTTTGCCCCGACTGGTCCGGTATTCGTGTGACAGGTCGCGCTCGCACACGAGTCAATCGTACGCACCCACGCGTGAGAGAGAGTCTCTCCCCATACATTTGTTCACAACCTCAATGTATGTGAATCAATATAATAAATCAACAAAAGTGTCTTGAAACTTTTAATGTGGGACTAAAGTCCCATTCACAATGGAGCCTCTTTCCTCTTCCATTTCTTCTCCATTCACTTATTTAACAGCTATTTTCAGGATTCGAATCCATGACCTTTTAGTCACATGACAATAACTTTATCGTTGCACGAAGACGGTTTAACAAGTAATGCCTTATTAAAACAATCGATCTAATTTTTGGAAACCCATACCACCTCGGCATTTTTGTTGACAATGAGCATCCCATTTCCTTCCTCCCATGTATCTTTTTCCGCCCTATATCAAACCCCCACCAAAAGTTAGTACAAGCTGTCTCAAATTGAGAGCAAATGGAAGTTGGAATTCAAAAAACAAGATCGCTTGAAGCACTGCCTTGATTAGTACTTGCTTGTCTTGGGTCGGAAAAAACGTATTGCTCCACCCAATTTTCTGTCCTTCAGATATATAAATATGAAATAGATTTTATTTCTATATAAATTTATTGCTTGTCTTAAGGATTCTACCGTTCCAAATTTCATTTATATTCCATATTTATTTTTTTATACAAAATTATATATAATGTGGTATCAAATTTATTTTAAATTTCATCTTAAATTTCTTTTCAAACATTATATTTTATTAAAGTGAAATTAATTTATATAAATCTAAAATAAAATTTATTTTCATTTTAAAAATTTATTATAAAGTCTTATTTTCTTGTAAGGTTGGACTGGAGTTGGACTGTGAGTTGAGAACAAAATTATACAAAACTTAAAATTAAAATAAAAAATTCAATGGATTCATGGTCCGTGGGCTGACTCATCTAATTCATAACTCAAATTTAAAATTTTCAATTTTTTTTATATTTTTTATTTTTGATGGACTCGTGAACTAACATGCCTAATACTCAACTCACTGGATTAGAGATTTCTTAGCTAGTCAAGATGGCGGATGGATTCATTTGACCACTATGGAAGAAAAGACAAAATTTGAAATATGGTAATAGAGAATATTTGGAAGAAAAAGAGGCATGACGGTATGTTTGGGAGAAGGTGAGGGAAGGATAAGTAATGGAAAGATAACCTTTTCCCATGTTTGGGAAGAAGGTGAGGGGAGGGAAGGGAAACTTTTACCCTTTTTTACCCCTCAAATGACTTATTTCCTTACACTCCAAATCGGAGTGTAAAAAAGTTACCTTCCCTTTCATTTCCTTTTATTTCCTTTAATGATTGGGTTTAGGGTTTGGGCTACGATATTAAATCTAAAAAATTTTCAAACCAAACAAATTATTTTAGATGCTAACAGAGTGTGAGACATAAGTTGTATAGCATATCAAAACTATATATATATATATATATATATATATATATATATATAACTTTGTTATGTTGGGCGACGCGAGAAAGTGCCTCTAATGGTCGGAGGCACCTCCCCCATGAGAGGCGCCCACACGCGATGCCCAGGCGTGTTGCCCAGCACGACAAATATATATAATGATGTCTTTTTCTGCTTGCTCGAGCTTCTCCTCTTCAAAAAGCTAAATCACCCTCTACACTCGTGAGATCTAATAGCCTGAAAGTTAACATGAGCTAAAGGCTGGCTTGCTCTACCTGCGTGACCACTCTGACATTTAAATCAGTCATCAGTAGAAGAGAGCTAGGATTTGTAAAAATATGAAACTAGAGGAAGAAAAAGAAGAAAACTTAGTGGAGAAAATTAATAAAATCATCATACAATTCTTGTTGTTTATATAATTATCATCAGAGCATCTTCATATCCTCTCTTATATTCTCCTCGTATGAGTGAGTGAGGGAACTAGATCTAGCAACTGTTAATTGCTTATCCATTCATTGGACGCTATGTATTTGGAGGAAGGCAACTAAAAGACCATATTCAACAACTGTTAGTTATCTTTCCATTCATCGAGTGTCATGTATTCCTATGAAACACAACTAGGAAAGTAGATCTGATATCTACTACAAGCTTCTTCATTAAGAAGATGCCATATATCCATCATTCGTAGGCGGTCATGGAGCTAAGTCTGAATACCTAATCATCCGATTACTCAGTGGAACCTAGATTTGAGCATAGAGATTGGGTGCTCGGTGTAATAAATTAATATCTGATGTGGCTAAAGATGGTTTGCTCGTCCCAGCGCCTCCATCAATCTGTCTCTAAATCAACACGGAGGAAGTAAATCACGGATGACTACTAATGGTATAATTAGTGTAAGTGGCCAAGACTTAAGAGAGGACATGCTCGGACAGGCCAAATTTCGACCCCAAAATTTTACGTAATAATACTCTATATTTTAACTACTGTACCATATTAAGAGGACAATAAATTAGTATCTGAGTACTAAGGCGGGGTGATTGATATAACAAATATCTGAATACAAAGTCGAGATGGTGCTCAAGAAATAACTCGGATACCCGATACCATCGAACTATATGAAAGCAAGTGCAAAACACATGGCAATTTCAGAAGTGCAAAACTCTTCCAAGAAAATTGCGCATTTTCTTTTGTTTAATTATTATTTTAAGCAAAAGTTAAAAGAATATTTCAAATTATATAAATCGTTAAAAGCATATTGCTTTTTTAAAATAAAAGATGTACCATCATATATATTTTATATTAAAAATATCAATATAAAAGATCAATTATTTTATTTTTATTAAAATGATTATATTTAGAATATTATTATGTCAAATACTATATAATACAGCAGCTACTAGGTAAGCACTGTACAATAATATTATATTAATTATTAAATTATTGCAGTACCTACTAAATAATTACTACAATATATAACAACCACATTTAGCTAGCTAATTAGAGTTACTATAATACTAGTACTAGCAGGTTGTCTTCACAGGCTGACACAATTTATATCTGTATGTTGTGTTGATATAATAGGTCATGGAGTCAATCCTAATATGTGGATAATGCCCTGTTGGTCATCTGCCCTCTCATATAAAGAATCATTGTGCTAGACAAAATCCCCCATATGCTTTACCCACCTTCCGGATCATGTGGGGTAGTCCTGGAGGGGCCTTGCAAAGAGTCATTGTGTTGGGAGAAACCCCTTATAATTTGTTTGTGTAATCGACCCCTAGAGTTTTGATGTTTGACAATGTACCTTAGTCTGGTCAATTTAACCAAGGGTTGATCTAAACAGGACTTGATGTTTGGAAGAGAAAAGTCTAGTCAGGACTAGATGACTAGCAGGGGTAAGTCCTAACCAAATGATAGATAAGCGAGAAGTCTACTGAGTGACTAGTTTTAACTGGAAGTTGGGCAAGAGAAAGCCATAGTGAGTAAAGTCGGGCTCTAGTGAGTGAAGCTAAGTAGTGGAAGTTATGATGAGTGAAGTCGGGTCTTAGTAAGTGAAGTTAGGTAGTGGAAGTCCTGGTAAGTGAAGTCGGACTCTAGTGAGTGAAGGTAGGTAGTGAAAGTTCTGGTGAGTAAAGTCGGGCCCTAGTGAGTGAAGCTAGGTGTTGAAAGTCCCGGTGAATAAAATCAGACAATGAAAGTCTTAGTGAGTGAAGCTGAGCATCCCTAGGAGAAGACAACCCTAGGAAATATGTGATCGATTGGTTTCCGGTCAACCGCGTGTGGTCGACTGGTTTCCGATCGACCGCGTGTGGTCGACCGAACCAGCGAATTATTAATAATGCTAACATTGTTTTGTCTTTACCATTTAAAATCTATGGTGCTAACTCAGTATTGCAGATAAGTCTTAGTAGATCAGTTTGGTCAGATACTAAGCAAGGCCAGAAAAAATCCAAACAAGTCTGAAGGACTAGATGTTTGGAAAGTAAGTAAAGGTAAGTCACTAGAGGAGAGTGACTCGATAAGAACGCATCCCAGTTGAGGGACAGTAGACATCAATCTAGTTTAGGTTCATTTCGAATCCTTAAATTGAGACCTCGACTAGATACTGATCTCAGGAGAGACAAAATCTAATTACTACTCAATATTATTATGCTAATACTTGTCTTGCAGGTCATTATCTTGTTTATTGCACTAACACGCTTTGCAAGGTAAGAAGAGCAAAAAAGCCTAGGGTGAATAGAATCCGAGGCGCCTTGACACTGTTCATAGAAGGCACCTTTAGTGCATGGAGGTGCCTTCCATAGGATGAAGTTTGGACTTTGTCGTGGATAAGGACCAGGTTGTTCGGGATCAAATCTGCTAGGTTGGAGGCGCCTTTAAGGCCTTTGAAGGCGCCTTCTACAACCCTTATAAGGGCTTCTTGAGCCAAGCTTTAAGGTAAAGTGATATACAAGCTCCTACGCATCCGATTGAGGCTCTTACTGCTTCGACTTCCTGTTACAACTTTGCTACAATGCTGCTCTGCTCATCTACTACTAAGAAGCCGCCCAAACACCGAGCTTGAGCCGACCGTCTTCTGAAAAGTGTTTGGTAAATTTAATTTTTGTACTTAATGACTGCAAAAAGACAAATACAGTGTGTTGTACTTGTACCAAAATTCCTTGTACTCGATTTCCTCTTCTTGAGGTATCGGAAGAGGTATTTTAGTGTATTACCCATCGATAGATCCGCGGGTCCTGGGTCTTGAAATAGGAGTCGCCAAAGACTCTGCACCAAATAAAACCGTTTGCGTTCGTATTCTATCTGCTTGATTTTTTCTTTGAGTTTTTAGTTTTCCACTGCGTACTTATCTTTTAAAATTCAAAAAGAACAAGTTTTCAAAATCACGTGATTCACCCCCCTGTCACGTGCGACTCGATCTAACATAATTTACCTCCTTCCAGATCATGTGGGACTAGGAGTGTAAACTAATCAAATCGAGCCAAATAATATGAAAATATTGATATTTGAGTTTGAGCTTGAAAAATATATATGATATTCGAAGCTCGAAAATACAAATAATTTTGGCTCGAGCTCGGTTCAAAATATAATTCAAGCTCGAGTTTGATTCGAATTGTTTGAATCTTGATTCAAACATATTCAAATTATAATTCAAAACAACTTAAATTTGAATTCGGTTTGAATTATTCGAACATTATAAATTTAAATATATTTATATTAAAATTGTGTAAAATTAATTAGAATTTGATTCGAGTTCGGCTCACCAGTGGCACGTGAACAATTGAACAAAATAGTATAAGTTCGAATTTAACTCGAAAAAATATTCAAAAATGTCTAAGTTCGGCTCACATTTGATAATTTTAAATATGAATCGAATATTTTTCGAGCCGGTTCGAAAAACTCCTGAATTAACTAGCTTCGTTCCCACCCTATGTGGGACAGGAGGAGTCTGGATGAGGATTATTATCTTTTAATGTAATACAGTAACACTATGAGTAAGAGGAAAAACAAGTCCTTGGCCTCTTGGTTTATTACATCTAATAGTCCTTAGCCTCTTTGTTTATTACGTCTAAAAGTGGATAGTTTGGATTTACTTGATCTACTTATCTTATTGGGCTTATATTGTGAGGATTATGTGTAATTTTTTTAGATTTTTTTTTTAAATTTATTTAATTTAAATACTATCACTAAATTCTAAACCCTAAATTCTAAAAAAAAAATAATAGAGAAAAAAATATATATACTACACATAAGGTGAGCACTCTAAATTAAGTAGGGTAACAAAATCCTTCTCTTTTATTCTCCTTTGAACCCAACTCACTGGTAAGACTAACTTAACAACTTGTGTTCTGTTTTTCTTGAAAACTTTTAATCTCAAACTTTGGAGTCAAATCAAATGCCAATTATCCCTCAAAAGCTACAAGAACTGTGCTCAATGACACAGCATGAACTCTCAGAATGGTCTAGCAACATAAGTTCCTGCAAGAACAATCCTTTCCCAGTATCATAAAAGCCACTAATTGTGGATTCAGAGCAATCAAAAAATGGCGTTTTGGGGAAACACTTGGCTAGGAATGAAGATCAGAGTGAATTTACAGAATCGGTTCCTACTCGATCAAAGAAGATGGATTGGAATCTGCGTTTGAACTTTGAACTGGATCAGGGCACTTAAAAATCCCACCTTTGATGGGATTTTAATCTGTCGTCCTCTGTTCTGTCTCGGCGAAGGTCAAGTTCTCACCTTTTCCAGCTTTCCTTCTCATTTTTCCGATGAACTCCCCTTTACTCCTTCTGCGAAGGGCTCCGCCAGAACCCCGCGCTGTAGAACCACGCCGACATCTCTTTCTCCAACGCCACCAGCTCCGGCGAGGCCATCGTCGACGGCCACGCGTCCTCTGGCCACAGCGCCACCGGAATCCAGCCGGCGTCGACGCTGATGGCGTCGTCGTCGTCAAAGACGTCTTTTTTCGGCTGGATGCCTGCTCCCTTCTTCGCGAACTTGGCACCGCGGCCCAGGGTTTGTCGGAAGAGTCCAGCCGGGAACTTCACGGCCGCCAGGTAGAGGAGGCTCGCCAGGCCGCAGGGGCAGCAGCAGAACACGGCCGCGCACCCTGCCGCGGTTTGCCCGGCCGACTCCGCGACGCGCGCGCCCAGGTCCGGCTTCTGCCTGTCCATCGAGATCACCGGACGCCGTCGGTCTCGGAAGGACCTCGCTCCGGCTTCGGAAGGCATGATCGCAGCACGATCAGACAGCTTCTTCGCCGTCTTTGCTATCGGTTTCGGAGACCAATCGGCATATAAAGGATCGATCGAAGGCGAAAGACACGGCGGAATAGAATACGCACTTACCGAGCCGGATAACGCTCGTTCCGCAGCCTCAAAGCTATTCACCACGTGGGATTCGGCTACGTACCTAGTGAGAATCCAAGCTGTGGCGGCGGAGGTCGATATGAAAGCTGAGCTGGACTAGCCGCCATGGTAGACTTTCTATTGATATATTTCCACGTGTGACAGGTCAGCAAATGAAAAATATTGACTCGTAGCAGCATCAATTGTTATAATATGAAAAATTATTATTTTATTATAATTAAAATTATTATACATAAAATATTATTATATCAAAACATTATTTATTTATCCAACATTAAAATCTTAATCCTAAATTCTTTATAGCAGCTATATATTAGCTACTACAATATAAAAAATTAATTATTTCATTTAATCAGAATTAATATATATTAAATATTATTATATTAAAATATTCTTTATTAATTTAATAAAATATTATTAAAATTTTATCAAATAATCAAAATTAATTTTAAATATATAATCGTAGTAGTTACTTAAACTTCGTCAGCATCTCTTCCAAAAGGGCGAACATGGAGAATTCTCAAAAAGTGTATCAATATTTCATTATGCCAAAAGGCGCACCAAGTTACAATTTTACCCATCTATGTCATGAACCTTTCTTTTCATATTTCTCATGCATTCAACTTCTATTTCATCCTAAATTAAATTAAATTAAACACCATTTAAACTAAAATAAATAATCCTATAAATTTATTTATTTTTATTTTTAAGCTTTAATAAAAATATATAAAAAGAAGATTAATAAAATATTAAAAATATTTTCCCTATTTTTAATATCTTTAATTTTTAATATGTAATTATAAAGAGTAAAGAATAACAATAAATTAATAATAAGAGTTGATTTTATTAATAAAAATAATAAAATAATAAAAAATTATTTTGGTGTTGGTCTACCGTATTCTAAAAGTTTTAAATCATTTTGAGTAATGTTAAGAGGACTTTAAATAGTAACAAAGAGCTTATTTAGACATATGTTCATCAAAAAAATCCATTGAAATTGAATGAGCCTAATTGGAACTCTCTAGTCCATCAATAAATTTCGATTGAAATCTATTGATGGATCTAGATGACTTGAATTTCTAAAATTTTGAAATGAGATGGAAGTGTGGAATGTGTATAAAGTCTGAAACTTTCTAACCCTTTTGAGCAATGCTGAGAATTTTTTACGATGATAATGGAGGGCACCCTTAGACTCTAGGGAATTAAAGAAACCTATAGGATCAGAATGAGAATGATCATAGCTCTCGAAATTCATCAATAGATTTTAACCAAAACCTATTGATGGATCTAGACGAATTGTATTTCTAAAAGTTTACAATGAGATGGAAGTATGGAGTGTATAAAAGGTATATATGATGTCTGATCCTATCCGGAATCTGAGTCAGACGAAGGCTGGCTGAGATGGTGCTGGCGTTGATGGAGAGGTGACTTGGGCACACCTAGCGTATGTGCACCGAAAAAATGAACCCCCACGTGGTACTCCTGGATAGTGGTAACGAGACCGGTGGTACTTTGGCTCTACGCACATTCAAACGAGTGCACGGAACATTAGAGACCATAAATCAGGGAAAAAGTCCCCGGTGCAGGTCCTCCGATGCTCAAGTTAGGTACTTTTTCCTAGAAGAACAGTGTACGAAAGAAAGAGAATTGTAGAAGATGAGTGCGTATGTGTGCGTACCTGCCTAAGGGAGAGGACCTCCCTTTTTATAAGACGATGCGTACCTTCAGAGCCTGCATGTTGTCAGAGAATGTCAAGTGTCAGGGTCTGTCGAGTGAGAGAAGATGTATGATGGCCTCCTATTGGTGGAAGAAAGGTTCCATTCACAGGGGATAGCAAACCACTGGAATATTCCTTGATGCATGGCAGTTATTCTCTGACAGAAGGTTATGATTCTCTGACATTGTTTGTTGCTTAGCACTTTATGTCCTGCCTTGGTTCAGTTACGGACAGCTCGGGATGATGGTTCGGATAAGTCACCTGACTTGAGTCTTGATGAGGAGGGTGAGCTATGGCGAGGGCCCCACCTTTCACACTTGGATCCTGAAAGGTCGACCAGGAGGTGTCTTACTAAAAGTACCAAGTCTGGCTACGTGACCGAAGCTGAGGAAGCCCAACCAGTCGGGGCAGGTCTAGCACTACTCCAGGCTGCGCCTTATGTCTCAGATTTGGGACCCTGCTCTGTTTGTACTCGATCGGGAATTATGCGACTGGTGACATGAGGTGGTTTAACTCCTTTATCCTAATTGTTGACTGTCACGCCCCTTTGACTTCTGACCGTCACATCCCCTTAACTTTGGACCATCCTTGATTGTCACCTCCTCTTAACTTCTAGCTATCTTTGACTACCACGTCCTCTTAACTTTTGACTGCCTAATCTTACCGGGCTCCACCTTTATGCACTGTATCACAAATCTCCCCTAAGTCTAGTCCAAGAAGTCTCAAGTTCGACTGAGCAGACTCAAACTCGAGTTTCATTTACTTCGCCTTTGTGACTATAAATGCTATTTCTTTTCTCAGACCATCGGTATTGTTACCTATTTAATTACTCAATCAACCTCGGGCGAAGAGCCACTTTAATCTCTGCAAAAGTTGACTTTCCCATCTTCCTCTTTAAAAGGGGCTGACCCCTAACCACATATACTTACTTTCCTTTAACTAACGCCCACTATTCATGATGTTGAACTTCGAGTTTGGTGAACTACAACACCTTCACCAGCAACTGACTCATATGACCCAATTTCTTGCCCAGAAGGATACGACTTTAGCCGAGATGAGCCCACCACTTGATGGTAGCCCTAGTACGCATCTAGCATGCATATCAATTCGCAATCAGAAGTTGAGGCCACCACTTGATCGATGCGGGGTAAGGGGTAATTATTCTTGGGGCATGCCTTATTCAGATCTCTGAAATCAATGTAGACTCACTACTTATTTCTTGGCTTAGACACCAGGACCACGTTGGCTAACCAACTTAGGAACTACACTTCCCGGATGTACCCAACCTCTAATAATTTATCCACCTGTGCCTAGATAATTTTATTTTGTTTAGTTATGAAGTCCCTCTTCCTTTGTTTGATTGGCTGAGCGTTATTCCATAACTGCTAGTGCTATGCCTATGATTTCCTTGGGCATCCAAGCGAAGACATCGTTATTGCGCGCGAGGCATGCAACCAGCTATGCTTTAAGCTATGGGGCCAGGTTGGATGCTATTTGAGTAGTAGCCTCTGGTCGTCCTAGTTGAATTTGTATCTCTTCTTTTTCTTCATAGATGAGTATAGGAGGCGCTTCACGAATGGTATTAACCTCCATCCATTAGCTCTTCCGAGTTGTATTAGTATCGGTCTTGATGATATCAATATAGTATTTACGTGCTACCAGTTGATTTCCCTTGACTTCTCTAACCTGATCCTCCACGGAGAATTTGATCTTCTCACAAAAAGTTGAAACAATGGTCCGAAACTCATTTAAGGTTGGCCGACTTAATATTACATTGTACCCTGAGGGTGTATCCACCACTATAAACGTCGATCGATGTGTCTTCATTAGGGGCTCATCCCCTCAGAATATAACCAGCTTAATCTGACCGAGTAGCTTAATCTTATTGCCCGTGAATCCATATAAAGGAGTCATCATGGGTTAGAACTCACTACTATTAATTTGCAATTGCTTAAATGCCTTCTTGAAGATAATGTTCATAGAATTGTTTGTGTTAATAAAAGTGTGATATATGTTATAATTGGCTACAATAACTTTAATAATCAAATCATTATCATGAGGTACTTCAATTTCCTCTAAATCCTTAGGTCCGAAACTAATCTCGGACCCTTGTGCTTGCTACTGGCTACAGTCAACTGCATAGATCTCCGGTTGGTAGGCATGTGATTTTCTTGCCCGATTGGAATCTCTGTTGGTTGGGCTTCTTGCAATCATGCCAATATCCCCTGAGTGGCATTATTGCACTTTTCTTCTTGTCACGTCAGGGGATACTATTGCTTGGGAGTTCCTGCAATCATGCCAATATCCCCTGAGTGGCATTATTGCACTTTTCTTCTTGTCACGTCAGGGGATACTGTTGTTTTACTGGGAAAAGGGTCAAGGCCTAGTTATCCTGTTGCTTGGGAGTTCTTTGGCGTCGCTTGGCGCCCTGGGGTCTCTTCGAGGTGGTTCATTCGGCCATTGGCAACGACAATAGTTGGGAGACGGTGAACACTAGTAGAACCTCTAGTTAGCTGCCAAATGCTTTTCATGATTGTAATGGTAATAATCTTGAGTATTGTGCTTCTCTGGTCGATGGTAAATGCAAAACTTTAGAGCCCATCTATGGGGCTCTAGGAATCTCCTCAATTCGACTTTCATGTGTTGTACAACGTGAGGCCTTAACTCATGCTAATGCGGTTGCTGGGGTCCAGCCGGGGTCCCTTGTGAGGGAGGGGGGAGGCGGACTCGATGCTCGGGAGCAGGTGCTGGGGTAGGTGTAGTGATCTTCTTCTTCCAGATAGATTGAGCTTCTTCTACATTAATATACATGGTTGTCCTTCCAAGCAAATAGTCGAAGTCCCTTGGAGGCTTCTTAATTAGTAAGCGGAAGAACTCACTATCAGTGAGCCCTTGAGAAAATATGCTCACCAGAATTTATGGGGTGGCTGAAGGAACATCCATGATCACTTGGTTAAACTTTTTGATATAGGCACTCAGTGTCGCCTTGCACCCTTGTTTGTTTGAAAATATGTTTAATATAGTTTTATAGTATCGGCAGTTGTTGGTGAAGTGGTGAAGGAAGGCTTTACAAAAGTCCTTAAAGCAACATATGGACTCAGCGGGAAGCTGGTTAAACCATCTTTGTGCCGAGCCAGAAAGTGTGGTGAGAAATACTTGACACTTTACTCCGTCCGTGTACTGGTGAAGGATGACTACATTTTCAAATATTAGGAGGTGGTTCTCTTGGTTGGTTGCTCCTTCGTAGTCCCTTAATCATTAAGGGTCGAAAATGGTTCGACAACTTGTCCTCTAGTATTTCTTAGGAGAACAACATGCTGATCCGTTCTAGGGAATTGCTAACCATTAGATCTTTTCCCTTTCGGATGTCCCAAGCAAGTATGTTCTTAGAATATGATCCTTAGCGTCTTTCTACTAGACCTTCTCCCTTGAAGGGTGTACGAAACAAGGCCCGATGATATGATATCGAAGATGGGGATACAGTCGGCAAGCTATTTAGTTACACAGGTGCTTGCATAAAGCCAGTCAAGGAAGGAGGACTCGACTGAACCCCAGTTGGCCCTTCCACCCACATCCTTTGCTCAGCATGTGGCCCTATCAATGAGAAGGTCAGGTCATTTGGCAAGGAACACTCTTTTGTCGCTTGTTGTTGTTGCGCCAATTTCTGTGCTCATGTGGTTATGAGTAACTTCAAATCTTCTTGTGATAGAGTGATGGCTGTGAGTCGTCCAACTTCTTCCATCTCCTTGTTTCAGATTTAGGCGAAACTTCCCACAGACAACGCCAAATTTGATTCTGTCTAAATTGGTGGAGATGGTACGTTGGACAGATGATTTTGTTGTTGACCGGGAGAAGACTTCAAGCTTGAGAAAAGGATAAAAATGGAGCCTTCCTTTCTGCACATAACAGAGAGAGCAAAAGGACGTTAAAGCGAGAACCAGGGAGGGGGTCCCTGGCGAAGGCACTCAGACACTCAAGTCAGTACTGTGACTGAGCAAAAAATGGAGAAGATAAATAGTGGTATGCGTGTGCATGATGTAAAGTCTAAAGAATGTGTTGCGTACCTCTCTAATAGAGAACCTTCTTTTTATATCAACTCTCATAACCTTCATAATAATAAGGTGACAAGGAATATTTGGTGTCATAATATGTCAGGTGATGAAAGATGTATACCTTAGAAGATGTCCAGTCATCCTTCGAGGAATTTTTCATTACCGGTATATGGGTTGCCTCGTATAACCTTTGCGATCAATAAGGTAGTTAAGAGAATATGCTCTCAAAATATGTCGGACGGTGGAAGGGGTATAGCCACCCTTCGAGGTAGGTTCCATTGTCGGTATATGTCATAGTGGTAAAATATTTTCTAACAAGTTACTACTATTCTCTGAAGGGTAGTTGTAATTCTCTGACAATATTATCCTCTGGAGGATCTGACCAGGTCTTTAGCCGACCATCTATATATGGTGATACATGTATTTGAAGAGCAGGGATTCACACCCCAAAAGGTTCGATTGACACTTTGAATAGATCGACCATATGTTATCAGACTTGCCCTTGAAATATTAACCTGGGAGTTCGACCGACCCTATGTTTGACCAAGTTTGCACTGAGAATTATCTCATACATTTGCCTTATATATAAGCAATGGGGTGCTAGGGGCACTTAGCCTTGTAAATCCGATCGACATTGTGAATGACCAACCATATTCTTGGAAGTCCGGTCGACTATTTGGTCAATCGATTATATACTGAGAGTTATATTGTAACAATAAGGAGTTGGATCCCATATGCTCAACCGGTGCAAGAGTCGTAGTTTAATCTATACATCCTAACACTAGGCAGAGCGACAAGTCTCTCGAGTCTGACTGACTATAGGGCCGCTTGACCGTATACTGAGAGACGTGCTCAGTATAGGAGCTAGGTCCCATAAGTCCGATCGACCTTTAAGCTGATCGACTATAAATTAGATATTTGGACATAAGTGGACCATTAGATCCCTCGAGTCTAACTAGCTCTTGGGTCGACTGTGCTCATATCAAAGGTTTTACTGGGTGAGGAGCTAACCCCGTTGAGAGTGAAGCACTGGTTGCCACCTCATATTTGTTGGTGCAATATTCCCTAGGTCAAGGTTGACCTAGTTGACTGAGCTTGAATTGGTTCAAACTCGAGTCGTGATGGTTGAGTTTCGATATTTGACAATACATGTAGACAACACATGAAGATTGCAGGTGCAATTGTTCATGTGGGGAGATTGTGAAGGAGAGTCAAGTAGGTCAAGGTTGACTGGATACTTGACTGGAAATCCTAGTGAGTGAAGTTAGGTGAAAGTCCTGGTGAGTGAAACCAGGCAGGTGAAAGACCTAGTGAGTGAAGCTAGGCAGAAGAAAATCCTGGTGAGTGAAGCCAGGTGAAAGACCTAGTGAGTGAAGCTAGGCAGAAGAAAATTCTGGTGAGTGAAGCCAGGTGAAAGACCTAGTGAGTGAAGCTAGGCAGATGGAAATCCGGGTGAGTGAAGCCAGGTGAAAGTCCTGGTGAGTGAAGCTAGGCAGAAGGAAGTCCTGATGAGTGAAGCCAGGCAATTGGGAAAGTCCTGGTGAGTGAAGCCAGGCACGAGGAAATCCAGATGGATCAAGGCTGATCGGACATCTGGTGTTGGAAAGTCCAAGTAGGTCAAAGGGATTGACCGAATATTTGGCATGAGGAAATTCAGATGGATCAAGGTTGATCGGACATCTGGTGTTGGAAAGTCCAAATAGGTAAAAGGGATTGACCAGATACTTGGCACGAGGAGAAAAGTCCAAGTGGGTCAGAAGGATTGACCGGACACTTGGTGAGTGAGTCCTAGCAGGTCAAGGGTGACTGGATGCTAGGCACGATGAACTAACAAGTCATGGATGACCGGATGTTGGTTTAGGGGACTTTGGACTTGTTTTTGGGCAAAAACAAAGAAACGGATCGATCGGCACATGCCCAATCGATCAGTCGATCGATTGGGTGAGTCCTCGCGTCAAGCCTTCTCCCAATTGATCAGTGGATCGATTGGGGAGAAGCATCGCGCGAACAGAACAGCTCTGGATCGATCAGCCGATCTATCCAGAGCCCCTAATCGATCAGGCGATCGATTGGGAAGCTGTGATTTCGCGCGATGGGGTCTGGATCTATCGGCTGATCGATCCAGGCGTTTTCCTGAGAGCACAGAGGCGCTCAGGATCGATCGACCGATCGATCCAAAGCCTCCCCGATCGATTGGGAGCAATCCAATCGATCGGGATCCGACCGTTGGCATCATATTTAGCTGCAGGCGTTCGATTCCTTTGATAGAGCTTGCACTGTTCACTCCCGATCATCTCAGCGCTTTCACAGCAACTCCACAAAGTTCTCACCGCCAGATCTTGAGGGTTCTTGGAGGCATTTTCAAGTCAAGAGGCGGATCTACAGCGGAAGAAGAAATCTAGGGTTAGGATTTTCTTGTGCAAACTTGTAAGCTTTTGCTTGTATTTTGTTCTCATTCCCTTTCTTCTTGTAGTGTGAACTTGTAGGGCTTCTCCATCTTTGGTAGTTACCATAAAGGAGTGTTATTCATAGTGGAGGGTGTGTGAGT
Organism: Zingiber officinale; assembly: GCF_018446385.1. Taxonomy (NCBI): domain Eukaryota; kingdom Viridiplantae; phylum Streptophyta; class Magnoliopsida; order Zingiberales; family Zingiberaceae; genus Zingiber; species Zingiber officinale. Next base: position 88,804,859 of record NC_055989.1, read on the forward strand.
GCGTGGATCCTTGGATTAGTCACCTCTTGTGAGGTGGATACCAAGTAAATCCTTTGTGTTAGCGTTGTATGTTTTGTTTCTTGTATTTCCGCTGCACATCTTTGAAGAAACAAGCAACGAAGAGTACGACGAGCGCACCGAGCTATTCACCCCCCCTAGCTACATAATCGGTCCCAACAATATTGACTTTGACTGTGTCCCACCTTAACTTTGACTATCATTTCATCTCTAAGTCCGCACGCAACATAACATATCAGACACCATATACACCTTATACACACTAACCTCTCCCATTTCATGGCAAAATTTTAAAATCTAAATATCCTAAATCCATCAATGAATTTCAATCAAAATTCATTGATGTACTTAAAGAACTCTGATTGAGCTCATTCTAACTCATGTAGGTTTCTACAATGCCCAAGAGTTCAAATGTGTCCTCCGTTATCATCCTAAAGGATTTTCAACATACCTCAAAAGGTTTAGAAAATTTTAGATTTTGTACAAATTGGCACGGGCTTATAACTTCATATAGGAGACTCGGGATCAAGATTTTTCACAATATCTACCTTCTACACACTTAACATTTTCATCTCATTATAAAATTTTAAAAATCCAAGTTGTCTAACTCCATCAATGAGTTTTGGTCCAAATCCATGGATGAATTTAGAGAACTCTGATCGGGCTCAACTCATGTAGGAGCCCAAATGTGCTCTCCGTTATCATTATAAAAGATTTTCGGCATTGCTCAAAAAGTTTAGAAAGTTTTAGACTTTGTGTAAATTGGCACATCCCTATAATTTAACTTAGTGTAAAAAACTCAAGATCAAGATTTCTCACTATATCTACTTTCTACACATTCTATATTTCCATCTCATTGTAAAATTTTAAAAATCTAAGTCATTTAGATCTATTAATGAGTTTTAATTAAAATTTATTGATGAACCTAAAGTTCTTATCAAGACCATTCCAACTTCAGTGAATTTATTAAGTGAACATAAGTCTAAATAAACTATCTTTTACTGTTTTCAAACATTTCTAATAGTGTTCAAAATAATTTGAAACTTTCATAATATTGTGGTGCTGGTTTTTAAGACCAACACTACTATGGTGCTAGTCAAACTACCAATGATGAGGACTAAAGTGATTTTTTATTTTTTTTTTAAATTATTTTTATTAATAAAATTAACTATTTTTTTTTTTGAAATTTTATGCTCTTTTATAATTACATATTAAAAAATTGAAGATATTAAAAAAATATAAAAAATAATATTTTTAATGGTTTATGGGCCTTCTTTTTATATATTTTTAATTTTTTTTGAAGTTTTAAAATTAAAATAGAGAATTATTTATTAAAGTTTAAATGGTGTTTAAATTAATTTAATTTAATTTAGGAGGAAAATAAACAAAGGAGGAAAGAGATGTTACATGTAAAAGAGAGAACACAACAGAAAAGAAAGATTATGCATGCAGTGGGTAAAATTATAATTTGGTACACCTTTTAGAAATAATAAAACATTGGTATTCTTTTGAGAATTCTGAAACTTCATGTGCGTTATTGGGAATTTACCAAAATTATTTCCAAACAGTCGTAACTAAATATTAAAACTTGAATCCTAAATCATAATTTTTTTAAATAGCTACTCGTTAGTTATTACAATATAAAAAATCAATTATTTCATTTAATCAAAATTAATATATAAAATATTATTATATCAAAATATTTTTTATCAACTTAATAAAAAATTATTTAAACTCTATTAAAATAGCAAGTTAAAATCAATTTCAAATAAAAATATTTACTACACAGTTGTAGTTGAATTATAAATTCCAACATTATTATTCATCAACTACTGTAACGTGAAAAATTGACTACTTCATTTTAATTAAAATTAATATTCATAAAAAATTATCACATCAAAATAATTTTTATCAATTTAATCAAAATTATTTAAATTTAATTAAAATTATTTTAAATTGATCAAAATTACTTTTAAATCACGGTAACAACTACCTTGCTAGTTGTCATATAATTATAAATCAAATATTATTATATTAAAATACTTTTACTAATTTAATAAAAAAAAGAAATTCTAATAATTAAAATTTCTTTAAAATAATATTATATTAACTGTTATATTTTATAACAACTACTCTATAGTTGTTATATGTTATATTAAATTATTAATTAGTCATAGCTGCTACATGCCTATTTGCTAATTTATAAAAAAAACACGGTCATTTGGTAATTCGTTAAAAATGGGGCGCCATTTAATTAGATTTTTGCAACCATTCGCGTTCATTCATCAATAGAATAGTTTTGAAGATTAATCACTCGTCCTTTCGAGCTTTGATCCTTCAAACAATTCCTTACATCTTCAATTTCATCGTGTCAAAAAATATTCAAACAATCTCAATTCTCAACCTTCTTAATTCATCCCCTTTAATTTTGCTCAGGCACCATGAAGCTTCATCCTCCTGAGGAAGACGTACGCCAAGAGTCGGTAGCCGAAAATCATCGCCACCATAGCTCCAACTTCTGCAGCGCCATTGCAGAGCTGGCTCACATTCAGGGAAGGTGGTGCTTTGCCATACTGCACCTTGAGCAGCAGTCTGTATGTGTGGTAGTTGAAGGACAAGTAGCGAACCCAGGACATGAACACTGGAACCCTCTGCAAAATGACACTCGAATCAATCTCTGTGCATCACTACTGCATGGTTAACTTAAGCTGTACTTTAATTTCTCTTACGTACCTTCACAAAGAATCCGCCGGCGAGCATGAAAGTCATTACTGTAACTGAAGCTAAAGTCGTCGCCTTCCTGACGTCCATCAGCGAGGCACCGATAGCCAACCCTAATCCCTGGGCCGCAATGATGCTGAGAAAAACAGTTAGCATGGTGAGAGTGAAGGCTCCGATACTCTGTCTCAGCCCTGCCATGAAATACACAATCACCAAGAATATTATGGGCAGGAACAGATCCAGTGGCAAGTCGCTAGTCGTTCGGGCTATGAAATATGCACTCAATCTGTACATGTTAACTGATCTTTCCTTCTTCAACATTGCTCTTTCTTGAGGAAACGTGAATATCGCTGTGAAAACAGGGAAGAAGCCCCAAAACACAGCTATGAAGAACAATAGTCCTGCCTGCATATCGGATTTGCAGAACATACATTATTAGAACAAAAATAAGGAGCTAGCTAGCTCTCAATAATGAATGAACGACGAGCTTTTACCTGATCTTGCAGGCCTTTTGGTGTTGTGACATCAGTGTGCCACCATAGCAAACCGAGGATTATCGCGGTTGCGATAACTTGAGTGATCCTCATCCAGCTCAGGTAGTCGTGTCTTCGTTCTTTCAATCCTCTACATGACAGTATGGAGTACTGTTGCATCCAATTTGCTCCCCAGTCTCTCTTCTTAGCCGACATAGTCGCCTTCATATCTTCGTTCACCGGAAGAGGTGCCATGAGCTTTTTCTTTTCCTTGTCGGCAAATCGACTCTCATATGCCTCCACCAGATACTGAAAACAAAAACAAGTGATGTTGAATGATTTTGAGATGAGAGACTAAACTCTTTTGTCATTTGTCAATCAGGGAAATTAAAGTAAATTCACCTCGTGTACATCGGTCGTAGATGGTTTGTCGTTGTTCCTTACATTGCTACCGAGATTTTCTATCTGTACTTTATCCTCTAAATCTGAAGGCATGGTGACATCGTTTAAGTTACCATTTGCAAGATCAAGAAGGAATTCTGCGGGGTTCATTGATATGAGGGGAGAACAGCCAATTGATGAGAAGTATACCATGGCCTCGGATGCCTTCCCAAAGTATAGCAAACTGCCCTTTCCGAGAAGGATCAGTTTATCGAATCGGTGATACAGTCTGCTCGATGGCTGATGAATTGTAGTTATCACTGTTTTTCCTGCCTGAAATAGGATAGAACTTGTGTCAGAGGTTAATGCAAAAACCTTGAGGATCTTGCAAGGCTGCAAATGAATCAAACATTCATGAACAAGCTCGCTCTTCAACTTGGTAAAAGTTTATTTATGTTCGTTTAATACACACAAAGTCAATTAAATGAACAAGTTTGAAACACATATGTATTTCAGCTCATTAATGTTCGTGAATAAGGATTGCGAGCTGTTCATGAACAATGTTTACAAACAAAGTTTATGAATCATGTTCAATAATAAAACTCTTAACAATATGGTGAACAAACAAAGAAATTTTTAAAATGAACCAATAAGTTTGTATTGTCAAACTTAAAGTTTAAAATAGTAAAATTTTTAAACAATCAAACATGCTTGAATTCAAAATTTGATAACATGTAACTGAATGAAATTCAAGTCAAGTTTGAACTAAAAGTTTAATAACATATATCTAAACGAACAAGCTCAATTTGAACCAAACTTATGCTTGCAAAAAGAAATCAAGTCAAGCTTGAACAATCATTTCAACGGCTTGAATTTTTTTAAGCTTGACTTGGTTTAGCTCCATTCAGTTACCTTATTTGAACTTGTTTACTGCCCTAAGTATCTTACCGAGTCCAAATCTTACTACCTCACAAATGAAGGAGAATGAACTGCTGTTTTGCATGCTTATTTTGTTAGGTTTGTTATACTTGTTGATACACTTACCGATTTGCAAAGAATGTTCCTTAGATCAAATATCTTGTACAGCACCCTTGCAATTGTGATAGTATAATCTAAAATTTCTACTTACCTCAGCTATGTCATGTAGAACTTGCACTATCCTCAGAGCTGTTGTTGAATCCAAACCAGAGGTGGGTTCATCAAGAAGAAGCAGAGATGGGTTGATTATAATTTCGTTCCCGATCGATACCCTCTTCCTCTCGCCGCCCGAAACTCCTCGTACAAACGATCCTCCGATCATGGTATCTTGGCACCTGTCCAAACCAAGCTCATAGATGACATCCATTGCTCTTTCTTCCTTATTCTGCCTGCTCATCGTTTTCGGAAGACGAAGGAGAGCTGCATAAGTTAATGTTTCTCTTACAGTAAGATGCGCAAAGAGAACATCATCCTGTGTCACAAATCCTATCCTGGCAGGTCATTGCAGTGTAAGCAATTAAGCTACTAAAGATCAATCAGAGTGAATGTATCTACTTGTTTTTAGTGTTATTGGTTACCTGCTCTTTAGGGACTTGGTATACGGTTCATCGTTGTAAGTAATCGATCCTTGGATCAAATTAGTAGCTATCCTTCCACCAAGAAGGTTAAGGAGGGAGGTTTTTCCACTTCCAGAAGGCCCCATCAGGGCTAGAAGTTCTCCAGGGCTCGCTGAACCTGTAATTCCATTGATGATCTCTTTCTCAGTGGTTGTTGTTACACCTTTGAGGATTATCTTGTAGCTAAGCTCTGTAAACTGCAAGATATATAAATGGAGCTGCTGATCAAACCTGACTAATTAAACTAAAGGCAGAATCATGCATCTGTTTTGGGATTAATTACCTACCTTTATATATATTGGCAACGTTGGCTCTGATATGATCTTTCTCCGAGCTTTTCCTGCCTCTAGATCCTTTGCTGCAAGATGAGGATGTTTCAGAGGTTTTGTAATGGAGTTTGGGCAAAAATATCTTATCCCAAAAATATTCCTAATATACTAGCTATTGAGTAGCTATATGTGTAAAAACTACTAAATAGTTACTACAATATGATTAAGATAAGTTTACGCTTCATTTTAATCAAGAGTAAAATAGATGATTTTTCATGTTATAGTAATTATCTAGTAGCCGTTATACATAGTAACAATCCTAAAAGTTTGAATTCTCAATTCTAAACTTTTAACACTATTATATGAAAATTATTTCAATTTCATCAAAATCACTTTTGAAAACAGCAACTATTAAGTAGTTTTTACAACACTACAATAGTATTTATATGTTATACATTATAACAACTACTTAATAGCTTCTATAACAGTTATTTGGTAGTTTTTATAGAAAACAGCAAGCAAAGACAGTGAATTACCATTGTCATCGTCGCTAAAGGTCGGAAGATCGGCAAGGATGTCCTCCGGCGGGGCGGTAAACCCTGTGAAAGAAAAGGAGAAGCCCAAGCTGGCGCTGGAGGCTCTGCTTAGGGCCGCCCCGCTGGTCACGTCCTCCGAGTGATCCAGCTTCAGCTGTGCGCTCCGGGACCTTCTACCGTGGTGGCTTGCAGCTTTCTTCCCCGGCGAAGTTCCCATTATTTTCCTCCCGAAGCTCGACTTCCCGGAAAAACTCTGCCCTCCGTTGCCGCCGTCCGCGTTCAGTACGGTTTCAGCTGAGGCCGTTCGACTTATAGACTGGCTCGTCGAGACCTTCTCCAGCTGCTCTGACTTTGTCCTTGGGATCGTCGACGCAGAGGAGTCCATTTTCAGAGTAGTACCGTTGCGCGCCTTGCAATTACCTGCATTACAGAAATAATTCAGCCATTTTCAGAGCTTGGAGAAACACTACTCTGAGTTAGTTTATCTGTACCTTGTTATGGCAATGAGAGATAGAGAGAAGGGGAATGTTGCAGAGTAGGTATCTTCTTCTTCTTATTCTTCCCAATGGAGAAGAAATGGAAGAGCAGCTCGATCTTATCCCATTGGATTTCTGGTGCATTTATAAGGATTGAACACACCTCTCGTCGTCGACACTGTCGTATGATCGAGGGAATTTAAGTTTACAGAAATGTCCCTCATCATTTATTGTGTGTTTTTTATTTATTTATAATTTTTTACGTACGTCGATAATTCTTAGTTAGCCATCTGCCAATCTGCGTCTTGTCCTCATCCAAGGAAGCTTCACCTTAAGATGGAAACAGGTTGTTGAATTGAATTATATATATATATATATATATATATATATATATATATATATGCCAAACAACGTTTTGTGCGCGATCGTTAACGAAATCCAACGTGGGTTATCTGACACGGTCAAAATTTTTTTTTTTAATCTCTCTCATCTGTATGAAACAACTTTTCTCTCTTTCTTTTTAAATTAAAATAAAATTTTATCTTTTCTCTCCTAAGATTACATAAAAAAAAATTATTAATTAGGGTAGTGATGATACAACGTTGTAGCAGCTACTATGCAGTAGTTGCTACAACTTGCAGTAATTAGTATGTAATAACTGCTACAAATATAATGGTACAGTAGTTGCTATAATGATACAGAAGCTGTTACAAAGGTACAGAAGCTGTTACAACGGTGCAGTAGCTGCTGCAATGGTGCAGTAGTTACTATAACAGTGCAGTAGCTACACAATAACACTGCTATTCGTTATAGCAATTATTATACAAAAGTTGCTATAACGTTATAGTAGCTACATCATCTTTAAAAATTAGCAGCACAGTAATTATTACATGCAGCATGTAGATGAGAGAGAAAAATTACTACATATAGATGAGAGAGATTAAAAAAAAAAAAATTTAATTATGTCGAATAGTCTACATCGAATTTTATTCACGATCACGCATCAAGCATCACTTAACATATCAATAATTATATATATATATATATATATTAACTGAGTGGCTGTGATGTTCACAGCACTGTTGTTGGATGCAGATGTGTTAGGCCCTCGAATGGCTGACTAGCTCTAGCGTCAGCGTCTACCTCATCCGTTTACAAGGCTCAGGAAATGCAGGTGTAGGTGTGTTTGCCCTTTTTTGAACAAACAAACAATTGCTTTTATATAATGAATTACTATATATATATATATATATATAATAATAATTCATTATATCAATTACTTTTATATAATATATAATTCATTAGTGGCGGAGATTCAAGACAAGTTTACTCTGACTTTCATTTGATGCTCACTTGCACCTGATATGAGAATTAAAGTTTGTGAAGAAAGTGTTTGGTTTCTACTTGTATTTTCTGAGAAATTGGAAAAGGTGTTTAGTTTGTATTTTTTATTTTCGATTTTTTAAAAATGGAAGTGTATTTTTTAAGAAAATAAAAACTATGAAAAATCATTTTCTAAAAAACTGGACAAGACGATTTTCTAAAAATGAAAATAAAAATACAAACAAAGCCAAATGAAAATAAAAATACAAACAAAACCAAAAGAGCGTTCTAGTTCACATTAAATATTGATTCAGTCCTAAATAATGGATGAAAAAATTATAATAAAGAGGTTCATCGATTTTTTTTTTGTTGGTCGAGCGTCTGGATTTAATCTAGGCGTCTCAATTTTTTTAATAAAAAATTTCTTAAATTTCAAATTCGAAACATCCTAAATACATATATTATATCCCATGAGTACCTAATTTTTTTTTAATTTATTTTTTTAGCTTAAACGCTATAACCTAATCTTGAACCCTAAATGTAAAATTTAATTGACTTAACTCCAAAATTAAAAAAACATAAATAAAAAACTAAACAAAAAAAAACTGTACCGTCTATCTATAGGTACTTGGATGAATTCCTGACGACCCAAGTGAGGTCCGAACGAGTTTACAGCACAAGATCTACAGCGTATTATATATATATATATATGACTCATCGTGAAATTTGATTTGAAAATTTAAAACTTATTAAGCAACAATCAGCTATATGATATTTTTTAAAAAAATATACAGATTAGAATTCTACATTGGACCCTGAACTAATCCTCAAGATAGGCTAAGACCTACCTTTGTCTTGGTTGATTGTTGCAATGGCTGGACTATCATGGCTCGTCGCCTGCAAGCTCACGAATGGTAACTGATGCAAGGGAAGAAAATTCTAAGTGCGACGTTTGAATTAGAGGTTTATAGAGAAAGATATAGAAAGATAATTTGTAAACAAAGAGTAGCCGTCTCTAGATTTAAACGAAAATAAACTTTATTTAAATTAAAATCAAACTCAACATATTTTTACAAGAGCTTAGCACATCTTTAAATAGGCTAAGAAATAAAAAAATCATAATAAAACAAAGAAAAAGTAAAAAATTAAAAAAAAAAAAATCTAAATTAACTTTAAAAAAAATTAATCTTAAAATTTTAAAACAAATATAAGAAAAAAAATTAAAAGACTAAATTTAGAGTTTTAATTTCATCTCATCTAGACTTCGTTCAAATATAATACAATTATTTCAAAAGATCATTAATTAATTATCTTTCTTATCAGTAGTCCTGATCCATCTTTTTTTCAAAATTTCAAAGAAAGATTGATAATCTCATTTTCTTTTTGTCATAGCTAGAAGAGGATGGAAGGCAAAAATTGATGATACTGCTAGATACTTGCATCAGTAACTCCACGGAGCCATTGTAAGCTCATATAGGCCGCGTCCTCTCTGCGAGGGGACGACAACATCATGGAGGCTAGGTGGGGTCCGTGTGAGCTAGATTTTATAGCTGGGTCTAGTAAGTAAACATAGGGCTTAGGGAGGAGTTAGGGGAAGAATTAATTCAATTGGTCGATCGCATAAATAGTGCTGTGTTACACGGAAGGACGACAATAGTAATAGTATAAAAACAATAACAATTAAATAAAATGAAGCAATAATTGCTTTGGAAGATCTCGTGGAAGGGGCAGAGAATAATTTATGGGAGAGACACGGCAGCGGAAAGTGGCCGACAGAAACAGCCGATCCATCCCTTTTCGGTAATTAACCGGGAACCCTGCCGTTGCCGCTTTGCGCCGCCCTCCAATTGAAGGCCTCTTGCTTGCACTGCCGTCGCCGGCATGAGAAGCGCATGGGCACGCGTGGCGGCCGCCGCGCCACGTGCAGACCCAACGCGGTTTCCGACATTAATTGCCCACTCCCTCCACCTCAGCCCTCACGTCACCACCGACGTCGGTGTAGAAAAAGATTCGGATCCGCTCCGACTCAGCGGATCGTTTTCTCTCTTCCTGAGCATCCACGTGGAGGGCCTTGTTCCACTGAAAATTAGTCGGATGCTTTCTTTTTAATAGGTAAATTACGAGGATGCTTCCTTCGAGAGCCAAAATACCGAGAATGCCCCCCTCCATTGAAATTTAATGTTGATCGCGAAGTGATCGATCTTTATGTTCTAGCCAACTAACGTTGTTGTTATCTTCTTGAGGCATTTCTCACGGTGATATTCTATCGAGTGATGTGATAGTTAGCCCTGGGTTATGCTAAGAGGGATTGTCTGAGAGTTTTATAAATCTCAATATAACCATTGTTTCTTAAATAATATATTTTAGTTAATATGATCCACTAATATTATTTAATTGTGAATATTAATGAGGTAAATATGTATGTGTTTAAATTTATTCATTTAATTTAATAAGTTATTCAAATTTATTTAATTAATTTTATGTATATTAAATGAATATATATAAATTTTTATTAATTAAGTCAAATATTAACACTAGCTATATTTGTAAATGTCAAGGAGTGAAACTATCAAGCGTGATCTGGCATCAACTGGACACAAACCCGACAAACAAATATTCGCAATAAATCAAGATCTTGAAACAAGTGGACTTCATCGTCTGAAAGAACCGAGTTGCAGTTCTACTTTTTGGTTCGAGAGAGACTCCATGAAAAATAATACAAACTTTGAGAGGCTCGCCATGAATGGACAGACACCATAAATTAACTTGTCTACGTACTGCGCTTCCTTCTAAAATTGGCTATGGTACAGTCTGTACTGATAATCAAACTTAATTTAATATATGATAAATGGTCGATTCTATAAAAGTAACCCATCAGCTGAATAAATAAGAGGGCAAGAACAATTTGCCAAGGTGTGTGAGTAGCTTGTGGACTTGATCATCTAAAGGAAATTGAGTGCACGCCTACTTTATTAGTCCGGAAAGTAATTTCATGAAAAAGAAGTCGAACATATAACTACTATCTAAGAAGTGGCCTGCATTAATCCAAAGTTAATCACTGTCATTAATTTTATTTTTCTGTTTGTTCATAACTGATGGGAATAACAGGAAGTCTATGTGGCCCTGAGGTTTAGCTGGTGGCTTCAGAGTTCCGCAGAGATGCTTGTGCGAATCTGCGTGATCTGGTCTGAAAGTAGAGAAGATGGCTTGGTGAGAATATGATGACTCTAATGTTGACCAAACGAAGACTCTTCGCTGTCCTACGTGTCACACAGAGTGTTAGTGTAGAGCCAGGGAAGAGGTCCGACGCTCAAGTCAGTGATCGCTGTAAGGAAAAATAAATGGAACAATATTAATAGCAGTGGATGTGTAAAACTATTTAGCGTTGTTTGTGCATATTTGTGCTGATAAATAGATACTTCTTTTTATAGTATTATTGTTTATGCACAAATCTCAAAACGTTTCTAAAAAAGGATAGACTATAAAGATGCTCTGACATCTTTTCTAAAATAGACCCGTAATTTTTTGTCTGGCAGAGAGGAAACTTCGAATGTACAGCTAGCATACAAAATATTAACTGTCCTCCGTGGCATAAAATGACAAAAAAGTATCATAAGGTCGTTGGGTTGGGGGATCCGCTATGTGTTTAGCTAATAATTTGACCGAGCCTCCCGACTGTCCCAACCGACTATCACTCAGCTATACCACCCGGTCGACTCAAAGAGTTGTAATCGGACACTCAATCTTCGCTCAACCTCTTCATTGAGTCAGAGAGCTCGGGTAGACGGATTGCCCAGCTAGTTCGATCGGACGTATAGTACTATAGTCTGATCGACTGGATTGTTGGTTGCTATTCGGAAAACCTAGAGGTTCCACTGTAAAAAAATTTTGTACAAAGGTCTGAACCTTTTCCTAGCTACCATGTGTTCTTTTAAATTAAATTTTGGATCGCCTGCGGAACTTAACACGTTTGATCCAAAACTTAATCTATTCGTTCTTTTAGGTTTTGACTTGGGTCTCCTGCGGAACTTAACACGTTCGACCCAAATCACCTTAAGTTATTAATTCCATTAAATATTAATTTCCATAATTGGTTCCCAGTACTGACGTGGCGAGGCACACGACCTTCTTGGATATGGGAGCAACCACCACCGACTAGACAAAACCTTTTATGGAAAGCTAATATTTAATTCCCTAAAATAACTTTAGGTTAACCAAAAGGAACAATCAAATCACAAGGAAAAATAAAACAAAAGAACACAACATCGAAAAACATATTCGAAATACTAGAATCGTAAGCCTCTTGTATTTGGTATTATTTCCTAAAATAACTAGTATGATGCGGAAAGAAAAATTACTAGTTATACCTTTTAGAAAGACCTCTTGATCTTCTACCGTATTCCTTTTCTAACCTCGGACGTTGTGTGGGCAACGATCTTCCGAGATGAGAAAACACCAACCACCTTCTTCTCCTCCTAGCTAGGTTCGGCCACAATAAAGAAGCTTTACCAAGGATGAAGAACAAAACACCAACCAAGCTCCAAGAGATGCAAGTTTTCTCTCCTTCTTCTTCTTCTTCTCCAAGTAGTATCCGGCCACCACAAGAGCTCCAAGGGAGATGAAGGATTCGGCCACCACAAGAGGAAGAGAGGGAGAGGATGATGGCCGACCACAACACCAAGGAAAAGAGGGAGAGAAATAATAGAGGTTGTATCCCATGAAGGCACCCCACCCCTTCTTTTATATTCCTTAGCCTTGGTAAATTAGGAAATTTAATTACAATAAAATTTCATTAATTTCCTTGACATGATTTAATTGAGAAAAATAAAATAAAATTTTCCAATTAAACTATAATGGCCGGCCACATCATGGAGGAATAAATTAGACAAGTTTTAATCAACAAATTAAAACTTCCTAATTTGTTTCCGGAAATTTTAAAAATAAAATTTCTCTTTAAAAATCTCTTCATGGTTGATAAAAAGAAATTTCTATAATTTTAATTTTTCAACATGTGAATAATTTTTAAAGAGAAAATAAAATATCTCACCAATCTACAAATAAGGAAAGAGATTTAATCTCTTTCTTTAATCTTTTGTAGATCCTTTACAAGAGAGATATTTTAATTTTAATTCTCTTTAATAAATTATATCTTCCACATAATAAAAATTAAAATTAAAATTCTTTTAAATTTAATATGGCCGGCCCCCTCTAGCTTGGGTTCAAGCTAGGGCCGGCCACCTTAAACCATGCTTAGGCCGGCCCTAGCTTGATTCCAAGCTAGCTTGGCCGGCCCCCTTTAGGTAAGTATAGAAGGTGGGTATAGGTGGGTATAGTACTCTATAAATAAGAGGCTACGATAGGGACCGAGAGGAGGAATTGGTTTTGGTCTCTCGATAAAATTAAGCATCCCGTGTTCGCCCCGAACACACAACTTAATTTTATCAATAATAATTCATTCCACCAGAGAACTATTATTGAACTACCGCACCAATCCCAAATTACATTTTTGGGCTCCTTCTTATTATGAGTGTGTTAGTCTCCCTGTGTTTAAGATATCGAATGTCCATTAATTAAGTGAGTTACTGACAACTCATTTAATTAATATCTTAGTCCAAGAGTAGTACCACTCAACCTTATCGTCATGTCGGATTAAGTCCACCTGCAGGGTTTAACATGACAATCCTTATGAGCTCCTCTTGGGGACATTATCAACCTAGTATCTCTAGGACACAGTTTCCTTCTATAATCAACAACACACACTATAAGTGATATCATTTCCCAACTTATCGGGTTTATTGATTCATCGAACTAAATCTCACCCATTGATAAATTAAAGAAATAAATATCAAATATATGTGTTTGTTATTATATTAGGATTAAGAGCACACACTTCCATAATAACTGAGATATATGTTCCTTTATAAAGTCAGTATAAAAGAAACAGCCTCAAATGGTACTACTCAATACACTCTAAGTGTACTAGTGTAATTATATAGTCAAGATAAACTAATTCCTAATTACACTACGACCTTCCAATGGTTTGTTCCTTTCCATTTTGGTCGTGAGCTACTGTTTATAATTTATAAGGAACTGATAACATCATCTTCTGCATGTGACACCACATACTATGTTATCTACAATATAAATTATTTGAACAATTACAAATAAATTGACTAAATGTGATTCTTTATTCAACATAAATGTTTACAAAAGCTTAGGCTTCAGTATACACTCCAACAATCTCCCACTTATACTAATGACTAAGCTGCCATATCTTCTACCATACATCTGATTCTCATTCCCTCCACATGCCGATCGAAAGCTTTCGCCGAAAGGGCCTTAGTGAAAGGATCTGCCAGGTTATCATCTGATGCAATTTAGGCAGTAACAACTTTTCCTCGTTTATACAATTTCTCGTATTGGGTGGTACTTGCGCTCTATTGTGTTTACTTGCCTTATAGACTTATGGTTTCTTAGAATTTGCTACTGCACCACTATTATTACAATGAATTATAATAATCTTTGGACAAACCAGAAATCATATCTAAGTCCATCTTGAGGTTATTGAGTCATTTAGCTTTTATGGCTACCTCGTTGTTGGTTGCTACTCGGAAAACCTAGAGGTTCCACTGTACAAAAATTTTGTACAAAGATCTGAACCTTTTCCTAGCTACCATATGTTCTTTTAAATTAAATTTTGGATCGCCTGCGGAACTTAACACGTTTGATCCAAAACTTAATCTATTTGTTCTTTTAGGTTTTGACTTGGATCTCCTGCGGAACTTAACACGTTCGACCCAAGTCACCTTAAGTTATTAATTCCATTAAATATTAATTTCCATAATTGGTTCCCAGTACTGACATGACGAGGCACATGACCTTCTTGGATATGGGAGCAACCACCACCGACTAGACAAAACCTTTTATGGAAAGCTAATATTTAATTTCCTAAAATAACTTTAGGTTAACCGAAAAGAACAATCAAATCACAAGGAAAAGAAAAAACAAAAGAACACTATATCGAAAACAAATTCGAAACTCTAGAATCGTATGCCTCTTGTATTTAGTATTATTTCCAAAAATAACTAGTATGATGCGGAAAGAAAAAAAATACTAGTTATACCTTTTAGAAAGACCTCTTGATCTTCTACCGTATTCCTCTTCTAACCTCGGACGTTGTGTGGGCAACGATCTTCCGAGATGAGAACCACCAAGCACCTTCTTCTTCCTTGCAAGTTTCGGCCATCAAAACTTCTTCTAGGATGAAGAGGTTCGGTCACAACCACCATGCTCCAAGGGATGCTAGAAACAAAGCTTTCTTTCTCTCCTTCTTCTTCTTCTTCTCTAAACTTGATCCGGCCACCATATGAGTCTCCACAAGAAGGATGAGGTTCGGCCATCAAAGAGAAGAAAGGAGGAGAGGATGGCCGGCCACACCAAGGAAGAAAAAGAGAGAGGAAAAATAATAGAGTTCTTAGCCATGAAGGCACCTCTACCCTCTCTTTTATAATCCTTGGTCTTGGCAAATAAGGAAATAAAAATTTCCTTAATTCTTTTGCCATTGATAAGAAAAATTTATTTAATTAAAAATAATTTTTTTCTCATCAACAATGTGGCCGGCCACTTTAAACCAAGCAAAGGAAATTTAATTCAATCAAGAATTAAAACTTTCCTAATTTGTTTCCGGAAATTTTATAAAAAATTTCTCTAATAATTTTTCCCTTCATGATGGTCAATAAAAAGGAAATTTTATAAATTAAAATATTTCTTTTAAACATGTGGATAAAAAGAAAGTTATCTTTAAAAATTAAAATCTCTTCCAATCTACAAATAAGGAAAGATATCTAATCTTTTCTTAATCTTTGTAGAAGCTTTATAAAAGAGATATTTAATTTTTAAACTCTCTTTTAAATCATGAACACGATTAAAAGGAAAGTTTTTACCAAAATTAAAATCAACCTTTTAATCTACAAATAAGGAAAGAGATTTAACTCTTCTCTTAATCTTTTGTAGAATCTTATAAAAGGAAAGATTTAAATTTTTAAACTCTTTTTTAAATCATGTTATCCACATAAGAAAAATTTTTAAAATAAAATTCCTTTTTATTTTAATAGGGCCGGCCACCTAAGCTTGAGTTCAAGCTAGGGCTGGCCACATGAATTCACCCATGAACCAAGACATGGCCGGCCCTAGCTTGGTCTCCAATCTAGCTTGGCCGGCCCCCTATAGGATGGGTAAGAAGGTGGGTATGCGGTGGGTATAAATCTCTATATACTAGAGGCTACGATAGGGACCGAGAGGAGAAATTGGTTTTGGTCTCCCGATAAAATTAAGCATCCCGTGCTCGCCCCGAACACACAACTTAATTTTATCAATAATAATTCATTCCACTAGAGAACTATTATTGAACTACCGCACCAATCCCAAATTACATTTTGGGCTCCTTCTTATCATGAGTGTGTTAGTCTCCCTGTGTTTAAGATAACAAATGTTCACTAATTAAGTAAGTTACTAACAACTCACTTAATTAATATCTAGCTCCAAGAGTAGTACCACTCAACTTCATCATCATGTCGGACTAAGTCCACCTGTAGGGTTTAACATGACAATCCTTATGAGCTCCTCTTGGGGACATTCTCAACCTAGATTACTAGGACACAGTTTCCTTCTATAATCAACAACACACACTATAAGTGATATCATTTCCCAACTTATCGGGCTTATTGATTCATCGAATTAAATCTCACCCATTGATAAATTAAAGAAATAAATATCTAATATATGTGCTTGTTATTATATTAGGATTAAGAGCACACACTTCCATAATAACTGAGGTCTTTGTTCCTTCATAAAGTCAGTATAAAAGGAACGACCTCAAATGGTCCTACTCAATACACTCTAAGTGTATTAGTGTAATTATATAGTTAAGATAAACTAATACCTAATTACACTACGACCTTCCAATGGTTTGTTCCTTTTCATCTTGGTCGTGAGCTACTGTTTATAATTTATAAGGAACCAATAACATGATCTTCTGTGTGTGACACCACACACCATGTTATCTACAATATAAATTAATTGAGTAACTACATTTATCATAAATGTAGACATTTGACCAATGTGATTCTTATTTCTAGATAAATATTTATACCAAAAGCTAGACTTTTAGTATACACTCTAACAATCTCCCACTTATACTAAAAGATTAAGCTGTCATATCTGCTGCCATACATCTGATTCCCATGCCTTTCAAAAAGCTCTTGCCTTAAGGACCTTAGGTTATCATCTGATGCAATCTAGACGGTAACAACTTCTCCTCGTTATACAATTTCTCGTATTGGGTAGTACTTGCGCTCTATTGTGTTTGCTTGCCTTATAGACTCATGGTTTCTTCGAGTTTGTTACTGCACCATTATTATTACAATAAATTGTAATAATCTTTGGACAAACTAGAAATCATATCTAAGTCTATCTTGAGGTAATTAAGTCATTCAACTTTTATGGCTACCTCAGAGGCTTGCCATATACTCAGCTTCTATGGTGGAGTCCAGAAAAACACCTATGCTTATCACTCTTCCATAGTTATTGTTGGATCGAGACGCGCTAAAGGGGGGGGGTGAATAGCGCTCGCGGCTATTTTGATCGTATCGGAATCCTATCGGAGTTAAATACGCAGCGGAATAAAAGAAATAATCACACAGAGACAGGTCGATTTTACTTCGTTCGGAGCCTTGATCGACTCCTACTCGAAGGCCCGCGATCCTTGATCGCTTCCGGTGGGCAACAACTATAAACTCGATAATAATTACAATTTGAAGTACAATAAATGACAACAATTATTTATACCGACGATAATATCGTAATCTGAAAATTCGGAGCTCCGGGTCGTCGGTGTCTCGTAGCAGCACTTCGGAATCGTCTCGTGAGCAGCTTGTAGTAGAAAGATCGCTTGTAAGTTGTTGATTCAAGAAGCTGCTCGAAGTCCCCTTATAAAGGGCATCCAAGGCGCCTTGAAAGCCATCCAAGGCGCCTCCACCGCTCCGATTCCATCGTGCAGATAAGCGACCATTGCGCTTATCACGATTAAGCGCCTCCATCACCACTCGGCGCCTCAAGCGCCCATCACCACTCAAGGCGCCTTGAACACTGTTCAGCCGAGCTTTTCCACCCGAGGCGCCTCAAGCTCCATGGAGGCGCCTCGGTTCATCCAAGTTGTAACTTGCTCCTTTGTTCCTGCAAAATGTGTTAGTCCCAAAACACATACCTGCAAAACAAAGTTAGCATACACATAAAATAAAGTATAGACAGTCTCCGGATTTCCATTCCAAAACCCTAGGTCGACCCTCTCTTCCCTCTACGTCCTCACCTACTCCCTCGGGAGAGATTACGATGCCGGTCCGGTCCTCCAGACCGACTGGACTTTCCGCCTAGGGTTACCACACCCTAGGACTTAGGGTTACCGCCCCCTAGGGTTTTCTCCACCTAGGGTTACCGCCCCCTAGGACCTAAGGTTGCCGCCCCTTAGGGTTTTCCTCCACCTAGGGTTACCGCCCCCTAGGACCTAAGGTTGCCGCCCCTTAGGATTTTCCTCCACCTAGGGTTACCGCCCCCTAGGACCTAAGGTTGCCGCCCCTTAGGATTTTCTTCCACCTAGGGTTACCGCCCCCTAGGACCTAAGGTTACTCCCCCTTAGGATTTTCCTTCACCTAGGGTTACCACCCCCTAGGACCTAAGGTTACCCCCCTTAGGATTTTCCCCTGCCTAACCGCAGTTAGGACTTTCCTGAAACCTTATTTAACTATGTTAGATAACAAGGAATCTTAACTTTGAATCCCTTTGCCATTATCAAAACTGAGGTTCGATCGTCGGATGCTTACTGCACCAACAGTTATGACTTTTCCTCCTAAAGTAAACACAAAACCCCGAGGTCGACTTATTATTGTCCTTATCCGATTGGAAATCAAAATCCGTGTAACCCACAGGGACCACATTAACTGCCTTGTAAGCTAGCATATAATCTCTAGCGCCTCTAAGGTACTTTAATATATGCTTTATTGCAGCCCAATGTCCTTGTCTAGGGTTACTTTGATATCTGCTAACTATGCCCTTGGCAAAACAGATTTCTGATCTCGTGCATAGCATACATTAGGTTGTCTAACTGCCGAAGCATAAAGAACTGTCTACATGTCCTCAATCTCCTTTGATGTCATCAGAGACATCTCTTTAGATAAAGACACTCCATGCTTAAAAGGTAAGAAACCTTTCGAGGAGTTTTGCATGCTTAAAACGAGCAAGGATTTTCCAATGTATCAAGCTTGGGATAAGTAAAATATATTTTTTCTTTCGATCCCTTATTACTTTGATCTCAAAAATATATACATTCTCCCAAGTCCTTTATATCGAATTATTTGGACAACCATACCCTTACTTCTGACAACATTTTGATATTGTTTCCAACTACCAAAAATATTATCTACGTATAGTACAAGAAATACCACCACGTTTCCATCACACCTTTTGTATACACAAGTCTTATCCGTTTACTCAATAAATCCATAGGTCTGGATTACTTTGATAAACCGGATGTTCCAAGACCTTGAAGCTTTGCCTCAGTCCATAGACTGATTGAGCTTGCACACAAGATGCTCTTAGCGCTTTGCAATGAACCCTTCTGGTTGCTTTATATGGATGCTTTCATCAAGACTTCCATTAAGGAATGCTGTCTTGACATCCACTTGCCAAATAGATAAAAGAATCCGGATAGACTTAAGCATGGCTACCAGTGAAAAAGTTTCCTTTTTCATCAAGCGTTGCTTTGAAAGTTACTACCTTCCTTTCTATCCCTCTTTTCCTATTATAGACCTTTTTACACCCAAAGGCTTTTACACCATTTGGTGGTTCTACAAGCTTCCAGATTGTATTAGAATATATATATTCTAATTCTGTTATTCATTACTCTTTGCCAAGATGTTGCATCTTTATCTTGGAGTGTTTCGTCATATGTCCGGAGAACAGGTTCATGTCCTCCAGGGATCGAGTCCAAAAACTCTCCCAAAACATGAATCTTTTTAGGTTGCCTAACAACCCTCCCACTACGACAAGACACTTTCTGCAATTGTGTATCATTTGTGATACGTGTTGCAGTTTCCTTGTGGTATCTCATCTTGTACAGTTGGTACTAGATTAGACATGCCTTTTATTATTTCCTTAAGAACAAATTTTCTTATGGGCACATGGTTTATTACATAGTCCTTTTCTAAAAATCGGTCATTGATGCTAACAATGACCTTCTGATTTTTAAGACTATAAACCTACTTTCATTTTACTAGGATAACCCACAAACAAGTGAATTCCTGTCCAACTTATCATTGTCTCTCTATATGTGCTGGACTACCCGAATCCGAATATGCTTCGAAATAGGCTTACGCCTATTCAACAATTCTATATGAGTAGAGAGTTCTGACTTTAGAAGGTACTATATTCACTCCCGTTTCCAGAGTATATCCTTAAAATGATTTTGATAATATTCTTAATAACTCATCAATCTACTTATTTCCATAAGAGTCCTATACCTTCCTTTTCCTACACCATTCTGTTGGAGTGTACCAGGTGCAGTTAGTTTAGATTGAATCCTTACTTCTGATAAATGACTCCTAAATTCTCCCAAGAGGTACTTGCCACTACGATCTTACCGTAGTGTCTTGATACTTTTACTTTGTCGTTTCTCCACATTAGCCTCGTACTCTTTGAACTAATCAAAGCACTTAGACTTGCGACACTTCAAGTAAATATATCCGTATCTCAAATAGTTGTCTATCAAATAGATGAAATATTTGAAACAACCTCTTGCCTGAAAACTCATAGGATCACACAAATCAGAATGAACCAATTCCAATATATCTTTAACTCCATACCCCTTAGACTTAAAAGCTTCTTGGTTATTTTTCCTTCCAAGTAAGACTCGTAGGTTGGAAAGATTTCCACTACTAATGAACCCAAAAGTTCATCAGCTACCAATGAATCCTACTCAAGTTAATATAACCTAGCCTTAGAAGCCAAAGATATAATTGGTTCATTTTCAAAGGTTACTTTCTCTTAAAGTTAGAAGACGTGTTACTAATTTCCATTTGTTGCATCGTGAGAGTTATTGGATTTATAAATTGCCAATCAACGTACCAGAACAGATAACTTCCCTCTTTTTCTTAATAACAACTTTGTTATTAAAAGAGGCAGAATATCAAGTTCTTTGAATAGTTTAGAAACTGAAAACTAGTTCTTTCTAAACTTGGTGCGTAAAGACAATTACTCAAAAATCCATGTTTTATTCTTATCAAAAGATAAACATCTCCCACTGCAACAACTACCATTTTTACAGTAGTGCCCATGTAGACAGTGTTTTAATTTTCATTTAGTTGCTTTTCTGGAACCCTGCAATGAATTGCGGACATGATTAATGGCATCTGTATCTACACTCCAGGTTCTGGTAGATAACACCACTAAACATGTTTCAACTAATGAATTAAATACACCTATATTGTTCTTAGTTCTAAGAAGACAGTTTACCTTAATGTCCAAGTCCTATTTCCAATCATTACAATTGGGATTACTAAGTCTTTCTTATAGTATGACTACTAGGGGATTGACAAACATTTTAAATCCTAAGAATCACAAAAATACTTGGTCAAGATCAACTCCTTAAAAATCCCCATGAATTTTGTATGCCACGATAGTGTGGACGTATACAAAATCGAAGAGAAGATTTTATTCATTAATTTTATTATCTCGTCAACTTTACTTTATGACGAATAAAATTAATAGTTGATCTGTCTTTGATCAAATATTTGGTCAAAAACTTTTGAATTTAAAAAATATTGATTCCTCAAACAATATTATTTAAATTCACCAACACCTCAAACACCGTGAATTTTGCATGCCACGTTAGTGTGGACGTATACAAATTCAACATTTGTAAAAGGAGGGGTTTAACCCATTAATTTTATTATCTTGTCAACCTAACTTTTTGACAAATAAAATTAATAGTTGGTATCATTTGGTCACACAAATAATAGCAGTGACTCCGATGGGGAGGATACTATTAGATGTGTCTAAGTGTATACCATTACTTGACACTAAGTCCATTAATAAGATTATGCCCCTTCCGTTGGGGAAGATCACACGCTCTTAATTAACTTCCTATAGTCATTCAAAAATGGAAGTCTGTTCTAGTGATCCACAAACAAGCTCATCCGTTATGGAGGAAGGCACTCAGAGCCAACGCGCAAGCTTGTTTGCATTGCTTACAAACCAATAATGGAGACCATGGGATTTACTTAAAAATCCCTCTCCCACTTAGTTATTTATAAATGAGGAATTTTAACTATGCTAGCCTACTAAATATGTAAACTAACATGTACACACAACACAATATAAAAACAATAAATAGAAAATCTAATTTTCAACTATTATGGCTTTTATCTCTTGTTGTCCTCCGTGTGTTGTCATCCCAAGCTGCTGCCATATTTGGCCACTGCTACCGGGTCTAGCTGTCGCATCCATCTTGCTCCTAGTTCCGCTGCGCCTCTGGTCCTTAGAAGGTTCCACGCTTTGCAAGATTTGATCCGCGACATAAATAGAATTTTACATTTTGATCCTATATTCCTCAAAGGAATGTACATGTAAACTAGATCGAACATAAAATAAAATTTACATCCATCGATCCTATATTCCATAAAAGGAATGTACATGTAACTAGATCAAAAATAAAATCCTAATAAAACTAAATACAGCTCCTGCTGTATTTTATAATACAATCATGCACACACAATAAAATGCCCTTGACATGTCCAAGGGTCCAATCACACACATAATAACTATAAGCCATAATAGTTGGATCCTGCATCCACAAAGTTAGCACATCCTACTATTAACCTGCCTAAATTATGTATGACATGTGCATAATTAAACTAATACCAAATATACAGAGGCAAAACCCTAGCTCTGATACCAATTGTTGGTTGCTACTCAGAAAACCTAGAGGTTCCACTGTACAAGAATTTTGTACAAAGGTCTGAACCTTTTCCTAGCTACCATGTGTTCTTTTAAATTAAATTTTGGATCGCCTGCGGAACTTAACAAGTTTGATCCAAACCTTAATCTATTTGTTCTTTTAGGTTTTGACTTGGATCTCTTGCGGAACTTAACACGTTCGACCCAAGTCACCTTAAGTTATTAATTCCATTAAATATTAATTTCCATAATTGGTTCCCAGTACTGACATGGCGAGGCACATGACCTTCTTGGATATGGGAGCAACCACCACCGACTAGACAAAACCTTTTATGGAAAGCTAATATTTAATTTCCTAAAATAACTTTAGGTTAACCGAAAAGAACAATCAAATCACAAGGAAAAGAAAAAACAAAAGAACACTATATCGAAAACAAATTCGAAACTCTAGAATCGTATGCCTCTTGTATTTAGTATTATTTCCAAAAATAACTAGTATGATGCGGAAAGAAAAAATACTAGTTATACCTTTTAGAAAGACCTCTTGATCTTCTACCGTATTCCTCTTCTAACCTCGGACGTTGTGTGGGCAACGATCTTCCGAGATGAGAACCACCAAGCACCTTCTTCTTCCTTGCAAGTTTCGGCTATCAAAACTTCTTCTAGGATGAAGAGGTTCGGCCACCACCACCATGCTCCAAGGGATGCTAGAAACAAAGCTTTCTTTCTCTCCTTCTTCTTCTTCTTCTCTAAACTTGATCCGGCCACCATATGAGTCTCCACAAGAAGGATGAGGTTCGGCCATCAAAGAGAAGAAAGGAGGAGAGGATGGCCGGCCACACCAAGGAAGAAAAAGAGAGAGGAAAAATAATAGAGTTCTTAGCCATGAAGGCACCTCTACTCTCTCTTTTATAATCCTTGGTCTTGGCAAATAAGGAAATAAAAATTTCCTTAATTCTTTTGCCATTGATAAGGAAAATTTATTTAATTAAAAATAATTTTTTTCTCATCAACAATGTGGCCGGCCACTTTAAACCAAGCAAAGGAAATTTAATTCAATCAAGAATTAAAACTTTCCTAATTTGTTTCCGGAAATTTTATAAAAAATTTCTCTAATAATTTTTCCCTTCATGATGGTCAATAAAAAGGAAATTTTATAAATTAAAATATTTCTTTTAAACATGTGGATAAAAAGAAAGTTATCTTTAAAAATTAAAATCTCTTCCAATCTACAAATAAGGAAAGATATCTAATCTTTTCTTAATCTTTGTAGAAGCTTTATAAAAGAGATATTTAATTTTTAAACTCTCTTTTAAATCATGAACATGATTAAAAGGAAAGTTTTTACCAAAATTAAAATCAACCTTTTAATCTACAAATAAGGAAAGAGATTTAACTCTTCTCTTAATCTTTTGTAGAATCTTATAAAAGGAAAGATTTAAATTTTTAAACTCTTTTTTAAATCATGTTATCCACATAAGAAAAATTTTAAAAATAAAATTCCTTTTTATTTTAATAGGCCCGGCCACCTAAGCTTGAGTTCAAGCTAGGGCCGACCACATGAATTCACCCATGAACCAAGACATGGCCGACCCTAGCTTGGTCTCCAAGCTAGCTTGGCCGGCCCCCTATAGGATGGGTAAGAAGGTGGGTATGCGGTGGGTATAAATCTCTATATACTAGAGGCTACGATAGGGACCGAGAGGAGAAATTGATTTTGGTCTCCCGATAAAATTAAGCATCCCGTGCTCGCCCCGAACACACAACTTAATTTTATCAATAATAATTCATTCCACTAGAGAACTATTATTGAACTACCGCACCAATCCCAAATTACATTTTGGGCTCCTTCTTATCATGAGTGTGTTAGTCTCCCTGTGTTTAAGATAACAAATGTTCACTAATTAAGTAAGTTACTAACAACTCACTTAATTAATATCTAGCTCCAAGAGTAGTACCACTCAACTTCATCATCATGTCGGACTAAGTCCACCTGCAGGGTTTAACATGACAATCCTTATGAGCTCCTCTTGGGGACATTCTCAACCTAGATTACTAGGACACAGTTTCCTTCTATAATCAACAACACACACTATAAGTGATATCATTTTCTAACTTATCGTGCTTATTGATTCATCGAACTAAATCTCACCCATTGATAAATTAAAGAAATAAATATCAAATATATGTGCTTGTTATTATATTAGGATTAAAAGCACACACTTACATAATAACTGAGGTCTTTGTTCCTTCATAAAGTCAGTATAAAAGGAACGACCTCAAATGGTCTTACTCAATACACTCTAAGTGTATTAGTGTAATTATATAGTTAAGATAAACTAATATCTAATTACACTACGACCTTCCAATGGTTTGTTCCTTTTCATCTTGGTCGTGAGCTACTGTTTATAATTTATAAGGAACCAATAACATGATCTTCTGTGTGTGACACCACACACCATGTTATCTACAATATAAATTAATTGAGCAACTACATTTATCATAAATGTAGACATTTGACCAATGTGATTCTTATTTCTAGATAAATATTTATACCAAAAGCTAGGCTTTTAGTATACACTCTAACATGCCATATACTCAGCTTCTATGGTGGAGTCCAGAAAAACACCTATGCTTATCACTCTTCCATAGTTATGACTTTTCCTCCTAAAGTAAACACAAAACCCTGAGGTTGACTTACTATTGTCCCTATCCGACCGGAGGTCAAAATCCGTGCAACCCACAGGGACAAAAATAACTGCCTTGTAAGCTAGCATATAATCTCTAGTGCCACTAAGGTACTTCAATATATGCTTTATTGCAGTCTAATGTCCTTGTCCAGGATTACTTTGATATCTGCTAACTATGACCTTGGCAAAACAGATTTCTGATCTCGTGCATAGCATACATTAGGCTTCCGACAGCCGAAGCATAAAGAACTGCCTTCATTTCCTCTATCTCCTTTGATATCTACGGAGACATTTCTTTAGATAAAGTTACTCCATGCTAAAAAGGTAAGAAACCTTTCTTGGAGTTTTGCATGCTTAAAACGAGCAAGGATTTTTTCGATATATGAAGCTTGGGATAAGTAAAATATTTTTTTTCTTCTTGCGATCCCTTATTACTTTGATCCCAAGAATATATACATTCTCCCAAGTCCTTCATATCGAATTGTTTGGACAACCATACCCTTACTTCTGACAATATTTTGATATTGTTTCCAACTACCAAAAATGTTATCTACGTATAGTACAAGAAATACCACCACGTTTCCATCACACTTTTTGTATACACAAGACTTATCCGGTTACTAAATAAATCCACAGGTCTGGATTACTTTGATAAACCAGATGTTCCAAGACCTTGAAGCTTTGCCTCAGTCCATAAACTAATTGAGCTTGCACACAAGATGCTCTTTGCCCTTTGTAATGAACCCTTCTGGTTGCTTTATCTGGATGCTTTCTTCAAGACTTCCATTAAGGAAAGCTGTCTTGACATCCACTTGCTAAAAAGAAATTGGATAGACTTTAGCATGACTACCGATAAAAGGTTTCCCTTTTTTCAACAAGCCTTGCTTTGAAAGTATACACTTTCCCGTCTGTCCTTCCTTTTCTATTGTAGATCTATTTAACACCCAATGACTTTTACACCATCTGGTGGTTCTACAAGCTTCCAGATTTTATTAGAATACATATATTCTAATTCTGTTATTCATTACTCTTTGCCAAGATGCTGCGTCTTTATCTTGGAGTGCTTCATCATATGTCCGGGATCAGGCTCATGTTCATTTGGGATCAAGTCCAAAGACTCTCCCAAAACATGAATCTCTTAGGTTGCTTGACAACCCTCCCACTACGATGAGACACTATCTGTAATTGTGTATCATTTATGATACGTGTTGTAGTTTCTTGTGATATTTCATCTTGTACAGTTGGTACTAGATTAGACATGTCCTTTATAATTTCTTTAAGAACAAATTTACTTATGGGCTTGTGGTTTATTACATAGTCTTTTCCTAAAAATCGATCATTGATGCTAACAATGACCTTCTGATTTTTAAGACTATAAACCTACTTTCATTTCTCTAGGATAACTTACAAACAAGTGAATTCCTGTCCAACTTATCATTGTCTCTCTTCAGCATATGTGCTGGACTACCCAAATCCGAATATGCTTCAAAATAGGCTTATGCCTATTTAGCAATTCTATATGAGTAGAGAGTTCTGACTTTGGAAGGTATTATGTTCACTTCCGTTTCCAGAGTATATCCTTAAAATGAATTTGGTAATTTTCCAAATAACTCATCATCAATCTACTTATTTTCATAAGAGTCCTATACCTTCCTTTTTCTACACCATTCTGTAGGGGTGTACCAGGTGCAGTTAGTTGGGATTGAATCCCTACTTTTGATAAGTGACTCCTAAATTCTCCCAAGAGGTACTTGCCACTACGATCTCACCGTAGTGTCTTAATACTTTTACTTTGACGTTTCTCCACATCAGTACTTAGTCTTGCGGCACATTAAGTAAATGTATTTGTATCTTGAATAGTTGTCTATGAAATAGACGAAATATTCGATACTACCTCTTGACTGGATAGTCATAGGATCACACAAATCAGAATGAACCAATTCAATATATCTTTGGCTCAATACCCCTTAGACTTAAAAGCTTCTTGGTTATTTTTCCTTCCAAGTAAGACTCGCAGGTTGGAAAGATTTCCACTACTAATGAACCCAAAAGTTCATCAGTTACCAATGAATCCTACTCAAGTTAATATAACCTAGCCTTAGATGCCAAAGATATAATTGGTTCTTTTCCGAAGGTTGCTTTCTCTTAAAGTTAGAAGATGTGTTACTAATTTCCATTTGTTGCATCGTGGGAGTTATTGGATTATAATTTGTCAACCAACATACCAGAATAGATAACTTCCCTATTTTTCTTGATAACAACTTTGTTATCAAAATAGACACAATATTTATTCTATAATAGTTTAGAAACTGAAATCAGGTTCTTTCTAAACTTAGTATGTACAGACAATTTCTAATAATCCATATTTTATTCCCATTAGAGAATAAACCTCTCCCACTGCAACAGCTGTGCCCATGTGGACGGTGTTTTAATTTTCATTTAGTTGTCGGGTTTCCTGGAACCCTGCAATGAATTGCAGACATGATTAATGACATCTGTATCTACACTCCAGGTCCTGGTAGATAACACCACTAGACATGTTTCAACTAATAAATTAAATACACCTATATTGTTCTAAGAATACAGTCTACCTTAATGTCCAAGTCCTATTTCCAATCATTACAATTGGGACTACTAAGTCTTTTCTATAGTATAACAACTAGGGAATCCTAAGAGTTACATAAATATTTGGTCAAGATCAACTCCTTAAAATTCCCATGAATTTTGTATGCCACGATAGTATGGACGTATACTAAATCAAAGAGGAGATTTTATCCATTAATTTTATTATCTCATCATCTTTTCTTTATGATGAATAAAATTAATAGTTGATCTGTCTTTGATCAAATATTTAGTCAAAACTTTTGAATTTAAAATAACATTGATTTCTCAAACAATATTATTTAAATTCACCAACACCTCAAACACCGTGAATTTTGCATGCCACAATAGTGTGGACGTATACAAAATTAAACATTTGTAAGAGGAGGGGTTTACCCATTAATTATCTTGTCAATAAATCTTTATGACAAATAAAATTACCACAAACACCGTGAATTTTGTATGCCACGATAGTGTGGACGTATACAAAATCAAACATTTGTAAGAGGAGTTTTTAATTTATCTTGTCAACCTATTTATTTGACAAATTAATAGTTGGTTTTCTTCGGTCACACAAATAATAGCAGTGACTCCGATGGGGAGGATACTATTAGACGTGCCTAAGTGTTTACCATTACTTGACACTAAGTCCATTAATAAGATTGTGCCCCTTCCGATGGGAAAGATCACACGCTCTTAATTAACTTCCTATAGTCATCCAAAATGGAAGTTTAAGCTAGTGATCCGCAAACAAGCTCATCCGATATGGAGGAAGGTACTCAGAGCCAACGCGCAAGCTTGTTGCATCACTTATAAACTAGTAATGGAGACAGTGGAATTTATTTAAAAATAAATCCCTCTCCCACTTAGTTATTTAAAGTGAGGAATTTTGACTATGCTAGCCTACTTAGCATGCATACTAACAAGCACACACAACACAGCATAAAAAGCAATAAATAGAAAAACTAATTTTCAACTATTATGACTTTTATCTATTGCTGTACTCCGTGTGTCGCCAACCCTAGCTGCTGCCATCTTTGGCCACCGCCACTGGGTCTAGTTGTCGCATCCATCTTGCTCCTTATTCCGCTGCGCCTCTGATCCTCAAAAGGTTCCACGCCTTGCAAGATTCGATCCGCGACATAAATAGAATTTTACATTTTTCGATCCTATATTCCTCGAAGGAATGTACATGTAAACTAGATCGAACATAAAATAAAATTTACATCCATCGATCCTATATTCCATAAAAGGAATGTACATGTAACTAGATCAAAAAATAATAACCTAATAAAACTAAATACAGCTCCTGTTGTATTTTATAATACAATCATGCACACAATAAAATGCCCTTAACATGTCCAAGGGTCCAATCACACACATAATAACTATAAGTCATAATAGTTGGATCCTGCATCCACAAAGTTAGCACATCCTACTATTATCCTGCCTAAATTATGTATGACATGTGCATAATTAAACTAATACCAAATACACAGAGGCAAAACCCTAGCTCTGATACCAATTGTTGGTTGCTACTCGGAAAACCTAGAGGTTCCACTGTACAAAAATTTTGTACAAAGGTCTGAACCTTTTCCTAGCTACCATGTGTTCTTTTAAATTAAATTTTGGATCGCCTGCGGAACTTAACACGTTTGATCCAAAACTTAATCTATTCGTTCTTTTAGGTTTTGACTTGGGTCTCCTGCAGAACTTAACACGTTCGACCCAAATCACCTTAAGTTATTAATTCCATTAAATATTAATTTCCATAATTGGTTCCCAATACTTGGCACACGACCTTCTTGGATATGGGAGCAACCACCACCGACTAGACAAAACCTTTTATGGAAAGCTAATATTTAATTTCCTAAAATAACTTTAGGTTAACCAAAAGGAACAATTAAATCACAAGGAAAAATAAAACAAAAGAACACAACATCGAAAAACATATTCGAAATACTAGAATCGTAAGCCTCTTGTATTTGGTATTATTTCCTAAAATAACTAGTATGATGCGGAAAGAAAAATTACTAGTTATACCTTTTAGAAAGACCTCTTGATCTTCTACCGTATTCCTTTTCTAACCTCGGACGTTGTGTGGGCAACGATCTTCCGAGATGAGAAAACACCAACCACCTTCTTCTCCTCCTAGCTAGGTTCGGCCACAATAAAGAAGCTTTACCAAGGATGAAGAACAAAACACCAACCAAGCTCCAAGAGATGCAAGCTTTCTCTCCTTCTTCTTCTTCTTCTCCAAGTAGTATCCGGCCACCACAAGAGCTCCAAGGGAGATGAAGGATTCGGCCACCACAAGAGGAAGAGAGGGAGAGGATGATGGCCGGCCACAACACCAAGGAAAAGAGGGAGAGAAATAATAGAGGTTGTATCCCATGAAGGCACCCCACCTCTTCTTTTATATTCCTTAGCCTTGGTAAATTAGGAAATTTAATTACAATAAAATTTCCTTAATTTCCTTGACATGATTTAATTGAGAAAAATAAAATAAAATTTCTCAATTAAACTATAATGGCCGACCACATCATGGAGGAATAAATTAGACAAGTTTTAATCAACAAATTAAAACTTCCTAATTTGTTTCCAGAAATTTTAAAAATAAAATTTCTCTTCAAAAATCTCTTCATGGTTGATAAAAAGAAATTTCTATAATTTTAATTTTTCAACATGTGAATAATTTTTAAAGAGAAAATAAAATATCTCACCAATCTAGAAATAAGGAAAGAGATTTAATCTCTTTCTTTAATCTTTTGTAGATCCTTTACAAGAGAGATATTTTAATTTTAATTCTCTTTAATAAATTATATCTTCCACATAATAAAAATTAAAATTAAAATTAAATTTTTTTTAAATTTAATATGGCCGGCCCCCTCTAGCTTGGGTTCAAGCTAGGGCCGGCCACCTTAAACCATGCTTAGGTCGGCCCTAGCTTGATTCCAAGCTAGCTTGGCCGACCCCCTTTAGGTGAGTATAGAATGTGGGTATAGGTGGGTATAGTACTCTATAAATAAGAGGCTACGATAGGGACCGAGAGGAGGAATTGGTTTTGGTCTCCCGATAAAATTAAGTATCCCGTGTTCGCCCCGAACACACAACTTAATTTTATCAATAATAATTCATTCCACTAGAGAACTATTATTGAACTACCGTACCAATCCCAAATTACATTTTTGGGCTCCTTCTTATTATGAGTGTGTTAGTCTCCCTGTGTTTAAGATATCGAATGTCCACTAATTAAGTGAGTTTCTGACAACTCATTTAATTAATATCTTAGTCCAAGAGTAGTACCACTCAACCTTATCGTCATGTCAGACTAAGTCCACCTGCAGGGTTTAACATGACAATCCTTATGAGCTCCTCTTGGGGACATTATCAACCTAGTATCTCTAGGACACAGTTTCCTTCTATAATCAACAACACACACTATAAGTGATATCATTTCCCAACTTATCGAGTTTATTGATTCATCGAACTAAATCTCACCCATTGATAAATTAAAGAAATAAATATCAAATATATGTGCTTGTTATTATATTAGGATTAAGAGCACACACTTCCATAATAACTGAGATATATGTTCCTTTATAAAGTCAGTATAAAAGAAACAACCTCAAATGGTCCTACTCAATACACTCTAAGTGTACTAGTGTAATTATATAGTCAAGATAAACAAATTCCTAATTACACTACGACCTTCCAATGGTTTGTTCCTTTCCATTTTGGTCGTGAGCTACTGTTTATAATTTATAAGGTACTGATAACATCATCTTCTGCATGTGACACCACATACTATGTTATCTACAATATAAATTATTTGAACAACTACAAATAAATTGACCAAATGTGATTCTTTATTCAACATAAATGTTTACAAAAGCTTAGGCTTTCAGTATACACTCCAACATGGATCGCTCTGTCGAACTAGTTAACTGTGCTATTTCTGAACCAAGCATGAGACTAGCTCTGTGGTATGATGACTTGGCTCGAAGCTTTATGAATGCTATGTAAATCAAGGTCTGACCGACCCTTCAGTCTGGTCGGCTTAACTATCATGTCATTTGACCTTGTTAACTTTGACCTGACTCAAGGGCCCCACCTCAATCGACATATCACAAGCCTCCCCCTCAAGTCCAGTCGAAGGAGGCTACAAGTCCAACTGACTGGATTGTGGTGATGTTTATGCTCCTTGTATTCCGATCGAACACTCATTCACCTTGAAAAAATATTATACTTAGCTGCTAATGTTTATGAGATCTCATATTTCTTGACCGTACCGCCGATCGGCTCAAGATGATAAAAAAACTTAGTTGTTGCTTCTGCATGCGTCCTTTCTTTCCAAATCAGACGCTCATTTTTTGTACTGTTGCTTGGCTTAAGCTGATATCACCCTGGGGTCTTGGAAACTGAGCAATCACTTGTCATTAATGTGTAATATGCTGAGCACGACTTTTCATCATTAGCCTGCTAATTGCCTCCCATCATTCATAAATGCGACCTGTTATTTGTTACCGCGTGTTGCACGCTCATGCCATAGAATATTCCATGTGATAAACGACTGTTGGGATTTGATGTGATACCTACCTATTCAAATTCAACGACCCAGATTGAATCTTGCCTTTCCGGGTTCATGATCCAACGGCTCCCCGACATTGCCACTAGGGTTTTTAACGTTTGCTATAAACGACGCTTTTTCATCATTTTTATGTTTCTTCTTCATCTTCTTCTTCTTTGCTCCCTCACTCTCTGCTTGACCTCGCAAGGGATCTTTCAAGCTCCTATTCCTTGCATAAGTCCGTCTTCCCCCACCCTCTTATCCATTTTTCCTTTTTCTCTTATGGCTTCTGGTCCGTCCGTTGTTGGCCACAACCTCTGATACACCTCTGTCACCTCTGATTTTAATGGCGCAAGGTGGATGAGATGTGTCGCTCCTATCACATTCCCCCCTTCCACCATATTGTGATCCCTTCTAGTTTCGACCATCCCAACCTCCCTCCGGTAGGTTTTTTTTTTTACCTTCTTTAAGGATCATTTTATGGTCGGCCTTTGTTTTCCTCTTCATCCCTTTTTCCCAGAAATTTGCTCCTACCTTCATATCCCCTGCAATAGTTAGCACCTAATTTCATTAAGCTACTGTGCAGAGTTATTATATTATTCTATCTGTACCATGTTCCCTTGCACCCTCGCATTTTTCATTACTTTTACTATCAAAAGAAGTCCGAGTCGGGCGTCTTCCTTTTCCAAGCCCGAGTGAGTGCAGTCTACTTTGATAAAATACTCTCCTCCAACAAAGGCGGGAAATCTCATTATATTATTTCTATCTCTGACCACCCCACTGAGTAACTTTTTTGACTGGGTGGCAAATGGAGCTGTCTAATCCTCCCAAACTACTCGAGTATCACTAGGAACCAATCTACTGTTAGTTAGAGCCCTAGAGCCAATCATTTGATGATTGTTGTATGGACTCATTATATCATATTCTTATATATAAAGACATTTGGTTTTGGTTATTATGCTTACTTGTATTGATGCCAAATAAACTAAGTATAATAGTGTCCTTGAGTAGAGGGTTCTTACTTATATCAATCGATTGGTTGAATCGATAGTGAGATGATATAGGGAACACTACTCTTAATCATTCCTAGTCGAGTATTAACATTCAGGGACAATGTTAATGCAATAAGACTAGCATGTAGGTCAACTCGATGACTTGATCTCACAAGTCATGGATATAGAGATATCAAATTGACACATGGGTATGTATTAGAGAATGTATACTGAATGATCCGCCATGAGAAAGTATCATGGATCGTTATATGAGTGTCATATACTTTCTTATGTGGCTATTGGTATGACTACTAGTCATTGGACCTGAAGTCACCATGGATCCCTACATAAGAAGTTACGTACTTTGGCTTCGTCAAACGTCACCCATAACTGGGTGGACTATAAAGGTAATTACTGGGTATGTAACGAATTATGCAGAGGGATGTGAGTGATGTAGATGAGATCTATCCCTCCTATTTGACGGGAGCGACATCGATATTCTTGATAGAGTGAGACCACGAAGTGAATGACCATGCCCAAATGAGTCAATATGAGATATTGAGATCATTTGATTGAGTGAGTCTACTTGGAGTTCAAGATTTAGATTGATTAGAGGATGACACGGTCTATGCCTCACATTGATCAATCTAGATGTCTAGGATAGAAGGACAATGTCATATATTGTGAGGAGTCACAATTAGTAGTCACAAGGTGATGTTGGACCTCAACATTCTTATAACTTGGGTAGTAATGATGTGTTGCTAGATACCGCTCATTACTTATGCTTCTAAATAGGTTTAGGAGCATTGCCAACGTTATAAGAACCTATAAGGTCACACACAAAGGACAATTAGATGGAGATTAGGTTCATATGATGAACCAAGAGGATTAGATTCATGTGATGAATCAAATTGGATTAAGAGTAATCCTAATTGAACTAATTGAGTTGGACTCAATTTGATTCATGTGTTTAATAAGTCTAATTTAGATTATGACTCATTGAATCAATTTAATTAAATGAATTAGATTCATTATATTAAATTGGCTTGAATCAAATGGTTAGATTAGATCAACCAAGGGAGAGAAGTGGTCAAGTTTAACTTGACTTAAGTAGGAAGATGAAGAGTCAAGTTTTGACTTGACTTTGACTTGACCAATGTCACATCATCAAGGCTTCTTCATTTGGTCAAGTTTGACTTGACCAAATGCCACCTCATGGGAGTTACCAAGAGTTGTGACTCTTGATATTCCATGGGAGTTACAAGCCATAATGTGGCCGGCCACTTAAGGATGATTTTTTTTTTTCATTCAAGTGAATTCATTCCATCTTCTTCCTCAAGCTCTTCTCTTCTCTCCCTCTCCTCCCTTGGCCGAACCACTTAAGGTGCTAGCACACCTTTGTTTGGTCTTCTCCACCTAGTTTGTTCGTGTGGATACACATAGAGGATCGTACACTTGACGATCTCGAGATCCGGCGAACCTTTGGACGAGCGGGATTGCGAAGGGCATCACATCAAGGGTAAAATCTCTCAACCATGTAGTTCTAGTATAGATCTAGAGGTAAGAAACTCGTACTCAAAATTTTACGAAACTATTTTACTTCGCACGGATCCGGTGGCTTGGGGTTCGGGGTTTCCGCAACGTAAAAAAGGCGGTTTTTGCGGCCCGAAAAACCCAACAGTGGTATCAGAGCCACGTGCGAAGTCTTGTACGAGTTTAATTTGTATTTTTATGAAAAATATCAGTTCTGTAATATTCTATGAATTTCCTATTTTTATAGTTTTTATGGCTATTTTTCTCGTAGAAGCGAAGCACAAGTGTTTAGACACTTGTAGGCTTCGGCTACCGAGAAGATTTTTCTGAAACGGCAAGGTTTCGCCCCAAATATTTTTGGGACAGCGGGCTAAGGCGCTGTAGGATCGCTAAGGAACACTCGCGATGGTTATATCGCGGGTAGGGGCGCTGCCCCTGACCCCGCAAGGGGCTTCGTTCCGCGATTACGCACGAAAACCCGCTAAACGGGACTGCCCAGAATTTTACTCATAAAAATTGTAAAAATTATGGTAAAAATTACAGAAAAATATAGAAAATACATAATTTAGAATTATGTATTATTTTGTAATAGTCATGGCTCAAAAGACCCAAATTGGATTTGAAAATTGTGTTGTAATTCATATTACGGTCTGCGCGCCGTCATTTGTGTTGTGTGTGTTGTATATTTGATACGCGACCTGCGCGTCGTGCCTCTCTTTTTATTCTTGTTGTAAATTAGTTTACACTCGAATGTAACTCGAGTTTCAAAATTGTAATGTACAAAATTGGAGCAGTGGAAGGTCTACTCGAGACGGAGTTACGAGGAGGGTGTGAGCAACACAAGGTGGTCAAAGGGAGGAGCTTGAGAAGTTGTTGACCCTAGGTTGACCATCCGATCTTCTCATTGGCTTGAGAAGATCGTAGTAGGGCCATGACTAATCACAAATAATTTAATTAATTGCTTGTGTGTGTATGTGATGCATTGTAGATTAGTAATTAATTAGTGCCTAACAATTAAATTAGATCTAAATCGTGTACAAGATGCACCCTAACGATTAGATTAAATCTAAATCAAGTATTTGATACACATCGACGATTAGATTAGATTTAAATCGCGTCAACTCGAAATGCCTACCATGTCATGATACCTATCACTACCTCGATCACATGTGTTGTTGAATCTACCAAAGCATAGCAACACATATTATCTTGGTAGGGTATGGAGGGACAATCTTGGTCCCGCCTATCAACGCATGGGTGAGTACAACTCAATTAGATTGAGTAACTAGTTAACTCAATTGGATTGAGTTTAACTATAGGCATTTTCCAATGGTTGGTAGATAGGTCAAAATCACATTTATATTAACTCTTGGGCGTATTAGCCAAAGCTAACTCGAGTTTTAATATAAATGCGGATCTTGATCCTATAAACAAGAATTGCATAGAGATGTAATTGGTAATTAGTTACCTACCGATCATACTAAATCTTGGGTGATTTAGCCAAAGCTAACTCAAGGCATAGTATGATGTAGATCTTGTCCCACTTGAATTATAGAATTCAGTGGAAGCATCATTTAGTTAAATGCCTAATTAAATGATTAAAAAGAATATGATATTTATTTTTTGCATTTTTTGTTGTAGATAACCATAACGTCAAACACGAACACCTTCTCTCTGTGTTCTTTCCTTGACAAGGACAAGCTCAACGGAGCAAATTTCCTGGACTGGTACAGAAATCTGAGAATAGTTCTCACCCAAGAACGTAAACTGTACGTTCTAGAGCAACCCATTTCGGAGGCTCCTCCTGCCATTGCCACGCGAGTAGGCAAAGATGCTTACAAGAAGCATCAAGATGACACATTAGATGTATCATGTCTAATGCTCGCGACCATGAACTCTGAGCTTCAAAAGCAACATGAGTTAATGGGTGCTTATGATATGGTTGAATATCTTCATCAACTATATCAAGGACAAGCGCAACACGAGAGATTTGAGATCTCAAGGGCACTATTTCAGTGCAAGATGTCAGATGGGACTCCCGTAGGCCAATATGTACTCAAAATGATTGGGTACATAGAAAACCTACAGAGGTTGGGATTCCCACTTGCCCAAGAGCTGGCCACTGACCTGATCTTACAATCCTTGCCGGATAGCTATAGTCAATTCGTTCTAAACTACAACATGAACGAAATTGACAAGCCACTGCCCGAACTGCTTAGTATGTTACGAACTGCTGAGCTCAACTCTATTATGATGGTTCGAAACACAAGGGCAAGGGCAAGCCTAAAGGCAAAGGAAAGTCCCAAGCCAAGGGCAAGGCAAGGCATTGAAGCCTAAAGGGGCAGTCAGACCGGGCATTGGAAGAGGAACTGCAAAGTATACTTGGAGGATCTTAAGAAGAAGAGAAGTGAGACTTCCACTTCAGGTATATATGTTATAGAAGTCAATCTATCTATTTCTTCATCATGGGTATTAGATACCGGATGTGCTTCTCACATTTGTACTAATGTGAAAGCATTGAGAAATAGCAGTGGATTACGCGTAGACAACGGAGCACGTGTTGCTGCTATTGCTGTAGGGACTTATTTTCTATCTCTGCCCTCTGGGCTTGTATTAGAATTAGATGAATGTTGTTATGTGTCTGCTTTAACTAAGAACATAATTTCAGTTTCTTGTTTGGACAAGAAAGGGTTCTCTTTTATAATAAAGGACAAATGTTGTTCTGTTTATTTAAAAGATATGTTCTATTGTAGTGCACCTCTGATGAACGGACTCTATATTCTAGACCTTGAGAGTCCTATCTATAACATAAATACCAAGAGGTTCAAGTCAAATGACATGAACCAAACCTATCTCTGGCACTGTCGCTTAGGTCATATAAATGACAAGCGCGCTTATCCCAGCTCCATAAGGATGGTTTGCTGGACTCATTTGATTTTGAATCTTATGAGACGTGCGAGTCATGCCTACTAGGCAAGATGACCAAGACTCCCTTTAGTGGGCACAGCGAAAGAGCGACTGATTTGTTAGAACTTATACATAGTGATGTATGTGGCCCTTTTAATGTCGCTGCTAGAGACGGTTATAGGTACTTCATCACATTTACTAATGACTTCAGTAGATATGGTTATGTGTACTTGATGACACATAAGTCAGAATCCTTTGAAAAGTTCAAAGAATTCAAGAATGAAGTACAGAACTAGCTTGGCAAGAGTATTAAGATACTTCAATCAGATCGAGGTGGAGAATACCTTAGCCATGAGTTTCGTGACTATCTAGCTGAGTGTGGGATTCTATCCCAACTCACTCCTCCTGAAACACCACAGTGGAATGGTGTATCCGAAAGGCAGAATCGTATCCTATTAGATATGGTACGGTCTATGATGAGTCACACAGATCTTCCTATATCACTGTGGGGCTTTGCTCTAGACATGACAGCTTTTATACTCAACCGAGTTTCATCCAAGGCTATGATAAAGACACCATATAGGATATGGACTCGGAGAGATGCCCAGGTGTCTTTTATGAGGATTTGGGGTTATGAGACTTACGTTAGACATAAAGTCTCAGACAAACTGGGACCCAAATCTGATAAGTGCTATTTCATTGGATATCCCAAGGAAACTAAGGGATATTACTTCTACATTCCCAGTCAGTACAAGGTAGTTGTGGCAAAGACTGGGATCTTTCTAGAAAGGGACTTTGTTTCTAGAAAGACTAGTGGGAGTACGTTCGATCTTGAAGAAGTTCAAGATGCGAACAATAGCACTGAAGCCTCGATGGAAGTTGAACTGGAACCACAAAGTGTTGTGGATGATGTTGTTCCACAAGGAGTTGAGGAACAACAACCAGTTCAAGTAGACATACCTCTTCGTAGGTCTGATAGGGTACAATTTCAGCCTGAGAGATACTCATTTCTCTTGTCTGATTATGATGACATTGTGCTCATAGAGGATGAGCCTACCACCTATCAGGAAGCTGTGATGAGACCAGATTCCAAGAAATAGCTAGAGGCCATGAGATCCGAAATGGAATCCATGTACACCAACCAAGTATGGACTTTGGTTGATCCACTTGAAGGGGTAAAACTCATTGGGTGTAAGTGGGTCTTTAAGAGAAAGACTGACATGGATGGACTTATCTATAAGGGTCGCTTGGTAGCTAAAGGTTTCAAGCAGATTCAAGGTATTGACTATGATGAAACCTTTTCTCCAGTAGCGATTTTTAAGTCCATTCGGATCATGCTTGCTATTGCAGCATACCATGACTATGAGATATGGCAGATAGATGTCAAAACTGTTAGGATCGTTCGTACTCGGCTAGAGAGGGGGGGTGTGAATAGCCGCCCCAAATCACTCGTTTCTTCCTACAATTCGTTAGCGCAGCGGAAAAATAAACTAGAAACGAAAGGAAGAATATCAAACCTTAACACAGCGATGTACGAGGTTCGGAGATGATGCTCCTACTTCTCGGCGTGTCCGTAAGGTGGACGAGCCCTATCAATCCGTCGGTGGATGAGTCCCCGGAGAACCGGCTAATATAAACTCCTTCGGGGTGGAGAAACCTCACCACAATCTTTGCAACAGCAATAAGGAGTACAAGAAGAACAAGAACACAAGAACAACAGAAATGTAAAAACACTTGCTTGCCTCTTGTTGTCGATTGGAACCCAGATGAAACAGCAGCTTCTAGGATCCAAACTCAGCTAGAAAACCAGCAAGAAACTCACACAGAGCTTCAGCACAATGAGAGCTCAGCAAAGCTCTAATCGCAGTAATCAGGAAGAAGAAGAAGAGTTTGCACCAAAGCCTTGATCTCCTTTTATAACCTGCGAACCTGCACAGCGAAGACAGAAGCCAGCGGAGAAGACGGAGCGACCCGTTGTGACTCAACGGTCGAATCGTGGACCGATCAGGCTCCACCCTGATCGGTCCAGGACCCTTCTGATCGGTCTCGGGGACCGATCAGGCTCTGGGCTGATCGGTCCCTAGACCGATCAGAATGCTTCACAGAAAGTTGCCCAACTTTCTGTCCGTTTCCTGATCGGTCTGTGGACCGATCAGGCCACAGCTGGATCGGTCCACAGACCGATCCCACCTCTCTCGGCTGCGTCTCTGATCGGTCGTGGAGACCGATCAGGCTTCATGCTGATCGGTCCCCAGACCGATTAGTAAGCTCACAGAACTACGCTTTGCCTTCTGTTTGTTATCTGATCGGTCACCAGATCGATCAGATACACAAACGTATCGCTGGATCGGTCTGCAGACCGATCCAGAGCTTGGTTTTTGCCCAAACCAAGTCCCAAACCTTCCAAACCAATATCCGGTCAACCTTGACCTATTGGTACATCATGCTTAGCATCCGGTCACTCCTTTGACCTGCTAAGACTCCCCACCAAGTGTCCGGTCAATCCCTTTGACCCACTTGGGCTTTCCTCTTCGTGCCAAGTATCCGGTCACTCCTATGACCTACTTGGACTTCCCATCACCGGATGTCCGATCCCTGACCCATCCAGGATTTCACCTAGTGTCTTCACCTTCAGGACTTTCACCTAGCATCCTTGACTCTAGGATTCGCCCAACATCCTCGCCCACTAGGACTTTGCCTAATCCCCCGGACCAAGACTTTCCATTGCCTAATCACAACTGGGACTTTCCACCCGCCTAACCTCAACTAGGACTTTCCTTTCACTTAACATCACTTGTCTCCACACTTGGACTTTTCGCGTGCCAAGCTCCCTGCTTGGACTTTTCCAGTGCCAAGTCTCCATACTTGGACTTTTCGCGTGCCAAGCTCCCTGCTTGGACTTTCCCAGTGCCAAGTCTCCATACTTGGACTTTTCAGGTCAACCAGGTCAATCCTTGACCTAGGGTTGGACCAATAATCTCCCAACCATCTATTCTTGTCTCACATCAAGAATAGAACTCTCTCACGAGTGTCAAACATCAACATGCAACTCAACTAGGTCAACCTTGACCTAAGGTTGCACCGACAATCTTCCCAAGTCAAACATCAAAATACAACTCGAGTCAAGTCACCTCGAGTCGGGTCAACCAGGTCAACCTTGACCTAAGGTTGCACCAATAATCTCCCCCTTTTTGATGTTTGACAAAACCCATAATCAAGTTAGGTTAACCTGATAACCTAACTTAGGTTTTCCAACCATCTTCCAATGTCCAATGTTCTTTCCTTGAACATTCTCTGGACATTCTCCCCTTAGGTTAACCCGATAACCTAACTTGGGTTCTCCAATAATTCTTCCCCTTTTTGACACACATCAAAAAGAATTCCAATGTTCTTCCTTGAACATTCCTTGACATTCTTCCCCTAGCTTAGGTTAACCCGATAACCTAACTTGGGTTTTCCAATAACTCTCCAATGAACACTCTTCCCTTTTTGACACACATCAAAAAGAAAAAGGAGGGTATCAAGGTCAAGAGTTTCTTCCTAATGAAAGTCCCATACCTTTCATTGAAACTCTTAATTTCCCCCTTGATACTAAACTCAACAATCAACTTAGTGATAATCCCATATCACTAATCCTCAAAAGTCTTAAGGAGTAAAAACTCCCCCTAAAAGTCAACTCCCCCTTGACAATTAGGTAAAACTCCCCCTAAAGGTTAACTCCCCCTTGACCATTCCACCAACAATGTCTTGGAGAGTTTCAAACATTTGGAAATCCAAAAACACCACTTCCATAACTGAAACTTCAGACAACAGCTGAAAAATCAGAAATTCGGCACGCCCTGATCGGTCCCCAGACCGATCAGCCCTTCACCAGATCGCACTCGTGCTACTGGATCTCACTGGATCGGTCTGCAGACCGATCCACAATACTCTGGATCGGTCCGCAGACCGATCAGATCTTCCCTGGATCGGTCCCCGGACCGATCTAGCCACTGAAATCAGAGATTTCTGATTTTCTCTCCGGGAGAAGTTCAGAAACTCACAGAAAATTACAGAAAATTCCAAAAATTACGAAACTTTGAGGATACATTCCTCATATCATACACTATCAAGGAAAAATAGTTTTCTATGAAAATAGTTTCCATTTTTCAATCTTGATACAAAGTTCAAAAACTTTGAAATAGTTCAAGTTTAACTCAACTTTGTATCACAATGTTCAATGATGAATGCTATCACTAGGAAAGCTTCATCAAGGTTTTTCAAATCAATTTTAAAATGCTTTTAAAACCATTTGAATTTAGGACCATAATCTTAGGGCTAGATGTACATAACTTGTACACAAGCTTTCCCTATGATCCTTAATTTCTTGAATTAGGGTCATCTAGGTACAAGGACAATGCACCTTGATCCTAACTCATGATCCTAATATCTCACACACATCTAAGGTGTATCAAACCACATTCAAGTCAATTTGATGTGAGATATGGATTAAGGTCAACTTAGGCTAAGTTCTCATGCATTTTCTAAACACCAATTTGATCTCAATATCAAATTATATGTTTGTCCTTAAATCAATTTCATTGATTATAATGCAAGAGATGATGACATGGCATATAATGATATCATAAGTAAAAACCTGTGCCAATGTCATGATGTCATGGGCATAAAGTTTGAAAACTTAAATAAAGCATGACATATAAACTAGCCTAAGCATTATCATGACATTTCAAATGATAATAAAACTAAACATGATGTCATGACATGTGAGGGCAAACAATCATGGCAAGATTTAGCATAAATAAATATACCTAGATTACCTATCTAAGTATCCTTAATCACTTTGCTAACCTAAAATTTAACCTTGATTGCCCTAAAATGCCAAAATCCTAATTTTGACACTTCTTGAACTCTAGATTAATTCATGTCATTTAAAGATCAAATTTACCCTCAAAACTTTGCATGTTTCATTTTTCCTCGAGAGTTCTCTAGATTTTCCCAAATTGTGCCAATTAAAGTCATTCTTTTCCATAATGGCACATTTTACTCTTCCAAGGAGTAAATGATAATTCCATTTCATTTTCAAAGGTTCACAAAACCTTGAAAATGCTCCTTGAGTGTCAATTTCCTCAAAGTTGGGTTAACTACCCTTCTAATCGGAGTTGACACTCTCTAACCCATCTATGGGGTAGAGAAGATGCTCCTAGGAACCCAATACCTATTTGAGCTCATTGGGTTCACTAAACATTCACTAGGGATGACTTCCCTAGCAACCCTCCTAATGACCCTCTTAGGCTTTGAAGCCTTGGTCATTTGAGTCTCATCAAGGTCAACTATAGGGGTGACTCCCCTTGTAACCTTGGTAATGGTCTTCCTAGCCCTAGGTTTTGTTCCATAATCGAATGGAACATTGTGGTAAGTGGGCTTGACCACTTGGGACTTAGATTTGTGACCCAAATCTTTCTTGTCCTGGGACTTTTGACCCTTAGGCCCTAGAGTTGACTTCTCTAAATTTTTAAGGGCCTTTTCTAGGGTATCAAGCCTTGACCTCAAGACTTGATTCTCCTTTTCTAATACCTCAAGTTTTGATTTGTCATTCTTTCTTGAGGTGTTCCTAGGCATGTGTCTAGTTGATTTAAGATTTCTACCTAGATTTTCCTTAGCCTTAGATGAGTTAATTCTAGGGTTGGCTTTCCTAGTGTTATCCTTATCTAGGCTCACATGTTTGGCACCTAAGCATGTGTATCGATTTCCATAATTAACATGCTTATCATTCTTGACAATAGCAATAAGGCTACTAGCATGCATCCTACAAGAATTGCAAGAATGTGCCTTAGAGATTACCTTAGGGTTTGCCCTAGCTCCCCCTATACATGTGCTCGATCTCTTGTGCTTGTGAGATTGCCTCCCTCTCGGACATTGGCTCCGATAATGTCCCCTTCGCTTGCATTGGAAGCACACCACGTGCTCCTTGCCCTTGCGTGTTGGGACTCCGGCTTCCTTGACCTTTGGTGCCGGTGGAGTCTTTCTAACCCTCTTTGGACATTTACTCTTGTAATGTCCATACTCCCTACACTCAAAGCACATTATGTGTAATTTATTTGAAATTGAAATGCTTGAGTTACCTAGGGTTGAGGTGGGATGTATGCTTTCTTCTTCATCCCTTCCGGAGATAGAAGCTTCTTCCTCTTGCTCCATTCTTGAAGAAGAACTCTCCTCCTCTTCTTCCTTAGATGTTGAGTAGCCCTCAACTTCTAATTCCTCTTCTCCATGATGTGAGCTACTTGGCTCACTTGACTCCTCTTCATGGCTTGAAGTGGAGTTCCCCTCATGGAACTTAGCCAAGTTGTTCCACAACTCCTTTGCATTGTTGTATCCATCTATCCTACACAATATATCGTTAGGTAATGAGAATTCAAATATTTTCATTACCTCGTCGTTGATTGTGGATTGGTGGATTTGCTCCTTCGTCCACTTCTTCTTCTCAAGAGGTTTTCCTTCTTT
Source organism: Zingiber officinale (assembly GCF_018446385.1). Taxonomy (NCBI): domain Eukaryota; kingdom Viridiplantae; phylum Streptophyta; class Magnoliopsida; order Zingiberales; family Zingiberaceae; genus Zingiber; species Zingiber officinale. Next base: position 88,849,451 of record NC_055989.1, read on the forward strand.
ATCCATCGGAAGAGTGAAACCTAATTGTACACAAGTCCAATTTTCAATGTTAGTCATAAGGAAATACTTCATCCTTACCTTCCAATACGCGAAGTCGTCGCGATCGTAGAAGGGTGGAATGGTGATGTCTTCTCCGAGTTGATCCATCTCTAGCTTGTGCTCCCTCGGGTGTTAATCCGGCGAAGAGCGACCTCGCTCTGATACCACTTGTTAGGATCGTTCGTACTGAGAGGGGGGGGTGTGAATAGCCGCCCCAAATCACTCGTTTCTTCCTACAATTCGTTAGCGCAGCGGAAAAATAAACTAGAAACGAAAGGAAGAATATCAAACCTTAACACAGCGATGTACGAGGTTCGGAGATGATGCTCCTACTTCTCGGCGTGTCCGTAAGGTGGACGAGCCCTATCAATCCGTCGGTGGATGAGTCCCCGGAGAACCGGCTAATATAAACTCCTTCGGGGTGGAGAAACCTCACCACAATCTTTGCAACAGCAATAAGGAGTACAAGAAGAACAAGAACACAAGAACAACAGGAATGTAAAAACACTTGCTTGCCTCTTGTTGTCGATTGGAACCCAGATGAAACAGCAACTTCTAGATCCAAACTCAGCTAGAAAACCAGCAGGAAACTCACGCAGAGCTTCAGCACAATGAGAGCTCAGCAAAGCTCTAATCGCAGTAATCAGAAAGAAGAAAACAGTTGCACCAAAGCCTTGATCGCCTTTTATAACCTGCGAACCTGCACAACGAAGACAGAAGCCAGCGGAGAAGACGGAGCGACCCGTTGTGACTCAACGGTCGAATCGTGGACCGATCAGGCTCCACCCTGATCGGTCCAGGACCCTTCTGATCGGTCTCGGGGACCGATCAGGCTCTGGGCTGATCGGTCCCTAGACCGATCAGAATGCTTCACAGAAAGTTGCCCAACTTTCTGTCCGTTTCCTGATCGATCGGTCCACAGACCGATCCCACCTCTCTCGGCTGCGTCTCTGATCGGTCGTGGAGACCGATCAGGCTTCATGCTGATCGGTCCCCAGACCGATCAGTAAGCTTACAGAACCGATGATCACCTTCTGTTTGTCATCTGATCGGTCACTAGATCGATCAGATACACAAACGTATCACTGGATCGGTCTGCAGACCGATCCAGAGTTTGGTTTTTGCCCAAACCAAGTCCCAAACCTTCCAAACCAATATCCGGTCAACCTTGACCTATTGGTACATCATGCTTAGCATCCGGTCACTCCTTTGACCTGCTAAGACTCCCCACCAAGTGTCCGGTCAATCCCTTTGACCCACTTGGGCTTTCCTCTTCGTGCCAAGTATCCGGTCACTCCTATGACCTACTTGGACTTCCCATCACCAGATGTCCGATCACCCTTGATCCATCTGGATTTTCCCTTGCCCGGCTTCACTCACCAGGACTTTCACCTAGCTTCACTCACTAGGGTTTTCACCTGGCTTCACTCACCAGGATTTCCAATCTGCCCGGCTTCACTCACCAGGACTTTCCAACTGCCTGGCTTCACTCACCAGGACTTTCCACACTGCCTAACATCCCAGTTAGGACTTTCCCACTTGCCAAGCTCCCTGCTTGGACTTTTCCCGTGCCAAGCTCCCTGCTTGGACTTTTCCAGTGCCAAGCTCCCTGCTTGGACTTTTCCAGTGCCAAGTCTCCATACTTGGACTTTTCGCGTGCCAAGCTCCCTGCTTGGACTTTCCCAGTGCCAAGTCTCCATACTTGGACTTTTCAGGTCAACCAGGTCAATCCTTGACCTAGGGTTGGACCAATAATCTCCCAACCATCTATTCTTGTCTCACATCAAGAATAGAACTCTCTCACGAGTGTCAAACATCAACATGCAACTCAACTAGGTCAACCTTGACCTAAGGTTGCACCGACAATCTTCCCAAGTCAAACATCAAAATACAACTCGAGTCAAGTCACCTCGAGTCGGGTCAACCAGGTCAACCTTGACCTAAGGTTGCACCAACAAAAACCGCGTTTCTGAATGGAAACCTGCTCGAGGATGTGTACATGACACAACCTGAGGGTTTTGTAGATCCACAGCATACTAGCAAAGTATGCAAGCTGCATAGGTCCATTTATGGACTGAAGCAAGCTTCTCGGAGCTGGAATCTTCGATTCGATGATGCAATCAAATAGTTTGGTTTCATCAAGAACGAAGATGAGCTTTGTGTCTACAAGAAGGTTGTAGAGAACATAGTTGTCTTCCTCATTTTGTTTGTGGATGACATATTTCTCATTGGGAAGGACATCCCTTTGCTACAGTCTGTCAAGACTTGACTAGGGAATTGTTTTTCAATGAAGGACCTAGGTGAAGCATCCCGCATTCTAGGCATACAGATCTATAGAGATAGATCTAAAAGGTTGCTTGGCCTAAGTCAGAGTACATATATTGACAAGGTACTCCTACGGTTTGCCATGCAGAACTCCATTTCTGCATGTCACATGGCGTGAGTCTTCGAAGACTCAAGGTACCTCTTCTAGAGAGAGAGACCGCATGGATCAGATCCCTTATGCCTCGACCATAGGATCTATCATTTACGTCATGCTATGTACTCGTCACGATGTCTCGTATGCTTTGAGCATAACGAGCAGATACCAGTGGATAATAGCCAAGAATATTCTTAAGTACTTAAGAAGGACTAAAGAATATTTCTTGATATATGGGGCGATGACGATCTAGCCGTAAAGGGTTATGATGATGCCAACTTCCAGACCGACCAGGATGATTATCGATCGCAGTCACAGAGGCCGAGTATATTGCTGCATCAGAAGTAGCAAAGGAGGCAGTTTGGATTCGCAAGTTCATCACTGAACTTGAGGTGGTTCCTAGCATCGCTGACCCTATTGAGCTCTATTGTAACAACAATGGAGCTATAGCACAGGCTAAGGAACCTCGCTCACACCAGTGGACCAAACACATACTACGACGCTTCCATCTCATTCGAGAGATCATCGATAGAGAAGATGTGAAGATTTGCAGAGTACCCACAGAGGCTAACATCGCAGATCCCTTGACCAAGGCTTTGGCACAGAGAAAGCATGATGGTCACACTAGGTCATTAGGCCTTAGAGCCTGTTGGTTGCTACTCGGAAAACCTAGAGGTTCCACTGTACAAAAATTTTGTACAAAGGTCTGAACCTTTTCCTAGCTACCATGTGTTCTTTTAAATTAAATTTTGGATCGCCCGCGGAACTTAACACGTTTGATCTAAAACTTAATCTATTTGTTCTTTAAGGTTTAGACTTGGATCTCCTGCGGAACTTAACACGTTTGATCCAAATCACCTAAGTTATTAATTCCATTAAATATTAATTTCCATAATTGGTTCCCAGTACTGACGTGGCGAGGCACATGACCTTCTTGGATATGGGAACAACCACCACCAACTAGACAAAACCTTTTATGGAAAGCTAATATTTAATTTCCTAAAATAACTTTAGGTCAACCAAAAAGAACAATCAAATCACAAGGAAAAGAAAAATAAAAGAACACAACTTTGAAAAACATATTCAAAATACTAGAATCGTAAGCCTCTTGTATTTGGTATTATTTCCATAAATAACTAGCATGATGCGGAAAGGAAAAATTACTAGTTATACCTTCTAAAAAGACCTCTTGATCTTCGTATTCCTCTTCTAACCTCGGACGTTGTGTGGGCAGCGATCTTCGAGATGAGAACCACCAAGCACCTTCTTCTTCCTTGCAAGTTTCGACCACCACAATTCTCCAAGAGAAGTAGAGGTCCGGCCACCACCACCAAGCTCCAAGGGATGCAAGAAACAAAACCACCTTTCTCTCCTTCTCCTAGCTAGAACCGGCCACCATCAAGAGCTCCAAGAGAGGTTGCCGCCGGCCATAAGAAGAAGAGAAGAGGAAGAAGCTAGGGCCGGCCACCAAGGAGGAAAAGAGAGGAGAAGAATAATAGAGTTGATCACCCGTGAAGGCACCTCTACCCCATCTTTTATAATCCTTGGTCTTGACAAATAAGGAAATTTTAATAAAAAATTCCTTAATTCTTTTGTCATAAAAAAGAAAAATTATTTTAATTAAAAAACAATTTTCTTCTTTTAATAATAATGGCCGGCCACTTCTAATTCCCCAAAACAAGGAAAATTTAATTCACACAAGAATTAAAACTTCCTAATTTATAAAAATTTCTCCAATAATTTTTATCCCTTCATGATTGGTTAATAAAAAGGAAATTTTATAAATTAAAATTCTTCTTCTAAACATGTGGATAATTTCCAAAAGGAAAGTTATCTCTAAAAATTAAAATCTCTTTTCAATCTACAAATAAGGAAAGATATCAAATCTTTTCTTAATCTTTTGTAGAAACTAATAAAAGAGAATATTTAATTTTTAAACTTCTCTTTTAAATTATTATCATGGTCAAAAAGGAAAGTTTTTCTTAAAAATAAAATCTCCTTTCAATCTACAAATAAGGAAAGATTTCAAATCTTTTCTTAATCTTTTGTAGAAAGCTTTAAAAGGAAAGATTTAATTTTTAAACTCTCTTTAAAAACTATGATATCCACATAAGAAATAATTTTAAAAAATCCTTTTTAATATGATGTGGGGCCACCTAAACTTGGGCTCCAAGCTATTGGCCACCACCTTAAGGCCAACCTTTAGGCTTGGCCGGCCCTAAGCTTGAGCTTCAAGCTTGGCTTGGTGTCCCTATTGGTTGGGTAAGAAGGTGGGTATGTGGTGGGTATAAATCTCTATATACAAGAGGCTACGATAGGGACCGAGAGGAGGAATTGGTTTTGGTCTCCGATGAAATTAAGCTTCCCGTGTTGCCCGATCACAACTTAATTCCATCAATAATAATTCATTCCACTAAAGAACTATTATTGAACTACGCACCAATCCCAAATTACATTTTGGGCTCCTTCTTATTATGAGTGTGTTAGTCTCCCTGTGTTTAAGATGTCAAATGTCCACTAATTAAGCGAGTTACTGACAACTCATTTAATTAATATCTTAGTCCAAGAGTAGTACCACTCAACCTTATCGTCATGTCGGACTAAGTCCACCTGCAGGGTTTAACATGACAATCCTTATGAGCTCCTCTTGAGGACATTCTCAACCTAGATCACTAGGACACAGTTTCCTTCTATAATCAACAACACACACTATAAGTGATATCATTTCCCAACTTATCGGGCTTATTGATTTATCGAACTAAATCTCACCCATTGATAAATTAAAGAAATAAATATCAAATATATGTGCTTGTTATTATATTAGGATTAAGAGCACACACTTCCATAATAACTGAGGTCTTTGTTTCTTTATAAAGTCAGTATAAAAGAAACGACCTCTAATGGTCCTACTCAATACACTCTAAGTGTACTAGTGTAATTATATAGTTAAGATAAATTAATACCTAATTACACTACGACCTTCCAATGGTTTGTTCCTTTCCATTATGGTCGTGAGTTACTGTTTATAATTTATAAGGTACTGATAACATGATCCTCTGTGTGTGACACCACACACCATGTTATCTACAATATAAATTAATTGAACAACTACATTTATCATAAATGTAGACATTTGACCAATGTGATTCTTATTTCTAGATAAATGTTTATACCAAAAGCTAGGCTTTTAGTATACACTCTAACAGAGCCTACACTGATTGACACTAGTGCTAGTGGGAGATTGTTAGTTAGAGTCCTAGAGCCAATAATTTGATGATTGTTGTATGGACTCATTATATCATATTCTTATATATAAAGGCATTTGGTTTTGGTTATTATGCTTACTTGTATTGATGCCAAATAAACTAAGTATAATAGCGTCCTTGAGTAGAAGGTTTTTACCTATATCAATCGATTGGTTGAATCGATAGTGAGATGATATAGGGAACACTATTCTTAATCATTCCTAGTTGAGTATTAACATTCAGGGACAATGTTAATGTAATAAGACTAGCATGTAGGTCAACTCGATGACTTGATCTCACAAGTCATGGATATAGAGATATCAAGTTGACACATGGGTATGCATTGGAGAATGTATACTGAATGACCCGCCATGAGAAAGTATCATGGATCGTTATATGAGTGTCATATACTTTCTCATGTGGCTATTAGTATGACTACTAGTCATTGGACCTGAAGTCACCATGGATCCTTATATAAGGAGTTACGTACTTTGACTTCGTCAAACGTCACCCGTAACTGGGTGGACTATAAAGGTAATTACTGGGTATGTAACGAATTATGTAGAGGGATGTGAGTGATGTAGATGGGATCTATCCCTCCTATATGACGGGAGCGACATCGATATTCTTGATAGAGTGAGACCACGAAGTGCATAGCCATGCTCAAATGAGTCAATATGAGATATTGAGCTCATTTGATTGAGTGAGTCTACTCGGAGTTCAAGATTTAGATTGATTAGAGGATGACACGGTCTATGCCTCACATTGATCAATCTAGATGTCTAGGATAGAAGGACAATGTCATATATTGTGAGGAGTCACAATTAGTAGTCACAAGGTGATGTTGGATCTCAACATTCTTTTAACTTGGGTAATAATAATGTGTTGCTAGATACCGCTCATTACTTATACTTCTAAATGGATTTAGGAGCATTGCCAACGTTATAAGAACCTATAGGGTCACACACAAAGGACAATTAGATGGAGATTAAGTTCATATGATGAACCAAGAGGATTAGATTCATGTGATGAATCAAATTGGATTAAGAGTAATCCTAATTGAACTAATTGAGTTGGACTCAATTTGATTCATGTGTTCAATAAGTCTAATTTAGATTATGACTCATTGAATCAATTTAATTAAATGAATTAGATTCATTATATTAAATTGGCTTGAATCAAATGGTTAGATTAGATCAACCAAGGGAGAGAAGTGGTCAAATTTGACTTGACTTAAGTAGGAATATGAAGAGTCAAGTTTTGACTTGACTTTGACTTGACTAATGCCACATCATCAAGGCTTCTTTATTTGGTCAAGTTTGACTTGACCAAATGCCACCTCATGGGAGTTACCAAGAGTTGTGACTCTTGATATTCCATGGGAGTTACAAGCCATAATGTGGCCGGCCACTTAAGGATGAATTTTTTTTTTTTCATTCAAGTGAATTCATTCCATCTTCTTCCTCAAGCTCTTCTCTTCTCTCCCTCTCCTCCCTTGGCCGAACCACTTAAGGTGCTAGCACACCTTTGTTTGGTCTTCTCCACCTAGTTTGTTCGTGTGGATACGCATAGAGGATCGTACACTTGACGATCTCGAGATCCGGCGAACCTTTGGACGAGCGGGATTGCGAAGGGCATCGCATCAAGGGTAAAATCTCTCAACCATGTAGTTCTAGTGTAGATCTAGAGGTAAGAAACTCGTACTCGAAATTTTACGAAACTATTTTACTTCGCACCGATCCGGTGGCTTGGGGTTCGGGGTTTCCGCAACGCAAAAAGGCAGTTTTTGCGGCCCGAAAAACCCAACATCTACTTGGAAACCTCCACTCAACTAGCTAGTTTAAAGTACCATATCCACAAGATACCGACTGAAGGAATTTTGTATATGTTTGGGCTAAGTCCCATACGCAGTCGACTATGCGACAGCTTCGGTGAGACACTTCTCATCGTTATAGTTGTTGAATCTAATTGATTTCTTTTTCTATTTTGTAGCTAAAATTGTGTGGAGAGCCTTGCTGAGTGATTGCACTAAATTGACTGACGAAGAAATCAAGGCTCATGTTGAAGTAGAGTTGGCGAGCCATGACTTATTGCCGATCGACCCATTTGAGGAGCCGACTGACGAAGAAGACTTAAGCTGAGTCGTTGGGAGCGACGTCACCGCCAACACTGAGGAATTACCACCTCCTCGGCCTTCCATGGTGCCAATCGTGGTTCCCTCCGAATCCACTATATCTGCTGAGCCATTGATCCACCTCCAACACCGCTAGAGATGTCAAGTGAACACGCTAGTCTGCTCGGCTATGCCTTTACAAAAGCTCCATCTGATTGAGATGAGAGCTCCACTTCAGTGATCCTGGAAGTTGCAGCCGATCGACCCACTCCAGCTTTCTTCGACCACAAGCCTTCACTTTCTGTTATGTCGATTGAAGCTGTTCTAACACAGCCGATCTCCTTTTTGCTGCCACCCCCAGTCCAGTCGACACCACTTATCTCTAATATACACTCAACAGCTTCCTCTAAGTCCCAGACCAAATCCAACTTAGAACCCATCAACTTAGGCAAACATAGGCAAATCACGGTCATCCTCAAGCTGCACGCTCAGGCGTTGGTCCTAGAGCACAAAATTAGAATCTAAGGCCCCTGGCCTAAACCTGGGCAGATGCCTAAGCCTGAGCGACGATGATCTCACCATAGGAGTTAGTTGATCGATTTAGTCAACACTCCATCGGGGTAAGCTTACCTGGCACTAAAACACTTATGTTTTTCTATCTGATTAAACTAACCATCCCTTTACTTTGATAGTTTTGGGTAGATGGTCTGCCCATGTATCAAAGATTGACCCAGTTGAGCCACGAACATAAGCTCTGGCAGGACTTACTCCTTGGGTGGGGTGGCAAGCACATCCCAAACCTCGGCGGAGCGGTTGTCTATAGAGGTGGCTCAGTTAAAAATGGAACTAAATAGCCAGTAAGAGCAGCTTTTGAGGTCCGAATGGTCGCTCAACTTGGAGAAAGAGAAAAATCATGACTAAGCCGTCCAACCCGAGAAGTTGCTGAAATAAGCCTCCAATAATGAGTCGCGAATGCACTCGACCAACACCAGAATGCTCGGGGCCATCTAGGACTTGGACCTTAAAAATAAAGAGGCTCGAGCTTTCGCCAAGAAGTTGGAGGAAATCGAGACAACTCTTATTTCCAAATAAGTTAGCCGAACGACCGAACAAACTACACAGGAGCTTTAGCTTGGGGAGCATCAACGTGTCCTTAATGAGAACGATGCCGAGCTGGAGGCTCTGAAGGCTAAACTAGCAGCTTCAAAGCTGACTTTGCCAAGTATAAAGAAGGAGAGCCTGATCGGGTAGAAGCATTTAGAGTCAACTATTTGCACTCTAAAGATTTCAACCAAATGCTAGCCGATCGGACCAACAAAATATTCAACTATGTCATAGACGAGACAGTTAAACAACTAAGGGAGGAGGGGTATCTGACCAACGATGTCCCCAAAAATTTCATCAAGAACCAAAAGATCTTCGAGGGCATTCTACTGAACCAATCCCTGACTTTGCTGATATTCTTCTTAAGCTAATTTCTAATGAATGTAAAAAACTTAACAACTAATGTTGCTTGGTTATGTATATTTTCTGTTATGAATTGAATGCCTTCTGCGTTAGATGTTTCCTCATTTTGCATGGCCTTTTCTTTTATTTAACTTAGCATTATTTGCTCATACTTCTTTTGTAAATAGTATTTGAACATCCGCCCACTCAGATAAGGATCACTAGGACCCTATGCGAGGGACTTTGAATGATAGCTCCACGATTGAAGCGCCCAGGAAGAATCAAGGATCACTTGTTGTTATGTACTTCCACTACGTATGCGTGAGGGCAAGCTCATTTATAACTCAGTTGATTGGTTTGAGAGTCTGAGACTTAATCATGAGAGAAATCTCACTTATAACTCGGTCGAATAGCTCGAGAGTCTGAGATTTGATCGTGAGAGCAAACTCACTTATGACTCGGCCAAACGGCTCGAGAGCCTAGGACTTGGTCGTGTGAGAAAGCTCACTTATAACTCGGCTAAATGGCTCGAGAGTCTGAGACTTGGTCATGAGAGCATACCTAGGCTGGATGGAAGCCTTGTGCGGATCAGGCTTAGGTCGAATACGTAGAGGACACGCTCCAACAACAACTTGTGGATATGATATTTCTGACCGACCAAGCTGGAAGCTGCATGGAGGTAGTCTGAGCGGCTCTTGTACTTCTTGAGCTCGGGAGTGTTCGACACCTCTAATTGCCACCTCGTCGGGAAGTCCGGCCGCTCAGGAAAGCGAACAAAGAAGTAGTAGTCCTTCCAATGCTTGTTGGAAGACGACATATTATCGAAGAAAACTATGCTCACTCGGGCCTGGAAGAGAAAAGTCCATGACTTGGACAATTTGAGATAGTAGAAATAATGGAAGAGTCGAGGAGTAAGAGGAATACCGTGCAGGCGGAACAGAACAACAACCCCGCACAACAGCCTAAAAGAGTTTGACACTAGTTGATGGAGAGAAATATGAAAATATTTATAAACGGCAGAGAAGAAAGGGTGGATCGGGAACCATTGACCGGCGGTAAATTGGTCCCTAAAGAAGTATACAAAGCCCAAAGTGGGCTAGTTCGAGCAGTCAAAAGCCGAAGGAAGAACGATTTGATAATCGGAGGGAATTTCAAAGGTAGCTCTCAAACTTTCAGCATCGCCTCCGTTGAACCTGGACTCGATGGACGTGTACCAGAGCCCAGGGAAGGAGACGGGAGGTTGAGAGGAGTTTGCTATTGGAAATAAACGTTGACAAGAAACAACGAAGAAGTTCGATTGAAAGAAAGGACGCTAAGAACAACGAACATATCCGGTTGAAGGGTACAAAAATCTTACTAGAGAGATTGCTACGATCGTCGGAAAGGAAGAAGAACGCAGTGTTGCTGGAAAATTTGAAGACGAAGACGCAGAGTGAGGAAGATGACAATGCACGTGAGGTTTATAAACCTTGCGACTTATCGACCTCAGCCGTCTGATCCAAAGCTATGGAAACCTAGAAGTAGATCCCACGTTGGTTTTGAAAAGACGCACGCCTCGTTGCAAGAGAATATCCGCTTGTCACATCGAGCGTATTACGATAGTGAGGGGCACGTGCCCTTCGATCACCGGACAACATTTAATGAGTGTAATTAAAATGGTATGGCCACGTGCTCGACCATAATTATCAGGGATTTACACGATCTTCAAGAAATTTGGATGATGTCAGCCAAGACCGAGCTCGCCCGAGGACACGTAAGGAAAAGAAAAACATGCGCCAAATGTTGTTGCTCATCGTCCTGATCGGCGCAAAGAACGAGTCACAGGGCTGAACCCGACAATGGAAAAATGAAGCTGAGCGGCGTTGGCCTATAGACCGATCAGCGATTAAAGACCAAGTACAGTCCGATCGGCCACTGAAACATATGGACCAAACAGACCTTAAAGTCGCCGAAGACACATCTTCTTGTCCAGTCAGTTGGACTTGCAGTCTTATTTGACTAGACTTAAAGGGGAGGCTTGTGATGCGACGGTAAGGAGCAGCCCACCTAGCATGGGTCAACGACCACGGTGGAGGTCAAAGTCAAAAATGTCAACATCAGGACTCAGAGGCTCAACTGCGTCGCCCGAGCAAGAGGGGGTTATATAGGCCGATCGGAGGAACTGCTGTCCGCTCAGGCGTCTGGATGAAGCACCATCTGGTCAGCCTGATCGACAGGTGAGCGAGTCGAGCGGGCCACCCGTTTGGCTCGAGGTATGTCGTTAGTAGTGTAATGAACCGATATATTAAAAGAGCAAAAGACATATACTTAATAAGGGGAAAAGAAATCAAAAGAGAATACTCCATCTATCATTAAATGCGGAGAAGTCAAGATAAAGATGTCTTTTGTCTGCAATTAATATCATTAAACAGAGACATATGAAGGGTCACTAAAATAGGTATAAAAGAGTATGCTAGGGATAAAGAAAGGTAAGGATTGATCTCTGTCCCTATTATTTTCGATTTCTCTTCTTCTGTTTCTAACTTGAGTATCAGAGGGTCAACGTCAGGGATCCCTTCCCTAATTTGATTTGTTTTACAGATAGGAGCAAGGTTTTCATCCAATCAATGGAAGTGACACATCCCTGACTTTCCAACTTCACACCTTCGAACAAGATCAACAACTATGAAAATTGTCACAGCTAATTACTATCCCTGGTTGTGATACATAATAAATATTTTAATTAAATGATACAAGGATTGAGATCATATAAATATATATTAATTTTAAAAAAATAAATTAATAATAAAATTTATTTAAATATAAATAGGGATATAATTGAGAATAAAAATTTAATTATTATTGGGGTCTGATATTTCTATTCATCAACATCAAGATTAAGGTGGGGAAAGTGAGCCGTTAACTTCTCATATGATTAGCTCAATGATCAGTGTTTGTAGTTCATTTTCCTCTTTTTATAAATGATTAGAAGATATTTTTAATATTTCATTCTGATAAAAAATTGTTGTCTTTCTAAATTAAGACTAAATATATTTCAACTTTAGGATTTATTTATTATTTTTACAATATACACATAACTCCAGAAATTTTGATTATTTCCTTCCCTCCTTATTGCAGCGAATCACTTGTAGCTGATCCAAATCCCTTCTTCACCCTCGTCTCCCTCTTTGTTCCTTGACTCCGTCGTCAAGCCGAACCCTAGCGGGAACAAGGGATCGTAGTGCGCGTCTCCGGCGTTCATCGGCAGCTGCTCCACCGACCTGAACCATGTGCTCGGAAGCTTCCCCGTGAATCCGTAGTCGCCGAACAGCACGTCGGCCACCCCCTGACCCTCGGATCCAGGCAGCCAAGCCGCCACCAGGGCGTCGATCGACGCCACGTACGGCTCCACCACCACCGGACGGCCGGTGATCAGAATCACCACGCACTTCACGGAGGAGCCGCACACCGTCTCGATCGTGCTCGGGCCGGGGGCCGCGATGGTGAGGTTGAGGCTGTCGCCGTAGGTCTCGGCGTAAGGGTGCTCCCCGACCACCACGATGGCATAGGCGAAGTCGTTGCTGCTGATGAATTCGGAATTAGGGTTTTCGGAGAAGACCACTTCGGTTGAAGGATCTACTGTGGATCGTATCGCCTCCAGGATTGTGGTGCCTGTGAGTAAGCACAAAGAATCAAATTCAAATTTTTTGTTGTTCTATGATGGAGTGCAGGCTCGGTGTTTGTCAGAATGCGCAAACCAGCTGTGATTCTTCCGCTTCTGCCGTACCACTCGATGGTCCATCCGCCGCATTGGTATCCCAAATTATGGGCGTGGCTGCCTGCAACGAGAACCTTCCCTGCGTTCTTCGGAAGGGGAAGCAGCGGAGCATCCCCGGAGTTCCCGTTCTTCAGTAGCACGAGAGATTTCCTCACAGCTTCCCTCGCCAATTCCCTGTGCTCCTGGTTATGTTGAGCAAATTATACTTGGTGAGCCCCCAAAAAGAACTTTTTTTTTTTTTGTTGTTGTTGATGAAATACTGAATCGAGATCAGTTCACCTTTTTTCCGAGATGATTGGCTACGCTGTGATCAACCATGGGTTTCTCAAACAAACCGAGGATAAATTTCACCCTCAGAATTCTCCTCACAGCATCATCGATTCTGCTCATGGAGATGAAGTTGTTCTTAACAAGAAACGTGAGGTTGCCAACGAACTCAACATACTTTTTTGGAACCATCACCTGCAAAATGATGCAGGAAGAAGCTAAGGAAGGTAGTTACTGACTATATAAGATCATCACTAACTCCCTCTTAAGATTCATTAAGCATGGATTGTCAACATAGGAAAGGAAAGTGTATATGTGATTTTTGACTTATGATTTCTTATGTCGATTTATATACTCTTTGATAAGTATTTACACTAACCATATCGATGCCTGCATTGATTCCAGCTTCAACGGAGTATGTATAATTTGCACCTGGTGGGGTGGTGATCCTGTCAAGTCCCTCCCAGTCTGAGATCACAAATCCCTGGCAGAGTTTCAATCAAGTACCTATCAAACATAGCAACATAGAAGTAAAAAGGGATCAAAGTTGATTCTTGAAAGCATGCCTTGAAGCCAAGCTTGTTCTTGAGGAGGCCCGTGATGAGCTCGCGGTTGGTGTGCATTTTGACACCGTTCCAGCTTGAATAAGAAATCATGATGGTAGAGACGCCCTTGGCAATGGCGTCGTAGTAGGCTGGCATATGGATGTCGAAGAGGCCATTGCGGTCGATGATGGTGTCATTTTCATTGATTCCATTTTGTGTGCCACCATCGCCAACAAAATGCTTGGCACAGGCCGCCACATTGTTCCTGTTCCAAAGTTTTATGTCAATTGTGTGCTAGAAGACCATCAAATTAATCAGTTGGATCGAGAAAACTCACTTTCCAGCAACATAGGGGAAGCCCTTGGTGTAGTTTTGAGGTGCATCTCCTTGTAAACCAAGAATGATGTCAGTCATGTTCTGGACGATCCGGTGATCTTCGCTGTAGCTCTCGAAACACCGACCCCATCTCGGGTCTCTGCAAACCTGATTATTGGACCAAATCAGCAATTAGTGTTGAGGAACAGAGGCAGAGGTGCAAAAGTGACATGGTTTATGGTTTATATTTGGAAACTCTACCGCAATGCACGGCGCAAAGGCATAGGGAATGCCAGTGGCTCTAACCTCCAGTGCAGTTGCTGCACCAATCCTCTTCGCAAGACCAGGATCCCTGCAGATTGCAAGGAAATCAAAATTTGATATGATTGTTTAGAAAAAACATGGCCAAAATTTAAATGGGCTTCCATCATTTATATTTTTATTAGATGGATATCTTATTTTTGATTAAAGTCCAGTACCCCTCTCCTTTTTAAATTGACATGTTCAATATACCATTGCATTAAAATAATAATTCACCTGTGTAGAAGTTAACCATTACTAGAAGTTAACATCTAGTTTTTTAACTAGTAGTTGCTATAATGCATTATGTACCATTTGACCATGTAAAAGCTAACAATTAACTTTTATCATTGTATTACAATAATAATCTTATATTATTTTAATTTTATTTATTTGAATGATAATTTAATTAAAATAATATTTTAATTTATAAAATAAACGATCGAGATTATGACATTTATGATATTTTAAATTAATATTATTTGATCACGATTGATGGTATAGAAATTCGTATTTAACTTTTATAATATGCAAAAGTTAGTTGCTAGTTTCTACTTCGATGATTATATATCATTTTGATTTTCTTTTTTCTGAGTGATAATCTAATCAAAATAATATTTAACAAGTAAACTAAAGGATGAGGACTCCATAATATCCATTACATTTTAAATGAACATAATTTAACTGAAATCAAATTTATAAAAATTAACATGTAACTTTTACAACTTATAACTTTTACAACTTATAATAGCTATATGCTAATTTCTAAGCTAGTTATAGCTTCTATATAACCTTAAATTCAAGGATATTTTTTTAAGAATAAAATTATGAAAAAATAATAATTTCAGTTAGTCTCATTGATTATCCTGGATGATCGGTCCGGTCCACGAAAATTTTTCACTGATCATCAGGATAAATCGAGAAACATACGTGGTGGCTAATCCAGAAATCCAGAATCTTTTGATTGCACCTTCTAGTTGGAAAAAAAATTTCTACAAATAAATTATAATTAGGGATCAAATTATAGATATCTGGATGATAATTTGAATATTCTACCATAGGATTATAGTTCCGGAGACGACGATAAAATTACGAGAGACATACAGAGGAGTGTTGATTTATTTATTTATTTATTTTTAAGAAAAAACAAAGCGCTAATTTGATGTTTGTATTTATTTGAGACGCCAAAACAAGATGTGAAGAACTAGAACTTGCCTTGTGGCTCCAAGACCAATGTTGTGGGGAAATATGGTGGCATTGAAGACATTATTGTTGCCATGAACAGCATCAATTCCATAAATCATTGGAATCCCTAGTCTCGTGGAGATGGAGCCTCTCTGAAACTCATTTATCATGTTGATCCACACTCGTGGAGGAGCCTGAGGAGCAGGCACACTCCCCCCTCCACTTAGCAAACTTCCTGCATCAGATTTTTTTTTGTTTTTTTTCAATTATACAATATATTTTTTTTCCTTCTGAAGAAACTACAAATATACCAATGAAGTAATCCTTCACGATCTGTGGGGTGGCGACCTTTCTGTCAATTTGCATCATCTGTCCAATCTTCTCAGCGAGAGTCATCCTCTTCATCAGATCGCTTATCCTCACTCTCACTGCCTGCGTTGGATCTCTGTACTTAGCGTATTCTGCTCCGGCCATGGCAGCAAAGCATACGAGGAACAGAGCCCCGCAAAGCTTCACCACCAACCCAAGATTCGGCATTCTGGCGAAATTCGACGAGTGTGGGAAAGCTTGAAGAACTGCCTTTGGCCCTTTCTTTTCTGAATTCAGAAAAAGGCTTTCGATGCAGAATCAACCTTTCTCAGTTCTTGATAGCGTCGGTGGCCATTTAATTCACCTGTTTCCATTAAAGTAAAGAAAAAGAGATCATGAAAGGCAGCCCAGATCCATGAAAGGTACATGAAACAAATAATTGTGATTAAAAAGCTACCAACAAAAACAGTGGAGGAAGAACCTGAACTCGCAGGTCGGAGCTCGATCAAATGACATTAATGCCGAAATGGAGCTGAATATCTGAATAACATCTGTCGATGGATGCATGCAGATAAAAAGAATCTGAATGGGAGATGAACTCCGGGTGGATGTTTAAGGAGTGCCTTCCCGAGACAGGGCATTAGGTACGGCACCCTGACAGCGCCAACACGCCACGCGATGTCAAAATTACTAAAAGGCCCCTTCGATTTATCAGAATCACGACAACTCCCATGATTAAAACTTGAATGCCACGTCAAAACTCACAACTAAAAAACCTTTATAATTTATTTACGAATTTACATTATTAATTTCTTTTATGTATTTTAAATTTTACGAGATCAAATTTTATGTCCTTAAATTTTTTTATCCCTATTTTTTTTTACCAATCGGACGAATCAGATTATATCTCAAGAATATCTTGTACATCATAAAAATATTATACACATCTTAAAAATATCATGATACCTTAAAATATAATTTGATTCATCCAATTGTAAAAGACACGGAGACAGAAAAAAAAAAAAAAAAAATCGAGAATAAAAGATTTGATCTGAAATTTCACATGGTTATAATTTTTTTATTTAACTCTTTCCTTTCACCGACCTTATTAAAAAAATCTGTCAGGGAGATGGCCTTGTACTCATCAATGCTTATCACGGGTTCTTCCTGTAAATCAACATGTTATTCCTACTAATCAATGCGTATCGCGTGTGCTTCCCGTAAATCAACACGTTTTCTTCCAAAATTTCTAAGCACAACGTTAACGTGTTTAATTGGATTTGAATTTGGATATAGATTTGGATTTTTTTTATTTTCTAGATACATTTTTTTTTTTTTTGACGAGAACAATTTTTTTTAAAAAATTAAATTATATATTAAATAGTTAAATTGGGTCTCGTATTGTTCAGTTCTATAAATTAACCAGACAAGAACAAAAATCTGACCGCTGCATTTGTAGGATTTAGTAAATCTTGCAGTGGATAGCGGGCCCCACGGTATCATTGAGTTAGTGGATCCGCATGTGGATGTGGACAGGTGGTCTGTAGAGTTGTCCCCTCCAGCTCACACAATCATCAGGATTAATTTCATTGTGTTTTTTTTATATAAAATTATGATTTAAAGGGCCGCGATTATCGTTTATAAAATCACGAATTCACGATACGAAGAGATCTGGAGATCAAAATTCGGATAAAGTATATTTTTTGTATATGTTAACTATTTGTACTAATAATTAATAATTATTCATGATTTAATTTTTCTATATTAATTTAGAGATAGATTGACGAAATTTGTTAGAGATGAATAAATCATCTTTTATCATACGATACGAAGTATAGAATCGAACAATCTTATCATTCAGAAACAAGTTCGATTTGGATCATTGTTTACAATGAAATCAGAATAAAAAAAATGGGAACAAGAGTATTGGGATCATGCAGAATCTATGAAATCGATGCGATTATACGTTACAAATGATTTTACATACGATTTAAAATTTCCGACACTGAAAGCATAGACAGCATCGTTTGTCTTCGACGTTAATCAAATAAACTGTCGTAGTAAAAGCATAAGATTATAAAGTAAGTGGAATAGATGTTTTGTGCAATAAAGTGAGATCAGTTTCGATAATATGACGATGACGACGTTCAAAATATCCAATGTATTCAAGAGTGTGTGGAGGAGTGATAAGATGACTGATACCATGAGTAGTAAGAAAGGAGCGAAGAACGAAGAATTCACCTCCATTGTCAGTGAAGAGTATTTTGATAGTCATCTAGAATCAATTTTCAACAAGAGTTTTGAATGCAATAAAGAGAGTATACATCTAATTTTTTGCGTAAGGGATAAATCCTTATATACTTTGTAAAATGATCAACAAAGATAACATAATACTTGAGTCTGCCAAATGATGATATATGAGATGTCCAAACATCAGAAAAGCAAATATCCAAAGGAGCACAAGACGAAATACTAGATTTATGAAAGGACAATTTATGACTCTTATTAATATTTCACGAAATGCATGAAAAATTAGACAAAGTATCCACAGGAAACGAAAGACCCAAGGATAACAAAAAACATTGCAAAACATCTAATAATAGATGACCTAAACGACTATGCAATAAGGAAATAGATGACAAGACAGACACAGAAATGGCTGAAGGGGATGATAGCGGAGATGCAAATTTTGGCCAGTAATAAATACCATCTCTATGGACCCCCGCTGACCAATGTCGCTCCCGTACGACGATCTAACACCTGAAAATATGAATCAAAGAAAAGAAATGTAATAGAATTAGTAGCACAAAGTGCAGCGACAGAAATCAAATTTTTTAACATAGATGACACAAATAAAATATTAGAGAAAACTAAAGGGAAAGATGGAGTGGAGAAAAAAAAAATTAGTGTGTATAATGGGTAATCTAGAATCATCACCAATGCCGACGCTATCATTCCCAAAGTAAGGCTTATGCAACGAGAAAGTAGTGAGATCAATAGTGACATGATGAGAGGCGCCAAAGTCGACCACCCATTCTCGAGAATTAGACGGAAGTGTAAAATGAACAACAGTGTGGACAAATGGTGCACTATAAGCTGGACGTGGAGCACGCGGAGGAGTCGGCAGAAGCAGAACAAGCATTGAGGCAGTCATATGACTACACTAGCGAGCAGAGTAACCTTGAACACCACAGATCTGACAGCGCCTAAGATAACGATTGGGACTGGATACAGCTGGATGTGTAGGAGGACGCGCAGACAGTCCAGGAGTAGATAGGCGCGACTGATGGGACATCGACGGAACCTGCTGGCGACCACCACGATAGTTTGAATACTAATTACGAGAATTCCCTGCTGGAGCCACAAGAGCAGTCATTGGCGTCATAGATGGAAATGGTGTCGAGACTTTTAATTGAGCTTCATAGTTGAGGAGCTGCTCGAATAGCTCATCAAAGGTAATAGGGGCGTCACGAACTTGCAGAGCATGTGAGATATTGCAATAATCTTGGCTAAGACCATTCAAGACACTAATGGAGAGCTCATCAAAATCAACTTTGATATTCATAATCGCAAGAGCGTCAATATTTCTTTTGATGTCCTGCATATAATCAATGATAGATCTGTTATCCTATTGAGGGCTGACAAGATTTTGACGATGAGTCATAATCCTGCTACGTGAGGGAGCAGCATAGGTTCTCTCCAGCATCTGTCATCCGTCTCTAGATGAAGAAATAACTGCACAAGAGTAGGAGACATTGAACCTATAATAGCGTTGAGGAGAAGTTGATCCTGACGGAACCAGAGAATATGATCAGGATTCGCCTGAGGGAGCGTGACGTCTGTAGGCGTTATCTGCGCAAGGGGCAGGGACGTGAGCCATCAACAAAACCCAATAAGTCATATCCAAATAGAAGAGACGTGAACTGCAAGCGCTAGGCAGAGTAATTGGAGGTGGTGAGTTTCAACAGTGCTTGAGCAGTAACGTTGAGAACCACAAGGGCGGAAGGTGAATCAGGAGTATTTTTGAGAGATAGCCAGGGAGTGATGTCGTCGACGACAGTCATTGTAGAAGGCGGCTGGTGGATATTGTGGAGAAAAGGAAAAAGATTGTTATTAAGCTTAGCGCTCTGATACCATGTTGACGATAGAATTCATACACTTTATTAATGATAATATGTGGTATAGGAAAACATATAAAATACTATAAAATAAGTAAATATTTCCTAATAATAATTATTCTCTAATAACTAACAAACAAATAAGTATTTACTAATAATAATTATTTACTAATACGACAGACAAGAAAACGAAAGCTGAGGGGCCGCACTAGAGTGCACGAGGAGGCGGCTTGTGGAAAGCTTACATCGGCTGGTGGCTTGCAACTGTGACCACAGTGTGTGGGTGATAGGAGCATCAAAGGCATCGTCAGCAGCATTTGGTAGGCACCAACGACTTACGGATGACTTCTATCAACCTATATAGAATCGTGATACTATAAACTATCATCGCAATAAAAAAATTATTTATTTTCTGATTATGAATTTAGAAAAAAAAAATAATTAGTATAAAAAAACCTTTCGGATAAACTTTGACGGAAAAAATTGGATTAAAAAGAGAAGTCAAAAGTTCCTTCAATTTTCTCCCTTCACTTTCGGGGCAAGATACATTTTTTTTATTGGAATTAAAAGGGACCACAAAATCAATTTGGATGAGTTTTTTCTGTTTATGTCCCTTGCGTTGAAAAGATAGTCATGGAACTTGGCCACGCCTTATCATTTGATCCCTATACCACGTGAAATATGCGGTTGAATCGGATGAATTTTTTATTTAATCGAATTGGACATATTAAATAAATAAATTTAAATAATTAATTAAATTAAATGAATAATCTTGCCGATGAATAGAAATTGTGGCCGTTGGTACGGTGTGATGGTAAGAAGTAAAGATTATTCTCATGACGAAAGTTTAAATCTCACATTGGATATTTATGAACATTTAGGAAGTTTAAATCCATGTCAAGGCTCACCTGTGTTCCTCAAATATATCTGGGGTCCAACTGTTAGTCTCCACAGCGAATTGAATCCAATGCCTAAATATTTGGATTAACAAAAACATATATATATATATATATATATATATATATATATATATATATATATATATATATATATATATATATATATATATATATATACCTATATATATATATATAAATGAATTATTAATAATAATAATTCATGCATCGTGAGTGCTTGAGCAATTTCAAATCTCAAGTATTAACAGTTATAAAATATTTTCTAAAATGAAAAATCTAAAACATTGATTTTTATGATGGTAAAAAGTGAATACGTTCATTTTCAGTGTCTCCGTCAATTCGTCTTAGGATCAACACGGAAGAGGTAAATCATCGGCGGCTACTAGCCTTTGGAATAGTGACTAACACATAAGGGAGACATTTACCTCGACTTTATCGAGATTAGAACCCCAAATTTCATGATTACAACACCTAATGTGTTTGCCACTAGACGGCTAGACCCATCCGAAGAGACTAAAACATTGGTTCTTAGATTAGACAAGAAGTTAGTTGTACTTTTAAATTTATCCGATGATCAACCTTATAGGATGAGACTGTCTATTTTTATAACTAATTGGACGGAAGCTTAATATATATGAATTATAAAAAAAAAATCTTGTCAGCTATATATCATATGAATATAATAAATAAAATTATATTTACTAATCAATTAGATAAATTTAAAAATATAAAAATTTAATAATTAAATAAATTAAAAGTTTGATAATATTTAAATGAATTTAATTAAATTCAAATTTATAAAAAAAATTAAATTTTAATGACCGTTTTAACCGTTTGAATCATTTTAGACGGGATCGATTATCTAAATCGTAACGTCTCATTCAACCTCAATACAACGGCCTTTATCCAACAAGTAGGGCCTTATCGCATGGCTGACTCAGCAATCAATCGGTAGAACTTGAAAATAATTCTTGAATTTTTTAAAACTAATTTTAGAACATCATTTTTTTTTTCCTCAGATAATGAAAGCCTTTCAAAAAAAAAATCACAAAGAAAAAAAAATCACATGAAACTCCAAACCAAGTTATGAAAGTTTAAGAAATAATTTTCCTATCCAAGATTTTGATTCATACGATGAATAAGATAGGACCTTTAAGATTGGGATTTAAGATTGGGGTCGAAGTTAAAAAAAGTTAACTAAAGTGATGGTTAAAGTTGGGAGGTCAACACTTAGATTAGTATGGTTGTATAGTTCGGCTGAATAATCTAATTGATTGGACCTCTTGTTCGTTTGAAATCCGAGTTCTTGATAACGAGTTTGTCATACTCGTAAAATAAATTAAAATGTATTTCCACTAAACCTCTTATCTACACAATAATATTGTAGTAACGAGTCCAGGATCGAATCTCGAGGAACTAACGGTAGGATGTAATTTTAGGATCATATTTTATTCTCATTTTTGGGGTTTTTAATATCGAATTGTGGGTTTAAACTTGAATCTAAATATAACAAAAGTGAAGCACAACAATAAAGAAATTAATCTAAAGCAAGAGTGAACCTAACTATGTGCCAATGATCAAACCAAAACGTATTGTCACCCTACATTATAATTAAACCATCAACATACTTAAACTAAATATGAAATAATGAAATGCAATTAAATCTGATCTACATCACCAATTAAAACCCTAGCTTAAACTTAACAACCTAACAATTAACCAAGAACAAATTAAACTCAAATTAAACTACAAAGGTAATGAAATACTAAATGACTTGCTAAAAACATAACAACCTTCAAATGAATCTGTTCTAAGATAATAAAAATAGTAACAAAATGAAATAAACCCTAACCGATCCAATCTCTCAACCAATCTAACAAAGTTTCGCACTCTTGCCGTCACACAAGAATGCCGAAGTCGAGAACACCCAACTCTGGACCTCAATGAAGAGTATCAGTGGCGTATCAGCTCCAGGTATGCTCAGCAACGCCGACGGACCACCCCCGACATGCTAGAAACACCCAAAACCCCATAAATGGCCGAAAATACTGGAAATCTATAACAGGGACCTCTGAATCTGAATGGAAGCTACGGATTGCGGATTATGGTCGGATGAAGCTCAGTAACGCCGGAGGACCACCGTCGAACGTTTCTGATGGGAATCGGATCTCAGATTTGGAGGAACACCTCCAAATCTGAGATGGAACAGAGATATGCCGAGGCGTAGAATTTGCCGGAGGAAACACCCTCCGATGACTCCAGATAAATGGGATGAAGCTGCCGTGAAGCTCTACAATGAAGTTAAAGCTCGAGAGGTTGATTGGAGAAGGAATCGGGGCCGAAATCCGGAAGAAGACGCGTGCCGGGACGAAGCTGCGCTGTGGAGGATCGACGAAGCCTGGAAGCTACTGTAGCTTTTGTTTTGAATCTGTTCCAGATCTGAACGGACGGCTGTGATTGATTTAGCTCTTGATCAACGGTGAAAAGTCATCCAAAATCCGATCCGGATGTACTGATCTTCATCTAGGGTCAGGATCTACTCTCCCTTAGGTCGGATCAACCAGATCTTCACTGGATGGTTCAGATCTTCCCAATCTTCGATGAACGGTCCAGATTAATTCGGGCTGGATCAATGGCTATATGAACTAAGATCTGGATCAAAACCTTCGGATCTTCATCTATGGCTGAGATCTCCTCCTCATTAGGTTGGATGGGCCAGATCTTCAATGGATGACTCAGATCTGCTTGATTGTAGATGAACGGTCCAAATAACTCAAAGGTTTGATCGTCTCGTTTAAACTCCGATTCGAGCCCAATTTCGGTTCGAATAGATCCAAATACAAGATCCTTTGATGCCTACAAAATAAGAATCAAATATTAGCATCAAATAACACAAAAATACAATAATTTACAATTAAATCCAAGAATAAGACAATGCACAAAAATGTGATGTAACGATGATTTAAACCTATGAAATCAACATCAAACCATGCATATATGAATCAAAATAATACAGTAAAATCATGGTTATCAAATCCCCCACACTTAATCTTGAACGTCCCGTGCAAGTAAAGAAAACTAAAAATCATCTCCACAAAAATTACCTAGCAATATCTAAAAGATAATAAAAAGAATTTAACTAAGACCATCTAAAGATTTCAAACAATCATGAATACAATCCAATTAATAATCAGTAGGTATGGTAGTTTCAATCCAATTGAAAAATTAAGCAAGTTGCATCTCACAAGGAATTTACCTATTCTAGCTCTCACACTCAAGCATGTGTATAAGTGGAGCTCACTCAATGCACCTCACAACATTTCACTACCATAAGCTTGCTTATTTTCTAATTCTCTACCACTATAAACATAGCATACATAAATCAAAAAGGATTTTATCATCAAGAATTGAAATGAAAGCAAGAAGAATAATGAAAGTGGATGAAATAGGCAAAAGAAAAGAATTCAATGAAAAATTGAGAAAATGAGAGTATTGGAGGAATATACTTGATGACTTCACCATTTTGATGTGAAAAGAGATGAATACCATTTTTTTTTATCAATTCAAAAAACTAAGCTAACCTCCCATTAAATTTGATAGCTATCCAAAAATTTTGATACTCTATCTCCACACTTTATACTCTTTTATTTTGCCACTGTTTTTCCTTTCTTCTTCACTATTTTTGCACTTCAATTCAGCATTTTGAAATTAAAACAATCTCACATCAATTAATGAAGAAGAATCCCCTCCCCTACACTTAAACCTTTGGCCGTCTCGGACAATAGAACACCACTGTTTAATTCCTTTTCTGCTGCAGGATTTTTTTCCTTTTCTTCTGTTCTGTGTCAATCTGAACATTTCCTGCCGTTAACCTCTTTTGCCCTATACTCATGAACATTAGCTTCATTGCACATCTACAACAATCTTGATCACAGAAAATTTTACAGCATGCCAAAACTGCACTTTTAAACTAGATGGTATCTATTTCAAACAACCTTCCACCAAACCAAAAGTATTTAATCCTCAAGTTCTCCAAGTAAACTGAGGGTAGTCACCAAAATTCCATAACTTCAAACTCTCTATTCAATTTCCAGTAAAATCTGAAATCAGTAACTTTGAGAAATTTAGTTCCAGAAATTCTGAAAAAGGCAGTCATAGTTCAAATTAGAAGGCTCAACTTCAGCCACTCCGCAACTTTGTTTTCATATTCCAATCCTCTACAGATTTGAATTGCTAAACATATCCAAAATTAAGTTTCAATGAAGCTAGAGTTGTTGTCATGGAAGACATAATACAAAACTGGGCACAATTCTGGGCACAAATTCAATCCAACTCGAACAAGAAAACTCATCAAGATCAATCAGAGTTGATACATCCGTTTCCAAATCTGATCTGTAGCTTCTGTTTTGTTTTTCTGTTTAGCTTGAGTTCAGTTCACATCTGATCAGCAATTAGCTTGAAAATTTGGCATGAACTTGCTTATTTCCTGAATATTTCTCACTGCAGCAACTTACAACATTCTTCAGTTCCAGAAATAACTTCAGAAATTGATTCAGAGATCAGATTCAAAGAAATTCGAGGCTTTGAATCATAGAAGATCTGGAAGATATGAAACATCACTTTCAGAAATCAGCTTGGAAGAGGAAATCATTTGGCAATGAAATTCTTTTGACAATGAAATAATCAAAGCTTGAGTTCAGTTAAAGACTTAAGTCTAACAGAATCTTGCAGGATTGAAACTCCACAGATTCCAGATTTTCAGAATTCAGATCTAGGAATTTAGAGGAGCTAAGGACCTGTCAGATTCTGAAGAATTCAGACTCCACACTTTAAATCAGAGATATCTAATGTAAAACAGGAACAATTCAAAAGAAGGGACTTAATAAACATCTTCACATTGCAGGAGGAAAAGAAAGTATCAAAGGCCACTACTGTTATGATCCAGAACTTCTTATATTCCCAGGTTTTCTTTTCATTCATTTTCTTTGAATCTCTGATTTTTGAAACACTTGACACTCCTCCTCTCCAATAATACTCTTAACTTCAGCTAAGGAATCTCAGATCAGCTTGTTGATCAGTTTGCTTTCTTGAAAGCTGATCTGAGTTGTTTATGGAAATCTGAAGTTAGAATCCTGTTGGCTTTTGCAAGAGCTAAGTTAGAAGGAGTTGTTAGCAATACAGAATTTGAATTATGTAAATATGTGAATGCATAACTCATTTCTTGGAGGTAACTCAAATTCGGATCTGCAAAGACAGCAACCTTGTAGTAAAAAGTTTCAAAATATGTAAGGGAAAGTAATTCAGCTTGTGACATGGAGATTCCAACATAACAAAGACTCCCATTTATCATTGAAATAATAGGAGGTTGAATTCTAACTTCGGCTATTGAGAATCAACAAATTAACTTGACAATAAACATGGCTTGGAACTAAGAACTACTGCAGTTGATTTCAGAATCAGATTCTTAGGTTTAGTTGTGCCATTGCAGAGATTCAGAGTTAGAATTCAAGTTTGATGGAGTTTTAAAAACCTTCTAGCAGCCACACCATCCTCTAATTACTGCAGGCCTTCATCTTGTACACGTACACCACTCTATTCATCATTCTACTCCAGATTCTGCAACCCTTGGTTTTCCTTCTATTTCTTTTCTTTGAACATACTGATCAGAATTGTAAAAATAGAAAAAAAAAACAGCCAATGATCACAAAAAGGCATGTACTTCTTCTGAAGTATCATTAGAATTAAACAGCAATAAGGTTTGGCAAACACATGCTCAACTTGATACAATGGTTCCATTTCTGCAGTATTACAGAAATTTCACTATGGATTCTGGAAATTAGCAACTTAGAATTTAATACTAGCAGAATCCAGCTGCAATAAACGTAGCTCCAAATATTCCAAACTGTCAACAATAAACGGAAATGCAACTTATTTCTGAAAGTTTCAAATCTGGAATTCTCATTTCTGCAGATTTCTCCTTTACTTACTGTGCCCCATATTCAGCTACACATTCCCAGAATTCAGCTTCTTCTCAAACATAATTTCTGATTCAGAATTCAAATCATGCATTTAATAGCTCTTGAATACTTAGCCGGATTCATGAAGATTAAGCTTGGAAGCAAACATCATTCATTAATTTGGTTAAATTCTTTTGAAGTTCCACTCTTAATTCTCATTTTCTAATTTAGAGAAGCTTAACTTCCTTTTTGAAATAGCTTGTAGATTGTATCCTTGCTATCAAATGCAAACTCTAAAGTTTAACAGCTGCTTTAAACTCTGCATTACAGCAACCTCTAATTCCAGCAGTAAAGTGAAGCTATGCAATTTTCAGAATCTGAAATTTAAATACTCTGCCACTTCCTGGAAACTCAGTTTAAAAGGAGGTTTCAGTTGATGTCACTTACTATCTGAATAGCTTTAAGATTACCTTCATATTGCACAAAATGAGAATCAATAGAATTTAAGAACGCCTTAATCAGATTACTACCCCAGAACTTGGTATCCAGTAGCAGTAATTTCAAAAATCAGACATGTCTATATCTGTTGTCACTGCCTTTCCTCCTTCAGAATGGCTTCAGGCTCTATATAATCATGGAAACAATGCAAAAGGCAAAAGCAAAGAACAAGCAACAGGCCTAAAAACAAAAGAGACTAACGATATAGAGATTGATACAAAACTGGCACACAAATCATAAATTGCAGCTTCTATTCTGTTGCTCCTGCTCCAAATTCCAACAACAAATTGCAAAAATCAGCAACTCCTTCCTTTGAAAGACAATCCATATGAGTCCCTTCCTAAGCATTCCAACTTACAGGTCTCAGTATTGTAGTAAAGCTAGCCAATCCAAAAATTAATAGTTTCTGCAATTAAATTCTGGATCCTTATAGAGAGTTGTTTACTATAGAAATTCTTCTCTCGGATTCACATCCAATGAATTCATAAAAACTAAATAGCATAAATCCAATCCATTCCTACACAGCAGCAATCTCCATTCTGCATTTCTTTCTATTTTCAGCATTCTTCCAGCATTTACCTCATTGTTAAATGTACCAATTGCTGCCCTTATCTTCAACTTTCAAAGTAAATGATCATCCATTCAAGTACTTTGTTGATGAAATAATAATAACCAATTGAATTCCGAATTTTGATCCATTTAAATCACATTCCAATGGCTATACAACTCACTGTTCTTGCATTGTTTTGTGTCTAGATAAATCCATGAATTCATCTTTTCTTATCTTGCAAATGCCATGCAAGATAGCATACCATTTATTTCAGCATCTTCTCCAATTTCAACTAAACTTCCACTCATTTGGATATTGTATTATGAATTTTGATACAAATTGATACAAACTTTTCAGCCCTACACTTCAATTTCTGCAGAATTCCTGCATTGTTCAGATGGCTTCTTAAAGAATTAAACTCAGGGATTCAAAGCTCAAATTCAACACTTTTATTTCAAAACTCCACAGACTAAATTCAGAAATTTGAAATTCCTGGTTATGCATTGCTGTAAGTTCCTCAGCATCAATGACAGCAAGACAGTTTCAAGAAATGGAGCTAAATTCTGAATTTTCTAAGATGAATTCAATCTCTTCAGTTTCAGAAATTAGAATCCTAGAATCTTCTTTAACACTGAACAAATAAGAGATTAAATTCCATTTAGCATAGAATTCAGTTGCTTCTGTTCAGAATCATCAAATAAATTAGGCACTATTGAGAAATCAACAATTCAAGTCTTCAGCATCAACAGATTTCAGTTCTTGAACTCTGTTTCAGAAACAATTTTATCACCCAACTTTGCTTGATACTTCATTTAAATTGAAAATTTGCAAAGAAACTTGGCCCAATCTCTATTTCTTAAGAAATAACAAAACTTCTATGCCAAATCTCCACTTTGATTTCTGCATTGAAAACTAAGCAACAAACAACCCCTTTCATTTTCATCTGTTCAACTCCAAGCTTAGATTATAATCCATAGATTGAAAGGTTGGCACATTGCTCCAAAAGCTAAACAGCCAATAGGCTGATTTCTGCACAGTGCAGAATTCTATTTTTCTGATCAAGTTTGATTTCTGCCTGTGATTTCAGATCTTTACTGCTTTTCCTCATTGTACATTAAACTTTGTTAGATATTAAACAATGTTTCTGATTCAATCAGCTTCAGAAATTCAGCTAGGTCCAGCAACTCATTTCCTCTGCACTTTCCAGAATCAACAAAATTCAGCCTTCTTTCATTTATGAAATTGTTCAAAAGAGTTGCTGGATTGTAATTTCTTCAAAGCACCATCTTGAAATGCTCCACGAATGGAATAGTGCTTAACAAATGAATTTCGAATTCTGTTCCATTTTGATAAGATTTCAGTAGCAACAAGAGTTCATTGTTTCTGCATTTCCAAATCTTCTATTTCCGAAACTTGATTTTTCTAGTTTCTGCAAAATTCAGTTTGAAAAGGCATGGATTGAAATGAGAAACCAATTGTTACTGAAATTAATAGAATTTCACTTGAGATCTTGCTGATTTTAGGTCTGCTAATAAGAATTTGGTACAAACTTGATACATTAGAGTCAAATGACAGCAGCTACATCACTTTCAGTTCTACTTCCTGCATTTCAGTTTGTTCAATTGTATGCCAAGGAGACTCCAGTATCCTCATAAGCATTCCTTAATTTCCTAAAGACATATATCAACAACACCTCAAATGCTCAAATAGCTTTTGAAATTTCTGCTAAACAACAATCTTCAGAATTCAGCAACTTTATTGGGTTTCCTGCAACTTGAGATTTTCAGAATTAAAGTCTTTCTTCCTCTTGGTTATCTGGACTGTAAAACATTCATTAAGCACTTAGCGAACAACAACTTGAAGTACTTCCTAAATTGAATAGTGCCCTACAATTGAAGTTCAAATTCTAACTCATAATCACAGTTTTCTCAATTTTTCTGCATTGTCCTTTATATTGTATCAGGTGGCTGTTCCTTTCCTTATTTCATCAGGATTTATGTTTCAATTTGAAATGATTTCTGAATGAAATGTCACTCACCATTTGAACAAAGATTTTTGGTACACCTTTAGTACCATCCTGCATTCATAATTCTGCACTAGACATGTTTCTGCATTTCTGATTTCTAAAGCTTGAAAAGATCGTAAGAAGCTGAAATACCATTTGTTACTGCATCTTGTAAGGCTTCACCTAAGCTCCTCAATTGTTTAAATGTTGCTTCTGATTTTTGATACACTTGATACCAAGTTACAGTACTTCTCAGTTCTGCTCTTTGGAAATTTGTTGAAACTGAAGTCTAGCAATCAAATTTCTGTAGATTCTCAGCTCTGATTTTTCCATTTCTGTAGATTCCTGCAAATTTTTGTGTATCAAACAACTTATAAATGCATTTATATTACATACACCTAGTTTTGTTTGAGCCTTCCATTAACTAGACAATTTCAGGAAGAGCTTAGCACACACTTGCTGATTTCAGAAACACATCTGATTTCTGAATTCTGTTTTTGTAGATTTCAGTTAAACTTTGAATGGAGTTTCAGGAACCACCTTGAAACTTACTGGTTTCTCTAAAACCTACCCAGAAACAAGATCTTGCCACATTCCATCCAACTGAGTTTCAGAATTTAATTCCAGGAACTGCAGGTTCTGAATTAAATTAGTTGCTGGAATGCTGACCAAAATTTTTTTCTTGAGAGATCAGCTTGGTTCCATCAATTAACTTAGTGCCTTATTGGTCAAGAACTTGCAAAAATAGCTCAGCGTGAACATATTGTAAATCATAATATGGTCTTTGAAGCATCACAGTGGCTCTATACTCAACCCACAGATTTTGCATTGACAGATTTAATTTGAGCAGATTTTTATCAAGCTTCAACTTAAGGCTTTTAATCTAATACCCACATGCCACTACATTAACTAGTTCAATAGCTACTTAACACTTCCTTGTTCAGCCAAATATGATTCAGATTTTTAAGTCAGACTTTAATCTCAGTTGCTATAACCTTCAATAGCCCAAACTCCAATTCTGCTCCACCTTCCAAGCTTCACAATTGTTACACTTTCAATTCTGAATAGTTGATCACGACTAACAGAAATTTTAGTAATTGAGCAGAAGCAAGGCAATTCCATAGACTTGTCAAATAATCACTCCTTCCCCCACACTTAAAATCTTGGGCATCCTTACTCATCAAGCAATCCATCCAAACTCTCAATGAAATAATGACAAGCAAAGATAATCAAGGGTTTGAATGTTAGATAAAAATGTTTCAAGAAAATTGTGGAGAAAGAAATGGAAAATATGATGGAACAAAAATGACAAATATCCTTTATTTTCTTGCATACATATGCCATTGTGATTTTGAAAAGAAGCAAAACAAGTTCTAGAGTTTCAATTGCTATGAGTGCATGCCACACAAGAGAAAATAATAGTGTATAAGCTTTAAGTGGTCATCTCTAGGTGTTTTTATTGCACTCAAGCTCAATTGATCAAATTGGAATCCACCACCAAATTAACCAATATCAAGTAAGTAGAGCATCCAATCATGTCACATGACCTAAATTGATGATCAAATTTAAGTAACTCTTACCATCTTAAACATATTATTTAGAAAATTCCCATGGAGACTTTTATTCAAAAAGACATGCTATATACTAACAAAATGCAAAGTATGAAAACAACTGTGGAAATAAAATGCAAAATGTAAAGTATGAAACTAAAATGCAAATGAAAAGTATTAAACTAAAGAAACGTATAAAGATTTTATTAGAGAAAAACTAAACACAAAGCAAGAGTTAAAATGCAAAAGCAAGCGAAATTAGAACCAACTCCCCTTTCATTTTCCGGTGGTTGAAGAATGTTTAGAAGAAGTAGCCACCCCGGAAGTGGAGTAATCATGGTTCCACTCAAATTCTTCTTATTACTCATTTTTCCATTCAAAATTCTTTCTAGAGGTCTGAGGCGGTTCAGTTTAAGCACCCACTTCGGAAGCTTATGTTCTCCTACACAATCAATAAAAGAAAATACCTCCCACACACATGTGGGATTAAAAGAAAATAGGAGAATATTAATGTGGGTAAAACATATATCAAGAAATGCATCACATCTAATAAAATCAATAAATGGTACCTCTATGAAATTCTCTAATGTATCACAAAAAATACTCACCTTGTCATGCTGAAAGGTACCTGGAGTGGTGATTGTTACCTCCTTATCATCTAGTAAATGCTCAGACTCCAGTTCTGGTGAGTGTACAACTTCATGTAGTAATTCTTGGGTGTTTGGTTCTATAGCACAAGTCCCTACACTTACATCTTTAATTCTTGGTGATTCTTAAGGTAATGCTTCCAGTAAGCATTCCCCTACACTGAAATCATCCTCTACATCAATACCTGCATGATTCACATCATCTAAAGCAACACTATTAGTAGAATCAGAAATTTGAACAACTACATCATCACAATAATAAAAAATACTAAAAGAATCTAGTAAAGAAGTAGATGCAGTGTCAGGCCTGACAAGAGCTCCACAATCCATCTCCTCACTGGCGCTTTGTGTTTGTAACTGATGAATAGATGATGTAATTTGATCTAACTGACTCTGAATATTCTGTATCCTTGCAAATTATTGCTCTTGATGCTCACTCATTTGTTGCATAACTTCATTACATTTCCAAATTGACTCTGCAAATTTTTCTTGTACATCCTCGTACCTATTCCATTGCTCCATAGGTAGGTAGTACTGAGGTTGATAGAAACCAGACTGAGGCTGATAATAATAGCTCTCCCTCCAATCTCCAAAATGCTGATATGGATCCATGGTCAAATAAATTTCCTATTCTTACATTGAAACACTAGCAAATAAAATTAGAAGACTCAAGAACAAATAAAATCAAACACATGGATATATGAACATGAAAGCAATTAAAACAACAAATTTTTTTAAGTTTTCAAAAATAAAGAACAATCCTAAAATCATCACTAGTTTCCCCGGCAATGACGCCAAAATTTGATAACGAGTCTGTCACACTCGTAAAATAAATTAACAATGTATTTCCACTAAACCCCTTATCTACACAATAATGTTGTAGTAACGAGCCCAGGATCGAACCTCGAGGAACTAACGGTAGGATGTAATTTTAGGATCGTATTTTATTCTCATTTTTGGGGGTTTTAATATCGAATTGGGGGTTTAAACTTGAATTTAAATCTAACAAAAGTGAAGCACAGCAATAAAGAAATTAATCTAAAGCAAGAGTGAACCTAACTATGTGCCAATGATCAAACCATAATGCATTGTCACCCTACATTATAATTAAACCATCAATACACTTAAACTAAATATGAAATAATGAAATGCAATTAAATCTGATCTACAACACTAATTAAAACCCTAGCTAAAACTTAACAACCTAACAATTAACCAAGAACAAATTAAACTCAAATTAAACTACAAAGGTAATGAAATACTAAATGACTTGCTAAAAACATAACAACCTTCAAATGAATCTGTTCTAAGATAATAAAAATAGTAACAAAATGAAATAAACCCTAACCGATCTAATCTCTCAACCAATCTAATAAAGTTTCACACTTTTGCCGTCACACAAGAATGCCGAAGTTGAGAACACCCAACTCCGGACCTCAATGAAGAGTATCAGTGGTGTATCAGCTCCAGGTATGCTCAGCAACGCCGACAGACCACCCCCGACACGCTGGAAACACCCAAAACCCCATAAATGGCCGAAAATGCTGGAAATCTACAGCAGGGACCTCTGAATCTGAATGAAAGCTACGAATTGCGAATTATGGTCGGATGAAGCTCAGTAACACCGGAGGACCACCGCCAAACGTTTCTGATGGGAATCAGAGCTCAGATTTGGCGGAACACCTCCAAATCTGAGGTGGAACAGAGATATGCCGAGGCGAATTTGCCGGAGGAAACACCCTCCGATGACTCCAGATAAACGGGATGAAGCTGCCGTGAAGCTCTACAATGAAGTTGAAGCTCGAGAGGTTGATTGGAGAAGGAATCGGGGCCGAAATCCGGAAGAAGACGCGCGCCGGGATGAAGCTGCGCTGTGGAGGATCAACGAAGCCTGGAAGCTACTGTAGCTTCTATTTTGAATCTGTTCCAGATCTGAACGGACGGGTGTGATTGATTTGGCTCTTGATCAACGGTGAAAAGTCATCCAAAATCTGATCCGGAGGTACCGATCTTCATCTAGGGTCAGGATCTACTCTCCCTTAGGTCGGATCGACCAGATCTTCAATGGATGGTTCAGATCTACCAAATCTTAGATGAACAGTCCAGATTAATTCTGGCTGGATCAATGGCTATATGAACTCAGATCTGGATCAAATCCTCCAGATCTTCATCTATGGCTGAGATCTCCTCCTCATTAGGTTGGATGGGCCAGATCTTCAATGGATGACTCAGATCTGCTTGATTATAGATGAACGGTCCAAATAACTCCAAGGTTTGATCGTCTCGTTTAAACTCCGATTCGAGCCCAATTGCGGTTCGAATAGATCCAAATACAAGATCCTTTGATGTGTACAAAATAAGAATAAAATATTAGCATCAAATAACACAAAATATAATAATTTGCAATTAAGTCCAAGAATAAGACAATGCACAAAAATGTGATGTAACGATGATTTAAACTTATGAAATCAACATCAAACCATGCATATATGAATCAAAATAATACAGTAAAATCATGGTTATTAGTCCTCCCATTTCGATGGAATCCCAAGCCATCCTAGTTCAATTCAGAACCGAGTAGCACGATCGTATGACTCGACCAAATAGTCCATCTGATTGGGCCTCTTGTCCGATCGAATCCTGAATCCTCCCGACTCAATGGAATCCTAAGTCAGGTACTCTCAGCTTGATCGTACTCCTTGTCAGAGCGAATGCTTTGCCCAAGCGGATGCCAAGTCCTCAGAGAAGCCGAGTCCTCAAGGAGGCTGAGCCCTCAATAGAGTCGAGTCCTCAGAAGGGTCAACGCTCCTTAGTGTTAGTGCAGGAAGCACCAGATGATTGAACCTATATTTTGATAACGTCAAAGGGTTCAAAGTTTAGGTTTGTTGTTGTTCTAACAAGTCTGACTAAGTGTGCAGGAAAATTTTAAGTGATCTTAGGGAAGGTGAAAGTCCTAGTTGAGACTAGGCATATAAGTTCTGGTAGAAACACTAGGTAGGTGGAAAACCCTAGTTGGGATAGGCAAAGAAGTTTTGGTCTGTGTGACTAGGAAAAGTCTTGACAGATCGGGGATATCAGGCAAAAATCCTAGGGTCGAGAACACTTGGTGAAAGTCCTGGGAGTCACAGACACCAGGCAAAAACCTGGATGGGTCAAGATTAGGATGTCCAACAGAAAGTCCTAAAGTCTCGGATGTTGAGCAAAAGTCCAAATGGTCTGGAGGATCGGTTTGACATAAGGTAAACTCTCTTGATAGGAGTAGGTGAGGACGTGTTCCCCGTTGAGAGAATAGTAGACATCAGTTCGACCTAAGGTTTTATTAAAAATCTGAAAGTTAGAATCAGACAGTCCTAAGATTGTCAAAATACTATGTTTTTATCATGCTAACTATATTTTGCAGGGTATCCTTTTGTATTTGGACAAACATGCTTTGCAGGAGTTGAAACAAACAAGTTAGCTTGGGTGAACAGTGCTGAAGGCACCTCAGAGCTGTGCGGAGGCGCCTTAGAGCATCATGGAAGGCGTCCTAGATAGGGCGGAGGTGCCCTCGTGCAGATAAACCTTGAGGATAAGGTTTTCACCGCAGGGTGGCATCCTGAAGCGCATGGATGACACCCTTGAGCATTGGAGGCACCACAAAGTGCTTGGAATGCACCCTCGGGTGGATAAAGAGCGCAAGCAACGTGGTTTATTAAGTCTAAAGAAGAAGGGATAAATCTTGCAGTTGGAGGCACCTTGGATGCAGTCGGAGGCACCCTCAACGCGTGATAAAAGTAATGCTCAGCCAGAGTTCAGTACATAACTTCAATTGACGCTTGCTACGACTTCTCTCTTACGCGCTACTCTAAAGATGACTCTATGACGCTGTAGCACGACTCTGATTATCGAAAGCCCAAAACTCTGAATCCTTAGTTGCCAATATAATTTCAATTATAGCATTTAAATTATTGTACTTGTACTTATTCGAAATATTAGTGGATTGTCTATCGAAAGCGATCAACGATCACATACCTTGAAGTAAGAGTCATCACAGGCTCCGAACTAAGTAAAACCAATCTGTGTCTATTGTCTTCTTTATTCTTCGCTTTACTCTTTCTTTCCGCTGTAATTTCTTGATAGTTTTTAACGAAAAATATGAAAAAGCCACGAGCGTTATTCACCCTCCCCCTTCTGTTTGTGCAATTGGCACCAATGATCAAACATGAGTTTTGATGAATGACAAGTGAATTAAAGTTAGATATATTGTTGATCTAACCTTGTTACTGAGTGTGCATAGTTGACTAACTTGATGGGTCAAGAGGACCAAACACCAGGTAGAAAGTCCAGTCGGGATATACGATTCCTGATTGGCAAAGTCTAGATGTGGGATTATGGCAGGAGGTCTGGATGTTCAATTCCCAATAGGTTGAAGTCTAGATGTATGATTCTTGTAGGAGGTGGGGATGTTTGATTCTGATTGGCAAAGTTTGGATGTGTGATTTCAACAGGAAGACCTAGTGGGTCAGATTGGATGTTAAGGAGATAACTTGACATTTGGTAAGTGAAGGTAAGCCACTAGAGAAGAGTGACTCAATGAGGATGTGTCTCTTTTGAGGGGACAGTAGGCATCTGCCCAATTTAGGTCCATTTGGAAAACCTAAATTAAGACCATGACTATATCCGGATGAGGACAGGATCTAATTAATACTATTTTTATTGTGCTAACTTTGTCTTGCAGGATATACTTTATTTTGTTGGACTAACACTTTTTGCAGGGTAAAAGGAGCACAAATTACCTCGGGTGAACAGTACTCGAGGTGCCTTTCATGCGACGAAAGGTGCCTTCAGTTGAGCGATGGAAGGCGCCTTTGGGAGCTTGGAAGATGCCTTAGGTTAGATAAAATTGGACTTCGTCGATGATAAGAAGCGAGCTATTCGGGGTAAAAGTTTGCCTATAGAAGACACCTTCAGTACTATGGAAGGGGCCTTTAACTCTCTTTAAAAGGACTACTCGAAACCAAAGCTTTGACACAACTAAAGTACAACTCTTCTACAAGATTGTTCGAGTTCATTCAACTTTTTGACTACTCTGACTTGCTGCTGCTCTGCTACGATATTATTACGCCCAACTACCACTGAGAAGCGGTCCAACACCGAACTCGATCCGTTAAAACTACAAGTGTTGAGTAATGAAGTTTCCTTGTTTACTTAATTACTGCTTAAAGGAAAGTGTAGCTTGTTACACTTTTCCTATTCTTTTTGTTAGGATGTATACTAAAAGCCTAACTTTTGTATAAACATTTATAAGAATCATATTGGTCAAATGTTTACATTTTTACTAAGTGTAGTTGTCCATTTAATTTATATTGAAGATAACATGGTGTGAGGAGTCACACAGAAGATCATGTTATCAGTTTCTTATAAATTATAAATAGTAGCTCACAACCAAGATGGAATGGGGTAAACCATTAGAGTGGTTGTAGTGTAATTTAGTATTAGTTTATCTTGACTATAAAATGACACTAGTACACTATGAGTGTATTGAGCAGGACCATTTGAGGTAGTTTCTTTTATACTGATTACATAAAAGAACAAAAACTTCTATTATTATGGAAGTGCGTACTCTTAATCATGATATAATAACAAACACGTATACTTAATATTTATTTCTTTAATTTATCAAAGGGTGTGATTTAGCTCGTTAAATCAATAGGCTCGATAAGTTGGGAAATGATATTGTTTATATAGTGTGTTGTTGATTATAGAATGAAACTGTGTCCTAGTAATCTAGGTTAATGATGTCCCCTTGAGGAGCGCATAAGGATTGTCATGTAAACCCTGCAGGTGGACCTAGTCTGGCATGACAATGAAGTTGAGTGGTACTACTCTTAGAGCTAGATATTAATTAAGTGAGTTGTTAGTAACTCATTTAATTAGTGGACATTCAATATCTTAAACACAGGGAGATTAATGCACTCATAATAAGAAGGAGCCCATAATGTAATTTGAGATTGGTGCGGTAATTCAATAATAACTCTTTAGTAGTATGAGTTATTATTGATGAACTTGAGTTGGGTGTTCGGGGCGAACACAGGAAGCTCAAGCTCATCGGGAGACCAAAACCAATTTCTCCTCTCGGTCCCTGTTGTAGCCTCTATAAAACCTTGTATCCACTAAGTCCACTTCTTATCCAAGTAATGGGCTTGACACAACCTTTCTTGGAGCAAGGGGGCCAGCCAAGTATAGGCTTGGAGCCCAAGTAGTGGCCGACCAAATCATGCTTGGTGTCCAAGCATGGGGCCAGCCACATAGGATTAAAGGAGATTTTAATTTTTATTAAAAATTTTCCTTTTATAGCTATTCATGAAAGGGATTTAAAAGAGAAATTTTATTTTTAAAATTTCCTTTTATAGTCATCCTCATGGTTTTAAAAAGAGAGTTTTAGATTTTAAAATCTTTCCTTTTATACCTATCTAAAGAGAGATTTTAATTTTGTTAAAATCTTTCCTTATTTGTAGTTGTCTATAATGTTTAAAAGAAATATTTTAATTTTTGATAAAACTTTCCTTTTATGTAATCATGATTTAAAAAGAGAAGTTTTAATTAATCTTTCCTTTTTAATAGTTGTCTATATGTTTTAGAAGAGAGAGATTAATTTTCAAAACTTTCCTTTATTGCCATGTACAATAGGAAATTTAAAAAGAGAGATTTTAATTGTTATTAAAATTTTCTCTTTTAGAGGGAGACCACAAATAAGGAAGTTTTAATTATGTTTAAAACTTTCCCTTTTGTAAACATCATGGTTTAAAAGGAAGCTTTAATTTTTGTTGTATTTTTTTTTTCTTTTTAGTATACCATGATGTGGCCGACCATAAGAAGATTAAAAGGAAGTTTTAATTAAACTTTCCTTTTTTACCAAGACCAAGGATTATAAAAGAGGGGGAGAGGGTGCCTCATGGGGGCAACCCTATTCTTATTCCCTCTATATTTCCTTGGTGGCCGACCATGTTCCCTTCCTTTCTTCTTTCTTGTGGCAGGCGGCACCACCTTCATCTTGTCACCTCTTTTGCTTCCTTAGGACCGGCGACATCAAGGGTTGCTATATCCTTGTGGCCGGTTGCTTGGAGAAGAAGAAGAAAAAGAGGAGAAGCACTTGGTGGCTGGTTGCTTGAAGGAGAAGAAGAAGGAAATTTCCTATTTTGGCATCCCTTGATGGCTCAAGAGTCTTGGAGAAGAAGAAGTGATCCCGGTGGAATTCATCTTGGTAGATCGTCGCCCACACGACGTCCAAGAGGAGGTGAGGAATACAATAGAAGATCAAGAGTTCTTTAGCTACAAAGAAAGGTATAACTAGTTGTCTTATTCCGCATCATACTAGTTTTCTTTGTATGGATTTTGAAATACCAAACACAAGAGGCTATCGGTTTTAGGCAATCAATTTTATGTTTCGATTTTGTGTTTCTTTTATTTTTCGATCTTGTGATTCGATTGTTCTTAGTGGTTAAACTTAGGTTACTATAAGAAAATTAAATATTGAATTTCGTTGAAAGGCTTTGTCTAGGAAGTGGTGGATGATCCCATACCCAAGAAGGCCTAGTGTCTCACCATGTTTAACCTGGAAGCCGATATTTGAAATAAATATTTAATCAACTTTATAACATGGGTGGATTTGGATTAATAATGTTAAGCATCGTTTACGATCCAAGTCTAAACCTCTAAGAATAGATAAGTTGAACTTGGAATCAATAATGTTAAGTTCTGTTTGCGATTCCAAGTTTAATTTCTAAAGAACACAATAGATTGTTAGGAAAGGTTCAAGACTTGTACAAATTTTTTGTACAGGGAACCAGTACGATATTCTGAGTAGCAACTAACACTTTTTATTGTACTCGATCCCCTCTTCCAGCGGTTCCAAAAGAGGTCTTTAGTGGATTACCCATAGATAGGTCCGCAGGACCTGGGTCTTGGAGTAGGAGTCGCCGAAGGCTCTGAACTAAGTAAAACTATTTGAGTTCGTGTACTTGTGTTTTTGCTTTCTTTTTCTGTGATTAATTCCTCTGCGTACTTTTGATTTCAAAAGAAAAAAGATAAACTTTCTAAAACCACATGATTCACCCTAGGGGTGTAAACGAACCAAATCGAGTCGAATATGCAGGAAAATCTAAGGCTCGAATTTGGCTTAAAATAGGTATATTCGAGTTCGAGCTCGATTCAAAGCTCGAAAAATTCAAAATTTTTTGTTCGAGTTCAGTTCAAATTAGGGCTTGGGTTCAAGTTTAGCTCGAAAGATTCGAACATGTTCGTGAACTATTCAAATTATTGCTCAAAAATAGGTACTTAAAAGGCTCAAAATTTATTTATTTAATATATATTTAACTTATATCAGTAAAATATTAATGCTTGTGAACAACTTGTGAACTATCGAACAATATAATTTGGGCTCGAGTTCGGCTAAAAAAAAAGTTCAAACATGTTCAAGTTCAGCTCGAATTCGATAAATTCGAATACGAATCAAATATTTTTCAAGCCGACTAGAAAATCTCGCGAGCCGACTCGAAAAGCTCGCGAGCTGGCTCGATTCGTTTGCACCCCTAATTCACCCTCTCTCACGTGTGTAACGATCCAACAAGTGGTATCAGAGTCAAATTAACTCTGAATTAGTGCAACCACCAATTAAAGTGGGGGAATTGTTCTAGTTTTTTTTTAGACTTTAGTTTTTCATGTTGTATTTAAACTGGTAAAATTTACCACTTCAAATAATTTTTCTCGTTTGATTTTTGCTCAAAGTTGGTACAACACCACTTGAGTCATCGATATTTCTTTTTTACTTCAAACTCTATGATCCAAGACTTTATCTTGGGACATTTTTTTTTAATTTTTTTACAAGATAATTCAAATGGCTCAACTCGAAGGGTATAATACCTCTTGCCCTCCTCTCTTCAATAGAAACGACTTTTCATTTTGGAAGAAGAGAATGGAGGTCTACATGAAAACTGACATCGAGCAGTGGTTCTCAATCCGACGCGTGTACAAGGTACTAGTTGACGAAGCAACCAAAACACCTATCTACCTGGAGGACTGGAACCCGGATATGAAGAAGAAGGCCCAGCCTAACAACAAGGCACTGAACACTCTATAGTGTGGGCTGACCAAGGAAGAGCTGAACTGAGTCGAACCATTCAATAATGCAAAGGAATTGTGGGACAAACTGGTTGAACTACACAAGGGAGTGACTAACTCAAAGGTAACGAAACGTGACCTCCTATTAAATTCTTTATTTAATATCAAAGTATAGGACAAAGAAATCGCAAGCCAACTACACACGAGGATCAATGTCCTACACATGATCGGACATCAACTCGAGAACTGTGACATCATCAGGTATGCTCTGAATTCATTTCCACGAAACGCACTGTGAGTATGGATCGTAGATGCCTATAAAGTTTCGAGCAACATTTCAAAGATAAACTAGACGAGCTATTTTGTGAATTGGAACTGCATGAATAAACTAACGCCACCAAGGTCAAGAAAGGATCGCTTGTCTTACAGGTACTTCAAAGGAAGCCAAAGCACAAACCCAAGCTAAACCCGAGCCAGAGATGGAATCTGACTCGGAGTCTGATGAAGAAAAGTAACTAGTGAACATGGTAAGAAAAATGTTCACTAAACGCAAAAGAAACTTCTCCATACACGACATGAAGAAGATGTCCAAGTCCATATCTAACAACCCAAAGGCAAACATCACGTGCTACAGTTGTAACAAGATGGGGCACTTCAAACATGAATGCCCGAACAAAGATGAAACAAAGAAGATAAATCAGAAGAAGGTGCATCAAACGATGTGGGACAAGTCTTCCTCGGACGGATTGGAAGCTGACAAACCAAAGCAAGCAAGTTACCTCGCATTGATGGCAACCGGAGGTGAATCAAATCAAGAAGATGAGTCTGAATCTGAGTCAAGCAACGGCTCCGTATCCGGTTTAGATGAACTAAATGAGGTAAATTTTAATTATACTATAAAGTTTTTCAAGATAATTTCTTAATTGAATAAAAAATTAACAAAAACTAAGGAATACACTAAACTCCTCCTTAAGGAAAATAATACCCTTAAGGAACAACTAAGCTTAACCTCTTTAACTAATCAAGTTCAAGATAGAAATTCAACTTAAGTTACAAGACTTGAGGAAGAAAACTCCATCTTGAAAAATCAAGTCAAAGAATTAAAAGATCAGTTATGGAAAAGTTTACCTCGGGAACCAAGTATCTAAACATGATACTTGAATCTCAAAGAGTTGTGTACAATAAATCCAGACTCGGATATTGTTGGGGCAATTTCTCTAGGTCAAGTTTGACCAGTTTGACTAAGATTGAGTTGAGTCAAGCTTGAGTCAGAATTTGAGTTTTGATGTTTGACAATATAAGGAGATTGCTAGAGCAATCGTCTGGTTATGGAGATGGTCAAAGGGTTGACCAAGTTGATTATGGAGATGGTCAAGGGTTGACCAGGTTGATGAGAATACAAGTCAAGTAGGTCAAGGTTGACAGGAGACTTGACTGGGAAAGTCCTAACTTGATGTTAGGCATTTGGAAGTCCTAGTGAGGAGCTAGGCAGGAGAAAGTCTTGGTGAGGAGCCAGGTAGTTGAAAAGTCCAAGTGTGATCTTGGCAAAAGAGAAAGTCCTGGTGAGGAGCCAGGCAGTTGGATAGTCCAAGTGTGATCTTGGCAAAGGAGAAAGTCCTGGTGAGAAGTCAGGCAATTGGAAAGTCCAAGTGTGATCTTGGCAAAGGGTGTAAGTCCAAGCATGTGGTCTTGGCAAGATAAGTCCTATTGTGACTTGGCAAAGAGAACTCAACAACTAGGATGAGGTCGAAGGAAGCTCTTGAAGGCAAGACGTGAAGGATAGTGTTGGTTGCTACTCGGAAAACCTATAGGTTCCACTGTACAAAAATTTTGTACAAAGGTCTGAACCTTTTCCTAGCTACCATGTGTTCTTTTAAAT
Source organism: Zingiber officinale (assembly GCF_018446385.1). Lineage (NCBI taxonomy): Eukaryota > Viridiplantae > Streptophyta > Magnoliopsida > Zingiberales > Zingiberaceae > Zingiber > Zingiber officinale. The sequence continues at coordinate 88,892,611 of NC_055989.1, forward strand.
TAAATTTTGGATCGCCTGCAAAACTTAACACGTTTGATCCAAAACTTAATCTATTTGTTCTTTTAGGTTTTGACTTGGATCTCCTGCGGAACTTAACACGTTCGACCCAAGTCTCCTTAAGTTATTAATTCCATTAAATATTAATTTCCATAAAAGGTTCCCAGTACTGACGTGGCGAGGCACATGACCTTCTTGGATATGGGAGCAACCACCACCGACTAGACAAAACCTTTAATAGAAAGCTAATATTTAATTTCCTAAAATAACTTTAGGTTAACCAAAGAGAACAATCAAATCACAAGGAAAAGAAAGAAACAAAGAACACAACTTCGAAAACATATTCGAAATTCTAGAACGTAAGCCTCTTGTATTTGGTATTATTTCCATAAATAACTAGCATGATGCGGAAATAAAATTTACTAGTTATACCTTGTAGAAAAACCTCTTGATCTTCTACCGTATTCCTCTTCTAACCTCGGACGTTGTGTGGGCAACGATCTTCCGAGACGAGAAACCACCAATCACCTTCTTCTCCTCCTAGCTAGGTTCGCCAACAAAGAGGAAGCTTCACCAAGGAAGAAAAACAAAATACTAACCAAGCTCCAAGAGATGCTAGCTTTCTCTCCTTCTTCTTCTTCTTCTCCGAGTAGTATCCGCCACCACAAGAGCTCCAATAGAAGGGTAGGGTTCGGCCACCACAAGAGGAAGAGAGGGAGAGGTTGGCGGCCACACCAAGGAACAAAAGAGGGAGAGGAATAATAGATGTTGTGTATTGTGAAGGCACCCTCACCCTTCTTTTATATTCCTTGGCCTAGGCAAATTAGGAAATTTAATTACAATAAAATTTCCTTAATTTCCTTGACATGATTTAATTGAGAAAAATTAAATAAAATTTCCCAATTTAATCTCTAATGGCGGCCACTTCTAGAGGAAATAAATTAGACAAGTTTTAATCAACAAATTAAAACTTCCTAATTTGTTTCCGGAAATTTAAAAATAAAATTTCTCTTTAAAATCTCTTCATGGTTGATAAAGGAAATTTCTATAATTTTAATTTTATCAACATGTGGATAATTTTTAAAGAGAAAATAAAATAACTCATCAATCTACAAATAAGGAAAGAGATCTAATCTCTTTCTTTAATCTTTGTAGATCTTTTACAAGAGAGATATTTTAATTTTAATTCTCTTTAAAAATTATTTCTTCCACATAAAAACTAAAATTAAAATCCTTTTAATTTAATTTGGCCCCACTAGCTTGGGTTCAAGCTTAGGCTTAGGCCCTAGCTTGGTTCCCAAGCTAGCTTGGCCCGCCCATATGGGTATGGGTGGGTATAGGTGGGTATAAAACTTCTACAAATAAGAGGCTACGATAGGGACCGAGGAGGAATTGGTTTTGGTCTCCCGATAAAATTAAGCATCCGTGTTCGCCAACACAACTTAATTTTATCAATGATAATTCATTCCACTAGAGAATTATCATTGAACTACCGCACCAATCCCAAATTATATTTTGGGCTCCTTCTTATTATGAGTGTGTTAGTCTCCCTGTGTTTAAGATATCAAATGTCCACTAATTAAGTGAGTTCTGACAACTCATTTAATTAATATCTAAGTCCAAGAGTAGTACCACTCAACCTTATTATCATGTCGGACTAAGTCCACCGCAGGGTTTAACATGACAATCTTTATGAGCTCCTCTTGAGGACATTATCAACCTAGTATCTCTAGGACACGGTTCCTTCTATAATCAACAACACACACTATAAGTGATACCATTTCCCAACTTATCGGGTTTATTGATTCAACGAACTAAATCTCACCCATTGATAAATTAAAGAAATAAATATCAAATATATGTGCTTGTTATTACATTAGGATTAAGAGCACACACTTCCATAATAACCGAGGTCTTTGTTTCTTTATAAAGTCAGTATAAAAGAAACGACCTCAAATGGTCCTACTCAATACACTCTGAGTGTACTAGTGTAATTATATAGTCAAGATAAACTAATACCTAATTACACTACGACCTTCCAATGGTTTGTTCCTTTCCATCATGGTCGTGAGCTACTGTTTATAATTTATAAGCTACTGATAACATGATCTTCTCTGTGTGACACCACACACCATGTCATCTACAATATAAATTAATTGAACAACTACATTTATCATAAATGTAGACATTCGACCAATGTGATTCTTATTTCTAGATAAATGTTTATACCAAAAGCTAGGTTTTTAGTATACACTCCAACAGATAGGAGATATCCGAGGGACGCAAGGCTGATGGAGGAGGTTAGAAGGCTAGTTCGAGGTTGGCCGGGTGTGGCAAAATGCTAGGCATGGAGACCCAACAGGTCACGGTTGACTAGGAGTTGGGTTGGAGAGTTTGGACTTGAGTTTGAGTCAAGTCCAGGCTGGTCAATCAATCGGATGATCAATTGAACCAGGGTCCAATTGATCAGTTGATCAATTGGGGTGTGCTGCGATTGTGGGAAGGCCCAATCGATCAGATGATCGATTGGGATGTGAAATCGTGAGCACAAAAGCTTTCCCAATCGATTGGGCGATCGATTGGGAGCTGTCAATCGATCGGTCGATTGATTGGGCAGCATAAGCTCTCGCGCGGATACGAGAGCAAAGAAAGGTGCTGAATCGATTGGGCGATCGATTCAGGCAGTCCCAATCGATTGGGCGATCGATTCAGTCAGGGAAGTGATCGTTGTGCAGGATGCAGGTGATGAACGGTTGCGATGGAGTGGTGCTGACGTGACAATTGATTGGGGATGAATTGGATTGATTGGGAGCACTGTTTAAAGCTTGGGCGGAGCATTTTCTCCGCAGAACTTTGCGTTCTTCTCCTGCGAGCTTACAGCGATTCTCACGGCGATTCTCCAGCACTCACGCCAATTCTTGAAGGCATTTGAGGAGCATCTTCAAGGTTCAAGAGGCAACAACAAGTAGCAAGAAGAAAGAGTATTCACTTGTATTCTTAGGGTTTCTTCTTGTATTTGTGTTTGTGTTGTGTGTGAGTTTGTACGAGACTTCTCCGCCTCTAGCTGCGACTGAGAAGGAGTGTTTCATAGTGGAGATAGCGTGTCGTGTGTAGATCCTTGGATTAGTCACCTCATCTTGAGGTGGATACCAAGTAAATCTACTTGTTAGCGTTGTGTGAGTGTATTTTATTTTCGCTGCATATCATCATCAAGACGAAGCAAACGACGCAAGGAGCGCGACGAAACGCTATTCACCCCCCCTCTAGCGGGCACATCGGTCCCAACAAATATAACTCTAACTCTACCCTTAAATCATTTCTAACCCTAACTAAAAATAAAAAACTAACTAAAGCTTGGGTCCCTAAAACTTATTTAACCAACAATGTAGAATAAAATCAAGATTATGTACCTAAAGATAAAATTCATATTATTAAAAATAAAATCCAAAATAATTTAAATAAATCAATAAAATTTACAAAATCAAAACATAAATCCAACCAAAATTATAAAACTCACAAACAAAACTATAATCAAACTTACTATAACTATAAACCTAAAGAAAAACTTAAAAGGAAAAATCTATAATTCAGGGGGAGACTCTAAATTAGTTGACACCTCTAAAACATAAACCTTACCCATTAAGGGTAATTATGACTAAAATAATTAGGGGCAAACTTTAACTTGATAAATAGTACTAGAGAAGTTTAGGATGATAGTAGGTTAGAAAAACTCTGTCTATGCATATTTAAGAAGATATAGCTTCAACCTGGTACATTTGACTTAGTAGAACGAACTGAAGTTAACCCTTACTAATCTTAACTGGTTAGATAAAAATTTTATATTAAGTTTCATGAGCAGGACTATTTAAAAAATTTCAAAGCACGTGGTTACTCTAATGATGTCTAAGTGACTTACCACAACCTAGACGTTTATCCAAAGAATGCTTGATTGTTGGACCCAAAGCTAAACTTAAATCTAATACAAGTTAAACTAAATCCTGAAATTCAACTTAACTCATCTCACAAAATTATAAGATTCCCTTGATTGAAAATATAGATCGGGTGAGATGAATAAGACTAAATTAAATTGAATTAAAGTAAATTAAATTATATTAAAATAAATTAAATTAAATAGAAATTAAAATTAAACCTAAATTTAAAATTAACTTAAAAATTAAAATCAAATTAAAACTTAAGTTAAAATAAAAAAAAAAAAATAACTTAAACAAAGGTAAGTTAATACTTAACCTAAACTTTTTACTCCTACTCTTTGTAGACATCTAAATGGATATTAGACAGTGGTTGCTCCCAACACATAACCAGGGATTAAACGATGTTCATCAAATTGACATTCAAAAGACTAGGACTCTTATTATCTAAATTTTCAAGTGATTTGCAAATTCTAGGAAAATTCATTACTTATATTTTCTAAAAATTCTCATTTTCCTAATATTTCAAAATTTGTTTTGGCCTTAGTGTAGGGAAAATCTCTAGAAAGCATGATCCTATAGATCTAGATAACGAGCATCTCACAAACACACTAGGTCTATCTTGATTGTGTATTCAAAAACTTTGAATGGTGTGAGATGCGTAGGCATTTACCTGGACTTTAGATGCCTATACTAGTGCATCAACATAAGTCTAAGCGAAAAATACAATATTACACTGATTAAGTTAAGTATTCCTTTTTCAACAAATCTCTAACTGAACATTAGTATCTAACTTAACTAACCAAGTGAATACTACTATCTTCTGATAGTTAGTTAGTAACTATTGATTAAACATTTAAAGATAATTTTTAGATAAATATTATTATTTTTAAATAATATCAAATTCAGGGGAGGATATTTGAAAACTATTTTCAAAATGTCTTATTTTAAAATTTCTCCTCTTCTTGCTACTTTTTGCAAATTAGTAGTTTAGAGAAAAAAAATATTTTAAAACTTACTTAATTTTTTTTTGTTTGAAAAATATTTTGAATAGATATTTCAAAATTTACTTTCAAAAGTTGCACTAAAAATCAAACTTGAAAAATTACTTTACTTAATCATTGTGAAAAATATTTTGCAAACCTTCTTTTAAAACTTACTTTGAAAAAAATACTCTTATGTTTGTTTTGAAAACTGAAAAGAAAAGTATTTTGAAAAAATACTTTAAAAACTTCTTTTTGTAGAAAATGTATTTCAAAAATATTTAAAAAAAATCTTTTGAATAGTATTTTATCACATTGAAAATTGTTTTACAAATTACTTTGAAAATCACTTTTAAAATATTTTGAAACATTATTTTGTTTTAAAATTACCTTGAAAATATTTTTTAAAAATAATTTTAAAAACTCTTTTCAAAAGTTATTTTGCAAAATCACACTTTAAAAATTGTTTTTGACAAGTGTTTTGAAATTTCTCTTGAAAAATGGTTAAAAAATTCTTGTAAAATTTAGCTTTCAAAATGTTTTGCTTTTGAAAAATACAATTTTTAAAATTTTGAAAACCATTTGTAAATTTGACAATTCTTTCAAATTACTTTGAAAATTTTTCTTATCATTAACTCCTTCCTACAATAAACCTACAGGTTTTAATGCTCACTTTGACAAATTTATTACTTGATATACTTACTTGTGTATTTCAACATTTTGTACTTTGGTATACTTATATCCATGTTTTTTTTATGAATGTTTTATGAATGTCAAAGAGGGAGGGTTAGGGTTTAAGTAAGAAAAACAAAGGAAAATATGAACCCTAAAAATGATCAAGAGAATAAAACTTGTTTCATGTTAGATTTCTCTTAAAGTCAATTTCTATATATGATTTTATATTTTTTTTCTAACTTTAACCCAAGTTGTCATTGCATCAAAAAGGAGGAAATTGTTGGTATAACTGGTACTAATGATCAAACCTGAGTTTTAATGAAGAACAAATTAATTAAAGTTAGATGTATTGCTGATCTAACCTTGTTACTGAGTACGCATGATTGACTCACTTAATAGGTCAAGAGGACTAGACACCAGGTAGAAAGTCTGGTAGGGATGCACGATTCCTGATTGGTGAAGTCCAAATGTGGGATTCTAGCAGGAAGTCGGGATATTTAATTCCCGATGGGTTAAAGTCCAGATCTATGATTCCAGAGGGAGGTTTGGATGTTCGATTCTCGATTGGCGAAGTTCAGATGTATAATTTTGGCAAGAAGACCTGGTGGGTCAAATTCAACGTCAATGAGGTAACTTGGCATTTGGTAGGTAGAGGTAAGTCACTAGGGAGAGTGACTCAGTGAAGATGTATCCTATTTATTTGAGAGAATTTGATAAGTATAGATTCACTATTTAAGTACATATTATATGTTTGATTGTCTTAAACTCATTTACTGAATGCCCATAATATAATCCATAGCATGAGAGAATTTGTGGTTAGATTACAACTAGTGATTATCTCTACATATGTAATTATAAATATATTGAAATTTCCCTAGTCGTCGAATTAATGTATTCAGACATTATCAATTCTGTAAGACTAGCACGAGTTATAGTCCTTGGTTCAGCCAAATAACTATTTTCTCACTGGCTGTAGACATTGGGAGGTCGAGAGTTAAACGTAAATATTGGCTATGGTAACTAGTTCATTGGAGTGACTCGCTGTAAGACTTCATATGGTTCTCTCTCTCTATATATATATATCTCTGTGAAGTTCTTACTACAGCATGAGTGCAACTTTCCTTCGATTTGAGGTATACAAGTCATCTTGGTCATAAAGACTTATACTTTGACATTTTAAGCAAGAATCTCATTGAGGCGTGGACCCGAGATGATTAGGTATAATTTGAAGTATCCGAAGGTGTTTGGATAGCCCATAGAAGATTTACTACTCATTGTGAGGAGACATATACCCTATGACCACTCGTTAGGATTATTACTCAAAGTCTTTATCCAAATCATCATATGTTAAGAGTACGAGACTCTTGTACACATGTACGAGTAATTTGAATCTGTAGAACGAGGAAGTATTACTTGGGCTAGGTGTGACATAGTCAGAGTGGGGACAAGACACATAGACCATGTTCTAAACCAAGTGGGTATAAGATGAGTGAAAGGAACGAGGCATGCCTCACTGTAGCTGTTGAAGGGTTTAGAATTAATTCTAAGATCAACTATGATTTTTTGACTAATTGGGGATCATGATGTACTACTAGGTGTCACTCATGATTGTTCTATAATTAAGTAGTTAATTATGAACGACCAAGATAAACTGAGAACCTATTGGGTCACACGCACTAACGAGTTTCTAAAAGATGTAAAATAAGTTAAAAAATAGGATTCTTAGATCAAAAAATAAATGTTTGGTTGGATCATACATATGACAAATATAGAAATATTTATCGCAATGGAAGCACAGATGGGCTACATCTCTTATGGAAGAGTTGGACCATATTTAGTTTAATTGTGAATTAGTCATGAACCAACTTGGTTTAGTTGTGAACCAAGCCAAGAGATTAATGGGTAAATTTTTGGTTAACGAATGATGGGTTGAATTTGGGTTTTCTAATTCAACTCAGTAATGAGGGTTATATATTGATATGGTTGAGAGAAGATTATACACATGAGATCATTAATTGGATTATAAGATTTTTGGAAAACCTTAACCCAATTTCTCTTCTCCTCTCCCTCTCCCCTCTCTCTTTGCCGCGTCCAACAAGGGGAAGCCTTTTACCTTATTGCCGTGACCACTACAAGGAAGAAATCTCTTTCTTGTGTGCTTCTTTTCCTCTTCATCTTGATCCATCTTCTTCGCTCGTGGCTAGTAACTTCCGAAGGAGAGGCTTGTACTCAAGAAGTTGTTTTGAGGAGCTTGGAGTGGATACGAATAGAGGCGGGGTTTGACAACGTCGCTACGGTTGATATCTTTCTCGTTACAGGTCATCCGTAAGGTACATCTAGCGTAAATTTACTTTTCGTAAAAATTTAATTATGCGATCATGTTTAACATGTTGTATTCTTGTATGCGTGTGATGTGTGTGATGTAATAATTTAGGAATTATTATTATTTTATTTTTTGCTGCTTATATTTAAGAAACGTGTTTTAGCACACGCCGCATCGGGTATATCACAACAGTGGTATCAGAGTCTGATCGTGCTTTGACATGATCATAAAATTATTTTACGGTTCGTAATTTGTGTTGTAATTAATTTTAGAATTTTTCTAGAATTATTAAGATTTTTCTATTTTTGGAAAGATTCCTAAATTGTTAGAAATTCTATTTTTGAAAATTTGATATAATTTCAAAAAATTAAATTTAAAATATTCTATTAATTTATAAATTATCATTTCTAGAATTTTCTTAAATTTTAAGAAATATTCTATTTTTGGAAAATTTTCTAATTTGTTAGAAAATACCAAATTTGGAAAGATTTAAAAAACCATAAAATATCTAGATTTGAGATATTATAAATTAAATTATAGAATTAATATTTTTTAAAAATTTTGAATTTATTAAAATATTCTATTTTTAGAAAATTTTCTAAATTATGAGGAAATACCAAATTTAGAAAGATTTTAAAAATCATAAAAAATCCATATTTAAATTATTCTGTAATAAATTAAGAAATATTAATTATTTATTTCTTAAATAGTTAGGAAATTAATCTATAAATTTATTTCTAAAATAATTAAAGATTCTTAATTGATAGAAAGATTCTAGATGAGATATGTTAATTAAATTTGAAAATTAGTCTCCTAATTTGATTAGATAAATTTTTATTTATTAAAATTAGATTTATAATATATTTTTATTTTCAAAATAGAATTATAATATATGTAAATTTATGCTATGAACATACCATATTTTATGTCATGTAGATGCATTAATTATGACATGATTAGATTTTGTCATGCGTGTGATGTGATTAGATCTTACTATATGTATGATATGTCATGCTATATCATGCATGTGATGTGTCATGTCATCATTTATGTCATGCGTACGACGTGTCATGTTATTATTTATGTCATGCGTGTAATGTCATGTAGATAAAATTTTGCATGATATAGATGAGACCTAAATCCCTTACTCAATATTAAAACCTACACCTTTCGTTAATATAGTAAGAACCAGAGTTTAAGTTCTTGTTTGAGTTGTTGGCCAAAGTCAAGTTCAACTTGAAATTAAACATGTTCAAACCATAGAGATGTAATCTCATGATTAACAGGCTGATTTTAAACTTGAAGCGTTGATTTGTTGTGCCAAAATCAAGATCAATGTGGATAGAGGTGAAGCTGGGTGATGTGTATTTGATGTATACTTGTTAATGTATTAACAGCCCGATGTTTATTCGAAGATCAATTAGTTGCTAGCATAATGTGATAGTTGCATATAAGTGATATGCAATCGGTAAATATGTTATCTACCGCTATAGCTAAGAATGGCTTGTTGGCCAAAGCCAAGATTATTCTTATCTATTGTGGATATCAATCCACTTGGAGAAAACTTACCATCTCCTGAATTCAAAATAAGGGTATTTGAATTTGATAAAATAAACAGACTTTTATATAAATTGTTTACATAAATACAATCATGTCTCTTTTACATTCTCATTTTTGTATTTCTAAGTTAATCATTTAATTATGACTTCTGTTAATCTGCGTTCGATTTTGGACTCGAACAAACTGACTGGGATGAAGTTCTTGGACTATTTTCAAAATTTGAGAATTGTTCTCAAAGCTGAGAAGATAGCTTATGTCCTTGATCAGTCTCTTCCCACCAGTCTTGATGCCGATGCAGCTGTAGACCAACTATTGACCCTTCAGAAACATAAGGATGATTCTATACTTGCTAGTTGCATCATGCTAGCCGCTATAACTCCTGAATTAAAGAAACAACAGGAGCATTTGGATTCTTATGATATTGTCTATCATCTTCGTGAGCTATTTGATGAGTAAGCTAGATCCGAAAGGTTCGAAGTCTCCAAGCTTCTCTTTTGCTCAAAGATGCAAGAGGGTTCGTCTGCAGTACAATACGTATTAAAGATGAACGACTACATAGAGTGTTTAGCATCACTTGATTTTATAATGGATCATGAGTTAAGTATTGACTTAATTCTACATAGTTTACCGAAAAGTCATTCCCATTTTGTGATGAACTATTTGATGAATAATTTGGAATCGACCATCCCCGAGATGATAAATATGCTCAAGACTATGGAGCCTTCTATTAAGAGTGAACAGAAAACTGTGATGTTAGTATACTCCTCCAAGAAAGGTTCTAAGAGAAAACCAAAACATCAGGCTAAAGGGAAGAGCAAAAAGTCCAAGATAATAAAATCAGCACAAAAGGGCCCATACCATCATTGTGGCAAGATGGGACACTGGCGAAGAAACTGCAAGATCTATCTTGAGTCCGTGAAGAAGAATAAGGCATCTAATGCCCCATCCTCTTCAGGTATTTCCATTAATGATTGTCATGTTATTTCCTCATACACTTGAATATTGGATACTGGGTATGACTCACATATATGTAATGACATATAGGGGCTAAGGAATAACAGAAAACTCATTAAGGGAGAAACAAGTCTACGAGTTAGGAATGGAGCAAAAGTTGTTGCAGTCGCCACCAGAACATACTTGTTAAAGCTTCCTAGTGGACTTGTTTTTGTTGGTTGCTACTCGGAAAACCTATAGGTTCCACTGTACAAAAATTTTATACAAAGATCTGAACCTTTTCCTAGCTACCATGTGTTCTTTTAAATTAAATTTTGGATCGCCTGCGGAACTTAACACGTTTGATCCAAAACTTAATCTATTTGTTCTTTTAGGTTTTGACTTGGATCTCCTGCGAAACTTAACACGTTCGACCCAAGTCTCCTTAAGTTATTAATTCCATTAAATATTAATTTCCATAAAAGGTTCCCAGTACTGAGGTGGCGAGGCACATGGCCTTCTTGGATATGGGAGCAACCACCACCGACTAGACAAAACCTTTAATAGAAAGCTAATATTTAATTTCCTAAAATAACTTTAGGTTAACCAAAGAGAACAATCAAATCACAAGGAAAAGAAAGAAACAAAAGAACACAACATCGAAAAACATATTCGAAATACTAGAACGTAAGCCTCTTGTATTTGGTATTATTTCCATAAATAACTAGCATGATGCGGAAAAGGAAAAACTACTAGTTATACCTTCTAGAAAGACCTCTTGATCTTCTACCGTATTCCTCTTCTAACCTCGGACGTTGTGTGGGCAACGATCTACCAAGATGAGAAAACACCAACCACCTTCTTCTCCTCCAAGCAAGGTTCGGCCACAAAGGAAAACTTCACCAAGGAGGAAACCCAAAATACTAACCAAGCTCCAAGAGATGCTAGCTTTCTCTCCTTCTTCTTCTTCTTCTCCGAGTAGTATCCGACCACCACAAGAGCTCCAATAGAAGAGGGAGATTCGGCCACCACAAGAGGAAGAGAGGGAGAGGTTGGCCGGCCACACCAAGGAACAAAAGAGGGAGAGAAATAATAGATGTTGTGTCTCATGAAGGCACCCTCACCCCTTCTTTTATATTCCTTGGCCTAGGCAAATTAGGAAATTTAATTACAATAAAATTTCCTCAATTTCCTTGATATGATTTAATTGAGAAAAATAAAATAAAATTTCCCAAATTACAATCACATGGCCGGCCACATCATTGGAGAACAAATTGGACAAGTTTTAATCAACAATTAAAACTTCCTAATTTGTTTCCGGAAATTTAAAAAAATAAAATTTCTCTTTAAAATCTCTTCATGGTTGATAAAAGGAAATTTCTATAATTTTAATTTTATCAACATGTGAATAATTTTTAAAGAGAAAATAAAACATCTCTCCAATTTACAAATAAGGAAAGAGATCTAATCTCTTTCTTTAATCTTTTGTAGATTTTTTATAAGAGAGATATTTTAATTTTAATTCTCTTTAAATTATATCTTCCACATAATAATAAAAATTAAAATTAAATTTCTTTTTTAATTTAATTTGGCCGGCCCTACTAGCTTGGGTTCAAGCTAGGGCCGGCCACCCAATCTAGGCCGGCCCTAGCTTGTTCCCAAGCTAGCTTGGCCGGCCCCTATTGGGTGGGTATAGAAGGTGGGTATAGGTGGGTATAGAACTCTATAAATAAGAGGCTACGATAGGGACCGAGAGGAGGAATTGGTTTTGGTCTCCCGATAAAATTAAGCATCCCGTGTTCGCCCCGAACACACAACTTAATTTTATCAATGATAATTCATTCCACTAGAGAACTATCAATGAACTACCGCACCAATCCCAAATTACATTTTTGGGCTCCTTCTTATTATGAGTGTGTTAGTCTCCCTGTGTTTAAAATATCGAATGTCCACTAATTAAGTGAGTTACTGACAACTCATTTAATTAATATCTAAGTCCAAGAGTAGTACCACCCAACCTTATTATCATGTCGGACTAAGTCCACCTGCAGGGTTTAACATGACAATCTTTATGAGCTCCTCTTGAGGACATTATCAACCTAGTATCTCTAGGACACAGTTTCCTTCTATAATCAACAACACACACTATAAGTGATACCATTTCCCAACTTATCGAGTTTATTGATTTATCGAACTAAATCTCACCCATTGATAAATTAAAGAAATAAATATCAAACATATGTGCTTGTTATTACATTAGGATTAAGAGCACACACTTCCATAATAACCGAGGTCTTTGTTTCTTTATAAAGTCAATATAAAAGAAACGACCTCAAATGGTCCTACTCAATACACTCTGAGTGTACTAGTGTAATTATATAGTCAAGATAAACTAATACCTAATTACACTACGACCTTCTAATGGTTTGTTCCTTTCCATTTTAGTCGTGAGCTACTGTTTATAATTTATAAGGTACTGATAACATCATCTTCTGTATGTGACACCACATACTATGTTATCTACAATATAAATTAAATGAACAACTACAAACAAATGTAGACAATTTGACCAAATGTGATTCTTTATTTATAATGAATGTTTACAAAGCTTAGGCTTTCAGTATACACTCCAACAGTTTTAGAACTAGATAATTGTTATTTTGTTCCAGCATTAATAAAGAACATTGTTTCTATTTCTTGCTTAAATAGAAAAGATTTTCATTTAACTTTTAGTAACAATTGTTAATATATAACCTTAAATGACATCCTTTATGGCACTGAAACTTTATGCAATGACATCTACGCGTTAGATATATCTAGTGACGTACTCAATATCAAAAAGAGCAATAAACATGTCCGAATAGATAATCAATTAACCTCTTACTCGTGGCATTGTTGCCTTGGCCATATAAGCAAGAAACACATGCCCGAATTGTAAAAGATTGTAGTTCTCAAATCATTTGAATTAGATATATTTGATACATGTGATTCATGTTTAAAAGGCAAGATGACAAAGTTACCTTTTTCTTGAAAGCGTGAACGAGTTGATGAGTTACTTGGGCTCGTACATACCGATGTATGTGGACCAATGATAACTCATGCATTAGGAGGTTATAGCTATTTCATTACTTTCATTGATGATCACTCTCGTTATGAGTATGTGTATCTAATGAAACACAAATCTGAAGCCTTTGAAAAGTTTAGAGAATTCAAAAGTGAAGTAGAGAAACAACTTGGTAAAATATTAAGATACTTCAGTCTGATTGAGGTGGTGAATATTTAAGCCAAGAGTTTCTAGATTATCTAAGGGATAATAGTATATTGTCTCAATGGACTCCACCTTATATGCCACAACATAATGGTGTATTGGAAAGGCATAATCAAACCTTGTTAGACATGGTTAGATCAATGATGGATCGTGCAAATATTCCCAAGACCTTTTGGGGTTATACACTCATGACAACTATTTACTTGCTAAACAGAGTTCCGATGAAGGCAATCTCAACTACTCCATATGAGGTAAGAACTAGTAAGAAACTCCTCATATCTTATTTGAAGATATGATGATATCTTGCTTATGTGAAGAGGACTATATCAGACAAGTTGGACACCAAGTCTGATAAGTGTTTATTTATTGGATACCCTAAGGAAACTAAGGCAATTCTATCACCCCTTGGAATAAAAAGTGTTTGTTTCAAGGCATGCTACCTTCCTAAAGAAAGAATTTCTTTTACATAAAGCAAGTGAGAATATGGTTGAATTTGATGAAGTTCAAGAGACTTTAATAAACACTAATGAGATGCCTAGTTAAGAACCACAACTGATTATGACACAACCTCCTCGTAAATCAAGTAGAACATGCAATATTCCCATGAGAGATGGATCTCTTGTTAGAGAATCGAATGATGTGTAACTCATTGAGGATGATGAACCTAATGATTATGAAGAGGCTCTAAATAGTTCAAAAAAGGATAAGTGACTTACAACCATAAAGTCATAAATGGATTTCATGTACAAAAACCAAGTTTGGAACTTGGTGGACCCACCTGAAGGCATTATGCCTATAGGGTGAAAATGGATTTTCAAGAAGAAAATCGACATAAATGGTAATATTATTACCTACAAGGCAAGGTTGGTGGCGAAAGACTATCATCAAAGGCAAGACATTGACTATGACGAAACTTTCTCACTTGTGGCCATATTTAGATCCATTCAGATACTCTTGGCCATATCAGCTCATTATGATTATAAGATATGATAGATGGATGTGAAAACAACTTTTCTTAATAGAAATCTACTCGAGGATGTGTATATGACACAACCCGAAGGCTTTACATCTGTCAACAAGAATAAAGTATGCAAGCTTCAACGATCTATTTATGGACTAAAGCAAGCATCCAAGAGTTGGAATATCTGTTTTGATGAGGCGATCAAATAGTTTGATTTCTCACAAAATCCAGACGAACCTTGTGTGTATCAAAGGTTAGTGGGAGTGTAGTTGTATTCCTAATATTATATGTTGATGACATATTGCTTATAGTAAATGATGTACCAGTTCTACAATCAGTTAAACTTTGGTTGTCCAATACGTTCTCCATTAAAAATATGGGAGAAGCAACTTACATCCTCGAAATGAAAATCTATAGAGATAGATCGTAAAGTTTACTTGGTCTTTCATAGTTGACATATATAGACAGAGTGCTAAAAACGTTTAGCATGTCTGAATCCAAGAAAGGTTTCATACCTATGAGACATGGAATTCAACTTTCGAAGTCTATATGCCCACGCATAGAAGACGAGAGGATTTGCATGGATAAGATATCTTATGTGTTCGCAATAGGATCTATCATGTATGCTATGTTATGTACAAGACCCAATGTATCATATGCTCTGAGTGTTACGAACAGATACCAGTTTAATCCAGGAATGGATCATTGGGTGGCTGTCAAAATGATCCTTTTATTAGAGTGTATACTAAAAGCCTAGCCTTTTGTAAACATTTTATTTTGAAATAAAGAATCACATTGGTCAAATGTCTACATTTATATGTTAAATGTAGTTGTTTAATTAATTTATATTGTAGATAAAATGGTGTGTGGTGTCATATACAGAAGATCATGCTGTCAATTCCTTATAAATTATAAACAGTAGCTCACGACTAAGATGGAAAGGAACAAACCATTGGAATAGTCATAGTGTAATTTGGTATTCGTTTATCTTAACTATAAAATTACACTAGTACGCTCTAAGTGTATTGAGCAGGACCATTTAAGGTAAGTTTTTTTTATACTGACTGAATAAAAGAACAAGACCTTTGTTATTATGGAAGTGTGTGCTCTTAATCCTAATATAATAACAAACACATATATCTAGTATTTATTTCTTTAACTTATCAATGGGTGAGATTTAGTTCGATAAAACAAGAGGCCCGATAAGTTGGGAAATGATATTATTTATAGTGTGTGTTGTTGATTATAGAAGAAAATCGTGTCCTAGTAATCTAGGTTGATAATGTCCCCAAGAGGAGCTCATAAGAATTGTCATGTAAACCCTGCAGGTGGACTTAGTTCGACATGATGATAAGGTTGAGTGGTACTACTCTTGGAGCTAGATATTAATTAAGTGAGTTGTCAGTAACTCATTTAATTAGTGGACATTCGATATCTTAAACACAAGGAGATTAACACACTCACAATAAGAAGGAGCCCAAAATGTAATTTAGGATTGGTGTGGTTGTTCAATAATAATTCTTTAGTGGTATGAATTATTATTGATGAAATTAAGTTGGGTGTTCGCGGCGAACACGGGAAGCTTATTTTCATCGGGAGACCAAAACCAATTCCTCCTCTCGGTCCCTATCATAGCCTCTTATTTATAAAGTTTTATATCTACCAAATACCCACTTTCTAATCACCTTAAGGTGGCCGACCAAGCTAGCTTGGAGCCCAAGCTAGGGCCGACCAAAACAAGGCTAATGGGTGCAAGTAAGTGGCCGACCCTTGCTTGGAGCTCAAGCTAGGTGGGTCGGCCAAAATAAAATAAAAGGATTTTATTTTTAAAATATTTTCTTATGTGGAAACCATGGTTTTAAAAGAGAGTTTAAAATTTAAATCTTTCCTTTTATAGTTTTCTACAAAATATTAAGAGAAAGGTTTGATATCTTTCCTTATTTGTAGTTAAAAAGAATATTTTAATTTTTGATAAAACTTTCCTTTTTGTAACCATCCTCATGATTTAAAAGAGAGTTTTAAAATTAAATATTTCCTTTTATAGTTTCTACAAAAGATTAAGAAAATATTTGATATCTTTGCTTATTTGTAGATTGAAAGGAAGATTTTAATTTTAGAGAAAACTTTCCTTTTTTGTAAATCATCCACATGTTTTAATAGAGAGATTTTAATTTATAAAAGTGTCCTTTTATGACCAACCATGAAGGGAATTTTTAAGAGAAATTTTTATTTTAAAAATTTCCGGAAACAAATTAGGAAGTTTTAATTTTGTGTTTAAAATTTTCCTTATTTGGAGCTCAAGATGGTGGCCGACCATTGAAGTTTAAAAAGGAAATTGTTGTTTAAATTTTCCTTTTGTTGGCAAGGAGAATAAGGAAGTTTTTTATTAAAACTTTCCTTATTTGCTAAGACCAAGGAATATAAAAGAGAGGGTAGAGGTGCCTCACCTCATAACAACATATCATCTATTATTCCCTCTCTTCTCTTCCTTGGTGTGGCTGACCCCTAGTCTTCCTTTTCTCTTCTTCTTTAGTAGCCGATGGCACCCTCTCTTGGAGCTCTTGTGGTGGCCGGATTTTGCTTGGAGAAGAAGGAGAGTAAGGAGGTTTTGTTCTAGTATCCCTTGGAGCTTGAAGGTCGGTGGCCGAAACTTGCAAGGTGGAAGGTGGTGGTGGTTCTCGTCTCGGTAGATCGTTGCCCACACGACGTCCGAGATAAGAAGAGGAATATGATAGAAGATCAAGAGGTTGTTGCTTACAAAGAAAGGTATAACTAGTAATTCTATTCCGCATCATACTAGTTTTCTTTGTATAGATTTTGAAATACCAAACACAAGAGACATATGATTCTAGGTTTCGAATTTGTGATTCAAGTTTGTGTTTCTTTTATTTTTTTTCGAACTTGTGATTTGATTGTTCCTTTTGGTTAAACCTAGGGTTACTATAAGAAAATTAAATATTAAATTTCGTTGAAAGGCTTTGTCTAGGAAGTGGTGGATGCTCCCATACCCAAGAAGACCTAGTGCCTCGCCATGTTTAACCTGGAAGCCGATTTCTGAAATTAATATTTAATTGAATTTGTAACATAGGTGGATTTAGATCAATAATATTAAGCATCGTTTGCGATCCAAGTCTAAACCTCTAAGAACAGATAAGTTGAGTTTGGAATCAATAATGTTAAGTTCCATTTGCGATTCTAAATTTAATTTCTAAAGAACACAATAGGTTGTTAGGAATGGTTCATGACTTGTACAAAATTTTTGTACAGGGGAACCGGTATGATATTCCAAGTAGCAACCAACACCTTAAGTACTTAGGAAGAACTAAAGATATGTTCTTAGTTTATGGAGATGGTGATATGACCATACACGGATATACAGATGCTAGTTTCTAAACAGACAAGGATGACTCCAAGTCTGAATCTGGATTCATATTCATATTAAATGGAGGTGCAGTTAGTTGGAAAAGTTCTAAGCAAGGCACTGTTGCAGATTCTACTTGTGACGCGGAATACATTGCAGCTTCGGATGCAACAAAGGAAGCGATTTGGATCAAGAAGTTCATTATTGAACTTGGTGTGGTTCCATCCATTATTGAAGCATTACCTGTTTACTGCAACAACACTGGAGCCATTGCGCAAGCAAAGGAACCAAGCTCTTATCAACGATCAAAACATGTGTTTCACTGTTATCATCTGATTAGGGAGATTGTTAGTAGGAAAGAAATACAACTTAAGAAAATTTCCACTGAAAGGAATCTAACGGATCCTTTGACAAAGGCTCTACCATAAAACAAGTTTGAGAGTCACGTCTGTACTTACAGTTTAGGACACCGTGGCGATTGACTTTAGGCCAAGTGGGAACGTTAGAATTTGAGGGATGTCCTAAGGCAAATCGCCTTACAATTTTTTCTATTTATTTGATAAGTATAGATTCACTATTTGAGTGCATATTATATGTTTGATTGTCTTAAACTCATTTACTAAATGCCCGTAATATAATTCATAGCATGAGAGAATTTGTGATTGGATCGCAACTAGTGATTATCTCTACATGTGAAATTATAAATATATTAAAATTTTCCTAGTCGTCGAATTGATACATTCAGACATTATCAATTCTGTAAAACTAGCACGGGTTATAATCCTTGGTTCGGCCAAGCAGCTGTTTTCTCACTAGCTGAAGACATTGGGAAATCGAAAGTTAAACGTGGATACTGGTTATGGTAGCTAGTTCATTAGAGTAACTTGCTGTAAAACTTCATATGATTCTCTACATACATATAGATATGTCTGTGAAGTTCTTACTGCAACACGAGTGCAACTTTCCTTCGACTTGAGGTATACAAGTCATTTTGGTCATGGAGACTTATACTTTAACCTATTAAGCAAACATCTTATTGAGGTGTGGACTCGGGATGATTGGGTATAAGTTGAAGTGTTCGAAGGTGTTTGGATAGCCCATAGAGGATTCATCACTCTTTACGAGGAGACGTATACCCTATGACCACTCGTTAGGATTATTACTCAAAGTCTTTGGCTAAAGCATCACATGTTAAGAATGCAAGACTCTTGTACACATGTACGAGTAATTTGAATCCGTAAAATGAGGAAGTATTACTTGGGCCAGGTGTGACGTAGTCAGCCTAGTGGAGACAAGACACATAAACCATATCATGAACCAAGTGAGTATAATACAAGTGAAAGGAACGAGATACGACTCACTATAGCTACCGAAGGGTTTAGAATTAATTTTAAGATCAACTATGATTTTTTGACTCATTGGGGATCATGATGTACTACTAGGTGTCACTCATGATCATTTTATAATTAAGTAATTAATTATAGATGACTAAGATAAATGGAGAACCTATTGGGCCACACGTACTAACGAGTTTCTAAAAGATGTAAAACAAGTTAAAGATAGGATTCTTAGATTAAGAGATAAATGTTTGGTTAGACCATACATAAGACAAATATAAAAATATTTATCGCAATGGAAGCATAGATGGGTGACATCTCTTATGGAAGAGTTGGACCATATTTGGTTTAATCATGAATTAGTCATGACCAACTTGGTTTAGTTGTGAACTAAACCAAGGGGTTAATGGACTAATTTTTAGTTAAGGGATAATGGGTTCGATTTGAGCTTTCTAATTCAACTCATTAATAAGGGCTATATATTAATATGGTTGAGAGAAGATTGTACACATGAGATCATTAATTGGCTTGTAAGGTTTTTGGAAAATCTTAACTCAATATCTCTTCTCCTCTCCCTCTCCCCTCTCTCTTTGTCGTCGCCAACAAGGGGACGCCTTTCCCCTTGTTGCCGTGACCACCAAAAGGAAGAAATCTTTTCCTTGTGTGCTTCTCTTCCTCTTCCTCTTGATCCCTTTTCTTCGCTCGTGGCTACTAACTTCCGAAGGAGAGACTTGTACTCAAGGAGTTGTTTTGAGGAACTCGGCATGGATACAAATAGAGGCGGGGTTCGACAACGTTGCTATGGTTGATGCCCTTCTCGTTACATGTTATCCGTAGGTACACCTAGCGTAAATTTACTTTATGTAAAAATTTAATTATGCGATCATGTTTGACATGTTGTATCCTTTTATGCGTGTGGTGCGTGTGATGTAATAATTTAGGAATTATTATTGTTTTATTTTCCGTTGCACATATCTACGAAACATGTTTTAGTACACACCGCATCAGGCTTTTCCCAACACAAATTGTTGGAGGATCGGTGGCCGCTAGAGGGCGGTGAATAGCGTTTCACCCAAATCGATGGCTTCCTACGTATTCGTTAGTGCGCAAGCGGAATAATACAATACAAATTATGAATACGAAAGCTAAAGATAAAGAAAAGAACAAGCAAACCAATGCACGTCGATGTAACGTGGTTCGGAGATGATGCTCCTACTCCACGGATGTCCGTAAGGTGGACGATCCCTCAATCCGTCGGTGGATTAGTCCCCGGAAACTCCGGCTAGCTCAAACCACTCCTTGTGGGTGGAGAAACCTCACCACAACTTCAACCAAGAACACTTGGACACAAGAGATCCTTGAGCACTTTAGTGACTACTAATTATGTTTTAACCAAGTCTAATTTCGTCACCTTGGCCGGCCATACCAAGCTCCTTCTTATAGAGCTTGGAACAAATCAGAACCTGATTTGCTCGTTACCAGTCGACTGGTCAATGCACCAGTCGACTGGTGCCAATGGCTATCTCAACGACTCTCTGCTACAGTGCATCAGTCGACTGCTACAATCATCAGTCGACTGCTACAGTACTGCTACAGTACTGCTACAGTAACTCTACAGTAGTGCTACAGTAACGCTACGGTAAACCCTAATTTTAGGATTTTGCCTTCACTCAGCACTCGTTCTCGCCCGACCAACCTAGACCTAGCCTTCTAGCCTCCTCCATCAGCCTCGCGCCCCTCGGATGTCTCCCCATCCTTCACGTCTTGCATTCTGGAGCTTCCTTCGGCCTTGTCCATATTGTCGGGTCTTCCTTTGCCAAGAGGCTCCTCACCTCCGGGGCTTCATCCATTGCCAAGTCACACTTGGACTTACGTTGCCAAGACTACATGCTTGGACTTACACCGCCAAGACTCATTCTTGGACTTTCCTCCTTTGCCAAGATCACACTTGGACTTTCCTTGTTGTACCTGTATCATGCACACTCACAATGCATATCAAATACAACAATAAACCTAACTTAAACCTTTGCCCAAACATCAAAACCTAGGGCACCTAGATTGCTTCAACAATCTCCCTCTTTTTGATGTTTGGCAACTTGTTTAAGTTAGGGAAACATAAATGTAATACATATGCAAATAAATAAATAATGGAACCTAAATCCCTAGACTCCCCCTTCACCTAAGCTCTCCCTTGAGCTAGGATTTCCCGCAAAGGTAAACTTCTCCCCCTTTGCCTAAACAATCGCTCCCCCTTCACCTATGCTCCCCTTCGAGCTAGGATGTCTTGCAAAGGTGTATAGGTTTTCCACTTAAACCTAAAATTCTCCCCCTTTGCCATACATCAAAAAGGGCTCCAACAATATCCCAATTGTTGAAAACATATCATCCAAATTGACCCTAAACTCATGTATTTATCTCCCATGGATCTCATACATTTAAACGAGTTGACACGGTCAAGAACAACGTTGAAAACACGTTTAGGTTGGTATCAGTCGACTGCCCTAAGTGCCAGTCGACTGCCCCCTTCGACAGAACCTTACAGAAACATTCTGTAGTTGAAATCTACTGTTACCAGTCGACTGGTATTGGCACCAGTCGACTGGTATTGGCACCAGTCGATTGCCCTCATAAAAATGAGCTTACAGAGACATTCTGTGCTCAAAAACACTGTTACCAGTCGACTGGTATCTGCACCAGTCGACTGGCACCCTATTTCTGAAAAAATCAGCCTTTTCTGACCAACTTCAGAAATGCACCAGAAATTCTACAGACCTCTAAAAAATCTCAAATTTTGTGGAGAAGTCTATTTTAACCTTGTCTATTTGGGAAATATATATATATAAATATATTTATCACAGATCCTAAGATTGACACAAAATTCAAACCTAGCTAAATTGTTCAATTGAACATTGGCCTAAAGTCCTAGTTTTGACTTCCTCTTGATGTATCTGCCCATACTAAATCACAATACTTCCCTAGCATGGGTTTATATGACATCTATACATCAAAAACTAATTTTTATACAATATAACCCCCAATGTCATATTTTTCATGCATGAAACACATCCCAATTGTGCCAACCCACTAGGTTAGAGACTTAAGTCTGTCTCTTAACCACTTGGCACATTTGATAATCCATCTATCATGGGTCCCAAAAGCTCTTCCTATCCTTAGGAATCTTAACCTTAGTCACCTCTCTTGGTGACTCATCCACTATGGCTAGGTCACTTCGATGCACCTCGGGTGACACTTGGCCTACTAAACTCACCTTCTTAACCTTAGACACCTTGTCTTTGATTAATTTCTTCTTGTCCTTAATCTTGGACACCTCATCCTTGCTATAATTATATGATACCCTAGCATATTCCTTCTTATTGGCCTTGGATGACTCTCCCTTGTCCTTGGTAACACCTCTCATACCAATGTCATGTGCTACCTTAACACTTGACCTCCTTTTGGTCTTGGAAAAGATTTTTATGTTTCCAAAGCGTAACTCCCCCTAAAAATATGGTCAAACTTCCATCATTGCACCAACAATGACTTGGGGTTCCTAAATAATTAGGAAAACCAAAACTCGAAGTTTTGAGGTTCAAAATTCAATAATGAAACTACACCTCAACCGAAACTTCACTTTGGTTTTTCTTAACCAATCCATATTTGTTTTCATCATGAAAACTCATGTAAACATTATTTAGGGTATACTTTATCAGGGAAAAGTAGTTTTTTATGAAAATACTTCTTATTTTCAAAGATTGACACAAATTTGAAAACTCTTGAAAACTTCAATGTTTTCTCCTAGTTTGTGTCTAACTTTCCAATGATGATTACTATCAAAAGATAGTCTTCACCAAGGTTTTTCAAAAGTATTTTGAAATCTTTTTCAAAACCAATATCCAACCACGTTCTTTGGGCTCAATGCACATGACTTGTACATTAGCTTTCCCAATGATTGGAAGACACATAACTATGTGCTTTGATGAACCTAAAACTCAACAAGATGCACTGGATCAACATCTTGAGTTTTGTTCACCATCTTAACATCTCACTTGTATCTAACGTGTATTAAAACATATACAAGTCACCTTATAGTTCTTTGTGAGATGTATATTTGGTCTTGCCCTAAACTAAGGGATCATGCATCTCTATCTAGGCATTATAAAAATCATGATCATCCATCTAGGATGTCACTTGATATGATCCCTCTTGTTGGGACACTTCCATACATAATAAATACCTTTTGTTCTTAATTATAAGGAAATTGACATACTGCATGATGATTAATGGCATACATCAAAATAAGCAAAGCATGCTATAACTACATGATATATGCATGACATGACATGGTATTTTTGTATTTTTCATAATAAAATGTGAATGCTAAATATGATGTCATGGCATATGATGGGCAAACAATCATGACAAGTTAGCATAAATAAAATGTACCTAGATAATCTATCTAAGTATCCTTAATTCTTAGCTATACCTTAAAATTAAATCCTAGATTGCCCAATTTCATCAAGAAAGTGCCAAACCCAATTTTGACATTTCTTTTTCCCTTTCTAAATTTGTGCCATTTTTAAATTAAACAAATTCCTCAAAGTATGACACATTTTATTCTTTCCAAAGAGTATATGAAATCAAATTAAGGCTTAGATTCACCTTTAACCTTCTAAGAAAATGCCAAAACCCCCAACTTGGCATTTCTTATCCTTTTCCAAATGTGTCAATTTAAATTAGATTTAACTCCTCAAATTTTGACACATTTTTGCTCTTCAAGGCTTTAAGCACATTTGATTAAAGCATGGGTTTTCTCTTAATTCCTTAAGAAAGTATCAAAATTCTAACTTGATTTTTCTTATACTTTTCTTAAGTGTGCCAAGTTAGATTAAGTTTAACTCTTCAAATTTTGGCACATATATTACTCTCTCAAAGAGTAACCCAATAACCTTTTTCTTTTTCAAAGGTTAACAATAACCTTGAAAATGTTCTCAAGTGTCAACTTTACAAAGGTTGGGTTAACTACCTTTCCAATTGGAGTTGACACTCTCTAACCTATCTAGGGTGTAGAGAATATGCTCCTAGGAACCCAAAACCTATTGGTGCTCCTTGGATGCTCTAGGTACTCACTAGGGATGACTTCCATAGATACCTTCCTAAGGACCTTTCTAGGCTTCTTAGAAGCCTTTTTCACTTCCACTAGGTCACTTCTAGGGCTAACTCCCCTTGTAACCTTATTTGTGACTTTGTTTGGCCTTTTTGGAGCCTTAGTCACCTTTACTAAGTCAACTCTAGGGATGATCTCCCTTGTGATCTTCTTTGTGACATTATTAGACTTCTTAGAAGTCTTAGTCACATTGGTCTTTGCAAAAGTACTCTTAGGGACAACTTCCCTTGTACTTTTAGCTTGACCACTAAACCTAGGGTTGGTCCCATAACTATATGGAACCCTATGAAAGGAAGTCACATCCTTCTTGGCTTTAGGTTTGTATCCCAAACCTATATAGCCATTGGATGGCTCTTGTCTAGCTTTTCCTAGGTTATGCTCATTTTGACCCCTAAGAATATTTTCCATTCTTGCTAGGGTTCTTTCTAAATTATCAAGTCTTGACCTCAAGACTTGGTTTTCCGTCATTTAATCCATAGACTTGGATTTTTCTTGACCCCTATGAGCATTTCTATATCTAGGCATATATCTATAATCCTTAGAGTTATTGCCTAAATTGTTATTTACCTTCCTAGCCTTAGGTGTGATAAATCTATCATGAGGAGTGATATATTTATCCTTAGATTTATCATGCATTCTATTTTCATGATAAATAGCATTATAACGATTTAAATTTGAATTAGCATTCAAGTTAGGGTTTACCTCCCTTACCCTTGAAGCTCTCTTCTTCTCCCACTTCTTCAAGTGCACCAATTTCTTGAGCTCTCCTCTCCTTGGGCACTTTGTGTGGTAGTAACCCCACTCACCACATGTAAAGCACCTAATGTGCTTCTTCTCCTCCTTCTTCTTCTTCCTACAACTCACATTAGTTTCTAAATTAACTTTAGTGAGTTTAGGGTTTACCTCCTTTACCTTCTTGAGTGAAGGACACCTACTCTTGTAGTGCCCCATCTTACCACACTCAAAGCATTTGATGTGGTCCTTTGTGCTCTTCTTGGTAGTTGAGGTGGAGGGTTGAGCTTCCAAGATCTCCTCTTCCTTGGATTGCCCTTCTTCCTCTTCACTTGAAGATGTCGATGATTCCACTTCTTCCTCCCTTGAAGATGTGGATGATACCTCCTCATCTTCCTTCTCCTCCTCGGATGTTGACCTTATGTCAACATTGTAGGATCGAAAAGAGTTTAGATATCTCCGCAATTGCATGATATTGTCCACTTTGGGCCTAAGCCCTCATGGTTTTGCTCTTGGGCTCTCTCCAAAAGGCCTCATACCAATGGAGATATCTTTTCTCTTATAAACCTATGATTTTTCCCATGTATTTCCAATATGGGACTATGTTTGCAACCTTGCAACCCCAACAATCCCCCCCTCAAACAAAGGATCAGGCTTCCCACGTCCGATCCTCGACCCACCAGGTTTTCCTGCCCCTCGGTCCACCCGACCTACTAGGACTTTCTTGCCTAGTCGCAACTAGGACTTCCTGCCTGGTGTCTGGTCCTCTTGATCCGAAC
Source organism: Zingiber officinale (assembly GCF_018446385.1). Classification (NCBI taxonomy): domain Eukaryota; kingdom Viridiplantae; phylum Streptophyta; class Magnoliopsida; order Zingiberales; family Zingiberaceae; genus Zingiber; species Zingiber officinale. The sequence goes on from NC_055989.1 coordinate 88,918,613, forward strand.
ATAGGAGCCCCCACTTTCTTTGTTCGAGGTCAATATTGTACTCACATGACTCAATCAGACCATAGCTCTTGTGCACAGTCGGCGGTTAAACCTTCTGGCAGTCCGGGCTCTGATACCAATTGTAGGATCGAAAAGAGTTTAGATATCTCCACAATTGCATGATATTGTCCACTTTGGGCCTAAGCCCTCATGGTTTTGCTCTTGGGCTCTCTCCAAAAGGCCTCATACCAATGGAGATATCTTTTCTCTTATAAACCTATGATTTTTCCCATGTATTTCCAATATGGGACTATGTTTGCAACCTTGCAACCCCAACAAACATCGGATTGGTCCTTCTCTTCTTGGACCAATGAGTCCTTCTCCTTGGACTCCTCTACTCCTTGAAATTGTGACGGGTCTTCATGATAGGCAATGATCTTTTTCCAAAGATTACATGCACTTGTGCATTCACCTACACTCACAATGATATTAGAAGGTAGTAAATTATGCAAAATTCTCGTTACCTCCTTGTCCGCCTCCGATTGCTCTCGTTAATCTTCGGTCCAATGCCGAGGTCGGAGGCGTTTACCCTTCTTATCCGTAGGAGCTTCAAATGGGTCACTGAAGACAACCCATTGATTCCAATCCATTTGGAACCATGTCTCCAACCGCTTCCTCCAATAATTGAAGTCTTCTTTGTCATACGGAGGTGGAATTCGGATATCCCATCCGAGCGGTCCTTCGGACTCCATCTTCTTCTTCCTCTAGCTTCTTGCTCTCTTGGCGGTTAGTCCGTAGAAGAGCGACCTCGCTCTGATACCACTTGTTGGAGGATCGGTGGCCGCTAGAGGGGGGGTGAATAGCGTCTCACCCAAATCGATGGCTTCCTACATATTCGTTAGTGCGCAAGCGGAATAATACAATACAAATTATGAATACGAAAGCTAAAGATAAAGAAAAGAACAAGCAAACCAATGCACGTCGATGTAACGTGGTTCGGAGATGATGCTCCTACTCCACGGCTGTCCGTAAGGTGGACGATCCCTCAATCCGTCGGTGGATTAGTCCCCGGAAACTCCGGCTAGCTCAAACCGCTCCTTGTGGGTGGAGAAACCTCACCACAACTTCAACCAAGAACACTTGGACACAAGAGATCCTTGAGCACTTTAGTGACTACTAATTAGGCTTTAACCAAGTCTAATTTCGTCACCTTGGCCGGCCATACCAAGCTCCTTCTTATAGAGCTTGGAACAAATCAGAACCTGATTTGCTCGTTACCAGTCGACTGGTCAATGCACCAGTCGACTGGTGCCAACGGCTATCTCAACGACTCTCTGCTACAGTGTATCAGTCGACTGCTACAATCATCAGTCGACTGCTACAGTAACTCTACAGTACTGCTACAGTAACGCTACAGTAAACCCTAATTTTAGGATTTCGCCTCGAGTACATTCACTCAGCACTCGTTCTCGCCCGACCAACCTAGACCTAGCCTTCTAGCCTCCTCCATCAGCCTCGCGCTCCTCGGATGTCTCCCCATCCTTCACGTCTTGCCTTCTGGAGCTTCCTTCGGCCTTGTCCATATTGTCGGGTCTTCCTTTGCCAAGAGGCTCCTCACCTCCGGGGCTTCATCCATTGCCAAGTCACACTTGGACTTACGTTGCCAAGACTACATGCTTGGACTTACACCGCCAAGACTCATTATTGGACTTTCCTCCTTTGCCAAGATCACACTTGGACTTTCCTTGTTGTACCTGTATCATGCACACTCACAATGCATATCAAATACAACAATAAACCTAACTTAAACCTTTGCCCAAACATCAAAACCTAGGGCACCTAGATTGCTTCAACACAAATTACCTCGGGTGAATAGTACCCAAGGCGCCTTCCACGCGATGGAAGACGCCTTGAGCTAGGCAATGGAAGGCGCCTTCGGGAGCTTGGAAAGCACCTTCGGTCGGATAAATTGGATTTCGCCGATGATAAGAAGCAAGCGATTCGGGATAAAAGTTTGTTTATGGAAGACACCTTCAACCCTCTTTAAAAGAGCCACTCGACCAAAGCTTTGACACAACTCAAGTACAACTCTTCTACAAGCTTCTACGCTTTCATTCAACGTTTTGACTACTCCGACTTTGTGTTGCCGCTCTACTACGACACTACTGTGTATGACTGCCACTGAGAAGCTATCCAACACCGAGCTTGATCCATTAAACTACAAGTGTTGGGTAAAAAAGTTTCCTTGTGTACTTAATTACTTCTTAAAGGAAAGTATAGCTTGTTACACTTTTCCAATTCTTTTTATTATACTCGATCCTCTCTTCCGGTAGTTCCAAAAGAGGTCTTTAGTGGATTACCCATTGATAGGTCCGTGAGACCTGAGTCTTGGAGTAAGAGTTGCCGAAGACTCTGAACCAAGTAAAACTGACCGAGTTCATATACTTGTGTTTTTGCTTTCTATTTCTGTGTTTAATTCCGCTACGTACTTTTGATTTCAAAAGAAAAAGATAAGTTTTTTTAAAACCATGTAATTCATTCCCCTCTCATATGTGTAACGATCCAACACCCTCCATCACTTTCAATCCTACACTTAACCAACCCGACCACATCTGAGTACAGAGTTCGAACGGACGTTGGAGGAGACTCGATTGGCCTACCACAAAGTGTAGTAAGGGTCCATCAGCTCAACAACTTGATACTCCTTTTTGGCGTCTTGTGTAATCGTTATCAGAGTATCAAAGGAATATTCTCTGTGCAATCCATACGACGGAAGCTTCCACCCTGCAAAACATATAAGTAGTAGGTCTCATTTGGAAAAGACCACAGTGCGTCAGTTTGGTAGGTCTTTTTTTACTAATGCATTGATATTCGTGCAAAGAGGACAAATAACACTATATAAGGGGTCTCCTTTCAAAGGCACGGGTAGGGCTCTAAACGAATCGAGCCGGCTCGTGAGCTTTTCGAGTCAGCTCGAAAAATATTCGATTCGTATTCGAATTTATCGAATTCGAGCTGAACTCGAACATGTTCGAACTTTTTTTCGAGCCGAACTCGAGCCCAAATTATATTGTTCGAGCCACTCGCGAGTCTTAATATTTATTAATATAAGTTAAATATATATTAAATAAATAAATTTCGAGCATTTCAAACTTATTTTTAGCAATGATTTGAATAGTTAGCGAACATATTCGAATATTTCAAGCCGAACTCAAACTCAAACCCTAATTCGAACCGAATTCGAACCAAACATTTTAAATTTTTCGAGCTTCGAATCGAGCTTGAAATCGAATATACCTATTTCGAGCCGAATTCGAGCCTTAAAATTTTCTGCATATTCGGCTCGATTCGATTCGTTTACACTCCTAGGCATAGATATGCTTTGCTATTAGAGTTCACTATTCATCACCACTATTCTTGACTCCTTTCTTTAACTCTTTACTTGACTTGAGCATCAGAGTGTCTGCATCGAGAACCCCTCTCTGGCCTGATTATTGACGTTTTCTTCTCCCAATCCTTTTTGACACGCAAGATCGAACTAGCACTAATTTCCTTCTTCTTGCAGTCTTCTTACAGTCAATATCAGAGCCAGCTAGCCAGTACGCTATCTTCTCCGATTTCAGATAGAATCATTGATATTATAAAAATGTTCTAAAAGATCTAAAAAAAAAAAAAAAATTAAAAGCACAGACTCAAATATTAGCAATTGTAAAATTTTTAAACAAATTTTAAAAAAATAATTTTATATATTTTAGAATCTAAAAATGAAGAAAAATATTCCTACCATTTTCGCCAAATTTAGCTTCAAAATCGCGTCATCGATCCGATCCTTGCGGCGACGGCTTGTTCTTCTCGTTCAGTTGGAGCTCCTCCACGCATTCGGGTCTGAACGATAGCGGAAGCGTCCCCGCCGCTGTCTCTGAATCCCGACGATAATTTTCCCCGCCAAAATCATTTTTTTAGATCTTTTTCCGACTCGATCTCTGTAAACTCCGACATTTTTGAATCAAGGATGCCTTTTTGCTGGCTCCTCGCGTGCCTGCTCGTTGCCGCCGCCGCCGACTTCTCTGTCTCGCCGGCCGACGCTGCCCTGGGTATCAACTGGGGGACGATCGCCTCCCACAGGCTGCCTCCGAACACGATCCGGCAGCTCCTGCTGGATAATGGAATAAAAAAAGTCAAGATATTCGACGCCGACGGCCATTCCCTGGGGGCGCTGGCCGGAACAGGGATCGAGGTCATGATCGCCATTCCCAACGAAATGCTCGCCGCCATGAACGACTACGAGAACGCGAAGAACTGGGTGAAGCAGAACGTCACCTACTACAACTTCCAGGGCGGAGTAAACATCAAGCAGGCTCCTATCTTTAAGATCTGTTCCCCTCTGTTTTAATTTGTTTTTCTTGTTAATTTTTAAGAATTTTTTTTCTTTTTCTTCAGATTGATCGGCGTCGGGAACGAGCCCTTCCTCAGATCGTACAATGGTTCCTTCACCAACGTCACCTTCCCCGCGCTCAAGAACATCCAAGCCGCCCTCGATGACGCTGGCATCGGCGACGCCGTGAAGGTCACCATCCCCCTCAACGCCGACGTTTATGACTCCCCCGTAGATAATCCTGTCCCTTCTGCCGGAAAATTCCGCCCCGACGTCGCCGACCTCATGTCCCAGATCGTCTCCTTCTTCAGCAAAAACGGCTCCCCCTTTACCGTCAACATCTACCCCTTCCTCAGCCTCTACGGAAACCCCAACTTCCCCATCGACTACGCCTTCTTCGACGGTACCGCCACGCCGGTCCTGGACGGCGGCATCGCGTACACCAATGTCTTCGACGCCAACTTCGACACGCTGGTGGCGGCTCTCGACAGAATCGGATTCGGCGACTTGCCGATCGTCGTTGGGGAGATCGGCTGGCCGACCGACGGCGAGGCCAATGCTAACGTGACCCTGGCGGAGAAGTTCTACAGTGGGCTGCTCAAGCGCCTCGCCGCGAAACAGGGGACGCCCCGCCGGCCGAACGCCGACATCGACGTGTACCTGTTCAGCCTCCTCGACGAGGACGCGAAGAGCATCGCGCCAGGGAACTTCGAGCGCCACTGGGGGCTGTTCACCTACGACGGCCGGCCGAAGTTCCCGCTCGACCTCGCCTGCGACGGGCACAGCAGGTGGCCGGCGTCCGCAAAGGACGTGCTCTACCTGCCGGCGAAGTGGTGCACGTTGAACCCGAGCCAGAGCAACGCGAGCTCCAAGCTGTCCGACAATGTGGATTTCGCGTGCAGCTCCGCGGACTGCACGGCGATCGGAGATGGGGGATCGTGCAGCGCCATGGACTGGCGGGGGAAAGCTTCGTACGCCTTCAATGCCTATTTCCAGACGCAGTATCAGCAGCTAGAGAGCTGCAACTTCCAAGGGCTGGGAGAGCTGACGGAGCAGAACATCTCGCAAGCCATCTGCAACTTCACTTTGCAGATCGTCGGATGGTCGTCGGCGGCGAACTCATTGCGGCATAATTGGCGGATGTTGGCGGCGGTTGGAGGAATTTTGGTGCTTATGTACTGAACCAAAAGGTGATTAAGAGAGGCAAATCAAGGTAACTACCGCCCATTAACAGTGAAAGGAGTTTTTTATCCATCGAAAATGGATCCTCCACCCATTATAATAAATACGTCGCACACTAACTAATTAAATATTTTTCTATTATAATAAATAAGTCATACTCTAACTAATTAAATATTTTGCTATTAGAACCTCTCTCATTTCTTCTATTGAACATTGATACGACATATTATTAATGATCTTAAAAATAATGTGAAATCGATAGTTAAGATAATTTAACAGTTAAAGTTAAGATGAGATAGTAGTCAAAATTAATGTGAGTTAACTTTCAAAGTTAGGGTATACAGTCGGTCAACCCTGGCACTAGAAAGACTTTTAGAGTTCAGCTCTCCACTTCTCATGTGCAAATCTCCCAGCATACAACCGGTCAGTCCCAGTGTTGGTTTGATTTTCGAGGCTCAGCTCCTCACTTCTCAAAAGCAAGACTCCCAGCATACAGCCGGTCGGCCCCAACGTCAGTTGGACCATCAGGGCCCAGCTTCTCACTTCTCATGTGCAAGTCTCCCAGCATACAGCTGGTCGGCCCCAACGTTGGTTGAACTTCCGGGACTCAGCTCCCCACTTCTCAAGGGCAAGGCTTCTAGCATATAGTCAGTCGATCCCAGCATCGGTCGGACCTTCGGGGTTCAGCTCCCCACTTCTCATGTGAAAGTCTCCTAGCATACAGCCAGTCGGCCCCAGCACCGGTCGGACTTCCGGAGATCAATTCTCCACTTCTCAAGAGCAAGACTCCCAGCATATAATGGGTCAGCCCCAGCGCCGGTCGGATCTTTGAGGCTCAACTCACCACTTCTCATGTGCAAGTCTCTAAGTATATAGTCGATCGACCATAGGGCCGATTGGATGTCTTGCATGAGACAGCAGTGTCAGATAATCGTAATAACTTGTCAGAAAATAACAGTTACGTTAGGAAATATTTTGTTTTCGTAATAAATTAAGAAATACTTGTTTAATAAAAACTAATTAACATAAAAGAAAGAAGAGACATATCTGTTTACTTGGTCTGCAATCAGAAGATTGCTAGTCTAAGACATTGCAAGCTAACTATCAAATCTTCTTTTAGTGGAGAAGTCTCTTACAATAGTTTAAGCACTAGATTACAAAGTAGAATAGAAAGACAAACATTTTCAAGTGTTGTGCTAAATTACTGAGACCAAAGCTCTATTTATAGTCTATTGGTCGAATATGACCATTTGCTGATGTGACAACTTCGGGTGCCTGGAAAAGCTCCAGGCGCTTGGCCATGGATAAAGTTTTATCCATGTCACAATGGTTCAACGAAGATAAACTTTTTCTAGTTCGGACACTCATACCATGATGAGACAGTCCTTGCATAGGGTGCGTCGAGGAGGTGCCCTGGTTGCCCAGGGGGTCCGGGTGCCTGGACCAGGTCTAGGTGCCCAGACTGTCCGGGTACATGGTCCATGTGCTCGGACAGTCAACAACTTGTTGACTGTCCAGTTTCTCCCCATTCCGGCTACGCTCACTTAGGTGATTTCGGCAATCTGTAATAGGGCTCACCTTAACCCATTTTTCGGCCTTCTCTTCGAGCAAGCTTCTGCTTCGGCTTCTCGTCTCTCGGAAACTCCAAGCGCTTCCTTCTATTCCGCCAGCGTAGTCTTCCGCAACACCTCATCCCTCGGACGTACCGAGCCCGTCGATTCTCTCCCGTGCCATCCTTCTCACTAGTTACATTTTTCACTCGACTTCTTGTGCTTCTAAGTTCCTACACACTTAGACACAAGGAATCAAACACACACAGGACCTAACTTAATTTGGTTGATCACATCAAAACTACCACAGGGTACTTATAGGGACTTCTTTTGGTCCTTGATCAAGAAACCTCCCAGGTGTTGGGACACTCTGGGATCTAGAGGGGGGCGGTGAATAGATCGTCTTTTTTCGTTGATGATGATTTGCAGTGAAAAACATGAAGCTAAGCTCCACCAATGCTAACACTAGAATTTACTTGGTATCCACCTCAAGATGAGGTGACTAATTTAACGATCCACACTTGAGCACACTCTCCACTATGAAAACTACTCATTCTCGAAATAATCTAGAAGTATAGAAACCTCATACAACTCAACAGCAAAGATACAACTCAAAGCAAGAAGTAAATATAAGAATACAAATGAAAACCTCTTCTTGCTTGATCTCTTATTGAAGAAGATGTCTTTGGACCAGTTGGAAAGTGTAGCAACATTTGTCTTCTAAGCTCAAAGTCTGGCAAGCAGTAGTGGAGACAAATCATGTAAGCGTTATTGTATTTGAACCTCGCCAACGACTCTATCCTTCACGCTCTAGGGTTCCGAATCGATTGTGCTTACTCCTAATCGATTGCCACATCATATCTAGGTGATCTCAGCCGTCCAAAGCTCGCAACCTGTGTAATAATCATAATCCAATCAATCAACTGATCAATTGGAGGAGCTAGATTGATCAACTGATTGATTCAAAGTGTCTTTGTGTTCTCGCGAGAAGTCCCAGAATCGATTAGGCACCTTTCTAATCGATTCTATATAGCATGCATTGTGCTTTGTGAAAAACCTCTCTCAATTGTTCAACTGATCAATTGTGACTGCTTTGGATCGATTGCCTAATCATCCAGAGACTCTCTGTTCTCTCACGAATTCCTCTCGATCGATCACTTGATCGATTAAGCTCCTTATGACAAAAACACACTAACCAATCGATCCACTAATCGATTGGGCTATTGTTCAATTGATCACCTAATCGATTGAATAACCCAAACTTACTTAACTCAAGTCTAATATTTCCACGTCCTACATCTGGTCAACCATGACTTGTTGGGACTCCTCATTACCTAGTATCTGGTTAACCTTGACTTGCTGAGACTTCATCACCAAGTGTCCTATCAATCGTTTAAGCCACTTGGACTTTTCTCTTCATGCCAAGTGTCTAGTCAACTTTGACCCACTTTACTAACCATCTTGTGCCAAATGTCAGGTCCTCTATGACCCACTTAAACTTCCAAACATTAAATGGCCAGTTAACCTTGATCCATGTGGATTTTCACATGTCTGGCTTCACTCACCAGGGTTTTTCACCACCTGACTTCACTTACCAGGATTTCCCTCTACCTATCATCACTCACTAGGATTTTTCATCTAGCTTCACTCACCAAAACTTTTCCCACTGCCCAGCTTCACTCGCTAGGGCTTTTTCACCTGACTTCACTCACTAGGGTTTTTCACCTGATTTCACTCACCAGGACTTTTCTCAGTACCTAGTTTTACTCACTAGGACTTCTCACACTGTTAATTTCACTCACCACAATTTTTCCAACTGCTACCAACCTTTCCATTGGTCTTACCCTTGCCTAACCTCCAATTAAGACTTCCCAGTCATATATGCGATCAACCTTAACCTCCTTGACTCTTCTGGTCAACCTTTGACTGACAATAACTTATATAGATAATTGCACCTGCAATCTCCATACATTATCAAACATCAAAACTCAAATATCAAGACTCAAGATTGAGCTAACTCAAGCTTAGTCAACCTGATTAATTTTAACTCAGGAGAAATTACTCCAACAATCTTCCCCTTTTTGATGTCTGATAATATATTTAAGTTAGGCTCATCAACTAGCCTCAACTTCTTCTTCATGTTAAAGCATGAATGAGGGTTTTCTTAATTCTCCCCCTTAATAAGAGGATAATCTCCCAATTTGGATAATGAAGGTTTCCTAACTTAAACCCTACATTCTCCCCTTTGGCACACATCAAAAACTCTCCTCTTGAAGAGTTATCCATATGTTGTTCACAACCTCATTTGTTGTTCACTACATCATGATGAAGGTATCATACCCTTCATTTGTCCCCACATACTCATCTTAGAGTATACACTCATCATTAATGAGGATTTCTAATCTTTCATTGTTTTCCAATACTCAACCTTAAGCATTTGCTACAATGAAATTTTATAACCTTCTAGTGTCTTATTGTAAAAAAAATCTAATACATGTTGTTAAGGAGTAGCTCTTTCTCAAAACATACTCCAATCTTCTTCTATTATACCAATAATAACTTGGAATTCCTAAATCTTTAGGAAACCTAGAATTTGAAATTTTGAGGTTCAAGAATCAATATCGAATGCAAACCTCTACCTAAACTCTAATTTAGTCTTTCTTAACCATTCCATTCTTGTTTTCATCAAGAAAAAATACCCTTAAATGTTCACAAATGAATTGCATAGGGTTAGGGATAGTTAGCACAACTATAGCACGACTTAATAGACTAAAATCAGATTATTTCAGTCAAAATAAGCTTTTCCAATCGATTGAAGTTGGGACTCAATCGATTAAAGTCATTCATACGATCAACTGATTGATTCTGCAAGCTTTTGTTCGTGAAAAAAATACTTGAATTGATCAACTGATCAATCAAATCAGAGCCAATTGATCAACTAATCGATTCCATGAGCCTCTGCTCACGGAAAATACAGTTCAATCGATCAATTAATCGATTGAATATGCCCAATTTTTTAAATCAAATTTCAACCAAATTTCATAAATTTCTAAATAATTCTATGTTTATCGAAAATTCATGAAATATTACCTAGACATTATTTATGCCATATATTATCATGGAAAAATAGTTTTCTAAGGAAATAATTCCTATTTTTAAAGATTGATACAATACTTGAAACAATTGAAAACTTTAATATTTTGCTCTAGTTTATGTCTAACTATACAATGGTGATTCTTATCAAAAGATAGCTTTCACTAAGGTTTTCTAAAAGTATTTTGAAATACTTTTCAAACCAATTTCCAACCATGTTCGTTGGGCTAAATGTGTATGACTTATACACTAGCTTTTCAAATAATTGGATAACACATAATCTATGTGTCTTGATGAAATTAAAACACAAAAAGATGCACTAAATTAAAAGTTAAGTTACCAATCCTTACCAAAAGAGAGCAGAAGCGTTACTCAGGCGGGACTCAATCTGAACATATAAAAGAGGCTCTCCTGCAATAGCTAGGGATGTTGAATTACCGGCATGCCAGCTTCTCAGAAGTATAAATAAAAGCAGGTTCGCGGTGATAGTCTCCTAACTCATGGAGGGTAGAAAGGTCTTCTTGCCAACCGGTCGACTTAGACACGATATCGAACAATTGGATGAAGAATAAATGAGATTTCCATCTCTTATTAGATGAAGGTAGTTTTTGAAGAAAATTGCCTTGGGACGGATTAAAATAAAAAAAACTCTAGGTTCTAATTTTTTAGGATAGTAAAAATAATGAAAAGTAAGAGGGATCAAGGGGATATCATACAAGAAAAATAGGATTGTCATTCCACACATCAATCGGAAGGCATTGGGAGCTAGTTGTTGGAGTAGAATATGAAAGTATTTACTTATTTCGGATAGAAATGAGTGGATAGGGAAGTACAAACCAGTCTAAAGCTGATCTTTGAAGAAGGAGACATAGCTAGGGGAGGACAATGTGGACGATCTTGTGGACCAAGAATAAGAATATGAAAGTTTTGAGAGCTCTCCAGGGATAGGCGGATCATTTCAAGATCACAGTTGTCAAAATCAAAATGAATAGGTGTGTACCAAAGGGTGAAGTTTTCTTGGGCCATGCATGGATGGAGGGGAAATGAAGGAAGATTGAAAAAATCACTTATTAAAGAAGATCGCGAGAAAGGGAGCGTAGTAGGTGGAAATCATCAGAGAAGAAAACCAAGGAAGACGAGGCACGAATGGAGTACTTCCTGAGACAAGAGCCCTGAGAATTATTTAAAGCCCAACTATCCAATCAAAATGGCCAGATTGGTTGTCGTCAGATCGAAGGGTCGCTGATCCCTATAAAAAGGTGTGTGATAGATGTCGTATTAGAGAATGAGGAGTTGGTGGAATACATGACGCTTGTCTATGAAATGACATTTATGATGGATGAGACAACCAAATCATTTCGTTGATACGCCCTCACATGCATCACTGTGGTCTTACCTTGCATATCACACGTCTGACAAGCATTTTTTTCAAGAAAGATAAATGGTAACATCAAGGGACGATGAGCGGACTCAACAATCGTTCGGATGATCAGACGAAAATAAGACTTGGGTCTAGTTAATCGGTCATGAACCTCCTTTGACTAGACTTGAAGGAGCCGATGGAGTTAGAGGATCAAATCAAAAGTGAATCCATACTCGAGTCAAATCCAACGAAGAAGCCTATTGAATTAGGGAATGCACTTAAGGTTATCATAATTTATCAAAATACCCTTATCAGTAGTAGTTTAAATAATCTGTATGATAATTTAGATAAATATGAAATTATCCCAAATATGGTTCATGATAATCTAGATTTATATGATTAACTACAAAATAATCTAGATTTTGATCAAGTCAATCAAGACTTTGACCAAATGGCATCAACCTTTGACTTAATCAAATAGAGCATTGACCAAATAAATTCAAATTAATTAATTAATTCATACAATTCAAAACTAAATAAAATTAAGAAATAATTTAAAACTTAAAAAATGAGAAAATAGATTTACATAAAATCAATAAATACCTTAATAAATTATTTAATAATCTAAATAATATCAATTTAGAAAATTCTATCTAAAATCAAGATAATTTAATTAATAAAAATTTAAATCTTAAAAATAAGTACATAGATAAAAATAATCTAACAAATTCAACTAATAATATAAACTTAAAAGATAAAGAAAATATAAGTATAAAATCAAACACTTTGATAAAATCAAAACCAAAGTTGACAGATTTGAAATTAAATATTAAAGATAACATCTTAAACAAAGATAATTTAACAAATTTAAAATTAACAATTAATAAAAAGTTAAATATTAAAATAAATCTTTAAAGAGAGATAATTTATTTGACTTAATTAATTTAAAATTAAAAGCGTAAATTCAACCTAAACTATAATTAATTAAACCTTAATTAAAACTTAATTAAACTTAACAAATTAAAGAAAGAGTTTCTAAAGCTTGTCTAACTAAGCAAGTAGAACTAAACCAAATCCACATAAAACTTAAAACTAAAAGTTTAATAATTTAGAGGATGTTTCAAATTAGTTGGCACCTTCAAAACAATAGGTTACCTGGCAGGGTAATTAGGATTAGATCTCAAAGAGACAAAAGTCTAACTTGACAAATAATACCGGAGAAGTTTTGGATGATAGTATATTAGGAAAGCTCTGTCTATGCATGTCTAGGAATATATGATTTCGACATGATGCATTTGGCTTAGTGGAACTAACTGAAGCTACCTCTTACCAATCCTAATTAATTAGACTAAAGTTTTGTTATTAAGTTCAATGGATAAGACTATTTGGAAAATTTTGAAAGCGTAGTTACTCTAATAATATCCAGATAACTCACCACAGCTTAGAAATTTATCTAAAAAATATTTTTACCAAAAGCTAAACTTGAATCTAACACAAGTTAAACTAAACCCCAGAATTCAATGTAACTCATCTCACAAAACCATAGGAACCCTTTGTCTTAAAACTTAGACTGGGTGAGATGAATAAATATTAAATTAAATTTAAATTTAATTAAATTAAATACCAATATTAATTTAATTAGACACTAAAATCAAGATTTAATTAAATAGAAGTTAATTAATGTATTACATATAACTTATCTTAAAAATCATTTTAAAATCTTTTTAAAAATTATATTAGAAATTATTTTAAAATTATTTTTAATACCGGAGAAGTTTTGGATGATAGTATATTAGGAAAGCTCTGTCTATGCATGTCTAGGAAGATATGACTTCGACTTGATGCATTTGGCTTAGTGGAACTAACTGAAGCTACCTCTTACCGATCCTAACTGATTAGACCAAAGTTTTGTTATTAAGTTCAGTGGATAGGACTATTTGGAAAATTTTGAAAGTGTGGTTACTCTAATAATGCCCAAATAACTCACCACAGCTTAGAAGTTTATCTAAAAAAAGTATATACCAAAAGCTAAACTTAAATCTAGCACAAGTTAAACTAAACCCCGGAATTTAATGTAACTCATCTCACAAAACCATAGGAACCCTTTGTCTTAAAACTTAGACTGAGTGAGATGAATAAATATTAAATTAAATTTAAATTTAATTTAATTAAATACCAATATTAATTTAATTAGACACTAAAATCAAAATTGAATTAAACAAAAGTTAATTAATGTATTACATATAACTTATCTTAAAAATTATTTTAAAATATTTTTAAAATTTATATTAGAAATTATTTTAAAAATATTTTAAAAAGTTATTTTAAAAAATACTTTTAAAAATTCTTCTAAAAATTCTTTTAAAAATTATTCTAAAAATTATTTAAAAAAAATACTTTTGAAAACTCTTTTTAAAAAATTATTTAAAAAAAATACATTTAACAATTATTTTAAAAATTCTTCTTAAAATTATTTTCAAAATCATTTAAAAATCATTTTATAAATCATTGTAAAAATTATTTTAAAAATCCTTTTATAATTTATTTTAAAAATACCTTTAAAAATTATTTCAAAAATCTTTTAAAATTCTTTTTAAAAAATCCTTTTAAAATTTATTTTAAAAATCCTTTTAAAAATTCCTTTAAAATTTATTTCAAAAATCTTTTAAAAATATTTTTAAAATGCTTTTAAAATTATTTTTTAAAAAATTATATTAAAAATATTTTTTAAAAAATTCTTTTAAAAATTATCTTAATTGTTTTTAAAAAAATTAAGTTAAAAATCTTTTAAAAAAATTCTTTTATCATTTTAAAAGATCATTTAAAATCTTAACTTTATCAACTTTAATTTCAACGTTAATTATAATCTTAATTTTATTTTAATTAAACCATAATTTTTCTTAATTAAAGATTATCTCAAATTGAACCTTAACTTTACTTAACTTTGTTTAATAACTTTAGCAAATTTAACTTTGAATTAATATTAATTCTAAACTTAGTTAATCCTAATTTAATTTAACTTAAGTCAAATCTAATCAAAACTTAAAGATCAAGTAAATGAAAATTAAATTATAAATAATACCTTCAATACAAAAGTTAAGTTGTTTTAGTCAATAAATTATTGAATGGAGTTAAGTAAAAGTTAATCAATAAATTATTAATAATGATTAACTGTTATTGAGGTAGTAACAAATTATCTCTTAACTTAATCCAAGGTGATTAATTGTTTAAATGATTAATGGTTAATCAAACTTAATAGGGAATTAATAAAAAATTTAGGTTGTTGAAATAATATGTTTTTTTAATATTCCCAACACTATTTGCCCTAAACACTTAGGTAGAATTTCTTTTAACTAACAAAGATAATTAGAAGGTGGAAAGCTAAGGTCTTAAAATTTAATATCCCAAACTCTAGTACGAATTGAGGGGGAGTGTCAAATTAAAGGAGAATGTTAACTCAAGGGGGAGGGTATTTGAAAACTATTTTTTAAACATATCATCTTTTCAAAAAAATTTTATGCTATCTTTTTAACTGATATCTTAAAACTTACTTAAATCTCTGCTTATTGTCTTGTAGTTAAAGTTTTCAAAGAATATAGTTGAAAATTATTTTTAAAAATATTTTAAAAATACTTGCATCATCTGAAAAGTTTATTTTCAAAACCATATTCAAAATTTATTTTGAAAATTACTTTAAAAACTTTTTTGAAAAGTTGTCTTGAAAATGTTATGTAAAAACACTTTAAATAGCTTTAAAATATTTAGAAAAGTTATTCTATTTAAAAAATTACTTTTAAAATATTTGAAAAATTACTTGAAAAATTCTCATAAAAATTATCCTTGCAAAATATTTTTTTTGAAAAAGTTAAAATTTCAAAATATTTTTCCTGATAATTTATTTCTCAATATTCTTTTTTACAAAATTAGTATATAATATCATTTGAATACTATTGTATACATTATTTTTAAAATATTTAATCCTCCCTAAAATGAACCTGAATCTTTCCCTTTGTAAAGGTTTTTTTTTAAAACATTACTTGCAAAATTTTCTCTAAAAAGATAAGCACTTTCTAGTTAAAATAGTCGGTTTTCAAACACTCATTTTCAAAATTATTTATAGTACTTGACATCATTGTTTGAAACCTTGTCTAAAAAACTAAGTTTGTAAAGTACTTTTTGCTAAACCTTTATTATTTGTACTTCATGTATTAATTTATTTTTTGATATTTGCCAAAGGGGGAGAATGATGAGTTAAGTTAGAAAAATCAAAATCAAAATCAAATCATGTTAGCTCATTTTACTCAATTCTTAATGCTTAATGCTTATTTGCATTTGTTTTTCTAACTTTAACCCAAGTAATTGTCATTACATCAAAAAGGAGAAAATTATTGGTGCAGGTTGTACTAATAATTTCGTTTTGATGTATGACAAATAGGTTAAAGTTAGATGTGGTATTTTTCTAACCTTTCTACTAAGCATGTAGGAATTGACTAGTCTGAAAGACCTAACACCAAGTCGAAATCCAGCTAGATCCGCTGGGCCCGATAGCTGGTGCGAAGTCTAGATAGGTTCGCGAGACCAGATATCTGTCGAGAAGTTCAGTTGGGTCCGCAGGACCTGACAACCAATCGAAGTCCAATTAAGTCTGTGGACCTGACAACTGACGGAAAGACCTGGTGGGTCAAAGGCAAGTCAAGCAACTGCAGTTGGTAAGTGGAGGTAAGCAATTGGAGAAGAGATCCAGTGAGGACGTGTTCTTCGTTGAGGGAACTGTAGGTGTTGATCTAGCTTAAGTCCATTTAGGAAACCTAAATTAAGACCTTGACTAGATCCTGGTCTCAAGGAGACAGGATCTAATTACTACTATTTTATTATGTTATGCTAACTCTGTTTTGTAGGGTAGATATATTTTCTTTTGACTGGACTAACTTTTCTGCAGAGAAGAAGCTGCTGAAGAAAAGGAGAGTTCAGGCGCTAGGAAGGGATCCGGGCGCCCAGACCAGGCTCGCCTGGACGAGTGGCCCGGGCACCCGAGCGGTCCAGGAGCTCGGAGTCAGTCTAGGTGCCTAAACCCAAAAACTTATCAAGCTGATGTGGAGCGCGTCGACTGGCCGAGCCATGTAGTCCAAGCACCCGCAGGAGTTCTAGGCACTCGGAATGGGCTTATATAAAGATCTTCGACTAGGAGCTTCAGAACAACAACTACTACAAGTTTCTCTCTTGCATGCTGCTTCGAAAAAGCTCTGATGACACCGAAAGACCGCTCCAAAGGTTGAAAAACGAGAGATCCTTATTTCATATCTATTTTTCGGTAATGATTTTAGTTCTTGTACTCAAAACGTGTAACACCTTATTCGAACTGATAGTGATTGCCCAACGAAAGCGATCGACGGTCACGGATCTTGGAGTAGGAGTTGTCGAAAGCTCCGAACCAAGTAAAACTTAGCTTGTGTTAATATTGTCTTTTGTTTCCCTTTCCGCTACGCACTTATTTTTAATTTGCAATTTTTCGAAGAACGCTATTCACCCTCTCTAGCGTCTTTCCGATTCTACAGCCTTGACCCTAGGAACTCATTCTCTAGATTTGATGTACAGAAGTCAGTGCGTCTGGCTCATTATTATGAGGATGATTTATCTTGGAATGAGTATATATTGGTTGAATAAGAGCATGAAACATATATTGATAATGTCAGATGAACGGTTTGAAGGCATTTCAGATTTGGGAGCTCTTGCAAAGGAAATGATTGAAACAATGAAGAACCATGTGTTTCCTTTGGTTTATTAGATGATTGAGCTAGCTTTACTTTTTCTAATCGCTACTGCAACCGTTGAAAGGGTGTTTTCGGCAATGAATATTGTCAAAATAGATTTGCGAAACAGGATTGAAGATGAATAGATGAATGCCAGTTTGGTAGTGTATATCGAAAAAGGTGTTTTTAATACTGTTGATAATGAGTCAATTTTGCAGCATTTTCAGAACATGGAGTCTCGAAAAATATAATTATCACGTATTCGTTAGTAGACTGCGTTAATATTATTGTATAGATTTTTTCATAATATTGTACTTTTTCCTCCAGTATACGAAATTATTTAAAAATATTTTTTTAATTACATATAATTAATTAACCGTTCAAAAAAAAATTAGCCGCGTTCAACTCAGATCACGATCGTCCGTCCATACTTAAATTCCTAGATCCCCCACTGCGAGCTAAACTTCCTATTTACTCTCTCTATGGTGTGCACAGAGAGGATCACTTGACACCATCTTCTTCCAGCTCAGAGTCTTCTTACGATTAGCAGAGCCACCTATCCAGTACATCATCTTTTCTAATTTCAAATAGGATCAAATATAATGATGCAAATAAGACTTTAATGAGTTCTAATATGTCGTTATAAGCCGTTCCGCTCTAAATTGGGGAGTTGCCATTATCGCCGAGCATGAGAAAAGGTCATTTATACTAATACTAATGCTCACAAGATTATTTTTGAATAAATGACCAAATATTTCATTATTTTCTTTTGTGCCATTTATTGTGATGGTATTTAATTAAATCAGGAATGTTTTAGAAACAAAAGGACAAAGAATAAAGAAATATTAAAAAATTAGATATATAAAATTGTCTCAAATTAAGGCCCTTGTTCTACTTCCAACCGTTGCCTTCCGCGTCAGTTACGCGCCATCTCTCCTCCCCCGGCTTATGATATCACGATCCCGCGCTACTTGGCTTCCTTTTACACGCAGGCGAGGGAGTGGCCGGCGATCGGACAAACAAACTCCATGAGCTTCTCCGGCGGTGGCATGTTGGGCGGTTCCCCTTCCCCGGTGCCCTCTCACACTCCCCTTTTCCTCTTGAGGGAAGGAATCTCCCTCGTCCTCTCGCGTTGGGAGGCGCTTCAGGTGGCAATCAGAAACCAGTGGGGCGGCGGAGACTCCCACCAGAAGCACGACGAGCTCGTCTCCTTCATCCTCACCTTCTTCTCGCGACCTGATGGTCAGGACTAATGATGCTTCTATACATACCCTCTTCATAATTTCTAGGCCCTTCACCTCCAAAGTAGTCATTATCTATAAGTCAGTTTTTTGTTTTCGGTTTGTTGGATTCTCAGTTGTAGTTTGTGTCGATGATTTGGAACATGCACTCGAGGAGAAAATGGTTTTATCTTTCAACACGATGGTCGATGATGGAAGTGTCGAGGAGGTAATTAATCTTCTCGGTTACATTGTTTTGCTTGCTTCTGTTACAAATGCTTCAATGTTTAATGTGTTAGAAATTATAAATGGAAAATAATCAAAAACATTGAAATGTTTTTTTGGATGATTAAAGGGTGCATCTAATAAAAAGGTAGTGTACCTCTTAGGAAAGGATGCGATCTACATCATCCATTTGAGATGGATAGATGAGATCTAATTGAACCAAGAGGTTCTTATACTCTTTCATATGTATAAATAAAGTCCCTCACGTACTCATTCATTCATTCACTCACTTCCTTCCAAGCAAAGTAAACATTGCATTCTTGCATTGGAGAGTTCAAGAAGCTTCCTCGGTTCGGAGATCTTGCGATTTGCAGTGCTGCTATTGCAAGATAAAAGTCGCTGTATCTTGGGAGACGATTGTCGTATTCTGTGAGCACCGTGTGCGGGGCAAATTCATCTTAAAGAAATAGAGTCTAACTCTAGCCTCGACTTAGCCGAAAACGGTGGTATACTATCATTCTGCCTACACTCAGTTTGCATTAGCAATAAAGGACCCAACATTTTTAAGATGAATTTTTTTCGTGCAAACTGATGGCTGGAATCAACGACGTTCCAACCGCCGTTCCAACCGGAGTGAAGCTGGAAAAGTTCAACGGAGTCGACTTTAAAAGATGGTAGCAGAAGATGTTGTTCTACCTGACAACATTAAACCTCGTACGGTTTTTGCATGAAGACCCGTCAGCCGCTACGGAAGGTAATTCTGATAGTAAAGTTGCATGCGATGCGTGGTCGCACGGAGATTTCCTATGCCATAACTACGTTCTCAATGCATTGGACAACGCGTTGTATAACGTGTATTGTTCAATAGAGACGACAAAATCTCTATGGGAGTCACTTGAAAAGAAATACAAAATTGAAGAAATTCATCGTCGGTCGGTTTCTGGATTTCAAATGCTGGATTCCAAGAGCGTAACATCTCAAGTACTCCAAGACATGCAACTAATAATGCATGATCTAGATGCCGAAGGCATGAAGCTGAATGAGTCGTTCAAAGTAGTTGCGATAATCGAGAAACTCCCTCCGTCGTGGAAGGATTTCAAAAATTACCTAAAGCACAAGCAAAAGGAGATGAGACTTGAAGACCTAATCATGAGGCTATGAATAGAGGAAGATCATCGAAAGATGTCCGACTCCAGAGGAACGAAGTGGGCAGTAGACAAGATGTCCAACCTGGTTGAGCCAAAAGCCAAAAAGCCGAAGCAATCTAAAAAGAATGCTCAAGGAAAGAAATTCAAGGGCATATGTTACAATTGTGGAAAGCCAGGACACATGTCCAAGGATTGTAGATGCTCGAAGAAACCAACCAAGAGTCAAAAGGATGTTGCGAACCAAGTCGTAACTTCTGACGACATGGAATTGGATCTCACTGCGGTCGCGTTTGAAGCCAACACAGTGGTGGATAACCCGAAGCAGTAGTTGATCGATACTGGAGCAACCCGTCATATCTGTTCTGATAAGGCGATGTTCTCCAAGTATACTCCGATAAGTGGAAGAAAGTTCTATATGGGCAATTCCATGACATCCCCGATTGTCAGACTCGGGAAAGTTGTTCTGAAAATGACGTCTGAGAAAGAGCTAACGCTCATTGATGTGCTCCATGTTCCCGTCATCAGGAAAAACTTAGTTTCTGGATCAGCACTTGTTAAGGCTGATTTTAGACTAGTATTCCAGTCAAACAACTTTGTACTTACGAAAAATGGTGTATTCGTAGGTAAAGGGTACTTAGAACAAAGTCTGTTCAAAATGATTGTAATGACTGTACACCGTGAATTTGATGGTAATAAAATAAAAGCTTCCAGCTATGTTGTTGAGTGTTTTAATTTGTGGCATGATCGACTTGGACATGTCAATAATAATACTCTGAAACATCTTGTCAAGTTAAATTTCAAATGTCAATGTTGACAAAACACACAAATGTGAAGTGTGCGTGGAAGCAAAAATGACGAGACTACCTTTTCATTCGGTGGAAAGGTCAATGACTCCTCTAGAGTTAATATATAGTGATCTATGTGACTTAAAATTCGTGCATACTAAAGGAGGTAAAAAGTATTTTATTACTTTTATCGATGACTGCACGAGGTTCTGTTATGTCTTTCTTTTAAGAAGTAAAGATGAAGCCTTAGAATCTTTCAGAACCTATAAAATAGAAGTTGAAAATCAACTTGATAAACGAATTAAAATAATTCGTAGCGATAGAGGAGGAGAATATGGTGCACTGTTTGATAAATTTTGTTCAGAATCTGGCATTATCCATCAAATAACGACGCCTTACTCACCTCAATCAAATGGTGTTGCCGAACGCAAAAATAGGACACTAAAAGAAATGATGAATGCCTTGTTGATAAATTCAGGTTTACCCCAGAACTTGTGGGGGGAAGCTATACTATCAGCAAACCACATTCTCAACAAAATCTCTCACAAGAAAAATGATAAAACATCATATGAACTATGGAAAGGCCGCGAGCCATCGTACAAACACCTAAATACATGGGGGTGCTTAGCAAAGGTCGAAGTACCTAAGCCAAAGCAAGTAAAGATCGGACCTAAAACGGTCGATGCGATATTTGTCGGATATGCCCATAATAGTAGTGCATATCAATTCATAGTTCACAAGTCAGACATTCCTAATATTAATGTGGGAACAACCATAGAATCTAGGAATGCGATATTCTTTAAAAACATATTCCCAAATAAGAAGGGAAGCGTTCAAAGTGATAACAACGGAAGTTCTAACGAAAATGACGTTTCTGAACTTAATTGTCGTAAAAGGACTATTGACAATCAAAGCGAAGAGCCACGTCGGAGCAAACGAGCTAGAGTTGAGAAACCGTTCGAGCCAGACTTCATGACTTTTATGTCGGAAATGGACCCAATAACATTAAGCAAAACTCTCTCTAGTCCAGATGCCCCAATGTGGAAAGAAGTCATCAATAGTGAAATCGACTCCATCATGAATAACTATACTTGGGAACTAGTAGACCTTCCTTCTGGTACCAAACCATTAGGTTATAAGTGGATACTAAAATGCAAGTATAAAGCTGATGGATCAATTGACAAGTATAAGGCCAGACTTGTAGCCAAAGGGTACAAGCAAAAGGAAGGCCTTGACTACTTTGATACCTACTCACCGGTGACAAGGATTACATCCATACGATTGCTGATAGTCATCGCAGCACTGTATGACCTTGAAATACACCAAATGGATGTTAAGATTGCGTTCTTAAATGGTGAGTTGGAAGAAGAAATCTATATGGAGCAATCCGAGGGGTTCGTAGCTCCAGGAAAAGAGGAAATGGTGTGTCGACTTGTTAAGTCGTTGTACGGACTTAAACAAGCGCCTAAACAATGACACGAAAAATTTGACAAAATAATGCTGTCAAATGAATTCAAAATAAATGAATGTGACAAATGCATTTATGTCAAAAACACACCTGAAGGTCATGTAATGATCTGTCTATACGTAGACGACATGCTTATAATGGGCAGTAATTATAAGGTAATCATGAGTACAAAGAAAATATTGACCAAGAATTTCGATATGAAAGACATGGGTCTAGCAGATGTTATATTGGGAATTAAAATTCTCAGGACATCCAATGGGATAGTTTTGACACAATCCCATTATATAGAGTCAGTATTGAAAAGGTTCAATGCAAACGATCTCTCTACAGTGAAAACACCTATGGATCTAAGTCAACACTTAGCGAAAAATCATTGTGAGCTCACATCGCAATTAGAATATTCTCGGATAATGGGTAGCTTGATGTATCTCACAAACTGCACACGTCCGAATATTACCTGTACGGTCAACAAGCTGAGTCGTTTTACGAGTAATCTAAACGACACCCATTGGAAAGCATTGATGCTAGTTCTTAGATATTTGAAATATACTATGGACTATGGATTACATTACGAAAAGTATCCCGCTGTTTTAGAGGGATATTGTGATGCTAATTGGATATCAGATACAAAAGATTCTAAATCCACTAGTGGGTATGTATTCACTATCAGTGGAGGAGCAGTATCTTGGAAATCTACAAAGCAGACATGCATAGCTCGGTCAACTATGGAATCCGAGTTTATAGCATTAGACAAAGCAGCTGAAGAAGCTGAATGGCTGCGGAATTTCTTAGAAGATATTTCGAGCTGGATGAAACCTATGTCCATCGTACTTATACACTGTGATAGTCATTCGACGATTGAAAGGGCACAGAGTAGTATGTATAATGGTAAGTCTCGACATATACGTCGTAGACACAATACCATTAGGCAGTTGATCTCGAACGGAGTGATTGCAATCAACTATGTCAAGTCCAAAGATAATTTGGCAGATCCTCTTACGAAGGGGCTAAGTCGAGATCAAGTATACTACTCATGGAGAGGAATGAAATTAAAAATCTACAACTAAAAATGACTATAGCGGTAACCCAACTTTGTTGACTAGAGATCCCAAGATCTTGGTTCAATGAGACAACGAAGTTACAGAAGTTGTGTTACAGCACACGAGATATATTATCATTATCTCTATCCCAATTCTAGGAAGAACTTGTGTTGTCCTACCACATGTAGTGAGGTTAAGCTTATGCTTTTAATGGCTTCTATACCTTTATAAGGTGGAGTATGGTAGGATACTCTTGATAGAAGTGTCACCTATGTGAGTGTGAAAACTGGTCGTTTTAATGAAAACTCATGAGTCCAAGATGGTATCCATGGCCAAAACGGAACCAACCATGAGAACCCAAAGTAAGTGAGATAAATCTTTGTGTGGGTGTTATTGTCTTAGTATATACAAACAGCTGAGCAGTTCAAGACATCACGTTCACTGCGCAACCTAGTATGCTCGATAGCATTCCACTACGGAAGGTTCAAAGCCACAAGTTACCTCTCCCGATGCATTGACTTATCGATTGAACTCTCCTTAGGTAATAACATGCATGCATTATTTTTCATTTATGTGGGGGATTGTTAGAAATTATAAATGGAAAATAATCAAAAAGGTTTAAATGCCTTTTGGATGATTAAAAGGTGCATCTAATGAAGAGGTAGTATGCCTCTTAAGAAAGGATGCGATCTACATCACCCATTTGAGATGGATGGATGAGATCTAATTGAACCAAGAGGTTCTTATACCCTTTCATATGTATAAATAAAGTCTCTCACATACTCATTCATTCATTCACTCACTTCCTTCCAAGCAAAGCAAATATTATATTCTTGCATTAGAGAGTTCAAGAAGTTTCATCGGTTCAGAAGTCTTGCGATTTGCAGTGCTGCTATCGCAAGATAAAAGTCGTCGTATCTAGGGAGACGATTGTCGTATTCCGTGAACACCGTGTGCGGGGCAAATTCGTCTTAAAGAGATAGAATCTAACTCTAGTTTCGACTTAATTGAAAATGATGGTATACCATCATTCTGTCTGCACTCAGTTTGCATCTACAATAAAGGACCCAACATAATGTTCTCCAACCATTTAATGCTTCGATGATGTCTTTCTATCTGTATGACATTTCGATTCTTCTCGTGCATTACAATTCAATTGTATGACTTAAAGAAAAACATTGATCAAACAAATATTAAGTTGTTGAATGATAGGTTGCTGAGCAATTGATGATTATGTATGAAGAATGTCTTCACGGGAACTTTGAAGTAATTGAAAAGTTAAAGTCGACACATGCATAGCTAACTTGCCATTTCTTTAGAGAGGTATTAATCTCTGCTCTTATTTTTCATAGCCTCATCTTAATTCTTGAATGCACTAAGCAACAAGTTCTTCTGACCTTTAATTCACCAATTTCAACTAGTTTGATTCATTAAGCAATGTAGGCCTTGTATCATATGCATGAATATTGGAGATTGAAATAGTAGCATAAGTTATAACCACAGAGAAGTGTGGGAAAGAAAACTCAGTTGCAACATGAGCTATTTCACATGTTGACATTATTATCCATCATCTACTACTTGCTCTAAATGAGAACTCAATCCTTGATAGCTTCAAATTACATGTGCATTACTTGCATTATTACTGATTTTCTCGATTGCAACTGGAGAAAGATCTGCTGATTCAAGCGATCCATGAATGCGGCGCACATGGTTCTTCCGAACAGCTTACACTAGTGATGGTGGATTAGCGAAAGTTTACACCCCAGAAGGCTGGCTACATCTTGCTATTAGGGCTAGCAACCGACGGTTTCATATATGTATAAAAACAAAGTAATATCCATAACTTGATCTATATAATGTTACCATCATTTTGCTTCTATAATTGTAAGGCTATACATATGTGGATCATTGTTAATGTGTGTTCACAAGTTTATGCATCAAATAGTTATGGGATTATTGATGGTTGATACTTCTAATTTTGTCTGTAAATTATTGATGCACTCTGTGGGAGTTTTTTTTCCACGGGCTTTTGAAAGATACAGAGAGAAACAAGGTTTTGTAGGTATTTAGTTTCACATCTTATGTCTTGAAATTTAGAGCTAATGGTGAGTTATGTGAAAGCATATCGATCATAGGTTTATATGGCACAAAGTAGGTTTTTTGGGCATATGTACCATGGTGAAAGCACATAGATCATAGGATTATATGGCGCAAAGTCGGTTTTCTGGGTATTTATTTAGTTACACATCAAGAGTCTTGAAATTTGGAGTTAATGGTGAGTTACATGGTGAAAGCATTTGGAGTTCAGTGCAATGCAATGAGTGGGGTCTAATGATGTAGCATAGAAAGGTTTATATGGTAGAAAGAGACATTCTTAAACAAAGAGTTCTCTTGCTGTTCAAGTAGGAAAACAAATTTTGGTTCAGAGATTGTAGTGGTATCAATGTAGTAGCATGCTTGACTATAGTAGTAGCATAAAGCATCTCATGGTTTATGTAATTGCAATCGGTGGTGAAATTGTCTATCAACGATGACCTACAAGTCCTTTGCGTCTAGGTTTGTGAGATTGTTGTTGATTATTCGTGTTTAATCCGAACATTATGCTTCTTGTTTGTCTAGGTCCTTGTTAGGCATGCTGATGTAGGATGCAGGTTAATTTTCGAGGGAATGAACTAGAGATAATTGTTGGGCATATGTGAATGGAAATGAGGTGGAGTAGTATCATTATGAATGAGACTTTAGTCTTGTTGAATCGTAGTAGATGAGAGAGGAAGGGAAGGGGTGAATCTTGTTTGTTTAAAACCTTTTCTTTTAAAACAAATCAAAGTGTAGCGGACTAGAGAGAAGACAAACACAAAAGATAATTTCTTTTTATTTGGTTCGCAGTCTAACGACTACTGCTCCAAGGCCCGCAATCCTTGATCATTTTTGTTGGACAATCCACTAAATGCTTGAATCATACAGATATATGAGATGAGAAGTTACAATGCAAGTACATATATAAAATATACCGACAATGAAGATTTAGTCTTAGGCGTAGGTTATCGAATGACCTCTTGGCGTAATACTAGTAGAACTTGCATATGCAGCAACAGCAGAGACGAAGCAGTGAGTGTAACGAAATGAATGAAAAATGAATGAGTTACTTCTTGGCTCTTTATATAGGCATTGTTCAGTTGACTAAACCTATCAGTTGATTGAACCAACCATCCATAGACTTAACCTCCCTTTGCTCTGATTAGATCCATCCATGCAATCCCATAAATCACATGATTTGGTCGACTGATCCAGTTGATCCGTCGTCAGAACCTGAACCTACCTTTTCTGCATTGATTTGATTTGATCTTTGTTGTTACCAAAATTGGATCGGTCCACTAATCCAAGCTTTTCGTCGACTGATAACACTTTGTTGCCAATTTTACAAAATTTACTTGTGTCTGTGCCACGCTGGCCGGATCGGTCGACTAAACTGTAAGTACCTCGGGATAATTTTAATGTGATCAATCGGGTTAAGTTAGATCCTGTGTAGTTTTGATGCCTTGTGTCTAAGTGTATAGAATCTTAGAAAGATAAAAAATCGAGTGGAAGACGCATTGAACAAAAAGGATGACACAGAAAGAGAGTGAACGAGCTCAGTCCATCCAAGGGACGAGAAGCTACGGAAGAGTATATCGGTGGATAAGGACTCACGCTACGCATCGGAGGGACGAGAAGCTAGGAGGAAGCCTGCTCAAGGAGAATACCGGAGTTAGGTTCAAGTGAGCTCAACTCTGAATGACCGAACAATCACCTAGATGAACGAAGGTCAAAAAATGGCCAATTACGAAGTTGACCATTCCAGGCACTTGGACTGCTTCCAAGCGCCCGGATCCCAGGCGCTTGCCTCTGTTCCAAGTGCCTGGTTCTATTCTAGACACCTGGGCCGGGTGGCCACGTCCAAAGATCCATTACTGAAACAAATGAGGACAACAACCACATCAGCGAAGTCCAGGTGCCTGGATTGCTTCCAAACACTTGGATCGGGAAAAGTCATCCTGAGCCGTTTGGCGGACTATTGCCAAGTGGATCAATCTCGACCAAGTCCATGTGCCCGAACTGCTTCTAGGCACCCGAAAGCTGCTACATCAGCAATGGTCACTTCAAGCACAGTGGTTATAAATAGGCCCTAATGCTCGAGATTCAAAACAACACACTTGTACTTTCAATTTTTAATTTTGTTTTAAGTCTATACTCCTAATTATTGTAAGAGACTACTCTGCCTTCAACGAAGGAGGTCTTTAGTGTGCTTTCATTGTCTTGGATTAGCAACCTCCCGAGTTGTAAACCAAGTAAATTTCTGGTCTCTTACTTCCTTTTTATGTTATTTATTTTGATTAATTAATGTGTGTTGCTGAATTCGAAAGCAAGAGAAGTGTTAACTTTATTTGCAGGGCTATTCACCTCCTCTAGCCGGCCAACCTGAATCAACAATTGATATCAGAGCTCAAAAGCTTTAAAAGAACTAATCGCCAACTGAAGCGGACCAAGTATTCATCCACAAAAGTTCGAGGGGGAGTTTGCACTATTGAAGCGTCGTATGGAGGTATTTTCAAAACAAATTTTGATTGATTGCTAACAATTAAGTATGATTTTATAGCACCCAAAAATTAGTATGGAGAAAAAAAGGAAGAACATCTATGGAGCAAAAAGGAACATGCTTACTTTGTGGCAAATAGAAAAGAAGAGTTTCATCTACTGAGTGTGTTACCGCCATAAGAAATCAATGGAATCAGTGACTACGACTCCACGAAAGAACTCTGAGAAAAATTTCTGAAGCTTCATGAAAGAACTTCAGAAGCTAAGCTAGCGAGACGAGACTTGTAGCGAAATCAAGTAACAAACCTCAGAATGGAAAAGAGAGAAATGATGGCTCAACTACATGCGAAGATCAAGGAGATGATCACCGAACTAACCAACCTCGGAGAAATTGTAACTAATCAGGGCTCAATAAGATACACTCTAAATTCTTTTCCAAGAACTCAAGAGTGGACTTCGATTGTAGACTCGTATTACATTTTGAAAATCCTTGAGGTAAGTAGATTAGAAGAGTTATTTTCTACTTTTGAATTACATGAATCAAGATGTACAGACTTATGAAAAAAAAGAGGAGACAAATTAGAACCTAACGCTAAAAGCCAACAAGAAGTACGAACCAGAGTCAAATTCCTCACTCGACAAAGAAGTTGTTGGTCCGCGTTAGGCTAGATAGAGGGGGTGAATATCCTGCAATTAGAGTTAATAAAAATATCTCCTGCTTTTGCTTAAGGATTCACAAATAATTAAAATAAACAACAACATAAAAGGAAAAGAGACTACAGAATTTACTTGGTTACAACTTAGTTGGTTGTTAATCCAAGACAGATGAAAATCTCTAAAAGATCTCCTTCTTTGAATGTGGAGAAGCTTTTTACACTCTTTGAAAGCTCAGAAAAATACTAGACATGAATTACAAAAGTTGTTGTTCAAGTTATTTCTAATTTCTAGCTCTAAGGGGCTTTTTATAGCCCCTGAAAAATGTTACCGTTGGTTGGAAGAGCCTCCAAAGAGGTCCAGGGCACCTCTAAGAGAAGAGAGTTTTATCCTCTTCACAAGGTAGCCTAACGACTACTGAAGATGCCTCAATGGCTTGAGGGTGCCTCATAAAAAGGCTTGAGGGTGCTTTTGCTGCCCAACCTGGGCAGGGCACCTGGACAGGCAGCAATTTCGTTGCTCCTTTCACTTGTGTAATTTTAGTCATCCGGAATTGGGCTCACCCGAAGCCTTCTTCTCAAGCAGTCTTCCACTTTGGCTTCTTGTCCCTAAAAAACGTTGCAAGCTTGCTTCTCGTCCGCCAGCGTACTCTTCCGCAGCATCTCGTCCCTCGGATACACTGAGCTCGTCAACTCCCTTCTCATGTCATCCTTCTCACTAGCTGCGTCTTTCGCTTGACTTTTTATATTCCTAAGCTCCAACACACTTAGACACAAGGATTAAACCCAACAAAACATAACTTAACCCAGTTGACCACATCAAAACAAACCTGGGGTACTTTTAATTTCCTTCTTTTGATGTGCATCAACCTAAGTTAAGTTAGAGTTAAACCTGTTGGTGCAACATCCCTCAGGTCAAGGTTGACCTGGTTGGCCAAGCTGAGTCTTGGTTTGAGTTTAGATGTTTGACAATAAGAAATTGATTGAAGATGAGTCAAGTAGGTCAAGGTTGACCGGATGCTTGACTGGGAAGTCCTAACTGGGATGTTAGGTAGAATGGAAGTCCTGGTGAGTGAAGCCAGGCAGAAGGAAAGTCCTAGTGAGTGAAGCTAAGCAGATGGAAAACCCTAGTGAGTGAAGCTAGGTGAAAGTCCTGGTGAGTGAAGCCAGGTGAAAGACCTAGTGAGTGAAGCTAGGCAGATGGAAAACCCTAGTGAGTGAAGCTAGGTGAAAGTCCTGGTGAGTGAAGCCAGGCAAGGGAAAATCCAGATGGATCAAGGATGATCGGACATCCGGTGTTGGGAAGTCAAGTAGGTCAAAGATTGATTGGATACTGGCGAGGAAAAGTCCTAAGTCAAAGGTTGAGGCAACGATGGAAGTCCAAGTAGGTCGAGGGTGACCGATACTTGGCATGAATAGAAAAGTCCAAGTGGGTCAAAGGATTGACCGGACACTTGGTGGGAAGTCCTAGCAGTCAAAGGAGTGACGGATGCTAGGCATGATGTACCAACAGTCAAGTTGACCGGATGTTGGTTTGAGAGGCTTGGAACTTGGTTTTGGGCAAAACCAAGTGTTGGATCGATCAGTGGATCGATCCAGGAGCTGGATCGATCAGTGGATCGATCCATGTCGATCGATCAGAATCTCAATCGATCAGTGAATCGATCGGGACGATGCTGCTTCGCGCGATAAGCGCTGGATCGATCCGTGGATCGATCCAGGAGTTTTTCCAGAGCACAGAGGCGCTCTGGATCGATCCGTGGATCGATCCAAAGCCTCCCCGATCGATTGGGAACATTCGAATCGATCGGGATCCGACCGTTGCGTCGGGTTTATAGCCGCAGGCGAATGTTGTCTTCGGCAGCTCTTCGCAGATTCACTTCAGATCTCTCGTCAACACCTCCACAGCGCTCTCAAAGATCAGATCGCCAGTTCTTGAAGGATCTTGGAAGCTTTCCAAGTCAAGAGGCGGATCAAAGGCAAGAAGAGAAGCTAGGGTTAGGGTTTTCTGTACTCATTGTAAGCTTTGCGCTTGTATTTTGTTTCCCTTTCCTTTCTTCTTGTACTGAGAGTCTTGTAGGGCTTCTCCGCCCTCGGTAGTTACCGAAAAGGAGTGTTTTCATAGTGGAGGGTGCGTGCGTGGTGTGGATCCTTGGACTAGTCACCTCTTGTGAGGTGGATACCAAGTAAACCAACCGTGTTAGCGTTGTGTGATTGTTTCTTTGTATTTCCGCTGCACATCTTAGAAGAAACGAGCAACGCCAAGCAACGAGCACGCGACGAGCTATTCACCCCCCCCTCTAGCTACTTTTGGTCCTAACAAGTGGTATCAG
Organism: Zingiber officinale; assembly: GCF_018446385.1. NCBI lineage: Eukaryota > Viridiplantae > Streptophyta > Magnoliopsida > Zingiberales > Zingiberaceae > Zingiber > Zingiber officinale. Next base: position 88,949,352 of record NC_055989.1, read on the forward strand.
AGCAAGGCCGCTCTTCACCGGAATCATCGCCGGAAGGGTCAAGCATAACAAGAAAAGCTAGAGGGTGAAGAAGTTGGAGCAAATTCTTCAAGTTCAAGACTTTATCAAGCTCAACTTCAAGATGCAATTCCAAGATGGGCTTGGATTTGACACAAGGGTGGCTCCACCATACACTTCTACGAGTTTCGATTCTTGGAAATCAAGAATCAAAAATTTTCTTATGATGGAGATAGAGCAATGGTTTGCTCTAATGGAAGGCTTCAAGGCTCCAAGAAATTCAAAGGGCAAAGTTCTAAAGAAAAGCAAATGGAGCCCGGAGCAAGTCCAAAGGTGCGAGGCCAATGACAAAGTGACCAAGCTTTTGGTCAATTTATTGCCAAGCACCATCCTTTGCAAAATTGGAGAGTTTGAAGATGCAAAGGAGCTATGGAGCAAATTGGCCAAGCTTCATGAAGAGATCCCCTCCACTGTACAAGATCATGAAGAATCAGAGAGGGTGACTCTTTGGAGCAAGACCAAGAGGAGGACTCCGAGGTTGAGAGATGCTCAACCTCCGAAGAAGAGGAAATCCAAGAAGCTTCATCCTCAAGGGAATGCAACGAAGGGAACAAGGAGGGAGCATACTCCTTGTTTCATGTTCAAGATGATGAAGCCTCCACCTCTAGGATTGAGGGGGAGCAATCCTTGGTGACGCCGGATCAAGAAGAAGGAGAAGCTTCTACATCCGGGTTAAGTGAAGAAGAAGAAGATGGTGCCACCTCCGAAATTCAAGAAATAGCAAATGGAGGAGCAAGTGCCATCCCTACACAAGAAGGTATAAATGTTTCAATTAAAAATAAAAATCATATAATATGTTTTGAGTGTAGGGAAAGTGGGCACTACAAGAGCAAGTGTCCCAACTTGGCCAAGAAGAAGGGTCAAGTGACGCAAAAGGGCAAGGAGAAGCCCGAGGAGACCATTCCCGGAACAAAGAAGAGCAAGGAGCATATCATATGTTTCTCTTGCAATCAAAAGGGGCATTACCGGCCTCAAGGGGAAGAAGATGGTCAAGGCTCAAGGAGGCATTAGTCAAGGGGGAGCCTCCAAGGTAAAGAAGAATGTAACATTTATTGAGCCTACTCCTTTACATTATGGTAAAAAACATGATAGTTCTAATTTTTATCATTTTAATGCGATTTACCATAAGAATAGGAAGCATGAGGGCTTTAAGGAAAAACATGTGGCCCTACATGCCAAAACTACTACACCTAAGGCTAGGAATGTAGGTAAGAGTCTAGGCAAGAACTCTAAGGATTGTAGCTACAAGCCTAGAAACAAAAATGCTCATGGACTTAATGGAAAACCAAAAACTAAGGACTTAGTGATGGAAAATCAAGTCTTGAGGTCAAGACTTGATAAAATGGAAAAGACCCTAAGAAGTATGGAAAATATCCTATTAGGCCAAAATGAGCATAGCCTAGGTCTAGGAGCACAAAGGTCATCCAATGGTCATAGAGGTTTGGGATACAAACCCAAAGCTAAAAAGGATGTGCCTAGTTATCATAGGGTTCCATATAGCTATGGAACAAACCCTAAGTCTAGAGGTCAAGTCCAAGATACAAGGGAAGATATCCCTAGAAGTATCTTTGCAACCAAAGTGACTAAGACTTCTAAGAAGTCTAAGAAAGTCACTAACAAGGTCACAAGAGAGGCTATCCCTAGAGTTGACCTAGAAAATGTGACCAAGGCTTCTAAGAAGCTCAACAAGGTCACTAGGAAGGTATCTAGGGAAGTTATCCCTAGTGAGTACCTAGAGCATCCAAGGAGCACTAATAGGTGTTGGGTTCCTAGGAGCATCTTCTCTACCCCATAGATGGGTTAGAGAGTGTCAACTCCGATTAGAATGGTAGTTAACCCAACTTTGAGAAAATTGACACTCAAGGAGCATTTTCAAGGTTTTTGTTAACCTTTGAAAATGAAATGGAATTATCATTTACTCCTTGAAAGAGTAAAATGTGCCTAATGGTGGAAAATTGATTTTATCTTAAAAAGGCATAAATTGGGAAAACCTAGAGAAATACCAAGTTGGGATTTTGGTATTCTCTTAGAAATTTTAAGGCACTCCGGGCCTTGATTTAAGTGCTACTCTTGTGGAAAAATGAAATATGCCAACATTTGAGGATATGCTTAATTTCGACTGGCATAAATTAATCAAGGGAATTAGAAATGCCAATTTAGGCTTTGGCATTTTCTTGAAGCACTTTAGGGCAATCTAGGTTTAAGTTGTAAGTTTAGCTAAGGTTTTAAGGATACTTAGATAGTTAATCTAGGTATATTTTATTTATGCTAAATCTTGCCATGATTGTTTGCCCATCATATGTCATGACATCATGTCTATTTTTGCGTTCATGTTTTGTTATGAAAAATCCAAAAATACCATGTCATGACATTCATACATCATGTAGTTATAGGAATCTTTCTTTTGAAAGTTATTTTATTTTGATGTATGCCACAACATTATCATGCATTAGTTTATTTCCTTGTAATTAAGGACTAATGGCGTTTAACAACACTTATTAACAAGTGACATCCTAGGTGGATGTCTAATATCTTTAAAATGCCTAGATAGACATGCATGATCCCCAGATTAGGGCAAAACCAAAATCTACATCTCACAAAGACTATAAGGTGACTTGTATGTGCTTTAGTGCACATTAGATACAAGTGAGATGTTAGGAAGATGAACAAAACTCAAGATGTTGATTTAGTGCATTCTTTTGAGTTTTAGGTTCATCAAAACACATAGTTTTGTGGATTCCCATCATTGGGAAAGCAAATGTACAAGTCATGTGCATTATGCCCAAGGAACATGATGAGATATTGGTTTTGAAAATATTTTTAAAATGTTTTTGGAAAACCTTGGTGAAGGCTATCTTTTGATAGTAATCACCATTGAATAGTTAGACACAAACTTGAAGAAAACACTAAAGCTTTTGCAAGTTTTCAAGTTTGTGTCAATCTTTGAAAATATGATGTATTTTCATAGAAAGCTATTTTTCCATGATTAAGTATGTCCTAAATAATGTCTACACGAAATTTCATGATTTTTGGATTTTTATAGAATTTTCTAGGGGTTTCTGAAGTTGACTGAAATGGAATTTCAGCAACTATCAGAGCTCCGATCGATCCATGGATCGATTAGAGTGCCCGAATCGATCCGTGGATCGATTCAGAAGGCAATTCTCCCGCGAGTAGAAGCTCGCTGGATCGATCAGCCGATCGATCCAGGTAGTCTGAATCGATCAGTGGATCGATTCAGAAAGGTTCAATCGATTGGAACTCAACTCCAATCGATCCAAGTTGCTGATTTTGGCTGGGAAGGCCTGATTTCAGCATCTTTGAACCTCTGTGAGTCTAGGTAACCATTCCAAACCCCTAAAATACATTTGTATACATACAAAAGGTGTTTTCATGTGAAAACAAGGATGGATTGGTTAAGGAAGGCTTCATTGAAGTTTAGGTTGAGGTTTGTTTCAAATTTTGAGTATTTGAACCTCAAAACTTCTAAATTTGGGTTTCCTAAAAGTTTAGGGATTCCAAGTCATTGTTGGTGCAATGACAGAAGTTATCACCATGTCTTTAGGGGGAGGGACTCTTTAAAGACATGAAAAATTATTTTTCATGAACCTTGGAAGGTGGTTAACCTTTTTTTTAAGGAAAATGCTCATGTATGAGCTTTTGAACTTGAAATGGGGAGTGGATATCCTCATTATTTCAAGTGGGAAGTCACGTGGTTAGAAAATGCTCAAGGTTGAGTATTTGTCTACAATGAGGGAGAAGTTAAGGATAAATGAAGGGTATGGGACCTTCTTTATCGTGTTGATCACAACGAGTGATGTTGTGAACAACGATGAGCAACTCTTCAGGGGGAGAGTCGTCAACAAATGGATTTGTTTATGTGTATCCAAAATTGGGGCATGAGTTGATGTATGGCCGAAGATGGGTTGATGTGTGCCAATAGGGGGAGAATGAAAGGACCTGTGAATGGGTGTAAGTTAGGCTTTCATTACCTAGAGGGAGTGTGCCCTCTTAGGGGGAGAATGAAGAGCTTAATTTATGTGTTCATTACCTAGTGGCATGAAGATTGAGGCTATACGATTAGCCTAACTTACATGTGGTATTGTAAGTGTTATTGTGGTATTGTCAAACATCAAAAAGGGGGAGATTGTTGGTGCAACATCCCTCAGGTCAAGGTTGACCTGGTTGACCAAGCTGAGTCTTGGTTTGAGTTTAGATGTTTGACAATAAGAAATTGATTGAAGATGAGTCAAGTAGGTCAAGGTTGACCGGATGCTTGGCTGAAGTCCTAACCGGGATGTTAGGTAGAATGGAAGTCCGGTGAGTGAAGGCGGAAGGAAAGTCCTAGTGAGTGAAGCTAAGTAGATGGAAAACCTAGTGAGTGAAGCTGGGTGAAAGTCCCAGTGAGTGAAGCCGGTGAAAGACCTAGTGAGTGAAGCTGGCGGATGGAAAACCCTAGTGAGTGAAGCTAGGTGAAAGTCACGGTGAGTGAAGCCGGGAAAATCCAGATGGATCGAGGATGATCGGACATGTTGGGAAGTCAAGTAGGTCAAATGATTGATTGGATACTTGGCACGAGAAAATCTGAGATAGGTCGAAGGATTGACGGACATCGATGGAAGTCAGTAGGTCAAGGGGTGACCGGATACTTGGCATGAATAGAAAAGTCCAAGTGGGTCAAAGGATTGACGGACACTTGGTGGGAAGTCCTAGCAGGTTAAAGGGTGACCGGATGCTGGGCATGATGTACCAACAGTCAAGGTTGACCGGATGTTGGTTTGAGAGGCTTGGAACTTGGTTTTGGGCAAAACCAAGTGTTGGATCGATCGATGGATCGATCCGGCCTTTCCTACAGAGAGCCTCCGGATCGATCCGTGGATCGATCCGGATGTCTCAATCGATCGATGAATCGATCGGGACGATCTTCGCGCGATAAGCGCCGGATCGATCCGTGGATCGATCGAGCAGCCGCGAAGGCGCTGGATCGATCCGTGGATCGATCGAAACCTCCCGATCGATTGGGAACATTCGAATCGATCGGGATCCGATGCGTCGGGTTTATAGCCATGATGACGTTGTCTTCGGCACTCTTGCAGATTCACTTGGATCTCTCGCCAACACCTCCACAGCGCTCTCAATCAGATCGCCAGTTCTTGAAGGATCTTGGAAGCTTTCAAGTCAAGAGGCGGATCAAAGGCAAGAAGAGAAGCTAGGGTTAGGGTTTTCTGTACTCATTGTAAGCTTTGCGCTTGTATTTTGTTTCCCTTTCCTTTCTTCTTGTACTGAGAGTCTTGTAGGGCTTCTCCGCCCTCGGTAGTTACCGAAAAGGAGTGTTTTCATAGTGGAGGGTGCGTGCGTGGTGTGGATCCTTGGACTAGTCACCTCTTGTGAGGTGGATACCAAGTAAACCAACCGTGTTAGCGTTGTGTGATTGTTTCTTTGTATTTCCGCTGCACATCTTTGAAGAAACAAGCAACGTCGAGCAACGAGCGAACGCGACGAGCTATTCCCCCCCCCCCCCCCCCCTCTAGCTACTTTTGGTCCTAACAAAACCAACATAAAATCATTTGACTAATTAAATGAAAAAAATTGTTGGGTCACTTTAGACTAGGGGGTTAATACCTTCTCACGCTTCAATGATGATGATTTGTAGCGGAATAGACTCGAAGCAAGCTCCCAATGCTAACACAAGGATTTACTTGATATCCACCTTAAGAAGAGGTGACTAATCTAAAAATTCACAAGGTGCACACTCTCCACTATGAACACAAACTCCTCGGAACAACCGGAGGTGGAGAAAGTACAAGACTCTCACAAGCATACAACTGAAAATAAGAAGTAAATACACGATAAAGAAAATGAAAACCTTCTTTCTTGATCTCTTGTAGCTTGTAGATGCCTCTGGACCCGTTGGAAAGTACAGCAACACTTATCTTCCACGGCACTAGGTCCGATGAACAGTAGTGGAGAAGATGGAGTCAAGAGATGCATCATTTGAACCTCGCTGTCGCCTTTATATCTACGCGATCTAGGGCTCCCAATCGATTGGGCCATGTCAGATCCCAACGATCCCACCAGTCCAAAACCTGCATCCTACGCGATGGTCATATCCCAATCGATCGACCAATCAATTGGGTGTAGCTGGATCGATCAGCTGATCGATTCAGAAGCTTTCTGTGCTTTCACATAAAGCCTCAGAATCAATTGACCAATCGATTGGAGGTTATTCGCGTAGAAGAGTAGTGTGCTCCCCAATTGATCAACCGATCAATTGGAGCAGCCCAATCGATCGACTGCTTGATTGGGGAGCACACTGCTCTTCTGCGCGAATAACTTCCAATCAATCGACTGATCGATTGACGTTGCCCCAATCGATCGGATAATCGATTGGGCTTTGGTTCAATCGATCAGCTGATCGATTGACCAACCCTAACTTGACTAACTCAAGTCTAGGGCCCCAAACTCAACATCCGGTCAAACATAACCTATTAGGACCCACCCGTGCCTAGCATCTGGTCAACCTTAACTCGTTGGGACTTCGCCACCAAGTATCCGGTCAATCCTTTGACCCACTTGGACTTTTCTCCTTGTGCCAAGTGTCCAGTTAATCCTTCGACCCACTTAGACTTTTCTCCTCGTGCCAAGTGTCCGACCAACCTTGACCCACTTGGACTTACCGTCTCGTGCCAATTGTCCGGTCCTCCATGACCCACTTGGACTTCCAAACACCAGGTGTCCGATCACCCTAGACCTAACTGGATTGTCATGTGCCTGCCTTCACTCACTAGGACTTCCTCGCTGCCTAGCTTCACTCACTAGGGCTTTCACCTGCCTTCACTCACCAGGATTTCCATCTGCCTAGCTTCACTCACTAGGTCTTTCACCTGACTTCACTCATCAGGATTTCTATCTGCCTAGTTTCACTCACTAGGACTTTCAAATTACCTAACTTCACTCACTAGGTCTTTCACTGGCTTCACTCACCAAGATTTCTATCTTCCTATAGCTTCACTCATTAGGACTTTAAAATTACCTGATTTCACTTACCAGGACTTTCAAATTGCATGGCTTCACTCACCAGGACTTTCCCGTCACATTAAACTGGTCAACCTTAATCAATCTCCCCAAATGGACGATTACTCCTGCAACCTCCATACATCGTCAAAATAATTTTCATATATTGTTAAGCATCGAAACTCACACATTACGACTCAAACTTGAGTCAAATTAAGGTTAGTCAACCTGGCCAACCTTGACCTAAGGAAATTGCACCAACAATCTCGCCCTTTTTAATGTTTGATAATACATTTAAATTAGGCTAATCTCATAGCCTCAACTTCTTCTTCATGACAAAGCATGAATGAGAGTTTCCTTCATTCTTTCTCTTTCCTAGAGGGCAAACTCCCCCTTGAGGTAATGAAGGTCTAACTTAAACCTTACATTCTCCTCCTTTGGCACACATCAAAAACTCTCCTCCTGAAGAGTTATCCATACGTGTTCACAACCTCACATGTTGTTCACAACATCACAATGAAGGTCTCATACCCTTCATTGTCTCCAATACTCACCCTTGAACATTAACCCACTTCACAATGCTCATCCTAGAGCATTCACACTTCACAATGAAGATATCCAAACTTTCAATGTTTTCTAATGCTCAACCTTGAGCATTTACTAGAAAAAAATTTACAACCTTCCATGGTTTCAAAAATTATTTTCATATCTTTAAGGAGTAGCACCCCCTCAAAACATACTCTAAATTTATATCATTACACCAACAATGACTTGAAATTCCTAAAACTTTAGAAAACTCAAAATTTAAAGTTTTGAGGTCTAAAATGCAATAATGAAACTAAACATCATCCTAAACTTCAACTTAATCTTCTTTAACCAATCTAATCTTATTTTCATCAAAAAAAAACTACCCTTAAATGTTCAAAAAATCATTTCAAATGGTTTAGGATGGTTAATATGACTAAAAATAACTTAATGGGCTGAAATCAGACCCTTTTAGCCAAAATTAGCCTTTCAATCGATTGACCAATCGATTGAATCCTTTCGATCGATCCACTGATTGATTCTGCGAGCTTTTGTTCGCAAAAATGCCCTTGAATTGATCAGCTGATCGTTCCAGACAGGGTGAATCGATCAGCTGATCGTTCCAGACAGGGTCAATCGATCAACTGATCGATTCTATGAGCTTCTGCTCACGAGAAAACCTAGTTCAATTGATCTGTTGATCGATCAGACTCTCCTAATCGATCGGCTGATCGATTGGACTTCTGATTTCCTGAAATCAAATTTCAGCCGAAATTCAGAAATGTCTCAATAATTCTACAAAATTCTAAAAAATATGAATATTCTTATAGATATTATTTAGGACATATACTATCAAGGAAAAATAATTTTCTAAGAAAATAATTCATATTTTCAAATATTGACACAAACTTGGAAACTCTTGAAAACTTTAATGTTTTGCACTAGCTTGTGTCAAACTTTTCAATGATGATTATTATCAAAAGATAGTTTTTACCAAGGTTTTCCAAAAATATTTTGAAATGATTTTCAAAACCAATTTCCAACCATGTTCTTTGGACTAAATACATAACTTGTACATTAGCTTTCCTAATGATTGGATAACACATTACTATGTATTTTAATGAAGCTAAAACTCAAATGGATGCACTAAATCTTGAGTTTTGTTCATCATCCTAATATCTCACTTGTATCTAATGTGCACTAAAACACATACAAGTCACCTTATAGTATTTGTGAAATGTAGATTTTGATTTTGCCCTAATCCAAGGGATCATGTATATCTATCTAGGCATTGTTAAGTTGATCATCCACCTAAGATGTCATTTGTTAATAAATGTCATTGTCGTTAATTACTAGGAATTTAAAATAATGCATGATGATTTATGACATACATCAAAATGAATATTTTTCAAAAGAAAAACTATTTTAGCTACATGATGTATGTATGACATGACATGGTATTTTATATTTTTCATAACAAGAATGAATGCAGAATATGATGTCATGGAATAGGATGGGTAAACAATCATGACAATCTAGTATAAATAAACATAGCTAGATTGTCTATCTAACTATCTCTAAGTAGTAGATAATTTGAAATTAATCCTAGATTGCTTCCTTTTCCTTCTAAAAAATGTCAAACCCCAATTTGACATTTCTTTTGCCTTTTTCTTATTTGTGTCAATTTGAATTAAGTCCAATTCTTCAAATTTTTACACATTTTACTCTTCCAAAGAATAACCATTTAAACATTCTCATTTTCAAGGAGTACAATTACCTTGAAAATACCCTCCAAGTGTCAACTTCTTAAAGGTTAGATTAACTCCCCTTCCAATAAAAGTTGACACTCTCTAGACCCATCTAGGGGGTAGAGAACATACTCATAGGAACCCAAAACTGATTGGTACTCCTTGAGTGTTCTAAGTATTCATTAGGGATAACTTACCTTGATACCTTGCTAATGACCTTCCTAGGCTTCTTAGAAACCTTGGTCATACTAGTCTCCTCTAGGTCAACCCTAGGGATAACTTCCCTTGTGATCTTCTTAGTGACTTTCTTAGTCCTCTTAAAAGTATTAGTCACATTTGTCTTTTCAACGTTAACTCTAGGGATAGGGATGGCAATAGGTCGGGTTCGGGTCGGATTCTATATCCTCCGTCCCCATACCCATTGGGTATAGGATCTCTGATGGGTATACTCATACCCATTAAATGATCGGATATCTTCTATAGTTATAATTTTTCGTCTTTCTATCCAATTATTATCATTCAACAAAAATATATTAAAATTAACAACCTATTAAAATATATATATATATAATTAAAAAAATAGATTAAACATCTATATAGTCTCCTCCTAACATCAACAAAAATAGTAAGTTGATTTTAAAAAAAAAGAAAATTTTCTTTAATATATGTATATATTTTATTTAATCGGGTATTCGGGTCGGGTATCGGGCATTGATAGTCCCTCCATACCCTTCTCCATTCGGGTCGGATGCCGGATCCTCCATTGGATTCGGGTGAAATTGTCATCCCTAAGGATGACCTCCCTTGTAACCTTGACTTGACCTCTAGACCTAAGGTTAGTTCCATACTATATGGAGTCCTATGATAGGAAATCACATCCTTCTTAGCTTTAGGTTTGTATCCCAAACCTCTATGGCCATAGGATGACTCTTGCATTCCTAAACTTAGGTTGTGCTCATTTTGTCCCTTAAAGATATTTTCCATTATTTATAGATTCTTTTCTAATTTATTAAGCCTTGACCTTGACTTCAAGGCTTGGTTTTCCATCTTTAAATCCTTATATTTTAATTTTTCATTAGATCTTTGAGGATTTCTATTTCTAGGCTTGTATCTACAATTCATAGAATTTTTACCTAGATTGTTATCTACCTTCCTAACCTTAAGTGAGATGGTCTTAGCATGATAAGCTACATATTTTTTCCTTAATCCTATCATGCTTCATATTTTCATGATAAATTGTATTAAAATGATATAAACTATTTCTAACATGCATTTTATCATGACTTAAAGGAATAACATCAATAAAAGATACCTTGGGTTTGCTCTTGAGAGCTTCCCCATGACTTGTGCTTCCTCCTTTAAGTTTGGTTGGTTCCTTTCATTTTGGATATTGACTCTGATAATGTCTACTTTGATTGCAAGAGAAGCACACAATGTGCTCCTTGCCTTTATGTACCACGGGACCGACCTTCATAGGCTTCTCCTTTGCCTTTGGTACCACTTAGCCCTTCTTTTTGGTCAATTTGAGACACTTATTCTTGTAGTGCCCTTTTTCCCTACACTCAAAGCATATGATATGATTTTTATTTTTAACAATTGAAAGTGTTATACCTTCTTTGCTTGTAGGGTTGGCATATGACTCTCCATTTGATTTTTCTTGATTTTTAGAGGTGGCACAATCATCTTCTTCATTTGACTCGGAGGTGGAAGCCTCTTCTTGCTCCGGTGTCAATGAATGACGTTCGCCCTCAACCCTAGAGGTGAAGGCCTCTTCATCTTGGTCCTCATGCACATGAAACAAGGAGTACACTCTTTTGTTTTTGTCTTCGTTCTCTCTTAAGGATGACTCTTTTTCACTTTCTTCCGATGTTAAGCACCTCTCAACGTCGGAGTCCTCTTCTTCTTCCCTTTGATATAATGAATCTTCCTCTTTGGATTCATCTTGATTTGATACAATAGAGGGGACTTCATGGAGCTTGGTCAATCTTCTCCATAGATCACTCGCATCTTTGTATTCTCTAATTTTGAATGTGATTATGCTTGGCAATAAATTAACAAAAAATTTAGTTACCTTATCATTGGTCTCACTTCTTTGAATTTATTCTTCGCTCCATTTGCTCCTTTTGATGACTTTTCCTTTGCTATCCCTTGGAGCCTCAAATCCCTCCATTAGAGCAAATCATTGCTCTATCTCCATCATGAAAAAGTTTTCGATCCTTGATTTCTAAGAATCGAAGCTCATTGATGTGAATAGTGGACACATCCTTGTGTCATATCTGAGTCCATCTCGAAAATCCATCTTGATGTTAAGTCTTTGATGAAGTCTTTGACTTAATAAACTTTGGGCTTCAACTTCTTCTTCCTTTAGCTCGTTGCCCTTCCGACGATGATTCCAGTGAAGAGCGACCTTGCTCTGATACCACTTGTTGGGTCGCTTCGGAGATAGAGGGGGGGTGAATAGCTTCTCGCGCTTCGATGATGATGATTTGTAGTGGAATAGACTCAAAGCAAGCTCTGAATGTTAACACAAGGATTTACTTGGTATCCACCTCAAGAAAATGTGACTAATCCAAGGATCCACACGGTGTGCACTCTCAACTATGAACACAAACTCCTTCTCGGAACAACCAAAGATGGAGAAACATCGTACAAGACTCTCACAAGCATAGAACTTAAAACAAGAAGTGAATACACGATAAAACAAATGAAAACCTTCTTGCTTGATCTCTTGTAGCTTGTAGATACCTCTACACCAGTTGGAAAGTACAGAAACACTTGTCTTCCAAGGCTCTAGGTCCGGCGAACAGTAGAGGAGAAAATGGAGTCAAGAGATGTCTCGTTTGAACCTCGCTGTCGCCTTTATATTTGCACGATCTAGGGCTCCCAATCGATTGGGATTCCTCCCAATTGATTGTCACGTCAGATCCTAGCGATCCCACCCGTCCAAAACCTGCATCCTATGCAACGGTCATATCCCAATCGATCGACCAATCGATTGGGTGTAGCTGGATCGATCAGCTGATCGATCCAGAAGCTTTCTGTGCTTTCACAGAAAGTCTTGGAATCAATTGACCAATAGATTCCGATTTTCCCTCACGTCACTGCGAGAAACCGAGCCCCAATCGATCGATCGATCAATTGGAGCAACCCAATCAATCGGCTAATCGATTGGGGAGCACATTGTTCTTCTACGCGAATAACCTCCAATCGATCGGCTGATCGATTAAGCTCTGGCTCAATCGATCGGTTGATCGATTGACCAACCCTAACTTAACTAACTCAAGTCTAGGGTCTCAAACCCAACATCCGGTAAACCATGATCTGTTGGGACTCGCCCGTGCCTAGCATCTGGTCAATCTTGACCTGCCGAGACTTCATCACTAAGTGTCTGGTCAATTCTTTGACCCACTTGGACTTTTCTCCTCGTGACAAGTGTCCAGTCAATCTTTTGACCTACTTGGACTTTTCACCTCGTGTCAAGTGTCCAATCAACCTTGACCCACCTAGACTTACCGTTTCGTGCCAAGTGTCTGGTCCTTCATAACCCACTTGGACTTCAAAACACCAGATGTCTGGTCACCCAGGTCCCACTTGGATTGTCACGCACCTGGCTTCACTCACTAGGACTTTTTCACTACCTAGCTTCACTCACTAGGTCTTTCACCTGGCTTTACTTACCAGGATTTCCATCTGCCTAGCTTCACTCACTAGGGCATTCAAATTTCCTGCCTTCACTCACAAGGACATTTAAATTGTCTGGCTTTACTCACCAGGACTTTCAAGTTATCCAGCTTCACTCATCAGGACTTTCCCATCACATTAAACTAGTCAACCTTGACAAATCTCCTCAAATGGACGATTACTCCTGCAATCTTCATACATTATTAAAACAATCTTCATATATTGTTAAACATCGAAACTCATACATTACGACTCAAACTTGAGTCAAATCAAGCTTAGTTAACTTGGTCAACCTTGACCTTGGGAAATTGTACCAACAAAAATTACAATTATAATGGAAAACTTAATGAAAATTACAAGTAAGCACAAGGATAAATTTGTATTTTTCCTATCTCCCCTTAATCTTAGCTCTTCCCTTTTGATTACATCAAAAAAAAATTAGAAAAAATGTTAAAGCGTTTTCTCGAGAATCATGAACAGAATTAACAGTAATCTCATATTTTTCAAATATAATTCTTAAAAAAAATCTCGATATCCAATACCAACTCCGAGCGGCGATCAAGGCGCAAGCCCTCGCGGATTTTGTCATAGAAGTCCAGAGTGACGAGCCGACGGCAACATGAAAGATATATGTGGACGGCTCGTCCACTCGACAAGGCAGCGAGATCGACCTAATCCTCATCTCACCTCGGGAGGATCGGATGCAACTGCCCGTCCGGCTGGACTACCGAGCTACTAACAATGAAGCGGAGTATGAGGCATTGATAGCTGGCCTGCAGGCAGCTCGGCACGTGGGAGCGGATAAGGTCCTTATTCACTTGAATTCCCAGCTCGTCGCCCAGTAACTATCTGGGGCCTTTGAAATAAGTAGCACACGGTTAAGGCTCAATGCAAAGACTTGAAAAATTGGAGGTCAAATTCCAAGAAGTGATTATACAGAAGATCCTCTAATCGGAGAACCAAGCGACGGATGAGCTAGCAAAGCTGGCCAGTTCATTAACGGCGATCGTCATAAGTCAACCGATCAAGCAAGTTTCACTGGTGGCCCACATCCACCGTATGGAGGGAATCACTTTCCCGAACGACTGGAGGACGACCCTAACAGAGTTCTTGCATTCGGGAACTGCACCTGCCAATCTGGAGGATGCTCTCCTGATAAAAAAGAGGGTCGGTCGATTCACGTTGATCGGCGACCAACTCTATAAGAAAGCCTTCACCATACCCCTACTCAAATGTGTCGGACCAGAAGACGTCGATTACATCCTGAATGAAGTCATCCAGGCGGTCGCGCATTCGCTCGAAAAATACTTCTGGCTGGATACTTCTGGCCGACCCTCCAGGAGGATGCAGCTCGGACGGTGGCTACTTGCCTATCTTACCAGAAGTACCACATGTCGTACCGACCGACCGAGGAAATGAAGGCGTCCATGGTATCGTGCTCATTCGGCCAATGGGGCATGGACATCGTGGGGCCTTTCCCTATGGCAACCGGTCAACGAAAGTTTCTACTGGTGGCGGTGGACTACTTCTTAAAATGGGTAGAGGTTGAGCCGTTTGCAAGAATCACCGAGTTGATGGTTACTAAATTCATTTGGCAGAACATTGTCTACCGGTTCAGGATCCTGCGTTGACTCGTATCTGATAATAGGAGGTAGTTCGTCGGTCGGGAGCTCAAAGAATGGTGTGAAGGTTATGACATCCAACAATCTTTCACCTCGGTGGCCTACCCCTAAGGCAATGGGCAAGCAGAAGTCACCAATCGGGAGATCCTCAGAGTCTTGCGCGCTCGACTCGACCACATGGGAGGTGGCTGGGTCGATGAGCTCCCCAACGTGCTATGGGCTCTCCGCATGACCCCGAAAGAAGCGACCGGTGTAACCCCATTTCAGTTGGTATACGGTAGAGAAGTTGTTGTCCCCGTGGAGATCAGGGTAGAATCCGATCGGGTGCAACACTGCGATGAAGGGAACATCGAGCGGAGGTTGATGGAGCTCGACCTAGTGGACGAACCAAGGGCAAAAGCCGTCGTTCGAATAACGGCTTACCGACAGCGCATGAAGCAAAATTACAGTCGGCGAGTTGAGGTCCTTCTAGGTTGGCGACCTCGTCTGGAAGAAAGTAAAGTCGATCGGTGATATCGTCAAGCTCGAGACACCATGGGCCAGACCGTTCAAGGTCGTACGGAAGCTCCATTTGGGCGCCTACTATTTGGAGGACGAAGAAGGGAGGCAGCTCGAGAAGCCCTAGAGCGCGAACCATCTTCAACACTACAAGGTTGGATGAGAGGTGTACAAGTGAATCTTATATTTCGTAGCTGTTGTATGTTTGCCGAATGCAGGGTAGAGTTTGAATAAAAAAAGCAAAGTTTTAAGTGCATCTCCATCAATGGTCGAGCGGCAACCTTAAACCTAGATGCGAGTATATATCGATCGTCGAGCGGCGACGTTAAACGCATGTCTCCACCAACTGTCGAGCGGTGACGGTAAACGCATGTCTCCACCAACCGTCGAGCGGCGACATTAAACGCATATCTCCACCAACCGTCGAGCGGCGACGTTAAACGCATGTCTCCACCAACGATCGAGCAACGACTTTAAACTCTCGTCTCCACCAATGGTTGAGCGACGACCTTAAACTCTCGTCTCCACCAATGGTCGAGCGACGAC
Source organism: Zingiber officinale (assembly GCF_018446385.1). Taxonomy (NCBI): domain Eukaryota; kingdom Viridiplantae; phylum Streptophyta; class Magnoliopsida; order Zingiberales; family Zingiberaceae; genus Zingiber; species Zingiber officinale. Next base: position 88,965,043 of record NC_055989.1, read on the forward strand.
CTTAAACCCTCGTCTCCACCAACGGTCGAGCGGGGACCTTAAACGCAAGTCTCCGACAAACCATGGAGTGGCGACGTTAAACGCGTGTCTACTTCAAATCGTCGAGCAGCAATGTTAAACTCGAGTCTTCACCAAATCGTCAAGCGGCGACGTTAAACTCGAGTCTTCACCAAATAGCCGAGTAGCAACGATAGACCCGAGTCTATGGGACTTCATCGAACGACTAACTGTGAATAAGATTTGCCCAAAGGCCTCCAAATTTGCAGATGAACTGCCCATGTAGTAGAATGTGTTAAAATACTTCAGTAGATAGGCACATAGGCTACTGTCGATCGAGAAAATTATGAGGTTGCAATACTAGGGAGAGAAGACCAGGCAATAAATAGAAAAAAAGGGGGAAGCTTGGCCGAATGGCCTGATATGCATTAATACTTAAAATGGTTTACAAAAGGAGAGATTACAAAAGATCGAGCTCTCAGTCTTACTCTAAGTAATTCAGCACGTCGTCTGGAAGAGCGACGGTCAGCTTGTCCCGACTTATGACCTTACTGGTCACAGCGGCCGGCAGGTGGCCCCCTTTATGAAGCTAATCGATCATCCCTTCGATCGCTAAGTCGAACAGTCGAAGAACCCGATAGGTGAACCTGTCGCAAAACGCGTCCAAACGGAGGTAGGCTTGCTTCATAGTTTCAAACCTATTCCCTTCGGCGTCCTTGTAAATCCGCAACGCCGCGCGGGATCCCTCTAGTCGTCCTTGGCGGCAGCTAACGCGGCGTCCCTAGAGGCAATTTGGTCACGGAAGGACGTTTCTTCGACCGAGTGGATGTTCCGCTCGGTAACCAAGAACTCTTTGAGCTCCTTCAGCTTTTGGGAGAGGGTTCGGGCCTCTTTGTTCTTCAGTTCGAGGTCGTCAATGGCCCGTTGCTTCCTGGCAGTGGTTGACTCGATCTTCTTGTCGAATGTGCTAACCTACTTGTTAAGCCGAGCCAACATCACCTCTTGATCTACGAATTTTTTCCATTCGACCTCTAGGAGCTTATTACTCTTCGCCAGGTCGGCCCTCAGCTTCTTGACCTCAAAGAGCGATGGCCCTTGGGAGGAGGAGGCGGCGCCCGAGACTTTGAGTTTTATGAACTCGTCCTCCAAGAATGCGAGCCTGTGGCACATGGTCAGTCTCTCTACCTAGTACTGCAAATAAAAGGGGAAAGGTTATAGCTGAACGGAGGTAAGCCATGAGATAACATTAACGAACTTACCCCGGTGCCCATTTGGGTGTGACTGTTGGCCAGGGCGCCCGAAGGTAGCATCTCCGCACGAGCCCATGTGTCCTCCCAGACTTCAATAAGTAGCCCCCGGATGAGGATCTAGTGCTCGGGGATCCAGGACTAGGCACTCGGATCACTGTAGTCCTCCGTTGGTAGATGAAGGATCGCCGTAACAGATCGTCGGTTGCTCGGGGCCAAGTGGGATTAGGCCTCCCGACCAGAAGCCGATGAGATGCCGGATCGTTTGACCGCCAAAGGCTTCGGTGGTGGCGGCATGAAGGCCACGGGCGATGCGGTCATGACCCCTTGCGATAGATCGGCCAAGGAGGGTGTCCAATCGGACGATCATGCCTCCATAGTTGCTTGGAGCGGAGTCAGAGTCGAAGTTTCGACCCTCTCGACAGGTTGCGCGCCCAAGGTAGCGGAGCGCGCAGACGGCTCCGCTTAGCGCCTCTTACGCCTGGTCAGTGGCATGTCGGAGGAGGCTGAGCCCGAGGGTTCTTCGACGGGAATGACGGGGCACCGATCTGTCTGAGGTTGTGAGCTCGGGGTGGCCCCTCCGCTCGATGCATGGTTGGCTATGCCTTCGCCCACTTCCACGAGCGTCTCCTCGCTCAACCCGAGCAGATCTTCGTGAGAGCCGACCAGCCGCAGACCTCAGCTTGCCAGTTCCTCGGTAGTCGTCGCCTCGATCTCACTGTCCAAGAGCTTCGCCTTGTCAGCCATCTACGCACGCATTATGATTTCGGCTGCAGGATAAAATGAAAAATCAGTTAGCATCAAAGGAATATGTAAAGAAGTATCTTACCTAGGTTGGTCGGCAATTGGGTGTAGATCGGACTCAGGCCAAAGATGTAGAGGACACCCTCAAACAGCAACTTGTAGATGTCGTACTTCTGACCAGCCGACATTGCCGCAACATCCAAATAGTCCGATCGGCTCTTGTAACTCTTCAGTGGGGGTTGAGGCGCCACTTCGAGCTACCAACGGGTCAAGAATTCCAACCGCTCGGGAAGACGCAAGAAACAGAAGTACACCTTCCAATATTTATTGGAGGATGACATTTTATCAAAAACACACTAGACCAACCCTAGACTGGAAGAGGAAGGTCCCCGGCTCGAACAGCTTCGGGTAGTAAAAATAGTGGAAGACCGGGGCATGAGAGGGATGTTGTACAGCCAAAACAAGATGACGATGCCGCACAGAAGACAGAAGGAGTTCGGCACGAGTTGAGGGAGGGAGATGCAGAAGTATTTACAGACTGCGATAATGAAAGAATGGATAGGGTACCACAGACCGGCGGAGAAATGGTCCCTGAACAGACAGATGCATTCGGTCGACGGGGTATTTGGTCGATTGGACGAGGAAAGCAAAATAATCTCGTGGTCAAATGAAATTTCGAAGACATTCCTAAGGCCCTCCGCGTTGCCCTTGTCAAACCTAGACTCCATGGTGGTATAGCAGGGTCCGGGGACGAGGGCCGACGGCTGCGAGGAACTGGCCATCGCTAAGACAAATGCAAAATGGAGGAAAGGCGATCAAAAAAGATACAAAAGGGTCATCGGAAGATCACCGGGCCAACGGAAAGCAGAATGACCGAAAGAAAAAGGTAACGGGAGGAGAGCTTACTGGGAAAAAGGGAGACGGAGGACCGCCGGAGGACAAAACGCAAGGAGTTGCCGGAGAGCACGGCGCGCAGGAACACAGGGATCGTCGAAAACACAACAACAAGAGCGTGAAGAAGACGGCGACACAGCGGGCTCATATACCCCGGGCTCGGCCTGTTAGAATGTATACTAAAAGCCTAGCTTTTGGTATAAACATTTATCTAGAAATAAGAATCACATTGGTCAAATGTCTACATTTATGATAAATGTAGTTGTTCAATTAATTTATATTGTAGATAACATGGTGTGTGGTGTCACACACAGAAGATCATGTTATCAGTACCTTATAAATTATAAACAGTAGCTCACGACCAAAATGGAAAAGAACAAACCATTGGAAGGTCGTAGTGTAATTAGGTATTAGTTTATCTTAACTATATAATTACACTAGTACACTTAGAGTGTATTGAGTAGGACCATTAGAGGTCGTTTCTTTTATACTGACTTTATAAAGGAACAAAGACCTCAATAATTATGGAAGTGTGTGCTCTTAATCCCAATATAATAACAAGCACATATATTTGATATTTATTTCTTTAATTTATCAATGGGTGAGATTTAGTTCGATAAATCAATAAGTCCGATAAGTTGGGAAATGATATCACTTATAGTGTGTGTTGTTGATTATAGAAGGAAACTGTGTCCTAGTGATCTAGGTTGAGAATGTCCCCAAGAGGAGCTCATAAGGATTGTCATGTTAAACCCTGCAGGTGGACTTAGTCCGACATGACGATGAAGTTGAGTGGTACTACTCTTGGAGCTAGATATTAATTAAGTGAGTTGTCAATAACTTACTTAATTAGTGGACATTTGTTATCTTAAACACAAGGAGACTAACACACTCATAATAAGAAGGAGTCAAAAATGTAATTTGGGATTGGTGCGGTAGTTCAATAATAGTTCTTTAGTAGAATGAATTATTATTGATGAAATTAAGTTGTGTGTTCGGGGCGAACACGGGATGCTTAATTTCATCGGGAGACCAAAACCAATTCCTCCTCTCGGTCCCTATTGTAGCCTCTTGTATATAGAAATTTATACCCACCACATACCCACCTTCTTACCCATCCAATGGGGCCAGCCAAGCTAGCTTGGAACCCAAGCTGGGGCCGGCCAAGACCAAATGGTTGAGCCAAGTTGGTGGCCGGCCAAAGCTTGGGTGTCAAGCTTAGGTGGTCGGCCACTAGAATATTAAAAGGGTTTTTTATTAAAATTATTTCTTATGTGGATATCATGATTTAAAAGAGAGTTTAAAAAATTAAAATTCCCTTTTATAGCTTTCTACAAAAGATTAAGAGAAGAGATTAATCTCTTTCCTTATTTGTAGATTAAAAGGATGGTTTTAATTTTTAGTAAAAACTTTCCTTATTTGTAAATCATCCACATGTTTAAAAGAGAGTTTAAAAATTTGAAATCTTTCCTTATTTGTTGATTAAAAGGTGGATTTTAAATTTTAAGAAAACTTTCCTTTTTAAATATGTTCATGATTTAAAAGAGAGTTTAAAAATTAAATATTCTCTTTTATAAGTTTCTACAAAAGATTAAGAAAAGATTTGATATCTTTCCTTATTTGTAGATTGAAAGAGATTTAAATTTTTAGAGATAACTTTCTTTTTATCCACATGTTTAAAAGAAAGATTTTAATTTATTAAATTTCCTTTTTATAAACCAATCATGAAGGGATAAAAATTATTGAAAAATTTTATAAATTTCCGGAAACAAATAAGGAAGTTTTAATTTGTGTTTAAAATTTTATTTGCTTGGAGATTTGTATATGGCCGGCCATTGTAAATTGAGAAGAGAAAAATTATTTTTAATTAAATAAATATTTCCTTTTCATGGCAAAAGAATTAAGGAAGTTTTTATTTAAATTTCCTTATTTGCCAAGACCAAGGATTATAAAAGAGTGGGTAGATGTGCCTTCATGGGTGAACGACTCTATATTTTTCTCCCTCTTTTCTTCCTTGGGTGTGGCCGGCCCTTTCTTTCCTCTCCTCTCCTTTGTGTGGCCGAAACCTTCTCATGGTGGAGATAGCTTTGGTGGCCGGATCTAAGAAGGAGAAGAAGGAGAGAAAAGAAGCCTCTTTTCTAGCATCCCTTGGAGCATGGTGGTAGTGGCCGAACCTCTTCATCCTAGGAGAAGTTTTGATGGCCGAAACTTGTAAGGAAGAAGAAGGTGCTTGGTGGTTCTCATCTCGGAAGATCGTTGCCCACACAACGTCCGAGGTTAGAAGAGGAATACGGTAGAAGATCAAGAGGTATTTCTAAAAGGTATAACTAGTATTTTTCCTTTCCGCATCATACTAGTTATTTTAGGAAATAATATCAAATACAAGAGGCATACGATTCTAGTATTTCGAATTTGTTTTCGATGTTATGTTCTTTTTATTTTTTCTTTTCCTTGTGATTTGATTGTTCTTTTCGGTTGACCTAAAGTTATTTAAGGAAATTAAATATTAACTTTCCTTAAAAGACTTTGTCTAGTCGGTGGTGGTTATTCCCATATCCAAGAAGGTCATGTGTCTCGCCATGTCAGTACTGGGAGCCAATTTTGGAAACTAATATTTAATGAAATTAATAACCTAGGTGATTTGGATCAAACGTGTTAAGTTCCGCAGGAGATCCAAGTCAAAACCTAAAAGAACAAATAGATTAAACTTTGGATCAAACGTGTTAAGTTCCGCAGGCGATCCAAGTTTAATTTAAAAGAACACATGATAGCTAGGAAAAGGTTCAGACCTTTGTACAAAATTTTTATACAGTGGAACCATTAGGTTTTCCGAGTAGCAACCAACACGGCCGACCGGAGCCGTCCGATCTAGGTCGTGGAAACCTAGGACAAGATCTAGTCGTTGAATCCAAACCGCCAAACGTCACAATCAATGCCTGTCACGATAGGCGTGCAGCGGCTGTGGGCGTGACACGTGGCGTGCTACCATGGGTCGGCAATTAAAGTAGGCATGGGAACCTATTCTGCCTTAATGAGAGGGGATTTGCACACTTCCCAAGAAATCGTGGTGACGTCAGCATAGCCTGCGCTCGCCCAAGACTGCCCGAGGAAAAAGTTCTACAAGTGCAAACCCTTGTCCGCCCAATCGGATCGAGGGAGCATACCTAGGACCTAGCAACAAGCTTCAAGAGGCAGATCAGCGAGGATCGGGCCCAACGGTCAATGGACGGAGGGGTTTGGCCGGTCGGGAAGGACACATTCCGACCATAGGTTAAGCACCAACCCACCATCTCTGACATGAAGTAAATCGAACCGACGCTTAAAGGACGCGTAGAAGCCGGGCCGAGCGACTATCCCGTTAGGCCAGATAGCTGATGAAACGGACCGAGGGCTTTCAACCGAGCGACTCTCCCGCTCGGCACGACAGTGGGCTTCCGACCGAGCAGTCATCCCGCTGGCCCAACAAACGGACGACATTTGGACAGAGGACTTTTAGCCTAGTGACCACTCCATTCGCCCAAACAACAGACACAGCAGGACATCCTTCGACATCCTTTTGGGATTTAGTGCCGTCGACGGGCGGTATGGTCAGACAGAGGATCGTACGGCGGAAGCTTCCACTGTCACTTCAGAGATATGCTCGGCCCGTTAAGGTACTATGTCAGGAACACTTTACTGACATGTCTTTTCAGGGAAAGCTTTGGATAACGTGTCCGCTTTGAGAAGCATGCACATACACTACAGGAGCCCTATATAAAGGGAGGTCCAAGCATCGGCGGAGGTATGCTTTTTCTCGCGATTTCTACTGTTGCGCTACAATCCTATTTGCTTCTTGCTTCACCGGAGACTGACTTGAATGTTGGAGGGTCATCACCGGGGACCCCTTCCCTGGCTCGGCACTGACACTGCTTGTGTTGCAGGCGGGAGCGAAGTCCACAGGAAGTCAACGAAAGCGCCACATCTCCAGCATCTATCTCTTCGACTTTCGGACAGGATCAATATATATATATGGGACCGGTTCGAGCGAGTTCATTGAAACTCATAACCCGCCTCGAACCCGCTTCTAAATCCGGTCAACGAGTTTAGACCTACCTTGTAACCTGTTTGGTCGGGTTTAAATCTTCTCTAAACGGGGCGGGTTTAATACAGGGCTAGTTTAAACCCGGCCCATTACCTTCCTTGTACTTTCAATTCTTAATTATGTTTTAAGTCGATACTCTTAATTGCCGTAAAAGGTTAATCCGCCTTCAACTAAGGAGATCTTTAGTGTGCTTTTACTGTCTTGGATTAGCAATTTTTTCTATTGTAAACCAAATAAATTTCAAGTCTCTTACATCTTTTTTATATTATTTATTTTAATTAATTAATGTGTATTCCTTGCTGAGTTCGAAAAAGAAGTGTTAACTTTACTTGTAGAGTTATTTACCCCTTCTAGTCGGCCCGAACTAACATAAACAGCTTGTTCGGTCGACTAATAACTCTATATTTCCAAGTTTACAAAACACAATCGAATCTATGTCACGCTGGCCAAATCGATCAACTGAAACACCTATTCAGTCGACTGAATCGCCTGTTCGATCGATCAAACCCTCGGTCAATCCAAACTTTGTTTAACTGCAAAACAAGTTAACACATCAATATAATAATAATAATCCTACAAAATAAAGTTAGATAAATATATAAATGCATGAATAGGATAATAAGGATAGTCCTGATCTCAACTTAGAAACCTTCGTTGGTTTTTTCAATTGAATCAACGCCTAAGATGTTGTTTCTTCCGGGACACTACCTCACTACACACTCGCCAGAAGCTTACCTCAACTTATTTGCCAAATATCGAGTCCTTAAGACTTGTTTGGAGTTTAACTGCTCTACATCGGATTAGCCTGCCAAGGCTTCTACTTAATTCGATATCGAGTCCTCCAGACTTATCGAATCCACCTGCCAAATATTAGATCCACTTGACCCATCTGAACTTCCTGCCTGGTTCCACGACCTACTGAGACTTTTCCTAGTATCAGGTCTAACTGACCTACTAGGACTTTTCAAGTTGAGCATCCTGCACACTTATTCAATTCATCAGATAACAACAAGACTTAACATGAATCTTTAACAACATCAAGACATAGGTTAGATTATGGTGCTCTCTACCAACAAGTCCCACAATAGGAGTTTCAAATCATATTGGTTGGTTTATATTAATTCACAAGCATTGCAGGATTGAACAAATGCATGGGGAGAAACTCTCGCTCATGCGCTGAACCAATTTGACTCATGTGCAAGCACAACCTGCGCATGTCGAATGTTAGACTGATCGAGGCAAAATTTGTCCAAACAAATGGACCAATGTTTTACCACCTGAATATTTTTACTTGTTGTTCAATTGTAACAGATGTATTAATCGATGATTAATTAAGAATCTTAGTTAAGAATTTGTAACCTCTAGAAGATTGAGCTGGATGGATTAATGGGCAGTAGATAGTTTTAATTTGAATATTGCAAAGGTCTGAGCTTATATGTAAAGAGGTTGTGACCAAGAGCAAATAAGAGAACTAATAGTAAAGATTTTTCTCCACCATGGTTCTCCCAAATTTTCTCTCCACTGTACATTTTTGCTAGGTGTTTTGCTTGTGATAACAATCAAGTATTTTCTTAGTTTGCCACGAACAACCTTAGTTATGTACGTGGTTCTACCGTTATATCTTAAAAATAGATATCCATAATAACTTCGAACCACAACTAGAGGAGAACGAATTTATTTTAAAGAAATTACGTCTCGGAGGCCTCGACATCATTTACCTCCATCTTGGGTCTCAGCTTCATGTCTCGCCATTTCGGCCTCGGGTCTCAGCCTGGTGTATTAGCTAGACATCTCGATCTCGGCTAGACATATCTATCTTAGCTAGACATCTCGGTCTCGGCTGTCATCTCTGTCTCTGCTAGATATCTCAGCGTCAGCTGGATATCTTTGTCTGGACATCTTGGCCAAGTCTCCCAGGCAGTCCAGTTTAGTTTTCCAAACAGCTCCTCCTTCTTACTTGTCAACTTGAAGTTAGCAACTATCCCTGATCTCCAGCTAGCAGGTGGAAGATTGTCTAACCGTAATTTGGGGCTGAGAAAAAGGAACTACAGAGATTGAAGCAAGTAGCAACTGAGATTTACCAGCCCATACAGCAATCGAAGAAGCGCAAAAACTGACTGTGAAATCTTGTAGGCATCGAGGACCAGCTCCTCCCGCGGTCGTCGTAATTTTCGCCCACAGTTGCCGGATTAAAGCATCAAAAAGAACAAACACCGTAAACTTCTCAGTAGTTGGAGATCAACGATTCATATCCAAATAATAACAGAATGAACAAAACAAATCTAAAGATCCATCCAAAACACAGACACTGAGAAAACAAGGATCCAAGTAACACCGCGATTCAGCATCGATCGATAAATCAAACACATTAAGAACGAAAGATCCATGGAATCATCGGCGAGTGACCTAGAACAGAGAGATCCTTACCCCACTGGGCTTCGATCGCAGGGTTCGCTCCAGCTCCAATAACACCGCCGTATCTTCCTGGCCTGTAGCCAACGCCCCAGGCCTCCGCTTTCTTAGACTTTTATGCAAGCGAAAAGTGGTCCGGCCCAGCCAGTTCGGGAATTCAGCGTTTGACGGGCTTCACTTCAGGCCAGATCGTAATTGGGCCTTGAGGCCCACTTAATTATTTATTTGAGTGAAAAAAATTGGTTTGGTAAAAAAAAATAATTTATTTCTTAAAAAATTGATTATAATACAAAAGGAAAAGGCTTGTTTTTCATGAAATCTTTGTTCTTCTTATACTCTTTATAAATAAATATTTCTATTTAAATTGTATAAATACCATTTCAATTTATTGGTAATATATCTTCTTCCTATCCTATCCTATCCTATTCTTATCTTTGTTGTCTCTATTTAAGTCATTATTGCTATCGTCATTGTTTCGGGTTTCAATTGAAAGATTGTACAAAAAAGAAAGTTTAAATTTATAATAATTCAAGCTCGAAGGATCATGAAAGAAGGGACCTAAGTAAACATAGATCACATAAGAAGGAATCTAGCCATACTTAGACGCTTGTAGCGATTTAAAGATTAAAAGTGTGTATGTAAATATGTACGTAAAAAATAAAAAGCATAGTTTAGAAGATGAAAAAGGGTGAGAAGGAGACATCCATTTTGGCGAGAAAAATTGCGTTCGAAATCATGAAGGCCAATAAATATCAATAATTGGAGGAACTATGCCGATCCACATCGTGCGTGTTAGGGTCAAAGTGATGATGCAAGTTGTTTGATAAGCTAACCTAAAACGAATAGCTCGTGCAGGCGAAAGTCTTGTGTGGGAGCATCACGCCATCACTTGGTGGATTAGGTTAGGTTAGGTTAGGTTAGGTTAGGCTACGGAGAGAAGGAAAAGAACAAGAACGTTAAGTTCCTTTGAAGTGACTGAGAAAAAGTAATGCATTGGACAGCACTTTGAAAATCTACTCGAGAAGAGAAATCAATTGACACAAGGAGTCATGATTTTTCCCAACTGAACGGAGCACATATTCGATCCAATTGTAATATTGAATAATATAATCTATTTTGCATCTCAACGTAGTTTGTTTACAGTGAATTCGTCGTCATATGATTTTCGTGGAGTTATTAATTTTTTTTTATCTCTAAAAAGGGAAAACTATTTATAAATTTATATGATTTGGCATAATTTATTGACATTAAAGGTGATATTGTTGATCCAAAACGAGTACAATATCATCGACGACCTTATAGTAATATGTAGATAAATAAATTACTGAGAATATTTTACTCTATCACATTGATCTCTTTTCGTATGAAGATAAAAATATTTTATAGTCATTCAAAATTGATCTAAAAATTTATTGATGTAAATATTCATATATAGATATTAACGGCATCAAGGATGGATTTTCACTAGACTAGGCAGGACTTGGCCATTAATGGATGGAGCATCTAATCCACTAGACTCTTTGCACAATCTATGGTCCATAGGTCACATGTTTGTGACGACGTCTTGAGTTATTTTATTTTAATAAAATATAATAAAATTAAAATATTTTAAAATATAAAAAAAATCACAATAAAACTTTTAAATTAGTAGAGAGAGAGAGAGAGAGAGGCTCGAACTTAACTTATTCATAGAAATCCTATTCATTTATAGTTCCACTTGACCCGACTAATCCGTCCAAAAGAAATTGCAATGTCAGAGGATTAGGTTCCCCTAGATAAAGTCTAGAGGACAAAGTGCCTGAGTCAATATGAGTGTATATAAGCACGAAAATGACAAGGCCTAATTCGCAATCAAATTAATTAATCAACTATCTTAATTTATGAAATTTGTTCATTTAAAGTTAAAGTTAGGATACATTTTGTGTTGGAGATGTTTATTGGAGATAATAAGGAAATATTCAAAATTTAAAATTATAAATAATTAAATTTAGACTTATGAGTTGATAATTTTAAACTATCAAATATGGAAGAATGAGATGTCTAGGATGGTTGAACTACCTTGTATGATCGAGCTAAGCTGAGTTGAGTTATCGAGTGTCGAGCTAGGCCGAGTGCCAAATCAAGCTAAGTGATGTGCTATCGAGTACCCAGCTCATCGGGTGTTTAATCGTTGAGCGTCGAGCTCATCGAGTGTCGAGTCGTTGAGTGTCGAGCTTGCTAGGTGTTGATATTGTCAAATGCTCCCAAGTGGACACCGAGTGATTGTTGTTGCTATTCTAAAGCATGAAAAATATAGAAATAAAATTTGTAAATGTTAAACACTTACAGGGATCTTGGAGAAGAAATTGGAGAAGAGAGTTCGTCATCTTTGAGAAGATCACACAAGAAACCTTCTCACTTATCCACATACCAAATCTCAAATGAGCAATCCTCTTGATCTATTTTCCTTGTTTTTTCTCTTATTGCCTTAGACGTCTATATAGGAAGAGAGATGGTAACATGTGAAGTAACTGCACATTATAGAGGAAGAGGAAGAGGACTTGGCAAGTAATGCCCGTTAGCTCATTAACATGTGTAGTCACTGCACACATCCAACATCTTCCATTTATCCAAATCAATCCATAAAGATTATCTAGTCACAAAAATCATGTAAGAACATTCAATTCACACATCAATAAAAATGATTAGTGTGACAACAAGCACACTGAGCAATTACTACTAACAAAGTTGTTGTATTTAACTTAGCTACTGTATCAACCTAATCAGAGACATTCATATCTTACCTTTACCCCAGATTAAATCAGTTACATCACTATGAATATCTCTAATCCCTTATAATTCTATACAAAAATAAAATTCATCACCTTGGTGACCCCCCACGATTATCTCATACCATTGGGAGAGAGTAAATCAAAAAACGGAAGCTAACAATCACGTGAGAGGGTAATTCCTCATAAAGACAGTTATGTCAAGAGCAAGTTCAATATTTTCATTCAATACAATTATTTACAATCACATTTTATGTACTCAATAAAAAATATAATTAATCAACCAGTAAATAAATGTCAAAGATGTAAATCTATTTTAATCTTCCTTTTTAACTAAAATATATTCATTCTAATCAATCATTTTTCTAGTTATACTTCATAAACTGAATCTCCATAGTCAATAGGTTACATGTTAAACTAGCATACACTAATTAGAACATCAAATAGATAGTTAAATAGTCACTTAGGATAAAACTGAAATTAACTTATAATCTCAAAAGTCTTACATAGTAGAGAAGCGGAGATATATTCTCCTACTACCCTTATTGCCATCATGACACATCTAGTATGAATCACATGTTCGATGTCTTTCTCTTTACCAATAAAGAGTGCATATTTTTCTCAAAATTTAACATCGTACAAATTTTGATCTAAATATACCTAATATCTAATCCTGAATTCAACTTATGAATTCCAATCTAGAATTTAGCATATTCAGTAAATAGTAGGTTCATTTATTCTAATTATTATAATCTCATCTTGACACAACTATCAAGGACCCAACTTATGGGTATATCTCTATTCACGTCTACATATGTTATCCCATAAATAATAATCTTACCTCTATTTATACTTAACAAATAGAGTTTACTGTCCATGTAAGTTGACTAATCTTAACCTGCCAACATGCTCACCAAGACTTTTATCTAAAATGTAACAACATATACGTTGAATAAATCATGATATTTTAAAATGTGTTACATATTACAAAGCCCCAAAGACTTCATATATCCTTGAAATCACTCTTTAGTTAATGGCTTAGTAAAAGAATCTGCAAGTATAGTACGTGTACGGATATACTAAAAAATTATCTTTTTCTTGTCAATAATATCTTTTACAAAATTATTTTAAATTTCTACATGTTTACCCTTGCTGGAATCTTTGGGATCCTTATAAAAAGTCATAGTAGCTTGACTGTCATAGTAAATTGTAATAGGACTCTCACTATCCTCAGTAATTTTTAGATGCTCCAAGAACCTTCTCAACCAGATAGATTCTTGCACAGCGCTGCGCAAGACACATACTCAGCTTCCATTGTCGACAGCGCTACACAAACATGTTTCTTACTATTCCATGAGATTGACGCCACCATTCATCAAAAAGGTATAGCCTAATATAGATTTTTTATCATCAAAATCTCCCGTCCAATCTATATCTGCGTAACCCTTTAGGCTCATATTTGATCCTTGAAAATAGAGATAATAATATGTTGTTCCTTTGATATATTTGAATATCCTCTTCACCATTTTCCAGTGTCTCAATCCTGGATTTGACTGGAAGCAAATTGCTCTCTCCTCCCCCCAACTTGACAGCACGTCAGCACCCCCCTTACATTCCCTTTTAAGTGAGCTTTATACCCCTCTTTCTTTTAATTACTTGTATTTTTTCAATTCTATTTAATTTTTATTTATTTTTATTTTTTTAATCAATTTTGTTTATTATTTTTTTATCAATTTTTTTTGTTATTTTATTTTATATAATTTTTAATATATGTCAGAATCTCTCCCTTCCTTTAAATTACCTTCCTAATTTGACATTTCACTTTTTTAAATACTTCGCGTATCTCTTTTTTTCAATTTTATTTAATTTTTATTTAGTTTTGTTTCTTTTTTATTAGTTTTATTTTTTAATAAATTTTATTTGTTATTTTTTCCATCAATTTTTTTTTTGTTTTATTTAATTTTTGACACATGTCAAAACTCTCATTCTTTTTAAATTACCTCTCCTCAAACCCTTAACAACTCCTGACATATATCAGAACTTCCTTCTCTCTTTAAATTACCCCTAACCTCCCCCTCCCTTTAAATTACCTCATTCAACCCTTGACACATGCCAAAATCTCTCTTTCTTTTAAATTACCCACCCTCCAACCCTTGATACATGACACATGTTAGAACCTCTCACTTCCTTTAAATTACCCTCTCTCCAACCCTCAACACATGTCAAAATACACCCCCTCTCCCTTTAAATTACCCTGATCCAACCCTTGACACATGTCAGAATCTCCCCTTCCTTTAAATTATCCACCCTTCAACCTTTGACACATGTCAAAACACTCATCTCCCTTTAAACTACCTCCCTCCAACCCTTGACACATGTCAAAACCTCTCCTCCCTTTAAATTACCCCCCTTCCAACCCTTGATACATGTAAAAATCTCTTCTCCCTTTAAATTACCCCCCTTCCAACCCTTGATACATGTAAAAATCTCTCCTCCCTTTAAATTACCCCTTTCCAACCATTGACATATATCAGAACTTCTCATTCTCTTTAAATTATTCATCCTCCAATCCTTGACACATGTTAAAACACCCCTCTCCCTTTAAATTACCTCTCCAACCCTTGACACATGTCAGAACCTCCCCTCTCCTTAAATTACTCACCTTTCAACTCTTGACACATTTCTAAACCTCCTCCTTTAAATCCTCCTCTCACACTTCATTTTCAGTCACACCTCCCTCCATTGTTGTCTCCCTCTCAGCCTCTCATTCTCTCTTCCAAAAAGAAGAAAATTATGGATGACTATTTGGGTTTATTTTTAGATAGTTGGTCAATTGAGATTGATGTTCATAGTGAAGAGAGTATCTCCAACAATAGTCATGATTATACATTCAAATTTACCACAGATCAAGTTAGTTATTATCGTTGTTTTATGCATAAGAGAGTACCTCCAACAACAGCCACTATTTTACATCCGAATTTACCATAGATCAAGTTTGTTATTATCGTTGTTTTATACATATTCATTATTTATTTATAAGTAGAGAAATTATATTAAGATTGGATAAGTCATACTACATCTTTGCTATATTTTTTTATATAGATATTTGAAAGTAGAAAAGATATGAAAAATTGGGCGAAGATAGTTGGTCTGAAGAATAGTATTGTAGTGGTTTTTAAAAATTATGCTAATTTAAAAGGTGACAAGCTGCTAAAGTGTCATCTTATGTGTGAAAGAGGTGGAAAGTAAAAACCACCACGATATCTAGTTGATGGGTTAAAAAAATGAATGCTCATTTGAGCTGCAAGGTATACTAATACCTCCAAATGGTGTGATGTGGGTTTTAAGGGTTGTCTGTCATTTTCATAATCATCAATCAGCAGAATATATTGATGGTCATGAGTACCTATGTAGGTTAAAACCAATAGAGAAAGAATTTGTGCTAGACATGGCCAACAGCACCACACCTCGTGAAATTCTTAGTATTTTAAAGGAAAGAGACTCATCAAACACTACAGGGATCAAAAGCATTTACAATGTCATTTTCACAAACAAATTCGTTAAACGGGGTGGCCTAAATTCTATTCAGTATGTCTTGGAGCAAGTAATCAAGAAAGAATACCTCCATAATTACCGTACAAATCCAGACACCAACGAAATCATAGATATTCTTTGGGTTCATCCAAAAAGTCTAGAGCTATTTGTCAACTTTTCGTCTGTGTTAATCATTTATGCCACAGACAAGACCAATGAGTATCGGATACCACTATTGAAGGTTGTGGGTATCACACCCATAATGTGAACTTACTCACTTATGTCCACATATCTTAGTAATGAGAGGATAGAGCAACTGACATGGGCATTAGGTACCTTAAAAAAGTGGATGGCTGAAAAGGAGGCATCGTTGCCATTAGTGTTTGTTTCAGATCAAGATTTGACGCTTATTAATGCCATTGAAACATGTTTCCCCAATGCACGTCATATTCTTTGTATTTGGCACATAAATTAGTGTGTAATGAAAAAATGTGCCCCTATGCTTGGTTTGGAGTGACAACGTTTTTATGCGTCATAGTTGTTGGTTGATACTAGGAATATTGTACTAGTTCCCCTGTACAAAAATTTTGTACAAGTCCTGAACCATTCCTAACAACCTATTGTGTTCTTTAGAAATTAAATTAGGAATCGCAAACAGAATTTAACATTATTGATTCCAAATTTAACTTATCTGTTCTTAGCGGTTTAGACTTGGATCGTAAACGATGCTTAACATTATTGATTCAAATCCACCCATATTACAAATTCAATTAAATATTAATTTCGGAAATTAGTTCCCAGGTCAAACATGGTGAAGCACTTGGCCTTCTTGGGTATGGGAACATCCACCACTGCCTCGACAAAACCTCTTAACGAAATTCAATATTTAATTTCCTTATAGTAACCCTAGGTTTAACCAAAAAGAACAATCGAATCATAAGATCGAAAAATAAAGAAACACAAATTCGAAACAAATCCAAAACCTAGAATCACTAGCCTCTTGTGTTTGGTATTTCAAAATTCTTACAAAGGAAAAACTAGTATGATGCGGAATAGAATTACTAGTTATACCTTTCTTTATAAGCAACAACCTCTTGATCTTCTACCGTATTTCTCTTCTTATCTCGGACGTTGTGTGGGCAATGATCTACCGAGATGAGAACCACCAAGACTCCTTCCTTATTGCAAGTTTCGGCCACCAACCTTCAAGCTCCAAGGGATGTAAGAGCAAGCCTCCTTTCTCTCCTTCTTCTCCTAGCAAGAACCGGCCACCAACAAGAACTCCAAGAGAGGGATGCACCGGCCACTAAAGAAGAAGAGAAGAGGAGAAGAATAGGGCCGGCCACACCAAAGAAGAGAGGAGGGGAATATTAGAAGATATGTTGTGAGGTGAGGCACCTCTACCCCCTCTTTTATATTCCTTGGTCTTGGCATATAAGGAAATTTAATTATAATTAAAATTCTCTTATTCTCCTTGCCATTGGTTAATAAGGAAAATTTAATTAAAAATTCCTTTTAACCCTTTACATGGTCAGCCACCTCATGTGCTCCAAATAAGGCAAGTTTTAAACATAAAATTAAAACTTCCTTATTTGTTTCCGGAAATTTTTTAAAATAAAATTTTCTCTAATCATTTTTCCCTTCATGGTTGGTTATAAAAGGAAATTTTATAAATTAAAATCTCTCTATTAAAACATATGGATAATTTCCAAAAAGGAAAGTTTTCTTTAAAATTAAAATCTTCCTTTTAACTACAAATAAGGAAAGATATCTAATCTTTCTTTTAATCTTTTGTAGAAAGTTATAAAAGGAAATATTTAAATTTTAAACTCTCTTTTAAAATCATAGCTTCCACATATGGAAAGATTTTAAATAAAATCCCTTTTATTTTTATATGGCCGGCCACACCAGGCTTGGGCTCCAAGCTAGGGCCGGCCACCTTTACTTGGCTCAACCTTTGGCTTGGTGGCCCAAGCTTGGACTCCAAGCTTGCTTGGCCGGCCACCTAAGGTTGGGTAGGAAGGTGGGTATAAGTGAGTATAACACTTTATAAATAAGAGGCTACGATAGGGACCGAGAGGAGAAATTAGTTTTGGTCTCCCGATGAAATTAAGCTTCCCGTGTTTGCCCCGAACACCCAACTTAATTTCATCAATAATAATTCATACCACTAAAGAATTATTATTGAACTACCGCACTAACCCCAAATTACATTTTGGGCTCCTTCTTATCATGAGTGTGTTAATCTTCTTGTGTTTAAGATGTCGAATGTCCACTGATTAAATGAGTTACTGACAACTCTCTTTAATTAACATCTTAGTCCAAGAGTAGTACCACTCAACCTTATCGTCATGCCGGACTAAGTCCACCTGCAAGGTTTACATGACAATCCTTATGAGCTCCCCTTGGAGACATTATCAACTTAGATTACTAGGACAGAGTTTCCTTCTATAATCAACAATACAAACTATAAATAATATCATTTCCCAACTTATCGGGCCTCTTGATTTATCGAGCTAAATCTCACCTTTTGATAAGTCAAAGAAATAAATACTAAGTACACGTGCTTGTTGTTATATCGGGATTAAGAGAACACACTTCCATAATAACAAAGGTCTTGTTCTTTTATTAAGTCAGTATAAAAAAGAACTTACCTTAATGGTTCTGCTCAATACACTCAGAGTATACTAGTGTAATTTATCAGTCAAGATAAACTAATACCTAATTACACTACGACTATTCCAATGATTTATTCCTTTCCATCTTAGTCGTGAGCTACTATTTATAATTTATAAGGAATTGATAGCATTATCTTCTGTGTGTGACACCACACACCATGTTATCTACAATATAAATTAATTGAACAACTACACTTAGCATAAATGTACACAATTTAACCAATGTGATTCTTTATTTCAAAATTAAACGTTTACAAAAAGCTAGGCTTTTAGTATACACTCTAACAATCTCCCACTTATACTAAAAGATTATGCTGTCATAAATGCTGCCATAAATCTGATTCTTATTCCTTCAACATGTCGATCGAAAGCTTTCGTCGGAAGGACCTTAATGAAAGGATCTGCTAGGTTATCTGCTGATGTAATCTTGGTGACAACAACTTCTCCTCGCTTTACAATATCTCGTATTAGGTGGTACTTGCGCTCTATATGTTTACTCGCCTTATGGGCTCGTGGTTCCTTCGAGTTTGCTACTGCACCACTATTATCACAATAAATTGTGATGATTTTGGACAAATCAGGAATCACATCTAAGTCCATTAGGAAGTTCCTAAGTCATACAGTTTCTTTAGCTTCCTTAGAGGCTGCCACATACTCAGCTTCCATGGTTGAGTCAGAAACGCATTTCTATTTAACACTCCTCCATGCAATGACTCCGCCTCCTAAAGTAAACACATAGCCTGATGTAGATGTACTATTGTCTCTATCTGATTGGAAGTCTGAATCCGTGTAATCCACAGGGAGCAAATCACACTACTAAAAAAGTGGTCTTTCGCGTCGACGTCTTTTGGTCGTAAAAAGTAGCATTTTCGACGTAAATCATCATTAGCGACGGTCTTACGACAGAAAAGAGGTTGACGCATACGTGAGGGTAGCAAATACTCCACGACGGTTACCATGTCGTCGCAAATGTATTCGCATCGAGAATAAGGGGATTTTGCGATGTGGATGTTGTCGTCGCAAACAATTCAAATTTGTGACGATATTGTCAAGTCGTCGCAATCGTGACGCAAATAAACGTTATTTGCAACTAACATATCAAAGACGTGAGGTCATCGCAAATCTAATAATATTTGTGACAGACAAATATAATCTTCCTCCCACCGTAAAAATTCATTTTGCAATTAACCTGAATTTTAGATTTATTTTATTTTTTTTACACAATTATTAGATAAATATATACACAACCTATACACAATTATTAGATAAATATATACACAACCTATACACAATTATTAGATAAATATATACACAACCTATACACAATTAACCAGAATTTTAGATTCATTTTGCAATTAATCCTCCTCCCGCCGTATTTTTTTTTTTTTTTTTTGCAATTCAACAGCCTATATATACACAATTATTAGATAAATATATTTTAGCCATTCAGAACTTTCACCAAATACAAATTACAATTAAAATCCAAATCCCAACAATACATGACATATCCGGCTCATATACACTATTGGCTAATAAGTAGTCCAAATTCACTAACCTAGCTAATACCATAGAAGATCATCTCAAACAAATCCCAAGTCAACGTGAAGAGTCGTTTGGCTTATGGACGCTCGATGCATCAGCAACCTATTTATAAAAGGTAGTTTAATAACAAAGTAATTATAAGAAAGAACTTAAAATTGATTTAGTCACCTAAAATATAATACCTGTGTACTTGCATTTCCTTCTGCTCTCACAGATGATCTATTCGGATCATTATTTGCTCCAGCAACAATGGTTTGAAAGAAATTCTCTAAGGCAACAGCAACTTCATCTCATGCTTCTGCCCGTGCCTTTTCAAGCATGTACTCCCCTACTTTATCAATTATCATTTGCATCAATCCTTCTGGGATTGACTCTAAAGAAATAGGAGCTGCATTAGATGAACTCGGAGCAAAATGAGATGAACCGGGAGTTGCATTTGGTGCTGAAATTGTACCCAAACAGCACATACGAGGCCGCCCCTCTCCACCAACAAGGCTACCCAACAGCTTCTCCTTGAATGTGGTTGTGACGTCTGACTCAGGAACTCGAGAAATGACATCTCTTATAGCGTCCTGCACCATTCAAGAAATTAGATTATAAAAGAACCATTTTTTATTTATAACTCCAAAAACTAGCAAGTTTTTATACTTACAACCATTGTCTTCGTATCCGCATCAAGTGTTTTCCCTGCTTTCGGCATGCGAGTCATAAGGAAAACATCGAGGCGAGAAGTGTCCATGCTAGTAGCCCGCATCTATAATATAAAAAGTTACCAACTCATTGCCACCGAAAATTTGGCAATATCATCATATTGAAGGAATCAAATTATACAGAATTTACCTTTTCAATGATCTCATCAAAACCTATTCTTCCAGTCCGATGTGGATACCTCAACAAAGCCCTATTTTTCTTGTTTCGTTCAGAAATTTCCTTCCAAAAGATGTTACGAAGCATTAGACGCATAAAATATTAGTATAGTCATACGAAGTGTTGATAAATAAAGAGTAAGAACCATGATGTTTGTTGGGATCTTAGATGGCTAGAGGGGGGTGAATAGCCCCTTGAAAAACTTAAACCAAAACTTCTACACAGATAATTGTTAGCACAGCGGAATTAGACAACTAAAGAAAGGAAAAACACAAGCACACTAACACTAGGATTTACGAGGTTCGGGGATAACTTGCCCCTACTCCTCGGCGTGTCCGTAAGGTGGACGACTCCTTGATCTTCGGTAGATCGCACCCCGGATAACCTCCGGCTACAAATCCTCCTTCTCGGTGGAGCAACCTCCCCACAACGTCTCAAGAAAGATCTAAGTTAAAGCACGAGACTTACAGAAGCTCGGTGGCAAAAGAGAATAGAAATGCTTACAACCACGCGAGGATCAGTAGCAGAAAACAGAGATCGCGGTTCACCCGAGAGCTCAAGAACTTCGCACAACAGCACAGACTTTTTTTTCAAGCTTTCTTGTTGTTGTTCTTGTTCTCCTCTCGCTATTTTTACTACTTCTCAAAGCCTGATCTTCTGTCACAAATCTGGTCCAAACTGCGCAAATCAATCCTCTTCCTCCTTACCTGGTTCCCTGAACTCACACCAATGATATCACAACCAACATCAAGGCGTCTTGAGCTCGAACCAATCCCGAGTCAAGCGGATCGTGAGCGGATCACGGATCCGTTGATGCCCGAATGCACCATGCGAAACCAGAAAGATCATTTGTCGCATTCCTCTTATGAACTTAATTTGAAATTAGGCTTGGAATGATACTTGTTAACCTGCAAACTCAAAAGCTAACAACACAGAGGATTACATCACATAAATGAATGAGATATATCAAAAGCAGTGAAGGAATAGCTGATACAGCGAACAAATCAGAGTGTGTGGATCGGTCACCAGACCGATCACAGTGCCTTGGACCGATCAGGCAACAGTCTGATCGGTCTGAGGCCATTCTGATCGGTCGTAGTGACCGATCAGATTGAGTGTGGATCGGTCCACAGACCGATCCACCTCTTTCTTTCTTTGCAGTCTCTTCTCCTGATCGGTCTCCCTGACCGATCAGATTGCACTCAGTGTGCTACTGAGTGTTCTCTGATCGGTCTGCAGACCGATCAGATTGAGTGTGGATCGGTCCACAGACCGATCCACCTCTTTCTTTCTTCTGCAGGCTCTTCTCCTGATCGGTCTCCCTGACCGATCAGATTGCACTCAGTGTGCTACTGAGTGTCATCTGATCGGTCATCGGACCGATCCATGGAACTCAGTTTCACTAGATCGGTCTGTCGACCGATCCACTGATTCATGTGTCACTGGATTGGTCTACCGACCGATCCAATGTGCCATGGAATGTCCACTTATGTCTCTCTCTGACTTAATCCGGAGAACGAGCTACCGAGCCCTCTCCGACTTCGTCCGGTCCAGAGAACGAGCTACCGAGCCCTCTCCGACTTCGTCCAGTCCAGAGAACGAGCTACCGAGCCCTCTCTGACCATTCCGTGCCAAGTCACCATACTTGGACTTTTCCCGTGCCAAGCTCCCTGCTTGGACTTTTCACCAGATGTCTTGACCCATCTGGATTTCCCTTGCCTGGCTTTACTCATCAGGACTCTCACCTAGCTTCACTCACTAGGGTTTTTACCTGTCTTCACTCACCAGGATTTCCAACTGCCTAACATCCCAGTTAGGACTTTCTCAATCAGGTCAACCAAGTCAACCTAGATTAGTAATCAATCTGAGTTAAATATCTGATACAAACTTAAATCAGTGTTAACAGCAAAACAACATTCAGGTCAGACTGTATCAACAATCTCCCCCTTTTTGTTGTTTGACAACACGATTTAAGTTTAGATCAGAAATGCTCATATACCCATAATTTTTAGGGAAATCAGGATCCTCCCCCTAAGACGGATACACCACCAAGTCAATGACGGGAATAAAGATCCTTCCCGTTATCCTCTCCCCTAAAATCAAGCTTTCATACATTTCTAAACTTAGGTATCCTCTCCCCCTTTGTCAAACACCGAAAAGGTGCGAATAAGGTAAGATAACTTAAAGAACTCCCCCTTAACCCTTACTGTCTGTTTCTTAAAGCACTTAGAATTCCCTCTAAGTGTATTATAAAACAGTAATAAGGAAATAAAGGACAAACAAGACAGGCAAGTGAACAGCATATTAATAACCGATAGAAAATGAAGCATAATAAACAGCAAGCAAATATAAAACTGAGTAGCATAAATACAGGAGTAGCATCAGAAATGCAAACATCCAGGTCAGTCATAAAGACTAACAAATAACATCCAAAATACAGACAGTCAACAAACAAACTGTATCAATCAACATCCTCACACTGAGGAACATCACCATCATCGGCAGGAGGGGTGAAATCCTGAGGCGGCACGCTGGAGGATGGATAGCCTGGATAAGACTGCGGAGGCGGGTAGCGTGCCATCCATCCGAGTAGCAACTGCTGTGTCACCACCTGATGACTGCGCATATCATCGAAGCGCTGGTCAATATGCCCGCGCAGGTCATCGTAGCGCTGGTCTATCCGAATACGCAGGCCATCCAGCTCAGCAGATATCATCTCATCGTGCTGATCAAAGCGGCTCTCCAGCTCGGCGATCTGCCAGCGCAGATCAGGATCGGCCTCTCCATCGTCAGCAGCAGGAGGAGCAGCAACAGGAGCAGCCTGTCGTGGAGGTCCCCGTGGTAACTCACCCAGTGCTCGCCCATCCTTCCACCGAACATCCCCATTTTGCCCTATGATGCCAGACTTGGAAAATGCCCGTTTCCCAAGTCGGCAATCCTGCCTGACCATTTTGACTATTCTACCCTTAGAGACATCAACCTGAAGGGTCTCGAGCCAATCAGTAATTATATGCCCATAAGGCATATAAATAGTGGAGCCGCTAGGCCTAGAATATAATATGATCGAGGAGTAGATGCTCGACATGATTTCAAAATCGAGATGTCGACGCAAACCATAAAGCATAAGACAATGAAATGATCGGATCTCAGATAATGGTTTAGATGTGATAGGTAGAAGGCAGTTCGTGACAATCTTAAAAAGAATGTAGTCTTGAGGAGATAATCTCAAGGCTGCAAAAGTAGAGAAGTCAACATCTAGCTCATCTAGTCCATCCGGTCTAGGTTGCCTGAAGAAGTACTCATAAATATCGTCAGGTGATACATCAAGTGGAGCAGGTAGTGACTCTGGTAAATCAGGATACAAGGAAAAAGGATTTCCTGAACATATACGACAACCTAGATACCCAAAGAATTCTCTGATGGAGAAATCGATACTTCTTTTAGCGACTCGAGTGGTATAAACACCATCATGGTTTTGATGAAGGTTGTTATAGAATTCAGATATTAGGTCAAGATTGATGTCCCTTTCTAGGTAGACTACCGAATCAAGTTTATAATAGGCTATGGTTTTGGATACAGAGGGACAAAATTCATCCATCCACTTTCGATCCACAGATCGACATGGAAGCAGCTTGAATGTCCTCTGTTGAAATGCTAGCTCAAACTGGCGGTTTGGTAATCTACTGGAACTAGCTGGTTGGGGTCGAGAGGGAGCAGGAGCTTTGGATTTGGATTTCTCAGCTGGGGACTTAGAAGAACCCTCACCGGCTGCTTTCTTTCTAAATAGATAAAGATTTGGACACGGTCGGGGCAAATAGGAGTCCACGGGAGCCACACAGAGAGAACCGAGACAACACACATAGAGAAAATGTGAAAAGAAGCTAAAATGCTAAGAATGAACAAATCTCGGGAGGAAGAAGAGTTACCTGGGCGCCATTGTGACCTTCGGCTTTTAGAAGATGATGGGTCGAGAAGACGGGAGGAAAAGAGGGGCGTCGGCTAGGTTATGAGTCGGTCGGCTAGGGTTTTGAGATGGAAGAAGATCGGGAAGAGAGGAGGTCGGGAGGTTTTAATAAGGGGATAGTGCACAGTGTGATCTGATCGGACGGCTGTCCGAACAAAGAAATCCTGACCGATCAGGAAATATCCTGATCGGTCAGTGATCGTCCTGATCGGTCGTGGGGACCGATCAGGGATCTTCCTGATCGGTCCCTGGACCGATCAGATGTGGATCAGTGGGCTGCGATCTGTGCCGGTGTCTCCTGATCGATCCAGGGATCGATCAGTGAACCTTCTGTGTCAGGAATTTCCTGTCCTGATCGGTCGTGGAGACCGATCAGGTATCGTCAAATCTCCTGATCGGTCGTGGAGACCGATCAGGCATCATCCTGATCGGTCCCTGGACCGATCAGTGTTTGATATAATTTTCAGTAACTGAAAATATGAGCCGTTATCTATCGGGAATTTTGAAAATTTCAGAATTCAGAATCTCCCAAATCCATAACCTAGAATCAACACCCACAAGTATATTAAAAAAAATGAGCTCTTATGGTCTTAGCTTGTGTAGAGCTCGAAAGTTTCAAAAACTCAGACATTTGGAATCTTAGAATTCCAATCTCAGAAAACCTTATAAAAACCATATAGTGAAACAAGGTATTAATTAAGACCTAGGATTGCTATGATCAGTTTCAAGTTTGTCAAAATATAAACAACTTGTCAAAATATGAGCCGTTAATCAAGGCATGTTAAGTATCAATCAAAAATATCAATCAACAAATCACCCATAGTTAGACATTTTTTAGACAAAAGTCCAATCAAGATTCCTTGATTGGAATGTATGAGTAAGATCAAGGAACCAATTACACATGAATTATGTAATGGTGTTCCCCATACTCAATTAATGTCTCTTCAACCTAATTATTCAAGGGATGCATGATACATTTTGAATAATTTGGTTGTTCCTAGCATCTCACCCCATTTCTAGCAAACAAAAATATTTTGTTAAACCTTATAGTTTGTGTGAGATGTTCCCAAGTTGCCCAAAATCATTCCCAATTTCTCTTGTCATTTTAATTTGTCCTTATTGATCATGATGAAGTCCTAAGGACCTAAGGAGCCAAACACATTCCCAACTCCCTCCTTAAATGACTAAATTCATTCTCCGGAAGGGGTTTGGTGAAAATATCAGCTAGGTTTGACTTTGACTCAACATATGTGAGTGCAATGTCTCCCCTAGCTACGTGATCTCTTATGAAGTGATGACGCACTTCAATGTGTTTGGTCCTCGAATGATGGACTGGATTTTTAGTTAGGTTGATCGTGCTAATGTTGTCACATAGCACTTGTACACCCTTATAAGAAAGTCCATAATCCTCTAGGGTGTGTATCATCCACAACAATTGTGATACACTCTCTCCCATGGCAATATATTCGGCTTCGGTCGTGGAGAGAGCAACACAATGTTGCTTCCGACTCGACCAACTAACTAAAGATGAACCTAAAAATTGGCAACCCCCACTAGTACTTTTCCGATCCAATTTGCATCCAGCATAATCGGAATCGGTATAGCCTATCAAATCAAAAGACTCCGTACGAGGGTACCACAGTCCTACTCTCATTGTGCCTTTGAGATATCTCAGAATTCTCTTAACTGCAATTAAGTGAGATTCCTTGGCACAGACTTGATACCTAGCGCACATGCCCACAGCAAAGAGTATGTCCGGTCGACTAGCTGTGAGATATAGAAGACTACTAATCATGCTTCTATATTGCGTTAGATCAATTGGTTTTCCACTCTCATCATTGTCAAGGCGAGTGTTTGTCGCCATTGGAGTGGACACTTCCTTAGAGTCACTCATATTGAATTTTCTAAGCATCTCTTGAGTGTATTTTGTCTGATGGACATAAATTCCATCTCGAGTTTGTTTGATTTCAAGTCCAAGGAAGAATGTCAATTCTCCTACTAGACTCATCTCAAACTCACTTTCCATGTGAGAAATGAATTCATTCAAATAGCCCTTGTTATTTGAGCCACAAATTATGTCATCGACATATACTTGGGCTACAAAAATGTTTTCACCATCTCTTCGTAGAAATAGTGTTGGGTCTATTTGGCCTCTTACAAAACCCTTTTCTAATAGGTAAGTTGACAACCTTTCGTACCAAGCTCGAGGTGCTTGTTTAAGCCCATAAAGAGCTTTCTTGAGCTTGTAAACGTGGTTTGGAGCTTCGGTACTCACAAACCCCGGTGGTTGCTCAACATAGACCTCTTCTTTGATGAGACCGTTTAAGAAAGCCGATTTAACGTCCATTTAATAGAGCTTGAAACCTCTATGTGCAGCAAAAGCTAGCATCAAACGAATGGACTCTAATCGGGCCACGGGAGCATAAGTCTCATCATAATCGAGACCTTCGACTTGACTATAGCCCTTGGCTACAAGTCTTGCCTTGTTTCTTACAACTTCTCCCTTTTGATTTAACTTATTTTTGAAGACCCATTTAGTTCCAATAATGGTGGTCTTCTTAGGTCTAGGAACTAAGTCCCACACTTGGCTCCTTTCAAATTGACCTAACTCATCTTGCATAGCTAAGATCCAATCAGGATCGTGCAATGCCTCATCAACTATTTTTGGTTCAATCTCTGAAATCAATGCGACTTCATTAGATTCATTTCTAAAGAATGACCTAGTCCTAACCCCTTGTTGGATGTCTCCCACAATTTGATCTTGGGGATGACTAGTGGCTAACCTAGACTGCCTTGGTGTTGGCGGTGTCTCATGAGTGGTCTCACTCGGCACAGGCAAGGACTCAATATCAGGCAAAGGATCAGATTGAGTTCTTTATTGCCTTTGCTCATCAACATCAGAGTCAACTTCGACTCGTTCTTCATTTTGATCATTCAAACTTAGATTTCTAAGTTCAAATTGAATTTCTCCTATATCCCTTGGTTGATCATTTAAGTTAGGGATTTCTTCAAAAGCTACATCAGAGGACTCTTCAATCAATTTAGTCCTATTGTTGTAGACTCGATAGGCTTTGCTGGTAAGAGAGTACCCGACCAGTATCCCTTGATCAGCCTTAGCCGTGAACTTCCCAAGATGATCCTTGGTGTTCAAGATAAACTCCTTACAACCAAACACCCTAAGATGTTTAATTGTAGGCGGTTTCCCAAACCAAAGTTCATGGGGAGTCTTTCCTAAAAACCTATGTATTAAAACTCTATTTTGCACATAGCAAGCTGTATTCACAGCTTCAGCCCATAAGTAGCTCGGTAGTGAGTACTCATTGAGCATGCTTCGTGCAGCCTCTTGTAGGACTCGGTTCTTTCTCTCCACAACCTCATTTTGCTGTGGGATCCTTGGAGTAGAGAACTCATGCCTATATCCCTTTTCTTGACAAAACTCTAAAAACCTATGATTTTGAAATTCCCCACCATGATCACTTCTAATGGTTTTAATTGTTATCGATTTTTCATTTTCAGTTCTTCTACAAAAAGAGATAAAAATATCTATAGTTTGGTCCTTATGTTTCAAGAAGAAAGTCCATGTGTATCTAGTAAAATCATCAACGATTACCAAGCAATATCTACTTCCATTCAATGATATTACACTACTGCAATCAAATAGGTCCATGTGCAATAAATCTAAAGCAGTAGATGTACTTACAGTGCTTTTACCTTTATGAACACCTTTTGTTTGCTTACCCTTTTGACATGCATCACATAGTTTGGTCTTGTGGTACTTGATGCTGGGTAAGTCTCGCACTAATCCTTGGTTGGCCAACTTCTGGATGTTCTTCATGTTTACATGTGCCAACCTTCTATGCCATAGCCAAGACTCTTCTTCTTTCGACATGAAACACTTAATCAAAGCATTAGTAGCACTTTTAAACGATACTTGATAAATATTATCAACCCTTGTGCCTACTAGTACCGTGTCAAGTGTGTCAATGTGTTTAACCAAACATTGACTTGAATGAAATTCAATTGTGTAACCCGTATCACACAATTGACTGACACTTAGGAGATTAAAAGTCATCCCCTTGACTAGAAGGACATTCTTGATATGGAGACATTCGGATATATGAATGTCTCCAACTCCTACAACCTTAAGGTTACCATTATTACCAAAAGACACATTACCTCTACTTTTGTTTTGAATGGTTGTAAACAGTGATCTGTCCCCGGTCATGTGCTTGGAGCATCCACTATCAACAAACCAAGTTGATAGATGCTCCCCCTTGACCAATGCCTACAAGACACGGAAGATAGAGGTTTTAGGTACCCAAATCTTGGGACCTAATGCTTCTACAACGAAAGACCTAGGAACCCATGCCTTGGTCATACCTTTCCTAGTTCCATGAGCCCTAGAAACATGTGATCTACTATGTTGAGTTCTAGATATTAGAGAAATGAAACTCGACTCCTTGGGTTGGTACCCTAGCCCGGCCTTGTTGTAGACTGCCCTTTGGGCATTTAGAATCATGTCTAGAGTCTTAGAGCTAGTTGAGAATTTCTCAAGCATTTTCTTGAGTTTCTCAACCTCACCCTTTAATGCCTTGTTCTCATCCTCAAGGACTTCTAGATGTAGGTCATCGACCTCATCTTCCCTAAGGGTCCTTAAGGTTTTTACTTCTTCTTTTAACACTTTATTTTCTATTTTCGACTTTTTAAGCAATGTAGATAGGTGAGTGATAGTCTTATAACACTTTTCTATATGAGAAGAGGTTACCTCTTCATCATCCGACGATGATGAAGCCGCGGTTGAAGCGTCGCTCGAATCTCCCTCACTTTCGGAGTCGGAAACCTCCCTTGCCATGAGTGCTAATTGTCGTGTGCTCTTTTCCATCTTCTCTTCTTCCTCCGATGAGCTTGATGAGGACTCATCCCAAGTGGCCTTGAGAGCCTTCTTCTTCTTGCCTCTTTCCTCCTTCTTTTTGGCTCGTTCCTCCTTCCTTTTTAATTTCGGACACTCGCTCCGAATGTGTCCTTTCTTGCTACACTCATAACATACAACATTAGATTTATCAAAATTTTGATCATTAGTTTTACCTTTTCCTTTGTATCTTCGGCTTCTTCTCATAATCCTTCTTACGAAGTTCGCCATCTCACTTGATGATGATCCACTTTCATCATCGGATTCGGAGGAAGAGGTGGATGAGGAAATCTCCTTTTCCTTCTTCTTTTCCTTCTTCCTTCTTCCCTCCTTGCTCTTTGGTCCTGCAAATAAAGCAATACCCTTCTCTTTTTGACCTTTGTTAGCAAGCTCATGAAGTTCCATCTCACAGAAAAATTCATCTAGTTTAACAATGGAAAGATCCTTGGATACCTTGTAGGCATCTACCATAGATGACCACAAGGCATTCCTAGGAAAAGATTTAAGAGCGTACCTTACTAGATCGCGATTCTCCACTCGTTCGTCCACAGAGTGTAGACCGTTGATGATCTCCTTGAATCTCCCATGAAGCTCACTTACCGTTTCATTGTCCTTCATGGTTAGATTTTGGAGTTGATTCAAGAATAGATCCCTCTTGGCAATCCGAGAATCTCGAGTTCCCTCTTGGAGCTCGATGAGTTTGTTCCATAGGTCTCTTGCGCTCGAGAACGGACCTACCTTGACGAGTTGGTCCTTGGCGATTCCACATTGCAAGGTGACCATAGCCTTGGCATCGGCTTGTGCTTTGCGGAGTTGTTCGGTAGACCATCTTGACGAATCGAGTTCCTTACCTTCTTCATCCTTTGGTGGTGTGAAACCTTCCTTGACTGAGAACCACATGGCAATGTCGGTCTTGAGGTAATACTCCATGCGGCCCTTCCAATATTGAAAATCTGCTCCTTCGAAGTAGGATGGTCGATTTGTGCTAAAGCCTTCCTTCATAGCCATCCTTGTTTGCTCTTTTGGGTGTTAATCCGAATCAAAGAGCCCCTTGCTCTGATACCACTTGTTGGGATCTTAGATGGCTAGAGGGGGGTGAATAGCCCCTTGAAAAACTTAAACCAAAACTTCTACACAGATAATTGTTAGCACAGCGGAATTAGACAACTAAAGAAAGGAAAAATACAAGCACACTAACACTAGGATTTACGAGGTTCGGGGATAACTTGCCCCTACTCCTCGGCGTGTCCGTAAGGTGGACGACTCCTTGATCTTCGGTAGATCGCACCCCGGATAACCTCCGGCTACAAATCCTCCTTCTCGGTGGAGCAACCTCCCCACAACGTCTCAAGAAAGATCTAAGTTAAAGCACGAGACTTACAGAAGCTCGGTGGCAAAGGAGAATAGAAATGCTTACAACCACGCGAGGATCAGTAGCAGAAAACAGAGATCGCAGTTCACCCGAGAGCTCAAGAACTTCGCACAACAGCACAGACTTTTTTTTCAAGCTTTCTTGTTGTTGTTCTTGTTCTCCTCTCGCTATTTTTACTGCTTCTCAAAGCCTGATCTCTGCTGTCACAAATCTGGTCCAAACTGCGCAAATCAGCGCTGCAGCCAATCCCTCTTCCTCCTTACCTGGTTCCCTGAACTCACACCAATGATATCACAGTCAACACTGGCGTCTTCTGAGCTCGAACCAATCCCCAGGAGTCAAGCAGATCGCAGCCAGATCACAGCAGTATCTGTTGATGCCTGAAATGCACCATGCGCCGCTGAAACCAGCAGAAAGACCATTTGTCGCATTCCTCTTATGAACTTAATTTGAAATTAGGCTTGGAATGATACCTGTTAACCTGCAAACTCAAAAGCTAACAGCACAGAGGATTACATCACATAAATGAATGAGATATATCAAAAGCAGTGAAGGAATCGTGATACGAACAAATCGAGTGTGTGGATCGGTCACCGATCACGATGCTGGACCGATCGAGCAACGATGCGATCGGTTCGAAAGGTTATCGATCGTAGTGACCGATCAGATTGAGTGTGGATCGGTCCACGGACCGATCCACCTCTTTCTTTCTTTGCGCTCTTCTCCCGATCGGTCTCACGGCCGATCAGATTGCACCTCGATGTGCTCGAGTGTTCTCGTCGATCGGGCCGATCGATTGAGTGGATCGGTCCACGCACCGATCCACCTCTTCTTTCTTCTGCAGGCTCTTCTCCTGATCGGTCTCACTGACCGATCAGTGACCTCTTGGACCGATCAGGATCGACGGTCTTCCGACCGATCCATGGAACTCAGTTTCACTGGATCGGTCTGCCGACCGATCCACTGATTCATGTGTCACTAGATTGGTCTACCGACCGATCCAATGTGCCATGGAATGTCCACTTAAGTCTCTCTCTGACTTAATCCGGAGAACGAGCTACCGAGCCCTCTCCGACTTCGTCCGGTCCAGAGAACGAGCTACCGAGCCCTCTCCGACTTCGTCCGGTCCAGAGAACGAGCTACCGAGCCCTCTCTGACCATTCCGTGCCAAGTCACCATACTTGGACTTTTCCCGTGCCAAGCTCCCTGCTTGGACTTTTCACCAGATGTCTTGACCCATCTGGATTTCCCTTGCCTGGCTTTACTCATCAGGACTCTCATCTAGCTTCACTCACTAGGGTTTTTACCTCGCTTCACTCACCAGGATTTCCAACTGCCTAACATCCCAGTTAGGACTTTCTCAATCAGGTCAACCAAGTCAACCTAGATTAGTAATCAATCTGAGTTAAATATCTGATACAAACTTAAATCAGTGTTAACAGCAAAACAACATCCAGGTCAGACTGTATCAACAATGTTTTGGTCCTTCCAATAAGCAACTAGGGTCTTCCATTGATCATTTGAAACACGACTATCTGGACAATCCATAGGTACACTATCAGTGGCCACAAAAGGAGCAAAATACTTTGTCTTCAAACGACTCTTGAAGTCCTTCTACTTCACTGCCACATCCATTAATACTCTTACTTTTGCCTCCGGATGCAAAGTAGTATTGTCCTGAAATAATAATATTTCATGAATATTTAAAATAATAGATTATTATAATAGTCTATCAATAACCATTTAAATAAAATTATCTTAACTTGAACTTCCTCCCAAATATCATCAGTCAAGGATGGTGGTATATCTGAGAATGATGGATATGTGAGGGGGAGCTTGGAACCATTTCTCGCCAACACACCAAGAGTGGACTGCAATTTCATCTTGTCCAAACCAACAATCTTTCCATTGTTGCCAAGGTGAACCTCCAATTTCCTTGATGTACCCCACCGTAAACAAGGGTGAGCACCACCACGACCTCTCCTAGAGCCTTCAGACGTAGAACCTATACTAGGTACTACAAAAATTTTAATTCCATTAATAGTAGCATACAAATTAAATTATAGAAGAAGAGTTGAGAAAAATATAGATAGACAAATGTATGGTTGCCTTAACTAAATAACTAAATATATGGCAGATCATAACCTGAAATTGTAGCATCATTAGTAGCAGTAGATCCTTCTTGTTGCTGATGCTCTAGTTGACATGCTTGCAGTTGTAATTGAGGTGCTTCCTATTGTGGTTGTGGTCGTGGAGGTGGTGGCGGCTGTGGTTGTGGTGGTGGTGGTGGCTGTGGCTGAACCTCTAGCTGTGTTTGAGGCTGTGTTTGCCTTCCTTCTTCATGTAGTGATTGTTGCCCGGGCATCGAACTTTGTCCAAGATCCCTTGATGATCTGATAACCCTCTTCACAATAATGTCAACCATTGTAGTGCCACAAAACTTTCTTTTTCCTCCCATGCTCCCTGTCCAATATTGGAACGAAATAACATAAGCAATTACAATTGAAGGTGCAGTGATTAAATATAATGAGGAAAATAATCAGAGAAAAAAAAAACAACAGACAAAGATGGTAAGTTTTGGAAACATGCTATTCCATCAGATACATATAGGTACACATTACATGCGTAACCAAATTTGCATGAAAAGAGACTTACATTCATATAATTATGATAAGCGTATATATATCAAGCATCTTCATTTTCATTCATTTGTCTTTCAGTTTCATTCATGTTCAGCATTATGTCAACAGCAATAGCCTCCACCCCTTGTCTCACCCAAGTGACATCTTGCTCACGAGCAATTGGGCGATCATCAAGGGGTTGTGGAAAGTAACCATCAGTATCATGGAATCTTGAGTAAATGTCAAAATTATCTCTAAGTGACATTCTCATTCAACATTCCAATTTGAATCAATCGGATCAGCCACATACCAACATTGTTCTGCTTGGCTAGATAAAATGAATGGTTCATCCCTAATATTATTACCACCATACATCAAGTGGCTAAAGTTCACCAGTGTGAACTTGAATTCATCTTCCATTTTTCCTTTCTCATTGTCAATCCAATAACACTTGAATAGAGTGTACTGAAGATCATTCGTATATCTAACTTTAATGATATGTGTTAGAACCCCATAATATATAACTTGTCCCTCATGTGGAGTTCTATCTCTTGCACTAGCAAAGCTTAAAGTGCTAGCTCTAAGCATAACTCCACTATTTTGAGTTGCCTTAGACTCTTCATAGCTCTTTGTTCGAAATCTGAAACCATTCACAATGCAAACATTGAAGCTACGAGCCCACTTGTCAGGACCACACACCAACTTTTTAACCACATCAGAGATTTGTGTAGTGGAATTACTTTGCAAATCACGTATCTGAAAGTTTATAGCAAATATTAGTTTTTCAATTAGTAACCGTTACTATATAGAGTGACAACATCCATGCAAGTTTAGTATAGCTTACATGGTTCTTAAACCACTCGTGGAATGTTTCATTGTGAATCCGTTGGATATGGTTCCTTCCCGCACGTGGATATTGCCCCGCAAGTAATGACATGTGCATTCTGTCCAATTCATTTCATAGTTAGTCCTATGAGTAGTTGTTTAATAGTAGTAGTAGTATTCGTAGTAGTAATAGTATACTTACTCTTGATAAGGACCTATTTCATCCGTGTTAACAAGCACATATCGATGTGCTTGAACCCATGTGACTTCATCTAGACATATTTGCTTGCCCTTTCCTATAAGCCGACCCATCTCGATATCTCCACCAAAATTCCGTGGAGGTCTATTTGACCTTGTTGTTACGTTATTGAGATACCTTGAGCAAAAGTTTAAACATTCTTCTAACAAGTATCCTTTAGAAATTGAACCCTCTGGATGAGCTCTATTTCTCACATATTTCTTCAATGTGAGTAGATATCTACAAATTATGAAAGTTAGACATATTTTTAGTATAAAATAATAGGTTCAAAAAAAAAAGAAATGTGACAACATATATAAGATTATTTGACGGCTAAATAAAAATACCTTTCAATTAGATACATCCACCTAAAATGCACAGCTCCACATATTAAAGCCTCTTCAGCCAAATGAATGGGTAAATGTTCCATTATATCGAAGAAAGATGGAGGAAAAATCCTCTCAAGATTGCAAAGCGTAAGTGCAATGCGTTCTTGAATGTCTTCCAATTGAGCTCTTGTGTTCACTTTCGAGCATAATTGCCTAAAAAAATTGGATAATTCAATCACCACTTGTACAACATTTTTGGGTAATACTCGTCGTATAGCAATTGGGAGTAGTTGTTGCATAAATATGTGACAGTCATGACTTTTGAGACCCCATATACTCCGATCATTCAAATTTACACGCCTTGATATATTAGATGCATATCCGTCAGGAACCTTCAAATTTTTTAGGACCTTACAGAATATCTCTTTATCTTTTCTACTCATTGCAAAAGAACCAGGCTGCAAAATAATCTTAGTGGAACCACTTGATTCTTGGGGGTGTAATGGACCCCTAACTCCCATATCTTTGAGATCACGTCAAGCATTCAAATTATCCTTTGTTTTGCCAGGAGTACTCATGCATGTAAAAAGCAAGTTATCAAAATTATTTCTCTCAGTGTGCATCACATCAATATTGTGCCGGCCTAAATTGTGCTGCCAATATTCTAAATCAAAAAATATGCTCTTCTTTTTCCAATTGTGTTCCTTTGGAATCCTTGAGCTTTGTCTCTCATAATCATCCCTTCTTCTTTTCTTCAAATCCTCTTTTTTGTACTCAGTCAAGATGCCATATGAATCTAACTGCCTTAAAGAATCAACTCCAGATAATGTTGAAGGCTTAGAATCCAATTCTATTTTGCCATTGAACGACACTTTATCTCGACGTAATCTATGGCCAATAGGCAAGAAACGTCGATGATATGCATAAGAAAATTTTTTGCCATGCTTCAACCATGTTGACTTAGTTGCATTAGCACAACATGGACAAGCAAACTCTCCCTTAGTGCTCCAACCAGATAGCATTGCATAGGCAGGAAAATCACTAATGGTCCACAAAAGTGTCGCATGCAATTCAAACATTTCATTGGTGGATGCATCATAAGTTGGTACACCCGTGGACCATAGTTCCTTCAAATCATCAATTAATGGTTGCATGTAAACATCTATCTTGTTTCCTGGACTTTTGGGCCCATCAACTAGGATAGATAGAATGAAGGAAGATTGAGTCATGCACAGCCATGGCGGTAAGTTATATACGACAATCACAACAGGCCACGTGCTATGAGCGATGTTCATCGTTCTAAAAGGGTTGAACCCATCTGATGCAAGTTCAAGTCTAACATTGCGACTATCACTTGCAAATTCAGGCCATTTAACATCAAACTGTTTCCATGCAAGGGAGTCAGCAGGATGCCTAAAAACTCCGTCATCCACCCGTTCTTTCGCATGCCATTTCATTTCAGAAGCTGTCTTTGAAGACATGAATAGTTTTTTTAGCCGCGGTTTCAGTGGAAAGTATCGCATTTGCTACGCGGCTATTTTATTCCCCCCTTCTTTATATCTAGTCGCCCCACAAATCTCACAACTAGTAAGACCTTTGTCATTTCCTCTAAACAACATACAATTATTAGGGCAAGCATCAATTGTCTCACAAGTGAAACCCAAATCATCATTCAGCTTTTGGGCTTCATAGAATGAGGTGGGAATTTTTGCCTCTGGGAATACCTCTTTCAAAAGTTGAAGAAGCATATCAATGGAAGTATCAATCCACCCGTTCGTTACCTTCAAAAGTAACAAACGAATAATAAACGATAATTTTGTGAACTTAACACATCCAGGATACAGTTCAGACTCTGCATCTTTCAATAATTCAAAAAATCTATTAGTTGTATCATCAACATTCTGTTCAATATTCTCGGGTGATGATTGAGAATCATTGTCTATATTTCTATAGACGTTAGGAATTCCCATTGCTTCATGAAGCATTCCAACCATATCATCCCTAACATTTTCATTCCCACTATGTGAAGTATCCCATCTTCGCCTACATACATAAGGTTCTCCATGGTATGTCCAATTCTTATACCCTTTAAGAAAACCATTAAAAAAACAATGCTTTGAAACCTCACTTCTGTTTTTAAAATATCGATTATCACACATGTTACAAGGGCACACAATTTGTGAATAAGAAGATTTATCCCTAAATGCAAATTCCAAGAAGCTATTAACTCTAGAGACATACTCAGCTGATTTTGAATCACATAAATCTATCCAACTCTTATCCATCAAATCAACCTAAGATAAAACACATATATACATGTATAAAATGGATATATATCAAAATAAACATAATGTTAAGCTCCAAAAACAACAAGCCCAATAGAAATTAACAAGAAAAATAAAAAATTCAACAATTTCCAGCTTGTTAACGCACCTTTCAAATTTAATATTTTAAGCCATAAATTTAAGGATTGAATAACTACATTATGCAAGAAGAGCTCACACTCTCACCTCCACAAATCAAATACAATTTAGCGCATCCAAACCTCAAAATTTTTGTGTAATGCTCAAAAAAACAAAGCCTAATCATGCTCTAGAGAATTCAACATTTCAAGTACAAGGACTCTCACAATTTAAGCTTAAGTTTCAACAACAAACAAGACTAACATTCAACTTACATCTACACATGTAAGCCTAAAAAAAATTCATGCTCGCAACAAACAAGACTAACATTTACCAAGAATCAACAAAATCTAGCTTGAACTTTTCAAATCCAAACTAGCCGACAAAGGAGAAAGAAAGGGAAAATTACCTTGTAAAAAGGGTGAGAGTGTCCTTCCCAAGCCCTTTTCTTCCTCCAGCCAAGATTTTCCGCGAT
Source organism: Zingiber officinale (assembly GCF_018446385.1). Taxonomy (NCBI): domain Eukaryota; kingdom Viridiplantae; phylum Streptophyta; class Magnoliopsida; order Zingiberales; family Zingiberaceae; genus Zingiber; species Zingiber officinale. The sequence continues at coordinate 89,002,942 of NC_055989.1, forward strand.
TAAAAGCTCTTAAAGCGGCCACAACAAGAAGTGAAGATAGAGGAGAAGAATCAGCTAGAAGATAAAAAGAAAATTGAAAGGAAAAAATGCTTAGTTGGATGGTGCAAACTCAAATATTTGCAGCTCAAATAGTAGACATTTTAGGTGCAATTTAATTCATCCAAAATCTAAATAACAAGGGAAAATAGCTCATGTAATGCAACAATTAAAACTCCAACATTTTACTAAGTTTTCAGCCCCCCAATAATCCAAGTAATAATTAAGCCTCACGTTATCATTAACAAGCAGTCAACTAAATCCAATATTTAGCCATCAATTTCAGTCCCAAAATATCATTAATATGCACCAAAATCAACTAAATGCTGCTTATAAACAACCATGTGATTTCCAGATTTTCTAAAAAAAAAAAAAGGTAGCTTAATTCAGCCCAGGATTTAAATGTATCAACAAATTCCACCTAGATAAGGATAAAGCTCCTACATATATCATGCAATACAAGCCATTAAACATCAAGTGTCAAAAAATGGAAGAAAATGAAAACCCAAAATAGATAAAGAACAATAAGAATTGAAAGAGGGGTAATTTGACCTTTCTAGATACTATAGTCAGCAAAGTTGCGATGGGAATGGGAGGCGTACTGTGAGGGGAGGGCTGAGGGAGAAAGAAAGAAAGTGAGGGGGGCAAAGAAAGAAAGCAAATAGATGCAGCAAGGGGAGAGGGGATGATTGTGAAAGAGGCATCAGGAGAGTAGGTCACCAGTCACATGAACACCATAAGCCACAAGACAATCGTACGCCGCCACTGCTTCACCATACGCCGCAACTGCCACCGCCGTAAGCCACACTTTCAATCAATGAAACAAGAGCTACAACTCTAGTACATCCTTCTATTTCAGCCATTGCTCCACCGGATGGGAAAAGGGTTTGGGGAGGGCGAGTTCGGGAGGAAAGGGGTTTGGGGAAGGCGACAATGGAGGGAAAGAGGCTTGGGGAGGGTGAGTTCGGGAGGAAAGGGCTTTGGGGAAGGCGACAATGGAGGGAAAGGGGACTAGGGAGGGCGAGTTCGGGAGATTAGGGCTTGCGATGGTTATGTTTTTTCGCGAGAGAGAGAAACAGAGAGGGAGGCTCCTAGGGAAAATTTGGCGAGAGGGAGAAAAGAAGGGGGCTCAGGGTTTAGATCACGGTTTATCATTTGCGTCCCATTAATATCAGTCGTATTAAAAGAATTTACTCATCGCAAATATATAACTAAATACAACGGTCAATTAAGCGTCGTAACTAATCTTATTTTCGGTCGCATATAGTAATGATATATGTGATGGTCAGATATGCATAGTAAATGCTCAAAATATCCATCGCAAAAGATCTTATTATATGCGTCGCTGTATTTTTAGTCGTAAATAAAGATTCCATACGCAAAAAAAATTATGCTACCACTTTTTTGCGATGGATAATTTTATCAACGTAAATATTAAGCTTTTACGATGACAAACTGGCCATCACAATTTTGCTTGACGCAAAAGCCACATTTTCTAGTAGTGATCATTTGCTTAGTAAACTAGCATATAATCTCTAGTCCTTCCCAGGTACTTTAATATATGCTTTACAGCAGTCCAATGTCCTTGTCCAGGGTTACTTTGATATCTGCTAACCATGCTCACGTCAAAGCAGATATCCGGTCTCGTGCACAACATAGCATACATTAGGCTTATGACAGCCGAAACATAAGGAACTGCCTTCATGTCCTCTATCTCGATGTCTTCGGAGACATCTCTTTAGATAAAGCTACTCCGTGCCTAAAAGGTAGAAAATCTTTCTTGGAGTCTTGCATGCTAAAACGAGCAAGGATTATATCTATATATGAAGCTTGGGACAAGCACAGTATCTTTTTCTTGCGATCCCTTATAACTTTGATCCCAAGAATATGTGTGCATTCTCCTAAGTCCTTCATATCGAATTGTTTGGACAACCATACCCTTACTTCCGACAACACTTTGATATTATTTCCAACTAACAAAATGTCATCTACGTATAGTACAAAAAATACCACCACGTTTCCATCACACTTCTTGTATACACAAGACTCATTCGGACACTGAATAAATCCATATAACTAGATTACTTCATTAAATCGGATGTTCCAAGATCTTGAAGCTTGCTTCAGTCCATAAATGGACCGATTGAGTTTGCACACTAGATGCTCTTTGCATTTTTCAATGAACCCCTCTGGTTGCTTCATATGGATGTTTTCTTCAAGACTTCCGTTAAGGAAAGCTGTCTTAACATCCATTTGTTAAACCTCATAATCTATATGAGCAGCAATAGATAAGAGTATCCGGATAGACTTAAGCATAGCTACTGGCAAAAAGGTTTTCTCATAATCGATTCCCTCTTTCTGAGTATACCCCTTTGCAACAAGCCTTGCTTTGAAGGTTTCCACCTTCCCGTCTGTCCCTCTTTTCCTTTTGTAGATCCATTTACATCCAATAGCTTTTACACTATTTGATGGTTCTACAAGCTCCCAAACTTTATTAGAATACATAGATTCTATTTCAGAATTCATCGCTTTTTGCCAAGATACTGCATCTTTATCTTGGAGTGCTTCATCATATGTTCGGGGATCAGGTTCATGTTCACTAGAGAGTGTATCCGGACAAGAAAAGGAAGCAGACAGGTCAGACATCAGGGCAGATCCAGCAGGCATAGGCGACCGGACAGCAGTAGAGTGGTCGCAGTCGACCAGGTTAGGGAACTTCTGGGGCATCTGGTCAGCCTCAGAAGTTAAGGCGATCTTCATCAGGATGTTTCCAGCCTCCTCAGCAGACCCGAAAACAACCCGCCAGTGACATCCATTGCGCCCGGTGTGGATCCAGAGAGCACGCCACATCAGCATGCACCCTCGGACAATCAGTTTGCTATTATTGCAAACTGCCTGGGCACATGAGCAGAGATTGTTCGTTGAAGGCTCAGCATATTACTTCCAGAGTTTCTGGTCATGGATTTCATCTCAGTCAGCCAGGAAGTCAGCGAGGAGGGCACAGAGCCCAAACTTCGCATCATCAACAGAGGACAGCTCCCCCTGTAGCAGCTGCATATGGAATGCATGGACAGGAGCACCCCAGTGCCCTCATAGTACCACAGAGTTCTGTCGTGGGATCTCCATATCAGCTGCAACCTCAGCCCTTAGTCCAGTATTGGCAACCCCACCCTCTGGTTCAGTATCAGACGCAACCACAGCCACTGGTTCAGCACCAGACGCAGTCACAGCCACCAGTACAGTTAGGGATGTAAACGAGCCAAGCCAAGCCGAGCTTTGGGGTGTTCAAGCTTGTTTGATAAGATAACCGAGCCGAGCCGAGCCGAGCTTAAAATGAACCAAGCTTTTGAAATGAGTGTTCAAGCTTGGCTTGGTTTATTTTTTATGAGCTTGAGCTTGTTTGAAGCTTGGCTTGAGCTTGGTTCGTTTAGATATTATCAAGCTCTCAATTCAAGCTTGGCTTGAGCTTGGCTTGGGCTTGGTTCAAGCTTGGTTTGAGCTTGGTTTGAGCTTGGTTCGTTTAGATGTTATCAAGCTCTCAATTCAAGCTTGTTTGATTGTTTGAAACTTTTAATTGTTTGATTGGTTATTAAGATTGATAATTTAAATTTATTTATTTTATTTTATTATTTATTTAGCATATTGAAAGAGTTTTATTAATAAATATGGTTCGTGAACATTGTTCATGAACGTTGTTCATGAACATTGTTCACGAACATTAACGAGCTGAACACATATGTGTTCAAGCTTGTTTGTTTAGCTTAACGAGTTGTTCAAGCTTGTTTGTTTAATTAATCTTATGTATATTGAACGAACATAAACAAGCTCTTACCAAGCCGAACACCAAGCTTGTTCACGAACGCTTGATTCATTTACAGCCCTAAGTACAGTATCAGTCGCAATCCTCTCTTCCACCTCTGGCCCTGTATCCAGCACCATCTCCGTGGCCGGCTCCTGCCCAGATGCAGTAACCGCTGGCAGCACTACCACCTCCACCTCCGCCAGAGACTGGACGGATGCATGCGATCACCAGAGAGGATGCGCAGCGGGCCGACGGATCTGTTTTCCACGGTATGATTTCCATTTATGCCTTATCTGCTGATATGCTGATAGATATTGGTAGCTCGCATTCTTTTATATCTTGTACCTTTATGAGGGAGATTGGTAGATTATCCACTTTTAGACCGCAGCGACTGACCGTCTCTCTACCATCCGGTGATACTTTGGATGTCACCCAAGAGGTCAGAGGTTGTCCGTTAGATTTTGGCAACATGATACTTACGGTAGATCTTCTAGTACTGGAAATGGTCGAGTTTGATATTATTCTTGGCATGGATTGGTTGTCAGCATATCATGCCACTGTTGATTGCCAGACAAGGGTGGTCACATTCCGTCCTCCGAACCAACCCTCGTGGGAATTCACTGGCATCAGAGACGACGGTATATCAACTATTTCGGCGATTCAGGCTCAAAAGTTGTTGTCACATGGCTGTCAGGGTTTTCTGTTATCTTTGATTCATACTGAAGATGGCAGTAGTTCTCAACTCTCCGACGTTCCAGTAGTCCGAGAGTATTCGGATATATTTCCAGAGGAGCTACCAGGGTTGCCTCCTAGAAGGCAAGTTGAGTTTGCTATTGAGTTGATTCCGGGAACCACGCCAACATCGAAAGCTCCTTACCGTATGAACCAAAAGAGTTGAATGAACTGAAGGTTCAACTCTAGGATCTTTTAGATAGGGAATTTATACGCCCTAGTGCTTCTCCGTGGGGTTCTCCGATATTATTTGTCAAGAAAATGGATGGTACTCTAAGGTTGTGCATAGATTATAGACAATTGAATGCAGTGACCGTTAGAAATAAGTACCCCTTACCTTGGATCGAGAATTTATTTGATCAACTCAGAGGTACATCAGTGTATTCTAAGATTGATCTATGGTTCGGATATCATCAGCTGAGAGTCAAAGAATCTGATATTCAGAAGACAACATTCTTTACCAGATACGGCCATTATGAGTTTTTGGTAATGTCATTTGGGCTTACCAATGCTCCAGCGATATTTATAGATTTGATGAACCGCGTCTTCCTGAGTATCTTGATCAGTTTGTTATCATTTTCATCGATGGCATATTGGTCTATTCGTATTCCGAGGAGAAACATCCGCAGCATCTTCGCACAGTCTTGGAGACTCTTCAACGACATCAGCTATACGCAAAGTTCAGCAAGTGTGCTTTCTGGCTATCTTCAGTCGGTTTTCTGGGACACGTGGTCTCTAGCCAAGGTATTTCAGTAGACCCTCAGAAGATCGAGACTGTCACTAGCTGGGAGCAGCCGAAATCGATACAAGAGATCCGCAGTTTCTTGGGACTAGCAGGATATTACAGACGTTTTGTCGAGGGTTTCTCCCACATAGTTATGCCACTGACACGCCTGACCAGGAAAGGCATGAAGTTTACGTGGTCCGAGGCCTGTAAGACCAGCTTCCAAGAGCTGAAGCGAAGATTAGTGTCGACTCCAGTTTTGGTTTTGCCTTCTAGAGAGGACGGATTCGTAATCTACACCGACGCTTCTCTACAGGATTTGGGCGTTGTTCTGATGCAGTATGGCAAGGTAGTCTCCTATGTTTTTTGTTAGTTGAAGGAGCATGAGAAGAACTACCCAGTACATGATCTGGAGCTAGCTGCCATCATCTTTGCTTTGAAGATTTGGCAGCATCATCTGTACGACATTACCTTTGAGATTCTCACAGATCATAAGAGTCTCAAATATATTTTTCACCCAGAAGGAACTTAACCTCCGACAAAGGAGATGGATGAAGTTCCTGAAGGATTATGATTGTATCATTAGCTACCCCTCGGGGAAAGCTAATGTAGTTGTTTATGCACTCAACAAGAAGTCCAGAGGGATTTTGGCTTGCCACCGAGCTTCAATCATGGACTTGATTCAGGATTTCTTCGAGTTGGGCCTTGAGGAGCAGAGACAGATAGAGCGAGGTGTTTTGGTTACTATGGTTGCTCAGTCGTCGATCAAGATGAGGATTCAAGAGGCTCAGGCCGGTGATCAGCATTTTCAGTTCATTGGTAGCCAGATAGCTTCCGGGCAGTAGACAGGGTTCACCCAAGATGATGTGGGTATTATATATTCCCGAGGTCGATTATGTGTACCTTCATCTCACCCGATCAGGGAGGAGTTACTTCAGGAGGCTCATCGCTCCCGATTTGCTATCCACCCAGGCGGGACCCACATGTATCGAGATTTGAGACATTCCTATTGGTGGAATGGCATGAAGAAAGATATCGCGGAATTCGTAGCTAGATGTCTTATCTGTCAGCAGGTGAAGGCTGAGCACCAGAAACCTGCCGGATTACTTCAGCGGATTCCTATTCCTGAGTGGAAATGGGAACATATTACCATGGATTTTGTGGTGGGTTTGCCTAGGACACACCGAGGCCATGATGCAATTTGGGTAATCGTTGATCGATTAACCAAATCGACGCACTTCTTAGCGATCCGGAAGACTGATTCCCTGGATCAATTGGCAGATCTATATTACCAAGAGATCATCAGATTACATGGTGTTCCTTTAAGTATTATTTTGGATAGAGATCCACGGTTCACGTCCCGGTTCTGGCAGAGTCTGCAGCAGGCCTTGGGCACACAACTCCGATTCAGTATAGCTTTCCATCCGCAGACTGATGGACAGTCATAGCGGACCATTCAGACTCTAGAGGACTTGCTGAGGTCGTGTGTATTGGATTTCGGAGGCAGTTAGGAGGACCATTTGCCATTGGTAGAGTTCGCCTACAACAATAGATTTTATTAGGCTATCCAGATGGCATCGTTTGAAGCATTGTATGGTAGGTCTTGTTGGACACCTACCCTTTGGGAGGAGGTTGGGGAGGCCTAGTTGCTAGGGCCTCATAGAGCTCAGCAGGAGACAGAGTTGGTCCGTACTATCAGACGGAGGATGTCAAAGGCGCAGGACCGCCAGAAGAGTTATGCTGATCGGAGACGGAGACCCCTGGAGTTCTCTACTAGCGACCATGTTTTTCTGTGAGTCTCACCCACGAAAGGGGTGAAGAGATTTGGCCTCAGAGGTAAGCTAGCTCCGCGATACATTGGACCTTTCCAGATCTTGGAAAGAATTAGAACGGAGCTTATCGTCTGGCACTACCACTGTCCCTAGTAGGCGTTCACGATGTATTCCATGTGTTTATGCTGAGGAGATATATATCTGACCCGGCACATGTGCTAACAGATGTCTCAGTTCCTATTCAACCTGATGTTACCTATGAGGAGGTTCCGATATGGATTCTGAACCACAAAGAGCGTCAGCTACGGAATAAGACTATCCGACTGGTTAAAGTCGGATGGTAGTATCATTTTGATGAGGATGCTACTTGGGAGCTCGAGGATACAATCTACGCTCGATACCCCCATCTGTTTACCTAAGGTATGTAGGTTAATTTTCGTTCAGTATTTATACTATTATTTATTGTTAGTACTTGCTGATGGTAGATAACGAAATTTGAGGATCAAATTTTTATTAGTGGAGGAGAATGTAAAATACTAAAAAAGAGTGAATAACCATAAGGGAATTTCTCGAAATTTTTTAAAAAATTTCGGGAATTTTTCAGAGCTCGTATGACGAGTTTAAGGGGATCAAATATTGGGCCCCGGGAAAATCTGTTTAGGCTAGCTACCCCAATTTAAATAAGGAAAAGTTGAATTTTCCTTTTCATTTTCTTTTCCTTTTTCTTTTATTTTTCTCCCCTTTCCCCGCGTGCCCGAGTCGTCCCCGACACCGTCCATTCCTTTTCGTAACCGGCGCCGCACGTGACGGTTTCCTCTCCCTCACGGATAAAAATCGCTGGCCAATGGAAGCTTCGCCTATGCCAATTTCCCTCCTCTGCCCGTCGCCCCTTGCCGTGGAGATCACCTGAAATTGAGCCTCTCCCTCGGGTTCATAACTACTGGCCAAAGGCAAGCCCTGAAACCCTAGCTTTCCGCCCGAGCCTTCTCTTTCCTGCTCCGACGCCAACACCTCCCGTTTCCCCTTCTTCATTGCGTAGCCGCCACCTACTCCCGAGCCTTAACCCCCTCGCGATCTCTCCCTTGCCCTAATTTTTCTTTCCGATCTTCTGTCGCATCGACGCCGTCTCATGGAGCAACATGACGCTCTACAGCCGACGCCTCACCGAAGCTTCCTCCCCCCTGCCGACATCTCATCGTCGTGGAGGTCCTTACCGTACTGATCGCCACAGAGAGCACCAGCGATAACAGCCTTTCACTCTGCCCTAGTTTCCGATCACTGTAGTCGGTCGGTGCTTTATTGCTGGCGAACATGTGCCCTAGATCGTCGGAAGCCGAGAGCATGAGTAGGCGATAGAGAGTTGTGGAGATCTGGTGGTATGACTGGGAGGTAAGGGATTGGATCTTGATTTTATGCTCTGTACTTGTCCAATTCTGCCGTGAGCATCATTTGTGTTGGAGTGGAAGGTTATGCTAACTTGGGAATGGTGGTTCTGGTTTCCGCAACAGCTTCTTCTAATCCCGACCACCGTTTTCCGATAGCACGCATCTCCTCCTTTCCGATCAATTGAGCGTCAATAGGAGCTTTGGTTTTGGAAGATCAACAGTGGCTGTGAATTGAGGTAAGGAGTAGGGTAATGAAATGAAAATTATTTATGTGTTTGAATTAGGTATGAGGTAAACTTCATGATTAGTATAATTGATTTAGGTTTGGATTATTAATCTAATGGGTTGATTGGGGATTAGATAACTAACCCTAATTAACTATTGGATTTAATTTAGGTAGGTTGAGGTTTAGGGTTTAGGGTTTTTCCCTAAATTGTTCTTAAGGATCTTTATTTAGCTATTTATTTGAGTTGTAGCTAAATAAAAATGTATATATATTTGTGACACAGGACTTTGACACGAGACGAGCATCTCAACGTCGGATTTGGACTGGATTGGACCTTTCTATTGGAGGCGGGTACTTTGACTTATCTTTTTAGATATGTCATTTGATATGCATAGTAGTTTTTTTTAACAAGTAGTAATGATTATATTTCATATCTACATCGGTTGGTCACTACTCGATACATGTTACATACTTGTTTTTGTTTACCTGTTATGCATTTTATGTTAGTACTCACTTGATTATATATACTCATAGAGGTAGTGACATACCATGCCTGATTATGTTCAGGACATTGATTTATTTTACCTGACCTGTGTACCTAGGATATTATTTGATCCATATATTTTTTGGTACACATTTTGGTAGAGATGGATAGGATCAGGATATTTCGATGCTTAGTTTCCTGCATCATCTCGCATAATTGCATGTTGTGCGATTGTTGACTCCATTATTGTTGAGCACATCGCTAGTTATATGAATCTACACACACAACTACTCATGGGTTAGTGATTTTTATCAGGCAGGATGTGTTGCAGCAGGTTGCTCTGTCAAGGGCTCCGTTGGTCCACTCATGGGTAATGTGACGCAGCGTTGTAGTAGGACAGGGATCCCTCCTCTAGACTGGCTCAGGGATATGAGAGCATTGAGCTCCCCCACTTATGATTTGGGGTAAGGAGGATAGGTGTACTCCAACAGCATCCCTTCCACTCGATCACTCAGGAGCAGTGATGACAGAGTGCACGGTTGTCACAGCCCTACCCACTCGGTCTCATCATCGTGTGTGAAACGACTGATTGGCAGTAGGGGTGACCAGGACATGTCATTGGCATCATACGCATTGATGCATTTATTGCTTATGTTTGCTGCACTTATTTGCTGCATATTTGGTGGATGCATATGTTTGACATGCATACAGAATATCTATACCTCTCGGTCTATTATCCATACATCAGGTCCTGGTTAGTACAGATACTCCCGATTCCTTTCAGTTTGCATTTATCATTCTTATATCAGGAGACTGTATGCATAATTAGTGTTATTTGTTATTTATTTTTTACTATGCATGTCAGTAGTTACCTGCTGAGGAGTTGACTCGCCCCGTTGATATTACCATTTTCAGGTTGAGGCTGTCTGGAGATCTCCAGTCACTAGTCCCCCTGCAGATCGCAAGGATGTTTGTTTGGTCTTTTGGTTTGCTTATTATACTATCTAAACTATGTTTTAGACTTGTTTTGGTTTTGCTTTATGGATATTGTATGGTTTTTCCTTTATTTGTCGATGGGTTTTATTTGGATATGTTCTGTTACATGTCTGCCTGGACGGCAGAAGAGGTGAGTTGATTGTATTTGCATTGTTGTGATTTGAGTTTTATGGGTGTAGTTGAGTAGGATATTTGAGATGATTTTCTTATCGTTGCTTTAGTTTGGTTTGTTTACTATTATACTGCGTGGTTGTCACTTTTATTTTATTGTATATTTCTGGCCGTGTTGACCGTGTATGGATATGTTGTAGAAAGTTTCAGATTGTCACCCGTACAGGGTAGATGCTGTCGAAATTTCTTCTGGTAGAAACTCTCCCGGGACAGAATCAACAAGAGTATCATGTTCTTCAACATCCATCGCTTCGACTCTCGGACAGGATCAATAAATATAATTTTTATAGTGGGTATTTTTAATTAAACTAACCAAATTGGATAGTACAATTTAAGTTGTTCAATGAGCTTTAATTAGGAAGTGCATGCCAAAGGGTCGAGGGCAGATCCTCTGGTCCGTAATTTGCGGACCAAGGGATGGTCTACTATTATAGACCCTTAATTTGGATGGACCTTACCAACTTAAAGATGGACTCCATCTAAATCAATGATCTATATACAGTGGACCATTCCTTGGTCCGCAAATTACGGACTAGAAGATCCGGCTCGAAAGCTCCACTAGTAATCACCATATCTCCTTAAAAAAATAAATACTCACACGCTCTCACAGCTTCCAAGGAAGGCATCGGCATCAGTCGTGCCACTAATGTAAACCATATTAAGCCCTCCAATGCCAGCTCTCCCGTCGCCACCGCTCTAGCATCCTGAAAAGCCTCCAAGAAAAAGTGACAGACAACCGGCACTCCTGGTATATTCAAATCGTGAGAGTTTAATTGTTGATTAATCGATTAAATTATATATTTTTATTAAAAAAATAGATCCTGAAGCAGAGGTGGTGTTGTCATTGCCGTCTCGCCAAGGATACTGATGGAGTCAGATGCAACAGCGCCGACACGAGGTGCCTTGGAAGCTGATGCGGTGGTCGGAAAGTGGAGGAGGCGGCTCGTCGGCAACGAGGAGGAAGTGTGTGTCTGTGTGTTTGGAGCAAAGCTGTCAACACCTCAAGAAAATAAAAATTTGGGTGGACTATAGCTCAGGATAGGCACAACATGAATCCAATCTCTGGACCCATGTTAGAGAGAGTCGTATATATTCGTAACATTTTTTATGTTATGATTCAATATAAACCAATTATAAAGTCATAAAATTTTTAACGTGAGATTAAAATCATATTCATAATAAAGTCCCCTTTTTTCCATTACTTTTTCATTGGTATTTTTTTCAAAATTTTAATCACCATTTTACTTCCCCATTGTTTGCAAAGTTGTAAATAAATCAAATGTTTATAAATAAATTTAATATTCTACTTAATAAGAGTTTATTTATTTTCGTTCATGAACAAATTTAATAGTTTATGTCCTAATTATTTGCATTGAAAATTCACTTGATAACTTTTGATCATTCAATTAAAAACAAACCCTACTATCCTTGCTCTTCGTAACCTAATAATTTATTTTAAAAAACAAACCCCTCAATTTAAGGTGTTTACTTTACTTAAATAAATTACCTACCTACGCTAATGCAAGTCCCTGTAGTGCGTTGCCATGATCACATCAAGCACGAGATAAGGCTGAAGGGATGTCCCACTTTTGACTGTGACCAGTTAACGAGCCATTAAGAAAGATTCATCATTTTGGCCTTTTTCTATGTCACCAATAATTGAAGGCCATAACTCACTGTTTAATTCTCTACCTTATCACAGTTAACGAGCCAAGTTAAATTTAGCTTCCTGATATTCGAATTTATTTAATAAAATAATTAAGTGAAGCCAATATAAAATGAATGAAATCATTAAAATAGTTATTTAAACTTGACTTGATTTTTTTCATGAGCTTAAACGTTATTTAAATTTGCTCCGGACTTAATTTGTTTAGATGCTCCGTTCAATCTTATTTAATTATTTAATTTTTTATCATTAAAAATTTATTTAATTAGCTATTAAGTTTAATCATATAAATTTATTTATTTATTTTAAAAGTTTTTTAAATTATTTAGAATTTTACTTTCATAAATTTTTAAACGAGCCGAGTTGAGCCAAACCGAGTCGAGCCGAGCCGAGCCGAGCCGAGCTTTAGGATATTTAAATTTGTTTGATAAAATAATCGAGACAAGTCGTGTCGAACTTAAAATGAACCAATCTTTTAAAATTATTGTTCAAATTTAACTTGGTTTATTTTTTTTTTTTTAGCTTGAACTTGTTTGAAATTTTGTTTGAGTTTAATTTATTTAGATGTTATCGAGCTCTCAATTTAAACTTGGCTTGAGCTTAGTTCGAGCTTAATTCATTTAAATGTTATCGAGCTCTAAATTTAAATTTGTTTGATTGTTTGAAATTTTTAGTTATTTGATTGATTCCTAGTAGGATAAATTTTTAGTTATTTGATTGTTGAGCTAGTTCTTTATGATAGGATAAAGATCAATTTTTAGTAGGTGCATATCTTTAGAAAAAAACTCCTTTTATCCTGTAGTAACTTATCGGTCGATTATAAGCTAATCTCATGATTTACTTCCTTCTACGTAATCTGGAGATGAATTGTAAAAAATGTCTAGTATAAACATAATCATTTTTTTTTACTATAATTATTCATTTACTTTAACAAAATGATCAAATTTACTTATTTAACTAATTTTATGTATACTGAATGAATTTAATAAACTCTTATCAAATTGAATATTAACATTTGATTCATCTACCGTCTCTTATCATTCCCCTTAATCTTTATTATTATTATTATTATTATTATTATTATTATTATTATATTTCTCTTTTTATTTTAATTTTTAATATTTATTGCTTTTTATTATAAATTTTAACAAGTTGTGTTTTTGCAAGCCAAGTTGACACAACTGTTTATGATTTAATAATTTAAATTATCATCACCCTATAACTACTGCATAATATTGTTTTATTGGACATGTTTACAATGCCACTATTCTTTTAAGTGAGTTTATAGAGTTGAAATAGACCATTAGTTTGTCATTTTCAAATTTAAAAAAATAGAAGGTAAAAAAGGAGATAAATTTACAGGGGGCAAAACGAAACTTTCCTTTTATTTTCCAATTATTTTAAACTTTTATTACTCGGACACGTGTCCCGATCCGGTAGGCGAAGTGTACGCACATCGGTGTGTGGCCCATTGGAGGGAGAAAAAGAATAATATTACCGAAGACGAAACCCGGTACGTAACAGAGTCGCGTATCAGCCCGGTGAGAGTACCGCTGCTCGAAATTTTATTCTAAATGTCAAAATAAATACTATATTTTTAATAAACAGCGCAAGAAAAAAAAATTCACTGAGGATCTTGATCATATTAAAAATACTGTAAATCAAATTCATTATATTTCTCACATGATCTTGAATGTAATCATGTTCATGGATTTCAAAATCTAAATGGATAACTATGAATTTTTTAAATTGACAGTCGATTAATAAAAATTGACTGCGAATAAAAAATTTAGTAGAGTAATTTAAAAATTAATTGATCCACTCGATTATTTATAATAGTCTGATAATATATATATATATATATACGGAATTGCTATGCTGCGGACAAAGATCGTGCGGACCGCTGCGGACATGCTTCCTGATCGGTCTGGTGATCGATCAGGGAACCTCCTGATCGGTCTCTGGACCGATCAGGGAACCTCCGTTTAACATCTCTCTCTCTCTCTCTCTCTCTCTCTCTCTATATATATATATATATATATATATATATATATATATATATATATATATATATATATATATATATACGTTTTCATAATTATAAAACTACCACAGGCATCGAAATTGGAATTAGGGGCTCGTAAAATTTATTGATACTCCAAATCTCGAAATTAAATTTTAAATTGAATTTATTACCTCCATTAATGAATCCGAATCGGTTCGATTACACCAACAACTGTAATCGCTCCCGATTGAAGCGTAAGTTCACCGAGTGTGAGTGCATTCTCGGAATCATTGGCGCTACCCTTTTAAAACTTGCCACAGCCAAAGAAATGAAGCCAGTTGAATTAGAAACAGAGAGTGGCAATGGAAAAAGGGAGAAAGGGATGTTCTTCATGAAGCTTTGGAGCTCATTACCAACTGCTATCGACTTTTGGCCTTGGATTGTGTGAAAGATAGAACCTTTTCCCCGGGTTTCATGCTGATGTCTAAAGTGCTGCATGCTCCATTTTGTTCTGCACAGCTAGCTACTGATATTGCTTAAATGATAATTTCATATTCTCCAATCACTCCATCTCTGTGAGATCAAAGATTCATGAAGCTATGCCGAGGAGGAGCACCAGTGACACTGAAGCAGCAGCTGTGAGCCCAACTTCCATTTTGGATAGCAAGCCCTTCTCTGCCTTCAGGAACCCCTTCTTCTTCGGCAAAGACAAACACCTCTCTCGACGAAAAGGGGTGCCGATGAAGACCGCTGGCCTTGGCCTTCTTGATGCCCTCACCATTGATGAAGTCTCTGGCAAGAATTCTTCCATGCAGGATCACAGGAAGGTGGTGTTTGGGTCTCAGCTCAAGGTCCAAATTCCACCTCCGGTGGAGTTTGACATCAGCTCTAGGAACTCTCAGATGCCTCCTAATGTTTCCGGCGAGCCTGTGTTCGTTGGTTCGGAGATTGAACTGTCTGAGGAGTACACTTGTGTGATCTCACATAGACCGGATTTGAAGACCACTCACTTTTTTGACGACTGCATAGTCGAGAATCGCAGCGATGGATTCTTGAGCTTCTGCTATGGTTGCAAGAAGAAACTTGGCCCTGGGATGGATGTGTACATATACAGGTTAGTGATGATAACTATATAATTACTTTGTAAAGATCTTTCATTTATCTACATCTCATCCATAAGAATCATAAGCAAACTAACAAATTTCAATCCTTTTGAGTTCTTTAAAACGAAGAAATCTCTTTGCCAACCAGCGTAGCATGATTAAAGCACCACTTAGTTTTCCTCACAGAACTATAGAATTGTTCTTTAAGAACCATTTTTCTTAATCCTTTCAGAGACAAATCATTCTGCAGCAATGAATGCCGGTGCCAAGCGATGTTGTCTGATGAAGACGGCGAAGAAGGAGAAGAAAAGTTTTGAGTTCTAACTATCCATCTCAAAGAATCCTTTAGAAGGAAGCAAATAAATTACTACTTGTGCTTTTGGAGGCTTAAAGAGTCTGAGAAATAATCACTTGTATAGTTTGTACTACATTTTCTTGCTCTCTTTTCTATCCATTTTAAATAGGTCCTTACTAGAGCTTTTTGAGGTGTTGATTTCTTAGATCCAGAGTCTGTATGATAATTGTCCGACCGATGTACAAAGTCCAGTTTAATACTTTGTGCCGTGCATGCTAGTTAATGGTTCAAGACTTTGTTACTGAAATATTCTGCTAGTCTGTTAGGGTATAGTAATCCTCATCAAGAAGTTATTGTTTCAAGGTGAAAAGGAAAAATAAAATAGAACAAAGAATCAAGGTTGGAACAAATATTGCATGATCCACTGTTGTCATCTACAGAATAACAGAGAATGCTTTATGCCTTGCTTTATGTGATTTTGTGCTAATAATATATGCGAGTACAAATTCATGTAGAATTTCAAAGAATGGAGGATCATGCACACGACAAGAGATTGAACTCACTTACAGTGAGGCCCATGGAAGTTTGTGAGACCGCACGTGTGGCAATCGTATAGACGCATGAAGTCAATGAGTGTGACAGGAATCAAAGACATTCGAGTGTTGACCAGTAAGGTCAACATCTGAGAGCATCCAAAGGATGCAATTGATTGTTGGCTGTAGAATTCCTAAGAAGGGGAGTCCAATTAAGGACTTCTCTAATTAAATTCCATTCGATCTTTGAAACAAAAGGTTAATCGGTCCAATGACGATCTTTGGAATGCCATTTCTTAAACTCTAGTTCATTTACTTCCAAGACATTTGGAGAAACACTCTTCTTTTTTTAAAAAAAAAAAGGTTTCAAGACATTCAAACTTTGGAGAGTCTTCAAATTTAGGGTGTTTTTTATTTTGGGACGAATGTTACTGCATCTTAGAAGATTATTGTTAACAACTATAAATAATATTGTTTTAAAAGTGAGAATCTAACTTTCATCTGGACTTTACTATCAATTTGAAAATGTATGATTATAATAAAAGATAATTATGCTCATCCCATGTGTCCTCACAATCCGTGACCATATTATGTGAAGGGAGCTAAATCACGAAGTTAACTTATAGCCAACCGTCAAGTTAGCTAAAGGATGGGAGGGGTTTCTTTCCCTCGAAGACATGGGCCGTAAGGAATTGATCTCTTGTCCCATTTATAATAAATCTGACACCATAATTAATTGGACATCCCGTTGAGACATGACTTTATATAAAAAGATGCAATAAATAAAAATCTATGATTTATATTATTATTTTGATCAAGCTAAATAGCCAACGACAAGAAACATATAAAATATTTTTATATGAGAATAATAATTTCTATATTTTTTCACAGATATTTAGTTACTCGACTAATCTGGGGTGGGCGACCCAGTGTCACTAAACTACCAAGAACACAGCAGCTAACAAGAAACATATAAAATATTTTTATACAAGAATAATAATTTTTGTATTCAGTTACTTGACTAATCCTAGGGTGGATGATTCGGCTCCACATACTGGTAACCAAGTAAATCCGGAAGTACAAATGGATTTATGACGTGCGACCCAACATCACGAGTGGTTTGAACACCACATAAGTTGAATATGTCTTGTGTGAGAATCATAGCCATGTTGCAGGTGTATACCGCCCCATCACTTACCATCGCATCGAGTCCGGGGGCAATAATAATTTCTACAGTGGTCTTATACATTATGCAAACCTAACATTATGGATGATTATTTTACAATTTAGTATTTCTTCGACTGCTTAAAATTGTTGGATCGTTATGGACCAACTAGAGGGGAGTGAATAGCTCTGAAATAAAAGTTAGAAGATCTCTTGCTTTTTATTATAGAAAAGATATAATATTAGATAATCAACAATAACATAAACAGAGTAAGAGACGTAGTAAATTTATTTGGTTTGTAATTGGGGAGGTTGCTAATCTAAGGCAGTGGAATTTCAACTAGAAAGGTCTCCTTCGTTGAAGGTGAAGTAGCCTCTTACAGACTTTGATAGCTCAAAAAATAGATAAGAAAATAATTACAAGTTGTGTTTTCAGACTCCTAGCTTTAGGATGCTATTTATAGCATTCTAGAAAAAGTGAACATTGGTTGATGGGAGTATCCAAGTGGATAAAGTTTATCCACACTGTAATAGTTACGCAACGACTCTGCTTCGTTAGAGGCACCTCCGAGCATTTGAAGGCGCATGGGCTACTCTTCATCTGAGGCGCCTCCAGTTCATCAGAGACACCTTCAACACTATTCATCCGAGGCACCTCCAGTCTGATCCGAGACGCCTCTATCACTATTTATCTGAAAATAGTTAGCTTCCATTGTCAACCATTTTTGCTCTGTTCGCTTTGGTGATGCTCCGGTCGTTCAGAGTTGAGCTCACCTGAGCCCAACTCCGACCTTCTCTTCGAGCAGATTTCCTCTCCAACTTCTCATCCCTCGGATGGGTCATGCATGTCCTTCTCGTCCATCGGTGTACTCTTCCACATCTCCTCTTCCCTCTAATGCACCGAGCCCGTCGATTTCCTTCCCGTGGCATCATTCTCGTTCGCTGCGTCTTCTACTCGACTTCTTTTGTTCCTAAGTTCATGCATACTCAGACACAATAATCAAATACACAGGGTCTACCTTAACTTGGTTGATCACATCAAAACTAACATGGGGTACTTACAATCTTCCGTTTTTTGATGTGCATCAATCCAAGTTAAGATTAGGGAAAATATAAACATAATAAAGTGTTTATAATTAATTAAGTACAAGATTAAACATTTAAGACAATTTTAAGACCTCCCCTAAACTTAATATCTATCTTTTCTCCCCTGTTGATGGCATAAAAAATAATAGAAAAAATAAAAAATAACATTCGAAATTTATAAGAAATTTCCCAGGGGTTACTCACATATTATTAAATATTTTGTATTTTTATCAAAATTATTTTACAAATAAAATAATTTGTAAGAATTAATCACCATATTTTCTAAAAATAATTTGAAAATTATTTTTAAGTTATGAAAAATATTGAAAAGTTTTGTCAATGATAAACAGAAGCATTCGGGTCAAGGAAAAAAATCTAAAGAAAATACTATTTTATTTATAATCAAAATAAATATTTTGAAACAGAATTATGTATTTTTAAAATTCAACAATTAAAAATATATTTTTACTTCAAAAAATCTTGCTAGTTTTTCTGAGCATATAAAATATAATGTTTATCCATAAAAAAAATAAATTTTTGAGAATTTTTAATTATAAAAATATTATTTTTGATAAAAAAATTCATAATAATTTATGTAATAGTAAAAAAATTTTGAAATATTTTCTAACAATAGATAACACTTTTATCTACCAGAGAAAAAAATTAAACATTCCTTTTTCTGAAATAATTAATTTTGCTGACAATATAAAAAATTCAAACAAATTAAATTTCTAGCAATTTAAAAAAAAGAAAACTAATAGGTTAGTACAGATTTTGGGATTCAATATAAATTTCTATATACTAGATTAAATAGGTATTTCTAGGTATCTCATTTTTTGATATTTTTTTAATTTAACCTCTATGGTTTCTGATATACCAATTAAGTCTTCCATTATATCTAAAATTTGAAGCTCGTAAAAACTTTGAATTTAAGAATGTAGGACCTTTTCTAATAATTATATTTATTCTTTTAATTTTATATTTACACCCTTCAGTTTATCAAAATTTTCTTTTAAACATTCATAGTTATTTTTTACATTTATATACTTTGTTCTATTTTTACATAGACTCCAAAACAACATTTTAATAACATGGTATAATTGGTTGGGAGGTAAAAAAATGTACCTCACTTACCGGGTTGGACTTGTAGTTCGAAACTCCCCCTTCATCAATGGTCTCAATGCTCATTTGGAACGAGCTTTCTTCTTTTTCTTAGTGACTTGTCATTAGTGCAAGTCCAACGTATGCCTCGATTTCAGACTCTGATGACGACGATTCGTCCCATATCACCTTAAGGTTCTTGTTATTTAATCGTCTTGGCCCTTTGTCTTTATCCTTTCCTTTGCTTTTTAGCTTTGGATAGTTATCCTTGATATGTCTTTCTTCTTGGTAGTTATTGCACCGAACCTTCCTTTTGCTTTGAAGTAACTTTGTTGCTTGTTTCTTATCAAGATTGTTAGATTTAAAGAACTTTAAAAGTTTACTTACCATATAAGCTTCTTCATTTTTATCGAGCAATGATTTTGAATCCTACTCGATCTTCTTAGCTTTGAATGTTAGGTTTTGGGTTGACTTCTCTTCTTTATTTCTTATCCTGCACATCTCGATTCGTGTAATTCAAAAGTAGAAAAAAAAAAGAATTTCTAAACTACTTACCTCGAGGTCCTTGGAAATATAATAGGAGTTTACTATATATGTCCATTCCGGTGTTCTTAGGAATGCATTCAAAGCATATCTTAATGAATCCCAATTTGTTACCATATCTCTGAGGTTCGTGGATCTGGTGATCAGCTTCTTGATCTTTGCGTGTTGTTGGGCTACCATTTCTCCCTTTTCCATTTGGATGTTGCTAAGTTGGTTCAGGAGCAAGTCTCATCTTGCGAGTTTAACCTCCAAGGTTTCTTCATGTAACTCCAAGAACTTCTCTCAAAGTTGTTTAGCAGAGTCGTAAGCATCAATTCGACTGACTTCTTGGAGTACAAGTACGCTCAGCAGGTGGAATTCTACTTTCCCATTTGCTACGAAGTCATTCTGCTCTTTATTCTAAAGATGCTATTCTTTTTCTTCTCCGTGTTGATCTTTGGGTATTATAAAATCATATTGAATTATTAGTAAAATATCAATATCTGTTTAAAAAGTACCTCCATTCAGCGCTTCCATAACGCTTGGTCCGACCATCTGCTAGTTGCTTGAGTCGACGATTAGTCCATCGAAATAGTTGGGCTCTGATATCAATTGTTGGATCATCGTGGACCAGCTAGAGGAGGGTGAATAACCCTGAAATAAAAGTTAGAAGATCTCTTGCTTTCTATTATAGTAAAGACACAGTATTAGATAATCAACAATAACATAAACAGAGTAAAAGACACAACGAATTTACTTGGTTTATAATCGAGGAGATTGCTAATCTAAGATAGTGGAAGTTCAACTAAAAAGGTCTCCTTCATTGAAGGCGGAGTAGTCTCTTATAGACTTTGACAGCTCAGAAAACATATAAGAAAATGATTACAAGTTATGTTTTCAAACTCCTAGTTCTAGGGTGTTATTTATAGCGTTTTGGGAAAAGTTACCGTTGGCCGACATTGCTTGGAGGCACCTCCAAAGGCATCCAAGGTACTTCCAAGTGGATAAAGTTTTATCCACGTTGCAACGAATATGCAACGGCTCTACTTCGTTGGAAGCGCCTTCAAGCATCTGAAGGCGCCTTGGCTACTGTTCATTTGAAATACCTTTAATTCATCGGAGGTGCCCCACTATTCATCTGAGGCACATCCAGTCTGATTCGAGACACCTCTAGCACTGTCCATCTGAGAATGGTTAACTTCCATTATTAGCCATTTTTGCTCCACTCGCTTGGGTGATATCCGATTGTCTAAAGTTGCGCTCACCCGAACCCAACTCTAACCTTCTTTTCGAGCAAGCTTTTTCCCCAGCTTCTCGTCCTTCAGATGCGACACGCCCATCGTTCTCGTCCACCGGTGTACTCTTTCACAACTTCTCGTCCCTCGGATGCACCGAACCGGTCGACTCCCTTCACGTATCATCCTTTTCGCTCGTTGCGTCTTTCACTCGACTTCTTGTGTTCTTAAATCCTTACACACTCAGACACAAGGATCAAATATACAGGACCTACCTTAACTTGGTTGATTACATCAAAACTAACCCGAAGTACTTATAAAAATGACTTCTAACATGTTCATATTTCATTTTTTTCAATCGAAGTATCCAGCTCTTCGAACCGACTAATTCTAAAGATGATCGATCCGACACATGGAAGTTTACCACCGGCTATTATGGTAAATAGGAAAGTGCTCATAGAAGCATATCCATAAGGCCAAAATTCTTAGGTCCACTTCTTACGGGAGGGAAAAATCCGCTACAGTGTGCCGTAGCTGAGACTCGAACCTTAAATTAAATCCCTTAATTATTTATTAGAGGACTTAATCATTGTACTATTGCCCCAGAGGCAACCTGTTCATATTTCATGAAAAAGGAAAAGATGGATGATGTTGAATGTAATTTCTATAATCTTTCACCCATTTTACCTTCAGTAGCCTTCAGCAAAGCAAATAATAGAGCAATGGGCTTACTGGCCGGCCGAGCCACTTTATGTGCCTAGCGATTTGAATTTTCAAGCCATGGTTTATGCCATTCAGTATTTCACTGTTCAATGTGCAATTTGTTTCTAGCAACAGGTTATTAAATTAGTTTTGTCCAAAATGTATTAGCCAAATCTGAGAATGATTAGGGTTGATAGATTTGATTCTGATCTAAAGATGAAGTTGAAGATGCCAATTACAGTTCCTTAAAGTAGGAGGGATTTGCAGACGCGCTAAACAGAAAGCTCCTATAGCTTCCTATAAGGGGGATTTGCAAGCCAACCAAAGGAAACAAAAACAGCATGAAATGCTTTGCAAAAACTAAAATTAGAGATCAGATATGTAGCAAATTCACACTTCCAGTTACTTCTATTACCCTTAACTACGTGAGACTGGATGTGCTCCGGTAACTTTTGGTTCGATGATGCAAATCCTCTTTCGTTTTTTTTTTATTGACACCAACTATCCAACTTACATCAACTAATTTCGAAGAATGACTGATCCGATCCCATGAATATTTCCATCAGTCACCAGAATAAATCAGGAAACGTTTGTAAAAAGCGGCCTATCAGTTCAACGTTCTTAGTTTAACCACTAATTAAGAGAAATACATCCGTTAATTCGTTGAAATTGGAACACAATCCTTAAATACCTAAGCATGTCCTAGTGCTGCACCATTGTCCGAGAGCAATACAAATACATTTATTTAGTTGGCACTAGGTATCTAGTTTATGCCTACTAATCATGGGATGATCGGCTCGGGTCCATAGAAGTTTTTCATCCAGTAAATCAGAAAACGTTCGCACTGAGCAATCTATCAGTCCATTTTTTAAGTCAATCGCCCATTAAAATAAATTCATCTATTAATTCGTTGGGATTTGATCTGCCTGAGAAACTAAGAATGCTTGCTAAATCGTCTCTAACACAAGTACTCTTTCAACAAAACAGGGAGGAAAAAAAATCAACAGAAAATTAGAGAAACCTATTAGTTGCCCCTAAATTACAAGTTGGCAAAAGGTGACTGCACTTGTTCCAGCGCTCCCGCCATCCTGTCTCAGGGCCAACACAGAGAAAGTAAATCACGGGTGACTTCCAAGTGACTAACGCATGAGGGAAGTATTTACCTCGTTTATGTTGAGATTCGAACCCCAAACCCCAAGTTGACAGTACCTCATAACCATTAGACCGTAGCAAGGGGACACCCCCAAATTACAAGGCTTATAGTTTGGGGTTTTGCAACTGGGAAATCCTTTGTCATAATTTTCTTTTTATCACAACTTCTTCCTATATGATGTTGCAGCGTGCTAACCAGATCATCTCGGTTGTGTCAAGAGTTCCTCCCCAAAATATGACTTTGCGGCATGCTAACCAGATAAAATACAATCATGCTTACACTACTATTGTGCTCCCTAAAGTTTACATATGCTTAAACCCCCAGCTAGCCATAGATGAGTGGCCAAATTGCTCTGATGAAGCGAGAGAGAGAGAGAGAGAGAGAGATGGCCGGAGATTACTAAAAGCTATGGATTTGTCCTAACAAGCAGAAAAAGGTTGAGCCAAGGTTCCACTAGAGTGATATTGCAGCAAAAATATCACACCGAAATGGAAGACCACCAACTGTCGACATTGGAGAACGAGCGTCCAGTTCGACTGCCTCGGGCAAGCAGAGCTTACAATTTTTGCCCAAACCGCATCCTGATTATTAAGCAATGCCTACTACCACCACCTACAATCTAATGCAAAATTTAACATCTTAAGGTTAAGAATACCTACACCACCTAGCGTCAAAGGTTTGCAAACAAAGACCCATGAAACTAGGCATGACTATTTAAACTTCTCCCATATCTTACTGCCAAAAAAAACTGCCTTTCCACCGCGTCAATCTCGTTGGTCAGCTAAACTGGCAGAGTGTACATCAAAAAAATTGATTAACTAGGTCAGAAAACATCAAAAGACCACCCACAGAGAGGACAATTCCTAAAAACTTACATATGCTGTTTCCCAAACTTCCGAGTTTGGTAATTTATCTAAGTTTCCAGAAACAAGATTATTTTGGCAGTCAGGATTACATTGTTCGTTGCTAGAAGATTGACCGAACCCCTTGTAATTCAGTCATGGTTAGAAAGAGCTATACTAAAGTTGAAAAGAAAAACACGTACAAGATTAATCGAAGCACCTACTTAATATCAGTAATGCCTAAAAGCTAAGCTTGTAACAAAGCTATAGGTGCTTCTGAAACTACTTGTTTTGGGGTAAGCATCTCGCTATCTTGGGCTAGAGCGATGTAATTCTGAGCTCTCTTTTTGATCAAAGCTTTGTAACTGAACTATTACTTAATTTAATTTGGTGGGTACAGCTTACCAATATTTCTTTTTCAAAAAAAAAAAGGCTAGATCAAAATGAGAGAACCTGCCAACGATGTTTAATATTGCCCTCTTTAGTAATGAACACAAAAATTCAAATGCAAATTAATAAGCAATTTGCTTGTCCTACAAACAATAACCATTTATATTCCAGTCTCCTAACGTAAGCCTGTGTAATACGCTGATACGCTGTGTTTTAAGATTAAAACGGCAGTGTGCCCACTGGTTCTGAATCTCTCTGGTTGAATTGGGGTAGAAGCCATTTCAGTCAGAATTTTTGCATTGTTCGGAAGAAATTGCTTTTGCTTTTGCCTTTTTGATTCCTGAATTAACAAGTTAAACCATCTGGTTTGGTTCGGTTACAATAGAATACTGATAGAGCATCAACAAATTACATACATATTGATCATGGTCTGTTTCTGATGCCCAAAAACTTGCTTAAACATAAGGTTTCAGCTGACTGACAAATATTAACAAAACTGCTAATTAGGTTTTAATTAAACTTATGGTTTAATTAGACAAAAAACATACGTGCTTAAACATAAGGTTAAGATAGAATGCAAGCCGATAGACTAATAACCACGCTATTAATTAACATACTTTATACTTACATATCAGTGTGTGTTTGTGTGTGTATATAATTTTGATTTGTTTTTAACAGAGAAGACAAAACACCAGGGGCTATAGATGCCTCTCAAAAGTATCTGCTGTGCATGTTCCACTGTCTGCTTGCAACTCAATTTGTAATTTTATTTCTATATTTAAAAAGATATAAATACACTTTGCCTGAAAGAAATTGAATACTGTGAAGTGTGGACCACTACCCACCTACGTTCCAATCATACAGAACCATGTTATATAACTCAGACGATCTTAATGGTCATTTTGCTCTGTGTATGAGCTAGCCAGTAATGAAATGCCATTTAATGCCACCCACTTGTATTCATTCCATGATGTATTTCTGTTCGAGACTAGTACTAAACTACTAAATCAATTATGATCATTAAACCGAATTCATGCAAGCACATATTCAGAGCACAAAATATTCCAAAGAAGAAAAGAATAAAGAAGCAAAACCAAGAATTTAAAACCAAATCCAGAGAATGAAAAGAGAGGTCTAATCAGTGAAGCAATAGGCACTAAATTGTAGTTGAGGCAAAAGATGAGGGATTGATAAAAAGGAAATCTGAGGATCACAATCAATGAGCAATAATGGGTGTTGTGGCTATAAGAAAGGCTGTGGAGTGAATACTTAGAGCAAGCTTTTAAGCCAATTTTTTGCATGGTTCAACGTAAGCACTATATGCTTTCATTATCGATTTATTCCAATTAAAGCATCTTTGGTGTTTATTTGATACTTGATAAGACATAAATCAAAAAATCCTCCAGTTATGGACGACAAACAAAAGAAGAAGAAAGAGAAAAAAAAAAGTAAAAACTGAATCAAAGAGATGGATTCCCTGTGCTTTGTGGGCGTAAACCTCATCTACATCACTTTATAGTTTATTCATGAATCCCTCTCACATTTTTATTAGTTCTCTGACTGCTTTGCAGTCTGAGTCATCCTCTAATGTCCCTGACCTTCTCTGATCAGCCTTCAACCGTAATTATACCCCTATGCTAGTATTAGAAAAAGAACACTGAGCACTTGAGAGCACAGTTCCTAGAACCTCCCTACTCCCCTCTTGTCTCTCTATCCTGTCTTTTTTTGACACGAGAGAGAGTTGAATAATTGGAAAGTACTCATTGACACACCTTGAATTCGGGACTTCAATGAAAGTTTTCTTTCTTGTGTGACCAGCATTTAGTGAAAGGGTTTGAGGAGCAGGGCAAATGGAAACACCGAAGGCAACTTAAGAAAATCCCATTTCACGGGATTATGACATGGTAGAAATCACAATGGCAGTATGGCACTGTATATTTCATTATCATTAAAGAAGTATCAAAATTATCGAATAAATATCTTATTTTTTATTTTAATCCAATATGTTTCCTTCAACCAATTTATCAATTTAAGAAAAAATTTTAACCGAACAAGACGTTTCAGATGAGTTTTGGTTTGTTTCAATTTAACCAAAGACATTTTACAAACAATTTACAAATCTACTGAGACAGTAAAATTTATTGTTTATAAGACAACCAAGTTGCAAAAATAATAAACTATGCTTCTATTATGAATAATAATAAACTTGTAAAATGGCAATAAGAAAATCAGCTCGTTTAAAAAATAAGACCAAGAACAAATAAGATCACATTCCAAAACTGGCTATATAGTTTATACTTAAATAAATAATCATTTTAGTAGTTTGATAATTTTCTAAATTTTCAATATTATTTACTGCTTTCAAACTAAAAATATCTGCTCCTAGTTTGCACCAACTATAATTCAAAAAAGAAAAAAATCTAATAGCGTAATTTTATTCCTTGAAGTTCATCTCTTTTTCTTTTGCCGCTAGATATCTTAATGACCATCTTTATGTTACTGCGTCGAAGCCCACTTTTAGTCAAAGTTTTCTCTTACTCAAGGTTCTATTTGTTGATCGTTACTCCCTTCTCGAGGTAATAAGGTAATATCCTGTGTCATCAAGTCTCTTCTCTCTCCCTATACCTGTGGTCCTTCGGTGTCTCCAAGTCATTTCCTTTCTTTCACAAGGTCGTCTCTATCGCCAAGTCTCCTTTGAGCATGTTACTATGAATTTGTAATCAAAATGAGGTATGCTGATGAAATTGTTATAGTTTCACTACTATCATCATCAAAGGGAAAATATAGGATTCAAGATTATTTTTTTCTTTTAACCGTGTCATTTGTAAAACCTATTTGTTTAATATAGATGACTAGGAGAAAATTAATGTTTTATTGAAACTGTCTACTTTTAATTATTTACTAGTATAAGGAAACTATATAATTTCTAGATAAATATAACCCTTTTAACGAGCTATTTTAATACTGTCCTTATTTATAGAGCATCTCGAGGAGAGAGTTTTATTCCGACACAGCAGTGGTGAAGAGCTTGAGAAGGATAGAACATCAAAATAGTGACTGTGGAGATGGCCACAGGGAAGAGGTCAGTGACGCCAAAGAAGAGGTCAAGAAAAAGAAAATTGAATAATTCTAATATTTTTTAGCACTGTAACTAGTTTAAAATATTTCGGTAGGCAATAAAAAATTTTTGCTGTTTGTTTTTCTTTTTGCACGTAACAAGTGCAAAATAGTTGGATAGCGATATCAAGGATAGCAAGGAACAAATAGGGTATCTCTTACATAGTTTTTTCTTTAAAGGATAAACATCTATTGGATGATAATACAAACAAGCCAGTAATTATAATTTTTCCCTAATGATATTACGACCCTTAGCTTCTAACATGCCTTTTCCGATTCTATAACTTAGTGCCTCCAATCCCACTCCGTTCAGCGTATCCTGATAAAGTTTGGGTGGGTTTATTCTCTCCAGCTCCCTTCACCATCTGAGCCTCTTTTTCTTCTACTCAGTTGGAAGCTTTGGACTTAAGATAAGAACAGAATAGAGACTATATACCACCACTATATGGTCCCTTTTCATTCCCACCATTGGTGATAGAAAACAAACAAGAAGACCTCTATGTTCTTATTAGAAACTATGTCAAATTCCACCTCCATCTCAGAAGAAGCCAGTGTTTCCTCGGAGACAAGAGTCCATGACCACTTCAGCTTGAGCTCTTTGCTTACATCCATATCACCTCATCAACAGCCACTACCTAAGACCAAGAAGAAGAGAAACCAAGCAGGGAATCCAGGTAGAGTCCTTAAAATATATCAACTAACAGCATGTATTCTTGGTTGTTCTTAAATTTCTGATTTTTTTGTTTGTTTTTTTGGTTTTTGTTCCAAAGACCCTGAAGCTGAAGTTGTAGCCTTATCACCTAACACACTGATGGCCACCAATAGGTTCATTTGTGAGATATGTAACAAGGGTTTCCAAAGAGATCAGAATCTGCAGCTGCATAGGAGGGGGCACAACCTACCGTGGAAGCTGAGGCAAAGAAGCAACAAAGAAGGAGCTACAAGGAAGAGGGTGTATGTTTGCCCAGAGCCATCTTGTGTGCATCACCATCCTTGCAGGGCTCTTGGAGATTTGACAGGGATCAAGAAACACTTCTCCAGAAAACATGGAGAGAAGAAGTGGAAATGTGACAAGTGCTCTAAAAGATACGCTGTGCACTCTGATTGGAAAGCCCATGTTAAGACCTGCGGAACAAGAGAATACCGATGTGACTGCGGCACCCTCTTCACTAGGTTTGTGATATTAATTATGATGTTGCATAATTCAGTTTTTTTCCGCCACCACAAGACTCCCCCATCACATACTGTCACTCTAGTCCTCTCTCAAGCTCGCTTTATTTCGTTCTCTTGTTCATCTTGATCAGTTTTAAGGCATTCTTCTTTTCGTTATACTTCCTTGCAAGAAGAATGAATTTTTCTCCGTCTTGAACTGTATAGAAAGAGATAAAAAATAACACGCATAGGATATAATAAAATTGTTGATTTTATAAGATTTGATTGTAGTTGTTGTTCTAATAGTAGTAGAATTTAATAAAATTAAATTAAATTAAAGAAGAAAAGTGGGGTTTTTAACTACTTTTAACACAATAAGTCATATATCGTATGTTTTTAGGAGAATTCTTCTCATCTTTATCATAATGCATATAAGAAAGTATTCATATAAATAGCAGAAATCTTAATTAATTGCTGTATGCCAGTGTTAGAGGTAATGCATGGCTTTAGCTGACAACCATACAGTATGATTGTCATGTCTCAACCACGTGTTCACTTGCATGAATCTTTTTGGTTTCACCGGTAAAGTTGCTGTAAGGCTGATAAACAATTAAACTATAGTTTATGAATAGTCAACTGCTCCTAAAACGGGTTAAAGGATTAATTTTGAACGTACATGTATTCTCGAAAAAAAATTCCTCACATCTCCTAATTAATTTAACAGTCAATTATAAATTAACCTAAATTACAATTTGAGAACAAACTATGAGTCCTAAAATGAACATAATTAAATTTTTTTACTCCAATGAATGGTCAACTGCTCGATATTCGATGCCTATGACCTAAGTGAAACTCGTGATCTTCTGCGATATAATTTGTACCTAAGAATATATATCCTAAGCTATGCAATATTGAGGGAAAATTAGAAACTGCGTATTGTTTGAGTATATGTCAGTTCATGATGGCACCCATATCTACTAATCTAACCATAGGTTTTACGCCTGTAGTACCACAAGAGAGAAAACCAACCTAAAGTATAGATTAGGCCATTGTGGATTAGCCACCAATTGAGATCTTAGCTAGATCTCTTCTGTTTTGGCATCAGTTTAGCATTTTATGAATTAATGAAAGGAAAAGGAAGAGAAATCAATATTCAGAACCAAGGATAGATCTCATGGATCCGAAATTTGTTTCACTTATTATGAGTTTTAGAATTTTTTTTCTTTGTATTTGAGTAGAAAAACTAGGTCAACAACTAACTTTTTGGAGAAAAAATCAACTTATAATTTAGTTTATATGAAACTCATAAATCATAGTGGGTTGATAGTAGAAAAATAGCAACATAATAATAATAAGACTATGAAAAGAATTCTTAGAAAAATATTGGTAAATTTTACATAATCAAAATATTAGAAGCTTAGCCTATATATATATATATATAGAAAAATCTTATCGAGTATATCTACATCAAATACAACAAATACAAATCGACAACTATACTTTACATTGGAACTCATGGCTGATCCGAATATAACTCTATCTCTACCTTGTATAGAAGAATAGTCATAATATATTAAATATCTCTCTGTATATAGGTGTATTTTTTTCTCAACCTTTTGTCAACTGAACTGTAAGAAATATACTCAGTGCACAGCCAATGATAAAGGAGAGAAAAATGTAATAGAATTCAACCTTATAATATCCTCTTTTCTTATAGCCATACTAATCTCCTTCATTGGAATCAAAACAGGAACTGAGCAATTAAATGATATGCATAGTGTACAGCTTTTATCCATATATCCAACTCCATGATAACTTGATAAGCTGATAACCGTGCATGGTATTTATACTTTCATTTCTTGCAGAAAGGATAGCTTCATCACCCACAGAGCATTCTGCGATGCCTTGGCAGAAGAAAGTGCACGAGTGATGGCCGGCGCAGCTGCCACCCCTACATTCCCACCACTGCATCAGCCTCTCTTCCTTCCCTCATCATCCTCCTTCTGGGACCCCTTTACCGCTGCTAACGCTAACTTATTGATTCTTAATCCTAGCCCTGACGACTGCAATCTCAGAGACTTGGAGGTAAAAAAGCCTGAAGACAACTTTCCTTCCCTCCTTCACCACCTTCCCACCAACCCTCGCCCTTCACCTCATCTCTCAGCCACTGCGCTGCTCCAGAAGGCCTCAGCTATGGGCCCCATAAGTATGACCAACACCTTAAGCGGCCCAGGTTACACTGATGCAACTGCCGGAAGCACTGTCGCTGCCAGTTCTTCCTCCAACGTCCAAGACCTTGTGATGTTGCAGAAAACCAGTGATGGCTGGACTAGGGACTTCCTTGGCGTAGCAGCCGGAGAGTCTGGGAACGATGAGCTACTTCTGGATTTGGTGACTGCTTCTCCATGTGCCCCCATGGGTCACCCAAACAAACAGTTCGCTGGGTTCCATCCGGTGAGCGGAACGTGGAACTGAACCTACTGGCATTCCCCAAGTCCAGTTTTCTTTTGATTTTAATGCATTACTATTGTGCTGCTATAGTATTAGTTGTCGTTATAAATGCTGTTGCTTTGCCCCTATTGTTAATATCTTTATCTCACTGCCATCAATGAGTATCGTTGGTATCGACCAAACTTAATTATATTTATATTGGGTCTTCATACAGATGGACTTAAAGGTTTAAGTAGATGTTTACAAGAATTTAAATGATTCAGTATGCATATTCAAATATAATGTATGATGGTATACAGAAAAAAAAAACACGAGGGTTTAATTAGCTTGGTCAATTAAGCTTTTTATAAGACCTTTCAAACATTCTGTTATGAGCAACTTGTTGAAAAAGTTTAGTCGGGAGTTAAAACACTAGAGTGAACTCCAATAATCAGCGGGCAATTAAAGAATCTCTATCCTTATTTCGGTATTGGTTCTGTGGGACAATTAAAGAATCTCTATACTATACACACACACACTGAAACCAGTTTGAAATTTCAATTTGTTAGACATCCCCCTGCTAGCTAGTTGTTAGTTTGAATTATCTTAAATTGTTGGGAACAAATGTAATCTGGAATATACCACAAACTCAACGAGTTAACTAATTGCAAACTTCATGGAAAAAGCTTGCTCAGGAGATTAACTATTATTCGGATCATTAGTATTAAAACTTTCTGCGAGCAAGAAACCAATGGCTTTTGCTCAAAGCAAAAAGGTGAAGTTTTAAAATGTTTGAATTCAATTTATTGGGATTAGAAAGAGGCAGGTGGCAGGGAGGACCAAAAGGCTCTTCAATTGTCCCATCAGTTAGTAGGAAATGTCAAATAGTGTCTAAAAATAGTGGAAAATGCTTAAGAGAAAAGAAGAAAGGGCACTGTAAGAAAAGTGGACAGGAAATGTCAACGCGTGAGGAAAAAAGATGTTCACGGATGCATACATACCTCGGCCAACTGAATCCTCCAGTCTTTTTGATCACTCTGCTTTCTCGATTTGAGCTCTTATTGGGATTGGAGGAAACCAATCAAGACGCTTTCTGAAGAAAAATGCACAAGTATTACAGTCGGATTGATAATCATCAAATTGTGTAAAAGATAACGATTAATTGTTAAAAAAGACGATGAAGATCAAGCTTAATCAGAAACATCGCTTTGGCGGTTCAAAGATTTTCAGCATTTTGATGTTAACATACCGTTCTGCACTATGTTGTGAGGAAGAAAACTAAATGTAAATTTGTTTACGTTGAGACAGGTTTGGCAACTCTTTCAAACACAAATATCGTGCTTAATTAAGTTGCTTGAAATATTAGAATGTCTGTGAAAGAAAATTCCAAGCCAACCTTTAGTCTTGGTTTTGTGATCAGCCTGAGACCTCCATTGTTTAAAGACCTTAATCAGGGCACTTCAAATTCCCATCCCCAATCTTTCCCCAGATTTGAAATATGTTGAAGATAACCCTTCAACAGTTCTATTAATCAAAGCATCTTTTTTTATGAGAAAAAGAGAAATTATATCTTTCTTTTTTTTGTGAGAAAGGAAAGAATATGGAGACTAGCTTAGGGATTCATGTATTTTGCATGAATAGAGAGCAATCTCTGACCAACTTTTCAAAAGATTTTTGTGAAGGAAAACAAATGCATGTGAGATGCCGGTTAAGAGTACAATACAGTCATCTTGCCTGCTAAAAAAGCCCGCTCTGGTCATCCTTTTCCTTTTTTTTTTTTCCTTTATTCCTTTGCTTTTTCACAAGTAGACAAACAAAAAGGCTCTCTCGCCAGTGCCTCCCCCCTTGGGCTTCCAACTCTGAAATCCCATCTTCCATGACCTAATTATTATTCGCCTTGTTCTTCTCCTTCCTTTGGATCATCCCCATCTCCAGGCTCATTTACTTTTCTCTTTTCCTTCGTTTTTTCAAAAAGATAATAACCCAAAGACCAACCAGTCCAATCTTGTTACCTTGTTCGTGTTATGAGAACATCATCCTACTATCACATCGCACCAAGGAAATGAAACACGACTCCTGTCTAAAGCTTATTAGCTAAGAGACCGATCTCGTTCACTTTTCAGTGTTCTAAACAAGTAAGAATAGCACAACAAAAAAGAATTGCTAACTAGAAATTTATAGGTGCCGCAAAATCGTTCAAATCATCCTTATCCAATGGAATTTGAAACTAATGCCTCGTACTTCTTAAGCAAAAAAAAAAAAAAAAAAAAGGTAAATATACTGAAAATGGTCCAGGGCGGGCTCACAGTTCCTAATGGCTTTCACAGTCGTCCGCTCGCCAAGAGTGAAGGGCCGGTAAACAAAGGTGCTCATTTTGAGATCCGAGTAAAACAATGGACAGCTTGGGAGATGATTGATGAAAAGGATGGCGTGGGAGCCAAGGCCCACTACGGATCATTCTCCGTATTCTAAAGCTCTCAGCAAATTGAAATCAAATTGAAATCAATGTTCTAAGTGAATTCTATTTCGCGACATTAGATCAAATGCAGTCAGCGAGACCGTCCATCACGCTTTACTCCATCATGGAATCATCGTTTTCTAGCCTAAGGTTTGCGGAGCACAAAGCCATTTTTTAGCGGGAGGGGTTGTGAAAACACCTAGTAAAGCATAGCCGATACGACAACCAATTGCAGTACAATTAAACTAAGATTAGGTCAGATGAAAGTAAGATCAACCGACCTGCACTTGTCATCTGATACGATCGATGGAATGCGCCGGAGTCTAGCGGAGCGGCCGCCGGCCGGCGTTTGAAACTAATGCCTCGTACTTCTTAAGGAAAAAAAAAAGGTAAATATACTGGAAATGGTCCAGGGCGGGCTCACAGTTCCTAATGGCTTTCACAGTCGTCCGCTCGCCAAGAGTGAAGGGCCGGTAAACAAAGGTGCTCGTTTTGAGAGCCGAGTAAAACAATGGACAGCTTGGGAGATGATTGATGAAAAGGATGGCGTGGGAGCCAAGGCCCACTACGGATCATTCTCCGTATTCTAAAGCTCTCAGCAAATTGAAATCAAATTGAAATCAATGTTCTAAGTGAATTCTATTTCGCGACATTAGATCAAATGCAGTCAGCGAGACCGTCCATCACGCTTTACTCCATCATGGAATCATCGTTTTCTAGCCTAAGGTTTGCGGAGCACAAAGCCATTTTTTAGCGGGAGGGGTTGTGAAAACACCTAGTAAAGCATAGCCGATACGACAACCAATTGCAGTACAATTAAACTAAGATTAGGTCAGATGAAAGTAAGATCAACCGACCTGCACTTGTCATCTGATACGATCGATGGAATGCGCCGTGCCTCAAAATCGTTCAAATCATCCTTATCCAATGGAATTTGAAACTAATGCCTCGTACTTCTTAAGGAAAAAAAAAAGGTAAATATACTGGAAATGGTCCAGGGCGGGCTCACAGTTCCTAATGGCTTTCACAGTCGTCCGCTCGCCAAGAGTGAAGGGCCGGTAAACAAAGGTGCTCATTTTGAGATCCGAGTAAAACAATGGACAGCTTGGGAGATGATTGATGAAAAGGATGGCGTGGGAGCCAAGGCCCACTACGGATCATTCTCCGTATTCTAAAGCTCTCAGCAACCACCGAGTCCCACCAATCTAATTTATCAAATTGAAATCAATGTTCTAAGTGAATTCTATTTCGCGGCATTAGATCAAATGCAGTCAGCGAGACCGTCCATCACGCTTTACTCCATCATGGAATCATCGTTTTCCAGCCTAAGGTTTGCGGAGCACAAAGCCATTTTTTAGCGGGAGGGGTTGTGAAAACACCTAGTAAAGCATAGCCGATACGACAACCAATTGCAGTACAATTAAACTAAGATTAGGTCAGATGAAAGTAAGATCAACCTACCTGCACTTGTCATCTGATACGATCGATGGAATGCGCCGGAGTCTAGCGGAGCGGCCGCCGGCCGGCGTCGCTTTGTTTCGCCCCTCTCAGAGTCGATCCAAATAAGGACTGTTCATGAATCACGATGCATTGCTGTTGGGTTTCAATCAGAATGAGCCCATGCTTTGGTAGGCCAAACCACTTGAATAATGGGCCTTCTAAGTTCTCGCGGGATCATTATCCATAGGAGCCCCTTTATTATTATTATTATTATCATTATTAATAATAATAAGTTCGTAAGTTTTTTAAAAAATAAATAACAAATTAAGAATAGTTTTTATAAAAAAAAAGGGTATTATGCAAAACTAATGTCTTTCGTGTGGATGACAAAAGATGAATTACATATTTTATCTCTTTAAAGAATAATAGGTAATCATATTTTAAATACATCTATCGATTAATTTTGATATAGTTTTTGTCCACTTGGACAAAATGAATTTTTCAAACATTTTGATGATCAATAGCCGTATATGGAGACTAAAGATGATCTTGATTAATCCATTTAAATAGTTGAATATTTGGATTAAAAAAAAATCTTATCTAAGATTATTGGATATATGATGTCAACTAAAAAAAACTAGTCATATCTAGAGTTATCCCACGAGCTAACACAATTGATTCATGTAAAGATGTTACTATCAATAAATCTCAGGTTTATTTTTTTACGAATGTGAAATGCCTAGCTCATTGCCTCAACTCCTTTTTGCATGCTTTGTTATTGCTGGGTAAAGTCCTCATGATTTACCTCCCTTACAAATAGTGGGGACACCTTGGAGGGGTTGCCGAGGTAACAATTTCACATTTTATTGTTAATAGTCATATCTCGATCAATTCCCAACAGATGCGGAATGTTCTGTTAGTTGTCTCAACCCCTCTTTGCAAGGGCGTAGCCACATATATATATATATATATATATATATATATATATATATATATATATATATATATATAATATTCCAAGTATTAAATTTTAAAATTAAAATATATAATAATAAATGGATGAACTAGATTATAAGATACGAAGTAAGGAAGTTAAATTAAAATTGAATCGGGTTTGAACTAAATCTAATTGGTGGATACGAAAATAAGGATTATGTTGGTTTAAATCAGGATTAATTTGAAGTTGAGTTATGACCAAACCAAATTTAATGTTTAAATAAGTTTGATTGATTTAAAAGGAATTAGGATATTTTTGACAAAACCTTTCATTTTTTTCTCCCTCTCCTCCTACGCACATTGCAACCCCTTCGTCCATTCCTCGATTTTTTTTTTCTTTTCTTTCTCTTCTTCCCCATTTGCTTCTTCTCCTCTTCTCCAATGTAAATAAACATACAATTTTTGCCACTCCTCTTCTAAAGCACAAGAACTCTCTTTTCTTCTCCTTTCTCTTCTCCGATAAACAAGAAATGCAACACCAATTGCTGCTCTCTTCCAACAACAAGATTGAGTATATTCTTCCTCTTCTTGTATTTTTTAGGGTTTTGTTGACACCACAAGAATAGTCATGTTTTATCTTACCTTGCTCTCTTTGTGTCATTGTCGAGCTCACTAAGAAATTGCTAACGATGAAGGTAAAGTTCTCTTTTTTGCTTCTTTCTCTCTATCTTATATTTTTAAATTTTCTCAAAAATAATGGTCTTCCAAGAGGAGCAAGTTATTTCCTTCTTCTTTTATAAATTTTTAAAAATTGCTCCTCCTGATAAAAAATCCTAGCTACGACACTGCCTCCTTGCATGCATTGATGTTGCTAGCTGAAATCCCCCTTTGATTTATCTCCCTTATAGACAATTGGGGGGGGGGGGGGTCATTTTGGAAGAGCCGCCAAGGTGATAATTTTACATTTTGTTGTCAATAGTCATAAACTCTCTTGGGGTACTCAACGGGTGTAAAATATCTCCTTGGATGTCTAACCTCTCTCATACAAAAGGTCGTCGTGCTAGGGCAAAATGTCACTCATGATTTATCTGCTTGTATCTTGCTATAGGGTCGATGATATTGGATCGCTTGGCACAAGTGATATCACATTTTACTCCAATAGTCATAAACTCGCTCCCGTGGATTAACGCAGTTGATATTTGAATGAGTGTTTGCTCCAATAAGTCTTGGGGTCAATTTTCAGTGGATACAAAATACCTCGTTGGATATCTGACCCCATGTAAAGGGTTGTTACAATCTAGCAAAATGTCACTTGTAATTTACTTACCTATATCTTGTCGTGGAGCCAACGACAATTGTAGGACCATTGGCACGTGAGGAAAGGGGGGGGGGGGAGGTGAATCACATGTATTTTGAAAACTTATCTTTTTCAGTTTTATAAAAGTCAAGTACACAGTGGAATAAATAAAAGTTAAAAACATAGAATGTGGTCGATTTACTTGATTCGAAGCTTTCAACGACTTATACTCTAAGACCTAGGTCCTTTGGACCTATCGACGGGTAAACCATTAATATTCTGTACTAGTAAACTCCTAGTAGAGTAATCAAATACAACAATAAAGAGAGAGAAAAGTATAGCAATCCTACACTTTTCTTTTACAAGTTTAAAAGATATGTGATAAATGAAATTGTTACCAACACTTAGAAGACTAGAATTTGATCGAGCTCATGTATTGGTATAGGTTTGCTGGCAACGGTCAGGCGTAGTAAAGTTGCAACAGTTGAAGAATGAAGTGGCAAAATGATAAAAAATGAGCATTGAGAAGTTGTGTATAATTGGTTGGACGAACTCTGCTTTTAAGGAGTGTTGAGGGCACCTCCAACCCTACCCAAGGCGCCTCCAATCTCAAGTTTGATCTTGTGAACTTCGGCCTCCATCATCTCCGAAGCTTGCGATTTTTATCCGCGAAAGGATGCCTCTAACTCACTCCAAGCCGCCTCTAATGCACTTTGAGGCACCTCCAATGCACTTTGAGGCGCCTCCAATGCGCTCCAGGGCACATCCACGTCACGAATGTTTATCCGTAAACTTTATCTCCTCGAGGGAACCTCTGCCCTATCAAGGGTGCCTCTGCGTACCTTCAAGGTGACTTTATGCACCTCCGAGGTGTTTCGAGCATTGTTCATCTGAGGCTGAATTTTACACTTAACTCTTACAAAGATTCATTAGTCTAAATAACAAATATACCCTACAATATAAAGTTAACATAATAAAAATAAGATAATATTATTAATTAGATCCTGTCCTACCAAAACTAGAATCTAGTCACGACCTCAATTTAGACATATGAAATGGCTATAAGCTAG
Organism: Zingiber officinale; assembly: GCF_018446385.1. NCBI lineage: Eukaryota > Viridiplantae > Streptophyta > Magnoliopsida > Zingiberales > Zingiberaceae > Zingiber > Zingiber officinale. The sequence continues at coordinate 89,040,967 of NC_055989.1, forward strand.
ACCAACACCTACAGTTCCACTGGGACTCGTCCTCACTAGATCACTCTCCTCCAATAACTTACCATTTGCAATCACTTGACTTTTCTCTTAACCCACCAAGTCTTCCTGCCAGTTGTTAAGTCCATATACCCAACTGGACTTCAGCCAACTATCATGTCTTGCAGATCTAGCTAGACTTCTTGCCAGATATAAGGTCACATCTCGACCTATCTAGACTTCGTGCTAGTTATCAAGTCCTCAGATCTAATTAGGCTTCGACCTGTTGTTAGATCCTCTAGACCTGTTAATTCCTACACACTCAGTAAAAATATCAGATTACACAAAATCTAACTTGAACTATTTGTCAATTATCAAAACCAAAGTTCAATTATTGGTGTCAATTGCACTAACAATACTGACTGCTTGGTGTAAGCGATATCACTTTTTACTCTAATAGTCATAAACTCGTCTTGTATGGATGATTGCCCTAATAAGTTTTAGGGTCAATTCTCAGTCAGTACAAAATATCTCATTAGATTTCTAACATCCTTCATACAAAAGGTCGCTGCATTATTACAAATGCCCCCATTATTTACCCCTTTCATAGAGTGTGGGGTCACCTTGGAGGGACGCTATGGTAACAACTTCACCTTTTGTTTCAATAGTTATAAATTTGTGCCTCCACAAATTGGCGTAGTTGATACTTGCATGAGTGGTTGCTCCAATAAGTCTTGGGGTCAATTTTTAACGGGTATAAAATACTTCACTAGGTGTTTAACTTCCCTCATACAAAGGACCACTATGCTAGAAAGTGTAAGATCGCTATGGAGGGGTCACTAAGGCGACGACTTTACATTTTGCTTCAATAGTCATAAACTCGCTTTGGATATATATTGCCAACTATATATATATATATATATAAGTCATAAATTAGCAGAGTTATGATGTAGTAGTTAAACCTTCCAAATAGCTAACTAGACATTTAGAATTTCAACTGTGGGATACTATAGGGATTTTCCTTAGTGGGATAATAAATCTAAAAATGCTCACTGTTTGGATGGGCCTCCGGGTTTACCCTGATGGCCAATGAGAAACTTCCGAGGGGACCAGGCCAACCACCTCCATGATTAATCGATTTGAAGAGTTATATACCTGGATTCACTACAAGAATTCGGACTTTTAGCAACGCATAGCACGGTCAACATCGCAAAATATGACCTTTTGGCGATGTGTGGAATGTTTCGCGTCGCTAAAAGATAGAACATTAGGAGGGAATTTTCTCACATTTATTTTGTATCATTTAGCGACGCATTAAACAATATACATCATCAAATGAAGGCCTTTGGCGACACGCACATCACTCCACGTCGCTAAAAGATAGCGCAAATTTTAAACTTCCGAGGGGGCCAGGCCAGCCACCTCCATGATTAATCAATTTGAAGAGTTATATACCTGGATTCACTACAAGAATTCAGACTTTTAGCAACGTATAGCACGGTCAACGTCGCAAAATATGACCTTTTGGCGATGTGTGGAATGTTTCGCGTCGCTAAAAGATAGAACATTAGGAGGGAATTTTCCCACATTTATTTTGTATCATTTAGCGACGCATTAAACAATATGCATCATCAAATGAAGGCCTTTGGCGACATGCACATCACTCCACGTCACTAAAAGATAGCGCAAATTTTACCTGAATCATTTGACGACACGACATAGAAAACACACCATCAAATGTGACACTATGGCGACGCATTCTGCACTCAATGTCACTAATAGTAGTGAAAATTTTTCTCACCTCAAATTGTGATTATTTGGCGACGTAGATACATTAATCGTCGCTAAAATAAAATTTGAGATTAAAAATTTTCCAAAATTTTTATAAATTATAAATAAAAATAAATATCATTTGAAAACGCATTAGAAAGAAATTTATTAAATAATTAATATTTAAATTTATTTTAATAAATTAACTGCTCGTATTCTCTTTTAACAAAATTATAAATCAAAATAAATATCATTTAAAAACAAATCAAACAAATTATTAAATAATTAATATTTTAATTTATTTTAATAAATTAACAGTTCGTATTCTCTTTTAACAAAATTATCAATCAAAATAAATATCATTTAAAAACAAATCAAATAAATTATTAAATAATTCTTATTTTATTTTATTTTATTTTATTTTAATGCATTAAAACCCTACCCTATTCGTTCACGCTAAACCAAATTTCACCCAAAAGCCTTCTTGTCTGTCGATTTCTTCGTTCGTGCTTCTCACCATTGTCGATTTTTCTCTCCTGTGCATCTTGCTCGCCGAGAATCTCTCTCAACAGGTAAACCTTTTCGCCTGCCGATTTCTTTGTTATTGCTTCTCACCATTGCCGCGATTTCTTCTCTCTTGTTCATGATACTCCATGGCGTCCCTAGCTTCTCTACAATTCTAAGACATCCATGTCATCATCAAGCAAACTCAGACCTATGCTCCATTTATTCTTGTCCTTTCTTTTCTTTGGCTTTTAATCAATGTCTGAACAGTGATTCTAAAGTTCTTCAATGAACTGAGGAACAATGACAAAGAAAAACTAAGAGAATTGCCTAAATTCTAATCTATTATTGTTTTCAACTAGAAAACAATATGCGTCTATTCCGATCCTTTAAGCTTTTATAGATTTAAACTTAAATGGTTAATTTGTCAATCTATCTGGAAGCTGAGTCAACTGATCTTTAAGCTTTTCATTATGTTTGATATTATTTTATCAAAAATTGTTCATAGAAAGTAATTTTCTTTTATAGGATTTTCTCTTTAATAAATTTCATTTTATTTTATCCTTTAATAAACATGCTTGTGTACAGATTAGATGTTACCTGCATCTTAACTTTTTTCAATTGCTTTATATATATTTTGAATTAGCTCCAGTTTCACAAAATGACGGTTGACAAAAGTTGGATGAGTTTGACGAATTGAATCTCTCGTGAATATAAAAATGATGTTCGGATGTTTGTAGCACGTGCTGTTGAGTACATCAATGAAGAGGGGGAAAATAAGATGTCCATGTAATAATTGTTTGAATCATCGGCTACATCCACCAGGCTTAATAGAGATACACCTAGTACGATATGGCATACAACAATCATACAAAGTGTGGGATTATCATGGTGAGCAATATGAACATCCACCAATAAAAGCATGAAGATTTATCTAATACTGATACCCCAGATGAAATGACAAATGTTCTAGCTGATTTGACAGGACCAGTAGAGATTGGAGAATCCAGTGAGCCTATTCAACAAAAAGGTTTCCAAACTGAGAATTTCGATGATATGTTGGAGGAAATTGAAAAAGAACTATATTCTGGATGTGTAAATTTCTCGGCACTTAATTTCTTGGTAAAATTAATGCATGTGAAAGTACTCAACAAGTGGAGTAACAAGTCTTTTGATATGTTACTTAGGTTAATGAAGCAAGCATTTCCTCAAGCAATATTACCCGACTCACACTATGAGGCAAAGAGAAAGCTCCGTGAATTGGGACTAGGGTACGAGTCAATCCATGTCTGTGAACATGATTGTGCTCTTTTCTGGAAAGAAAATGTTAGGTTTGAGAATTGTCCTATATGTGGCTCGAGTAGATGGGTTGATAAAAATGCAAAAGGGAAAAAGGTACCAAAAAAGGTGATGCAATACTTTCCCCTAACTCCTAGATTAAAGCGTTTGTATAGTTCTAGGCATACCGCAAAAGATATAAGATGGCATGATGTTGAGCGACCAAAAGAGAATGGTGTTTTAAGACACCCAACAGATGGTTCTACTTGGAAGATGTTTGATAATAAATTTTCAGTATTTGGCATGGATCCTAGAAATGTGCATCTTGGTTTGGCAACAGACGATTTTAATCCATTTGGCAGCATGAACACTACTTACAGTATGTGGCATGTTATAGTTGTTCCATATAACATGCCACCTTGAAAGTGTATGAAGTCTGAAAACATGATGTTGTCTTTATTAATACCTGGACCGACATCTCCTGGAAAAGACATGGATGTGTTCCTTCAGCCACTTATAGAGGAGTTAAAAAAAATTGTGGGAAGGTGTGAATACTCGAGATGCAGTAACTAGTGATACTTTCTTAATGCGTGCAACAGTTTTGTGGACCATCAATGATTTCCCTGTGTATGCTTTAATGTCTGGATGGAGTACAAAAGGGTATAAAGTATGTCCAACTTGTAATGAAGAAACTCCTTCAAAAGGCATAAGGAGTAAGATAGCTTATATTGGACATAGACGTTTTCTTCCTCTAAATGATCCAATGAGACGAAGCAAACAATTTGATGGTCAGACGGAAACGAGATCTCCTCCTAGTGAAATAATTGCTAAAGAAATATTAGCTCAGTTAGAACATGTGCATGTTGGTATTCCGGGAAAACATAAGCAATATGGAGGTATAGAGCGCAAGCGTTCTCCCATCGAGCTTAATTGGTCGAAAAACAGCATATTTTTTCAGCTTGAATATTAGCAAGACTTACCACTTTGACATAACTTAGATGTAATGCACATCGAGAAGAATATAAGTGATAATGTTCTCAATACGCTGTTGAATATAGAAGGAAAATCAAAATACACGGAAAAGGCAAGATTAGATCTTCAAGACATAGGGATTAGGAAAGAGTTGCATCTCTATAAAGATGGAAATAAATGGAAGAAGCCACCAGCAACATATACATGAAGGGTTTAGGTCCATTACCTAAACTATCTGTAGTGGGTGGTTCTAGAGCCACAAACATCAGTTCAAAATATCATGATGATTATGGAAAATTTGTAACTATGCAGAAAACAATCGATGAACAGAATCTGACTATACGTGAGCAGCATCAAAACTTTGAAGCATTATTGCACCAACTTCAACAGGTCATTCCTGGCTTCTCATTCCAGCCTCCACCAACATGCTCTTCAATTCGACCTCCTCCACCACCTCTCCCGCCTCCATCATCGACTATGTAGTTTTTTATTTTGCAACATTATGTAATGCACATTTCACTACTTATATGTTCTTTTGGATAATATTTGACTAGTTGTGTTTATGTTTTAAAAATATTTGACTAATTAATAGTAAATTGTACTTTTATGATGTATTTTAGACACATTATAATGTTGTGACTGAATGAGCAATATATTTTGTAATATATAGACTGCGTCACAAATAATAAAAGAAAAAATATAGCAAAAATACATTTTGTGACGCATTTCATGTGTCGTGACATGTTAGAACCTATTCACGACGCATAAAAGAAGGTGTCGCCAATATTAGCGTTGCGAAATGACATCACCTTTGGCGACGTAATAAAAGAAGGTGTCGCCAATACTTGCGTCGTGAAATGTTGTAACCTTTGGCAACACGTACCTTAATGCGTCGCCAAAGATCATATTGACATTTGCATACGAACCAATTGCGACGCATGCTGGCGACGCATGTTTGCGCCGCAAAATGTTCTGCGACGCATTTTACATACATATGGAGACGATAAAATGTGTAGTTAAAAGTCTGAATTCTTGTAGTGATTATAAAAGAAAATTAGTCATAAACTCATGTCCCGAGGCTATGGTACAGTGATAGGGCATCCATGTAGTCTCTCAAGCTTCCATGATTTGATTCCTAACTACGGCGCACTGCAAGATATTTTTCTCTCGTGGGATGATAAGCCTAGGATATTGGACTGGTGGGTCGTCTGCTACAAGCGCTTCTGGATTTACCCTAATGGTCAGTGGAAAATTTACATGGGGTTAGACCGGTCATCTCCAAGTTTAATCGGTCCGAAGGGCTAAATACATGGTACTAGGTTAATAATAATAATAATAATAATGATAATAATAATAATAATAATAATAAACTCATCCTAGGGCCTTGGTGTAGCGGTCAAGCACTCCAGCCATTAATCAGACATGCAATGCTCAAATTTGAGTCACGTCGCATTGCAGGACATTTTTCCTCAAATAGGATAACAAACCTAAGGACATTGGACACTCTGGATGAACAATCGCGAGTATTTCCCAATTTACTTGGTGGGTGGAATGTGAAGTCAGACACTCTACCCCAAGATTAAAAGAATAATCATAAGCTCATTTTTTTTTTATAATTTAGGTATTCAACTGTTTAAATCGACTAATCCTAAAAGTGATTGATCTGACCCACTGAAGTTTTTCATTGGCCATTAGAGTAAATTCGAAATTGTAAACAGCTCGTCGCTCCGCAGCTAGAGTTCCAAGGTTGCCTTCCCACTAGAGTGAATTAATCTGCAGTGCGTCTCAATTAAGGTTAACTAGACATCTAAGATTTAAATATCAGTTGTGACGTATTATAGAACATTTTTCCTCCAATAGGATGGCAAACCTAAGGACGCTAGCCGCTCTAAATAGACAATCGTGAGCACTTTCATATTTACTTGTGGGCGAAATATGAGACTGGACTGTCTACCCCAGGATTAATCAGATGGTAAGATCTAGATACTAGATATAAAAAAATAGTCATAAACTCACAATAAAAATGGATTAAGAGTGAGAGGTGGATTGAGCTTTGAGTACAGAAGGAAAGAAGGAATGAACTTTAATAGACTAAGTAAAAAAAGGTCAAATAACTTAAGTTCCCCTTATTAATATTCAAGTAGTAGTTTGCCCCTTATTTAAAAAACAACACCTAACCCCCTTTGATCTAAAGTAAAAAGGAAACAAAAATCATAGATGACCAAAACAACTCATTACTTTGCTGACCTAAATCCTAATTTTGAATGTTGAAATTATTTTAACTGAAACATCCTTACTAAAAGGTAACCTCAGACTTCTAGATAAAAAATGAAAAACAAAAACAAAAAAATCTCACGTGACTGTTGAAAGCTTAACCTTAACTTGAACTTTTTGGAAGGTGAAGCTATTGAAGTCTTATGCTTCTTCTATTTCATCTATCCACCAGAAGAACCCACATCTGTCATTTTCTACATGCAAATGATAGTTGACATCCATTAGATGTTTATGATTTTGGGTGATGTGGTATATTAAGATATTTGAGCACTAACCTTGTAATCACAATAGCCTATAAACATCTTTCATGGATTTTTAATGTCTTTGATGTGAGTATTAATGTAATTTTGTCACACCAACACTTCACTTCTATTATATTGTATGCCACATTTGATGACGAGGAGGAGAATTTTAATGATGAACTTTGTTCCATCTTCATTTGATTTTGGTTCATCAATTTTAAATTTTGACTCTTTTTTAGTTTAATGAGAGTAGTGGAATGAGTTTTGGGATAATTGTCTTCTGTTGCTACTTTTTGTTGTTTATATTGGTGTGTGTATAAATTTTATGAGGATTTTTTTTAGGAACAAGTGAGATTTTTGACCTATATATAGATCAAGTTTAGTCAAGCTTAAGCTTTCAACGGAATGATCGTGTGAGATTTTTTATTTTTAGTTTTCATTTTTTATCTAGAAGTCTTAGGTTACTTTTTAGTAAAGATGTTTCAGTTAGAATAATTTCAACGTTCAGAATTAGGATTTAAGTCAGTAAAATAATAAGTTATTTACTATTTTTTTATATTTTTGACTATAGGTTAAAGAGGGTTAAGTGTTGATAAAAAAAACAGAGGAGGGCAAATTGCTACTTAATCGGGAAAAAATTTACATAGATAATTATACTTTTATCATTATAATATTAAAAAAAATACAATTAAGTATTAAACTGGGCTAGGCTAGGCTAGGCTAAGCCCAGGACAGCCCGGTTTAAGATCCGTTTCTGGCAATCTCCCCCGAGGCCATGAGCCCATGACCTCGTTGTGTAACTCACAAGGTCGCGTCGCAAACTCACAATTGTGGTCACTGCGGGAGGATTCCATTCCCTTGTTCAGGGCATAAGGTCTTGTAATTAGTATCGACGGCCCGTGCATTCGGATTGATAGTACTTACACGCTAGTTAATATGATCAGCTTCAGATGTCAACCGCCGTTGTAAATTGTTTACATATTCATCGAGCTAGAGACACTGTAGTTATTAATAATGTCAAATATTATTAACAGTTTCTTTTCCACAAGCTACGGCATGACTCCTTCAAATTAGGCATCCTTCCACCGTACACTAATACAACAGCAATCAAACCCCACAAAAATTATATTTAAAGTCAGAATCTACGCAATTGAAGAAGATGGGGTGATGATTGTCAAGCAACTCAATTAGACTCGGTGCAGGAGGGCATGAGGCGGTGCGAACAAGTCAAACTAATGGAGCAGGTAAGATATGATTCCACCGCCCTTTTTCCTTAAAAGCGTGCTTAATCTGCGCTCTACTTCAATCATCTCCTTCCAATTTGTATTATTAAAAGAAAATAAAAAGAGTTTTGTCGTGTAAATGCATGCCTTGTTCTTTGACCTCTTCCATTACTCGCATGGAGGTCAGCTTCTTGGGTTTGTTCCATGCTTAATCGCTTGGAAGATGAAGACGTACGATGAGCTGAATGTTTGCAAATAATTTGCTAAAGAACAATATTTGCCACCAGCTTCATTAATTCCACACCAAGAAATTTCCGCCATAGGTCCATTTCATCGCGCCCCTACGCAACGAGACTTGACTTGTTCTCGCCCGCGGCAATAGCAACCTCATCGATCCTAAGTTCTAACCTCTGGTCGCCACTCCAGAGGAAGAATTCTGGATCCGCTCCAAGCGCCGTGGGAGAGTTTTCAGTCAGCGTGGATCGCGAAGGCTTACGCGCCATGCGGCGGTAAGAACAGCAAGTGGGGCGGCGGGGCCCACGCAGGAGGGGGAGGCCTGCACGTCCCCTGCGCTCGCCCCTGCCCGTGCGGCGACTTAGGTCCCGACTTAAGGTGCGGTGGTCAGCGTGGAGCGGGTGGAGTGGGTTGTTGGATCGTCGTTACTTGAGTCGTGGCGAGAGGCTAGTTGGAGTTTCCGCGTTGCCACATGGCGGCGTTTGCTTTCCTACGTGGCGCCGTGGTGTACGGCGATTATGGAGCGGCCCTCAAATTTGGAGAGGGGAGGGGAGGGGAGAGAGACGAGGCAGAATAGGGGGAGAGCGAAGTGAGAGAGGGAGAGACGACGAAGACGAAATCGGTCGATCCACCGATCGCGATTGGCGAGAGAGGACGAGGAAGCTCTCCCATTTTGGACATGGTGTTCCTGAATCCCTGCGTCCAAATGGCTTCATTCCACCCAAAGAAGTCGGCCAAGCCAATCGGTGCCCGCCTCAAGATTGAGAGTTGCTGACCTGATTCCGATCGATTCCTGGAAGGAGGAGGTGGATAGATCCTTCCGGACCATCTGACGACTTGGTCGTTGTGTTCCGTCTGTTCTTCTTGCCCTCGCTGCGGTTGGATCCGTTGAAGGCGTGGCCGGAAGGGTACGTTGGGATCTAGGTGGGATTGGATCTAGGATCAGGTTTGGCGGAGGGAGCGCGGGTGGTCCGTGCGTCGGATGAGGACCGCCCATGTTCCAGTCGTCAAGAAAAACAATGAAATGGTCGTCTTTGCTTAAAGATCTCAGGGAGAAGGTCGGGCTTTCTGGGTCGCAGCCGCCGTCGGAGTTCACCTATCCATCCCCTTCTTTCTCCCCTTCTGTTGAATATGGTGGCGCTGGCACAACTGAATCGGCCCCAGCGTCTGTGTATGGATCGCCCGTATCGTCCCCTGCAAGGTATGAGACCAACTTTCGTCTCCGATTAACAAGTTGTCTCCTTTTTTGTAATTTTTATGTAATGCTATCGAATGGGGCATTTTTGTTGAAAAAACCTTTGCTGTCAAATATGCTACTTTTGTTTCTCAGTAATAGCTCGAATGTCTGGCATTAGGATTCGCGACATTAGGATTTGCCATGTATGATTGCACAACTTTTGGGGAAATAATAGCTGATTAAAGGGTTGAATGGAACGTTTTCACAGACAGAGTCCTGAGAGAAGCATTGCCTCTTTGTAGTAATGCACAGAGATGCAGAGACAACCTAACTCTATAATTTTAGTAACAAATAGCTGGTTTATTGAGCATGCTTATTGCTTTCATTAGTGATGCAATCTGAAAATGAAAATTGTGATATTGCATAAATTATTATCTACAACCACTTAACTATATTTGTTTTGTCAAATTCACTTTTGCCACAAAAACAATGTGTTGGCATATAGCAAGTTCAGATTGACTGATTGGAAAAATTTAGAAGCTTATCCATCCTCCTGCTAACATCTGGAGCTGCTTTTTTTGTTTTTAATTTTTTTATGGTAGCTATAATGCCAAAAACAAACCCAGAGAATAAACAATTAGAACCAAGAAGATCCATGATTTCCCTCTTCTCATATTTTGAAATGAAATTGACATTATGTCTGTTTTACATGAGAAAAGGCAAGAGTTGGTGGAGAAGCAATGAAATAAAAACCTTGATTTCCAGACTCCTCCGGTCCTCCCATACTATGGTTCTGTTCTAATTTTAAAACCCAAATTTTTGAATGGAGGAAATTATATGCATAACCAAAACTCCTGGAAGATTTTCATCATCCCCTTGCTTCCATTGCACTCTTAACCGAAATAAAGTTAATCTAGCAATGTTGAATTATTAACAGATATTCTTTGTCTGTGAAACTATGATCTCAGTAGAATCTGAATCTGTGTTCTGGATTGATGCTGAATACTTCTACTTTTGAACTTCAAATGCCTCCATGATACTTCATTTTATGCTATGTGGTAGTATAATTTTCCTTCAAGCTAAGGATGCTGATTCAGGATTGATACAGATTTTTTTTATTTTTTATTTTTTATTTTTTGCACTTCAAATGCCTCCATGAAAGTTCTTCATCTTATGCTATTTGGTAGCATAGTTCCCTTTCAAGCTCAGGGATGCTTTTAGTATTTCATAAAGAAAACGATGTATCAAATTATAAATCTTATCTTATGTTCCGAGATAATCAGAACTGGATAATTTTACTTATTAAACACATTCATTAACCATTTTAGGTTAAACATATGCACACACATGTATAAAATTTTCAAAGGTGATAGTTTTCTTTTTTACCTCGTTGTTTGTTTTTGTGGGTTCTTCATTTCCTTTTGTGAAAACAACTTATATATGTCATTTGGTTGACCCTTGAAATTCTACTTTCATAAGGTTGCAGTTGGTGTTACTTTAAACAGTCAAAATGTGTTTATGTAGATTGCTTACATTTGCACCCTTGTTCTTCTATAACTACAGGGGAAAGATTGAACTTGAATTGGAATTCAAGAAGTTCTGGGAAGAATTCCGCAGTTCCAGCTCTGAAAAGGTTGGTAAAAGGACTTTCATGCTTCCTGCAGTCTCAAAGATTTTCGAAGGTATATTCTCTTATGTTGAGAGTTCGCTCATGCAGGAGAAAGAAACAGCACTGGATATGGCTGTAGATGCATTCTGTAGATTGGTTAAGCAGCAGACTGATGTAGCCCAGTTAATTACCAAGTAAGAGATTTCAAATATGCAGCTGTATAACATAAAAGTTTCACATTTCTCTATCACAGTTTTATTTTAAGTAGCTTCCATATATTTTTCTTAATTATTTATGTTATTCACCTGCTTGAAACTTGTTTGGATTTAACTTTGGTAAAGCTACTATGTGTTCCATGTATTTTGGCAAAAAAAATTGATTTCTAAGTTATTTTTGTTATACTTCACAAGTATCTTCCTTATTCACTTAGGCTTTGGACTATGTTAGTGTGTTTCATCGATACCTGAGGAGTGTAAAACCCTCAAGTCATCCGCGAATAGGCAATTCAAGGAATCACGTGCGCTATCATTTTTTCTGAAAAAATTTCTTCTTGGTTAACACCTTTTTCACTCTTGTAATAGTAGCAGTTGATATATGCTTCCAAATCATATCCAATGATTCTATAATCTTCTTTTTTGAATATATTTAAAAACCAGGAATCTCATTCCAGTCCACTCCACATCCACACTCATCCCAATCAGCAACACAAACAATACGTCTCATAATTCCTTTTTCATCATTTTTCCAAATGAACTTCCTTGTTTTACACCACTTTCATACTTTTTCACCTCTTGTTTGCAGTTTGCTCTATTCTAAAACCTTTTGGAATTTTGAGATATTTCCAATTTAATCTGTCATTGTGAGACAAATCCAAAATAATTGATTTAAGTACATGATATTAGTTGAATCCATGCCTTAATATAGTCATAATAGCTGCTAATATTTAGACTTTAGAGAGTTACTAATTGGTAATACACTACTATTGCACATGCGATGTTAAATACTTTCCAAAAGAAAGTTTGAGCTTGAGGCATCCCCTTATTCATGAAATTACATATTTGCTGGAACAACTCATTGCAAGATAATTGCAACCCTTTTCATCAAATGTCTTATACTGATTATGCACACTGCGGTTGTGAACATTAAACTTGGTTCTTGTCTGACTCATAGGAATTGAAGTACATTGGAAAACAGACCAGTGGTGCACTTTCTCATTGTACCATGATATATGCCTGATCAACTAACCATCCTCATCATCTTTAATATCAAGTTGTATTAATCCTAATTGTTTGACCACATGAATTTATCCCTCCATTAATATCTATACAAGATTATGTCATTATCAGGTTTTGCTGTCTCAACTGTATAAGGTAAGCTACATGAATCTATGCAATGTTACATCATTTATAATATTCGATCTCCTGACTCAGTTTCAGCTACTTTAACTAGAATTATTGTCGGTCTTCTATCCTTTACACTTTATATCATCTTGACTTATATTTCTCAATGCTATCGTTGCTAATCCTAATTGCTCTTGCATGGTAATATATTTGAATTCTTTAGTTATCATACTTATCCTTTGGTAACATTCCCTTCACTACTACATTAGCTATTTGTACCTATTATTTCCTAACTCAGTACACTTTGATCAATAAACTATGGAAGGATGTATCTCTTATAATTTTTTCATTTTAATTACATAAAGCTCTAAAAGCTCTACTCTGTCTCAAGTTCTCAACTACCCACTCTATCTCTATTTAAGATATTTGAAAATTTTGATAGAAATTGAGAAACTCAAAGTTTTGTTTATAAGAATATAACATGATCAATCATTGATGATACCTCTGGTATGACCTCTCATTTCTAATGAGTAGGCCATATCTACTTGACCTCATTTCAAATTAGCAAATTACTTATGTGTTTAAAGACCTCAGGCTAAAGGATCGACCTTCTGGACTAGGTTGGCACCTTTCTGGAGCTAAGTAGACGTCTTTGGCTAAGGTCCCTTAGCTCCACTCTAAGCTCCTTGAGCTCTCCCTTTTGAGCACTTTGAGCTTCTTGAGCTCTCTCCTCTGAGATATCTGAGCTCCCCAAGCAATCTGAGCTACTGCTCTGAGCACTCTGAGCTCCTCCCTGAGCTCCCCATGATCCGTATGGGGCCCTCCACAATCCATGCCTTTGCAATTCATGGCCAGTAACCAATGGCTAACATTGAGGGAGGCAGTAGAAATTAAGGAGGTTGTAGGGTTATTTTCCCTATCACATCTATAAATATCAGGTATGTCTACCAAAGAGGACTAGATTGACTCTCTCTTATTTCCATGTTCTTTATTATTCAATACACTATTATTGACTAAGTATCAAAGGGGCTTTTCCATAGAACTCTAGCGCTCTTTGATGTTTGCTCCTTGTGCGTAGGATAAACCTCGCCGAGGAGACCAGATCACCCCTCTACCTCAACATCCAACACAACAGCAGATTTCAGCAACTTCAATTTAATTAGTTTATCTAATAGGAAAAAGTACATCCAAGTAACAAAGATGAGAATCCTAAGATGGATGCTTGAGGTTATTGATAGAGAAAATAAATTTACTACTATTAGAACAATTAGGTGCAACTAGAACAAAAGATGAAATTATGGAGAATATGATAAAGATGATATGCACATGTTCAAAGACTACCAATATATTCTATAGCACAACAATTTGAATTTTTGAAGCCATTGGGTGTATAGGGAGCAAGAAATGAAATCTCATGTTGTTTTAGTTAGAATGGGTGAATCTTGTTGTCGTGTTGGGCAATTCAAATTGTTACTGCCTTGACGTGGGAATGTGTACCTCATGGTATCAAACGAGACTCTTCATGCATCGACTAATACCAACCTAGATAGAAAATCTTCCAAAACATGGAGAATTTAAGAAGAGTAAATTAGGTACAAGATTGCAAGGATAAGTGGAGAACAAATCTTAAAAAGACCCAACTAGGTGGAGAAGCTGCAAAAGTGGGAGACAATCAACATTATAGTCCGTCTCAATCAGGAAAGGGGAGGGGTGCAAATTCATGTCACAAAAGAGAAGCGCAAAGAGAAGGAAAAGTTGAGGAATGATAAGCGGTGTCATAATTCACCATAATTACAAATGAGAAGGGAGGTTGTTTGTTTCCAAGGAGAATAGTGTTAGAGCTTGTGTTATGAGAGCAACCTCATAGCATGTATATCCTCGTATAGAGCAGAAAGGAGGTGTGGATCACAAATTCACATAAGTTGGGTTTTCAAATATTAATAACGTTTATATTAATAAGTTGTACCTTAATGTTTATAATTTAGAATATTAACAAGTTTTATAATTTTACTTTGATATTAATAGGGATGAAGGGATACTTTTTTTTTCATGGTGTTTATTTTGTAGGTCAATATAGTGCTTATTTTGTTATAAAGTGACGCAACGGAAACTATCACCTCCTTTGATTCACCCTCGAATGCCGGAAAACGATCTTCTACAACCTGTTGATTCAAAAGAGAATACCAGGAAATAAGGGAAATACCTTGGAACAAGGAGATGATGACTCAAAATAGAATTAAACCAAAATTGCCTTACTTTAACCCAAGCATATGTTTAAATAGACTTAAACCCTAACCCAAAAATACCCCTAAACCCTAGACTCGAAAAATAATAAAAATTATAACAAACAAAAGATTAAAAAAAATATTTAGAGCCAAAACAAGCTTTGTCCCGTGGTTCATCCCGAGTCATAAATTATAGACTCTACTAGTTTGCTCTGTCGTTCTGCATCATACAATTAATTTGTTTTTCCTGTATTTTATCGTTAAATGTAAGTTAACTAGAGTTTTAGTTGAAATATTTGTAGATCAATTTTTGACTCTTATCCATAACATTCATTTTCATATTAGTTGATATTCTCTAATAAGATATTAATTGAGATACTATTATTAGTAAGGTAGATCAAAATATTTAATTACTTTTTAACTTGTTTTCTCTCAATTTCAATTTAATTTACTCTTAATTGTTATGGTATATATTGAAAGTAAGCAAACTAAATGAAAGGATAGTAAAAGAGTAAAATCCATTTTGTATTTTTTTGGCACATTTTGATGTGTACCAAT
This sequence comes from Zingiber officinale, assembly GCF_018446385.1. Classification (NCBI taxonomy): domain Eukaryota; kingdom Viridiplantae; phylum Streptophyta; class Magnoliopsida; order Zingiberales; family Zingiberaceae; genus Zingiber; species Zingiber officinale. Next base: position 89,056,349 of record NC_055989.1, read on the forward strand.
TGTTAATAAAATTTAATAAGGGCAGCCCGGTGTACGGAGCTCCCTCTAATGGGGGTCCCGGGGAAGGATCTATTGTACACTGCGTTACCCTACTTTGCAAGAGGTTGTTTCCGAGACTCGAACTTGTGACCTCTAGGTCACACGGCAACAACTTTACTTTGCGCCAAGGCTCCCCTTTTGTCAGTACAATTCAATACCTAAACAATAATGTTTTAAAGAAATCCGAAACTCTAACATGAAATAATACTTTTAGATTTTTATTGGGAGACCCAAAAAAAGTATTTAACATGATAAAAAGTAACTTAAAACTTTGAATATTTTTAGAATTTTAGTATTGGGTTCAATGGTAGGATAAGAGACATGCACCCGACCTCAAAATAGTTGGGACTATGGCTAATAAGTTTGTTTGCAGAAGAAACTTTTCTCTCAATATTCTTAGATCCTATTTTCTTATAGCATTTTAAGATGCCACAAAAAGATAGCATCAATTTAAGAATTTGTTGAATTTAGGGACATATTGTCAATTGTTTTAGTGAATTTTCATTTCCTGACTTGTATCAAATTGTGATTATGTACTAGTTCATTTAATTTAGTGGTGTGCCTAGAAGTTGATATGTACAATGAGTTTTGACAGAATAGTCTCATATCCTTCCTAATGTGTGGTTGAAGTTATATTTTGATAACTTCTTGGTGAATAAAGCATTGCAACACAAACCAGAGTAGGTCCTTTGAAATAATCTCTCATTTCCGTTACAGGTTTGTAGAAGTACACATATTTTCTTTTGTTGTTGGGAGGGCCTTTGTAACGGATGTTGAGAAGCTAAGAATCTATAGCGAAGGAAATTCTTTGTTTGACACAAACATAATAAGTTTTTTTTCTGAAGTTAAGGTTTGTTGCTGCATCTTTTTCCTATTTATTGTGATTTCATTTTCTAATACCTAAAAGGTTTCTGTGCTTAAAGTAAATTTGCTTTTTCTACCAGGATGGGCTTACTCGTGGTTCTAATTTGTTATATGCTGTAGAAGTTCTTGTGACAGCGGTATGTCTATGTTCTTGCAATTAGTAAATTGCTTTGTAACTTTTGACTTTGTTTCTACTTTTATTGTTTAATGATCTCTTCTGTTGTTACCTTGTCAGAACATTTAATAATTGTCTGTCAAATGGGAATTGTTATTGGACGTTCCAAACACTAAAAAAAATAATCAATTTTGATCATATTGGTAGGAATACATTGCCAACCAAAACTAACCTAGAGAAAAATTGTATAAAGTAAACGGATATAACTAGACGAATAAAAGGCAACTGAGTCCCTATTATTAGGGATCAGCTCATAAAACAAACGAATACAACAGAATTTAGACAAAATTACAGACAGAAGACTCTAGAAATTCAATTGGCCTAACACCTCCAATAAATACTAAACATTTTCAAGATACCTTAAGTTGATTAAATGATGATTGTCTGATATTTTAATATTTTATGATGTGGATATTCAAGCATATCGCCTATTCCTTTGTAATTTGATATGTACGGGAGTAATGAAAATGATTTCTATTGTTATGTAATTTTATATAGCTGTTTAATACTTTAATTTTTATAAGAAATTTTAAAAATCATTTTCCTTGTTCAGAACTATGCACTTTATCCTTTTTTTTTGGCTTCATAAAATATATCAGTACCCTGAAACTGTTGGAGCTAGATTGAATTGTCAGAATTTATTCTTAATATACTATCACTAGGTATGCACATAACACCTCTTTATCTGTATTTACTCATAAGATACAAAACTTTTTTTATTGATAGGCACTTGACAAGCAATCGCTGTTGGACTCTGGCATTTTATGTTGTCTTATTCACATTCTCAATGCACTTCTCAATCCTAAAACATCGAAAGGAGAAAATACTGATAGCTTGGAAGACCCGAAGAAAAGTGAAAAAAATGCAGATGATAGAGATGCTTTTCAAATTCGACAACTTGAGGTAATCTCAATCTTGTCAATATGCTAACATGTTCCTAATTTATTGTGTTGTATGACCTTTTCGTGGAAATAGATTCTTGCTGAGATATACAGAGCTATCTAGTGTAGGGGATCTGCTCCATTTTTTTGTCAGTTTTCTCTTTATAGTTTTCTGATAATTTCTCCTACCTTTTGACAAATCTTTCGATAAACGATCCTGGTTTGTGCAACATATCATACGTGCAATTTCTTTTAGTCTTCTTTAGATCATGCTCAAACTGTACTTTCTGGCTATGTAAGAATATTTTAGTAACTCATCTTACTTTTCATTTTTCAGTAAAATATTTGTCAAATAGTAAGTTGCAACCCTGGAATACTGAACTTATCTTCAATTATTCAGTTAATTCCTGCAATTGTTGGATTGAAACTCTCTTATACTTATTCAGCTTATTCTTGCAATTGTTGGATTGAAATTGTCATATAATTTTTCAGTTTATATTCTTGCAACTGTTGGAGCTAGACTATGGGCAAATTTTTATGAAACATTATTTTCTAGAGAGTCAAATTATGATGACAGTTTAGTTCAGTGTGCATGCTCATTACCTATTTTTTAGTGTAATCTAATTGGCTTGTGATTAATTTATCCCCATTCAGATAGAGGGAAGTATTGTACACATTATGAAGGCATTAGCAAGCCATCCTTCAGCAGCACTGAGTTTGATTGAAGATGATTCGCTTCAGCTTCTCTTGCATATGGTTGCAAATGGTTCTTTGAATGTATTTGCCCAATTCAAGGAAGGACTTGTTCCTCTGCATACAATTCAACTTCATCGACATGCAATGCAGGTTTTGTTCTTTGCACATGCATTGTTTAAGGTCTAACATATTTAACTAAGCTCTGCAATTTGCATATCTATCTTTATGTTAATCTTTCATGTTGTTTCGCTCTTGTACAGATACTTGGTCTTCTTCTTGCCAATGACAATGGAAGCACTGCAAAATATATACGCAAGCATCACTTGGTAATGTAGTTTCTTTTTGAATTCTTGATGCAAGGGATTGCATTATCTCAGACTGGCTAAAGGCATATTCTCATATATCAAGTACAAATGAAATTTTATGTTTGATTCATGGTTACTTATTCAAATGCAGTGGGACAATAGGACAATTATTTCACTATCATTGTTTCCAGCAATACAACAGTCAGCCTTATTTCCTCTGTTATCAAATTTAAATTTTGATGGCGTTGATACAGCTGAATGAAAGAAACATAATGATCACATTACATAAAGAGTTGAAAAGAGAGAGGATCATCAAGTGGTAAGGCACCTTTTCAGTTAACACTGATTCCACTCTCATTGTTGACCTTCTTCTAAACGACCATTGACTCCACCCTCGTCTATTTCAAGCCTTGAAACAAGAACAGTTCTTCTTAGGCCCATGGATTGTCAGCTTCACTCTCATCATTACCTCCAATTCCGAATCTATATAAGGCAATATTTCATCTTCTACACCAGATTTCTCCTTCTCTAACCTGCCCACTTCTATTGAGTAACAGAAAATTCTTCCTTCATATATTGGGTTGGGTGCACTTTTTGGTGGGTTGGATTTAATCTTTGTTGTGTTGGTTTAGATTTAATTTTAACATGCCAGATTTGGTTTATAATGACTTTCTTTCTTTTTCTAGAATCATATAAATTATGTTCAAATCAAATCATATTGAATCAAATTGAATAGGTGTGATTCCTTTACATCAGACTCGCTTCAAATTGTACAAATTGGAATAGTGAGTCATATGGTTCTAACAATTATAAATGAGGGACTTTTGGAAATGTTGAATGACAGCTAATTGTGGCTTCATTTAACACAATGCTGTAATGAACTACTAACTCATAAATCTTTGGCTGGTTGGAATATGTTGTTTAGTTTCAAGAAATAAGTGGATGAGAGTCAAATTAGGAACCCACAATTTATGGTGTTTGCATTTTAGTGAAAACAACCGCAAATAGTTGGGACTTGGGACCACTTGTTATTGGATTAAAATTGAGTAGTGATTAATGAGTTGGTATAGTAGTGACTTTTAGATTTTTGCACCATAGGAGAGTGTGGTGGGCATGACGTGGAATTGGTTGTCATAGCTAATGTTGTATCTACTTGAGAAGAAGGGAAAGCAATCACTTCTTGCATCTACTTTCCTAGAGATTACCTTCTTTAAGTTTCATTATTCATTTTAGCACTCTTGAGAAAATTTTTGGTTGGATTTGATGTCTGATCTTATCAGGTGCTTTATGTGATTGTGTTTAGATAAAAGTCCTTCTCATGGCTGTAAAAGATTTCAATGCTGAAAATGGTGATGCTGCTTACACCATGGGGATAGTAGATTTGCTACTTGAATCTGTTGAATTATCATATAGACCTGGTAATTTTAATTCCAAACCATTTTATTTTCCTGATGTGTTTTCTCAGATTCAGCCGTTTACTTGTTGTTTTTCTGACTGTAATGGGTGCTTAGTAATTTTTAGACAGTTAATTTGCCTTTTGCCTTTATCTGTATCTGCAGAAGCTGGCTCCGTTAGGCTCAGGGAAGACATTCACAACGCACATGGTTATCAATTTCTTGTTCAGTTTGCTTTGACTCTTTCTAGCTTGAGGAAGGATCAGGTTATTCGTCCAGTCAATTCAAACTTTCTACATCAAGCATCCTCCTCTCAATTGGATGGTTCTGATGCAGCTAATAGTTCATCACTTCTGGAAAGCCAAAGTGATACTTTACCATCCCAACTTTCTCCAGCATTGACAAGGCTTCTTGATGTTCTTGTAAATTTAGCACAAACAGGTCAAACAGAACCTACTTGCGCAAAATCTTCAAAACATTCTCAGAGTAGGAGTGCAAGCAATAGAAGCTATACATCTTTTGATAAGCAAAATGATGAGGAAAAAGGTAATGCTAAGGTTAAAGATCTTGAAGCAATTCAGATGCTTCAAGATATTTTTCTGAAGGCAGACAATGTTGAACTGCAGGCAGAGGTGTTAAATAGATTGTTTAAAATATTCTCATGTCATCTTGACAATTATATGCTCTGTCAACAACTGCGGACATTGCCTCTCTTCATTCTTAATATGGCAAGTTTCCCTGCATCATTACAGGAGATTGTTCTTAAAATATTGGAATATGCGGTTACTGTTGTAAACTGCACTCCTGAACAAGAATTGCTTTCACTTTGCTGCTTATTGCAGCAGCCAATTTCATTTAGTTTGAAACATATTATACTAGCCTTCTTTGTTAAACTCCTGTCATTTGATCAGAAGTATAAGAAGGTTCTCAGGGAAGTCGGTGTTTTGGAGGTTCTTCTAGATGATCTAAAGCAAAATAGGTATTTTTCTGGTCGAGAGCAGCAAAACAGTATTTCTAGTGGCTTAAAGACCAAGTCAAATACTGCAAGCTTCAAGAGACACATTGACAACAATGATATTATTTTTACTTCACCAAAACCAGTAGGTTCTGCATCAGGAAAATATTCTGTATTTGAAGATGAAGGTTCAATATCTGTAGCATGGGATTGCCTTTTTTCTTTGTTGAGGAGAGCTGAATCCAACCAACAAGCCTTCCGAGCTTCCGATGGGGTCAACATCATTCTACCATTCCTGATATCTGATCATCATCGAGCTGGTGTTCTTCGTCTTTTATCTTGTTTGATCATTGAAGATGCTCTTCAGGTATATTTTAGTATCTGGTTCTCCTTAGAAGGATGAATGTCTCCACTTGGGACTTAGTTAATGCTATTCCTCAATTTTTTTATCTTTATAGAGATTTGGAATATTAACCAAATTGATTCTTTCATCTCATTAGTTGAATTTTATTTATCTTACTAGGATCATCCAGAAGAGCTAGGTGCACTCATTGAGATTCTCAAGAGTGATATGGTAACAAGCAGTTCTGGATCTCAATACAAACTTCAAAATGACGCAAAATGTGACATATTAGGTGCACTTTGGCGTATCCTTGGGGCAAATAATGCAGCACAGCGAGTATTTGGAGATGCCACTGGATTTTCATTATTATTGACCACATTACATGGCTTTCAGAGTAGTGAACTTCAAGATGTTCAATCTTCTCTGAGTGTTTTTAGTTTTTTGATGCGAGCCATCACTGCTGGTGTATCAAATAACCCTGTAAATAGATTGAGACTCCATGCCATTATGTTGTCCCAGACCATTTATGACCTACTATGTGAATCTGGTTTACTCTGTGTGGAATGTGAGAATCAAGTTATCCAGTTGATGTTTGAGCTTGCACTTGAGACTATTCTCCCACCATCTTCTGTGCTTGGGGAAAATTATTTTTCCTTCAACGCATTAGAGGATGATACAAATTCATTTCTGACCACCTCTCTTGGTATATCTAGGATTGAGGGAGAGCGGATATACAATGCTAGTGCAGTAGCTATTCTGGTACGCTCTTTGTTACTCTTTACTCCAAAAGTGCAGTTGGATATTCTGAAGTTTATCGATAAGCTTGCTCGTGCTGGTCCATTCAATCAGGAAAATTTGACTTCAGTTGGTAAGTAAAAAAGTGTTCTAATATTTCTCTTGTTTTATTACGATGATGCATGAATTAATATTACCATTGGTGGAGAATTATTTAGGATGCATTGCCATCTTGCTGGAAACAATTTGCCCATTCCTTGAGGGCTCTTCTCCTTTGCTTACCCATGCTTTGCGGATCGTGGAAGTCCTGGGAGCATTTAGGTTTGTGCACTGAAGAGTTTACTTGTCTTTTTACTCATTCTTGACTAGCTTACTCTATTAATATATTATGTTTTCACAATAGACTGTCTTCTTCTGAACTTCGAATTCTTGTGAGATATATTCTTCTATTAAAGACGAAAAGTTCTGCTAATCTTCTTGTTGATATGATGGAGAAATTACTTCAAATGGAAGACAGTAGGTCTGAGGGTGTTTCTTTAGCACCTTTTGTGGAGATGGACATGAGCAAAGTAGGTCATGCATCCATCCAGGTGTCTTTAGGAGAAAGAACATGGCCACCGGCTGCGGGGTATACTTTTGTCTGTTGGTTTCAGTACCGAAAATTGTTTAAAAATCTCTCAAAAGAATCAGAGCAAGGATCCAAAACTGGATCTAGCAAAAAAAATGCCTCTGCTGGACAGGTGTTACGCATATTTTCTGTTGGAGCAGTGAATGATGGGAGCACATTATATGCAGAGCTCTACCTTCATGATAATGGTGTTTTAACTCTAGCTACAAGCAGCTCTTGCTCTCTGTCTTTTCCTGGCATAGAACTGGAAGAAGGAAAGTGGTATCACCTTGCAATTGTTCACAGCAAACCTAATGCATTAGCTGGACTCTTTCAAGCTAGCATGGCATATGTCTACATTAACGGAAAGCTGATGCATACAGGAAAGCTTGGCTACTCACTTTCTCCTGTTGGTAAATCTTTGCAAGTTACTCTTGGCACACCAGCAGCTCATGCAAAAATCAGTGATTTTTCATGGAGGCTTCGTTGTTGTTATCTTTTTGAGGAAGTGCTTACTTCAGGCAGTATTTTTTTCATGTATATTCTTGGTCGAGGGTACAGGGGATTGTTCCAGGATACAGATCTACTAAGATTTGCCCCAAACCAGGCCTGTGGTGGGGGCAGCATGGCCATCTTATATTCTTTGGAGTCTGAGTTGCCTGTTACTTCCAATTCACAGCGACTTGATAACTCTGTAAAACAGGGGACATATAATTCTGATCGCAGTGGGATTGTTTGGGATTTGGAAAGACTGACAAATTTTTCTCTACAGCTGTCTGGAAAGAAGCTCATCTTTGCTTTTGATGGAACATCCTCAGAAACATATCGAGCTTCTGGAACATTGTCCTTGGTCAATCTTGTTGACCCAACATCTGCTGCTGCTTCCCCTATTGGTGGTACGTCACCTATGAATGATACTTTTTCTTTTAATGCAATCTCACTTAATATTCTTATTAAAGTTGTTTGACAGGTATACCACGCTATGGTCGTCTTTCCGGAGATGTCTATATCTGCAACCATTTCGTGATTGGAGATAGTGTACGTGTTGTTGGGGGAATCCCTGTGGTGCTCGCTCTTATTGAAGCTGCAGAAACTAAGGATATGCTACACATGGTGTTAGAGTTACTTGCATGTTCACTGCATCAAAGTCCGCAGAATGTCAAGGATATGCAAGCTTTAAGAGGATATCATTTGCTGGCACTTTTTCTGCAACACAAAATGTTATTGTTTGATATGCATTCTCTTGACATATTCTTCCATATTGCTGCATGTGAAGCCTCCTTTGCCGAACCACAAAAGCTTCGAGCAAGCAGGACTATTTACCATGCTGGAACCTTACCAGAAACTAGTATTGATGATCTTTCTTTGCCTAAATTTTCTGATGATTTTTCTTCAGTTGGATCACATGGAGAAATGGATGATATCTCTGTACAAAAAGATTCATTTAGTCTTTTTTCTGAACTTGAAAATACTGAGTTGTCTGAGGCAAACTCAAACTGTATTGTTCTTTCAAATGCTGACATGGTTGAGCATGTACTTTTAGACTGGACATTGTGGGTGGAAGCTCCTGTTCCAATTCAAATTGCACTTCTTGGATTTCTAGAACGCATGGTATCAATGCACTGGTATAGAAACCATAACTTGACAATCTTACGCCGGATTAACCTGGTTCGGCATTTGTTAGTTACCCTGCAACGAGGAGATGTGGAGGTGATTGTTTTAGAAAAGCTGGTAGTATTGCTTGGTGTTATTTTGGAGGATGGATTTTTAGCATCTGAGTTAGAACTAGTCATCAGATTTGTTATTATGACCTTTGATCCACCTGAACTGACTCCAAGGAGTCATATTATTCGGGAACCTATGGGAAAGCATGTTATTGTGAGAAATATGTTACTGGAGATGCTTATTGATTTACAAGTTAATATTGGTTCTGAAGAGTTGCTTGAACATTGGCACAAGATTGTCTCATCTAAGTTGATTGCATTTTTTCTTGATGAAGCTGTACATCCAACTAGCATGAGATGGATCATGACCCTTCTTGGAGTTTGTCTCTCTTCTCCTACATTTGCTCTCAAATTTCGAATAAGTGGAGGTTACCAAGGATTGTCACGGGTTCTTCCAAGCTTTCATGACTCCCCTGAAATATACTATATCCTCTTCTGTTTAATATTTGGTAAGGATGTCTATCCAAGAGTGCCTGAAGTCCGTATGCTTGACTTCTTTGCACTTTTGCCAAATGATGGAAACTTTGGCGAGTTGAAATTTGTGGAGCTCTTAGAAACAGTGGTTTCTATGGCAAAAGCTACATTTGATCAATTGAGTATGCAGTCAATGCTTGCACATCAAGAGGGTAAACTATCACTTCTTAGTCGTAGCTTAGTTGCAGAGCTTGTAGATGCAACAACAGACACATCAGGTGACCTACAAGGTGAAGCTCTATTGCACAAAACTTATGCAGCACGGTTGATGGGTGGGGAAGCTGGGGCACCTATTGCTGCTACTTCAATTTTGCGTTTTATGGTTGATTTGGCAAAGACATGTCCACCATTCTCTTCTGTGTGCCGGCGTGCGGAGTTTCTCGAAAGCTGTGTTGACCTATACTTTTCTTGTGTAAGGTCTGTTGCATGATGTTCTAATTCTTGAAGTACATTTCATTTTTGGTTTTAATTCCATTTCAAATGATTAAGACTTATTCATCTATCATTTTTCTTGGATTATCCTTGCTATATTCTTATACAGGGCTGATTGTGCATTAAAAATGGCCAAGGATCTTGCAGCTGTGGCAGCAGAGGTGAAGAATGATGTTGATGATGATGAGGGCTCGGAGAACTCATTCTTGAGCTTGCCTCTGGAGAATGCTCAATCTGTGAAAACTTCCATGAGTGCTGGAAGCTATCTTCAAGAGCACAAAAGTACTAGCTCAGGGTATATAGGTGGGTCTCCTAATCATCCTTTTGCTGATGTTGATCTTAAAAAATCTTTTAGTGAAGAAGGTGGCCAAGCTGTTCAAAGTCCTGATGCACAGATTTTTAGTCAGATGCCTGTTGCTTATACTGCTACTGAGCTAAAGCTTCTTGATTCCAATGGGAGTGAAGTTCCCAATCAAGAAACTGATTCACTTAGTACCTCCTCCATCAATATGCCTAGTTCTCCAGCTCTTTCAGACAATTCAAACACAAAATCTGGAGCAACATCCACTGCATCTCCTGTTCTTGCTTTGACATCCTGGCTTGGCAGCACAAGTACCAGTGATTCAAAAGTGAAATTAACTGCTACTCCATCCATGAGATCATCTTTTTCATTAAACGATGAGTCATCTCCTGATTTACATGAATCATCTGCTACAAGCATGTTCTTTCCTATAAATTCAAAGCTATTACTTGAAATCGATGATTCGGGTTATGGTGGTGGTCCTTGTTCTGCAGGGGCCACTGCTGTCTTAGATTTCATTGCGGAGATTCTTGCTGATATTGTCTCAGAACAACTGAAAGCAACCCAACTTGTGGAAAATATTTTAGAGTCTGTTCCACTTTATGTGGACATCAAGTCTACTTTAGTTTTCCAAGGATTGTGTTTAAGTAGATTGATGAATTTCCTTGAAAGGCGTCTCTTGCGTGATGATGAAGATGAACAGAAGCTTGATAAGAATCGTTGGACAGTAAACCTTGATTCTCTTTGCTGGATGATTGTAGATCAGGTGTATATGGGATCTTTTCCAGAGCCAATTAGCGTGTTTAGAATTTTGGAATTTCTATTGTCGATGCTACAACTTGCTAATAAAGATGGACGTGTGGAAGAGGCTGCCCCTGGAAAAGGAATTTTATCTATTGCTAGGGGAACTAAGCAACTTGAGGCATATGTTCATGCCATTCTTAAAAACACAAATCGTATAATAATGTATTGCTTTTTGCCTACATTTTTAAATTCCATTGGTGAAGGTAATCTATTTTCAGTTTTGAATTGTCATTCTGAGGGGTCCAAGGGGTTATCCTTCGACGGAATACAAGATGAGTCTACTGTTGACATATGCACAATTTTGCAGCTGTTAAGTGCTAACAAGCGGCTGATACTCTGCCCAAGCAATCTTGATACTGATCTAATTTCTTGCCTGTGTGTAAATTTGATTGCGCTTCTTAATGACAAAAGATCAACAGTTAGAAACCAGGCAGTTGACATTATCAAATACTTACTATTGCATCGTCGTCCTGCAGTTGAAGAATTTCTTGTGTCAAAGCCAAACCAAGGGCCTACTTTGGATGTTTTGCATGATGGTTTTGACAAATTATTGACAGGAAACTCCTCTACATTTTTTGACTGGTTTCAGAATTCTCATAGAGCCGTCAATAAAGTCTTGGAGCAGTGTTCATCTATCATGTGGATGCAATATGTTGCTGGGTCAGCAAAGTTTCCTGGAGTGAGAATTAAAGGGATGGAAGTACGCCGAAAGAGGGATATGAGTAGAAAAGCACGGGACTCATCAAAGATAAATATAAAACATTGGGAACAAATATATGAGCGAAGGAATGTTCTTGAATCTGGTCGAGATTTAATGTCTACAGAACTAAGAGCTATTCGCCAGGATAAATATGGTTGGGTTCTACATGCTGAAAGTGAGTGGCAAACCCATCTTCAGCAACTTGTTCATGAAAGAGGGATTTTTCCTGTAAGGCATGCGTCTGCGCAGCCTGAATGGCAGCTATGTCCTATTGAAGGTCCATATAGGATGCGAAAGAAACTTGAACGTTCTAGACTAAAAATTGATACAATTCAAAACATCCTTGCCTGGAGTTTTGAGCTAGAAAAGACAGATCCTGGAAATGAAAAGCATGAAATTGCTGCTGATACATCTGGATCTGAGTCAGACTCATACTTTAATTTATTATCAAATGGAAATCAGGGGAAAAACTATGATGGTGCTGACCATGAAGACATTTTAGTAGAAAATGATGGTTCCAAAATTGAAAGCTTGACATCTGTGCAGATTGGGTGGAATGATGACTTCTCCAATATGCACCAACCAAGTGTTCAATCTGCCACAGAAGTTGGTGGCAAGTCGAGTTCGTTCTCTGTGCCTATGACATATGGCAAAAGATCTGAACTAGGATCCCCCAGGCAAATATTTTCATTTAAGGTTGATGAGGTGAGAATTTCAGAGGATAAACAAGAGAAGGAACAGCTTGACAATGGTGAATATCTCGTCAGGCCTTTCCTTGAACCTTCAGAAAAGCTACGATTCAGTTATAACTGTGAACGGGTTGTTGGACTTGACAAGCATGATGGTATATTTCTTATAGGAGACTTTTGCTTATACATCATTGAGAACTTCTATATCGATGATTCTGGATGCATTTGTGAAAAAGCAAGTGAGGACGATCTTTCAGTGATTGATCAAGCATTGGGTGTGAAGAAGGACACTTCAATTATCAGTGAGTTCCAAGAAAAATCTCCTTCAACATGGGACATGCCAGCAAAGACAATGGCTGGTGGAAGAGCGTGGGCATACAATGGAGGTGCTTGGGGAAAGGAAAAGGTTTGTAGTACTAGAAACTTGTCACACCCATGGCACATGTGGAAGCTTGATAGCATTTGTGAACTTCTGAAACGAGATTACCAGCTTCGTCCTGTTGCTATTGAGGTATTTAGCATGGATGGCTGTAACGATCTTCTGGTTTTCCATAAGAAGGAGAGAGAGGAAGTCTTCAAAAACTTGGTCGCAATGAACCTTCCACGGAATAGCATGTATGCTTCTTTCCATTTGGTCTACTATCTTACAAGTGTTTGGTAGCATATGCATTATTTATTAAAATTTTGCTATATCCTTTTTACTAGTATTCTTGTTACTATAGATCTTACTTTAGACTGTAATTATTGACTAAGAGTAGCATTCTAATATTATGGTGAAAATATGTTAGCTCATGTTGCAAGATAGTAGCTTCCATCTTTTATCCAGAATTGGTTTCAAAATTATAGGAAAAAAAGGGTTATCTGCATCTTTTGTTTTGGACAGGTTAATATTTTTGGTTAAAAAAAAATTATGAGCTTTCCCATTCTATGTGATTTTCTGAGTTATGCTATAATATCTTTCTCCTTTATTCTTATAGGTGCTTTTGATGTCCTTGTGAATATCTGTTTGTTCTTTTCTTTCACATTGTTAACATCAGATCTAGAACTTTTTGGAAGAGGTGATTCGCAGATTTCATGTTAGAATTTACTTTTGATTGTCTGAGCGGAACATTAAGGTTGGTTCTTCTAGGAATTGACATAGATGTTATAACAAGGTACAGCACAATTCTTGATGTATGAAAAAAAGAGAAATTTTCTCTTTCCTTTTTCTGGGCAGCAAGGTGTTTGTGGGAAAATTTCCTGCAATTTTGTTCATTCTAAATGGATATTCAACTTGTTAATTTCTTTTGTGGTTGTGAAGATGTTATGTTTTATTTCTCTGTTCTTATCTGCCATTACTTCAACACCTAAAGTCTTTTCTAGTGGTCTAAATTTTCATTAATTGCCGTTGTTCTTTTCTTCCTAATGTGGTTGTGTCATTTTTCTCATGCTTCCATTTGAGCATAATTCAAATGGAGTTGAAAATAATGGTGAATTTTTCTCTTCAACCTGTCATAAGGTTGTCTTCTGTATCTCAATTTATAGTTCCTTGGCATCGAAAGGAGTAAAATGCTCATACATTAAAATGCTAACAGGTTGGACTCAACAATATCTGGGTCATCAAAAAAAGAAGGCAATGAGGGAAGTCGCCTTTTTAGGATCATGGCAAAGTCCTTCTCAAAACGATGGCAAACTGGAGAAATCAGCAATTTTCAGTACCTCATGCACCTTAACACTCTTGCAGGACGTGGGTACAGTGACCTTACTCAATATCCAGTATTTCCATGGATTCTTGCAGATTATGTAAGTGAAAATCTGGATTTGAAGAATCCTCAGACATTCCGAAAACTTGATAAACCAATGGGATGCCAAACAGCAGAAGGAGAGGAAGAGTTCAAGAAACGGTTAGCCTGCTTTACTTTCATAAATTTGGTTTCCCTCTCTAGAAATATCTGAATATTCTCATTTTCTGTCTTATTTTTCTTCTGTATGTTTCAGTTATGAAACCTGGGATGATCCTGATGTTCCCAAATTTCACTATGGTTCCCATTATTCCAGTGCCGGAATTGTACTTTTCTATCTTGTTAGGCTGCCACCATTCAGCGCAGAAAATCAGAAGCTACAAGGAGGACAGTTTGATCATGCAGACCGTTTGTTCAATAGTGTGAGGGATACATGGTCTAGTGCAGCTGGGAAAAGCAACACATCAGATGTGAAGGAACTAATTCCAGAATTCTTTTATATGCCTGAGTTTCTTGAGAACCATTTCAACCTGGACTTAGGAGAGAAACAGTCAGGTGAAAAGGTATTATGATTGGTCAAGTACCATCCAGTTATCTTTTCCATTGCAGTACATCTATCTGCACATACTGTCATTTTCATTCTTGCACCCGCGCTTTGTGAAAGCTGACATGAGGCTCTTGTTAGGTGTGCAATGTTGTTCTACCCCCTTGGGCCAAAGGTAGCCCTAGAGAATTCATAAGGAGGCACCGAGAAGCTTTGGAATCAGATTATGTTTCTGAAAATCTGCACCACTGGATAGACCTTATATTTGGATATAAGCAGAGAGGGAAGGTGGGTATCTGTTCTGAAATCATAGGTCCTGTTTTATTGTCAATGCTGTCACCATCATCTGTTCTAAGCCTTGATGCTAACATATTTATATAGCATGATGCAAAAAACCACTGGATAGACTTAATGGCTGAACAAGATCTCCATTTGCTCATTGCAACTGGTTAGAGGACATACAATAACATCATCTGGAAGAACTCGCTTTGCCCTCCTAGCCATTCTGACTATAAAGAAATTTTTTTACTCAATCCAAAATAGGCTTTATAGCTGAGTTTAATGACTGTTGTCTCATTCTCACCTATTCTGTCATCTAATGCTCTATTTTCTGGGATTTTTTTTTCATTAATTTGATATTCACTGAACTTTTTAATTGCATGTCTAATGAGATTCATCCCATTTTAGATTCTTTGATCCACAAGTATTGTGTTGACAAAAGCACTTATAACCTGAATTTACTTTTGAAGACAAAAGATACATGTTATCTGATTGTTGGACCTTTTTTATTTGTCATACATATTGCTGGCATCTCTCATGCTTTCTAATTTGATTTGATATGATTTAACTTTGAGAGACTATAATAACTTTGGATAAAGACCAATTCTCATTGATATTTCTGTCGTATATAAATCATGGTGGTTTCAGTTTCTTCAGAATTTGCTAGTTATTAACTAGGCTTTAGATTACCATGTGTCGCAAGGTCTTATTCATTAGAATTTATTCAAAACAACTGGCGTTTCTTCCATTAACATCATTGACCTCAATGTATAGATGGATAATTATCAGAGATATTTGTCGTCTCCGTGAAAGAATATGGATAAATTTGTGATAGGTTTTTCTTTCTTTTATTTACAACATGGAAATGTCCTCTTAATATTCATTAATGCAACTAAGATACTATAGAAAAGAACTATTTATTTTGTCTAAACTTTCTTATTTGATGAGTTCTTATGGTGCTTAGTGATGTCAAACTCTTACAGGCTGCCGAAGAAGCTACTAATGTTTTCTATCACTACACGTACGAAGGAAATGTGGATATAGATTCAATTACGGATCCTACTATGAAGGCCTCAATCTTAGCCCAGATAAATCATTTTGGTCAGACACCTAAACAGTTATTCCAGAAGCCTCATCCTAAGAGGCGAACTGACAGGAAAATTCCCCCTCATCCTCTTCGGTACAGTTCCAATCTTGTTCCCCAGAAAATTCGACGATCTTCTTCTTTTATATCTCAGATTGTGACATTCAATGAAAAGGTTCTTGTTGCTAAGGCAAATAGCGTAATTAGACCAGTAACTTATAACAAATATATATCATGGGGCTTTCCCGATAGAAGCTTGAGGATACTTAGCTACGATCAGGATAAACTTCTCTCCACTCATGAAAATCTTCATTGCGGAAGCCAGATTCAATGTGCTGGTGTCAGTCATGACGGTCAGTTTCTAGTGACTGGAGCAGATGATGGTGTTGTTGCAGTTTGGAGATTCGACAAGGATAACCGATTGAGTAATGGGAGGGCCCTTTGCGCTCATACTGGAAAGATAACATGCATCTATGTCAGCCAGTCCTACTCTCTTATCGTGACTGGTTCTGACGATTGTAGTGTAATTTTGTGGGATCTGACTAACCTAGCTTTTGTGAAGCAGCTTCCACTGTTCCCTGCACCGATATCAGCTGTCCATGTGAATGAGCTCACCGGAGTTGTGCTGACTGCTGCTGGCATTCTACTTGCAATTTGGAGTGTGAATGGAGATTGCCTCGCAGTCGTCAACACCTCGCAGCTCCCTTCCGATCTTATTTTGTCAGTTACAAGTGTTACACATTCTGATTGGCAAGATACAAATTGGTTTGCGACTGGCCACCAGAGCGGAGCGGTGAAGGTTTGGAACATGCTGCATTACTCGACAGACGAAGCGAACACCAGGAGTAGGCCACCAAAAACCACCACTGCCGCAGGAGGATTGGCTTTATGTGGGAAGCTACCTGAATACAATTTGATTTTGCACAAAGTGCTCAAGTCCCATAAGCATCCGGTGACAGCACTTCATGTTACGAGTGATCTAAAACAAATGCTGAGCGGGGATTCAAGTGGACACTTGCTATCGTGGACCGTTCCAGACGATAGTTTGAAAGCTTCCGGAGG
This sequence comes from Zingiber officinale, assembly GCF_018446385.1. NCBI lineage: Eukaryota > Viridiplantae > Streptophyta > Magnoliopsida > Zingiberales > Zingiberaceae > Zingiber > Zingiber officinale. Next base: position 89,073,157 of record NC_055989.1, read on the forward strand.
CCTAGGATGATTATAGTTGAGTCAATCTGCTAAGGCTTTAAGAAAGCTCGGGTCCATGAATCTGTGACCTAATTTTGATCACTGGCTGACCACTGTTTCGGTAGGGCAACTGTCTGTTTGCCTACATTGAGCCTTTTGGACCATCACAGAACAGCATGCCAATATTTTGAACGGAGTTTATGGGCTATGACGATAACTGGCAATAAGGCAACCGAGCTTACAAATAGCAGTGGCTTAGCCAACATTTTCTTTCGTTTTTTTTGGTGGCATTGCAAGCAGGGATGCTGCATTCTGATCCCCATGCACTGTATGCTGTTTTTTATACCTGTTGTGGTGTAAATAGGCGATAACAGGTCATTCCACATTACGTTGTATAGGACATGCAATATGCATAGAATACTTTTGGAGGGGGGAGTGGGGGTGTGTAATAGGTTTTTGGGGGTGTTTGTAAGTGAGGAAGGGGCTTCATATACGTTAATTAATGACATTGTTTTTGTTGTTTATTATTCCAGAGGGTGTAATTTTCCACCCATTATCCACCTCGATGTTTGCTGTGGATGATTGTTTGATGTAGCCGTAATTTTCTACCCATTTCTTCTGTGTGGTATTTTAAAATAATTATTGTAAAAAAAAATAGAAATGGAGCGATAGATGCAGCTCAACAAACACTAAAGTACCTAAGAACGGAATGGATCGGTTAATCCGAAACGCAAAATAACAAAGATATACTATTATGAGTATATACTATTTCTTTCTCCTGGACAGATATAAGCAGCAAAAAAAAAAGAGGACACTGTTTATGTTCTATCCAAAAATTTTAAAGAGCAAGAGCAAAAGCGTCAATAGAAATTAAACTACTTCTTTAGGCTATCTGTCCGCTAGAGAGAAGATACATGCCTTGAACGTTGTCAATCCTTAGCGTCCGCAATGCCTCCTGGAGTTATCTGGAAAACGTAATCCTTGGGTCAAAGATATCAACAGATCATTCTTCATTTTCACCATTTGCTTTCAGCAAAAAAGGTAAAAGATTTCATAATAAAACAAATCAAATCAGTTCTTTTGATATTTTTAAGTAGCTGAGCCTATTATCTCTAAAAGGTTTCGACATTGAACATGCTTTAGTACCACTATTTGACGATCTAGTTTTACAATTAATTCAGTCGAAACTCTTATCTTTTGATATTGTTAATAGTTTCATAGATTTGGAAAAACCAAAAAAATAAATAAAGTTGTATAAATTTGAAGGATATGGCTTCAGCCTCTGGAAGATTGGGAGCGTCAAACATCTTGCAGACGCGCTGCTCGCCTTTGCCTTTCCTCAGCATGAGTCGGATGGTGACGGCGTGGGCAAGCACATGACCTCCCGCTGGCTTCTTAGGATCCGATATGAACATACCTCCTCCAGGATCAGCAATTACTAACAATAACAAAAAAGAAATACGAATTCTGACGATTATAAAAAATCAGCATCGATGAACAAATATGCTTAAGACAAAAATTGCTAGTTATATTTCACATTTTCAACACAAACTGCTTGTTATTAGAATCCATTTTGGCATCTTTCTATCGAGCAGGGAATTAATACTAATTGCACGTTAAAATAATATATAATATTTTTTTAAAAGAAGATTTATTTGCCCATAAAACGCAAATCATTTATTAAAAACACATGTCGAGATCCGAAATCTAACCTTGGTTGGTTATGAAGACTGCCACATTGAACTCCTCGGCGATCTTAATCAGGCGGGAGAGCATTTGCGCCAATTTTTGCTGCAAAAGAGGGGTTGAAGAACAAGACAAAATATAATATGAGCTTGTGCTGTGTGACTGTGAGATGAGCGCATTAAGCAAACCTGGCGCTCGGCAAGCTCGCCGCGTCCAGAGAAGTCGACCCGGAACAATGCGATCACGGAATCCACAATCTGCAATCCCACACAGGCTAATTCAAAGTTAACAGCGGCAGGTGATTAAAAAACAAAATGAAGGCATAGTTTAGGGTCCAGTTTTGGACCAGAAGCCTGAAGGGCTCTTCGGACATCTTGGCGGCGAGGCCGAGGAGCAAATTGTACTGGTGCTCGTAAGTATAGGCACGCGCGTATATGATCTGTTCTTCCAACGTGCACAAATGAATCGGGATTAGTCATTTTTATCTAAGCATAAAAAAAGAATTTAAGGAGGTGAAAGAAGAATTCTAGGCCTTGCGTTATCAAGAACGGCCCCCGCGTCCATCCCAAACCTCTCTGCAATCGGCACGATCCGATCTGGACGGCTGGAGATTCAATCAAGGAAAGACGTGGACATTTCAATTGTTGTTTACCTCCAAACCAATCAATCACAGAAGATAACTTAATTGGGGATCAGAAGGATACAAAGTTCCCTCGGTGTCGATATACGCGACCTTCCCGTTGCCTCCGTGCATGTGGATCGGTAGCTGTCGAGAGCAAAAATGCCGAGTGAGTCATAAGAAGAGGAAATCTCCAGTGTGTTGAATTGATCAAATGACATGCACCTGCGTCGATACGCAGAGCGTGTGCGCCAATTGCGTCTTCCCTGATCTGCTCGATTTTTGGTGGACAATCACGACTCAGTTTAAGTTGCGTTATACTAGGAAACAGGTGGAGCGAAAGGGAATAAAGATCAGTTGCATAAAAGTTTCGAACCGGAATTCTCCAAATGCCTCAGTGATTGAGAGGGTCTCGATTCCACCTGTTTAATTTCAATCAGTGTTGTGATATTTCTGTTTAGAAGAGGGAATATTTTTAATATTACCGCCAAGGAGTTCATCCAAAGCCTGGCTCCCCGTAGTAATTCGAATCACCGCCTTTCTCTGTGGAATAGAGTAAGGTCAGCTGGAAATATCGGCCGTTGAAATGTCATTCAACGGATCGGATGTGATCTTACCCTGAGAAGCAGATCGCTTCCGGTTACGTACCCCATGTTCTGCGATTCGTGAACCAGGGAAATGGATTGAATAGATCAAAATAACGACGCGAGTTAGAGCGATTCAGACAAAAAAAATGGAGATGAAGGAAAGGTGCCTAACCACGAGCTTCTCAGCAGCCTCGCAGATCTTATCCACCTTGGCTTCGGATAGTCCCTTGATCCCCGTTAAGTTCTAGAAAAGATGCGAAAATGGTGATTGATTGCTCAATGTTTCTAACGAGATCTGAAGCACAAACATAGATCTAACCTTTTTCGTGTGCATCATTAGACCATTGCAAGTGTAGATCCCTGAATCCTGGAGCTTCTTAATGTCGCCCGCGTTAATCCCTTGCGAAATCACTGCAAGCCCCACTCAATCGATCAAATTACAGAGAACTAGCAAGCGATTCGAGAAAGCCAAGACAAAGCAAATCTCCCAGCGAGACCAGAATATGATCGAACAAACACTCCTACACCAACCCATCAGATCCAAACTAACTAAGGAATGGATGATCAGAATCCGAACCCTAACTGTTCCAACAAAGCGACGAGCTAAACAACGATCGATAAAAACCAATACCGGCAAAACGAGAAAGATTTGCGGATCCGAACTTACATTTGTCGATCGATTCGAAGAGCTCTTCTTCATCTTCATCTTCCCGGTCCACCAGCTGCAGTTGGCCGTGCTCCTCGATCATCTTCTCTTTCCCAGAGCCGAAACCCAACGCGAGAGGTGAGAGACGAAGGAGAGGTTTTGAATCTGACTCCGATTTAAGAATTTTCGAGCGACTTCCGACCTTTCAGCTATTTATAGAGCTGGACTGCAGCGCTCTCCTTCAAACCAGTTGATTCGGGTCTTCCACGTCCGTCCGTTATTTCCCGCCAAAACGAGCAATTTGAATATAATTTTGTATTGAATAGAACACACGAACATCAAACAAGCCAGACAAATGAATGATAAAAACAAAGAGCATAAATAAAATGTCAACCAATCAAACACACGAATTTTGAAGCTCCATGTCGATCGACAACATGCTGATGACCAAATCAATGGTTTTTAAGTCACTAACAGCAAACTAAGTAATTCCACACCATCAAACAACATGTGAACCATTTATATCGAAACAACAAAAATATCTTGATATCATATCAGAATGCTTCAGTTCAATCAGAAGAGGTGGATGCCTGATTTGCAGAAGGCAGATTCAGTTGCCACCCTCCCATTACTCGGCTGAATTCACGAAAGTCCACGTGCACATCGCCATCGAGATCGACTTCCTTAATCATCGCCTCAACTTCTTCATACTGTACTTCTTTACCAAGATTGCCTATGACACTCATGAGCTGCGTGCAGAATTTGTAATTAGCAGACAGTTCTTGATGAAATTGACAAAAATCTTGCATTTTAATTGACTTTGACCTAAGACCAGTCCTGAGACATGTTATCGGAGGGCGACAGATAAGGACCCCCGATTTTTAGGGTCCCTAAATTTGATATACATATATAATATATATTATATATAATTAGATTGATTTAATAAAAATCTAAAAAATATATTTTATTGAATTATTTTAATAAAGGTCCATAAATATATATATTATTGAATTATTTTAATAAAGGTCAATATATATATATATAATTTAAGAAAAAATATAAAAAAATACAAAAGAAAGAAAAAAAGGAATGTAAACTGATACGGTTAGGTCCTGATGGCAAAGTGATAATTATGAAGAGAGGGAAGGGCAAGATGGTCATTACACTGTATAGGGCATTAAAGGGGAGAAGGTGCATTGTTGAGAGGGAGGCTGCTTCGTGGAATTGACTCCGCCGCCAACAGTTGCTTCTTCCTCCTTCTCACTCGAATCCCTCACCGGCGTCGACGCCGACCGCCGCCTATTCTCCTCTCCCTCTTCTCCTTGCAACGCTACTAATGGACCGACCCGCAGCCAACCTTTCTTCCTCCGGATTCTCTTCGCGACGTCACCACCGGGCCGATCTCACGACGTCGTTACCCGCGCTCCTCGTCGCCGGGCAGATCACTGCCTTTCCTCTCCTCCTCGTTGCGCCGCCGCCGGCTCGTCCTCACTGCGCCGTCGCCAGGCAGACCACTGCCTTTCCTCACCTCCCTCGCCGCTGCCGGACCGACGGCCTCCCTCTCCTCCTCCCCGCGACGTTGCTGCCGTCGGACCGGCCATGACTCCTCTCCAGCTTTTCCTCGCGACGCCATCATCAGATAGTTCACAGTCGTTCCTCTCCTCCGCCTCATCTCTTCTCTCAGCCAGCACCACCGCCTGGCTGACCACTGCCCTTCTTTGTTTCCTCCTCGCTGCGCCGTCGCTGGGCAGACCACTGCCTCTTTCCACACCGATGCCATGGTGAGCACTACTGTTGACGCCAGCAGCCACTGCCCTCTTCCTCATCTTCACATGGCGACCATCGGCTTCGAGCACCCACAGTTGGCTCGGGTCGTCGCCCTCCTCCATTTCCTAGTGCACCCTAGCAGCAGTCGTTGGCTGATCCATGGCTTCGTTGACGGCACAGCGGTTGTCATGCTCTGATCCACACTGTCGTACAATTTTGACGTCGATCCGGTATCCGATCCACGCCGCCGTGCGCTTTCGGCACTGGTCGAGCCTTCAAGCCATCGTCGTATTTCGTCCTTCGAGAGGTGGTTGTATTTCGACTCGTGTGCTTATGTTGTATTCTTGTCTGTGTACTGATGTTGTATCCCGGCTAGCGTGCCGATAGTTTATCCCGGTCTGTGTACCGGTGTCTTATCCCGGTCTGCGTACCGGTGCCTTGTCCCGGCCTGCATCCCGGTGCATTATCCCGGTCTGCGTACCGGTGCCTTATCCCGGTCCGCGTACCGGTGCCTTATCCCGGTCCGCGTACCGGTGCCTTATCCCGGTCCGCGTACCGGTGTCTTATCCCGGTCTGCGTATCAGTGCCTTATCCCGGTCTGCGTACCGGGGGTCTTATCCCGGTCTGCGTACCGGTGTCTTATCCCGGTCCGCGTGCCAATATTGTGTCCCGGCCTGCGTGCCGTTAGTACCTCCCGGCCTGCGTGCCGGTGCTTTACCTCGACCTGCAGTTTGACTTCCGGCCCCGTGCCACGTCCTGCTTCGCGTCGTCAGATCCAGCTCTACAGCCTGATCAAAGTCAGCTACTCTTCCGGGTCGCGACAACTCGAGCCGCGTCCCATCCGAGGGCGCCCCCTGGGCCAGGGTACGTTCTTTGTTCATATTCTTTATACGCCTTTTATTATTTTATGGCTTAGTCGGGTACTAATATATTCGTTGGATCTGCCTCGAGTATCGGGGTACCGGGGGTCGGGTCAACCCGGTCGCTAGATGCAGGTAGCGTTGACCAGAGGACTTCTGAAGACTTGGTCAACACGGGAGTCATCTCAGCACACCCCCCTCCGGGACGTCGCGACTTCGTCAACATTTCATCCACCTCACCCGACGGGCCGTCTGACTCAGCTTCCGGACGGGATCAAATTTGGCGCCGTCTGTGGGAACACAACAGCCTGTTCTGGAACGTGAAGATGGACGACGTCGGGAGGTTCTATGCTATTATCACAATCCCGGAGGATCTCGATGCACATATTATTTTCTATCCTCACTCCACCGGTATTCGGGAGTCGAGGGATTGAGTGGAGCTTCAGTCGGCTAACAGGTTAGTTTTTCCGTTATGTTTTTTCCCTGACTCCACGGGTATTCGGGAGTTAAGGGATCGAGACAAACCCTTAGTCGGTTGGTACGACTCCCCGATCAGGTACGATTACAAGCTCTGATCTTTTTTTACGATTATAGGAACTGTTATATTTCCCTGATAAAAGAGTAAGAGCCTAGTTCCTGGATCAAAGACTAGAGCCTTCAATTTCTGATCGGACACTAGGGGCCCAGCTCCCCGCTCATACACTTGGGACACAGCTCCCCGCTCATACTCTAGGGGCACAGCTCCCCACTCATACACTTGGGACACAGCTCCCCGATCATAGACTTGCAGTACCACTTCCCGATCAGGATCTAGGGGCCTCGTTCTTTGATTACGGGCTAGGGATCTTATTCTCCGATTAGGGACCAGGGGCCCAGTTCCTCGATCATGTGTGCTACAGGCTCTGCACCCTTCACCATGAGGCTCTGCATCCTCTTACTGTTATAGTCTCTGCACCCTTCATCAGGGGCTCAGCATTCTCTACTACTATATGCGATTCATTTTATTATTATTATATGCTTTGCATTCTCCACTTGTTTTGTAGCCTCTTATGTCTACAAGCTCTGCTTCTTACACTCGCGAGGCTCTGCTTCCTGCTATTATTACGGACTCTGCTCCCTCATATGGCTATGGACTTCACTTCCTTTGACAGTCAAGGCACAAATTATTCTCTCCCTGACTCCGCGGATATTTGGGAGTCAAGGGATCAACACTATTTATCCACTGACTGTATGAGCATTTGGGAGTTGAGCCAAGCCAGCCAGTTGACGTCACTTCACAATCAGGTATGATGAAAGCTCTATCTCCTCATGTTGCTATCGGCTTTGCTTCTATGAGCTTCAAGGCTTAGCCTCCCCCGTTCGGGGTTGAGCTATCGCCACGTGGCTCGGACCAGAGTAGTACCACCAGTCTCAGATATGAGTATTGCTAGCGATCTCTCGGTCGGAGGGTCAAACCAATCCTCAATCGGACTTTCAGACCAATTCCCGGTCGGACTTTCAGACCAATTTTCAGTCAGACTTTCAGACCAATTCCCGGTCGGTCTTTCAGATCAATTCCCGAGCAGGTCTCCAGATCAAGTCCTGGTCGGATCTCTAGATCAATTCCAGATCAGGCCTTCAGATTGCTTTTTTGTCAGACCTTCAGATTGTTTCTCGATCAGGTCTTCAGATCAAGTCCTGGTCAGACCCCCATAGCATTTTTTGATAAATTCCTAGTCAGATTTCCAGATCAATTCCTGATCAGGTCTCCAGATTAAGTACTGGTCAGGCCTTCGGATCACCACCCGGTCGGGATTCCAGACTCTCGCCTCAGTGCGAGTTATAAGTGAGCATTGCTCTCACGCGCAACCCCCCAACAACCGAGCTGCTCGGTCGGCTGTCCCAGACTCTCATCTCAGTGCGAGTTATAAGTGAGCTCTGCTCTCACGCCCAACGACCGAGCTGCTCGGTCGGCTGTCCCAGACTCTCGTCTCAGTGCGAGTTATAAGTGAGCTCTGCTCTCACGCCCAACGACTGAGCTGCTCGGTCGGCTGTCCCAGACTCTCGCCTCAGTGTGAGTTATAAGTGAGCTCTGCTTTCACGCCCAACGACCGGCAGGTCGGGTCCCAGACTCTCGCCCAGTGCGAGTTATAAGTGAGCATGCTCTCACGCCTCCAGACTCTCGCCTCAGTGCGAGTTATAAGTGAGCATGCTCTCACGCCCAATGACCGAGCTGCTCGGTCGGCTGTCCCAGACTCTCGCCTCAGTGTGAGTTATAAGTGAGCATGCTCTCACGCCCAACGACCGGCAGGTCGGGTCCCAGACTCTCGCCCCAGTGCAAGTTATAAGTGAACATGCTCTCACGCCCAACGACCTCTCGGTCGGTGCTCATCACTCACTCGCAGCTCTGTATGACACTCGTCATACTCGCTTCACTCGCCGCTTTGCTCGGCACTCATCGTGCACGCTTCGCCGCTCTGCTCGGCACTCATCCTTAGAGCATCCACATCAGTTTCCCTATCACTATATCTAAAATTTAGGGTAAATAGCTCACTATATTAAATTTAGACAATCACTTTTCACTACACACTACATCAACTACCCTAAAATTTCCATTATCTTCAATTTTTTATTATTTTCTTCTCTTTCTTCTATTTTTTATTACTATATTTATATAATGAGTGGAAGGAGAGAGAATGAGTGAAAGGAGAGAGATTGAAAAGAAATATTATTATATGTTTAGGGTAGAGTTTTCATTCCCTAAATTTAGAGAATCACTATTCATCAAATCTAAATTTAGGGAATAGATAGGGTAGCTGATGCAAAGGTTTTTTAGTTACCCTATTCAAAATTTAGGGTAAAATCTTTGGATAGGGTAGCTAATGTAGATGCTCTTAGCGCTTCGCTTACCGCTGTGGCTGGGTCGGCACTTATCGCTTACTTGTCGCTCTGCTCGACATACTCGCCCCGCTCGTCACTCGCCATTCGTATTTCGCTCATCGCTGTGGCTTGTCCGTTTACTTGACCACTCACCGGTACCACTCGTCTACTCGCTTTACGCTGATCGACCTATCGCTTAAAGACTTTCTCGGCTGTGCACTTTACATCGCTCGCCCATCGTCTTTCGACCTGCTCGGTAGTCACCTTATCGCCCGGTCGATATTTTTTCGCTAGGTCGTGACTTATTGCCGCTCGGTCTGCACTCGCTAGGTCACGCTCACGACTTTGCGTGTCCATCATTCTCTTTATGGCCAGATCACGATTTACTATCGATCAGTCGGCACTCGCTCGGTCACGCTCTTTATTGCCAGGTCGTGATTCACTATCGCTCAGTCGGCACTCGCTCGGTCAACACTCGCTCGGTCACGATCATAGCTTTGCTCATCCATCATTTTCTTTATTTGCCCGGTCGCGTTTACGGATTCACTTGTCCCGGTCGCAATTTACTATCGCTTGGTCGATATTTTTCTCGGTTGTGCTCATTGCTCTGCTCGTCCAGCCGTCTCGATTACTTGGTCGCGATTTATTGACGCTCGGTCAGTATTTTTCTTAGTGGTGCTCATGGCTCTGCTAGTCCATCAGTCTCTCTATGGCTAGGTCGCGATTTACTGTTGCTCGATCGGCATTTTTCCAAATTGCGGTTACTCTTGCTCAGTAGTCATTTTCTCGGTCGCGCGTTTGATACCACTTGCCCATCGTCTCTCGACCCGCTCGATTGTTTCCCTATCGCCCGATCGACATTAGTGTTTTACTTCTCGCTTGGCATGTACATAATCGCTCGATCAATCTGCTTAGCATCTCTCGACCGTCTGCTCGATATCGCTCGACATTCGCCAGATCGCTCTTTCGACACTTGCTCGATGTCTTTTGTCGCTCGGCCAACGCTTATTCTTTTCGTTGTTCTGTCGGTTACTCGTCATCACAGTTACTCATTTGATGTTATATGACAAACCCGCGATGTGACTTTGCATTCAGTAGCGATTTTATTTTTCGTTTGGCTGGGTCTAGTCAGTCGGACTTGCGCCTCCTTCGACTAGACTTGAAGGGGAGACTTGTGATACGGTTAGGTCCTGATGGCAAAGTGGTAATTATGAAGAGAGGGAAGGGCAAGATGGTCATTACACTGTATAGGGCATTAAAGGGGAGAAGGTGCACTGTTGAGAGGGAGGTTGCTTCGTGGAATTGACTCTGCCGCCAACAGTTGCTTCTTCCTCCTTCTCACTCAAATCCCTCACCGGCGTTGATGCCGACCGCCGCCTATTCTCCTCTCCCTCTTCTCCTTGCGACGCTACTAATGGATCGACCCGCAGCCAACCTTTCTTCCTCCGGATTCTCTTCGCGACGTCACCGCCGGGCAGATCTCACGACGTCGTTACCCGCGCTCCCCGTCGCCAGGCAGATCACTGCCTTCCCTCTCCTCCTCCTCGTTGCGTCTCCGCCGGCTCGTCCTCACTGCGCCGTCGCCGGGCAGACCACTGCCTTTCCTCACCTCCCTCGCCGCTGTTGGACCGACAGCCTCCCTCTCCTCCTCCCCGTGACATTGCTGCTGCCGGACCGGCCATGGCTCCTCTCCAGCTTCTCCTCGCAACGCCATCATCAGATAGTTCATAGTCGTTCCTCTCCTCCGCCTTATCTCTTCTCTCAGCCAGCACCACCGCCTGGATGACCACTGCCCTTCTTTGTTTCCTCCTCGCTGCGCCGTCGCCGGGCAGACCACTGCCTCTTTCCACACCGACGCCATGGTGAGCACTACTGTTGACGCCAGCAGCCACTGCCCTCTTCCTCATCTTCACATGGCGACCACCGGCTTCGAGCACCCACAGTTGGCTCGGGTCGTCGCCCTCCTCCATTTCCTAGTGCACCCTAGCAGCAGCCGTCGGCTGATCCATGGCTTCGTTGACGGCACAGCGGTTGTCATGCTCTGATCCACACTGTCGTACAATTTTGACGTCGATCCGGTATCCGATCCACGCCACCGTGCGCTTTCGGCACTGGTCGAGCCTTCAAATCCATCGTCGTATTTCGTCCTTCGGGAGGTGGTTGTATTTCGACTCGTGTGCTTATGTTGTATTCTTGTCTGTGTACTGATGTTGTATCCCGGCTAGCGTGCCGATAGTTTATCCCGGTCTGTGTACCAGTGTCTTATCCCGGTCTGCGTACCGGTGCCTTGTCCCGGTGCCTTATCTCGGTCTGCGTACCGATGCCTTATCCCGGTCTGCGTACCGGTGCCTTATCCCGGTCCGCGTACCGGTGTCTTATCCCGGTCCGCGTACCGGTGTCTTATCCCGGTCTGCGTGCCAATCTTGTGTCCCGGTCTGCGTGCCGTTAGTACCTCCCGACCTGCGTGCCGGTGCTTTACCCCGACCTGCAGCTTGACTTCCGGTCCCGTGCCACGTCCTGCTTTGCGTCGTCAGATCCAACTCTACAGCTTGATCAGAGTCAGCTACTCTTCCGGGTCACGACAACTCGAGCCGCGTCCCATCCGAGGGCGCCCCCCTGGGCCAGGGTACGTTCTTTGTTCATATTCTTTATACGTATTTCATTATTTTATGGCTTAGTCGGGTACTCATATATTCGTTGAATTTGCCTCGAGTATCGGGGTACCGGGGGCCGGGTCAACCCGGTCGCTGGATGCAGGTAGCGTTGACCAGAGGACTTCTGAAGACTTGGTCAACACGGGAGCCATCTCAACACACCCACCTCCGGGACGTCGCGACTTCGTCAACATTTCATCCACCTCACCCGACGGGTCGTCTGACTCAGCTTTCGGACGGGATCATAAACAATTCCGTTGTAGATTTTATTTCTTGTACAATTCTTTTTTCATTAATTTGTTTACAGAAGTCATAAGACTGAAGGGTAAAGTATGAATACTAAATATTAATTTCCTCCCTTCTTCTCCTTAAAATCTTTTCTAATTAAATCAAAAAAGTTTATCATCCAATTGAAATTTTAGTTTTATCAATATCATCATTCATCAATATATAAACTTACAACGTAAGTTTCTACTCATTTATATTTTTTCTTATTGTCAATATTCAATATTGATTTTTAATATTATATTAGAGTCAATATTTTATAATTTTTCTTACCGATTTAAAAGAATTTAAATAAATCATCCCAATTTAATCATCATAAAATAGATTATATCAATTGCTTCAAGCACAAACCAAGCTTGATTATTCTTTAACTATCATTTTCACTCCTTGTGTTTATTTCATTATTAGCTTTGTTGCTGGTTTTTTGATGTTTTATTTTTACACTTGAAATTTGTAGTATAAATATGTTTCCAAAGAAATCTCAATCTTGGAGTCAGAAAAGAAACAAAAGAAAAAGAGTGGAACAGATTATTAAAATTCACAACGATGTTCTTCGTAAGTTTTTTAAAGCTAGCTCTTCAATTAAAGATTCAATTGATGAATTACAAAAAGAAAGTTAAGAAGAACTAAATGGTCATACAACAAATGAGCAACAATCAACTAATCAAGAAGAACTAAATAATCATGCAATCAATGAGCCGGAAGAATTGAGAGAAAATGATGATCATAATCATGCAAAGAATGAGCAGGAAGAATTGAAAGAAAATGATGATAATGATTTGAATATAAATGACTTGACAATTTTATAATGCAGGATCTCCTGGACTATTTTTTGTGGTCCAGGGGTGTGTCACTCGTATTTGCGGCCGGATCGTGGCAGCGATCCGGTCGCAAATGGTTGCGATCTCTTCCTGGGTTCACCGTCCTCACCAGCTTATAGTTTTTGTTCGGAGCGAGCGATCGGAGGTTGCCCAGAGGACATCCTCATTCGGCGCCTAGTAACCTGACCACTTATCCACCACCGGAGGGCTGCAGGCAACCTCTGGCCGCCCGCTCCGAACAAAAACTATAACCTGGTGGGGACGATGAACCCAGGAAAGGATTGCAACAATTTGCAACCGGATCACGACCACGATCAGACCGCAAATACGAGTGACACATCCCTTCGACCATAAAAAAATGATCCAGGAGATCTGTGCTCCAATTTTATGTATTGAAAATGAGATGTTAGAAAAACTTGATTTTGAAGACCTTATTGATGATTTTGCTTTTTAAAATACTATAGATTTTTTCAATGATTATCTCATACTTTTTTTTTATTTGTAGGTATTATACTTTTTGGAAAAACTTAGGAAACATATTTTGTACCGTATTGCATTTTTTGATGAATTTTCAGAAATATATTTTGTATGAAGTTTATCATATTTTAAAAGAAATATATTGATTTTTAAATTTTTCTATTAAACAATATTCAAATTATATGTTAGTAAAAAAAAAAAAAATCCTATAGAGATTTCTTTTTTCTTTTCACCTCAGGGCCCCCAAAAGTCAGGGTCGGCCCTGCTTTGACCTAAAGAAGGTGGTTGTTAGTTAATAGATCAGATCTTTGAACATTAGCCTAAGAAGATTATCATTTACCTCATTGGGAGAGATTAATCCGTTGTTATCTTTATCAAAAAGTTTAAAGGCTTCTTTCAGTTCCTCCTCAGCATTAGCCTCCTACAAAGGCAAGATTTTATGACAAACAAATCGTTAATCCCAACAATGTTAAGCACAGCTAAATTACCGTAATCGCGTTAAAAATTATGTCCTGAAACTCATTTAACTCAATGGTTCCATTTCCATCTGTGTCCACCTCCTTGATCATATCCATCAGGTCTTTTCTGGTTGGATGGTAACCCATGGATTGAAGGACAGACTCCAGTTCTTGAGGCGTGATGTGGCCTATCACATTCTCAAATCAAAAGAGGAAATAAAGGGAGAAAGATGTCGATGACAAAGCCAAAAAAGAAAGTACCATCTCCGTTCCTGTCGAAGAGGGCGAAAGCCTCCTGGTGATCAGCTAGGCATGCCAGGAAATTCTTTTCTTGAAGAGGATCCATGAAGGTCGTGAGTAATAAAGTTTAAGGGAAGGGAGATAGTTTTTGCAGTCAGTAGTGACGAGTGAATAAGAATATATAGACCATTGACTGAAGTTTCCATGAAATAGGATCCTACAGGGGGAAGAAATTTCTCTATCTCCGTAAGGCGAGCATATACTAATTTGTATTGGATTTCTCTCGAGTTTCTAGGAAGGTAAACAAGAGTGTTTTCTCAAGCTAAACACGGAAGCTTCCCGGTGGCTTCCGTGAATCGTATTGGGGGTAACAAATTGATGGGTTGCACATGAAATTGTATACCTCGCAGTTAGTTTGATGATACTAGAAAATTATGAACGTGTTATAACGTTGGGCGTGCCTGTCGACGATCGCACGCTACGGTTTGAGACATCGACAGACGTCAGAGACCCACCGCATTTGATTGTGTGGGCTGGTGGGGTGGGCTTTGCTGCTGCAGCCCGAGACAAGGCCACTTGCCTTTGTCACGCACTTTGACAGTTGCGAATTGACAACAGGCCCATGCTCTAACCAGCGTGGCCCACGAGTTGGCTTGTTACTTATGTGATGGTTACAACCTTGTTACATCGCGTCCGTTCAAAATGGATCCAAGCGCTGCGTTTCGGAGGTGAACAAAGGCGAATTGGGATTTACAGGTCGAGCTTGCGGCGGGGGAGGCGGCGGCGGCGGGAGGTGGCAGCGGCGAGATCGTGGATTGTCTCCGAGACGAGTTCCTTGAAGATAAGGCGCTCGATGTGGAGGATGGCGTCGGACATTTCGGCGCCCGGCCTGGTCCAACCGTCGGTCAGCCCTGCGTTGATGTCCTTCCGGACCGCGCTGACCACGGCGGTGTCCTCCACGTTGCTCTCCTCCTCCTCAGCTGCCAGCTGTTCGCGTATGCGCTGCAACTCCGTCCAGACCTGTCGCAGAAGCAACTCGTCGCCCCCGGCGAGACACGCCGGCGAAGAGGGAGCGGTGCGGGAGAAGGCTTCCCGAGAGGAGACCCGGCGCTTTCTGTCGAGGATCTCGGCCACGGTATCGAAGACGAGGCGGCGGTGGAGGCGGTCCGCCTTGCACGAGTTGCCGGCGTGGCGCTTCTCCAGCATCGCGTACACGGCGCCGCACGACTCCTTGTAGCGGTGGCAGGCGCGGACGACCTCGCACACGTAGGCGTAGTCGTGGTCCACATCCTCCGGCCAGATGTCCACGTCTCCGTCGTTGGTCGATTCGGTTGAGGACCATTGCGACTCCTCCCACTCGTCCGTTTGCCGATCTGCAGATAGGAGCGCATCAGCATTCATGGTCGAAGAAAAATGGCGGAGGACGAGTAGTTGATCGGGGGAAGAGATTGTGGGTCATACCTTTGAAATCGATGCATCGCTTGCTGAGCGGCGAGGGAGAAGGCGAGCCAAGGAATGAGAGGGAGTCAAGAACGGAGACGGGGCTCGGCTGCCGGTCCACCACAGAAACCTTCTCCACCCCGGTGAACTCCGCAATGCTGTCGACCAGCTTGTTGCATCGCTGCAAAACAGTACGCCCCGATCTGTACTCCTCCGCCAGCGATCTCTGTGTCGTCAAAGCCACGTAATGGATTTACAATCGCGAGTTGATTCGCGTCCAACGAGGACAAAAAATAGTTGTACCTCGAAGTCTAACTGGGAGGACGCACTGCCACTGCTCTCGGAAAATGTGGCGAAGGTATCGTCCTCCGCGGGTGAATAGTTCTTCCCTACTGGGGATGGATCAGCTGTTGGTCGTTGAGTCCCCGGCGATCGAAGCGGATCGGACCCCGATCGCTTTGGGCTGCGTTTGGGGGAAGACACCGGAGAGATTGTTTGTGGCCGCAGCGAACTCTTCTGAACTGCCGCATTATCCGGAAGCCGCTTTACCGGCGAGCTTAGGCTCTCAGGCGATCGCAGTCCTCGATTCCTTTGCTCATTCCTTCCACTGGTCGGGCGATCGACCGGCGTGGGCTGGCGGCGGATAGGAGGAGGGCTCTGGCGACTGGCGCCACTTCTGGGCGGAAGCCGAGGCGGTTTGGTTGCTGGATTCATGATCACGATTGGAGTTTGAACAACATCGCTACTGCGTTGGTAGGCAAAAGGATTGCGGCGGTCATTGACCAAGTGAGAAGGGTTGCGGTGGAGGAGCCCCTTGAGCTGAAGCGCCTCCAAAATCTGCTTTACGGTTTCCGTGCCCTTCGTCGAATCGTTGAATCCTCGCATCCGGAGCCACTTCTCGATCTCGCCGTGAAGTGCCCAAGACTGTTTCGGCTCGGGGAAGAAGTCCTGGACGTCGAAGATCTTCCTCTGGAGTTGTGGCTTTGCCATCGTCAAGTTAGTGAGCTTGAATTTAGAAACGCTGATCGACTTAAAGAATTCCTCCGCAGATATTGGCTCAGATTCCGCCGTCGCCGGAGAGCCGGAGTCAACGCCGTGGCACGACGGGTCTTTCCGAGCGCGTGCCTCAGAGGCGGATCGCCGGAGCTCGACCCGATCAGGAGCAGATCCACCTTCCCGGTCATCGCTCGAAAGGCCGTCGAGCCCCATTAGCCTCGCGACGACGCTTGGGGACCGCCTCTGTTCCTCTCCCGCTTCGGAGGCGTCCGTTGGGCTCCCGGTGCTGACCGACACAGCCGTACGGATCTCTCGCGGACGGATCTTACCCTTGGAATCAACCACCGCGCGGCTATCGAGAGAGAGCCTCGGAGAGTCGCGGATCGTCCTCCATGAGGTCTTCCCTTCGTCAGCGCTCTCGAAGGCCTGGAGCGGCAGGGGAAGAGACCGCCGCGCAGGAGTCTCCCCCGAGACGCCGCCCATTTCGGAGGAAGGGCGAGCAATCGACGGCGAAGGAGGTGGAAGATGGCTCTCCTTGAAGACCGACAATGCCGACGAAGCCTCCGACTTGGCTGACGGCGAAGCCGACCCAGCCGTCTGCAATTGTTCATTCAACGATCAGAGAAAAAAAACAACCACACCACCGAAAACACTCTCCAGCGACCATCTCACCGAGGCTACGGGAAGGCTGCGGACGGAGAAACTACGCCTCCGGCCAATGAAGCCGCGGTCAAAGAGATGGAGGAGCCCCGCCATGCACCCCATCTGCCGCTGAAGGCGCTGGTTCTCCACTCCTCCTCTGTGGCTGACGACGGCGGGCGTCATCTCCGTCAGCGCCACCGTCCCCCTCTCCTCTTCCAGGTCAGATCTCAACCCCCGACGCCAACTCACTCCGCTCACCCATACACATGCGAGCCCTGTGCGTCGGCTCGCATTCATTCATCGCGACTCCCGCTAAAGGCCTTTAAAAGTGGCGTTGGGCGAGTCGATGACGAAAATGCCCCTCCCATTAAAAAAAAAAAGCGTAACGGCGGACGCATCCACTGACGTCCTTTCCGTTGTGGCGCAGGCACGCCACGTTTGTTCGATTTAGAAGACGCATGAAGATGCCGATTAACAAATGAAGCCAACGAAGATTTTGAATGGAGTCGGTTGCACCGCTGAATTAAGATAATTGCGTGATTAGGGAATGGCACTAACGCGAACCACGAGAAAATGGCGTCGCGTCACCGCAGCACGTGACCGCCGAAAGGGAAGGGCGAAAGTATCTCGCTAGGCGTCGCTGTCGCACCGCGTCCGAGAACCTGAAGTGGGGCACCTTTTGGTGTCTTTTGTTCGCTGCCTTTTTTTGTATCTATCTTTTTGAGCTTTGTTTACGGGTAAGTGAGCTTTGATTGCCAATTGATTGTACCTATCAACCAACACATTCTTCTGCTTAAGTTGAATTTAGCAGAATTTGTAACCCCGATATTCATATCGAACTGTTCATCACTTGATATTTTTTTTATTTATCCGATAGAAAATTTTTATAAAACTAATTTGATCATCCAAGTTGAATGTTACATGATTCATTACTTTTTATACTTAAGTCGAATTTGAATACCTTCTACAAATTTTCTAACTATTTGAATTTATAATATTTTATTCAAAATTAAGATATGAATAATTTAAAGGGAACTCGAATTTGAGTCCTTTTGAATTTTAATTTAATTTCTATTTGAATCAAGTTTGAACCATTCAAATCGAACTCAAATTTGAATTAAAATTATTTATATTTTTGAATTTCAAATTTGAATGTTACATGTATTTTTTGAACGCGAACTCAAATATTAATATTTTTATAATATTCTACTCAATTCGATTCCTTTACATCTTTAAGTTGGACTACACTCACTTAGTCACCGACTACCCTCACTTAGGATGAAAAACAGTACTATGGCTATCCAAACTTTGTCCGATTGATCTTCTCAAGACAAAGACGAAGAAGATTAGGAGAGGGATAGCTGTGAAATTTATCATTCTATTGTGCGGTGCAATACTTTGTGCATTCAAATTTCAAGTGAACCAACTTTTGGAGGAAAATGCTTCTGAGAAAATATTGTGTGTTCTTAGTCATTCAATTTATTAATTCTAGCTAATCTTGTTGATTTGGGCTAAGGTTGTAAACTAGTCAAGCCGAGCTAAATTTATAATATTCAAACTTATTTAATAAGGTCTTCGAGTCAAAGTCCAGATGAGTTTAAAATGAACTAAAGTATTGAATGATTGTTCACTTGATTTGGTTTTATTTTTTTAAAAGCTTAAAACTTTGATTAAAATTATTAGTGTAATCATGCCCTAGAAATTTCAATATGTTGAGTCGTTAACAATTATTTAAGTTTACATTAACACGTTAGATCTAATTCAAGTTATGAGTGTACAGGATGGAAGAAGTCCAAGGTCGGTGATCGAATTCTTGGCAAGAAGAAGTTCTTGCATGTTGAAGACTGAAGGTAAGACAAGAGAAGTCTAAGAAGGCCGAGAATCAGATTCTTGGCATAAAAAAGCATTTATAGGTTGGAAGACTAGAAGCAAGGCAAAAAAAAAGTCCAACAAGGTTAAGAACCAGATTCTTGGTATGAAGATCCGAAGATAAGGAAGCTTCAGACATAAAGTCTAGGGAATAGGAAGTTCATCTGACATGAGGTACTTGGGATCGATTGAGTTTATGGATGAAAATCCTATTTTAGGATATGCCAAACGATTGGTAAGTTTGTCAATCGATTAAGTAGCTAAAACCTAAATTTCAGAAGCAAAAGAATGTATCAATTGTTTGACTAATCGATTGAATAATCATCAATTGATTGAATAATCGATTGAAAAGAAATTTTGCGAGACTAGAACGTTCTCGGATCGATTATTTGATCAATTGGGAATTCCCAACCAATCAATTGAGAAGCTACTCGCGCGAGAACATAAAGGTCCTGGATCGATTGGGAATTCCCAATCGATCAACAGATCATTTGAGAAGTCACTCGTGCGAGAATAAAAAGTTTCCCCATTCGATTGGCTAATCAATTCAGAATTTTCTACGTGAGAACAGAAAGCTCGAACTGCAAAAAAAATAGGATTACCAATAGAATTTTCTATTGTAATTCTATCGGTATAGTCATTTAGTAACAGGATTATAACGAAAAATAGTTGTCGGGAGGTAATTTGTTGCAAACGGATTTATCGACTGAATTTTAACTCAGTCGGTATATATCGATGGAATTTATATTTTCATAGCAAAATTTATCGACGAAAATAATGTTTCCGTCGGTAAATCACGTCGAAAACAGTGTTTTCGGTAGTAGTGGTTACTGACAGAAACTCTGTTTCTGTCAGTGTTTGCCGACAAAAACGTTATTTCCATCGGTATATAATTTTGTAAATACCGGCGAAAGCGTTATTTTCGTTGGTAAACACCGACGAAAACAACGTCTCTGTTGGTAAACCATTACGATAATTACCAATGAAATACCGATTCTGTTGGTAAAATAAAAAAATTACAAGAAAAATATTATATTCATTTTTTACCCAATTTACAATTCATATATACACTAAACCATCATAGACGATGACATTTCATACATACAAACACATACAAACAATCACATTCACACCTTAGACACCTACAAACACATTTCATATATCCTAATAATTCATATGTATATTTTATACGATCCATACAAACATAAATAAACTATAATATCCATACAAACAAACTATCTAATATAAATGGAAACAATCATAATCATCTAAAACAAACAAAATCTTAACAAATCACAATAATAGAAACAAACTAAACTATCTAAATATCCATATATAATTCCAAATTTATAGAATAGATATTTAAATACGTACCATGATAGAAAATACTCCAAATAATACATTTAAATATAATAGATAATCCTGCATAAAGTAAAATGTGATAGAATATGATCATATTTATGAATACAATAAAATTTTATAGTGATTTATATATAACAAATTTTGATATCTGGATAGAAATGAGCAGATGCTGATGATGATGAAAATAATCAATATGTCAATAGGAACTCTTGAAACATACAATAATATAATATTTAAAAATATACAGATTAAATATCAAAATAAAATAAATATATTTTTGTAGTGCTACAATGAAATGGTGAAACCTAAAAAAAAATATGCTGCATGCCTCAACTATTCATGATTAGATCTCTCAAATATACTCAAACAAACAAAGAAGAATATTAATAATTAAAACTGAGTGGGAAGAACTACTTATAAAAGGATGATTCCTCCAAAACTCTGGTAAAGACTTCCTTTAGAAATCGTTACAAGCACATTCGTCAAATATGCAAGAAAGTAAGTGAGAGCAATGATCTAAAAAAGTATAATGTTTAGCTAATTTTAAATGTCAACAAAAAAAAAAGATACCTAGATCATATTTTGGATATCTACTGATGGTGGTGAATTGTTCTTGAGAAGTATAATACAATTAGAGGTGAGCAAATTATAATTAATATCAAAATAGAATAAATATATTTTGCATGTTTTATAAGTGATAAATAAAAAAAGATAAGTGAGTCTTGTGGGTCTTGAGTCTCTTGTGATTCAAGACGATGCAATGCCTAGCTCCATTGAGCAATGACTGCTTGCATTTTGGTAAAGACACCATTATTTCTTGCATCCTGATCGGTCATCCTCTATTTCCATTGTAGACAGAGCGAAAGAGAGATGAAGGTGGAACGAAGCGAAAGAGGCATAACATTGAATATGCAACAAATTTTGCAGATGTGATAACAAAGAGCTTATTGTCTGAAATGCATGACTAGATTACTTCACTTGCAGATCTCATTAGTTTTGGTTGCTTGTTGGACTTTGATGAAGATGTAGTGAGCTACTTATTGAAGAACAAAAATCTCTAGTTGTTTCTTGAAGACGAAGAGTTTCTTGAGTCCTTCAAGCAACCAAAATTAATGAGCCCAATAAGTGAAGCAATATGGTCGTGCATTTCAGACAATAAGCCCTTTGCTATTACATCTGCAAAATTTGTTACATATTCAATGTTGTGCCTCTTTCGCTTCGTTCCAAGTTGTTTCCTGAAGACGAAGTGTTTCTTGAGTCCGTCAAGCAACCACAACTAATGAGCTCAGTAAGTGAAGCAATATGGTCATGCATTTCAGACAATAAGCCCTTTGCTATCACATCTACAAAATTTTTTGCATATTCAATGTTGTGTCTCTTTCGCTTTGTTCCACCTTCATCTCTCTTTCGTTTCGTTCCACCATCATCTCTTTTTTGCTTTGTTCCACCTTCATCTCTCTTTCATTTTGTTGCACCTTCATCTCTCTTTTGTTTCGTTCTACCTTCATTTCTTTATAAGAATATCTTCATCTTATCCTTTTCCCAATGGAATAATCTGGTAGCTTTTGAATCTAAAATCATTCTAGAGGATAGTGTCAGTTTATAACTAACTATGTTGGATGTTATGTTGGATTAGTACCTAGTTTGGATTTTGGCTAGAGGATAGTGTCAGCTTATAACTGTTGTATTCTATAAGCAATAATACAGTAATGTATTTGCACAAAAACAGTTAGCATGCAATAAACAGATAAATAAAAGAGCAGGGTTAGAAAATAGTTATCTGGGGTTGAAGCGTCAGCGTGCCGACTGTCCTTAGAGAATTTATCGCCGTCCCACGGTGCAAAGGCTCTATGGCAAAATCCTCCCAAGATCCGACAACCACTCGTGACGATCGTAGGTGCACTCCAAGACGATCGTCACACTCGAACCCAACCTCAGATCGCACAGACCAAGCCTCAGGACTGTAAAACTCGGGAACCATAAAAAGACCTCAGATCACAGAGAAGAGATGAGAAGAAAGTAGGAATAGCTTGAGTGAATAAGAGAGGCACAGCGCCTCCCCTTTTATTCACTATGAAGAGACTCGAAGCACTGCTTCGCCAGCGAACAAACGCGTCGCTGTTTCGTCTCCTGTGTCCTTTCCTCACGCGGGTGTTGGAGTGTATACTGAAAGCCTAAGATTTTGTAAACATTTGTTTTGAATAAAGAATCACATTTGGTCAAATTATCTACATTTATTTGTAGTTGTTCAATTAATTTATATTGTAGATAACATAGCATGTGGTGTCACATGCAGAAGATGATGTTATCAGTACCTTATAAATTATAAACAGTAGCTCACGACCAAAATGGAAAGGAACAAATCATTAGAAGGTCGTAGTGTAATTAGGTATTAGTTTATCTTGACTGTATAATTACACTAGTACACTTAGAGTGTATTAAGTAGGACCATTTGAGGTCATTTCTTTTATACTGACTTTATAAAGGAACAAAGACCTCAGTTATTATGGAAGTGTGTGCTCTTAATCCTAATATAATAACAAGCACATATATTTGATATTTATTTCTTTAATTTATCAATGGGTGAGATTTAGTTCGATGAATCAATAAGCCCGATAAATTGGGAAATGATATCACTTATAGTGTGTGTTGTTGATTATAGAAGGAAGCTGTGTCCTAGAGATACTAGGTTGATAATGTCCTCAAGAGGAGCTCATAAGGATTGTCATGTTAAACCCTGCAGGTGGACTTAGTCCGACATGATGATAAGTGATCCGGCGGTAAAAATCCGGAACCCCATAAGGAGTCAACGCTGAGGGGAGGTCACAAGGTCCAATGGCTCGCCGGAAAAGGGCGAGCCGACCGGACTCAGAAGAAAGGAAAATCTGATAGTAAAAGGCACCCTGGTAGGGACCAGGGGTCCGACGCTCAAATAAAGCAGTGCGTAATGACCGAGCGGAAGGAGGTGCCGCCCGGACGGCGCAAAGAATCAAGGCCGCCCGGACGACGTTCATCGCCCGCTCGGCGGGCCGGGCACCCTAGTCAGACGGTGGGTAAAAGACGGGGACATCTTCTGACAGCCGTCAAGTCGTATGGCTGTGCCATACTTCTAGTCTGACAACGGGTGGTCCTGCCGTCCCATCAAAGAACATGCTCGGACTGTGGCAGCATGGTGTCAGGTAAGATCTCTGACAAGTGCATACCGTGGTATGGGTTGCTGACACGTACGCACCTCAGTGGGCGTGCATCGGTTCCTTCTCCGTCTTATATAAAGAGGCTATTACTTCGCCAAAGGTACGTAGAATACGAATTTGGCAGCCACTTTCTCCAACACTTACCTGACTTGAGCGTCGGAGGACCGTCGCCGGGACACCCCTCCCGGCTCGGTTTTGTTGCAGGTTCGCCGGAGCACTCGAGGATCCAGTAGAGAGCGCCACGTGCCCAGCATCCGCTGACTCTTGATTCGGACAGGATCAAATTGGCGCCGTCTGTGGGAACGCTCCTGCATCCGATCGGAGACAATGGACGAGGCTGGACGACAACACACGGTGACGCTTTCAGCAGAAGAACTCGATGCTCTGGTCGAGATGAAGGCCGCCAAACTCATGGAGCAAAAACAAAAAGCATCCGCCGAGCGGGCGGAGCAACAAGCAACATCTGCGTCTGGTGGCCGAGCGGAAGCACCTCCAGCCACCGTCGCATTCCATCGGACCTTATTTCGCACCCCTGCAGCCCGGAGAGATAGAGGATCTTCCTCAGATGAAATGCCAAGACGGGATGACAGGAAGGGGAAAGCTCCCCGAGCGGACTCCTCCCCCGAGCGGATCAATCGCCAATTTTCGAAGGCTATCCTACGAGACCCTCTGCCCAAGCACTACGTGCCTCCGACGATCGGCGAATACAATGGAACAACAGACCCGGATGATCATCTGGGTAAGTTCGACAATACAGCCACGCTCCATCAGTACACAGATGGAGTAAAGTGTAGAGTCTTCCTTACCACCCTCTCGGGATCGGCTCAACGGTGGTTTCGGAGGTTGTCGGACGGATCCATCACGAGCTTCAAGGAATTCCGAACGGCCTTCCTCCACCACTTCGCCAGTAGTCGGCGTTATCAAAAGACAAGTGTCAGCTTATTCGCCATCAAGCAAGAGCCAAGAGAATCGCTTCGAGGCTATATTCAGCGATTCAACCAAGTGGCGATGGATATCCTCACGGCCACATCGGAGACGATGATGAATGCCTTCACACAAGGCCTTGTGGATGGGGACTTCTTCCGGTCGCTCATCCGAAAGCCGCCCCGAGATTATGATCACATGTTACATCGGGCCAACGAATATATAAATGTGGAAGAAGCGCAAGCCGCTCGGAAAAAGGAAACTCCAGCCGAGCGCGCACCTGTTCATGCCGAGCGGAAACAGCACACCGCTCAGCAGCCACCCAGAGGACCGAGGGCCGAAGCAATTCGATCCCCCCACGACAGATCGCACGTACAAGAAGTGGCTGCCGCTCGGCCCAAGCCAAAGAAGAGGTGGACCCCTATGTTCTGCAAATTCCACCAGACGGATACGCACAACACGAGGGATTGCCGAAGCCTTCCCTTTGTGTCCAATCCTGTTCCCAGGAAAGCCGAACGACGGTCGCCTCCCATCGACAGGAGACGTAGGACTCATGAAGCTGACCGGACCCGCACCGAGGGGCGACATCAGCAGACACCCGATCGGCACCGATCCCCAAGGCAGGAGAATCGCCGGACGTCCAGAGAACGGTCACGACCGTCCGCTCGGGAGGAGGAAAATAAGAACAATACTTCCCGAGGCGAGATCAACGTTATTGCTGGTGGGCCGACCGGAGGAGATTCCAACCGAGCCAGAAAGGCGGGCGTCCACGCGGTCGGCTGCAGCCAAGAGCGGGCAAGTGGACCGGAAATCACTTTCGGACCCGGGGACTTAGAAGGAGTAGAAGTGCCCCACGACGACGCGCTGCTCATTAAAGCAGTAATAACAAATTACACCATTCACCGTATATTTGTTGACACAGGGAGCTCGGTCAACATCATATTCAAGAAGGCGTTCGATCAGCTGCAAATAGATCGAGCCGAGCTGCTGCCCATGACGACCCCGCTCTACGGGTTTACGGGCAACGAAGTTCAGCCGGTCGGACAAATCCGGCTAGCCACCTCGCTGGGAGAAGAGCCGCTCAGGAGGACAAGGACAATAAACTTCGTGGTGGTCGACTCTCCCTCATCCTACAACGTCATTTTGGGACGACCGGCGCTCGGCGAATTCCGAGCGGTTGTCTCAACCTTCCACCAGAAGATAAAGTTCCCTGTGGAGGACAAAGTAGGGGAAGTGCGGGGAGATCAGCTAGCAGCTCGGCGGTGCTATATAGAGATGATCCGAGCAGAAGCTTGTTCCGCTCGGAAGGCGCCCCGAATTGAGGTACACGCCATAACCGAGAAACCTCCTGCTTTAATTTATGATGAAAAGGAGGAAGTCCAGATCCATCCGACCCGATCGGAGGCCACGACTTTTATCGCCTCTGATCTGGAGAAAGAACAGAAGGAGAAGCTGATTCAATGCCTCCAACGAAATCATGATGTCTTCGTCTGGTCGACACATGAATTACCTGGAATTTCCCCAAGCCTAGCGCAGCATGAATTGCATGTCCGACCGGACGCTCGGCCAGTGAAGCAGAGAAAAAGGGACTTTAGCGCCGAGCAGAGTGCCATTATCCGGGCGGAGGTGGAAAAACTTCTGAAGGCCGGCCACATACGCGAGGTGCAGTTCCCGAGCTGGCTGGCCAACGTAGTCTTGGTCTCCAAGCCGGGCGGCAAGTGGAGGGTCTGCATCGACTTTCGAGATTTGAACAAGGCATGCCCCAAGGATTTTTATCCTCTGCCCCGGATAGATCAGCTGGTGGACTCCACGGCCGGCTGCGAACTAATTTGCATGCTTGACGCTTACCAAGGATATCATCAAGTACCGCTCGCCCGGGAAGATCAAGAAAAAGTAAGCTTCGTAACTGCTGACGGCACATATTGTTACAATGTGATGCCGTTCGGATTGAAGAATGCCGGAGCCACCTATCAACGCTTGATGAACAAGGTGTTCAAGGAGCAGATCGGGAGGAATCTGGAAGTTTATGTGGACGACATTCTTATCAAATCCGTCCGAGCGGCCGATCTTTTCAAGGATATGGAAGAAACCTTCCGAACGCTGCGCAAATATGGAGTCAAACTAAATCCCCAAAAGTGCCTGTTCGGAGCCAAAGGAGGGCGTTTCTTGGGGTATATAGTGACCGAGCGGGGAATTGAAGCAAATCCCAGCAAGATTAAAGCACTGCAAGACATGCCGCCCCCAAGAAATACAAGAGAAGTGCAAAGGTTGACCGGTCGGATAACCGCTCTATCGAGATTCATCTCCAGAACCGCCGACCGGAGCCTGCCATTCTTCAAGATCCTGCGCAAGGCTACTAAATTCCAGTGGGATGAAGAATGTGACCGAGCATTTGAAGAGTTGAAGACATATCTTAATTCTCTACCAGTGTTAGCCAAGCCGGTCGGGGGTGAGTCACTTTATATGTATCTGTCGTCAACTGAGCATGCTGTAGGCTCAGCACTTGTGAGGGCGAACGGCGAAGAACAGCCGGTGTATTTTCTAAGCCACATTTTAAAAGATGCTGAATCTCGTTACACTGGGCTCGAGAAGTTGGCCTTTGCTTTAGTTCTAGCCGCTCGGCGCCTGCGACCGTATTTCTTGGCTCATACCATTATTGTCCGGACGAACAGTCCACTTGGAAGAGTGCTGTTGAATCCAGAAGCGTCCGGACGGCTTATCAAGTGGACGACAGAATTAAGTGAATTTGACATCCAATATCAGCCCCGCTCGGCGATTAAAGCCCAATCCTTGGCTGATTTTGTGACCGAAGTGCAAAGGCCAGAGCCGGAAGCTATGTGGAGAATATATGTGGATGGATCCTCCACTCGGCTTGGAAGTGGGATCGGAATATTACTACTCTCACCTCAGGAAGAAAAGATGCACCTATCCGTCCGGCTAGATTACAAAGCTACTAACAATGAAGCAGAGTATGAGGCCCTCATAGCCGGATTACAGGCAGCACGGCATGTGGGAGCAGGTCGGGTGACACTCTATTCCGATTCGCAGTTGGCCGCTCAGCAACTTTCCGGCACCTTTGAAATCAACTGTGTTCGGCTCAAACTCTACGCTGAGGCATTTGAAAAACTCAAAGCTACTTTCCGAGAGGTGCTTATTCAGAAGATTCCCCGAACGGCCGATGAGTTAGCCAAACTCGCGAGCTCAATAACGCCGGTCGCCATTCAACAACCAATTGAAAAAACGCTGCTGGTGGCGCATGTCGACCGGATGCAAGGCCTCGCGTTTCCAAGTGACTGGAGGACACCTATTATAGAATTCCTCCGTTCGGGCACCACACCATCCAATGAATATGCAGCCCGGCTCCTCAGAAGAAGAGCCGGTCGGTTTACACTCATCGGAGAGCAGCTTTCTGAAATGTGTAAGCCCGGAGGACTCAGCTTACATCCTCCAGGAAGTACATCAAGGATCATGCGGGGGTCATCCGGGCGGACGCTCATTGGCCAAGAAGATCCTCTTGGCCGGATACTTTTGGCCAACTTTACAAACAGATGCCGCTCGGACAGTATCTACATGCCTTTCATGCCAGAAGTATCACAACTTCTCCCACCGACCGGCAGAGGAGATGAAGGCATCAACCATCTCATGTCCGTTCGATCAATGGGGAATGGATATTGTGGGTCCATTTCCGATGGCGACCGGGCAGAGGAAATTTTTACTAGTGGCGGTAGACTATTTCTCCAAGTGGGTGGAGGCCGAGCCGCTGGCAAAGATCACTGAACAAATGGTTAAAAAATTCATCTGGCAACACATCATTTGTCGGTTCGGCATCCCTCGCCGACTAGTGTCCGACAACGGGCGGCAGTTCACAGGGAAGATGTTAGAGGATTGGTGCAAAAGCTACGACATTGAGCAACATTTCACGTCCGTGGCCTATCCTCAGAGCAACGGTCAAGCTGAAGTCGCCAACCGGGAAATTCTTCGTATTCTGCGCGCTCGGCTCGACCATTTGGGAGGGAGTTGGCCGGATGAAGTGCCGAGCGTCTTGTGGGCCATCCGAACGACGCCAAAAGAAGGGACGGGAGTCACACCGTTCCATTTGGTATATGGCGGTGAGGCTGTCATACCGGTCGAAGTCGGCGTTGAGTCAGCCCGGATCCAGAGCTATGATGATGACAACGCCGAACGAAGAAACATGGAGCTGGACTTGGTAGAAGAGGAGAGGGCAAAGGCGTCCGTTCGGCTGATGGCATACCGTCAGCGGATGAAGCAAAACTACAACCGGCGTGTAATTCCCAGATCGTTCCAAGTCGGCGATCTTGTCTGGAAGAAAGTCAAGCCGGTCGGCAACATCGGCAAGCTTGAAGCTCCATGGGCAGGCCCTTTCAAAATCATCGAAAAGCTCCGCTCGGGCGCGTATTATCTGGAGGACGAGGACGGACGGCAGCTAGATAGGCCGTGGAGCGCGAACCACCTCCAGCCTTACCGGGCAGGGTGAAAGGTGTATCACTGTAGATCACCCTGTGTATTTCATTTTTCGACTAAATACTTGAAATGCAGAGATGAAAAGTCAAAAGAGCGAATATAAGGCATTATCATCGTAAACAGAAGGCCCCCGAGCCGATCGGCCGGGAGGTTTATATCCGAGCCGGGAGCTCGAAACAGAAGGCCCCCGAGCCGATCGGCCGGGAGGTTTATATCCGAGCCGGGAGCTCGAAACCGAAGGCCCCGAGCCGATCGGTTGAAATGTAGAGATGAAAAGTCAAAAGAGCGAATATAAGGCATTATCATCGTAAACAGAAGGCCCCCGAGCCGATCGGCCGGGAGGTTTATATCCGAGCCGGGAGCTCGAAACAGAAGGCCCCCGAGCCGATCGGCCGGGAGGTTTATATCCGAGCCGGGAGCTCGAAACAGAAGGCCCCCGAGCCGATCGGCCGGGAGGTTTATATCCGAGCCGGGAGCTCGAAACAGAAGGCCCCCGAGCCGATCGGCCGGGAGGTTTATATCCGAGACGGGAGCTCGAAACAGAAGGCCCCCGAGCCGATCGGCCGGGAGGTTTATATCCGAGCCGGGAGCTCGAAACCGAAGGCCCCGAGCCGATTGGCCGGGAGGTTTATATCCGAGCCGGGAGCCGGCGTCTATAAACCCTCCGAGCGGAAGGCCGACGAGCACCGTCGTTAAAGATCGAGAGCCGCGCCGATCGGCTATAAACCTCCAGGCCGACGAGCACCGTCGTTAAAGATCGAGAGCCGCGCCGATCGGCTATAAACATCCGCGCCGACGAGCACCGTCGTTAAAGATCGAGAGCCGCGCCGATCGGCTATAAATAACCGCGCTATCGACCCCCGACGATAAATATCAAGAGACGTGCAAAGGATGGTTAATCGGAATTAAAGAGGCAAACAAGTTTGCGCGCTGAGCGGTTGATCAGGCGCGTAATGAGACATTGAAGATAATTCGTTTGTCTGGCATAGCGAGGTGCCGAGCGGAATGGTTATAAAGAATACTTAGTAAGTTCTTGCCACAATAAAAGGTGAAAGGAACAGAAGATCATCTATTACGCAAGCTAAAAAAGTCATTACAGAGATAGTTCGGGCCGAACGGCTGGAATACAAAAAAGTTTATAAAAACGCTCCTCAGACATCAAAATCAAAGAGAGCGTCGGGGATGGTGTCCATCACGCTCGCTATATCTTCGGGGGGGATGGTCACCTCGGCAAACAAGTGACCTTTGGTCTTTAGATATCCCACCGCCGCCTTGATCGCCTCCTCGAACGTGAGGGATATCTTGTCAGTGAACTTCTCTCCGAAGTCCTCCGAACAAAGGAACGCTTTCCTCACCTCGTCAGAGCGGGCCTACTCCCCCTCCTGGTATTCCTTGAGCGCGGCATGGGCGGCATCGCTGGCGGCTTGGAGCTCGGCCAGATCTCCGTCGAATCTTTGGAGATCCGCCGAGCGGCCCTCCTTTTCGGCGGCCAACAGGGCGTCCAAGTCTTTGATGCGTTGTTCCAACCCCCTGATCTCCACCTTCATACGGTCCATATCATTGATGGCCTGTTGCTTCCGAGTGGTCGTCGTTTTGAGCTCCTTCTCTCGTTGCTTGATCATCGTTTCGAGCCGAACGACTTTGCTCGCCGAATCGTTAGCCCTTTTCCGTTCGGCATCTAGCGATTTTTTGGCCTTCGCCAGAGCGGCAGCCGACTGCCCGTTACCCCCAACGGTTTTTTGTTTTTTCAACTCGTCCTCCAGCTCGGCCAATCGATTGCTAATAGCGATCTGCTCCACCCAGTTCTACCAACAAATGTCCACAGGTTAGAAACCTAATTCGAATATGCAAATAAAGAAAAGGAGAGCATACCCCGGTGGTCTGTTGAAGGTTGCTATCGCCGAGCTGCCCGGGAGTCATCTTGGCTATGCGACGCCGAGCATCTAGCCAAGCTTGGGCAAGAGGGCCCGTCAGAGTAATCTGCTGCTCGGGGACCACTGGCCGGTCGGCAGCAGCCATGTACGCCTTTGAGGGGAGGCGCAGAACGATCTTTATCAAGTTTTGGCCGCTCGGCTCGCTCTGAGAATCAGCGGCCTTATCGGACGGCCCACCGGCAGAAGAGGAGGGAAGCTCACCTATACGCCTGATACGGCACAAAGTTCTGGAAGGGCTGGACGGCGGCACCTCCGAGCTGGCCCTCGGAGAGCCCTGAGGAGTTGGGGTACTCTCGAGGGAAACCGTCCCGGATAGCGCCGGTGCGCCCGCGCTCCGCTCGGGCAGTGGCTCATCAAGATTAGAGGCAGGGGCAAAGGCAGGGGCAGATTCTGGTTTTCGACGCTTCCGAGTGCGTAGCGGCACATCATCGGCCGAACGGCCCCCTACCTCAGCCTCGGTAGGAGGTTCCAGGTCACCCGCGGCCTCATTGTGAAAGGCAGGGACATCTGAGGCTTCGGGGACAGTTGGTGCCCCCTCACTTTCTCCACCGGTCGGATCGGATGGAGCAAGGCCCCGCTCGGCGGCCTCCTTGTTAGTCACCTCCTTAATCTGAGCAGCTTTCAGTTTGAGCTTCTCGGTAGCCTTGGCACGCCACATGACTTCAGCTGCAGAAGCAAAAAATAAATCAGTTAGAACAAAACAAATGGGAAGATAAGGAAACTTACTCATGCTGTAGGGCAGATCGGCGGGGATAGAAGACAAGCCGAATATATGCATTACTCCCGGAAGGAGCATCTCGTCAATATGATAGCGCTGACCGACTAGCCGTTCGGCTGCATGGAGATAGTCCGCGTCACCTCTAAACTTGCCGAGCTCCGGTTGCGCGGGCATAGCCGTCTGCCACTTGGTGCGGAAAATCGGCCGCTCGGGAAAACGTATATAGAAAAAATGCTCCTTCCAATGTTTGTTGGAGCTCGGCATATGATCAAAAAGCACGAAGCCTATCCTAGACTGGAAAACAAAGGTACCCCACTCGGCTTGCTTGGGATAGTAAAAGTAATGGAATATTTTTGGGTCCAAGGGGATGTTGTTCAGCTTGAACAAAACTATCACTCCGCTCAGCAGCCTAATAGAGTTGGAAACTACCTGGCCGAGCGGAATGCGGAAATAGTTGCAGACTTCTAAGAAAAAGTTGTGAGGTGGAAAACGCAGTCCGGCCAGAAATTGGTCTCGGAAGAAAAGCACTGTGTCGGACGGCGGTGCATGAGGCCGATCGGCTGGTGTGGCTAACACTATTTGGTGGTCGGTCGGCAGGTCATAAGTCCGGACGAGACGCAAGGCGTCTTCCTCATCAAAACGGCTCTCCATGGTCGTGTACCATAGACCTGGAGCTCCGCCAGTCGACTGTGAAGTGCTAGTCATGGTCAAGGGACGAGAATATAGGATGCCGAGGGAAGGGGTGAGCAAAGAAGGGAGAAGAAGCCGATTGAAGGAAACGGGTAACAAAAAGAAGAAAGCGCTGGGAACAAGAGAAAAGGCCTTACAAACAAAGAAGATGATCGACGAAGGGCCGAGGTTTGCCGAAGAGTTGAGGGGCGAGGTTGCCGGAAGAGAATACGAGCAGAGAAGAGCCGGAGAAGAATGAAGCAGCGAGGCGGCGGCGGAAGCGGAGCCGCAAGCTTTATATGGCCGCCCGGAAGCAACCTCCACCGTCCGATCCAGGTCGTCGATATCGAGGTTGTCATCGGATCGTCCGTTTCAAACGGCGGCTGTCCCATCGGAAGTGACGTAACCGCCATACTCTGACAAATGTACGGTCGCCACGTGTCAGCCGGGTACTAGCCGCATTTAATGAGCTCCCCTTACCTCGCGCAGAGCACGTGATGGGTAGTATGGGAGAACAACGGACATCGATTCCCAGAAAATACAAGGCATGGACAAAGTATCGCCGGACAGACAGATATCGCCGCACGGATGAGCATCTTTATGCCTGGCCGAGCGGCCTAAGGCAATGATCATTGTTCGACAGATCGGCAGTCCAGTCAGTCGGACTTTGCCTCCTTCGACTAGACTCGAGAGGAAGGCAAGTGATCCGGCGGTAAAAATCCGGAACCCCATAAGGAGTCAACGCTGAGGGGAGGTCAAAGGGTCCAGTGGCTCGCCGGAAAAGGGCGAGCCGACCGGACTCAGAAGAAAGGAAAATCTGATAGTAAAAGGCACCCTGGTAGGGACCAGGGGTCCGACGCTCAAATAAAGCAGTGCGTAATGACCGAGCGGAAGGAGGTGCCGCCCGGACGGCGCAAAGAATCAAGGCCGCCCGGACGACGTTCATCGCCCGCTCGGCGGGCCGGGCACCCTAGTCAGACGGTGGGTAAAAGACGGGGACATCTTCTGACAGCCGTCAAGTCGTATGGCTGTGCCATACTTCTAGTCTGACAACGGGTGGTCCTGCCGTCCCATCAAAGAACATGCTCGGACTGTGGCAGCATGGTGTCAGGTAAGATCTCTGACAAGTGCATACCGTGGTATGGGTTGCTGACACGTACGCACCTCGGTGGGCGTGCATCGGTTCCTTCTCCGTCTTATATAAAGAGGCTATTACTTCGCCAAAGGTACGTAGAATACGAATTTGGCAGCCACTTTCTCCAACACTTACCTGACTTGAGCGTCGGAGGACCGTCGCCGGGACACCCCTCCCGGCTCGGTTTTGTTGCAGGTTCGCCAGAGCACTCGAGGATCCAGTAGAGAGCGCCACGTGCCCAGCATCCGCTGACTCTTGATTCGGACAGGATCAATAAGGTTGAGTGGTACTACTCTTGGACTAAGATATTAATTAAATGAGTTGTCAGTAACTCACTTAATTAGTGGATATTCGATATCTTAAACACAGGGAGACTAACACACTCATAATAAGAAGGAGCCCAAAAATATAATTTGGGATTGGTGCGGTAGTTCAATAATAGTTCTCTAGTGGAATGAATTATTATTGATAAAATTAAGTTGTGTGTTCGGGGCGAACACAGGATGCTTAATTTTATCGGGAGACCAAAACCAATTCCTCCTCTCGGTCCCTATCGTAGCCTCTTATTTATAGAGTACTATACCCACCTTCTATACCCACCTAAAGGGGGCCGGCCAAGCTAGCTTGGGAACCAAGCTAGGGCCGGCCTAAGCATGAATTGAGGTGGCCGGCCCTAGCTTGAACCCAAGCTAGAGGGGCCGGCCATATTAAATTAAAAAGAATTTTAATTTTAATTTTTATTATGTGGAAGATATAATTTATTAAAGAGAATTAAAATTAAAATATCTCTCTTGTAAAAGATCTACAAAAGATTAAAGAAATAGATTAGATCTCTTTCCTTATTTGTAGATTGGTGAGATATTTTATTTTCTCTTTAAAAATTATTCACATGTTGTAAAATTAAAATTATGGAAATTTCTTTTTATCAACTATGAAGAGATTTTTGAAGAGAAATTTTAATTTTAAAATTTCCGGAAACAAATTAGGAAGTTTTAATTTGTTGATTAAAACTTGTCTAATTTACTTCCTTTTGATGTGGCCGACCATTAGAATTTAATTGGGGAAATTTTATTTTATTTTTCTCAATTAAATCATGTCAAGGAAATTAAGAAAATTTTATTGTAATTAAATTTCCTAATTTGCCTAGGCCAAGGAATATAAAAGAAGGGGTGAGAGTGCCTTCATGACACACAACCTCTTTTATTTCTCTCCCTCTTTTGTTCCTTGGTGTGGCCGGCCATCATCATCATCATCCTCTCCCTCTCTTCCTCTTGTGGTGGCCGAACCTCTCTCTCCCCTTGGAGCTCTTGTGGTGGCCGGATACTACTTGGAGAAGAAGAAGAAGAAGGAGAGAAAGCTAACATCTCTTGGAGCTTGGTTGGTGTTTTGATCTTCTTCCTTGGTGAAGCTTTCTTATTGTTGGCCGAACCTAGCTAGGAGGAGAAGAAGGTGGTTGATGGTTTCTCATCTTGGAAGATCGTTGCCCACACAACGTCCGAGGTTAGAAGAGGAATACGGTAGAAGATCAAGAGGTTTTTCTACAAGGTATAACTAGTAATTTTTCTTTCCGCATTATACTAGTTATTTTTGAAAATAATACCAAATACAAGAGGCTTACGATTCTAGTATTTCGAATATGGTTTTCGATGTTGTGTTCTTTTATTTTATTTTTCCTTGTGATTTGATTGTTCTTTTCGGTTAACCTAAAGTTATTTTAGGAAATTAAATATTAGCTTTCTATAAAAGGTTTTGTCTAGTCGGTGGTGGTTGCTCCCATATCCAAGAAGGTCATGTGCCTCGCCACGTCAGTACTGGGAACCAATTATGGAAATTAATATTTAATGGAATTAATAACTTAAGGTGACTTGGGTCGAACGTGTTAAGTTCCGCAGGAGATCCAAGTCAAAACCTAAAAGAACAAATAGATTAAGTTTTGGATCAAACGTGTTAAGTTCCGCAGGCGATCCAAAATTTAATTTAAAAGAACACATGGTAGCTAGGAAAAGATTCAGACCTTTGTACAAAATTTTTGTACAATGGAACCTCTAGGTTTTCCGAGTAGCAACCAACAGCGGGAGTGTCGCTTCGCCTTCTGAGTCTGGAGGCTAGCAAAAACGAACAGAACCGGAGAATCAAACCAACTGGTTTGGTTCAAACCGAACCATACCAGAGACTGGCAAAAACGGACCAGGCCGCCTGCAAGTGCGAGGCCCACGAGCTGGAGATTTGCACCCCCCTGCGCGCGATAATCACGTGCGTCGCGCCCGGTTTATGGATTTCTGACTCGAACCCCCGAACCCACTTGATTTGGGCTTGACCCGCGCATGTGTGTAGGTCCACCCAACTTTGCTAAGCAAGGATGGAATGACTCCATATATAAGGTCATTCCAACCTTCTTTGCTTAGCAATGTGGGACTACATGCATACACATATGCATTACAAAAAACAAAGAAATAATTTGAATTTTCAAAAGAATTTTTTTTAAAACAAAATTCAACAATAACTAACTATGTTGGATGTTATATTGGATTAGTACCTAGTTTGGATTTTGACTGCATCAGAAGATGTGATAACAAATTAAATGAAATCAAATAACCAAGGTCATAAAGGATTTTGAGGTTCACCAGCCGATTGATACTTAGTTCATGAGTCAATAAAATATCATATCAATTGAACAAAGCATGTGACCCAACACTTAATTTCTTGTTAGTATAATAAAAATTAGAATCCACAACCAACTGCATAGCCTCATCTAACTACCATGTAAACCCCCACATAAGGGAAGATGTGTTGGTTCACACGAAGATAGTCTTCTCCAAGATCACACCTAAAGGATGAAGGATGAATTAAAAGGCACAACTATACAGTTGGACAAAACATTACCCTTCTATTATATGTATCTAACAAAATATTATATAATTTCAACCTCTATTTTCATGATATTATTGAAGCTTGATAATACGTAAAGAATATCGAGATGGGTAGTTTGTTAGATAATCAATATTAACAACTAAGAAATAAAAACTCAAATATCAAAAGAACAATCTCATCAAATTATACATGCATTTCTACTAACTGAACTATAGTATCCTCACTCTTCCAGCTGCCTATCTACCGTGACCTGTTGATTAATCCTTTCGTGTTGAAGCAGAGCCATCGACTACTTGATGGCGGCTGACACAGCGGTCGGTCACTTGCTGGATGTTCCAATGGCCGACACAGCAGTCGATCGCTTGCTAGCGGCCGACACAGCCTCGCGATCGCTTGCTAGCAGTCGGCACAGCTGCACAGTTGCTTGCTGGCGGCCGGCACATCCACCAACATGAGGCTGGCGGCCGGCAAAGTCGTCAGTAGCGCTAGCGACCGGTAAAGCTGCCAGTCGCCAGCCGCGTGCTGGCAACCAGCAAAGTTGCAACTGTGTGATAGTGATCGGTAAAGTCGTCAGCCGCGTGCTGGTGATCGGCAAAGCCGCCAACCGATGCTGGCAACCGGCAAAGGTCGGGAAGGGGAGAAAAATGCTCGGGAAGGAGAGAACTTACCCGAAGATCATCGAAGTGGAGAGATCATGTCGGGATCGCCGGAGAGGAGAAAGATGAGCGCGCAAGACGAAAAGGACCAGTGTCGTAATTTTATTTTCAGAATTACCAACAGAATCTAATTTTCGTCAGTAATCTCCGACGAAAATTAGATGTCGTCGAAAATCTCGTTATTTTCCTGATAATAAATAGTTTCTATTATTTTATTGATGGAAATTTAATTCTGTCGAAAATATTTCCAACGGAATGAAATTTCTATCGGTAATATTGGATATTACTGATGGAATTAAATTTTAGTCGAAAATATTAGAATATTACTGACGGAATAAGATTTCGTTGGTAAACCTGATTATTTTTGTAGTATTCAATTGATTTGTTGATCGATTGAGAAGATTTCTTCATGAGAACAAAAGGTTCATGAATAGATCAACCAATCAATTAAGATGGGTAGTCGATCAAGGCTTGATATCAATCGATTGAGATTCAAAATGAAATAATCTCAGTCGTCGATCTGGAGTTGGTAGTGCTTAATGGGCATGCCAAACATGCTTTAATTGATTGGGATCTTCACCAATTGATTGGCAGCGATGAAAAAAATGAGAAACAACCAGATTTTGAAGAGTTTAAAAGGGGAGATTTTGACACAACAAATACTACGGTTCTATTGCTATTCTCCTGTGAAGCTCTCGTCTTCAATCCTCAATCAATAAAGAGAAGAAGAATCAATCACATTGTAATCTTTTCTCTCTTCTTCTTCTTGTTGTATTCTTTTGAGAATTTCTTTGAAAGTTCTGTTGTAAAAGGTTTCTCCACCTTCGGTTTATTCCGAGAAGGAGAAGTTAATAGTGGAATCTCCAACTACTGGTGTGGGCACCTGGATTAGTCATTTCAAGAAGGTGGAGATCAAGTAAATCAAGTTGTTAGCATTATAGGATTCTAAACTTTAAGTACCCGTTGCAAAGAAGAAATTGAAGAAAGTTATTCACACGCCTCCCCCCTAACTTTATCAGTCCTAACAAAAACTTGGTTCGTTTAGATATTATCGAGCTCTCAATTCAAGCTTGTTTAATTATTTTAAACTTTTACATTTTAAATTATTTGATTGATTATTGAAATCGAGGATATAAATTTATTTTATTTATTGTAAACTTTTTTTTTGTTTATTTAACATGTTAATAAGAGTTTTATTGATGAACATTATTCACGAACGTTATTTATAAATATTGTTCACGAATATTAACGAGCTAAACATATATATGTTCAAACTTGTTGATTTAGGTTAACGAGTTGTTTAAGGTTGTCAAAATCATTGATTTTATGTGTATTGAATGAACATAAATAATCTCTTATTAAACCAGGCACCAAACTTATTAACGAATATTTAGTTCATTTATAGCCCTAGATTTGACCAACTTGATGAGCTTGACTTATCTGCCTATCATGATCAATCGGACTAACTTGATTAGCCTAATTGATCAAACTAGTCACCTTGCTTGATTGATTGACATGAACTCATTTTAGTCTTTTTTTTGTTTAAATTATCAAATGATGACTTATTAAATAGTATTATGTTCTTTAAAACAACTTCATTAAGGTATAAAATGATCCATTTATTAAAACGAGTGATTGCACTTCCAATTTTGTAAAGTAAATCATAAGCGATTCTCGTTTTCATCTCATTCCACCAATCCTTCAAAAAACTATGTTTATTTAGAAGGGGAAGAATTTGAAGGGAAATAATGAGAAACAATGTGAGGGAGATGTTGATGCAATTTATTACCGAAAAGGTCATAATCCTCACTTTGAGAGCCCTTCCAAAGCTGAAGATACATTAACCAACACTTTGGCCCTTTGTATAGATCGGATGACTCACGATGTATTTCACATTGAGAATTGACTTCATAATTTATTATAGCAATATGATATGTAGGTACCAATATATCAGCATGTGTGTGAGGACAATATTGATACAATTTATGATCTTTGATAAGAAGAGAAGAAAGAAGGAATAAAAGATTCAACATCTCCATTGTTCGTCTCTTTATACGATGTTAGAAAGTTGGTTAAGATGACGAGGAGAAGCAATGATTGTGGGCTTGTAAATGATGAGCGATGACGACGAATGAACAAACCAACAATACGATGGTTGGTTGAAGACGTATGATGATGGATGGCAAGCTGTTAATAGTGTTCGTCCTTTTTCCCTCTGTTAATATAGACGAAACAAAAAATATTTAGACCTTATTTCATTGGCAGTTTTTTTAATCCTTAATTTAAACAAAAAATAAAAAAACGGTTAAAAAAACAAATAGGTA
This sequence comes from Zingiber officinale, assembly GCF_018446385.1. Classification (NCBI taxonomy): domain Eukaryota; kingdom Viridiplantae; phylum Streptophyta; class Magnoliopsida; order Zingiberales; family Zingiberaceae; genus Zingiber; species Zingiber officinale. The sequence goes on from NC_055989.1 coordinate 89,112,311, forward strand.
ATTTTTTTATTAGAATAGTAAAAAAAAATGACACTCCTTTTTATTAATCATTAAATTAAATCATCTATGTAGATAAATGTTCCTACCATGTGTCCTTTCTTTTTTCTCACTCGCACCCTGACACGGTACAGCAACACGTGTCAATAACATAGCTAGACCATCCGGTCTGGTAATGAATTAGGAATCTACCGTTGAAGATTTGTTACAGTATATTATTATTAATTTTTTTTTAATAGATAGTAATCTAACTTTCAAGATGGACATTTATGTATATTTTTTTAATTTATCCTAGCTATCGATCGAAAATTTTCATAAGACTAGATCAATCATCCCAGATTCAACATTAACTGACCTGATTAATCATTTGTTTTTAGTAACACGTGAGATTAAACAAACTTTACAATAGATTTTTAATTGTAAAGGCCAGTTGTTGGGTGAATTGCCACGAGAGTTTCTAGATTTATTTAGTGGATGAATCGGGATAGGGCCGCATAACTACCTCTCGGACTAGTTAGACACAAGGAATAGACTACTGGGTGAATTATCACGAACACTTCCAAATTTATCTGATGGATAAATCGGGATAGGGCCACCTGCCTGCCTCCCACACTGGTTAGACGCATGGAATAGACACATGGAGGGGGATAAAATCTCATATTGAGAAAATTCCCTACGGGAATTCACACCAACAGCCTGCAAGCCAGCCAGCCAGCCAGCGAACTGGAACCAAAATGAACTCCAAGCACATGATTTCCAACCACATTCCAAAGACAAAGCAGTTGGAACATGGAACTCAAAAGTTTGAGAGAGGGGACCGTCCTAAAATGGCTCGAGAAACGCCAATCCTCATCTTACTCACCTTAAATCTGGAAACCACCCAATTCCTACAAAATATTTTTGCACTACACTATTGTGTTTGTTAATCAGCTGGGACCACAACATGCATGCTCACTTCATTCCTGGTTACCCATCGAGCATCTCTAAGCAGGAAGCCAGCTGTTGGAAATCAATGTCCTTAATGACGCCGTAGAATTGGTGCAGCATTTATTGGGCGATCAAGCAAACGGAGAGCGCCATTAGGGTTTTTTTTTTTTTTTTTCACACTCGCTGTATATACTCATCATTTTATGTGATGCATATTTATCAGAGGTAAGGGGTGTATTTCTTATTTGAATTAATTATATTCAATTAAACTAAGAGCTAACCGTTATTCTGTCCGTGATCACCACCTCGGTCGCAACTGGCTAGCAGTGTAGCTAGGTTTGTTGCGACCAAGGTGATGATTGACTAGCTCGGTCCCACTGTCAAAGGTCTTTGATCGTGCGACCGATTTGATCGTGTGATTTACCATGTGGCAAGAATTCCTGAGCTATGCAACCAGTCTAACCGTGAGACCAGAGGTTGCATTCATGTAGATCGTTGCGGCTGTCAGCCACACTGGAGAGAAAATTTTTACATTTTTTTAGTAAAAAAATATATATATATATCTTCTGATAAATACTATAATGTGCAAGTGTAGTAGTATGCCTTTTAATAATTTTTTAAATCTATTGCATCCTTCAGTAAAGTGTTGTTTATGTACATAACCTGCTGCTGAGTAATTTTGAAAATGATCAAATCCGATGCTATGAAAATTTTTGAAGGATAAATTTAAAAATGCTCAAGCATAACATTTAAAATCGAAGGAAAATATCCTATAGTATATCGTAATGAAAAAATAAAATAGTGAATATTTAAGAAATTACTAAGTGTCACTATCGTCCAGAGGACGACCAAACCAACCAGCTGCTTGGGGATTGTTACCGGTGGTCCATGTTTTTATCTGTGCGGAGATGAGAAGACTAGCTCCTCTCTCCTTTGCAGACGGCAGACACGCGCACCATCGCCTGTCTCGTGGCTTTTCAATTTAATTTTCCGTCGCAATTAACACGCATATGGACAATGCAAAAGAGACCAATTGTGTATCGTGCTTTTCCACGTTCCTCTGTTATCCTCCCCTTCGCAATGCTGCAGCTCTCTCCCCTCCTCGCCTTCTTGCTATCTGTCATGTCGTCTCTTTGTGTGCCTCTCGCACATGGAAGGATAAAGGGAAGGAAATCGTGGCTTTCCGTTGGTAGATAGATCTCTCGGTCACATGCAAGTCCATGCAGACACCAACAGCGTCCACACAGCGTCCCCTTGGCTAGCTGCTGTTCTGATATCCCTACAAAGGAAGCTGTTGGCCGAGTGTTCCTCACATGTCCGAACGTCTGAATATCTGTCCTGACGTCTTGGCTCAAAAAATTGAATCAGGACATCCAGACGAAATCTGGACGTCCGAACAGGGATATCCAAGACTACGTAAGATAAAGGTGTACAGGATATTAAACCCTATATAAAATTTTAATAAAGAATATCTCAAATATCTCTTACCGTGTATCCTTATATTATATGAAAGGGTATATATATTATATAATCGGTTTATAATAGACGGTCAAATGACTAAGGTAAAAATGATTTTTTTTTTTACCATGATACCCTAAGGATTTTATGTCACACACCCGTGAACATTTAATTTTTTTATTTGATTTTTTTTATATTTAATATTATAATCCAACTTTTAAATTCTAAAGATAAAATCCTGAATGATGTATCCATAAACAAAAAAAAATTATTTATTTATTTAAAAAAATTAGTTCTGTTAATAAAATTTTATCTTTAAAATTTAAGAATTGAATTATAATATTAAACATATAAAATATTTTAAATAAAAAAAATTAGATGTACATAACGTAAGGTATAATCTGCCTTGTAATGTAATCAAGATTATATTAAAATTTTGTAATCTAGATTACAAAGTAAATACTATGTAATCCGATTACATTACGAGGTCATTGCTTAACTAAATTTGAATGCCAAATATACTTCTAGTCAGCCGTCACCTCCCGCCATCGCTTGTCACCCCCATCGTAGGCCGCTCATCGCACTGCCCGCCCGTCGCCGACCGTCCACCGACAACCACTCGCCGCCACAGCAACCAGTGGCGACGATCGTTAGTTGCCGGTGGCTGCCGCAAGCTTCGATAGAGGTGCAATGACCCGTCGGTAAAAATCGTAGGATATTTTTGTCATTTTATAATAATATGAATTACATTACTTATAAAAAATAATGAACACCAAACAAAAGAATGTAATCATCTTGTAATCAAAAATTACATATATTATATTACTAAACATAATAATGTAATCAAGATTACGTTACATTATATTACAAATTTAATTAGATTATAAATTTCATTACAACGTAGCCATAGTGTACGGTATATATACACGTACCATGAGCAAAGCTGGTGAGATAAATGTGGCCAGCACAAACACGGAGGACAGGAGAGAAAGGCACATCTCCCAAGTCTGTACCATCTGAAATAGCTCCCATGTTCTTTCCACCATACCCTCTGTTAATTTTCTAGCTGGCGTCTTCAAAAAGCTAGGAGTGTTAACTAGGTCGGCCGCTCCTGATTCAGTTCGGTCCCGCATGTTGAACTTACACAAATTTTCACTATGTTCGAACTCTAGACTACACATGGCTAGTCGAACCATGCCTAATCCAACGTGTTATGATTTACAATAATTGATCAAAAGTTAGCTTACGTATTTCTTATTTTATCCTTTCAAACAATAACTTATTTTATCCTTTCAAACAATAACTATTATGGTGATACATTCAAATATGGTAATTCTCACATCTTACCCTGCCAATTCATTTATAAACCAACACATAAGAAAATAAATTACGAATAACTATTAATCATTAGTGTAGTGATTAAGACATGAAAAAAGACAAACCGAGTTTCCCATGATAATGATGATGCATTCAAAGAACAATATCATTGTGATGTTGATTTTTAAAAATCAATAATATTATCCTATGATTTATATATCATCATAGTGCTGATTTTTAAGATACAGAATCATTTTAAATATTAACACCATTTTCTTAGAGTTTGTGCGGTATTAAAGTGATGTTAATTTTTAAAAATCAACATCATATTTTTCAAATATAATACCACAATGATCAATTATCGTATGATTTAAGGTAGAACTCTATGTAACCTTTGAGACATGATTGAGTTGACTAGTACAGGCAGAGTTATTACCATAGAACAAGGGTTCGAATCTCGACAAAGTCAGAAATAAAAATCCTTCCCTGCATTGGTCAACTATAACTTCTTGATTTACCTCCTCACATATGATCGTACGATCAACTATGTGAAACTGTTGAGATGATGAATTTCACCTTTACTATCAAAGGTAGAACTTTACGTAATCATGTCCCATCCCGATAAATCTCTACTTTTAGGCACTAACATCCTATTGTTACAATAGGATATATATACAAAATTATTGTTTGGATTGGATTAGATTATATCTCACTTTTCTCTGACTTTCTCCGCAATTTATGAAAAGAACTTTTGGCTTTGTGCATGAAATAGAGGGGAGCCCCAGGCTACTGTGCTTTATCGGAATGAACATGGAGCTAGCGCCATTAAAGTGGCTATTCTATAGGTTCAAATTTTTAAACGAACAATTATTCAATCAGCCAAAACAAGTGAATTGAAGCCTCAACATCATATAACTAACATTCGAATCAGAAGATATCCATTTAAGCCGGTATCGACCCCATAAACTAAGGAAATTAAGAAGACAAGTTTTATAGCCAAATGAGCTCGCATGATAAGTTAACAGATGACGAAGTAGCTATTGTTCAAGCGATGCTGTGATCGTTATAAGAGCTACTGGCTAATAGTTATAGTGTACACGCATGAACATTGCAAAAATCTAAACGCCATCAAGCAAAATATCTAACGGATGGGCATGCCCCAATATCTACTACACTATTTGGATAACTGCTTCTACATGTAACATGTTTCAATGAGCAAGGGCAACGTATCCATTTCTTTCCTAAATTATTTTCGGGCAAAATTTAAAAGGATACCCATTATTTGGCAAATGTGTCTCTTTTTCAATTAAAATCAAATGAACGCCTGATTTAAAATAAGCTATCTGAATTACCCCTAGACTAATTTTAAAATTTAGATTGTAATAGCCACTACTAGTTGCTACAACATATAGCAACTGGTATTAACTGCTACAATATATAACAACTAATTATTAACTTTTCTAACAATGTCATTATTTTATATTGATTTTATTTATTAAAAAGTGATAATTGGGTTAAAACAATATTTGATGACACTTATTACATTTCAAATAAACATCATCTTACGATGATAGACTATATAGAAACTAATAGATAACTGCTACAATGTATAACAATTGATTGTTAAATCCTAAGATTGCAAACTTCTACGATAATAACATTATCTTATGTTGATTTTACTTATTGAAGAATGATAGCTTAGTTCAAATAATATTTCAATGAGTAAAATAAACTAAAAAAATTTCATAACACTTAATTCATTTCAAATAAATATTATCTTACCACAATTGTAAAAAAGCTGGCAGATGCTGCTGACTACTAACATCTACACATTCTAAGAGCTATCTATTTTAAACGCCCATCTAACTTAAAAGAAAAAGAAATATCCTTACCATTTTTTAAATGATAAACATCCTTTTAAATATTACCCAATCTTTTTTATTTTTAATATTTTTATTAATTATACCAAATTGTTGAGAAACATCATCTTTAATAAATTTAAACATGTTAAAGAATCATAAATATTTATTTCATGTCTCTTTTAACCTTTATTTTTTTTTAAAAAAAAATAAAACTATTATTTATAACAAATGTTTACTAATTCCCAAACCCATAAGTGAACCTAACAAAACAGAAGTAAGAATATAATTACCTTATTATTCTTATCAATAACAATGATATCGACATCCAGTACGACTTCCATTTAAATGCAGAATGCAGGTAGCAAATTTAAATATTCACCGCATGACCGGATAACAAGAATGATTTTTTGCATTCAAAACATGCCGAAATTTAAATTTATAGAGGATGATACAAGATAGCAAATTCAAATATCCACTCCGCTAAGATAGCACAAGAAAGGCCTAATTTCTTACCCGAGAGAAACAAATAACGCCTCATTATCCATCAAAAAACGTAAATTTTATGTTTTAATATATCTTCATTAATTTTCTCAAGTCACCCAACTCCTTCCAATAATCATCAAAAAACAATCCATAAAACACGATACAAAAAGAAATGAAATCATCATCCAGCATATTAGCATCGATGTCTAAGTAGATGAGTATCCAAAATAATTGGTTTTAACTGCTAATGGACTCCCTGAATGATATCAAAACATGCAAAATTATTTAGAAATCCATCTATTCGACAACAGCTAGCAGATCGCCAGATTTACAAAAACAATGTTTGACCTCCGTTCCCAAGTCCACCTGTATCGAGAATTATATCAGGACTAAGTTCCTCTTATGGATAAGAATGTCAGATAAAGCTCTAGATGTAGCTCAAGATTCTTGACTTATCATACTAATTCAAATGATTTGTACCAAAGAGCTGCTTTACATTTATATTAGCTTAGTTCCGATCAAGAACTCTCCCACATAATTTTGATTTCTGACCTTCTTAATAACTAAATTAGAGGGATACACAACCAAGGAAAGCACTCTTAATATAATAATGCTTCTCTGGTCAAAGTCTACTTTTCATTTCAGAAAATGATTTCGACAACTGATAAATAATGAACTAGTGAATATAAATATTTAAAGATGACACACAATCTTTAATCAAATAAGTTGAATTAAGTATAATTAAAAAGTGAGGTAACGTGAAATATAAAAAAAAAAAAAAAATTGCCCCCGCTAAGCAAGTCTATAAAGCATCAAGCAGATCTCAAATCAATACAACAAAAAGTTACACTGTGATGATACCACATACCTCGTATGCATTAATATCCGAAAAAAGAACCTGCAAATGAAAGAGGCGTCGTCAGACAACCAGGAAAGCAGAACAAGGAGAGAGAATTTCCAATAGTGAAGAAGAGCCAAGGATTCTACAAATTCAAGCAACATTTGTTCATATTCAAGGTAATGTTTGAGATGCCAAAAGATAGTATCTGAAGCTAAAAAAAAGTGATCCTTAAATGCATGGAGTCAGCAGGAAAGAAAAAGAAAAAGATGAATAACAAGGCAAAGTTGCTTAAAGAAGAAAGAGCAAACGTTTATATTTCTGTGGAAAGAGATACATCAAAGAAGTGGGCAATAAAAGGGAAAAAAAATGATTGATCAATCGATTCAACAGTAGTAATCTAAAATGGCCATGGCATCACAATGCTCATTCAGGCAAAGAAGCATCAAATGTAAATTTGCCAAGGAAGAAAGTAAACCACTATCTTGCTAGGTGGTTCTATGAGGCAGACATTCCATTTCATGTAGCCTCTCCACAATATGATAGAGGCAAGCAATATACTCTGAGTTGCAAAGATCCAACACCTTATAAACTAGGTACACCTTTACTTAAGAAAGAAGAAGTGACTGATTAAAAAAGATTGGCAAGCTCATATGAATGCTTTGAAGAGAACTGATTGTACTTTTATAACCAATTTGTTGACAGATAAGAAGAATGAAAGCATTATGAATTTGCATGTAAATTGTGAATTAGGTATAAATTTTTTAAAGTCCATTGATGCATATTTGAACTCCCACATAGTCGAATAAATAAAGAAGGTTAGGGAAGGGAGTACTGCTAAGAGATTTTTAAAAGAGGGGCACCCACACATATTTTGGTGTTCATGTGCTGCTCACACTATTGATTTGATGCTTAAAGAGATTGGTATATAAAATATATATAAGAAAAGGCAGCAATTCTCACTGTTTTTGTATACAACCACTATAAGACTTTGAGCATGATACACCACTTTATTCAAAAGAAAGATATCATAAAAGCAATAATCATAGGCAACTCTTTTCTCAGGTCATATAAATGCAAAGGGCAAAGTTAAACGCAATGCTAACTAAGTAAAAATGATAATGATCTATAGCGAAACACGCTCAAGTTCGAACAACTAAATTACTAAATATACAAAGTTGGCAAGAAAAGATTTTTTTTTATGGCCAAGCTTATCCGCAATATTATATCTAAGATATTTGCCTTGACAACAATATAAAATCAAACTCATTGATAGAAAATATTACATTTATCTTCAGAAACAATTACTTCATGCACTTATGAATTTAAGCATCACAAATATTTGATTTGAATAAGCATAATAAATGTACTAAAAAAGTACCTTCTTCCCAGCTTCGACCTCAGTGACATCAGAACCAACTGACAATATCTGTTAAAAGCATTTCATCTTAGAGGATAGTCACTTGTTGGCTAACATAAATAGCATAAGTAGACGAATTTATTGTTTCTTACTTCGCCCATTAAATAACGTTCAAATTTAACAGCTGACTTTGGAAGTAATACACCTCCAGCAGATTTCTGATCAAAGAACTTGACCAATTAGCATGAAGAACAAAATAATAGCACTGAGTAACAAACTTAGCATCTTGTTGAATTTACAGAAGAAATTTGACGGTGCTTTCTCTTCCTCCTAAATTCCCCATTCCTATGGCACAAGCTAACAACTAGTCCCTATAACCACGTAATTTTGCATATACTTATTCAAAACTAAACGTTAAAAAGAGACAATTCTGACAATTATAAGTCCGTCAACATAATCAAATTGGGAAGCTGGTAGAAATATTCTGAAAGAAGATACAATTTTCGAGTTCAAAGATTAAATTGCAATTCTTGTTAAAACTACCTGCCACATCCCTATATAAAGTGCAATCTTCATCTTCGATACAGAGCAAAATTAAGAACATAAATTATCATCATAGAGAACGACGCTGCCAAATCTTGTAGTAGCTTAAACAACGGGAATATAAATATAAACCAGAGACGGAAAAAAAAAAGAGAAAAACCTCAGGAAGCTCCTCTAGACGAATAAGGACCCGATCAGCTTGCGGTGCCACCTGAGATCGAGGTACAAATCATAAAGGAAGTGAGTATCCGACGGGATCGATTCACGAGGGAGAGGGAGAGACAGAGACCTTCGAGGGTTCCCATTTAACGGCGCAGATACCAAGCGCGGCACCGCTCCTCCGGGAGGAAGGAAGGCTCCAGTGGAGGGAAGAGCCACCTAAGCGAAGAGATGAAGGTGAAGTGCGGGAGGAAGAGGGGTGAAGGAAAGGCTTGACGGCGGTGAGGAGAGAAGACGACATGGTCGAAAGTCGAAAAGCTCTAACCTAGAGACGATAAGATGGTGCTCCAGCTACGATCCGTGATATAAATCTCTCTCCGAACCACCGAGAAAACTTAAACAAGACTTTGTTTTTTTATTATTATTATTTTGATGTCTAGATCTCTCCCAATTGATTTTAAAAATTATTTTTTAAAAGAATTAAAATAGTTTTTAAATATTTTTTATTTTAAATTATTAATAATAATAATAATATTATTATAACACCTATTTAATTCAAGGGAAAATTTACATGCAATCCCCATTGACAAACACAACTTTGCATGCACTCCTCATTGGAAAAAAAAAATCTTTCTTTTCACTCCTTAGTCTAATATACTTACCTAATTGCTTCTTATATTTTAAGTATAAAAAGTCTAAAAATAAATATAAATCCTCTTAAATTCAGTACATTAAACTAGAATCTAGTATATTTTCTATCAAATTGAGTACGATTCTTTTTCCACCTCAATTGGATGGAAAATATACTAGATTTTCTTTAAATGGTACTCAATTAGATGTAAAATATACTAAATTTTCTTTAAATGATACTCAATTGAATGAAAAATATACTAGATTTTTTTCAAATGATATTGAATTTAGGAGGAATTATATTAAATAGGAAAAAAATCATACTCAATTTATTAGAAAATATACTCGATTCTAGTTTAAAATGCTGAATTTAATATAAATTATACTCATTTTTAGACTATTTATACCTAAAATATATGAAGGACAATTTTAATTAAAAATATACTCGAATATACTAGATTTTCTTTAAATGATACTCAATTGGATAGAAAATATACTAGATTTTCTTTAAGTTATACTCATTTTTGGACCTTTTGTACCACAAAAATCTGAGGAGCAATTAAGTCATAATATTTACATAAGGGAGTTGAAGCAAATAAAACTTTACATGCAGAGAGTGGAAATAAAATTTTTTATCAATGGGGAAGTTCTGATGGGGGATTTTTCTCTACTTTACTCTAATTCAACTTAATTTAAAATATTATACATTTATCATTTTATATTAAAAAAATCTAATTGATTTATTTAAAATTATTTAAACTTAATTAAAATTTATATAAATGATAAAAATTACTTTAAAACCAGTCCAATTAATAACTAAATATTAGTTATATTGTTGTAAGTGTTATAATAGTATAACGGTTAATTAATAGTTGTTATAATAACATTAAAATAAAAAATATGATGAAATATTATTAGGTGTCCTTTTTTACTTGCCCTTTTAACTGCTTTGATCGATTGTATTAAGCCATCCGTAGGAGAAATGTAATCAGTAAGGTGGATCGATTGTTATCTCCTCTTAGGTTTGATTTGATAATTAACTGCTACCATTAATTACTTGAAATATAAGGAAAAGAAGGTGCGATGAACTCACAGGGTGTTTGAAAATTCATGCACTGATAGTTCGATTCTCACATTTGGCATTCTGGATGTCTCGAACTATAGATGGTGTTGGGTTGGATTGTGGATATCTGTACTTTTCGAATTTACTTTATAGTACGCGAAATGTTTTTATAAGGTTGAGTCTATAAATGATCTATTTTCAAGATTAATTGCATCATGAAAATTGAATATCTGAATTAAAAAAATATATATAACAATAATCACTTAGTGTCACATATGTGTCAATCCTAATATATTTTTTTTAATAAGGTATTCAATTTTTCGAACTGATTAATACTAAGCTAATCGGTTTAATCCTACGAAAATTTTCTATCGACCATTAGAATAAATCAGGAAATATTCATGAATGCCCATCTAAATGGTTAGCATTCTTAAAATTATCATCCCACTGAAAGAAAATATCTGTAGTGTGTAGCAACTATAATTCGATCTTTAAATACCTGATTAACCATTTAAAAAGTCTAACCACTACACCATTATCCAGTACAATCAACCCCTGATACATCAATAGTAACTATAGTTGACTCCTTAAACAAGCCACCACTTGATTATAGTCTTGAATTAGCATGTGAAAGTAAGAAAAAAACCCTAAGGTATGTACAATTTGTTACTCTCGGCATGATGCAACAGTTAAAGCGTAATTGAGATTTTTCATATTATTGAGGTTTTATCCTTTGTTAGGGCATATTTGACATTGCACTTAGTGAAAAACTTGGATTGGGCGGTCATGGGCTGAAGTATTGTTATGAGGCCACAAGTGCACGACTACGTCGTCAGTAATAAAAATATCAATCCCACAAAGACTGTTGATTAAACACTAGTTAATTTTGCACAGCAAAATTCTTAAACAAACGTAAGGTTGGTTGGAAGAAAGAGAGAGGATAAGAGAAAGATTAAAGAGAAGGAGAGAGAGAAGGAATAAAAGATGATCTTGGAAGGGAATGAATGATATATGCTAGGATTTCGGTCTTGTTACGATATTAGTGAATGCCCCTATGCATTGTTCATCTACCTAACTTCATGCTTACACTCGTGTAGAGATTATAACTAAAGCCCAGCACAACCCATGCGTAGGTTGCACCGGAGAGCCTACCCAAGTTCTAACGCCATTAAATAGAGATGTAACCTAGAAAGTTCGGTTAAGAGGGAATTCCTCATACGCTCCTAGATTACACTGTCACTTCCTAACGACAACACTGGAGTATCCACTATTAGAATGTCCTAACAAAAATTAGCCCTCATGTTAAGATCTTTTGACTCTAGAAAGTAGGTAAGTATCAATGTCCTTTGTCACTAAGGGCATAATATGTCAAATTGAATGAGTATCCTCTGTCACTAAGGATATCCCGATTATCTAGTCTAGTAGCAACCTTAAAATAGAGATAAACCTTTCATGTCTACATGTTTATACCATTGACACATTTCATCAAACATATAAAAGGCATAACACATAGAACATGTAGTAAACACATCATTACATAGGAAAATGTCTAAATACAAGTTTATACATCAATATCATAACATAACTACTTTCTACATGCTAGATCTAGAGATCTACTCCATTACAAGGGAGATACAACAAAGAAACAATAAATAGAACATCTACAACTTAAAACATGAATTGAGAGGTAAGAGAATGTTTATCCTTGAAGCGTGGTGTCCTTGGAGGTATTCCCTTGCTCTGGAGGTAGACGGATAGGTGAAGATTGGCGAGGATGAAGCCTAGAGCTCCCCCAAGGGGGAGAACCCTTCCCTAAGATCCAAGATGGATATAAGATCCCCAAATAAGTAAAAAGGGGAGAAAAACCCTTTATATAGTATTAGGCACTAGCCTACCATGGTCGTGTGAAACCACATGACCACAGTCTGGTCCGATGGTACAACCATGTGTATTCACATGGCCAAGGTCGACTCCGACTCCGGAAAATCCACACGACTAGAGTCTACCTTGCCTCTAGAACACCACATGGTCGTGTGAATCCACACGGCCAGGATTATCTTCTTCTCTGCTTTATTTCATGGTCGTGTGGAATCCACACGGTTGGGGTCATCTCCTCCTATGGTAAGTGGCACGGCCGTGTGGATTCCACACGACCAAGCCTCTTTGTCTTCGTTTATTCTCTAAATTATCTATCAACGCCGTTTTCACTCCAAAAGTGCATCCTGTCAATAAGAAAACACACAAAAAAAAAAAAAAACAGATCTCCAACAAAGAAGTGGAAATATAATATTACAATGAAATAAAGTGCAATAAACATAGATTATACTCATGGAATACAAGTAAATATACGTCAAAACAAGCATAAAAGTGTATATAATCTATGCATATTAAGTATCTATAGGCGGAAAAAAGCCCACTAGTTTGCCTTCACGAGAAGAGTACTGATTCAGTGTTGGATGGTCTTATAGGCAGTGGTGTAGCTAGCATTGCAATCAGACGGGGTGAATTCAAGACGGTGAATTCAAGCCAACCATGGCTGAGGGTACGCTGCTGAGGTCATGCTCGGCCTCATGACCTCGCTGTGAGGCTGCAACCAAGGAGAGACCTCGTCATGAGGCGGTCGTCAAGCTGTCACTAAGAGAGGACAAGGAAGGGGAGACGATCGAGCATATCAACGGGATGTGTGTTGGTGTCAGAGATCGGAGAGGAGAGGAGCATGCCGAAGATAAGAAAAGATGTTAAAAATTGGAGACAATCAGAAAAGAAGATTTCAGGGCTCCAGGAAGAAAATATTGGGAATGAAACTCTAATTAGAAACTCAATTAGTAATGGAAACTTAATTTCGCCGCTAAAATAGCGACGGAAACTTAATTCCATTGTTATTTTAGTGATGGAATAAGTTTTGTCACTAATTAATAGGTTAAATAAATATAAAGACGAAATTTATGACAGAATTTAATTTTTGTCGCTAAATTAGTAGTTGTAATTTATTTTGATTGCTAAAGCGACAATAATTAAATTCTGTCGTTAATTACATATTTCCTTGTAATCAATTATATGATGAATCTATCAATGTAATAAATTATGTGATTCAATTGATCAAACTTTCGAATAGTTGTCAATGAAACTGATTGCCTTCATATAACAAATCAAACATCAAATATACGGAATACCTCAATATCTATAAATACTGACATATTTAACTAGCAAACAAAAATATCAATATCTAAAAATTTAACACTATGACTACGTTTGGTTAGGGGTAAGGTACTCAAACTTATAATGTAATAAAATTTATAATATAATGTAATTAATATTATATTACTACATTGGGTCAAAGAGTTGTATACTATGTATGTAATCTTTGATTACAAGGGTGGTCCCCTCAGGATGGTGCGATGGTTGAGACATGGGGTGTTGCCATGTTAGGTCATGGGCCAAAACTCAGCAGTCTGAGCATGCTTTCCCCCATGTCTTGTCCACTAGACCAATAGCTAGTAGTCACCCATGATTTACCAACTCCATGTTAGCTCAGGGAAGGTTAGCGGGGGCACTAAAGGCGAGCAAATTACCTTTTTTTTTTTTTTTTTTTATCATTTTTGATTACAAGAGTGATTATATTCTTTTGTTTGGTATCCATTATTTTTTATTAAGGAATGTAATTCATATTATTATAAAAATGACAAAAATATCTTAGGGTTAACGATTAGAAGGACTTCTTCAATCCCCCAAAATCCATCCACTCTGTGCACTTCGAGCTTCTCCTGTGTGTGTTTAGTAGCCTGAGTAGTTCGCTTACCTTCTCCTTCATCGGTGCAGAGCACCCGACCTAGACAAGAATGAGAAGCTTCTAGAAGGCCCTGACTTTGATGGCCTTCGTGATGCGCTCGCCTTGCTTCTTGTTCTTGTAGAGCTTCCACAACACTAACACAGTGAATTGCATCGCCATCTCTGACACCCGCAACATCTTCTTCACCAGCACCAACACCGCCTCCCTACCGTGGTTGTAGCCTAGAGTGTTGTCCAACACCCCTAGAGCTTTCTCGGCGGTGCTCCTGTTGGCGTCGACAAGGATCTTGAGTAGTAGGGGGCGATCCCCGATTCTGAAACCCTAGTCGCGATCCTCTCATGGGTCAAGACTAGGTAGAATGCCACCGCTAGGGGCCACCTTGGTGGTCCGCGATGAGTCGGCTTCTCGATTAGCTTCAGTAGTGCCTCGATTATCCCGTCTATCCTCGCGAGAACCTTAATCCACTCCAATGAAAGAGAAGAGGTTAGCTTTTTGAAGACTAGTTCCGCATTGAACCTCGCATCAAAATCGCCAGATTCAAGGAAGGAGACCACGAAAATGAGTGACTTGTTCTATCTGATATGCCGATATGTTTCTTGATCTAAGGGGAGAAATAAGGCTAATGTGGAGAGGATTTCCTCATCAACCCAATTGCTGAAGAGGGTAGAGAGGATGTGGTCGACACTGCCCTTTGTCAAGCATCTCCGATTGTGCTCGTTTTCCTTTGCCAAAGCTTTGATTTTTCCGACAAATTCGTGGAGGTGAGCGCGGTCTCTACGATGACTGGCGAAGGGTTGACCTAGGTCGAGATGATCATCCTCTCAGGAGCCCACACTATGACATTGCTCACTACGACACCTCTCCAAGCGGCTGGACTCAACATCCCTGGTGTTGGAGGTGGAGTATGCAGCGACTAGACTTGGCTGGTTTGATCGAAAGAACTAGAGGGGTATATTTAATATTTAAATTTGAGTTAAATATTAGGCTTAGAATGTAATTGGATTACGTGTTATTAGCCTTATAATTCATATTATAAAACTTTATTACCTTTTAGAATTCAAATTACATTACATTATAGCTTTAAAATTGTACAAAATAAAGTAATCATTCTTACAATGTAATTTTTTATTACATTACAAGACTGATTACCCCTCACCACACTTAAATCTGTAATAGAAAGAGATTAAGTAAGAAAACTTCATCTCAATAAAAAAAATGTTTATTATAGAGCATCGGGGAAGCAACGATGGCAGCGCTGGTAGCAAATGACGGTGGCATTGGCAACAATAGTGTGTGACGACAGCTACAACAACATGGTTGGCAACGACAACGACGTGCAGGGAGGATTTTGATGGCTAAATTAGAGTTAGAGAAATAATAAAAAGGGGATTAGGGGAGGAAGAAGAAAATACATGATAGAGAAAAATAAGGTTCAACTCACGAAAAAAATGTTTGGTTGGTGGATTCTAATTGAATTTTTGTGAAAAGGTTAAAAAAATAAAATTTATAATTAGGTCTCTGTAATTTTTTTCCTAGTGTATTATTTTTTTTTTTTTCAAATTCCAGGGGTGCAACTGTAACCCCAGTCTCAATGTAGCTATTTCTCTGCTTATAGGGACGATGAAGATTATGGAGGTCGATTACCGATGATTTAATACTGTGCTTTTGTGATTTATCCAGACACTACAAGAAAATTCTTAATCAATAACAGTTAAAAAGATAACGGTTTAATACTAAAACCATTTTTTTTTTACCTTTTTACAACTATTTTAACAAAAATCGTTATCTTTGAGTTTTTTTTTTTAATCAAAGACAACAGTTTATGAAAAATCGTTGTCGTTGAGTTATTTTTTGGGGGGGCTACGACAATGATTTTTTTAAAAACATTGTCTATGTGCACTTATTTTGACGTTACGATAATGATTTTTGAAAATCGTTGTCTATTAAGTGTTGTTAAATATTGTTATCTTTTTCCTTAGCCACTTTTTCCCCTTCGCTATTTTTTGTTGTCGCATCCCCCCTGCCTTCTTGAAGCCTAAGCTTTTTTGTCCATGATCTTTGCGCATTTTCCTTTCTTGATCTCTCCATGATCTTTATGCTAGCGACCCCCTCTCCGCGAACTCCACTCCACCTAATCTCTCCTTCGAACTCCTCTCTGTCTAACCCCTCTATGTTGAATCCCTCTCCCGTTGAACATTGATAAACCCAATTGTATCGTGAATTGATATCAAATAATCATCGAACCCCTCTAAGCTAATGAAGCATAGGGAATGACTCGAATTGTCTCTCTCAAGGAGTGTAAACAATGATTGAATCTTAGGATCAATTTATTATAACATGGAGTTTTGGAGTTGAGTTGAGTTCTTAAACTGACAAATGAAAAGTAAAGCAAATAATGAGACTAAACCTAATGCAATTTAAGGAAACCCTAACTAATCATCAACAATGAATCCACAATGTATTGTCACCCTATGTTATGAAAATCATCATCAACGAAATTAAACTAAGGAATAAAATAGCAAGACAAATATAAAATTAAATCTTATGCAATAGAAGAAATCATATCTATCTATTAATCATGAACCCATAACATACTGTCACTTTATGACATGGATTACATCATTAACAGATCCAAACAGATTGGCAACTAAACAAGGAATAAACAAGATCAAATCAAACAATTAAGATTTTTTACAATCGGATAACATCAAAATAGAAACAGATTCAGATCTCCATCAGTGGAACTAACAAACATTCAGTTGAATTAAAGATAAGAAAACATATCCAAACCTTTATCTAACTAAACTAATTCAAGTCTATAAAACTGAATAGTAAAGGAAACAGAAACTCGGCTCGAAATTGCAAGAATCGAGATGCAGAAATCAGAAGAGGAAAATAATGAACCAAGGTGAGCTGAGAATCCCCAAGCACTTATTGATCTTGACAAAGATATCAAGATCTTGCAATCAGTGAAGAACCGATCAACTCAGATATATGCAGATACAGTGAAATGAAACAGAAATCTAGAATCAAAAGAGGAAATAGAAAGAATTGCCTCTTGCCATTTGGTTACGGTTGGAGCTTCACAGGAAGAAGATCACCGGCTTGAAGGAGAGGGAATCAGGATCAAACCTTCAGATTGCACTACTTCTCAGCTTCTTCTTCTTCGCTCAGGAATCATGACCAAGCTAGAGATCAGATGGTTGAAGTGGCGTCACCGACGGTAGAGAGGATGATGACCGGAGGAAAGGAAGCACCCTTGACCTCACTTGCTCGTCGGCGGTGGAAAGAAATGGGATCGCTGGAGCAACTCGCGTCCGCCTCTATTTTAACGTGAGAGACATTGATGAATGAAAAAGAGCATTGTACCTTCTCATTTAAATTAGATCTGAGATCTGAATCAATGGCTAAGAATGCTTCAGATCTTATCTAACGATTGTATGATCACTTCAGATTTGGATAAGAAGCTCCCGATTTTGATCAATGGTAGTGATCTACCCTCTCTTTGACTTGGATGGGACAAATCTTTGATAGATGACTTAGATATTCTCGGATATTGAATGAACGATTAAAATTGCTCTAGAGTTTGATATTCCCATCTAAATGCAGATTTGAGCCCAACTTGGTCTGATTTGACTTGGATCCATGATCCCTTGATGTCTACAAAGAATATATCCAAATATTGGCATAAAATATCGTAAATATAAGATAATTTGTAATTAAGTCTATAAATAAAAATAACTCATGAAATATGATATAAACACAGAATTAACACATGAGAAGATCAAATGGTATGCTTATATAAATCAAAATATCATGACCAAATGATAGTTATCAAACATCTTCGTCAAACCACCCACCTTCACTACCTCTTCGTAGCGGGCTGACTCAACACTCTTTGTTCCCTCTTTGTAGCAGTCTGACTAGGAGATGGAATAAGCAGCCCCTTTTACAGCCACACTCACCTTCTTAGATCCAAGTAAGTAGTTCCTTCTCTTAGCTTATCAAATCACTGAAAGTCATGGAAGAATAGGATGCTAATCTATGGTTTTGGTATTGCAAGTGCAAGTGGATGTATCATCCTACAACTACTAGCTAACCATTTCTGTTGGGATGTATATGTTGGTTGAAACTCGGAATATCATACTGGTTCTCCTGTACAAAAATTTTGTACAAGTCCTGAACCTATACTAACAACCTATTGTGTTCTTTAGAAATTAAATTAGGAATCGCAAACGGAACTTAACATTATTGATTCCAAATTTAACTTATCTGTTCTTAGTGGTTTAGACTTGGATCGCAAACGATGTTTAACATTATTGATCAAAACCCACTCATGTTATAAATTCAATTAAATATTAATTTCTAAAATTGGCTTCCAGGACTGCATGGCGAGGACTAGGCCTTCTTGGGTATGAGATCATCCACCGCCGCCTAGACAAAGCCTTTTAAAGAAATTTAATATTTAATTTCCTTATATAACCCTAGGTTTAACCAAAAAGAACAATTGAATCACAAATTTGAAAGAACAAAAAAAAACACAAACTCGAATCACAAATTCGGAACCTAGAATCATATGCCTCTTGTGTTTGGTATTTCAAAAACTATACAAAGAAAACTAGTATGATGCGGAATAGAAATTACTAGTTATACCTTTCTTTGTAAACAACAACCTCTTTATCTTCTACCGTATTTCTCTTCTTATCTCAGACGTCGTGTGGACGACGATCTATCGAGATGAGAACCACCCAAGCCCTTCTTCTTCCTTCTTCCAAGATTCAGCCAAGCAAGCTTCTCCAAGAGATTATAAGTCTCGGCCACCAACCAAGCTCCATGGAAAACTAGGAAACAAAACCTCCTTTCTCTTCTTCTTCTCCAAGCTAGATCCGGCCACCAAAACAAGCTCCTAAAGGTTGATGAGGTTCGGACACTAAGGAGGAAGTAAAGGAGGAGATGGAGAGATCATATGTCTGGCCACTACCAAGGAAGAAAAGAGAGGGGAAAAATAGAAGAGAGTTCTTAAGGTGAAGACACTTTTACCCCCTCTTTTATATTCCTTGGTCTTGACAAATAAGAAAATTTAATTATTATTAAAATTCCCCTATATTCTTTGCCTTTGGTTAATAAGGAAATTTTAATTAAAATTTCCTTTAACCCTTTATATGGCCGGCCACCTTCAAGAGCTCCAAATAAGGAAAATTTTGTACACAAAATTAAACTTCCTTATTTGCTTCCGAAAATTTTTAAATTAAAAATTTTTCTAATAATTTTTTCCTTCATAGTTGGTTATAAAAGGAAACTTTTATAAATTAAAATCTTTCTATTAAAACATGTGGATGATTTACAAAAAGGAAAGTTTTCTCTAAAATTAAAATCTTCCTTTCAATCTACAAATAAAGAAAGACATCAAATCTTTTCTTAATCTGAAACTATAAAAGGAAAGATTTAATTTTAAAACTCTCTTTTAAAATCATGAGGATGGTTTCATAAAAGGAAAATTTTATCAAAAATTAAAATCTTCCTTTTAACTATAAATAAGGAAAGATATCAAAACTTTCACTTAATCTTTTGTAGAAAGTTATAAAAGGAAAGATTTATAATTTTTAAAACTCTCTTTTAAAACCATGAGGATGGTTAAAAAAAGGAAAGTTTTCTCAAAAATTAAAATCTTCCTTTTAACTACAAATAATGAAAGATATCAAACATTTCACTTAATCTCTTGTAGAAAACTATAAAAGGAAAGATTTAATTTTAAACTCATTTTTAAAACCATGGCTTCCACATATGGAAAGATTTTAAATAAAATCCCTTTTATTCTTTGCATGGCCGGCCACACCAAGCTTGGACTTCAAGCTAGGGCCGACCACCTTGACTTGGCTCAACCTTTGGTTTGGTCGGCCCAAGCTTGGACTCCAAGCTTGCTTGGCCAGCCACCTAAGGTTGGGTAGGAAAGTGGGTATAGGTGGGTATCACACTTTATAAATAAGAGGATACGATAGGGACCGAGAGGAGGAATTTGTTTTGGTCTCCCGATGAAATTAAGCTTCCCATGTTCCCCCCGAACACCCAACTTAATTTCATCAATAATAATTTATTCCACTAAAAAATTATTATTGAACTACCACACCAATCTCAAATTACATTTTGAGCTCCTTCTTATCATGAGTGTGTTAATCTCCCTGTGTTTACGATGTCAGATATCCACTAATTAATTGAGTTACTGACAACTCATTTTAATTAATATCTTAGTCCAAGAGTAGTACCACTCAACCTTATTGTCGTGTCGGACTAAGTCCACTTGCCGGGTTTAACATGACAATCCTTATGAGCTCCTCTTGGGGACATTATCAACCTAGATTATTAGGACACAGTTTTCTTCTATAATCAACAACACACACTATAAGTAATATCATTTCCCAACTTATCGGACCTATTGATTTATCGAGCTAAATCTCACCCTTTGATAAGTCAAAGAAATAAATACTAAATATATGTGTTTGTTATTATATTAGGATTAAGAGCACACACTTCCATAATAACTAAGGTATTGTTCTTTTATTAAGTCGATATAAAAAGAACTTACCTTAAATGGTCATGCTCAATACACTCAGAGTGTACTAGTGTAATTTATCAGTCAAGATAAACTAATACATAATTACACTACGACTATTCCAATGGTTTGTTCCTTTCCATCTCAGTCGTGAGCTACTATTTATAATTTATAAGAAATTGATAACATTATCTTCTGTGTGTGACAACACACACTATGTTATCTACAATATAAATTAATTGAACAACTACACTTAGCTTATAAATATAGATATTTGACCAATATGATTCTTATTTCTAAGTAAATGTTTATACAAAAAGCTAGGCTTTTAGTATACATTCCAACAGTATATTATAAGCCTGACTTTTGTATGAACATTTGTTTTGAAATATTTTGAAATAAGAATCACTTTGATCAAATGTTTACATTTTATATTTATATATATGTCAATGTAGTTGTCCATTTAATTTATATTGTAGATAACAGGTGTGTGGTGTCACACAGAAGATCATGTTATCAGTTCCTTATAAATTATAAATAGTAGCTCACAACCAAGATGGATTGGGACAAACCATTGGAACAGTTGTAGTGTAATTTGATATTAGTCTGTCTTGACTATAAAATTACACTAGTACACTATGTGTGTATTGAGCAGGACCATTTGAGGTTGTTCGATTTGTACTGACTACATAAAAGAACAGAACCTTTGTTATTATGGATGTGCATCCTCTTAATCCCTATATAATAACAAGCAAGTATACTTAATATTTATTTCTTTAACTTATCAATGGGTGAGATTTATTCGTTAAATTAATAGACCCGATAAGTTGGGAGATAATATATTTATATGGTGTGTTGTTGATTATAGAAAAAATCTGTGTCCTAATTATTTAGGCTGATGATGTCCCATTGAGGAGCTCATAAGGATTATCATGTAAACCCTGTAGATAGACTTTGTCCGAGATGATAATAAAGTTGAGTAGTATTACTTTTGGAATCAGATGTTAATTAATTGAGTTGTTAGTAACTCATTTAATTAACGGACATACGATATCTTAAACACAGGAAGATTAACGCACTCATGATAAGAAGGAACTCATATTGTAATATGAGATTGATGCGGTAGTTCAATAATAACCCTTTAGTGGTATGAGTTATTATTGATAAACTTAGGTTGGGTGTTCGGGCCGAACACAAGAAGCCCAAGCCTATCAGGAGGCCTAAATCAATTCCTCCTCTAGGTCCCTGTTGTAGCCTCTATATAAAGCCTCGCATCCACCCATCCACCCATCCATAACTTAGTTTGGTTTAACTTGGCTTGGTTTAACTTGGATTGGTTTAACTTGGTTTGGTTTAACTTGGCTTGGTTTAACTTGGTTATAGAAAGGGAGATTTTTTCTAAACAGAATTCTGTTATTTTTCTTTCTTTGTAACCGACGGTAAGCCTATAAAAAGGAGTAGGTGGTGGCTCCTAAAATTTAATTTTCTCTCCTCTCCTCCTTGTGGCCGGCGCCCCTCGCTTTCCTCTCCACCTAGGGTCGACGCCACCCTCTCCCTTGCAAAGGGTTGGCACCCCTCCCCTTCTCCTTAGCTAGGGCCGGTGCCCCTCCCCTTCTCCTTTGCTAGGGCCAGTGTCCCCCTCATCCTTGGTGGCTGACGCCTTTCCTCCTTGGTGGCCGGTGGATTGGAGAAGAGGAAGAAGAAGAAGAAGAAGAAGAGAAGGAAGAATATTAGAAAGTGTCCCATCCTAAAGCCTCCTTTTGTAGCCGACGGTTTGGAAACCGAGAAGAGAAGGAGGGTGGTGTTGTCTTGGTAGATTGTCACCACACGACATCCAAGAAAATGAGAGGAATATGGCAGAAGATCAAGAGGTCTTTAGCTACAAAGAAAAGGTACAACTAGTTCTTTAATTCCGCTGCGTAATTAGTTAGTTTTCTTTGTATCATTTTTGTAATACCAACACAAGAGCCCAGCGATCTTGTACTTCGATCAAGGTGTGCTTTGATCATTCAAAAACTTGCTTGATTGATCAAACACATGTTTGATCGAACATGCAGGTTGCTAGGAAAAGTTATGTTCTTGTACAATTTTTTTATACAGGAAAATTGAAATAGAACGGAATTCCAACGCCTTCACTTGTGAGAAAATCTTATATAGGTTAAAATTTTATACCTTTAGATTGTCATGTTGAATCAAGATGTTCATAACTACTGTGGTAAAAGGGCATATAAAAGATGTTGATGAAACTCAAGATGACATGTTGTGCATTGGATTACTCTTTTTCAGTTAGATAAAGTTTATGTATAAAGTGTATTTATTTTTTTTTTCAATAAGAGTCTTAGCTAGTCAAGAGTGTAAGTATGGTTACTTGAGATGAATTTCTATCTCTCCTTGTGATGTAGCTATTATATTAAGTTATACTGCTAACAATCTGATTTCTTTTGTGCTTTGTCATTCCTTTGGATGCAGATTGATGAAGAGGATTTCAAGGGGGAGAAAAATTCTGTTGCACGTCTTATTCACACGTTGCATAATGATGACCCGGAGGACATGTTGAAGGTAGATCTAGTGAAGTTATGCATTCTGATAAGTGTATTTTGTTTATTCACAACCACTTGGTTAGAGTTGTCAGATGGGCCAACCCATGGCGGGATGAGTCGACCCATGACAAACCAACCATTTGGCAAGGCGGGGTGGACCAACCTGTCATTTTAATGGATTGGAAAATCCTCAATCCAACCTAATCCAAGGCAGATTGTGAGTTAGACAGACAAACCCGCGGGCCCATCAAAAATTTTAAAAAATAAAAAGTTTTATATCTTTAACCTTTTTCTTTGGAAAGGTTCCATCAATCAAATATATTCAGAAACAGATAATTTAAATATAAATGGACAAAAATGAGTACTCATTTTTGATGAAAAGTATGGTTTTTTTTTTCAAAATTATAATAAAGAAAGATGATAAATTTGTTGGATATGCCCGATGTTGTGTGTGCTAAAAACACATTTCGTAAACATGCACAACGGAAGATTTAAGGATAAATAAACTAATTTATTACATCACACATGTCACACGTATGCAAGATACAATCGTGCAAACAAGATCATAAAATAAAACGAAATCAAATAATAATTATTCTAGGTATACCTTACAGATGACTTGTAACGAGAAGGGCATCAATGTTTTACGACGTTATCAAATCTCGCCTCTATCCATATCGATGTCGAGCTCTTCAAGACAACTCTAAGAGAACAAGCTTCATCTTCGGAAGGTACTAGTTACAAGCGAAGGAGAAGGATCAAGAAGATGAAGAAGCAAAAGAAAGATCTTCTTCCTTTAGGTGATTCATGACAATAAGAGGAGACCCTCTTGTTGTGATCGACAACAAAAGAGACAGAGAGGGAGAGAGAGATATTGGATTTAAGTTTTTAAAACCTAATCAATCTAATAATTAATTATGTATTAATTTTCTCTTATCCATATCAATATATAATCATCTTTAATGAGTTAGATTAGAAAACTCAAATTCAACCTATTATGCCTTAACAAAAAATTAGTCTATTAATTTCTTGATTTAGTTTACAAATAAATCAAGTTGGTTTATGGCTAAACCAAATTGGTTCATAACTAAACTAAATAGGGTTCAACTCTTTCATAAGAGATGTGACTCATTCACACTTCTATTCTGACAAATATTTCTATATTTTCATATGTATAGTCCAACCAAATTTTATTGCTTGATCTGAAAATCCTATTCTCGAACTTATTTTACGTCTTTTAAAGACTCGTAGTGAGTGTGACCCAATAGGTTCCCGGTTTATCTTGGACATTCATAATTAATAACTTAATTATGGAACGATCATGAATTACACATAGTAATACATCATGATCCCCAATTAACCGAAAAATCATAGTTGATCTCATAATTAATTCTGAAGCCTTCAATAGCTATAGTGAGTTATGTCTCTTTCCTTTCACTCGTCTTATACTCATTTAGTTCAGGTCATAA